>NC_134251.1:20964500-22291000 GCF_965152275.1 Natator depressus | reverse complement strand
GGTGAGTTAGTTATATTTTTATAAATATAAGCTTGGCCTCTTGCAAATCCTTCCTCAAGACCCACTGTGAATGGTGGTTTTTACAGTAAGTTGCTAAGTGATGATGGCTGGGCAGGATGCCAGCATCTTCAATAAAATACTCAAATGTGCATCAACTCTTCCACTTCTCACCAGCTTTTTATTTTATTATTGTATCTTAGTCTCAGATGTAAGCTTTTCTTAGGAAGGAACTGTCTCATCTGTGTTTGTAGGGTGCTTAGAACGATGTTGCTATGGCTACTGTAACAGAATTTCTCGTAACAGGATTGTGTGGGAATTGAGTGAAGGCTGAGATGCGAAGTAGTGGTAGGTATAAAATAGCACTAAAACATTTGCTGTTAAATCATAGTCATTTTTTCTTATAATTAACAGTAGCTTAACTAAATGTAATTGCCAGAAAAGTTCCCAGAGTCTCTTCTCACACACCCATATGCACCTGGCATTCTTTCTTTATTATAAAGGCATTTAGATTACAAATGCTGAGGCAAGAAGTGCGGGTTTGGGGAATTTTTTACATGCTATTTCTCAGCCAAGCTTCCTTCCCTAGTTCTCATTTGACCATGTGCATGCTGGGTAGTTATGATGTATGTGAACTTTAAGCTATGCTCATTAGAAACAGTAGTGAGTAGGTTACTCACTATTAAAATACTCTAGTCGGCAGCCTGTCGAACCACAGTTCTTGCTGGTAGACGAGTGTTCAGAAAGTCAGGCCCTGTTCCCTCCCAGGAGGCTGTCTGGCCTGGTGTTTTTGCTGCTCCTTTTTGCAGGCCTGGAGCCGCACAAACATCCTCCTCAGTGCCATGCTTTTAACCTTCAGGCGTTTTCGCAGTTTTTCATTTTCCTCTAGTGCCTGGAAGAGTTTTTGTTTTAAGGAAGCACGGTCACTGACAGCATAGCTGTGATCTGAGGTCTGAACTGGGTGGTGTGTCTGCACTGGGGGCCTGGATTGCAGCAGCCAGGCCTCCACTTCTGTTGCCTTAGTTGTACTAACCTGAAAAGAATATAGGGAGTGAAAGTGAGGGATGCAGAGATTGGCTAGATGGGTATTATACAGGGAGACACTATGCAAGCTTCTTCCACAACATGACTAATGTGCCACATCCTGAGCAGCCCCGATTCCAATCCAGGGAGTCAAGCAGAAGCTTTCCTACTCGTCACGCTACTTTGCCTGTCTCTCTGAGACTGAAGTGTCTCCATATTTCACAGGCTAGGTTTGCATTCTCCCCAATGTACAGTAAGAGGAAGCAATTTGCTCAACACACAGCTAGTCAGTCGCAGACCCAACAATATAATCCAGGTCTCCTGACTCCCCAGTTCCTGCTGTGACCCCTAGAGAATTTTTTTTCAGCAAACTGTATAGTAGTTTTTGTAATGGACAGATATCCCCAAAGCTCAGCACTGAACTCTTAACATGGGACCTTCTGTGTTTGAAGTCAAATCCCCAGAAACTAGCAGTGGCTGGGCTCTTACCCAATCCCCCTGAATATACTTCATGAAAACTGAATTATTCTTGAAGCAAGGTCAAGTCACCAAAGCTCAACAGGTGCCTGCTCTCCAGTTCTGTAAGAATCTTATTAAGTTTTCAAGACAAGAGTGTACAGGTCTGCTACAGCCAGTTCTTCTCCATACGAAGTAACAAAACATTCACTCATTTCTGTTTCCCTATCTCTGTAGTGCTTCAAGCTCAGCTGTGTGTAACTGTCAACTGATTTTGCCTAAGATGTGAGGTAAAGTGACTAACTCTTACCTCTTCTATTGGTTCCTCTGTTGTACTGGGTTGGGGCTCTTGATGCAGAACAGTTTCTACATCTAATCTCCTTCCATCCTCTGTCCTTGTAAAGTCCTAAAGAGACCAGGAGAATTACCCAACCTCAAGCAGCTCCTATTTTCAACACCCCTGTTGTTAAAGTTTCAAGTGATCTCTGTTCCAGAAGAGATTGTCAGTGTAAATGAGCATTACACTCCCTTTAGGCCTTCATTTTTATTTCAACATAAAGTACAAAATTACTAACTGGAATTAAAATAGAAGTGATAAGCAATTGGGACTGAAATTTTTAGCTTGCTCCAATGCCATCCAGTGAAAATACTCACTTTGCACAGTTTCGCATATTAGACAAGTATCTACAGAAAGGGGGTATTTCAGTGAGAAAGGACCCCAAATCCTAGACAGAATCATAATGTGCTCTACAGCAAAATGCAGCATTGCCCTCAGGTTAAAAAAAAAAAAGGATGAAAAAGGCTGGAAGGGACAAATATACCTTAGGCAATCTGGAATCCTCAGCATCAGATAGAGGGCTCTTTTCCTTCCTGATCTGCTATAGTAAGGACAAGGCCCTGAGGTTAGTGTGACATTTCTGAGAATCCCAGTGTTACTTGTTGCCCAAGTCTGACTCCCATTTGGAAGGCAAACACATGCAACATTCTTGGCTCTACAAGGAAAAATGACAGCAGTAAAAAATGATCACAGTTCTCAAGACAATGTAATATTGTATCCTTAAGCTTCACACAAGGTTTTAACAAAAACTTCCTCTGTTTGACTAAGCAAAATGGGAATAAGACTGGGTGATGCGTATACATGCATAAACTCTGTTTATGTAAGGTCAGTTATAACTAACCCACAATCAATTCCAGGTAAACTAGCAGCCCCCTGAGACCTGGTAGGACCTTCTCCCCCTTTACTTTTGAAAGCGGTAGGACTGTTGGTGTAATAGCACTCATTTCACGTTTTTAGCTAGAACTGAGGGGGAGAGAACTTGTGGCTACTCTAGCCAAGAGTGATGATCGTTTTGTCTTATGTACTATTTAAATTGTTACAAGGAGAGTGGAACATGCTTCCTTCATATGTCAGTATTTTAAACATGTATGGTTTGCATGAATAAATGTGTGGGAATTCACTTTGAGGACAAGGGAATCTGTGTGCAGGATACCATTTTTCAAGAACCTCTTTCACAGGTTAGAAATCAGAATCTGTTGTTGCAGCATATTGACAAGTTAAGTGTAAGGAGAGAGGCTAAAGATTAATTATTATTAACAGGAGCACTTAGTATTTTCCCAGCACTGCGAGCAGCTCAAGTGCATTAAACACATGATTAGATCAGACCACTCGATATGGCATTTTTACTACTGATTTCAGTGGGAGCAGGCTTAGGTTAACAGTGGTTGGGAATTGACTATCATAAAAATCCATAACAGGGAGTGACTCCTTGGCTAATGCAAGGGGCAAAGCACTTGGGACACTGAAGAACAGCTCACACGGTATGTGAAATAAAGTGATGCCCTTTGTGAGCAGTGTCAGTTATGTTGTCCCCATGGTACAGAAGGAGAAAGGGGGGAGCGCAGAGGCCAATAAGCTCCCCAGTGTCTCGCACAGCCCAATTCACAGCCCCTGCTCTACCCAGTAGCTCCTACCCCTCTCCCACAACCAGGGCTAGAACCCAGTAGAGCTACTGAGCCTCCAGGATTGGCCCGGAGTCTCCGGGAATTAATCTTTAATTAAAGATTGTTATGTGATGAAATCTCCAGGAATACATCCAACCAGAGTTGGCAACCTAGAGCTCGGCCCCTGTCTGGCTCACCCTGACGGTGCGGGGGAAGGCGAAGAGCGTGGGCACGGCGTTGGGCTTGAGGTTGGTGCGGTTGCCGAAGGCGCTGAAGCAGTCCGGCTGGAAGTGCTGCGAGCAGAGCACCGTGTGCGAGCTGGGCTGGAAATTGCCACGGCCGATATTCCCCACCCAGCGCGCCAGCAGCTCGGGCCGGCTCAATGGGAACCTGCCAGAGACAGCGGGGTGAGGCAGGCTGTGCCCGGGGGAGGGGCCGGGCCCTGGTACCTGAGGGAAGGGGGGCAGGGAGGGGCCAGTACTTGTGGAAGGGGGGTGGGGGAGGGGCCGGCCCCCGATACCTGAGGGAAGGGGGGCAGGGGGAAGGGGCCAGTACCTGGGGGAGGGCAGGGGCCAGGCAGTACCTGTGGAAGGGGGGTGGGGAGGGGCCAGGCCCCGATACCTGAGAGAAGGGGGCCGGGGAGGGGCTGGTACCTGTGGAAGGGTGGCGGGGGGGGGTGGACCCTGATACCTGAGGGAAGGGGGCTGGTACCTGTGGCTGGGGGCCGGGGAGGGGCCAGTACCTGAGGGAAGGGGGGCTGGGGGAGGGGCCGGGAGGTTCCGTGGAAAGGGGGCGGGGGAGGGGCCGGGCGGTACCTGAGGGAAGGGGGGCCGGGGTGGGGGAGGGGCCGGGAGGTACCTGAGGGAAGGGGGGCCGGGGTGGGGGAGGGGCCGGGAGGTACCTGAGGGAAGGGGGGCCGGGGCCGGCGGTACCTGAGGGAAGGGGGAGGGGCCAGGGCTGGGGGCCGGCAGTACCTGAGGGAAGGAGGATGGGGGGCTGGGCGGTACCTGAGGGAAGGGGGGCCGGGGTGGGGGAGGGGCGGTACCCGTGGAAAGGGGGCCGGGGCCGGGCGGTACCTGAGGGAAGGGGGGCTGGGGGCCGGGCGGTACCCGTGGAATGGGGGCCGGGGCGGGCAGGGCGGTACCTGAGGGAAGCGGGGGCGGGGGCCGGGTGGTACCTGAGGGAAGGGGGATGGGGGGCCGGGCGGTACTTGAGGGAAGCGGGGGCGGGGGCCGGGGCCGGGGCCGGGGAGGGGCCGGGTGGTACCTGAGGGAAGGGGGCCGGGGCCGGGGCCGGCCGGTACCTGTGGAAGGTGAGCTGCTGCCGGCGGCGGCTGCTATAGCGGTTGCTGCACCGAAGCGCCGCGCACGATTTGGGCATCGCCCCGCGCGTTGCCCCCAACAAAGATGGCTGCGCCCCTCCTCGGACCCTCGTCGCCCCCTAGCGGGGCGGATTTCCCGCGCGGGGGCCAAGCGGTCTGGTTCCCCCCTCCGGGGCAGAGAGCGAGACTCCGCCCGTCAATGACAGCCTTTCCCAGCATGCATCGCGCCTCCTTTCTTTCACGCCCGCTCCCAGCGCCCCTGGACGTCACGGGTCGTGCGCAGGGCAGGCTGGGAGCTGTAGTTTCTGGGCCGCAGGGCAGGCTGGGAGCTGTAGTTCGAGCAGTCGCTGCCCCGCCTGAGGGGCGGGGAGGAGTGGGTCACTCGCGCGCCCCCTGCTGCGCCTGGGCCGCGCCCGTGGGGAGCTGGGGGCTCCGCGGAGAAACGCCCGCGAGCGCCGGCTCCCCTGCCCCGCCCGTGACCCCCTGGGCGGCTCAGCGCCCCCCGCCCCGGCCCCCTGCGGGGCGGGCGTTGCTTGGTGAGGGAGCGGAGGCCCCCCGCTTACAGGGCGGCAGGAGCTGGGGCGGTAAAAGAGCCCCGACAGTCCGGCCACCCTCCCTCTGCCAGGGCCCCTGGTCTCCCGGCTTGCCCTCAGCCCGTCCTCCCTGGCAAAGAAAATACAGCCGCCAAAATCCGCTTCTCCTCCCCCCACAAGCTGCTTCTCCTCAGCTCCGCGGGGGCGTTGCCCCCCTGTCCCCGGCCTGCGCCTGCGCGCGTGCCTGTTACCTCAAAACCCCTCCCTCCTCTCTGCCCCCCATGCCCGCCCGACTGCCAGCTTCACCCCTCTGCCCCTCTCACAGTCGGATGGCCTCCCTGCACTGAGCTGTAGGCCTTCTCTCCAGGGTCCACTCTGCCATGCATCCAAGGTGTCAGCCAGGTCATAAGAGGAGGAGATGGGGACAGACACTGGCTAAAGAACAAGATATATAAAATTGTATATATTTGATGGCATCACCCCCCCCGCCCCCTATTTCATTTGATTTTGTATATTGCAAGCTCTACCTAGCCCTACTGGACACTTATTAGGGCCTCTGTCCCCTATGGAAACAATAGAAGCCTAACTTCCAACCCAGGGAGGAAAAAGCAAGGAGAAAATGATCATATTAATGGATGCTTCATATTTTTAAGAAAAAAAGTACCATTTGTTAAAATAACGACTTTTAATGAAAAAATAAAGCTCTGAATTAACTTGTAATCATACATGGATGAAAATGATTAACTCAAAACACATGGAGATGTTTGTTCCTTCTGCCTAACATTGTAACATGCTGGGGTTGTCAGACACCATCTATTGGGGGGTAAATCTGCAAAGGTAACAGAACAATAGTCAAAAGAGTTAAAAGTAGTCTTGAACCTCTAAGAAACAGAGGCAGCTCACTTGGCAGTTTCTTGTATTTCTCCCATAAAACAATAGGAACTTATCCTACAGTGGTCCAGTCGTACTGCAGACATGCTGTAGCCACAAAGATGCCAACACTTGCATCAGGTCAAACCCTTACACAGACTGTGAACAGAATCTTCTTCCAAAGCCTTTTATGTTGCAGTGAAAACAGCAACACTTGCGAACTTTGGTTATTTATCTGGCTGCAGAAGACAGCCCTAAGAGGCAAATCTTTGGCAAACTCCTGGTTCCATTTAGCTTCTGGTAGGTAGTGTATCATGGTCGTCTTAGATATTAGTGGAGCTGTTTATAAAACCAGATTTCAATTGCTGCAGCTATAAATCAAATTCATGTTATGGGCTTTTCAAACTGCACCAAGTTTTTAAATGGACAGTAAAATAAAATAGTGCAGTTCTATCATAATGATAAAAAGTAATGGATCTTTTCCATCATTAGGTCCCATCTAATCAAGCCCCTGGGCATTGTACGACTATGCTATACAATCTGTTCCAGTGCTCTGCGCAGCCTAGTGTTAAATGTCCAAAAGGGGGTCCTTGACACTCCCAGGATGTTTTTCCTGATAAATCAGTATTCAAATAATGTGGCAGTCTGATACAAAGCATCTGCTGCATTGATTCCTGGCAGTTCGATCTTCTTTCAGATATAAATGAACATCAGTTAGTGACTCCCGCTCATCTAATATTCTGACAGGACAGGATGTCCATTGTTCATTAAGCATCATATGATTTAGGAGAATTCTCTCAAGAACAAAAATCCAGTTTGTGCAATAAATACAATGTATTCTCACTTTGGTCATTTAAAAGGCCTGCACCTTAGTGGCCTCACATATCAGTCTTGTTTCCCTGAAGCATTCTCTAGACCAGTGACAACTGCGCTAACTGCTCCTGAAAAGGGCAGTCACAAGGTACAAACATTTTCTGGTCCCAATGCATTCCCTTATCCTTGGCAGCTCTGGATTGTTCTCTCAACTGCAGTCGACCTTGCCAGTTGCATAGGCCATCTATCCAGGTTGGGCT
Source organism: Natator depressus (assembly GCF_965152275.1). Taxonomy (NCBI): domain Eukaryota; kingdom Metazoa; phylum Chordata; order Testudines; family Cheloniidae; genus Natator; species Natator depressus. Next base: position 22,283,786 of record NC_134251.1, on the reverse strand, counting down.
GGATGCCCTAATGCATGCATTTGCTCCCATTTGTATATGTGCATCCACCAGTTCAAAGATTATAAAATCTTCCCATTTACAAATCCAACCCAGGAAACCATTAATGAAAATGCAGGTAAACCCAGCCCAAGTACTCAGATGGGGACAGCCCAAATCCAAACTAGGCCTGTCTAAATTCCTAGATTTTAATTTATCAAGGCCAACTGTGCAGCCCAAGCGTTACTTCTGGGCTGGAGGAGGGAAGGGAATTGGTGTCTCTTAAAACAATGCCTTTCAGCAGAGATCTATGAAATGAGACACCACACAGGGCTGTGGAACAGACTAGATGGCAGCCCACGACCTCATGTTTGAGCCACTCATGCAAAACAAAATCATGAAAATGGTTTTAAGAGGACTCAGCTCAATTAAGGAAGAAAACTGACATGGCCACCTCAAGCACACCCCACCCAGAAAAAAGAAAGGTCTGTATCTCTCTTTTAAAGACAACAGTCCATAGAACTTTGGGAACTAATTGGTTTTACCAGAAACAAAGCCAAATCACAGAACTCAATGGATACTCTCCTACTACCCAGCTGAAGGGGAGGCAGCTCACATGCAAGTTAAACGTGCATTCAAGCTCACTCTGAAGGAGCCTTCAGAAATTCTTAAGATTGATACATATGGACAAATGGACAGGTCTAGTATTACAATAAAACATATGGCTGTTTATTTTCAGACTCTTCAGAGATTTCTCTCCTCCTGCTCCTGCTTTGGAGGATAATTCTTTTCTTCAGCACCTAGAAGACTTGCACTTTCTTAGCACTTTCCCAGTGGGATGAAAATTGATAGGTGGCAAAAGTATACACTCCCAAATCATCATCCCATTCATAGTCTGAACTGGACAAAACCCCACTGAACCTGGGGTCCTTAGTGTGTCCCTGCTTTAGCTAATCAGTCTCTAGCAGAAGTTTTGGCCAGCAGGCCTCTTCCAGCTCTGGCAGTCAAAGACATTGAATACCTTATGTCTGTTTACACAGACAGACACTTTTGCCTGAGCAACTGCAGTTCAGAGGAGCTCTCCTTGCCCCCCTGGCTGGAGTTCTGTGTTTTGCATGGCTAATCTGCCCAAGCAGAATGCCAGCATGGTAGTTCCCTCCACTAGTCCAGAAAGCGCCTGCGTGAACCCGTCCGGGAGCGGTTTGAGCGGCGAATATCAAACTTGGAGTCCCGGCACTTCTGGCAGACGTAGACCTCTGGGACATTTGATTTGCGGATTTTGGCACAGGAGAGGTGAATCCAGGTGTGACACTCATTACATTCAATCATTGGCCGTCCAGCAAAAGGTTTCATGCAGAAACAGGTGACGAGATCCCAGGAATCATCATCTGGAAGGAAAAAACAGCAAGTTAAAACTATTACTTCTTTCCTCCTGCTGCATGCTGAACTCTCCCTTTTAGCACGAACTTACTCCTTGGTTTAAAGGCAGTCCCTACAGGCCTGTGATGATTTGCAGAATCTGTCACTGTACAGCCAATGAGTTCTGTTTGTAATTATGAACTCTGTACATTGAAGCCCTTATGGTAAACTGCACTGTGTTCTTGCCTCATGCTTCTTATGCCCAGGAGATGGGAGTGGACCCTGCATATCTGTCTATGAATAGGTCAGTCATTAAAGACCACCAGCACCTGAACAGATCTTGCCTGTACAGAACAAAAGAGTCACTGCATCCTAGATAAAGCCATTTTTCCTCCAACTTCTCTGCAAAAGGTTAGAGTTTGAAGGAATGGAATTTCCCCAGTGGAGGGAACAAAGATGAGGTATGGGTACAGCCCTTTAAAACACAGAGACTGGGCTGGTCAGACAGACAAAAGAAGCTTGGGGCACGAGAGAATAACAAAGGGCCATGCTTTTGTAACAGAAGGAACTTTTTGAAGGTAAGTACCAGCTAAGGCTGCAGGAAGCTGCCTGCAGGAGAGAAAGATACTCCATATTATGAAGGAGAAGCCGTGAGCTGTAGGAAGAGTATCCTGGACACCCTGAAAGGATGCTGACCCAAATCCCAAAGAACACTCAAGAGTGGCAAGAAAAGTGAAGCAGGGACTGGTTTGTAGCTGTTTTTTATTTTGCCTACATCAGTATGTAGAGTAATTGTGTTAGAAACCTTCTGCAAACTGTGTGTTCATTTGCTTCAATGATCATGTGTCCCTGAAGAAGTAAACTGGAAGCCAGAATGCCCCCACAGTTAGAGCTCTAGGCAGGATGTGAAGCAACTGTGGAGTTTCGGGAAAGACACAACTCATCTCAAGGCCTAGGCAGTTGGATCGCAGAATCTCTGCTTTCAGAAAAGGGTGCTAGAAAGTGAATATGCACCCTGAAAGCGTGCCTAGAAACAGTGCCTGAACTCTGCTCAGAGTCAGGAAAGCTTAAGAGCTCATGGGCCCAGTGCTGGGACTCAAATACAGCAGCCTGGTGAATGTCCAGCAGGAGGACGTTGACAAGCCCCTTCCAGGGCATGCCAAAAGCTGTAGTCTACACCCTCTACTGCCTCCTGCACTTGCTCTAGGACAGAATCTCAGCAAACCCAGAGAGTAGATATGGAAAGAAAAGGGCTCTACTCCCAAAACTAGCTTCCAACTTTTTGTTCAGTTTACATTAAGCCTCTCAGAAAACACAGCTTATGGGAAAAAACCCTCACCTCAGAGTCTGGAAAGCTTAATTCAGGTGCTAGGTCACTAAGCAATAAATATTCCTTGCTCTTCTCTACCCACTTCTATCCAAAGATCTAAAAGTGCTTTGCAAACACTAATTAATTTTGTCCTTAACCCCCCCGGGAGACAGATCTGCACTATCCCATTTTATAGAGGAGTTGAGCGCTAATAACATACTAGATAGACAGATGATAGTCAGATCTCAATCTGACCAAACACCTCACAAATATCTCCCCTTAGCAGGGTCATTTACCTGAATCCACCATAATGTCCTCATCATCACCAATGCCATCCTCGTCCCGAAACACAACCTGCTTGCCCTGCCGTATGACCGTGCGTTTGCCCACGCTCTGTATCTCCATACCCTGCTCAGAAGTCTCAGGAGGGTACGAGACATTGGAAGGAGTGTCAGAGTCCCATACTGAGCAATGGTCAGTCACAGACTGAGGATCGCCCTCAGATGAGGGACTCATGGGGGTCTCAACACAAGAATCCTCTGCCTCCAGCTTCAGCAGCTTCCCCCCATATTCTTCCTCCACAGGCGCTTCTGTTTCTCTTCTCTTCAGTTTTTTCTTTTTTCTGATCTTATCGGTTTGCTTTCGCTCTGGCAGAAAGCTGCTCGGTTTTGCCCGCTGGAATAGGGAAACACATGGTTTTGCTCGCTTGAGCTGACTAAAGCTCTTTCTGCTCTTGACTGGCAGGGAAACAGCAGAAGGGAGGTCATTGAATCGGGGGTCCCAGCTATCACTGTCGATGGTACCTCCAGTACTATTGGGGGGGCTGGGGCTGCTCCTCAAGGGGGTCTCCTAGAAAATATTAAGAGACCAGATGTGAATATCATTTTAGAGCTGATAGTAAACCTCTTAAACAACCACTTATTACACCCACCTTTTTGAAGTGGAAGGACGGGGAAGGATCTATACCTGTCAAAATAGGCTTCCTCTCGTCTAACTAAAAATCAGATAATCTCCACTTATCCAGCTGCCATTCAGTCACTAGCCTACATTATTTACCTTCTCTCATCCTTACCTGCGGCCCAGGACAGGTACAGCTGAGTGTTAAAGGCACTAAATAGTTTTCAGTAAAGTGTTTCCGGGCATCTAGACGCCCAATTTCTTCCAAGTGCTTTGTATCCTAAGCCCCTGCTGGGAATTCCAGCCAAGGAAAACAATAGGCTCATTTTAAAGGTTGTGTGGCAATCTGAAATTTGTGGCTGCCTAGGCCTAGGATACAAAGGGGAGGGGAATCTGGCATGAATACCTCTAACATAATATTTTTACACTGCACAGAAATCATTCACCAATCAAATAATTTAAACAGAAATGGTACTTACTGACCTTTAAACTTTTTTCTGTCCCCTCAAGCAAGACAGGGGTTTGGACTGCCTCACTTTTGATTAAAGAAGAGATCACATCATATTCCAGGAGCCTGAGGAGTACATTTAACTTTATAAGTGTAGGGACATTTGTGGCTCAGGTGGGAGGCTGACAATATCCAGTTACATGCCAAGTTCCATAATTTGTTTCGGAATATTACAGGCCAGTGGGTTCCTTTTTGTCCCATCAGGAGCTTTTACAGGACCCTACCCTTCACACACATCCACTTTATCTGTCTAGGTATTTATACCATGCTTGTTACTCTGATAACATTTAACCTCTCAACAGCACTAGCTATAGCAACATGAACCTGAAATAAAAGAAGGATCGAGTTGCTGCACCATTACCTCTTGTGGGTAGGGAATGTAGCCAGCATATGCCAAGACAAAGGTGCAAAACTTGTTGAAATCTTCCACAGTTCTGTGTCTCTTGGAGCTGGGAGAAAAATCCTGTTAAAGAGACAGCAACCGGAATATTAACATGAGATTTCTGAACAAACCAGCTATAATGTCAAATCAGAGACAGCATAAGGATTTTGTACACATGGATATCCACTTCTGAGATTGATAGTTTCAGAGTGTCTCTTATATAATCAAAATGCAAGAGAGGGCACCTTGGGGCAATCCTGTGATTTAACATTCTTGTCAGGGCTTTTTGCTGAAATTGAATTCTCAGGTTTGTCTGGCTCCCCTTCTAGGTATTCCCACATGCCTGTCTCCAGTGGTGGTCTCTAATGGCTTTGCAGTCTAATATTGTATTGAACACAAATGCTTCTTTAAAGTCAGCTATTAAAGACAGGCATGTCTTTAACCAGTCACTAAAATAGCTGTTTGTGTTCTGTGAAGGCTGTACACCCTGCTAATGTAACTAATAAGTTAAATTCACTGATTGCTGTTCTCTTTCTAGTGCAAAGTCTACATCATGGCTCCTACCCAGAACTCAAAGCTCCTGGAAACAGCAGACTAACTACACATGGAGAGTCTGCCTGGACACAGAATACTTCTTCAGGGCTTACAGTTCTTTATATTTTTGTATTGAGACCCCAAAGCACTAGCCAATGCCCAGTTTCATGATAACCCTTCCATCCCCACCCCCATCGAAATACAAACGAATACGGAATATATTTGTATCTAGTCCCAACCCACACTTTGAACTGAACTGTCAAAAAGCAAGACAAACTACTGAGAAATTCTCTCCTCCCTGCCTGCAATCTTCCCTAGTTCCTTGTCGGCACTGGACGCTGCCAGAGAAAGTCACTGTCTAAAGAAGCCATTCCTGCATGGGGAGCAGCACTGGAAGCAACAGCAAAGTCTCCTCCATCTGTGATGGGGGAGGAGGATTAGACAGCAGACATGGGGTGGAAGACTCTGAAGGGGGCCAGATAATTGGACAAGGGGCTCTGACTCCTGGGCAGAGGGGATTAAATCCCAGTGATGGGAGTGCTCAGATGGGTTAAGAGGGTGCAAGAAATGATGCTCTAAGAGGGTTTGGAGAGGTGTAGATGTGGATCAGAGCCCCAAATTCAGCAAGGGCTTTCAGCCCTGGGTTCTGAGCTGGGAGGGGCAGCTCTCTGGGTGGGAGTGGTGCTCCAGGCACTGGGAGGGGGAGAATTTCCGAGGAGGAAGAGGGTCAGAGCCTAGGGTGGAAGACTCATGGGGGTTAGAAGGTTTGGTTGGGGGCAAGGGAGCTGGGAGGGGCAGGGGGGAGGAGGGTCAGATGAAGTGAGCTGTAGCTCAGGAAAGTTTATGCTCAAATAAATTGGTTAGTCTCTAAGGTGCCACAAGTACTCCTTTTCTTTTTGTGAATACAGACTAACACAGCTGCTACTCTGAAACTCCGTGGGGGAATCTCTGAGGGGCGGGGCCCTGGGGTGGGGGGTGGAATCTCTGAGTGTGGGGGGCCGAGGCCCTCGGGTGGATGGGGGATCCCTGGGGGGGAAGGGGCCGGGTGCGGGATCTCAGGCGGGGCAGATCCCTGGGGGGAAGGTGCTGGGCAGGGGATCTCAGGAGGGGAGGGGATCCCTGGGGGGGGAAGGGGCCGGGCAGGGGATCTCGGGTGGGGGGAATCCCGGGGGGGAAGGGGCCGGGAGAGGGATCTCGAGTGGGGGGGGATCCCGGGCAGGGGAAGGGGCCAGGCGGGGGATCTCGGGTGAAGGGGGGGATGCAAGGGGGGGGAAGGGGCCGGGCGGGGGATCTCGGGTGGGGGGGGGAATCTGGGGGGGAGGGGCCGGGCGGGGGATCTCGGGTGGGGGGGAATCCCTGAGGAGGAAGGGGCCGGGCAAGGGATCTTGGGTGGGGGGGATCCCGGGGGGGGAGAAGGGGCAGGGATCTCGGGTGGGGGTGGGGGATCGGGATCCTGGGGGGGGGAGGGACCGAGCGGGGGATCCCGGGGGGGGAAGGGGCCGGGCGGGGGATCCCGGGGGGGAGGGGCCGGGCGGGGGATCTCGTTTGGGGGTGGGGGATCCCGGGGCGGGAGGGGCCGGGCGGGGATCTCGGGTGGGGGTGGGGGATCCCTGGCCCTGGGGTGGGCGGGTCCCTGAGGGGGGAGGGGCCGGGGCTCGGCTATCGCTGAGGGGCCCCGGGGACCCCTGAGCGGGGGGTCCGGCTGCCGCGGAGCAGGTCCCGGGCTCCGGCAGGAGGGGGGCAGGGGGGAGACGGCCCCGGGCTCACCTCAGGGGGGAAGGGGGAGGCGCAGGGGTCGGGGTCCATGTCCCAGCGCAGGCGGCCGGGGTCGGGCAGGTGGGGCCAGGGGCTGCCCGGAGCGCGGGCCCGATACCGACGAATCAGTTCGATCTCGCCCGGCAGCGCCGACACCTCGAACCGCCCGGTACCGGTGGGAGGGAGGAGGGGCAGGGGGGCGGGCGCCGTGTGAGGCAGAGGGGCTGCTGGGAGTTGTAGTTCCCCCTCCCCGCGAGCGGCTCCGGCGGCGCTCGCTGCAGGGGCTGCCGGGAGTTGTAGTCCCGGAGAGAACTACAGTCCCCAGCATGCCTCCCGCTCCCTCAGGCCCGCCGGCTGGGGGAGCTGCGGTGGCGCCGGCGCGCGGAGCGGTAAGCGCGGGCCGGCAGCGGGTTCTTGTTCCCTTCGCCCGCGGCCGTGTGGGGCTACGGGGAGGCTCCTCCCCTGGGCCTGCCCCCACGAGGGCCTGTCACGAGGCAGCCGGGCCGGCGCGCAGGGGCCTGTCTCTCCGAGGCGGGGCGCGCCACCGGGCCGGGCCGCTGCCGCCGACGGGCTCCGCGCGCCAAGCCGCGCCCCGGTGAGAGGCGCTGCCGGGCCCGCCGCGCTCCCGCCTCCCTCAGACCCTCCCCTCCCCCACCCTGCGCGAGGCCGGCGCCTGCGTCGCTTGATGCCCCGAGAGCAGCCGCGCGGCCCGCGGGGCTCGGGCCAGAGGTAAGCCCGTGGCCCCGCCGCATGGGCCCGGCCGAGGGGGTGATGCCGGAGGGGGGAGACCCGGGGCAGAGCTGTCCGGTCAGCTCGGACTCCGGGGGACGGGAACCGCTGTCCTCCGCTCTCGGTGTCCCGCTGCCTCGTGCTCTCCCGCCCCTCCGGTGTGCGGTTGGGATTCTGTCTGTGGGGCGAGGGGGAGTGGGTCGGGAGGGCTAGGTTTGTGCCGGTGTTCCCCTACACACTCACACACACACTCTCTCTCTCTCACACTCACTCTCTCTCTCACAATATTGCCATCGATCATTAAAATGGGCAGGCAAAGCATGAAACATGTTGCTTTACCGTTTATCAGAGTTGCTTTTAAGGTTATTTACTTTATATATTTTGACATGCGAATTGACATTTTGCGTTTTGACAGCTCGAAAGCTTTTTTTTTGACTCTCAGGGCCTGTCGTGAACTAATTGATTCTCCCCCATAATTTTGCACAACTGTGAAAATTTAAATCAACAAAAGTTTTGAAAAAGGTTTAAGAATAAAATCAGTATTATCCACTGAAATTATACACCGACAAAATCAGATTCTGCAAAGTGTCTCTGGGCAAATTGTTCAGTTAGCTAAAGAGCCTGAGCACCTGGCAGCCAAGGAAAATCTTATTCCAAAATATAATCCAGGATTTAAGGAACACTCTCGTGAGTTATTAATGTATAGATACCTCTTTTCCAAAACGCTAATTAGTTGTTGTCCCCTGTTTTATGTGGAGATAATGAGCATCTTTAGCACACATGCTATGCATCTGATGAAGTGAGCTGTAGCTCACGAAAGCTCATGCTCAAATAAACTGGTTAGTCTCTAAGGTGCCACAAGTACTCCTTTTCTTTTTTCTTTTTAGCACACAGTTTTCAATAGTTGTTTTTGTTTTTTTAAAGAATTTTACTTTTACTTGTAATAAAAACAAATTAAATTCCCTGTTGTAACCGAACACAAAGCGAGTGGCATATAATAAAATCTCACCAAACCAGTCTCTTGAGAACCATGCCCTGGTGTTAGTAATCTGTGAACAACAAAATAAAGTGGTGCAAAACAGGTTCTTTAGGGTTCAACAGCGAAACTTTAAATTAGAAGGACTTTCTTCAAAGTGTCAAACTAAATCTTCTTGCTCTTTTTTTTCTTAAGTCAATCCCTTTCCCCTGTAGTGGCAGAGTTAGAACTGGGTTTTTTACCCACGAAACCTTATGCCCAAATATATCTGTTAGTCTTTAAGGTGCCACTGGACTCCTCATTGTTTTTCGTTTTCTGTATCTGAAGCTTGATGAGGAGCCCCTTCCTCAGTTTGTTTCTTGCACATTTGAATCCTTTGCCTGTTCAGTAGAAAGGGGTGGGCATAGAAGAGAGGACACACAAGGAGCATGTGATTGATTGCTCACCAAACAAAACAGAGCAGATAGGTCTAATTTTAGACTTCTTCAGCTTACACAATTTTTTTAAGAGCAAATGAATCATATTAGTGTAGTACTAAATTATAATGTTAATGAGGAACAGACGGTGAGTCATGTTGCATGTATCATTCAAATTTTATGCGAAATTCTGAGCGGTAAGCTTGTATGATTGTAGCCTTCTGCACTTTAAGTTCCAGACTGTTCTAGCTTTCTTGCCACTTCCTGTCTGTGACAGTAGTGTGTCGGCACCTACTTAGAGCTGGGAATGCTGCTGCTAATAGCTGTGTGTCCAGCCCATCTATGGGCAAGGAACAGTACTGCCTTTTTGCCTGTGTACCTGCGTATTTGCCTTGCTCTGGAATTTAGGAAATCAGGTGGTGAGTCTGGTAATTAATGTGTAAGATCATCAGGGAGGAAAGGCAGGCATTGTGTGCAACTTGAGTTTTGATCAATAGTTACTGTACAGATATTGTTGAAGAATCCACTCTTGTGCCAAAGTACTTTTGAAAAATAACTTAATTTAGAAATGAGATGTGACAAATGTCCTAGTATTTGTAAAAGGCAACTGATTCCTTTTGAGTCATGATGAAAACCTACTTACATTTTTTAAAGAAACATGTTATTTCACGTTCTTCTTTTTGCAAATACCCTCAGTGCACTGGCTATGCCATGCTGATTGGAGAGGACCTCTAACCCTGGCTCCATCACAAGTACAGCAACTTTATGTATACTTTAGGTGAGAAAGTTTGTGCTGCTGGTCTTGATAAACTACATGGGATTACATCCTATTGCATCCGATGAAGTGAGCTGTAGCTCACGAAAGCTTATGCTCAAATAAATTAGTTAGTCTCTAAGGTGCCACAAGTACTCCTTTTCTTTTTGCGAATACAGACTAACACGGCTGTTACTCTGAATCCTAAATCTAGCAACATCGGCTCTGGTTTATTGCCACCATCAGCTTTTCTTACAGCTGTCTTATTAGTTGAAGTTCGTTCTCTGACACTTCAGGATTCAGAGCAGATAGCATCTTACACCTGAAATTATATGTTTTCTCTGTTAAAGAAAGCTGAGGTAGTCATTGAAAGCAGTTCACATTTGATGTGTACATGGTGGCCTGAAACAAAAGAGCTGGGGGTCACAATAGTGTTCCCACTGTGGATATCAGGATGGAAAAAAAAAAAAACAACTTTATTAGTAACTGGTCTCTCTGTTGGCAATGTCTGCAGAAGGGTCAATGTTTGAATGAGCCATAAAGGCTGAATTCCTCTCTCACCTTTTGGGGGACAGGGGATTCCCCTTGGAACGGAACTTGGGCAAACTACAGTGATCATATGTGTATGAATATGCACAGCTCTGGAAAACCGTATCTGCTAGTTGCTATACAACAATCATCAAGTGGCTATTTTAATTGTTTTATTTATCTTCTTAGGGTGATAGAGTAAACTGTGAACCACCAGAGGAACGTATAAAAAAAATTCCATTTACATAACAATCCATTTTAAATTAGGAAACAAAATTGCACTCTGTTAAATATTATATAGATATGGAAACTCAGTAGCACCACACTTTCCTTTTACTTTACTTTTCCAGGCTAGCCCATTTAGTAATTCCACTGCTTTTCTTCTACAGGGTTCAATTTCTTCCAGAAAAACTATCAGCATATCTGTTTTATGTAACTCTGTAAGATGTTTTCTCTCACTGGTTCTTTTTTAATTTTCTAATTCTTTGGGATTAGTTCAATACTGAGAAAGTGCTATTATTTTAAAATGTTTTTGCTGTTTGACTTGTCTCATTTCCTATTTTGCCAGCTCTACAGTGTCATATCTTCTACTCTGATAGACTTTTCCAGAATACGTTTAATCTCTTCTAATGTGAGACCAAGTCTGTTGCCAAATGGGAGCTGGAGAAAAACTGTTATAATGCCAAAGTCTGTTGCATTAATGCAGGGGTCCGCAACCTTTCAGAAGTGGTGTGCCGAGTCTTCATTTATTCACTCTAACTTAAGGTTTTGCATGCCAGTAATACATTTTAATGTTTTTAGAAGGTCTCTTTCTATAAGTTAATAATATACAACTAAACTATTGTTGTATGTAAAGTAAATAAGGTTTTTAAAATGTTTAAGAAGCTTCATTTAAAATTAAATTAAAATGCAGAGCCCCCTGGACTGGTGGCCAGGACCCGGGCAGTGTGAGTACCACTGAAAATCAGCTCGCGTGCCGCCTTTGGCACATGTGCCATAGGTTGCCTACCCCTGCATTAATGCCCCGCTATCAGTTACCATCATTCTATATGTTACCGCTATTCCTCCTTTGGACTGATTAACAATTCCTGTGTAAAGGAGACATGGCTTTCTGTCTTTTTCATTAAATGTATTAAAGACCTCGATCTAAGATATTAAAAATATGTAAAACATAACAAAAACACAAATGTCCATAATATTTTATTCTGTTTTCTGCCCAAACCACTTTGCAATATGGTCCACTTAATAGCATATCCTAGATGAGCCCACCACCCTTAACGAACAACCTCAAATGCCTCCATCAAAATCCTCTAGACAGTTTTTCCGCTTTGCTTATTAACTGTCCATTTCCTTCTTTCGGTCTCTTTACTTCAACCTTATTCCACCTGCCCCCCAATGCTCCCTTTCTTCCCCCGCTTTCTTTCCTTCACTTATCCCTGCCCCCTTAGTGCCCTCTCTCCTTTCCTTTGTGTCTCTCTCTGATTCCTTCCCAATAATCCCCTCTGCCCCACCTCCCAAAAAATATTGTGGCGCTAGCATGACACTTGCGGAACATCATATTGTTCACTCTGCTAGTTTGTTCTATCTCTCTCCTCTCCATGCTTTATCTTTTCTATTAAATTATAAACTGTTCAGGACAGAGACTGTCTCAGCCTTTGTTTGTGTAGTGCCTAGCATAATGTGGCCCTGATATCCATTAGGATTCCTATGTGAGCAGGGTTTTATTATTATTTGTATCTTAAATTGCAGTGCCTAGTATTTGTAGGAACTTAACTTTCCTTCCTTTAAATTATTTTCTATGCTTTTGCTGCATTTCAATTAATGTAATAATAAGTTAGTATGCTGTTTGTTTAAAGGCATCCTAATTACTTTTGTATCCTATAAGCAATATATTTAATGCTATACATTATATAGGACCCTTTTATCCAGAAAGATCCCAAGATGCTTTAGATTTAGTATGAATAGGGATCACTTAACTCGCCAGAGTGGAATGCAGCAGCCATTGTATGACAGCTGAATTTTCTTAGTAAAGAAAAAACAAATTTAATACACATGGGAGGATTTAAAAAGACAATGTAAATATGAGTTGGAATTTAGCCAGGACCTTAGGGTTAACACCTTAACTTGTGCAAAAAATGCACAGGCCTTCAATGACTAAAAGTGGTCAGGGTCTTGAGCTTGAGATTGCCTTTCCAGCTGACAGTTTCATAGAGCTTAGGCCCCAGCCACTGAGTCGGAGGGAAGAGCATCCCGTACTAAATCACCCATATCACTTCTGCCATCACTTGGATTTTTGCTTTGGCTGCAAATGGTGGTTTCCTATGCAAATATTGACCAGGCCTAATACTGCTTACATATGATATCTGACAAAATCCCAGCCCCAGATGGCATGGATGCAGGACTAGGTAGTGGTATTTATAAAATTATGAAGCTTATGTACATATGCTCTCTCAAACAGGGTGGGAAAACCAGTAATTTAAAAAAAAATATTTAATCAGATTTATTAAATTGAATACTTTTTTTAAAAAATATTTGAAATTACATTGAAATTGACAATCTGTGTTAAATCTAAATTTACTAAAATCTATTAATTGGTTACATTAAATTAAAAAAAAAAAAGTTCAGGCAATACACGTTTGTTGCCAAAGTTTTAAAGAAAATCAAACCACTGACCTAGAGGAAATCACTGGCTAAGCATCTGGAACCAGATTTTAAGTGCTAAGCCAGCTTTTCATAGCAGTAGCCTCTTTTGCAGGTGCAGAGGGTATATTTTATTTTCAGTTTATTCATCCCGTTCAGTTCAGTTGCTAGCTCTTTCCAAGTTGAGAAGCCGACTGTGATTGAAAAGTCAGAAAAGCTTCTTTTCCTTTTCCAATTTATGATTAAAAATGAGGTATGAGATGATGAGATCTGCTAGATCTAAATTTCTGAAGGACATGGGCCCAGATCCACAAAAGTGACCAGAAACAATCCGATCAATTCATTAACTACAGATACTTTGTTTCATCATTTTTAAGTGCCAAACAAGTTTTGATACTTAATTTTTTCTCATATATCCAGCACATTTAAGCTAGTTTTATTTATCTATCCATTTTAAAATGTTTTTGTGCATTTCAAATTTCATGTCCTTTTTGCATCCAAATCGAGCTTGACACAAATCACAGGTAAAAAAAAATCATCTGGTAAATAAGAAATGTATCATTCATCATTTAACATAATACAAAATGCAAACATTAATTGGAATAAATGTGTTAAACTATATAATTGCTTACATTACATGTACACACTTATTTACCCCCCTGGTTAGAAGAAAGTACCAAATTTAGTGTAAGGATTATATCTAGTTGCACACCCATGTGTTTATTTCTTACCAAGCAATTAATCAACTTCTTGTTCGGAATATAACTAAAAAGTACAAATGCAAAACAAGATTAAAATCAATTATTTAAAGCTTTGATTTAAATCAATACACCCTGCTCTGTCAATATACAGTCCAAATCCAGTTCAGTCTTATTCTTATGAACTTTAAATCTGGATTCTCTTTCTAAAATATCTATTATGAGACTGAAGTGTAGAAAATACTGAGCAGTTGTTTGATAGCACGTTACATAATTCATCTTGCTAAAGCTCCACATTTGAGGAATGTAGGTAGGAATGTTTTAAAGGCTGTTCATCTCATCCTGTTTCCCTGGTTTGAGGACAGTTTCCATTTGATGAACCTTTTATTGCCCCCCCCCTTTAAATTGTTCCTAAGGTTGTTCCATAGTTACTATAGTCCTGCTTAGATCCAGAAAAGAGTAAACTAACTAAGCTATTTTATAATTATATTTATATTTTAAGACATTTCATAGACTAGATTGTTAATTAGTCTGTGTAGTATTTAGAATTCTTGCAGAGAGGGACTTCATTTGTGGAGACATTTTGCCACATGGCTGTAATTATTTGTTAATGTCCTAAGGTAGATTCCCATTCGTGGTATGTTGAAGCCAGAACAAGGAGTTGTTGCTGTGCCACCCCAAGGCGTCTAGCGTGGGCTTTTGTCCCTTTAATCCCATGAAGACCATACGTTGCATTTTGTGAAAGATACTAAATCTCTGTGGGTTGTGTTAGTTCTTGCATGTGCACAGCAGTCCTTGTAGATGAGTATCTGGTGTGAACGGAGCTCTTCACTTCCCTGAATACAGTGGGTGTTTGGAGTGCACAAAGAATGCAGCATCAGGCATTTAAAGGTTTAATTTTGTTACAGTTCTGTGAAAATACTTGTCCTGCAGAATGAATCTAGCAAGGAATTTTAATAGTATACATTTGCAGTGCAGATAGTAGAATGCATACAGAACTCCTTATTTTATTTTCTAAGACTATATAATTATCCCATTTGTAAACCTGCAACTGAGCACTCAAAAAACTCTCTTACTAGATTGTCAGAGATCCCCAAATGAAGAGGGAAAATGGAAGGTGTGAATGGGGAAAATAAGAAAACAAATGTATTTGCCAATGAGTAAGGCTGTGTGGCTGTCACCGATTCTGTGACTTCCATGACTTCTGCAGAGGCTAGTGCAGCTGGCTTCAGGGCTGCCCGAGCAGCTCAGGCAGCCCCTGGGCCAGCCACACCAGCCGCTACTGGGGCAATCTTGGGCCACCACGCCTTCCCAGCAGCAGCAGTAGTTTGGGTGTGGGAGGGGGCTCAGGGCTGGGGCAGAGGGTTGCAGGGCAGGGTGGCGCTTACCTCAGGAGGGCTCTCCGGAAGCGGCTGGCATGTCCCTGCAGCTCCCATTGGCTGTGGAGCAGACGCTCGTGGCGGGGGCAGTGCGTGGAGCCCCCCTGGCCTTCCCTCCTTCTAGGAGCTGCAGGGGCATGCCGGCTGCTTCCGGGGAGCTGTGCGGAGCCCGGGGGGGGGGGGGGGTCTGCCAGCCCCGCCAACCGTCGCCACCCCCACAGCACCTCCCAGGGCTACCCCCCTAATCTTTAGTTAGGGGTATAGTACAAGTCATGGACTGTGAATTTTTGTTTACTGCCTGTGACTTGTCTGACTTTTACTAAAAATACCCATGACTAAAACGTAGCTTACCGATGAGTAATATACTTTGATTGCTCAAGCTTGACTTTCTGTATTTTATTATTAAATGTTTGTCAGGTAATGGGATTGCCATTATTGTAGGCAATAGCATTCTTCATTGATTCTGTTAAAATGTTTATTGCTTGTATGACTTGTACCAGAGTACTTATAAAAGCAACTGAAACAGTATGTGCTGACCTGTTGTTACAGTTCAGTGAGAAACTGTATCTTGTAATTGAGTTTGTCTTTGCAACTTGTCCATTTTGTGAAGTAAAGTAAAATATTCAATTTTGTAGACTGCAGTGTTTTGCAAGTGCAGATTGCAGGTGCTCTCTCTAAATGGAATAAGAAATTCCCCCACTTTTTTCTTCTGTAACATTCCATTTGTTTTCAGTGCCCATTTAAATAACTGTTACTTACTGTAATGTTTATTTCTTCCTTTACTAAATTCTGACAATAACAACCAGTCCCCAAAAGTGTCTTTAGATAGTGGGTTGGGTTGGATTGGAATTCCTCAGAAGTTCTTGTCAACTGCTGGAAATGGCCCACCTTGATTATCACTATAAAAGGTCGTCATGTTGTCGTCGTCCCATCCCGTGTCCCCGTTGTCGTCCCCCCCCCTCCCCCCCGTGCTTTCCTGCTGGTAATAGCTCACCTTACCTGATCACTCTCATTACAGTGTGTATGGTAACACCCATTGTTTCATGTTCTCTGTGTATATAAATCTCCCCACTGTATTTTCCACTGAATGCATCCGATGAAGTGAGCTGTAGCTCACAAAAGCTTATGTTCAAATAAATTTGTTAGTCTCTAAGGTGCCACAAGTCCTCCTTTTCTTTTTAAAGAAATTAGTTGCATTTGAGCAAAACTTTTATTTGAAACCAAGAAAGGCTACTAGAAGTGATAAATTCATGTGCTGTGCATTTATCCTGCTAACCTTTCTTCTTCCCCAGCGAAGTTTGTAGTGTAGAAAATTGAGACCATGTGTGTGGATAAACTGAAAACTATGCGCCAGACCTGTTTTCAAACAATCTTGGACATCCTCAATATTTTTTTTAAAAAAAGGTCACAACGGGTCTTTTCACCTGCCTTGATTTTCAAGTGTGAGGCTCTGCTAGGTGCATCTGTGACGGCAAAGCAATTCTCCAGAAGCAACCCCCTCACCGCAGAGGAAAGCTTGCCGAATCCCTGTGGCTTCTACAGAACCCTGTATAAACTGAGTCTCCCTGCTGGGATGGAATCCATTAGGGAGGCCCCTTCCCCCTATTGTTGGGAATATTCTAAACTAGAGCAGCTGTCCCTGACATGAGTGTGTGGGGGAGGGGGTGTACTAACCTGTGGGCTCTGCCCTTGATTGCCGCCTAGGCCCACTGGGCTTCTAGGAGTTAAAGGGGTGGATGACCAGGGGGTGGGGGCAGGAGCCATGTGTGGTATGGGCCGGGTCTGGTCCTTATAGGGGCTGTGAGTGCCTGAGAAGCCTCATGCTAACCTGCTGTGTGTTGCCTCCTCCACAGACATATTATGGAACCGAGCCCGGCAGGAGGAGGTGGGGGTCCAGGCGAACCAGCACACGCAGTGGCACTGCTGCGGGGTCTGAGTGCACTGCGCTCTGAGCGGAGCCTGCTTGATGTGACAGTGGTGGCCGGGGGCTGTGAGTTTGGGGCACATCGAGCTGTGCTAGCTGCAGCTTCTGGCTACTTCCGTGCCATGTTCGGCGGGTCACTGCGGGAGTCCCGGGCCGAGCGGGTGCGGCTACATGGGGTGGACCCTGAGTGCCTGGCACTGCTGCTCGACTTTGCCTACACTGGTCGGGTGGGGCAGCTGGGCCCCGACATCGCAGAGCGGCTGCTGCGCGCCGCCGACCTACTACAGTTCCCAGCCGTGAAGGAGGCATGTGGCACTTGGCTGGCCCGGCAGCTGGAGCCGGCCAACGCGCTGGACATGCAGGACTTCGCAGAGGCCTTTGCTTGCCCAGCCCTTGCGGCTGCCGCTCACCGATTTGTGCTGCGCCATGTGGGTGAGCTGAGCACGCAGTTGGAGCGGCTGCCGCTGGCGCGGCTCATCTCCTACTTGCAGGACGATGAGCTGTGTGTGCCCAAGGAGGAGGCCGCCTTCCAGCTGGCACTGCGTTGGGTGCGTGCTGACCTAGCTGCCCGTGCCCCGCTGCTGCCGCAGCTCCTGGCCCACGTGCGCTTGCCCTTCGTGCGCCGTTTCTACCTGCTGGCGCATGTGGAGGGTGAGCCCCTGGTGGCGCGTTGTCAGCCCTGTCTGCGCCTCCTGCGGGAGGCCCGCGACTTCCAGGCTGCTCGCTATGACCGGCACGACCAGGGGCCATGTGCTCGCATGCGGCCACGACCCTCTACCGGCCTGGCAGAGATCCTTGTGCTCATTGGTGGCTGCGACCGTGATTGCGATGAGCTGGTCACCGTTGATTGTTACAACCCACGTACGGGGCACTGGCGCTACCTGGCTGAGTTTCCCGAGCACTTGGGTGGTGGCTACAGCATAGCGGCGCTGGGCAATGACATCTACGTGACAGGTAAGGACGGGGCACATTGGATCTGATGCCCTGAGGAGTGTTGTCTGGGGAAAGGGCCACAGCTGGGCATTATTCTGGAGGGAGCCCAAGTCTGTCAAGGGATGGGGGGGACGGCTTTAGGTTTAAAGATCAAGGGGCATCGGCAAAGCTGTAGGAGAGGCCAGAAATGAGATCCCTGACTTTTCAAAGCACTAGTATTTTTATAAAAAGTTCCCTCTTTTCTTTGCCATTAGTCCCAGGATGGGCTAAGCATGGCTTGTTTTGGGTTCGCTGAGTAACGATTCTTTGAAATGAGATCTGCCTTCATAATTAGGGTGTCTCTTGCAAAGACTCAGAAACCGTTCTGTTCTGCTAAATGCCAGGGGAAATGATCCCCTGGTTTCTGTGAAAATGTTGAACGAGTGTGTTGCATACGTTGTAAGCAGACACGCATTCCAACAGCCCGTTTCAAAGGGACTTTGGCTTCTCCACAGTGCAGTAACACTTTGTTCTGTGTGGAGGCTTGTGTACAAGTCTGTGTAAAGGTATTTGTATACACTTTTATTGTGACAGACTTCAGGGCTCTGTGGTTGGTTCTAAGTACAGGCTAGTGCAGTGTGTTGGTAAACCTGGAATCGTTTTGTTGTTCTGCTTGGGGTTATAAGCTACTTTATGGGTCAGATTTGTTCTGAGTTGCTAATAGGCTTGGAACTCAGAGGTGAACAGGAAAATAAATATGTATGCAACTTTATATATTACTTGAATGTGTGCAGAAGGAACCTCCTGAACACTTTATTTTTAATGTGTGGGGTCCATCATCCAGGAGACTCTTCCACTTTGTGCTTACATTAATGTTTAAATGTGTAATGAAAATATTTAGGTTTCCAACAGTGGTTCTTGGTTTTTCACAAATGGACCATGTCTAAAGTTCTATTCAGATGTTTGGCATAAATGTGAGTTTTCATTTTGCAACAGGGATTCCTTTTCTGTAGTTATTCTCGTTTTGGGATGGATTTAGTAGCTGATCTCAGACAGGCAGCTGATTCATAATGACTAATACTAGTGAGTATGTAGACAGCATTTCAGGACACATGTTGGTGTAACTTCCCGAGACAACAGGGTAGGAGTCTGATTTCAGATCGTTTTCAAATTCCTGCTGTGATGAGAACACTTAAGAAAAGCAGAACTTAGAGAAAAGTAAATAACAGGGTGCAACACAAAGTACACCATGTATGCTTGTCACAGAGTCACCAGGTGATGCTCTGGAACAGAAGGTTTATTAGGTGACAGGAACACAGCGTAGAACAGAATTTATTAGCACAGAAATCAGTGACTTTCAGCCAAGTCCGTCTTGGGGAGTCCTGGGCCAGAAGCCCTGGACTCCCCCTCTTCCGGTCCACCCAAGCAGACTGCCAGCACCCCCGTTGCTGCTCCTCCTTGTCTTTGTCTCACTTCCCGGGCAAAGAGTCATCTGGTTGCATCCCCCTCCTGGGTCTCGGGTTACAAAGGGCACTGGTCATAGCATATGTTCAGGCAGCTAGAGCAGCCTCACCTGCCCCTAAGGTCTCAGCCAAAGTCACACACCCCTATTCCTACCACTGAGGTATTGGTGCAGCACACAGGGAAACTGAAGCATACTCAATATTCATGCAAAACAGTAAAACTCACATAGGCTCAATAGTAAGACTCACATACAACATAACAAGGGAAAATCCCCACCTCATCACAGTGCTCAAGGTAGAAACATACCAGAAAGTCCTCTGATACTCTGGACTTCGATGACTCTCAATGTCATTTAACCTTGGCACAGTAGTGCGTTTATGGTATTGAAGGGCAAAAGTTGTGTTTCTTTCTCTAGTGTACTCCCTGGCTCTTGTCAGTTTGTCAAGTTTAACTATACCAGTTTGCCACTTTAACTATACCAGTATAAAGCAGCGACCTCCCATCTCACCCTCACCCCCAATGTGGGTGCAGTTATACCAGTGTAAAGGGACCCAAACAGAAATAAGCTATACTGTATGATGTACCTTTTTACCAGTATAACCATGTCAACAAAATTCACACCTTGAACAGTGGTGAATAGTTATACCGATAAAGGTTGTATGTAGACCCGGCCTAAGTGAACAGAAAGCTGTTCAATCTCTGACTTAACAAAAAGCATGCCTGTGATTTAAGTAATGTCATAAACATGATGATGTGCTAAAATGGAATACTTTTGTATTATTTCTGCATCCAAAGAAAGTCACATATGGTAGTATTCAAAAACAATGCAAGGTTGATTGACCTGGAATTCTGAATGCCAAGCATTTTGTCACACACCTTGTGATTGCTGACTTCTTCCAAGAGTCTTGTATTTGCATACAGGGTCTGTTGTCATTGAAGATGCATGGATAACTGTTTTGTATTTCGCATTACAGTTATAGCTCAGAGGAAAAGAGATGTAAAGGGAAAGCTTAGAAGCAGATTTTTGTATGAGGCAGTAGTGAAGTGGGGTCAGGTGTCTAAGGTTGTTCTTTAGTTTATGGAGCTTGCATGCTAGATTTGCTCCACTGATATCGTTGTCAACTATTGTAGAAGTGTTAGTTGGACTCTTATCAGTACCTTTGCTGGCTAATTAATCATTGTTGAAAGTTGCTCTGTATTGGGTCACCAGCTCCAAGCCCTCTCGTCAGGGATATGGTGAGGGTTGTAAATAGGGAAGGGAGAAAATGGTTAGGAAGTTAGCCAAACCTGGGATACATGTTTTGAGTTGATAATGCATCAGATTTCATCTGAGCATCACATGAGGGAATCTACTCTGAGATTCTGGGAGTAAATGGGAGACAAAGTTACAGGCCCATTTTTGAAATTTCCAAACAAATTTGAGATTGAGTGGTACCATTAGCCTTGAAATTGTGAAACAAACTGCCATTTTTCTCCTGTACCTGAATATTTTAATAACAAGTAGGCTGGGGAAGTAGCAAAATTTGTTATAGTATTGGAAAGTAATAACATTTTTGAATACCTAATAAAGGACTGCGTTATTACATAAAACCCCTAGTCTGTCTTCCTCTCCACCCTCCCCCCCATACAATGGGCTATATTGCAAAATATTTACTTATGAAATGTGCTCTCTTCTGTAGGAGGATCAGATGGGTCAAGGCTCTATGACTGTGTCTGGAGATACAACTCCAGTGTGAATGAGTGGACAGAAGTTTCTCCAATGTTGAAAGCAAGAGAATACCACAGCTCTACAGTCTTGGATGGACTGTTGTATATTATAGCCTCAGACAGCACAGAACGTTATGACCACTCCATAGACGCCTGGGAGGCTTTGCAGCCTATGTTGTACCCAATGGACAACTGTTCTACCACATCTTGTCGTGGCAAACTCTTTGCTATTGGCTCTCTAGCAGGCAAAGAATCCATGGTTATACAATGCTATGACCCTGAAACTGATCTCTGGTCCCTCGTGAACTGTGGACAGCTGCCTCCGTGGTCTTTTGCACCAAAAACTGTGACTCTTAATGGACTTATATACTTTATAAGGTAAGTAATAATGTTTCCTCCACCCCACCCCATCCCACTATAGAATGATTTTTTTTTTTTTTTTTTTGAGAAATAGTGTAGAAGGATTGGATTTAAATCCACAATTTGGGAAATGGAGGCAATTTTACAAATCTGGACTGAGGAGAAATCTACTTTAAAGTAGAATCCTTGAGTTCTATTGGCTTTTAATTCAGTTCTACTATTACTTTAAACACACACACGCGCGCGCACGCTCCAAGAAAATATTAAATTGTACAGCGGATAGCACATGTGTAATGAGATAAGAGAACATGAGATGAAATGGTTTGTTGTTTTTAAACCAGGATTTACCATTGTGTGTTGAGTTCTAATGGTTCAAATACTTATCCACTTAAAAAATAAACTGAAAGGCTTTCCATCACTGAAACACTTCATCTAGTGGAGTATACTGTCTTTGTGTGTGAGCAAATGTACATTAAAAATAGTCCCCAGAAATTTTGTTTTATTACCTTTGGGTTTCCTTAAAGCAGTAAGTTGTATCAAAGATCTTTATTTGCTGCATTTGGATTTGTTCGTGCTCAGTCCAACATCTTGGCTTCCAGCAGCTGTTTGAAGTTATTCCTCTCCCTCTTTCAGTATTCAACTAATATTGAAAAGGTTCTTTCATCAGAATATCCATCCTGTATGCTTGCAGAGCCAACTTTACTTGCTGTTTTCAGCAGACTGGTAGGTCAAGGTTTAGAATTTCTAATAGTTGAGTAGTTGGCCCATACACACCTCTGTCGTGGGGGTGCTGCAGCAGTAGGAAGTCATTGGTGATTCATTGGGTAAGTAGCTGAGAAAATTACCTGACACAGCAAAGGGAAAATTCTTCCTCTTCTTCACCCCCTCCTCGCTTCCCCCAAAAAAATGGTGCAAAAGGGATATTTTTCTGATAATTTATAAGGACAGTCTCAAAGCAATAGGTCATATACATGGGATCAAAGGGTAACTTACTAACCAAAGCTGCTAACTTTCAGTTTAGGTGGGTTTTTTCTTCAAGTGAGAATAAAATCTCTCTCTTCTTTACAGCCAACCCTAGTTACAGTAATAAATATGGCATCACAGCAAAACTAGTCTCTTTGGTTACTTCTGTATTAGAAACAACCTTGAGATGGGAATGCCTTGTTCTTATTCGGACGAGCATGTGGAATCATTCTTGCTCCTGTTTTCCCTCCCAGCCTGCAAGCAGTATATTTTCACTTTCATTCTTTGG
The DNA here is from genome assembly GCF_965152275.1 of Natator depressus. Classification (NCBI taxonomy): domain Eukaryota; kingdom Metazoa; phylum Chordata; order Testudines; family Cheloniidae; genus Natator; species Natator depressus. Next base: position 22,261,327 of record NC_134251.1, on the reverse strand, counting down.
AAGTATTTGCTCATGCAGCACTGTTAGTGACAACAAACATTGTAAACTATGATAACTCTTCTCTGTAGAAGTGGCTTAACAGCAACTTTAGGATTTTTAAAGCAGTATCACTAAAAGGGTTGTCTTCGCTCTTCACTTGAATTCCTGAAACTCCTATTAATGCTCTGTTTGAGGTAGACAACAGGTGGAAGAAGAGATCTCTGTGTATTTAAGATGTTTAGAATCTTCAGGTTCATAGAATTGAATTAAACCAGTGTGATTTTTAAATGCTTGACTCCCATGGACTATCTTTCCTCTGCATAGACACCTCTGCTCCGAGATTGTTTGTTTCCCAAAGTAGTTCAAACTAAGGAAACTGGTTATGAAGCATGTACCTTGGGAGCCATAAGGAAACTTATTCATTGTTTTTTTTTAAAACCACAGTGGATAAAAATTGATTTGAAAATATTTAAAAATCAGATTTTTTTTATTTTAAATCTGAGGGGTTTTTTTGTTTTAAATTAAATACAGGCTTATTTTTAAAAAATAAACTTTGAAATTGACAACCTATGTTAAGGTCTAAACTTACAATAATATATTAAAACTGTATTAAATTAAAATAATAAGTAGCACATGTTTGCTGCTGAAGTTTTACAGAAAATTAAACCACTGAACTGGTGAAAGTCACTGGCTAAGCACCTATAACCAGAGATTGTTGACATGCTTAATCAGCTTTTGACAGTAGTAGGATCTTCTGCAGATACACAAAGAATATTTTTTTGTTTCAGTATATTCAGATCAGTTCTATAACTAGTTCAGTCAAAGTTAAAGAAAAAAATGTACACTGGAAAAAGGAGAAAAGCTTGCTTTCTTCTTCCAATCTATACATAAAAACTGGTTGTGAGAGGTTGAGATAAACTAGTTCCAAACTCTTGAAGGACAATGAGAACCAGAAATAATCAGTTCAATTCACTAACTACAGATAACACTTTGTTTTCATAAATCAGTAAATGCAGAACAGGTTTTGATGTACTTTTTTTTTCTTACGTATCTGCACATTTAAGGTAATTTTACTTAACTAATAAAAAAATTAAAGTGCTGATTTTTGTGCACTTCTTTATTGAATCAGAATTTCCAAATTGAGCTTGACACTAAATCACAAGTAAAAAATGATCTAACATAATAAAAAAGTAAAATTTAAGAGTCTGAATAAATGTAAGTTAAGCTTTATATTTGCTTAAAGTGTATCAATATAGTGTATCCTCCTGGTTAACAAAAAGAAGCACCAAATTTAGTGTAAAGGTTATATTCAGTTGCAAATCAATGTTTTAATCATTACCAACCAGTGAGAATCAACTTTCTTTAAGAAAATAACTAAAGTACAAATGCAAAAAAAGATTAAAATCCTTGATTTAAATCAAGGTTTCCTGACTGGTGATTAAAATCAAGTATTTAAATTACATTGATTTAAATAAATCCATCCTGTTTTTAACTAATTATAACTATAGTTCAGAAACCTGGATTTTGCTGTATTCTAAGCAGATCGTTTCATAAGCCTGATGGCTTCTAAATGAATAGCCATCAGGAGAGGTGGTGCTCTGGGATGTCTGCAAAGACTCTTATTTATTTCGCTTTCCTCTTATTTCGAGACACTCTGTTGCTATCATTTTGATTGGAATAAGCAGATGATTTTGTTTTCTCTGTCATCACTAGAGTGCTTATCGTAGATTGCAAAGGACATGATAGTTCTTGGAAAGTCAGTAACAATGTCTGAAAAATACAATACTCAGTTTTAATTGTCTTGGACTCACTTTTCTTCTCTCATTCAAATTTTTAACTTTAATCAAAGGACTTTATAGCCAGAGATTGAATTATCCAATAAAAGATGTCTATACCAATTGAAATGGATTCTAATACAGTACATAGTTTTTACTTTAAATTCAATTAACTTAGTTCTTGAGACTGATTCAGTTAAAATGGAAGCTCAAATTAATTAGTGGTTGAACTAAGTAGAAGATTCTTTTGTATTCTTAGGTAGTCTTCTAACTTCATTCTTGATAGTACTTTCTTGGATTTACTTTAAGTACTGCTATGACTACCCTGACCTTGTAATCTCCACATTCGTATGCCAGCAAATTGCATTTCTGTGTCACAATAATCCCTCACCTGTTGCTGTCACACTCCTGTCTCATGAGTGGAATGGGTAAAAGAAGCCTTGTGGGATTATAGTGCTGCTGTTCGTTCTTCCATTACAGACCTCTCTCCACCCTTTATTGACACCCCCACCCCGGTTTAAATTTGGCATTGGCTGAAGTCTCAGTCCAACATGGATCCTTTTTAGTGTTAATTTTAGGTGGGGAGAGGTTTAAGTCACCCCAAAATATCAGTTATTTTTCTAAGATGTTCTTGTGCACTTGTATCACCAAAGCCAGATTATTTTATCAGGTACAAATTTGCAGTAAATTTATCTGTAGTGGGACCCACAAGTGCAAATTTTATGTTTAGGATTGGCCAGCAGTTATCAGCATAGCACAGTGGTGCTTCTAGGTACTATTTGTAATACAAATAATTTTGCATCCTGTCTTGGGCAGGCACCAGGGCTGAATAACCATGGGGCAGTTGTAGGCAGGGGAAGGCAGAAACACCGCCTGAGTGTTCTGGGTTCATTCTGCCTCCAGCGTATGGTTCACTGCACCCAACTAGCTTGTCCAGCTGGGTAATCTTTTCAAAATCCGTTCCACCAGAATTTATTTTTTTAAGTGCAGTTTTGACTTTGGAGAAGCACAGAAGTGCTATTCACATTCTTTGGACACAAGCACCAGTTCACAAGTAGTGAGGAGAATTCCTATGCATAATGATGCAGCCCACTCTAATACATAGCTCTTCAGCACCTGGGGCTATGCAGATCCATTGATTTCTGTGCTGGCCATTGATGCTGCATTATAGGAGCCACATGTAGGAGTTTGAAATGTGGACCATATCTCATGTCTTGGTGCAAGTGCAATTTGATCAGTGTGCACATGGGTTTGTGAATGTAACAGGGTGGAAGCAAAAGTGCTAATGTAGCACTTCAGACACTTGCCTGGACTACTTTCACCTGTGCTTGGTGAAATGGGGGGAGCCTTTACAGCTCTCTGAATAGTGGTTTCCTTTTTTCTTTTATAGAGATGACTCCGCCGAAGTGGATGTTTACAATCCAATGAAGAATGAATGGGACAAAATCCCTCCTATGCTTCAGGTAGGATGTTGACAATGAGTTCATTTAAAAAACCGTTGGAAACTATAAACTTCTTGGGGTAGGGTAGTGACTTAATTTTTTAAGCACTGACACAACACTAAATAAACTCAGTGAATGCTAACAATATGTTCATCCATGTACAGCAAAAGGTAGTCCTTGCTTCAGAGCAGTTGTAGTTTAGATAACAAATAGAGAACGATGAAGGCTTGTCTACACTGTGTATTAGTTCACACTAGAAGGGTATCAGAGTAACAGCCGTGTTAGTCTGTATTCGCAAAAAGAAAAGGAGTACTTGTGGCACCTTAGAGACTAACCAATTTATTTGAGCATTGAGCTTGTGCTCAAATAAATTGGTTAGTCTCTAAGGTGCCACTAGAAGGGTATAAATTCCAGTGCACACTAGGGTGTCACGCACTAACTGGCCTGCACTAAAAGTTTAGTGTGCAATAATGTAGTATACAATACTACGTTAATGCACTTGGGAACTTTTAGTGTACGCTAGCAGGGTCCACGTGGGCCAGTTCCTCTCCACTGTGGACTAATGCACAGTGTAGACAAGCCATAAGTGCCCAAACCATCATGTGGTGCAACTGCATAGGTTAGCAGAGATCTTTGTTTGTATCTTGTGGTTCTTGGATTATAGCTCCTTTAGTTGGAGTTAATGCTGCTGACCATTTGGCTGGGACTTGTCAGTTCTGTTACAATTGTGCTGGCAGCGTATTACAAGCAAAATTCAATAAGGTGATAGGAAAATCTGTTGGAGATGGTATGGTGTCTGCTGTGTCACCTGCTGGGGCCTGTGAGCACTACACCTGTTCCAGAGCCGCAATTGCCAGCAATAGCAGAGGACCCACAAATTTGGGACGATCTGCTAGGCTAGATATCAGTGTACCTACCTAAATGGGCATAATCATATAAATATAGGGTTGGAAGGTCCCTCGATAGGTCATCTAGACCAGTGCTCTGCTCAGAGGCAGGACTAAGTATTATCTAGACTATCCCTGACAGGAGTTTGTAAAACCTGTTCTTAAAAACCTCTAGTGATGGAGGTTCCACAAGCTCCCTAGCTAATTTGTTCCAGTGCTTAACCACCCTGACAGTTAGGAAGTTGTTCCTAATGTCCAACCTAAACCTGCCTTGTTGCAATTTAAACCCATTACTTCATGTCCTGTCCTCATTGGTTAAGGAGAACAATTCCCTGGGTTGTCCTTATTCCCCTTTTTATCGATAGGCACTATATTTGCACTTCTGAAGTCCTCTAGGATCTCTTCCATCCTCCATGAGTTCTCAAAGATAATTGCTAATGGTTCAGAGATCTCTTAAATATTATAGGATGTATTTCATCAAGCACTGCTGACTTCAAGACACACAACTTGTCTCAGTAATTCTTCACTTGTTCTTTCCCTATTTTAGCCTCAGATCCTACCCCATTTACACTGATATTCACTATGTGGGTTTTCCAATCATTGATAACTTTTTTGGTAAAAACTGAAACAAAAAAGGCATTTAACACTTCAGTCATTACTGTGTTATACTGTTATTGTCTTTCCCTCCTCATTGAGTAATGGAGCTACCCTATTCTTGATCTTCCTCTTGCATCTAATGTATTTTTAAAAGGTTTTCTTGTTACACTTTAAGTCCCTAGCTAGTTTTATCTTGTTTTATGCCTTGGCTTTTCTGGTTTTGTCCCTACATGCTTCTGTTGGTTTTTGGTATAGTCCTCGTTCGTAATTCGACCTACATTCCACTTTTTGTATGACTCTTTTTTGAGTTTCAGGTCTTTGAAGATCTCCTTGTTAAGCCAGGGTGGTCCTCTCTAATAACATGTTTTTAATTGTAGGTTCACGTTGGAGGGAGCTTGGCTGTGCTTGGTGGGAAGCTCTATGTCTCTGGTGGCTACGATAACACATTTGAACTTTCAGATGTGCTGGAAGCTTACGATCCAGAAACTCGTACATGGAGCATAGTGGGACGGCTGCCTGAACCTACCTTCTGGCATGGAAGTGTCAGCATATTCCGACAGTTCATGCCACAAACTACACAAGACGACGACAGTATTGCTCTGGATAATGCCATTAACCTAAACAGGCAGCGCCAGAATCTGCATAATCAGAATCTTAATGAGTTACGTTAACAGTAGAAAAACTTATCTCTATGGCTTGAAGTGAATTCATTACAATTAACCAGTGTCGATTTGGGGGAGGGCAGGAGGCAAACTGGTGCTTGGAAACTCTGAAATGGATTGATCAGTAATTGCAAGCAGGAGGAAATAAAAACCCTGAAAGATTAAAATGTTGTTGTAGGAAGAATAGTTGGCAGAAAGTTAGAGGCCTCTTTGGGTGCATTGTCCCTCAGCACTTTTCTGTGGATGGAGAAGGTGCAGCATTAACCACAGAAAAGCTCTGATATGAGAACTCTGGAAAAAACAGATATTTTTAAAAAATCACTTGTTACTCAAGCACCACTATTGCAGGCAGCATTGCGAAGCTTTTGATCAGACAGCTGTCAATAGTACCCTGCAGGCAGCATCTTTCCACATCCTAACATTTCATATTTGCCACCAAATTCCATTCTTTGTGGGGGGGTTTATGGAACATGGAAGAGAGGAAGGACCAAAGTTTGCTAATACCAGAGACTCTCTGAAAGGGGAGAGATTGGTTTGGTAAGATATGCCTTCAGATCTAATACTCCGCTCAGTGCTCCAGAGGAAGATAGACCACTTGCCCAGGTCCTTGCCAATATGGTCTGAGGGAAAGTTTGGGTTTATTATAGATGTGCAGATATGACGATATAAATATCTAGCCCTAAATATGCCGAAAGCCACAATAAACTTTGGTCACTCTTCATGCTTTCATGAAGAACCTATTAAATTGCTAAAAAGGTCAATGCAAGGATATTAAGGTTGAGAGTCATGAAGTTTGAAATTTCCCTCCCCCGCTACCTTAAATGTGTGATAAATTAATTGTTAAACCCGTACAGTACTGTAAGTTTTTATACAGAATTTTCATTACTCCAAGCAGCTTTTATTGGTCCTTACTAGAAAAATGTTTCTTTAGAAACTTTTCATTTTAAAAATGATTCACATTCACAAACTTAGATTGAGGGAAATGTCAAACACATTTCAATTTCTTTTTTTAAGCAAATATCCATCTGAGAAAAAGAGTGGGGAGAGACTTTAGAGGCTGGGGACTCATGTCAAAGATCTCTTGGAGAAGAACCTCCATCGACATTCAAATCTGGATAACATTTTTGTTTCTATCAAATTGTTTAGTCTGCAGTTGAACTTGGCAGAGAAATCTCTGCAGTATGGTCTTGTCTTGTGAGGTTATTTGCTATTTATTATTGATGTTCCATAAGCTCTAAAGACTTTAACTTGACTCTTTTTATATCAAGAATGGCAAAATTTGTGCTAGATTGAGCAGATAGGTCCTGGATAGTAGTTGGGGACACAGAGGTGTATTCTCACCATTTAGACACTAAGGAAGTAGATCAGAATGGTATTTTTAGGGGAGAACTTATTTAAAGAGAGGAAGTATAGAAGAGCTTCCTTGGGAACTGTCCCATGGATTTGAGCAAAGTAATTTATTACACAGTATTTGGTACATAGAAAAATAATTTTATGCTGCTTCAAACATTTGATAAAGTATTGTGGCTAAGCTAAGGTAAATTTACGGTTTATAAATGGATCAATTTGTTGAGTGATAGAACCTACTAATGTTAATATTACACATGAGAATTGACCTTCATCAAAATAATTTAAAGCAGCTGTTGGAATTTTTGAGCAGTTGGTAAATGCTAATCAGGGCCTTTAGTTCATAGAGACTGAATTTTGTTTAGATCTCTATTGCTTTTGTAATCAGTAAGTTCTGCTTTCAGATTTAAGTGATCTGGCAGGCTTAATTCTATTTCCTGTATTTAACCTGAGCAAGCAGATTTCAATGGAAGAGGAAATTTCCTACTAATTTCTTGATTGAATGTCTGGCTGTTGCTACAGAGCTCTTAAATTTCAAAATCCAGCATGATCTAGTTGAAAACAAGCATTAATGTCTCTTAGGAAAGTATGATGAAGTGAAACAGTGGGTAAGATTGTAGCTGTGCCATTTCTCAGTGGGAAAACTGTATGAATTTAAACTTCACCTACTCATGACAAACCCAGATATTAAATCACACAAATCTTTAGGCTTCGTCATTTGGAAGATGCTGTAGGATATCCTAACTCACTGAAATGTCCTAAGTTCCCAAGGGAGAAAGCATTTTCTCTTGAGCTCTTGAGTCTATTCTCTCTGGAACACTTTCTCTCTATTCGCAAAAAGAAAAGGAGTTCTTGTGGCACCTTAGAGACTAACAAATTTATTTGAGCATAAGCTTTCATGCTCACGAAAGCTTATGCTCAAATAAATTTGTTAGTCTCTAAGGTGCCAAAAGTACTCCTTTTCTTTTTGCGAATAGAGACTAACACAGCTGCTACTCTGAAACCTTTCTCTCTATTGCAAACTTTTAGCAGAGATTCTTCCCATTATCCTGAATTAGGACCACTTTTAAACTTTGATAGGTAATTGACAGTGCCTTACCAGACTGTAGCTTAAGACAGGGTTATAGAACAACTAGATTGTGTTGGTAGACTTCAGTCTACCAAGACTTCACAGTGGGTGGAACAAAGTGACTGAATAAATCAACTTGATAGATTTGGCAAACTTTAACTTCTGTTTTGTTTTGGTAACCTCAATGAGTTTCCTACTTGGGAGTTGGGAATACCAATCAGTGGACCATTTGGTTATTTCAGTCAGGCTTTTTAGTATCACAAATTTATAGTAACCAGTTGGAAACCTAAAAAGAGAGGTTTCAGAGTGGTAGCCATGTTAGGTTGTATCAGCAAAAACAATTAAGGTGCCACAAGGACCCCTTGTTGTTTCTACAAAGAAAGGATAGTTCTGTTATGTATTCCCCTCTCCCTTAGCTCTTGTTTAGCTGATGTGCAAGCAAGAACATGGGATAGCTTATTTGAGGCTTACAGCTCTATAAACATGTTTTTGTTCCTGAAAATATATTTAATATGCTTTTAGCTCCTGTGCTCAGTTCTCAAGCGAATGTTAAGCAAGATACAGGGCTCATTTTGGTGAAGCTTGCCTATTTCCTTGGAAGAATGCAGTGAATTGATGCAATTTCTTCACTTCTGGCTGTAGAATACTATGCCAGCAAGCAATTTGTGTCCCCACAAAAGTTAAACTGAAACCTCAAGTCAGTCTCTCTTCCACTGAGCTTGTGCAGTTATTGTAATGGGAGTGATACACACAACCATGTGGTGCTCAATAGGGTGCCAGTTATTTAAGACATATATTCAAGTCCATCTTAAGATGTGGAGCACTGCTGCCTACATGTTGTAATTTAGTATAACTTAATTTGCATAGTAGAATGGTAAAGTATTTATGCTGAACTATTAAAGTATATTTATGTAGAACATTCTCCTACTGTAGTGCTCTCTGCTGGACCTGTGTCATCTTGAAGTTCCAAAACCAGCTGAATAATTAGGTTTGTGTTTATAACTTTTTTGTAGACTTTCATTGTGTCCAAACCTTTAAATACTGTTTAAATACCATCCTTTGAAGCAAAGGCATTTTACATTTTGACAGATTTTGGATTTTTATTCTCATACTTTCGTTTTTAAACTTCTTTGAAATGATCAAGCTAAATAAAACATGTAAAATGTAAAGGTTTTGTTCAGCTCTCAGTGACTGCAGAGAGGGTTCTAGATCTGATAGGGTTAATTTGCCTCTGGTGGCTTTCTCTCTGATGCATGTTTATCAAACTAAATAGTCACTTTCCAAAGAGAAGACGTTGAAGGGTAATTTTACTTCACCCATAGAGGAAGTATGATTTAAGAGTTCTCTTCCAAGCTGTTTGTTAGTCACTATTAAGTACACTTATAACTCATCCCATTTTTGTTCCACTGCCATTTTTAGAATGCTTCCTGCCTTCCTATCACAAATGAACTATGCTAAAATGTCTTTTGCATGGCGGTCACAGGCTGAGTACTGCTAATACCGCAGACCCTTACGTGGTCTTGCTGCCATATATGGTCCCACTTTAAGTGACTTGAGTAATTTAGTATTCTAAGAGTAGCAGTTTACGATAACCAGAAACTCAGGCCGAGGGGTCAAGGTACTGTATAGCGTCAATTAAGAACGAACCCTGGAAGAGTTAGTTCTCTCATCTGTACTCCATTCTGGAATCTAATCAGCTGCTTGTGAAATGCTCGAGCATAGATTGGTTGAATTCTGATTTGTGCACTGACAGGCTTCTTAAACTACATCTACTTCAGAGCCAAAGCAACTTTCAGCCTTTATAAAGGAACCAAGGGATTCAAGTAGTCCAGTTATTAAAATTCTCAGTTCCCTTAAATTGCCTCACAGCTGATGTACTAGGTATCTCTTACTGGAGAACTTGCGTCTTAAATTTAGGTGCTTCGTCAACAGCTGTAGTTAATGGACAGAGATGGTCAGAGTCTGGTACCCTTAAGCACACACCATGACTTTTCACAAGCTGTGCAGACAGCCCTTAATGTAAAAAGTTGACCATGCCTGTCTTAAGGATACAAGCCCTGTAGACAAAGTACGGCTAGATTGCAAAGTTGCTCATCGGCCTCCTACCATAACTGTTAAACAGCTGAGAACTTGCTTTTTTTTTTTTGGTGGGTTTTTACTTTATGCATCCTTTTGTGGTTGGAATGAGTAACTCAGTATTGATAAAGGTGTGATAACTTAAATCATCTCAACTGTCTGTCCCTGATCAGTACACATAGTGATTTTGAGTTTAAAAGCACCAGCATGTAAAAGCCACCTGTTTTAAAGAAATTGCTGAAGATTTACAATGTGAAGCCTTCACTTAAGACATTTCAAACTGCCCTTACATGAAGCAATCAAACAGCTGTTGTGCCAAGTCTGTTCCAGGACTTTCTCAGAGTGATAGATGAGCTCAACCCTTACCTTGCATGTTGTCTATTGTGAGCCAGGCCCACTCTCCCTTCTAGCTCTGAAATTGTGCTGGTTGCCAACACCCCAAAATGAGAGCAGCAGTGTAAAAAAGCCCCAGCTGTGTGCTTTGTCACCAGCAGGGTAGGGAGAGGGAGTAGCTCTGGCAGGAGGATGTGCCTTTACCGGCCTGATTCTCCTCTGACCAAAATGACAGCTTGTAGCTATAGTGCAGGCTCACGGACCATGCCTGCATATGGTTCCAAGCCAGATAAAAAGTTAATGGCCAAGGAGATAAGATAGTGGAATATAGGTGAGAGAGAGAGGGGGAGTGAGGTAATGAGAGCTCTGTATGAGCTAGTTTCTCTCACCAACAAGTTGATCTCTAACATCCTGGCACCAACACAGCTACAATATTGCATACATGGACTATACACAATCACACTTTTCCTCCTGCAATCTCATTCATAGCAGGCATTAGGCTCATCTCTCCACAGAGAGCTAACATTTTAGAGGGTCTTTCTGCATTACTGATCTAACAAGGCAGTGGTAGGGAAGCAAGTGCACTCTTGGAGAGACTGATTAGCTTTGAGTTTTCATGCATTTGCTGTTCCTTTATTAGTCATTAAACCTGTGATTTTCAATGGAGCTTGATACCTAATTCCAATTAAAATTCAGTAGGATCTGGGTACTTAATTTGCTTAGGTGATTTTGATAAATGCAGCCTCAGTTAAACTATCCAAAGCTGGTGCTGGAGTCACCTTAGCAAAAACAGGATTACTGAACAACTTTACCTAGTTCTTACATGAAGGCTAAGTTTGGTATGCTGTTCATGGTAGTGGGTTGTATAAAGCCAGACTTCAACCCAGCTGCCTCAGGGAGATCAAGAGCCATGGACTTGTACACACGTGTGACCAATACATAGACACTAACATCAAGTATGGCAGTTGTAAGGAGTGAAGTTTCACTATATCTACTGATGCCTACCAGAAGGATGGTTTACAGGAGGCATTCTGCTTGTTACTGCCACAGTGCTGGAGTAATGGGGGGGCCTGCATTTCCCCCCAAAACAAACTACTTTTTTTCTAAACAAGTCTGTAAAAGGCAACATCTTTCCAAAAGTCAGGTTCTTCTATTGAAAAGGTAGCTGACAGTAATAGGCACAGGGGAATACAAAATTATATGTCAAGCTGGGGAGATTTATTCTGCTCACTTACATTTGGTTCATTAACAGGTAAGCTGTCCAGTCCCTAGTTTGTGCCGCTCAACACTGTTCTCCACCCCTTAAAGCTCAGTACAAGTATGATATTTTTAAAGCAAGAGGCATTTGAGAACGTAGGCTTTGAACCACAGACATCAAGCCCTTGTGAACAGTTAGTCCAACCTAACACTTCATTTTATTTATTTTTGAGAGGGAAAGGTGTGTACAAGGACATAAGTGCTATGTTTCACAATCTTCAGGGATCGTTGTAGTAATGATAAGAGATTGTTCAATAACATCCGTCATAGAGAAGGTCTCATTTGAACATAGTCTCTGTACAGGGATCGCTTCCCCCAGGGAGCTGTGAGAGAGGGATTCCACAATGACTTCTGCGGGCCCCACCTCTAATTCATGGGGGGGCTGGAGTGCTACCACAACAGCTTTTTCATCCTCAATGATCAGGTTCCGCAGCTTTCTCTGCCGGGGGTTGTAGTTTTCAACCCTGTCATGAATCTCCATGTGGCGCCTCAAGTGGGCCTTTAAAAGAGCAATCAGAGTCCATCATTACCCACCTAAAACATGCACAGCAGAGTCTCCTCTTGGTGAGGAATAAGGTCCAGGGTGCAGGAATGTTGGTGGCATAAGAAGTTGGGTCTAATTAGCACTAGGGGTGAAGAAAGCACGCAGGGAAATAAATGCACACAGTGAATTCACAAATGTAGGAGAACAGACCCCCTCCTCCCAAAAGGCTGTAGGAAGGGGGGGAAATGGCAACAGGTAAGACGACAAGGCTGGAGTAGCTCTTCCATAGAAACTTCTGTCTCTAACACTTCCTCTATAAGAGAAAAGGTGGTAACTTAGTCTTTTCTCTTTAGGGCAGCAAAGCAGTGCCATGGAGCAGGATTCCAGCTGTACAGAGGGAATGGCAGATAGAGCTAGGAGGAAAGAGAGTCCCATTTTTGAAGTCTTCCAGGCTGCTCTAGCAGGGACTCAATCCTCACTAATTTATCATCCATCACAGCCACTACCAGGGCTGGGAGCAAAAAGCAGAGGCCCATATTTCACACTAGATTTAGGTTTAGTGACCTGCTTTCTTACTATGGTTGCCTCAAATATTTATTAAAGCATTTCATTCTTTTGGGGTTTTTAATCTGAATGTGCTGTCACCTGTCCATGGAAATCTCTTCCTTTGCTTCCTCTCTCCCCCCCAAAGACTTTGGTTTTAGTAAATGAGATGAGATTTTGGTGGGGTTACAGAGGGAAAACTTGGTCAAAGGAACAAGGGTACTAACTGGCACTGCCCTTTTCACCCCTGCCAGAGCAGTCAGCAGCTCAGACACTCCAAGTGCTGCTCTACTTCATTCTTGTCTACAATAGACAGTGAACATGCTTCAGTTTAGGACCCCTGTGTTTTCCCTCCCGAAGAAATACACCACTTTATAAGACTAATTCTGTTCATCTCTTTGCAAATAGGAAGTTGGTGACTCAACCGGGCTTAGACTTGCTCATTGCAAGTGGAATTAGGAAAACCCCATACCTGTCGGGTGAACTTGTAACCACATTCAGTGCATTCAAACTTCCTCACTCCTTTGTGTCTGCGAACATGGACACGCAACTGTTCAACAGCTGAGAAGGGAAAGTTAGAAACCATTTATTAGCCACTTGGCTGAACATGGCAACGTGTTCATGGTCTGAACACTGCAACAAAGAGTCCTTGAGTTAAACAATCATAGGCCTGAGCTATATTGGAAATGTTACCCTGGCAAGGGACATGATGACAATCCTGCTATCTCAGGACATGGTGAAAGGGAGATTCCTCTTTGAAGAGTTGTGCTAAAGCCTCAAACTTGGCCAGTTATGTCACAAGAAAGCTTGAAGGAGAAGGGTTCTCTCCCCTTCCTGCCCATCCATTGCTCTGCTTTCACTAACACAGTTTTGCTGAATATTGCATCAGCAATGGACATAAGAATTCCTGCAAGAGACTCAATGTTCGACAAAACACAGAAATGCTGGATCCGCTTCTGTTCTGCAAACAGGTTTAAGAGTTGGAGTACAGTCAGACATGTATTTGCCTCTGATTGCCACAGCAGGCAAACAGAATGTCCCAATTCCCTGACGAGCACTTGCATGGTCACTATGAATTAAGACAAAGAGGCTCAAGGCAAATTAGAGGCCTCATAACTCCTGTGCAGGAGGATGCAGCAGCATTGCTGTAATGGGCATTACCTTTGAATGTTTTCCCACAGATCTGGCAGAAGTGTGGTCTTCCTTCCTGATGCCTGCTAGCAATGTGCCTCAGAAGGGGCCCTTTCTCCGTGAACCTCTGATCACAAAACTCACAGCTGAAGGGGCGTTCACCAGTGTGTGTGCGGTTGTGCTTATCCAGACTCGCTAATACAGATGAAAGACAAGAAATTTATCCTTCGTGTACAGAAACTTTACCACAGAGAGCCTGCCATTTCTTATGCCCGCTACAGAGCCTGCACACACTATTTTCTTAACGTTTTTAGAAAAGATGCAAATGGGAATTCACTGTTTTATGGTTCCGAATACCTTAACTGGAAGAGTGGTCAGTCTCTCTCCTCCACAGTGTCCAGGCATAAAAGAATAAGGGGATGCTCAATGAAATAAGTTAATTTGTTAGCTACGTGCAGTAACTTATGGAACTCACTGCAGGGACAGACGGGAGGAGACAAATGTTGTATTTCAAAAGGACAGAAATATGTAACATCTTAAAACATCTGCACAAGTTATTTAGGCGCTAGGATAGGCCTATAAAATCTACTTCAGCGCTGCCATGACATGCGGTGAACTTTGAGCAGAGGACACAGCTGATGTCTGGAAAACAGCTGAACGTTTTACTTTTGATACGTTTAAAAAAAAAGAAGTCTTCAAATTATACCAGGTTTCAGCTCTGAAAACACTGGGATACATTTTCCCTCCTAGAACCTCAACATCCAGAAAGGTGGGAGGGGGATTTCAACTCTTCCCTTAGCTGCTCTTTCCCAGCATGCTTTTCCGGTAGCTGGCCTTTTAAGTCTGGGAAAAAAGCAGCTGCCATACTGTCTGGCTACCACAGGCCACTTCTCCCTCCCAGCTGGTGTAAGGTTTTAGCTTCTATTATGTTTTCCTTTTCTTATTCCTGAGGCAGTATCACATAGTATGAGCCCCAAGGGGGCAGGAAAGAATTGTACAGCGTCTCACTAGGGCTTGCTTACTATGACCCTCCCCTGAAGCTATCAGGTACTGATGCTGCTAGAGGCAGAGTACCAGATGGACCTGTGGTCTGGCCCGTTAGAACACCCCCTGCTCAGGTAACACTCAGGGCTGGAGTTAAGACCAACACATTCAGTGCTTGGGCCCTGGCAGTGGAATAATGTGCACCAAGTACTGCAGCTCTCCAAGGGCTGGAATGAGGAGCTGTAACGACAGCCAGCTTGGCAAGCCAAGCAAAGGATCCTGTCTGTACCTTGTGTCCTGAAAGTCTTCCCACAGAGATGGCACTGGAAAGGTTTCTCGCCCGTGTGCGTGCGGAGGTGCATGTTGAGGTTGGCTTTCTGGGTGAAGGCGTGATGGCAGAACTCACACACATAGGGGCGCTCGTTTCTGGAAGGACAATGAGAACCATGTTCAGTTTGTTCCCGTCCTGAAGAGTCTCTTTGGTTGGGGAAACAACCCCGACGCACAGCTCTCCATTAGAAGGGTTAGACCCCTGGGAGTTAAGTCAGCTTTCACAGCTGTTCCAAAGTTCCCGAATTCAATCCTGTTTCAAACCTCCCTCAAAAACAAGGACTTGAAGAGGTCCAAGAACTGTGATTAATATCCTAGACCGGTCTATAGGTACAAAGAGCAGAAGCCAGAGTCTCTTAGCCCTCAGATGTTACAGCAAGTCCTGGGGACCCCATACTGACAGGGAGCATGAACAAAACAGTGCTGAAATGTGTCGGTGACCTAAAGAACACCATGAAGCCAGATACAGTAATTGCCTGATCAACTTCCAAAGACAATGAACAGACTGAGCCAACGGAAGCCACACAAACTGCAAACAGCATATGGGTAAGCTACATCTCTGGGGGAAGAGGCAGTGCTGGCCAGTTCTTGCGAACCAAGTGCTGGTCTTCCGTGGTACTATTTCTCAAGGGGCCTTTATAATTTGCCCTCCAGGGCCAAGACCACTCAACGGGGGTGATGCCTATCCCTGTCTCGCCTAGTCCATCTCCTGGCCTCTGCAGGACTGGTCCCTGCAGTGTGTTCCAGAGATCAGCAGGTCAGCAAGGAAGACAGACAGTAGATGGGCTGAAGGATATGCCTACGCTTGTGCCTTACCTGTGTTTAGCCTTGATGTGCATCTGTAAGCCATTGCGACTCGAAGCCCTGTGCCCACACTCCTCGCAGACAAAAAGTTTCTCTCCTCGGTGCTTGAATGCCTCATGAAGGCGCAACTCCGTTCGAGACAGGAAGCATTTGGAGCAGGCAGAGCACTACAAGTCCACAGGGAGGGATTAGGATCAGAGGCCAACGGCAGGAGTTCTGTCACATGCTCAGGGAACTGACTTCCCAGAGACTACAGCCAAGAGCAAAAGCGCAAGCCCAGGCCAAGCCTCTGGTGGACACAGGTCTCCTCCAGATGAGGATTAGAGGCTGCCAGCTTCTAAATTACAGAGTCAACCCAGCTGATGTTCTTTGCCTGGCACGCCACCACACTAGGACCAGATGAAAGTTAGGATCCTTTGATTATCCATCACTGCCTCATGCCACTGCACTAGCATCCCTCCTCCCTCTGTAATAACTCAAGATTGCCATCGACCCATTCCATGTTTTACTCCCAAAATGTCAGCTCTGCCCACCCCACATTAGCCTTGCCCCTCCTTACCGCATGTGGTTTTGGAGCACCATGTAACTTTATCATATGGCTTTGAAGATCCTTCTTTTGCATGAATTGTTGTACACAGGAGGGACACTGAAATACATGAGACAAGAGTCAGCCTCCGGCCATTTCCAGATAACTTACCGTAACTGAGTTAGAAGAGCTTACGGTTTCACTAATGCAGAGAGGCCAAAGGGGCTTGGCCAAGGAGAAAGAAGAGAAAAGATGCAAGACATAAAATCCTTCCCCAATGCCTTTCCACTTGCCTACAACATGTAACCCCATGCAAGCCCCCAAAGCTCCAGGTGCATCCTTGGCACTCACACCCAGGCTATAATCCTTGGGCTCTGTGCTGCATTTTCCCCTCCAAGACACACGCCCTTTATCAAGGAGATGAGTGATACATGGAGCACATCTATGGTCTGGTGACAGGAAGAAGGGATCGGTGGGATCAGTACTTTAAGACACAGGATAAATGCAGCTGCCATAAAAGGAAGGGAATAAACCAAAACAATATTCTTAAGGTGTAGGCAGCAGCCCAGTGACCTATGCACGTCCACAGCACCAGCCCAAACTCCTTGAGTCACTGCCACAAGGTGGTGCATGCTCTCAGTGCAAGGCCTGGCTGGGTGTGGTCAGTCCCTCAACCCCAGAATAGAAAGGCATCTTTGCACACATGCCCCTCTTTCTTTTCATGACAGCATCTCTCAGTCATTCCCAGGAATGCTCAAGGGCCCACTGTGCTGACCTTATAAGGCATTTCCCCTGTGTGTGACACCATGTGCAGCCGTAATTCCATTCGCCTCTTAAATATCTCCTGGCAGACTGAACAGGTGAAAACCTGAAAGACAGGAGGAGAGGAGATAGTCAGCGAGACCCTTAAGAAGAAGCAGCTCTGCTTATGGAGAGGCAAGAAAGGAAGGACACAGGCAAAGGGGACAGAAGATAAAGCAAAAAGCTGGCATAGGAAACAGGGGCATGTCAGAATGCAGACTCCTCACAGTTTGAGAGCTCGGTTAGGACACTGTTTGGCATGTGACCTGTAAACATTATGTCCTCTTTATAAT
This sequence comes from Natator depressus, assembly GCF_965152275.1. Lineage (NCBI taxonomy): Eukaryota > Metazoa > Chordata > Testudines > Cheloniidae > Natator > Natator depressus. Next base: position 22,244,007 of record NC_134251.1, on the reverse strand, counting down.
ACACAGTCGGAATATTCTGGTTATACCAAACTCCAATATTTGTCCCAAAAACCCAAACCAAAGCAAGTGGGGACTACACATGCTGCACCAACCCTCGCTTTCTTGCTGCAAGTCACTGTCCACGGCCCACACGGGACCGGTACACCCTTCCGCAGGAAGCTCAGCTGGCAGACAGCAGAGGACAGATGAAGTAGTTTCAATGTTATTCTGAATTTCAATGGCTGAGGTTGATCTTGGTTCTAGGACGCTGCAGTGGAGGCTCTAATTCTGCTCATGTTCCCAACTGCCCAGCAAAATGGACAAACTCACAGGATTTACTGCTATGCCTAGTGTTTATTTCCTGATGAGATGGCCTTGGTTTGCCAGAGGGACACATCCTTCTCTAAACTAGCCAGCGTTTGTGTTAACTTCCCATCAGCACAGAAAGGCAGTGGATGTAACAGACCCAGCACTGCACAGAGCATCAATGCACACAATGTCCCATTTTATAGAAACTCCTTAATCTAAACAGAAGTTATTTTATTCCAGCCTCCCAGTGTTGGACCCAAACTCTTACCACATGGCACCCCCAGAGAAGTCTCTCTGGATAGACAGCTCAGGTTACAGCTCTAGGCAAGAAGCGAACAAAGCAAGTGGCTGTAGACATGCTATGTTTGAGCTGCTGCTTTAACAATTTAACAGCCGCTGTCTCCTGCTCCTCCCTTGACAGTTCCCAGAAGTACCTGCTCCGAACGGTTCATACAGTTCCTAGCTTCATGCTCCAGCAGATTCTCCTTCCTAAAATAACATTTACCACATTTGGAACATTCAAATGGCTTTTCTCCAGTGTGTTTCCTAAAAGGAATACAAACAGAGTATCTGTAATTCTCAGTCTTTAACAGCAAAGACAAATATTTCCTTGGGACAGATTAGGGAGCCACTCACACAACAGGATCCCAAGTTACAGCCAGGATGCTAGTAGTCTGAACTGTTTTACACTGGAGAAGCAGACTCACAGAGACAATGGGTTATTTTCACAATTAACCAAATCTGTCCTGTGGCTTGAGAGGCTTCATGAACAGTTACAGGACCTTCACTCGACTCAGTGTCATTTCTAGGTCCACACTCCCCATCATAGCCTAGTTTAAAAGAGGCTAGTGAAGCACTGCTCATTTTCAGCCAGCTATTTGGAGCCAGGGGACAATAAAAACTTTATAAACTCAGACATAGTTAAATGTTGTTCACACCAACACATTATCTGTGGTCAAAGTTGTTAGAATACAGCTTAAAATCCTAAGAGACCCTTCTGAATGCTGTCTTTTAGGAAGCCGGTTTGCTGCTCCCATGGTATTTCAGAGCATCAGTTCACCAAGGCTCTCCTGCAGAATGCTCACCCTTGGCTTCTCCAGAAGACAGCCATCATCTCAGTCATGCTCTCTGTCCCCCACCAACATGCTGCAGTTTAAGGTAGGAAATGCTGACCTGTGAAACTAAGGTGACTGTCACAGACCTGTGTCTGCATTTTAAAGAAGGAACCTGGAGCTCCCTCCTCCTGCGGCTACTGTGGGCTAGATCTCCCTTTAAGCATTAGTTACCACTCTGAAGTCCTACACCATATTTCTCCCTTGTTGCTACGGGGCTAAGAGCTCCATTCACCCTCCGGCTCTAGGATTGTTTTAAGGTTGTTTTTAACAACAAGCAAGTCTAGGCAGCTCCATGTACAGAGGCTGATCAAATTTTAACAGGTGGCAGTTCCTCCGCACTTGCACTGAGATCTGCTCCCAGGTGCTGCATCTCCTGTAACAGCCCCTCGACACAGACAAGCTCTTATCTCCGTTCGAGCTATACTGATCTCCAGCTCAGACTTGTGAGAGTGGAAGAGGCTTGAGATGCGTTATTTACTCAAACCTTTAGAGCAGGTGGGCAAACTTTTTGGCCCAAGGGCCACATCTGGGTATGGAAATTGTATGGTGGGCCACGAATACTCACGAAATTGGAGCTGGAGTGCAGGAAGGGGTGAAGGCTCTGGCCGGGGGTTAGGGCTCTAGGGTAAGACCAGAAATTAGGAGTTCAGGGTGCAGGAGGGGGCTCTGGGGAGTGCGAGGGGAGGGGATGAGGGCTCTGGTTGAGGGTGCAGGCTCTGGGGATGAGGGGTTTGGAGTGCAGGAGGGTGCTCCAAGCTGGGACTGAGGGGTTTGGAGGATGGGACTTGGATAAGGGCTGGGGCAGGAGGTTGGGGCGCAGGAGGGGGATCAGGGGTGCAGGCTCCAGGCAGTGCTTACCTCAAGCAGCTCCTGGAAGCTGCGGCATGTCTGCCCTCTGGCTCCTACGCAGAGGTGCAGCCAGGCAGCTCTGCACGCTGCCCCGTCCACAGGCGCTGCTCCACAGTTCCCAGCCAATGAGAGCTGCAGGGGAGGGGCTTGGGGCGGAGGCAGTGTGCGGAGCCCGCTGGCTACCCCTACGCATAGGAGCCAGAGAGGGGACATGCTGCTGCTTCCTGGAGCCGCAGCACGTGCGAACGGAGCGGCCCCCGACCCCACTGCCCAGCTGGAGCGGATCAAGCCCCAGACCTTGCTCCCCAGTGGGAGCTCGAGCGTCGGATTAAATCAGATGACAGGCTGGATGTGCTTTAGAGACATTTCAGACACTCATAAATTCAGCACATTTCAAGAAGTTGTTTCTCTCACCCCCAACTGAAGCCCTAACAGCTGGCTGGGTTCAGTACCCCAGTCAGTGCTGAAAGGGTCACAATGCCAAAAAGTGACTCCAAGAGTCTATATGGAGGGTCTTACTGGTATCTGCCCCTGGCCAACTGCAAACAGGAAATGTGATCCAGCAAAACGTAAAAAGGCAGCTGGGAAATGCTAGGACTAGGTGCTTCCTCTAGCAAAGATCCTCAGTATCCCAGGAGGTTTTCCATCCTGGAACTGGAGCTTTCTCTAAACAAGTAAGAGATCCTACAGGCAGAGACTATTCTCTCAGGTCTCGCCTGCCTCCCAGTACTATTATTTCATAGCCTAAACCCGTGTGTTTAAGTTCAGAAATGAGCTCAAGTTCAGTTACTCAGCACGACTGCTCTGTATAGCCCAGCCCTGTGGGAAGCCAGTCAGGGCATAGGTCCCTCTTACTGTGGGTAAGGTACAGGAATAAAAATCAGAATGTTTACCTGTTGTGCACTTTTAGATAATATTTGCTGAGGAAGGTTTTATGACATGTGGGGCATTCAACCGGCACAGCTGTACCTTTTCTGTTCCCAGGAGTCCCAGCCTCTACCAGCCCAGCATTCCCTGCAGGCTCCAAACTGAGAGGCTTTTTTGCCAAATTTGATTTCTTTCTGGTCCTCAGGGTCTTTTTCTCAGGAATGTAATCTTCACCTGTTTCCTCATGAACTTCTCCATCATCTTCTGCTGCCACGTCATCAGAGACTTGAACAACCTGCATTTCCCACTGCGATGGAACAGGGAGCCATTACGTTAACTCAATGAGCACTTTAGACAGAACAAGAAATCATATCTACAGCGGTACTGCAATATCTTACAAGTCAGCTAAATTCTGGAGCTTGTGGACAGCACCATTGTCTGATGACAAGAAGCTTTCAGGAAAATAAAACAAACTCAGTGGATTTGACTAAGAACATTTCCCAATAACTCCCACAGGGCAGAGTCTGACTCTTGTCTACTGTACATGTTTAGCTTGTTCCAGTGCTGTAAGGGGATAACTTTCCCACCCCCCAAACACTCACCCAGTCACACACCTCCTGACAAGCATCTCTGCATCTTTTGCAGCAGCTGATGTAAACTGCTTCCTGGCTAGTCTGATTTTTTTTAAAACCTAACGAAATTAAACTCTGTTGCTGTACACAGGAATCAGTCCCTGTCTTTGCCAGCAACACCCTGAACCTATTATCTTAGCTCATATAGAAATAGTTATTAGCCATCAGAGTTACCCAGCCCTCTTCAAACTCCAGCCAGTGTGTGTCTCATTAGCCTCCTGAAATACTGACTCTCAAAGGGCCAATATACACTGCACAAGAAGGTATTTCTGTTCAGTGGTTCTGAAGTTCCTGACCTTAAAATAATTTCATAATGAAATTTTATCATGTCTTTGAGCCAAAGTACTTCTTTAATTTAAGATGTCCAGTTTCTTCCTTTTTGAATACACAAACTCATTACGAATTTCAGGTGTGTTGGCTTTGCTCTAGGAAAATAATTAACCCAATTAATATGAAAAGTATCAAATTCTTTGTACTCTGTAATAGCCTGCATTTGTGGAGCTCAAAGTAGTTACAAATAGTAGTCAATTAAGCCTCAATGTCCCTGAGATATAGGTCAACCTTTTCCCTCCTTTACAAATGGGGGGATACTAAGGTCCACAGAGATTAAGTGACCTGTTCAAGGACACATAGCAATTCTGTAGCAGAGTCAGGAATAGAACCCACATCTCCTGAGTCCCACTCCTGTACTTAAACCACCATCCTTGCCCTCTTATCACACTGGCTCTGTTGAGATTAGCAGACATCCTATATGCTTGATGCTCAGTTTTCAGGAGCAAATCTCTCCCTGCTTAAGTTTTAAACCTTTAGTTCTAAGGAGAGTAGTTTCTTAGTTCATAAAAGAAACCCTGTTAGGACATGCTCCACGCACCACCTCATTGCTGATGCCTCTGTCTTCAGTGCCTCCTCTTTTAGGTGGCCTTTTTATTTCTTTACATTCCTGGGTGTTCTTTACTTCACCTGAATTGCTCAATGCATTTGTTTTAACAGCCCTTTTAAGCCTTTCCCTAAGAAGAGATGGGCTCCCACTTGGTCCCTGGGTTAGTTTGGCTCTCCTAGTGCAGCAGCTGGGGCTGGCTTCACTAGCAACATTAGCTTTAGACAAGGCTTTGATAGCTTCTTCTCCGTCTGAGTCTGTTGGCTGCTTTAAGTGACCATTAAGATCTTCCCTAGGACCTTTCTCGTGAAGGCACCGGTTCTTTAGATCACTGCCGTCAAAGCATTTTGGCTTGAAGCTCTGACACAGCTCCACAGCTTCAGGGACACACAGTTCCTTGGCAGCGACAAGCACCTTCTCCCGGTTCTCTGAGGTAAGTGCGAGGTGTCCAGTGTAGAAGAAGTCCAGCAGGAGCTCAAAGATCTCCGCAAAGCTCTCAGGGAGAATGATGCTGCTGGAGGCTCCATCTCCGTACAAACTCTGGAAGAAGCAGCTGCAGCAAGCCAGGACGCTCCAGTGGGCTTTGAAGACCAGCCCGCCCACGTCCAGGGTAGCATCACAGTACTGGCCCTTCTCCCGCTGCTTGTTCAGCTCCTGCAGGACGCGGACACTGTGCTGGACAAAGGAGCCATCCATGGTCTGCAGGGAGAGGAGGCAGGGGTGAGCCAGCGGGGCTTGGGCCAAGGGCTGCCAGGGGAGGCAGAAAAGAAAGCAGCCGGGGAGGGGGAGAAGGCTCCAGGTCACCCTCCCCAGGAGGCATCCCCTCCAGTCCGCCCTGGGGGAGACATCGCCTCCCCCGCAACCCCTCTGGCCCAGCCCGGCCCGGCCCGGCCCACCCCTGGGGGGGGGACATCGCCTCCCCCCCCCCGCCAACCCCTCCGACCCGGCCCGGCCCGGCCCGGCCCACCCCTGGGGGGGGACATCGCCTCCCCCCGCCAACCCCTCCGGCCCGGCCCGGCCCGGCCCACCCCTGGGGGGGGGGACATCGCCTCCCCCCCCCGCCAACCCCTCCGGTCCGCCCCGGGGGGGACACCGCCCCGCGCCAAGGTCCCCTCACCTCCGCGGGCGGGCGGGCGGGCACCGGCACCGGCGTGGGACAGGGGGCGCCCGAGGGCCCCGACAGGGAACCGAGCGCGGCTACTGCGGGAGCCGGGCCGCCGCCATCTTGGGGAAGCGCCGGACGTGACGTGACGGGGCGGGGCGGGGCGGGGCCTGTGAGTCCCAGCGGGGGATGGGGGGACTGAAGGGGGGAGCGAGGATGGGGGTCACGGGGGGGGCGGGGGGACTGAAGAGGGGAGCGAGGATGGGGTCACGGGGGGGGCGGGGGGACTGAAGGGGGGAGCGAGGATGGGGGTCATGGGGGGGTCTGGGGGGACTGAAGGGGGAGCGAGGATGGGGGTCACGGGGGGGCGGGGGGACTGAAGGGGGGAGCGAGGATGGGGGTCACGGGGAGGTCTGGGGGGACTGAAGGGGGGAGCGAGGATGGGGGTCACAGGGGGGTCTGGGGGGACTGAAGGGGGAGCGAGGATGGGGGTCACGGGGAGGTCTGGGGGGACTGAAGGGGGAGCGAGGATGGGGGTCACGGGGGGGTCTGGGGGGACTGAAGGGGGGAGCGAGGATGGGGGTCACAGGGGGGTCTGGGGGGACTGAAGGGGGAGCGAGGATGGGGGTCACGGGGAGGTCTGGGGGGACTGAAGGGGGAGCGAGGATGGGGGTCATGGGGGGGTCTGGGGGGACTGAAGGGGGAGCGAGGATGGGGGTCACGGGGGGGCGGGGGGACTGAAGGGGGGAGTGAGGATGGGGTCACAGGGGGGCGCGGGGACTGAAGGGGGGAGTGAGGATGGGGGTCACGGGGGGGTCTGGGGGGACTGAAGGGGGGAGCGAGGATGGGGGTCACGGGGCGTCTGGGGGGACTGAAGGGGGGAGCGAGGATGGGGGTCACTGGTGGGACTGAAGGGGGGAGCGAGGATGGGGGGTCACTGGGGGGACTGAATGGGGGAACGAGGATGGGGGTCACGGGGGGTCTGGGGGGACTGAAGGGGGGAGCGAGGATGGGGTCACAGGGGGTCACTGGGGGGACTGAAGGGGGGAGCGAGGATGGGGGTCATGGGGGGGTCTGGGAGGACTGAAGGGGGGAGCGAGGATGGGGTCACGGGGGGGTCTGGGGGGACTGAAGGGGGGAGCGAGGATGGGGGTCATGGGGAGGAGGGACTGAAGGGGGGAGTGAGGATGGGGTCACGGGGGGGTGGGGGGACTGAAGGGGGGAGTGAGGATGGGGGTCACGGGGGGGTCTGGGGGGACTGAAGGGGGGAGCGAGGATGGGGGTCACGGGGCGTCTGGGGGGACTGAAGGGGGGAGCGAGGATGGGGGTCACGGGGGGTCTGGGGGGACTGAAGGGGGAGCGAGGATGGGGGTCACGGGGGAGTCTGGGGGGACTGAAGGGGGGAGCTAGGATGGGGGTCACGGGGGGGGGCGGGGGGACTGAAGGGGGGAGTGAGGATGGGGTCAAAGGGGGGTGGGGGGACTGAAGGGGGGAGTGAGAATGGGGGTCACGGGGGAGTCTGGGGGGACTGAAGGGGGGAGCGAGGATGGGGGTCACGGGGCGTCTGGGGGGACTGAAGGGGGGAGCGAGGATGGGGGTCATGGGGGGTCTGGGGGGACTGAAGGGGGGAGCGAGGATGGGGGTCACTGGGGGGACTGAAGGGGGGAGCGAGGATGGGGGTCACGGGGGGTCTGGGGGGACTGAAGGGGGAGCGAGGATGGGGGTCACGGGGGAGTCTGGGGGGACTGAAGGGGGGAGCTAGGATGGGGGTCACGGGGGGGGCGGGGGGACTGAAGGGGGGAGTGAGGATGGGTCACGGGGGGGCGGGGGGACTGAAGGGGGGAGTGAGGATGGGGTCACAGGGGGGCGGGGGGACTGAAGGGGGGAGTGAGAATGGGGGTCACGGGGGGGTCTGGGGGGACTGAAGGGGGGAGCGAGGATGGGGGTCACGGGGCGTCTGGGGGGACTGAAGGGGGGAGCGAGGATGGGGGTCATGGGGGGTCTGGGGGGACTGAAGGGGGGAGCGAGGATGGGGGTCACTGGGGGGACTGAAGGGGGGAGCGAGGATGGGGGTCACAGGGGGGTCTGGGGGGACTGAAGGGGGGAGCGAGGATGGGGTCACGGGGGGGTCTGGGGGGACTGAAGGGGGGAGCGAGGATGGGGGTCATGGGGAGGAGGGACTGAAGGGGGAGCGAGGATGGGGGTCACAGGGGGGTGTGGGGGGACTGAAGTGGGAGCGAGGATGGGGGTCACAGGGAGGTCTGGGGGGACTGAAGGGGGAGCGAGGATGGGGGTCACGGGGGGGCGGGGGGACTGAAGGGGGGAGCGAGGATGGGTCACGGGGGGGCGGGGGGACTGAAGGGGGGAGTGAGGATGGGGTCACGGGGGCGGGGGGACTGAAGGGGGGAGCGAGGATGGGGGTCACGGGGGGGTCTGGGGGGACTGAAGGGGGGAGCGAGGATGGGGGTCACGGGGCGTCTGGGGGGACTGAAGGGGGGAGCGAGGATGGGGGTCATGGGGGGTCTGGGGGGACTGAAGGGGGGAGCGAGGATGGGGGTCACTGGGGGGACTGAAGGGGGGAGCGAGGATGGGGGTCACAGGGGGGTCTGGGGGGACTGAAAGGGGGAGCGAGGATGGGGTCACGGGGGGGTCTGGGGGGACTGAAGGGGGGAGCGAGGATGGGGGTCATGGGGAGGAGGGACTGAAGGGGGGAGCGAGGATGGGGGTCACAGGGGGGTGTGGGGGGACTGAAGGGGGAGCGAGGATGGGGGTCACAGGGAGGTCTGGGGGGACTGAAGGGGGAGCGAGGATGGGGGTCACGGGGGAGTCTGGGGGGACTGAAGCGGGGAGCGAGGATGGGGGTCACAGGGAGGTCTGGGGGGACTGAAGGGGGAGCGAGGATGGGTCACGGGGGGGCGGGGGGACTGAAGGGGGGAGTGAGGATGGGGTCACAGGGGGGTGGGGGGACTAAAGGGGGGAGCGAGGATGGGGGTCACGGGGGGGTCTGGGGGGACTGAAGGGGGGAGCGAGGATGGGGGTCACGGGGCGTCTGGGGGGACTGAAGGGGGGAGCGAGGATGGGGGTCATGGGGGGTCTGGGGGGACTGAAGGGGGGAGCGAGGATGGGGGTCACTGGGGGGACTGAAGGGGGGAGCGAGGATGGGGGTCACAGGGGGGTCTGGGGGGACTGAAGGGGGGAGCGAGGATGGGGTCACGGGGGGGTCTGGGGGGACTGAAGGGGGGAGCGAGGATGGGGGTCATGGGGTGGAGGGACTGAAGGGGGGAGCGAGGATGGGGGTCACAGGGGGGTGTGGGGGGACTGAAGGGGGAGCGAGGATGGGGGTCACAGGGAGGTCTGGGGGGACTGAAGGGGGAGCGAGGATGGGGGTCACGGGGGAGTCTGGGGGGACTGAAGCGGGGAGCGAGGATGGGGGTCACGGGGGGGCGGGGGGACTGAAGGGGGGAGCGAGGATGGGGTCACAGGGGGGCGGGGGGACTGAAGGGGGGAGTGAGGATGGGGGTCACGGGGGGGTCTGGGGGGACTGAAGGGGGGAGCGAGGATGGGGTCACGGGGGGTCTGGGGGGACTGAAGGGGGAGCGAGGATGGGGGTCATGGGGGGGACTGAAGGGGGGAGCTAGGATGGGGGTCATGGGGGGTGGGTTGTGGGGTTGGGGGCAGCGCGGGGCCTGGGAGGCTCATGGGGGTTGGCTGGGTTGTGAGCCGGGGGGCACAGCTGAGCCCTGTCCCCAATTCCCCCCCCATGACCAGGGGCAAACCCGTTGCCCCCCCCGCCCCCCAGCAGCAGGCCGTGCCCTGGGGGGTGCTGCAGCCGGGCTCGCTGTGGTCCCTGCGCTGTTCCTGCCGGGCGATGGCGAAGGGAGCCGCTGGCCGTGCCTGTGGCAGCTGGCTTTGGCCTAGTGCTGTGCCCGGAGCCCCTGAGCAGGGTGGATGATGTAACCCTGCTCTCCACGGGAAGAAAGCCCTGAGTGATCGCAGCCCCAGCCCCTCCGGAGAGCAAACAAATTCTTGAGGGTCCTGCAGGTTCATGGAGGGGTGGGGGGTGCTGGCTCTCGATGCCACTGAAAGGGAACCAGACTTAAAGGAGGACCATGGCTCATGGGATTTGTCAGAAAGCACAAGAGAGAAGCAGGTGTGAACTCCAGGGAGGGATTCCCCAGAGACCATCTAAAAGGCTTCTGGTTTCAGAGTGGGAGCTGTGTTAGTCTGTATCAGCAAAAACAAGGAGGAGTCCTTGTGGCACCTTAGAGACTAACACATTTATTTGGGCATGAGCTTTCGTGGGTTAAAACCCACTTCATCGGATGCATGGAGTGGAAAATACAGGAGCAGGTATAAATACATGAAAAGATGAGAGTTGCCTTACCAACTGATCCCCCTCTTGGTAAGGCAACTCCCATCTTTTCATGTGCTGTGTATTTATACCTACTCCTGTATTTTCCACTCCATGCATCCGATGAAGTGGGTTTTAGCGATGTGTTAGCGAGAGGCTGCAAACCATAGCATAGCTGAAGTTGAGAATCTTTTCAGAGAGGGCTTGTGACACCCAGTATGGATGGCCCAGAAACTGAAGTTTCAAGTTCTGGGATCAAATTTTCTTCTGGTGTTAACTGGTGTAGCTCCACTGAAGGCAAAATAGCTGCACCAACTCTCACCAACAGTCAATGAGACCCGTGCATAGCTTTGATGGTTCATTTCACTTTATGATCAGGATGTCTGCTTTCTCCAGTTTGGGGATGTGGTTTTTGGTCCTTGGTATCTCTGTGAAGGAGCCTCCTGAGCTGCTCACTGCTGGTGTTAATCCGACCCCTCATCTTCTCAGCTGTGGGAAGAATGAACACTCATTTGCTGTTGTGGGTTGAGTAGGTGCCTGAAAGGTCTGGAAGGAATCACTGTCTTCTGACCTCTGATATGGATCAGAATTACCTTTTGCTTTGTGTGTGTGTGTTTCTGCGTCAAGGAGTTCAGTGAAATAATGCACAGAGCTGTTGTCACAAGGGAAACCGAGCAACTTTCTGGAGTCTGGCTGGAATCCTGCAGTGCCACTGTTCTCCTTTATTTATGTATGATAATGGATGTCTCTCTCAAATGGCAGGCTTCCACTTTAGATCTTGTCAGCATATTGTCAGTGATATTAAACCCATTTAGTTAAACTGATGCAAGGCCTCAGGGAGAGTTATGTTGGCACTCCTGGATGCCTTGGTTGCCTGTGAACACCTGTGGTGTTTTCTCTCTCCAGAGGACTGGGTGTGCTGCACCCAGTGCATGGCTTGTAGACAATACCAGGGTATTAGATCCTGACATGGAGCCTGATGGTGTGGAAAACAGCTTTACTGCCTGTTGCCGGGGTCCTGCCAGCAGCACTAAATAAATCAAGGAGTGTGCTGGGCAACAGTAACTAGACACCTTCTCCATTAGAATATGCTGCATGTGAACACAGCCTCTCTGGCTACTGTCACCTGAAGAGGAGAGGGCATTGTGTGTGCTTATTGTCCTCGTCCCTGGTACATTATTCAGAGAGGAAGTATCGTCTATTAGCTAAAGTACAGGACCAAGAGTCAGGGAGCCTGGGTTCTGTTCCCAGCACTGACTTGTTGTTGGCTGTGGGCAAGTCTCGTAACCTCTCCGTCTTGTTCCTCACATCTGTGAAAGAGGGATAGTAATGCTAGCCACAATGGCCTTAGAGAGGGTTGGGAGTGTTGGTTAATTAATACTTATAAGTTGCTTTGAGATCCTCGGGTGGAGGGCATCAGAGATGGGCAGAGGATTCTCACTGCACTGCCAAAGCCCTTCCCATCCCTGACTTTTTTTTACCTTCTCAGATATCCTGGGAGTCAGGAAGAGCCTCCTTTTAGGATGCCAGTGTACTATGAAGCCTCCAGCTCTGCTTTTGGAAGGACTGGTATCAGCTGAGCAAAGTGAGCAGTGCTGCCTGGGGTGGGTCTTTGGTGAGTGTTTTTGCAATGGGCCAGTAAAGTCTCCACAGGGCAGCTCTTATGGGGCATGAGTCCCCTGGTCCAGGACTTTTAGTTTTTGTTTTTTTACTTCTGGGGTCAAGGTTCTCCTTCAGGAGCCCTTTCCTTCCAGTGCTTGACTCTTATGTATATTCCCATCAGACTTCTCCCTTCTGCTTGGGCCAAACTTTGAAGCATTGCTGACTAAATTGCACTCTCTGAATGGTGATATGGGAATGCTATTGTGCGCGCTATTACTGGTCTGGGCACCAAATGCCTGCTTTGTTCATCCAGAAGGGGCCATTTATGTAAGTTTCTACCTCTCTTGATTTGCACAGTCTGTGTGGCATTGGCCCTGTGCTAGGAGACACTTCTGTGCAATCATCTCTGTTGGCTGAAATCACTGTTTTTAAAAAAATTTAATTGAGCCCTTTTTTTGGTGTTGGTGAAGATGCCAGAAGTTGTTGCATGTTTTCAGTACAGTTCATTATTAAGTCTGGGGATGGTGCTGTGTGTCATTTAGAAAGGATGCCTTGAGGATGGGGCACTGACCTGCCACACAACAGACCTGACTTCAGTTCTCAGCTCAGCCACTTGGGAGCAGTCACCTAATCTACATTACAAAACCTAAACCTAATTTCCCCAATACTAATTTCCACCTACTGTTACTCACACCTTCTTGTCAACTGTCTGAAATGGGCCACTCTCATTACCACTGCAAAAGTTATTTTTCCTCCCTTGGTATCCTGCTGTCAATTGAATTATCTTGTTAGACTGACCTCACACTTGGTAAGGCAAATCACATCTTTTCATGTATTTATACCTGCTCCTGTATTTTCCACTCCATGCATCTGATGAAGTGGGTCCTAGCCCACGAAAGCTTATGCCCAGATATATGTGTTAGTCTCTAAGGTGCCACAAGGACTCCTCGTTGTTTGTGCTGATCTAGCCTGTGCCTCTGTGACTGATCTACCCCAGTGTAAACGGGGCTAATGCTCCACACCCTCCCAGCAGTGTAGTGAGTATAAAGATCCATGAATGACTCTGAGGCGCTCGGACAGGCAGGCACGAAGGCCATGTCAGGACCTCGATCACTCTCAGGGACTCCTATCACAATAGCTGTCATTTTTCATGTGGATATTAATTAACGTGGATTTGTGTGTTTCAAAAGCCAGAGGCTTCAGAGCATCAAGCCCTCCCCTCACTGAGCGCAACATGCTATAGCATGTGGACTCTGCCTGACCTGGGTCTCTGTTGCTAAGGGGAATCAGCAGGGAATCAGCTGGAGGCTTTATTTAGACTCCTGCATTTAGCACCATGGACGCCTTTCCAGGCCTATGCATAGAGCTGTTTTCGTGGGGAGTCGGTTACTTGCTAGCATTTGACGTCCGTATGGAGGGACTGACCACCTTTGGTATTTGCTGTGACTTAGTTATTGCAGCCCTGCTCCCTCTGGTTGACTCAGTGAATATTCAGTTGTGACCTAAAAAAGGAGAATCTGTAATTAAACGGGCTGACTGTCATTAATGATTTCTTTTTATTGAGTCTGGCAGCTCATGAAACATTGTAACAACCCACCATTTGCATTCTGAAGCACAGGAATGTTTGCAATAGCTATAGTTAGCAATGACAGCTTAATAGACAAGGAATAAAATAAGCTTCAGCTATGGGAGAGCACAAAGCTTCCTGCCAAGGATTCTGGGCTGGACATGGGGAGCCTTTAAGTATGTTACAAGGACTCGTCATTAAAATATCCTTCCATGTGATGAGCTTGGTACTATTCCAAAATCTGTGCAGCTATTAGGCCAGATTCTGCTCTCCTATTTCAGGTTGAGTAGCACTTTGCTCCATGACAAGGCCCATCTAAGTCAGTAGGACTGTTTGCTGAGTAAGGTGCTACTTAATACAAGTGGGAGTCTCAGAATCTCGTCCATTGTATAAAATCTGCAGCCTGTCTTGCTCTGGCAGTCTCAGGGCTCAGTAATTCCACTTACTAGGAGCAGGAACTTCTACAAGGAAACAGCTGTTTCGCGGCGGCAAACGCTGGGGGGGGGGGGAGAAGAGGGACGCGGCGTGCCCAGGGGAGGAGACGGAGGCGGAGGTGAGCTGGGGCGGGGCAGGGAGCTGCCGGTGGGTACAGAACACCCACCAATTTTTCCCAAGGGGTGCTCCAGCCCCAGAGCACCCACGGAGTCGGCGCCTGTGCCAAGTAGCCCTGTTCAACTATCAGGCCCATCTGGGAAGGGAGTAAGGGATTATCAAGCCACCAGGTGACTCAGGGCTAGTCTACACTAGAAGCACTACATCGGCACAGCTGCAACCAAGCCACAGCCGCGCGTCTGCCAAAGACACTCTAGGCCAACGGGAGAGAGCTCTCCTGTCGGCACAATGAATCCACCTCTGCGAGAGGCACTGGGAGATGCTCTCCTGCCGACATAGGACTGTCCACACCGGCGCTTAGGTCGGTGTAACTTACATGTGAAAAAGTGACATAAGTTATACTGAAGTGGTAGTGAAGACTTGGCCTCAGTTGGGAAGGATGGAGATGGGCTCCTGCTGAAGGCTGCAGTGCAGTGTGTTGTTCCCTCTGAGTGTTAAGAGACCCAAGGGGAAAAGCCTCTGGGAGCAGGAGCCCACGGTGGCCAGAACTGGGGGTGGGGGTTTGGTGGTTTTTGCTGTTTGGCCTAGGTTTTATAGTGAAGAATAAAACTGTTCCCTGAAAAAGCCATAAGCCTGGCAGTGAATCCAGAGAGACACCCTGTAGCCCATTGACCTATGTGAGTGAGAAGTGAGTGTGAAATGGGGGAGGTGAGTGTGCGGTGGGGGGGGTGAGCATGTGATATTTGTGCAAATTCCCTCAGTAGCCCGTTCCAGGTGTGTGCACGTCTTTCTGCATCCCAGTATGACTGTGTTATGGGCATCATCGTCCTTCCTCTCCCCAGGCTCCCTCCCACCACAGACCTTGGTGATGACCTTATTGTGTCACTGAGCTAAGAATAGGAGCTCTTTGGAGCAAGGAGGTGACTAGTGTGCTCTGGACATCCAAGGAAGACAAACAGCCTGCGTATCTCATTCAGAAAGCTCGGTCGGCTTCCTGCCCATCCACAGAGGAGCACTTTCCCAGCACAGTGGCGGTTAGGCCTGGAGTTTGCAGGAGGCACTGCAGTTTGCATCACTCGGGGAGCATGAGGCAACAAATAGCAAACTGCTGAGTGCAGGGTGGGAGCCTGTCCCAGAGCCGCAGGGAACGCAGCGGGGCTTTGGAGGCCCTGGCAGAAAGAGCCCCTTGTCATTGAGGGACAGGCTATAAACTGCTCCAGGCAGAACAGCTCCATCCCCTTGGTCATTGCTGGCATACTTGGCTGGAAGGGAACCCCATACACATGGCGGCAGATGTTATTCCCCTGGATGCTCTCAGCTGAAACTGACAACTGAGTGACTCACCCTGAAAGAGGAGCAAAGCTCTGCATTCAGCCTCCCTGGGCAGATCCAGCAGGCCCTGGGAATCGCAGCTTGCAGCCAGTCACCTCTTGTAACTCCCCAGGGGTAGGAGCGGGGCTCACTGTAGGCTGTAATGCAGCAGTGAGTGAGTTTCCAGTGAAGTCTGATTGACTGTTGTTGGCTGTTTGGGTGCTGTTGCCACCTGTTTCTGGAGAGACATTTGTGTTTTTTCTCCTGTGTTATCTTTAATGGCAGTTTAACAATAAAAATTATCTGACAAAATAGTACTTAAGGTCAGAACTTTGTGGGGCAGGCGAGAGGGAGGGGCTGAAGGCACAGTGAAATGGCTTCAGATGCTGAGGGAGAAGAGCATGAGGACTGGATCTGAGTGCCTGCTATGTAAGTTACCTCTGCTCAGTGTCCCATAGTGTCCCGTGGGAGGGAATGAGCCTGTGCGTGGGTGCTGGGTGCCTGGTGCTGAGAAGCAGCAGCATGTTCCCAGCCCCCCTCTCTGCCCATATCAGCACCCGAGAGAAAAGGGGCGTTTTTATCCTAGGCTGGCCAGTGTGCTCAGCCCCTCCTTTTCCACCTTGAGCTGACAAAGCCAGTGGTCCAAGCCTCCCAGGAAGCTGTTCTCACGTCTCTTGGGTAACCAGCCTGAGAGACCATCAGGCCACTCAGTTCCAGGGGCGTGAGCAAATTGTCAAGAGCCTCCTGTTCCGAGGTGCTGGGCTCATGGGGATCCCGTCCCACACTCAACCCCAGTCACCAGGTATTCTATCCATTTTGTAGGGAGAAAAGAGAAGCCCAGATCTGTCTCTTGATGGTAGGTGTTTAAGAGCCAGGATAGAGTATAATGACTTGTGCCATCTGGTTTTATGCCTCTCTTTTCCATTCCATTCCCCATGCCCTACAGCAGTCTTGTCTTGGAGGATGTGGCCCCCTTGGGACCTACTGTTATCTCCAGGTCTGTGACCTGCAACTTACGCTGCAGCTGGGCAGGTGGCATGCAGGGCTGCCATCTTGTGGCTATGAGGATTCCATGCAGGGTATAACAGTGGGAGTTAGAAGAAAGAAAAGGAGTACTTGTGGCACCTTAGAGACTAACCAATTTATTTGAGCATAAGCTTTCGTGAGCTACAGCTCACTTCATCGGATGCTCCTGAAATGCTGGAGCCACGGAGCCAGGCTAAGGATGTGCACTAGCTCATGCAGCCAGTCTTGTGCTGCCACGAAGTGCAGCCCTGGCGCTGGCAGCAGGACTGGTGTGGATGCGGCTCTGGGAAGCTCTGTCCCTTGGAGGGCTGGAGGTGGGAAGGAGTCACGAAAGGGGAGAGCAAAGCATTACTGCCCCGGGCTGACCTCACTGCCCCTAAACTCCCTCACCCACTAGGCTGTGGGGTCACAACCTCTGTGCCCTGCACAGGCCCCCTGCACATGGCTCTGTCACAGGGCCGGCCTTCCACTCACAGGGAAGATGAAGAGCATGGCAGATGAGCTGTCCCTGACCCCACAGGCTGGCTGGGAGTGAGGCAAGGCCTCGGGCCCAGCTTTGTCAACGCCTGTTCTAACTGACACATGGGAGCTCTCCAGTCTGTCCTGTTCTTGCTGCCACCTCCCACAGCACAGACCCCATGTGGCCTGCGTGCTCCCATGTGCCCCCTGCAGGGTATGTTGCCCAATACCCCCTCCACCCCAACTCCCACACAGCTACTCTCACCTCGCAGCCCAGCAGGATCAGTTACTGGTGGCAGGTAGTCACAGGCCTGAGCTCATCTCACTCCACCCCTCCGCACCCCCCATCTCATCCCCAGCTCCCACTAGTGCCCCCCTGCAGCTCCCTGCACAGATCTCTGTCACGCCCTCTTCCCCCACAGTGGGATGCTGAGAGCACAGAATTCAATAGCTGTGAGGGACCTCCTCCCACCCACCCCATATAAATCCCAAAGTCTCCCTGCTCCCCTGCCTGTGGGCTCAGTCTGAGCTGCTCTTCCTGGTGTAACTCTGGATAGACATCTGGAAGTGCTCGGTGGTGTTGAGCTCCGCTCGGAAGAGGATGATGTAGCCCTTGGGGAGGAAGTAGCCTCCAAAGATCCCAGACAGGGTGGACAGGTTGGACAGCACAGTGATGGCCACCAGGTACTTGCCATGGTAGAAGATGTAGGTGGTGAGATAGCAGACGAAGCAGACAAAGTTGATAAGCAGGCTGCAGGTGATGCACTTGGCCTCGTTGTAGTTCTCAGGCAGGTCCTTCCCCATGTAGCTGATGACAAAGCAGCAGATACTGAGCATTGTGTTGTAGAGCAGCCCCCACACAGCATCATCTTCCGAGCACTGGAAGATGGTCATCGTCACAGAGGTCGTGTAGTCCTTCCTGGGCACTGAGGGATTGATGCTGAGCGAGACCAGGCACATCGCCACCTGGGTGGCTGTGCAGGCTCCGATGAACAGGTTGGGTCCGTTGTGCTTCACCCAGGCTCTATAGAAGGCAGGCCACTTAGACGCCAGTTTGAAGATACAGACGATCTGGAAGGCACGGGTTGCAATGCACGAGAGGCAAATGGTGAAGCCGATGGAGAAGATGGGCAACCTCAGCAGACACGTGGGCCAGGTGGGCTCCCCAAAGTAGCAGTAGAGGCTACAGCAGGCACAGATCAGAGCACCCAGCATGAGGAAGCACATTCTGCCGCCTGCCGACTTGACCACTGGCGTGGTGAGGTTCTGGGCAAAGAGGGCAGCTGTCCCTGCCAGCAGCAGCAGCAGAAGGGTGATGGCAATCAGCAGGGCCCAGGAGACGGGGTCAGCCCAGGACAGGAATTCGGTGGTCCGATTCAAGCAGATTTCACTCTTCATTGGGGCCCACTGATCTGTCCCACAGGGCTGGCAATTGTAGAGGTCTGCAGAGGAAGGGAATGGAAGAGCTGAGATGCTGCTCACACACCATGCTGTTATGGTAATAATGATCTGCCACCTTACAGCACCTCATGCCTGAAAGGATCCCAAAACACTTAACAAGCTGTGTACAGGGATCACTCACCACTGGGATGCAGCTACCTCTGAGGTGGAGCACAGATGCTGGGGATAACAACCCAGCCTTTATGTAAAGTGCCTTAGGGTCTTTAATGACCTGGGATCAATGTGCACCACCTCCAAACAAGGTTTAATGAGACAGTATAAAAGGTGACAAACCCTAAGGCCTCAGCCCTAGAGTGAGTGGGTGCAATTCCCGTGACATTAATGGTCCTATGAGACCACTGGGGTGTCTGTGGCAGGATATGGAAAGGAATTGGAATGGGAGAGCTCTCGTCTATAGAGTGGCCTCCCTCAGCACGGCTCCCCCCAGCTTAGTCAGGGGCAGTAGCTGCTGTTGGCTTAGCTGAGTGAACTAAGGCTTACAGACCACCTGGGTCCCAGCTGGAGTCCTGGTTGAGGTAAAGTACACAGCTCATGCAGCTAGTCTGCAGGGACGTGTGATGTGGACTCCAGCAGATGCAACAGCCCCACAAAGGCTGGCATGTCTGCAGCAGCTGCTCTCTCCTCCAACTGCTAGTTAGGTGCAGGGCTGTTCACCCAGCCAGGCCACTGAGTAACTTACTCCTGAGGCTCTTCACTGTTGGTGGCTGCCCAAAGCTCATGCTCTAGTGGAACGTGGAGTTTGCTGGCATCTACTGAGCGAGAGTGAAGCGGCTGAAGACTTTCTCTTGCCATAGGCTTGCATTTGTGGCTGGCACAGCGGGGATCAGCTAATCCTGCAGTCAGCCCTGGGCACCACCTGGCCCCCAGCACCCAAGCATTTTCATATCACTTCCAGCACCATCGAGTAGCCACTAACCAAATTCCACCCTGGTGTTTATTGCCACTTGGGGCTGCTCATTCTTTCTGGGTTTGTCTGTCTGCCTGCCCCATCAACAGGACAAAAACAACAGTGGGCAGGCTCTTCCTCCCAGGGCAGGCAGCAGCTGTCACACCTGCCTCCCCCCACCCAAAGGTCACAGTGAGAGGAGTCAGGCAGCTTCAGCTCACCTGTCCATCTGATTCCCGGCAACCATCTGAAACCACAGCTTCCCAGCACTAGCCAGGAGTGCACTGGAGCCAGCACTCGGTGCTGGGGGGTCGGGGGGCGGGGGGAGACCCGGAATTTACATACCCACAGCACAGCAGCCCTTCTGAGAGCTATACAAATGGAGAAGTCAGAGTGTAAGCTGCACTGGGCCATTTGCATCTCAAACGCTAGTCATCAGGCCCCGCAAGAGGAGGGGAAAGGGAATGGGAGGAGGAGAAGAGAAAACTGCTGCAGCCAGGATGGAGGAGAAGGAGAAAGCAAGGAGCAAAGAGAAGGGCTGGAGTAAGCGTGTACAAGAGGAGCATGGAGCCAGGTGCATAGGATAGGAACACAGGAATGGCAGAACAAGATTAACCAGCTTGCCCTGGCTGTGACCCCTGTGAGGAGCTACCTCAGGTTCTACTGACCGCTGCTGTTCAGGAAGGTTCCTGCGGGGCAGGCCACGCAGTCAAAGCAGCATTGGTGAAGCCCCACCTGCATCCTCTTCTCTCCTTTTACGCAGACCTTTGAACAAGCTGACATAGGCACCTACATGAAAGCACAGCAAGGGTCAGGCCTGCCAAGAGCAAGCCCCCATCACAGCTAGGGCCAGCTAGGAAACAGCACTGACCGAGCAGAGCTGGGTTCCTGGGACCGGCGCAGGCTGCTCACCAGAGGGCTGTTCCTTATGTTTCTAGGCATCTTAAAGTCCAGGAAAGGGGTCAGGACTGCGGGTGGGATGCAGAGGCAGTGTGCAGGGGCAGCACAAGGGCATGCCTGGGGTGGTTCTTCCTGAGAGAGCTTTTTCTGAAAATTAAGATGCAAGCAGGAGCCTGTCAGCTCTCTGTTCCCAGTACTGCCAGCCCTGATTGTTGCAGAGCCTGCACCCTGAGATGCTGAGCGCCCCAGCTTCACTCTGCTAAGGGAAAGACCCGTGGAGATGCAGCAGACCTGACCATGACCAGAAAATGTGACTCAGTGCAGGAGGAGGAGTGGTGAGGCGGGCCCCTCCCGGCCTGCAGGATTCTGCTTCCCCAAGCCTGGGGACACAAAGCTTTATGCAGGGTCAAGTTTCAGGAATAAGGGGAGGTTCGTTTTGTTTGTAATGCTAAGAAAATCCCCGTTTGGTGCTACTGCCCGACTCTCCTGAGGCCACTCCTTTCCCAGTATGCAGCTCAGATGCCGTGGTACCTGATTATCCTTTGTATGCCACAGGATTCCATCCCGGTTGATGTTCAGTCTGTCTGGCTTTTGGAGGAAAGACCCAATTACATCAAAAGACCAGGTCGGGCCAGTCCACTTCCACATGACGAGGTCATAGCCTGTCAGGGGATCCCCATTGGCATCAAAAAGCACCTTGCTCTTCTGCAGAGTGAAATTCACCTGCTTGATTTTTTCCAGGAGCTGGAAAACAAAAAAGCCACAGACAGAAAAGACCCAAGATTCTCACACACAGCTTCAGCCACTTGGGCAAAGACCCCAGTCAGGGATAGGTTAGGGCCTTAACGGGGTGGGAGGGTCCATGTCTTTGCTGCTTTCCTCTTCCTTATGAATTCCCCCACCACCCGGAGGCAGGGTGGTGCTATTATCCCCATGTTACAGCTGGAGAACGGAGGCACAGAGACTAGTGGTATATTTTTCAAAAATGCCTAAGTCCCATTGACTTTCAAGAGATGGAGGCGTCTGAGTCACTTAGGGGCTATTGAAAATTTTAGCATCAGTGGCATCCCAAAGGCACATGGAGTCTATAGGGAAGCAGGGAATTGAACCCAGGTGTCCGAGGCCCCCAGCTACCATCCATCCTCTCTTCTGATTAGGGATGGTCTCTCCAGAGCAGGGTGAGGCCCATTGGCAGGGCCGTGCTGGCCTGTTCTGGGACTCAATTCACCAGCCTTGAAACCTTATCGGTGCTCTGACAGCATGCAGCTCGCAGGTAGATCTTGGAGCTGCTGGACACCTGCTCATCCTGCTAGATGCTTATACTTCTGCTCCTTTCTACTTCCAGCCCCCTGCCTCTCACTACAGCATAGTCAAACCTGCCCTGAGCTCTGGGCTGCCCCCATGCAGCTTCACACAAGGAGACTCTCGCAAGAGTCTACAAGAGAGCGGGGGGCCTTTCCCAGTGACCCACTCACCTGCCAGGGATAGACTTTGTCCTTGCTGCACGCTCCTGAGCAGCAACCCAGCAAGTTGTGCAGGCCGCGGGCCACAGCAAACACCGCTGAATACACATTAAAGGCAGCCCAAATGTCAAACGTCTGGGGCGCTGAAGTGAGTGAGTGGCACCTTGTGCAGATCTGATTGCAGCCTTGGCTGGTACTCTCATTGCTGCTGCTCCCACCACTGCTCCCTTCAGCACCCAAATCAGGGGCACACGTGGCTACATTACTTTTCTCTGAATTCACATGGGCAGATTCAAATTCCTCCAATCCTGGAAGCTTTGCCTGCTTGACTGACAACCCAATCACCGTGCCAATTCTGTGGATGCCGGGGATGCTCCAGACTTCCGAGGCTAGAGACCAGGCCTCAGTGCCCAGCCACACCTTCTCCGTCACGTTCTCCTGAACCACCATGTCAAAGAAGTCTCTAGCACTGTCCACATTGGAGAAGACGACGGTGACATTGACGCCGGTCCCCACAAGGACTCTAAGCATCTCCTTCAGCTCTGGGCTGCTGGCACCCCCCTTCATGGGGATGATTCCTTGGTAGGCAGCACAGATGTCATGCTTAGCCACCACTTCTTTCAGGGTCTTTATCCCGTTCCTGCCATAGGCATCATCACTGCCCACCACCGCAATCCAGTTCCACCTGAACTCCTGCAGCAACAGCACTAGTGCCTCGACCTGCAGCCTGTCGCTGGGGATGGTGCGCAGGAATGAGGGGTAGGCGCTCTTCAGGCTCAGCATCTCGTTGGAGGCTTCGTAACTAATCTGCAAAAGGGAATCAGGGAAAGAATGTGTCTCCAGCTGGGAAACTGCGCAGAGGGGGATGGGCACTGGTACCGCCGGGAGGTCAGTGCTAAGCAGTGATTACCCGAGGAGCAGGGGGGCGATTGGCACCGAGCAACGATACCGGTAGGAGGAACCAGCGTCAGCAGTGACTCTTGTGGGCGTGAGGGGACTGGTATTTGGAGGGCATGTGGAAGTGGTGGCCGCAGCAACACACATTCAAAAAACAACCAAGTAAGCAGCATGGCTGCATGTCGTTTTCAGCGCTAGGAATGAGCCTAACCTCTCCTGGAGTCACATTGAGACTGAGTCCCACATGCCACAAAGGACCACAGGGGTCGCAACACCTGCTTGGAGCACTGATCCTCCAGCCGCCTCCACTCCAAACCACAAGCCCACTCCCTGTCCTTCTTCTGATTAATCAGTATTACCCTAATCAGCTCCTGTGTTTGACCCTGCCACAGATAACGTATCGCTTACAGTATATTTGGTATTGCTCCAGACAAGCTACTGATTACCTCTGGCATAAGGAGGATGCTCAGGATAGCTGCAGTGGTGAGGGTAAAGTGGCTGCTGTCTGGCCCTATCAAAGCCACAGCCTTGGGCTGGTAGTGTGTGAAGTTGCTGAGCACTTCCATATGGTGCTGCCTGCTCTGGGCAAGGATACTCAGCGTTGCATACATGTTGGCAGATTCTGAGCATGTGTTGTAGATCTCGTAGCCCAAAGTGACATTGGGGAGGAGACTGCTGGAGTTGTTTATCTTCTCGATGGCGAGTCTCATGGCTTGGAACAGGTGGTAGCCATGGCTGTTTACAGAGACCGCTCTGCAGAAACACAAGTGTTATTGCAGAGGCAAGAGAGAGATGTGAAGGCTTCACTGAATCTTGGAGATGCACCCTGGGCAATGCCTGGCATAACAACAATGTGGTCCAAGAGCCAGGCAGCCTGGAGTTCTAATGCTGACACACTAGGTGACCTCAGACAAATCACTTCACCTGTCTGTGCCCCCCTCTGCTACATATACTATTGCTCACAGGGGATTCATGAGGAGAGCAGCAGCACAAGCATCTTTCTTTTTGTATGTTTACACTGAGTTTGCCGCTATTTATTGTTGCACAACACACATCAGATCTTACCTATTAGTTCAAATCCCCACTGCCCCTCTCCTAATCAGCAACTCTTTATGCAATATCCTATGGGGCAGATTCACTGCCCTGTTCTGCTCTCTTTCTCCTGCTCAGGTGGCACAAGAGGAGGAGAAACCACCTGCATCTCCCCAGATCTCTGATGGCACAGAGTGGATATTGGCTGTAGCAGAGATTTTCTTCAGTAATGGCCGCAGTTGCACCAGCTAAGCTGCGATATTTTGGACTATTGTCATTTTATTAATGAGAGGTGAGCCTTGCATGCCCCAACTCCCAGCCCACCATGGGTCTTCTCTGTTGCAGCTTCCTGTCTATTTGCAGTGGGTCTCTTTGTCCAATATCTGCTTTCCTACTTCTTGTTCCACCTCTTTTTCCTGCTCGTTTCCCCTCCTGTTTCTATTCCTGCTAATATGATTTCCTTCTTTATGTCTGTCTAATCTAGGCGAACCACATTTCTAAAGCTCTGGTCACTGTGATTGTATTAGGTTGCAGGAGCCCCACTGTACTAGCTGCTGTACAAATACAGAACGGGCCCTGCTCCAAGAGTTTAAAATCTAAGGCTAAGATGAGAGGCAACAGGTGGATCTAGCAGACAGACCGCGAGCGCAAGGAAGCAATGAGATAATAGTGGACAGCATGTTAAGCAGTGATTACAGCGTACCCCCTGCTTGGACGTACTAACTGTAGTATCTAGGTGCTGATACATAGTATTTGTTGCAGCCCCAAGCCCTACCCTTCTCGCTTACCTGTCACATACGTCAACTTCCGGTCTAGATTTCACTGTTGTTGAGTAGCTATGCAGTCGGAAAAATCCTGCAATCGTGTAATCTCCGTCCATCCTGAAGTTAGAAGAAGGCCCCGTGTTCTGGCATATGAACGCCCAATAACATGGAGCCAAGAGATACAAGTATAAAACGAATGGAGGAGAAAGCATCATGCTGTTGGCACAGAGCTCTCTGGAGAAGGGGCTGGGAAGCGTATAATGGACACAACACTTACTGCCTCTCAGACAATGTTAGGATCTCAGATCCTGAAGTACCTTGGACTATTTACATAGACAGCTTATGCATACGCAAATGCCACAGATACAACATGTACTCAGGAACTAGGACTTCACACTTTCCCAGGAAGGGAGGAAGTTTTGCTTTGAGGTAAAAATAACAAACCAACCAGGGATTTATCTATTGTAATATTCTGCAGGTGAGCCCAGACCCTGTGGTCAGTGGAAATGGCATGAATTAACTAGGTCATGATCTTCGTGGAGGATACTCTCTCTAGGGTTGTTCTCTACCATCTCCCTCTCACGTTAAACTGAGCAGTTATTTTATAGTTTCATTCAACAAGGGTCACTGGTGTTGGGAGTGTTTTAGGAAGTAGAGTGGGCTGTGTGGGGCTTTTGTTATGGGCATTTAGGAGTGTTCTGATATAACTACTATATATGTTGCACTATATTCTGCATGTAATAGAGAGGGGAAAGAGAAGAAAGCCAGTATGTGATGTACATCAGAATCTCTGCTAATGAACTACTTCTTCAGTGAGGCTCACAAAGGTAATAAAAGATAAATTACCATTGTGTGTCCTCCTCTATATGGTATGTGTATTCTCTAGATCAGAGGTTCTCAAACTGTGGTCTGCGGACTACCAGCGGTCCGCGAGCTCCATTCAGGTGGTCTGCGGATCGTTCCCTCTAAGGTGCATGCCTGGGCGGCTGCACACAAGAGAATGAAGGGCCACCCACCTAATTAGTGGAACTATGCAGGCATGGCTCCACTAATTAGGTGCCTGGACCCTGGAGAAGACGCACATGTAAGGTGAGGTGGTGGCCTTGGGGGAAATAGCGGGTAGGTGGGAGAGGGCAGTGGGGTGAGAAGAGGGGGTGGGGGGGAATTTGGGATGTGCAGGGCTGCAGCGGCCAGAGAAAGAGGAGACTTTCTCCAGCTCCAGGGCTGCAGCTGCTAGGGAGAGACCCCCCCCTCCTTCCCAGCCCCAGTTCAGGGGCTGCTGCGGGGGGGGAGAGAGGGAGTGACCCCCTCCTTCCCAACCCCTGCGCAGGGGCTGCTGCAGCGGGGGAGAGAGGGCACATCCATCGCATTAGAAAGGTAAGACTACTGATATTAAAATATGAGTTGTGTGCTTTTATTTGTTGAACAAAAAAAGTTAATTATTAAGGGGTTTTTTTATGTAGCACTTTTATCCAAAGTGCTTTACAATAGTTAGCTAACGGTACAAACAACATTTGGAAAGATCATTAAGTGGTCCGCTGAGACTCTCAGCAATTTTCAAGTGGTCTGTGGAGAAAAAAAAAGGTTTGAGAACCACTGCTCGAGATAGTAAGCTTGCTGGGGAAGGGGACACATTCACTGCCGGCACTTGACAAATAAGTGCTGCTCATTGACCATAAGCTTTGGGGTTTATGACAGGTCTAACAGATGCTTATGGATGAGCTCCCCTTTTGGGGTGGCCTCTGAGGAAGAGCAGATAATGGGGAGTGCAGGCTGAGGAGGGGAAAGCGTGCAGCTGGGCCTTTTCTTTTTGGGGTGCCTACAAGACACATCAGTACAGACCGTCCCTGGGCTGGAGACTTTGTGCACTAATGAGCAGGTGCAGGGAAGAGTCCAGAGAGCTCTTCATGTCACAGCGGTGTCCTTCCCTCGCTCTGGGTTTGCATAGAGCCGTGGTTCTCAGTCTCTGGTCCGTGGACTCCGTCTAAGGGCTCCGTGAAAGACTTAGACTGAAAACTCGCTGAACAGAATTCAACGACAGATGCAGACAACAGATTTCCAAAGGTGTCTGCACCGCCGCTGGAAATTGTTACAGGTGCGCAAACGAAGGCAGGTGGAGCAGCCCCGGCGCAGAGCAGGAGGGAGCGGAGTTCAGGGGGGCTGCACTGGGCCTTGCTGGGCCCAGCCTTGGCCTCTCCCCTAGTGTGGATGCAAGAGCGCGTCCTGCGGCTCCGTTTCCCTGGGCCGAGGAGTAGCCTCGGCACAAACACACGCCTAGTGCCCCAGGCCAGGGAAGGGGTCTATGGGGTCTGGGCGGTGTGGGGGGGCGGCACCGTGTCGCGGCCCGGCGGGGGGAGGGGCACCGTGTCGCGGCCCCGCGCGCGCGGAGGGGGGGGAGGGGCACCGTGTCGCGGCCCCGCTGCCCCCCCTCGGCCTCGACGGCCCCTCTGACCCCGCGGGGGGGGGCGGGGGGCGCTTGAGTCGGGTCTCGCGCGATCCCGTGGGCCCCTCCCGATTCTCGCCGGCTGGGGCGACTCTCGCGAGAGTTGCTGTGGAGGCCGCCATGCCCCGGCCGCCCGCTCTCTGCCGCTTCCCCGCGGCCCGCCGGGCGCAGCCTCCGCGCAAGCGCCTGGGCCGCGGCCGCCGGCAGGGAGGCCCGGGCTCGGGCCCCGCGGCCCGGAAGTGGCGGGAGCGGCCCGGCCGGGACGCGTGGCGGGAATACGCCGCCTCCTTCGTGCGCGCGGGGCTGCTGCGGGCGCCGGGCCCGGCGGGCGGCGGGGAGGCGGCCCCGGCAGCGCGCAGCCTCGCCGCGGTGGAGGCCACAGAGGGCGCCGTGGTGCTGCTCCTGCCGCGCGCCCAGGTGGGAGCTGGGGGCGGCCGCTGGGGGGGAAGGGAGGGCTGGCGCGGGGGCGGCCGCTGGGGGCGGGGGGACCGGCGTTGGAGGGGGGCAGTCGTTGGGGGGGAAGGGAGGGCTGGCGCGGGGGCGGCCGTTGGGAGTTGGGGGTGGCCGTTGGGGGGGATGGAGGGGGCCGGCGTTGGAGGGGGCAGCCGTTGGGAGTTGGGGGCGGCCGTTGGAAGGGACGGGGGGCGATGGAGGGGGCGGCCGTTGGGGGGGCCGGGGGGCGGCTGTTGGGCGGGGCGGCTGTTGGTGGGGGTAGCTGGGAATAGTTGGGGGGGGATGAAGATGCGCGGTGGCTTTGGGCCCTAGCCGAGTGCGGGAGCAGGGGTGGGGTGGGTGGCTGGGTGGGGGGCAGCTCCTGTGTGGGGTGGGAAACTCAGCGCCTCTTGTGTGTGAACAGCCAGGGCAGGGGCTGTCTCTCCCTTGTCTGTCTAGCACCGCCCTGTGTTCAAGCCTGGTCAGTATCTCGTCTCCTGTTTCCCCACTGCAGAAGCTGACCTTCACTGGGAAATGCCGCCTGACCTGCCTCTATGGTGCAGTCCGAGTGTTTGGATTTACCATCACTCAGGAGCAGCCTCCCTACAACCTCTTCTCCCCTCAGACCCACTCTGCCCTGACCATCGAAACAGTGATCTACGAGACGCTGGAGAAATCGAAAAAGGAGATGAGGATATCAGCCAGGGCGATGCTCAGAGCCCATCATGTGCCACGTGGTAAGCATGGGCTGAGCAGTGTGCTTTGGTGAGGAGTCTGCTATTTGGGGGGCTGAAGAGCCATGCTATTAGGGCTGGTTACATGTAGGGCTACCTTTTACCAATTGCTTTGGGGCAGACTGAAGAATCCCAGAGACCTTGTAGTGAGATAAGCCTTTTATCTCTCTGTCACCATTCTGAATGTAGACTAGAGTTGTGATCAGAAGTCATCTTCACCTGACATTATTCAGTGGCCTCTGTGAACTGAGTTAGGGTGGTCCCAGTCTAGTGACATGTCCTCATTGTCACTATTGCTGTTGATGCCTTTTCTGGCTGTTTTCTGTAGAGGCAAAGCAGAATAACTTCCCATTAGAGTCAAATTTTTAACAGTGAGGGTAGTTAACTATTGGTACAGATTACCAAATGCTGTTGTAAATTTTCCATTGCTGGCAGTCCTTAAATCAAGATTGGATGATTTTCTAAAAGATGTGCTTTATTCAACCACAAACTGAGCTAAAAGCAGGAATCACTGGTTGAAATTCTAGGGCCTGTTTTACATAAGAGGTAATGTGATTACATAGGTGATCATAATAGCTCACCTGGACTGAGGGGAGAGATGTGTTTCATGCTGTATCTGTCCAGTGGGTACTACAGTTTTTAGGGCTATCCAGCCATCATCTGTCCCATAGTAAATTCACACACACAAATATTTGGTCTATAGTTGTACACGTCATTGGCAAACTCTCAAGATCGTCTTTATCACTTTTTTATGGCAATGAAAATGACTGAGTGTAGTTTATTGCCTTACTTTAGGATACGAATATACTTCCTCATTTTCCATAGAGCTCTGTAGTTTATTTTTTAAAGTACAGGACTGGAAAATAGGAACTCATGAGTTCTAGTTCTGCACATCACTGACTTCTTTGGCAAATCACATAAGATGTTTGCTTCTCTTTTCACATTTGTCAAATGGGGGAGATACCTACCTCACAGGTATTATGAAGGTCAGATAATGTAAAAAGTATTTGTCCATTGTATCAGTTTTGGACTTGAACGCTAATTTATGTGAAATATAGTGTTTTAAGACTAACTGTTGTCATCTTGCAGCTGCTAGAATTAAACTGATGAAAAATTTTGCCCCTTTGTGTTCCGTGGTGCTGTTGGATGGTCTGGATACCTCGGTTACAAGATTCATTCTTAATCACCCAGAGTTCTCCCATATCTTCAGAGTAAAGGTGAAATGCGTCTTCCACTTGGTTACTTAATGGAAATCTTGCATTTGTTCAAGCTTACCCTATGGGAATTGTTTTATGAGGAAGAAAAATTTGCATGGCTTCAGGAGAAGATCAGTGGTATATGGAGCAATAAATATATGGGTCAGAAAAAAAAGCATGTGTTATGTTTGTAAAATTCAGACTAATTTCCAGGAATTGTGAATTAAGGGGGTACCGTTCCATAGAAGTATTCTGGATATTTACCATAAGACCAAAGCTTGGATCATGTATGTAGTCATTCAAGTCAACATTTAACAGATATTTCATTAACCTGTTGCTGAATCAGTGATGGAATTATAACCGTGTACATAAGTTGTAATTCATTCTTTTATATATATGACACATGGATCTATCCATTGCCAGAACTTCACTTCCTCTTTTACTACTTATCCTTCTTAGTCCTTTGTTCCAGTCACTTTCTTGCTACTGTCTTCCAATACTTTTCTCCCCACACTCCCCAGCCCTCTAGTGTTTCCTGTTCTGTCTGCAGTTGGTGGCAGCTCCACTTGACTGGCCCAGCCCCATTATTGTTTCCAGAGCACCTTGTTCCATGTTCCAATCATGTCATCATCCTATGTCTGTCATGTGACTTTCAGGTGTGCTCCCATGCCTTTGAATTATAAGGCTGGTTTCCCATGGTTTATAATGGTCTGAGCGCTGTAGACCTGTATATAATAATACCTAGCTCTTACAGAGTTTTTCATCAGTAGAGCTCCAAGTGCTTTATAAAGGAGGTATCATTCTCCCCATTTTAGACATATCTGTCTGTGGTATTTATAAGGTGCCATTTGCTGTAGTAAGTAGAATGTCAATGAAGATGAGACCTTGTTCCTATCAGTTTCTTCCTCTCACTTGGATTTAAGACTTCTGTAGAACTAGAACAGAGAAGATAGTGTGACTAAATCCTTCTGTCCTGGTACCACTGTCCAGGCTATAAGACAGTAGGAGTTATTCTGGAGTTATT
Organism: Natator depressus; assembly: GCF_965152275.1. Lineage (NCBI taxonomy): Eukaryota > Metazoa > Chordata > Testudines > Cheloniidae > Natator > Natator depressus. The sequence goes on along the minus strand of NC_134251.1, from coordinate 22,214,177 downwards.
CTGTATTGTTATGTATGAATTTGCTAAAACCTTTCTCTGCTATATGCTTGTTGATCTCTAGAGACAAAGGGGTCCTTGCTTCACACCAGAAGATGCAGCTCTAGCTTCTACTGGTATTGGGAAACGTGATCCTGAAAGCGGCCTGATTTTTTCAGAGAGTTCAGTTTCGGCAATTGAAGAGTTAATACAAGCGTGCTGTGGTGAGTATCTTAACTTGATGGAACTGAGTATGTTAAGTTTTGCAGTGATATAAAGGGAGCAAAAGCTCCTTTCTCAGAGTTTTTTTCCTAAGTTCATGCTTGTGAAACCATGCCCTGACAATAGTGAAAAGCTTGGGTCAAATTTCAAGTCTTGGGGGAGTTTCTGAACCAAACTGAGTGTGAGTTACCCCATTTTGATGTACTTAGAGGGGCAGGAGGGAGTGTTTATCTCGCCCATAAGGCTTATTGCTGCCTTGCTGATCTGCCACCAAAACTAATGTGCCTTTATGATGATTTTAGTGGGGGTTGGGTGGGTATCAGTTTCCCCCACCCCCCAAATAATTTCCCATAGGCAAGTAGAATTTTGCAAGGCTGGTTTTGTGCAAGGTTTTGGTTTTGTGTTGGAGTCCGCCCTCTTAGAAAGCTTTTTATTTTGTGTTTATATATGTCAATACCCTCTTCACCTTTAAACAAAGTTATCTTGTTCGGTTCCCAAGTGCAAATATAAGCCCATGTTATGTGAACTGCTCTTTCAATGAAAATGCTCAGCTCCTGAGATTAAATTTTTGTAAACTTTTGTGGAGTAGGATGCATGAGATTAATTTGTAGTAATGGTCCATTTCAGGGTATGTTTATTTTTCCAGAGGAAGATGATGGTTGTCCTGTCATTCTGGTGTGTGGCCCAAAAAGTATTGGAAAATCAACATTTAACAGATATCTCATTAACCTGTTGCTGAATCAGTGAGTTTTTTATCCTATAAGACTCAAATTTTCAAATCTTCTATGATCTGGGCAAGAAAAATTGATGGGATTATTTGTAAATAATTACTGGGGATTTGGATATTTTTGAAAATTACAATTTTTGCTTGATATTATTGGCAGTCCCCATCTGTCTGTACCACTTGTGCAATTTGGCATTGATTGGCAGTCTCTCTGCTCAAGACTGGAATGCTATTGGGCTGTCGCTGGTCCAGACCATGCATTCTGCCTGGTGTTTGTAGTTGGTTATAGTCAAAGCTACACAGGTAGTCACAGGTAGTTTTAGTAAAAGTCATGGACAGGTCACAGGCAGTCAACAAAAATTCACAGCCTGTAACCTGTCCATGACTTATACCTGTGACTAAAACTTCAGGGGCGGCTGCTCGGGGGGCGGGGGGGGAGAATGTCCAGGAATGCCTGGGACCAGCGGATGGCAGCTGTTCCAGCCGGCTGCCCGGGGACAGCTGCCAGGAGCTGCCCGAGCAGCGGCTGGTGTGGCTGTCCCCAGGGCCACCTGAGGAGCTGGCCCTGGACGCTGCAGAAGTCAAGGAGATTGCACAAAGTAATGGAATCTGCGACCTCCGTGATGCACATGGAGTCCTAGTTATAGTTTGTCCTTGCCTGATCATTACAGTCTGTCAAATAGAGGGAGGAGGCAGAAAGCTAGTGATCTTATTCAGTGTCCGAGATTTTCAAAATTGTGTTTAAAGCTGTCAGAGTTGGATTCTTTTCCTGATATATTCTAAATAAAATGCTGTCCTGTTTTATTTACACAGATGCTAATATGCAGTGCCTCTTAAAATATCGTTATTCTTTTATTGTAGGCTTCCTTGTGTTGAATATTTGGAATGTGATCTGGGACAGACAGAGTTTACACCACCTGGCTGTGTCTCCTTAATTAATGTGTCAGAGCCATGTCTTGGTATGTATTTTGCTATATTCTTATCACCAGAAAAAAAAATATTAATATATATATTTTTATTCTCTAAAGGTACTATGCAGGATTCTCACTCCTGTGTCTTAACAGAACCATATTACCTCTACTCACAGTTCAAAAAACATTATAAGTGAAGGAGGCCTGCCAGTCTTGTGGTAAGGAGCTAAGACCCGGGAGTGAAATCCTCCAAGGTGCTATCTCTAGGAAATCAGAACTACCAGGCAAGTTATTCTCCCGTGTTGGTTTTTACATATTTTATGGGAGTGGGTGGAGAGGGTGATCTTTTCTATATGCTGTTGGTCTGGGATATAGCAGACCTGACTTAGTTTTCCCTCTCTGCCACAGACTTCATGTGACACCTTGGGCAAATCATTTAATCTCTGTTTCAGTTCTCCATCTGTGAAAGTGGGAATAATACTTGCATACCTCACTGAAACTTTAGGATAAGTTTATTAATGTTTTTGAGACATGCAGATAGTGGTGTGGGTCAAAGAAGTACATGTTTTAAAATGTAAAAGGCCCTAGAACTTTCTGGGGTTTGTGCTTTAAAGAAAAAAAATTTCAACATCTCACCCTGGTTTTAAATTGTAAAGTTGTTAAGCTTGGGGTGGGAAAAAGAGGGAAGAATATTGTTGTAAGTTTTGAAAAATCATAAGTAGAAAACCTGCTAGTAGGTATGGCCTTGGGTGTCTCCAAAGAGCTTTGGTTCCCAGGCACCAAATGATGTGGTCTACTATTTGGATCAGCTGCTTGCCTTGGGCTGCTCTGTCATCATGGAGGAAAAAAACGAATGTGTTTACACTACTAAATTGTAATGCACACAGTCCTTTTGTCATTCCAATTTAGGGTTCCTTTTTTACTTCCTGACCAAAAACTGCTACCCTGCTCAGATTGTCTTCTAGAATAGTAGTTAATCTAAATTAATTTATAAACTCATACGTTTAAGAATTGTATAGTTCCATACCACATTAGTGGAATTATCAGGTTTCTGATACCCAGACGTCCAGACTGACTGTCTTTGACTGTATACTCAGAGTTGAAAGGAAATGATCTGCAGGGCAGAGGAAGGGTTCATTGGAGCAAGTGGAGAAAATCTTAAAGCACAAGTCTTTCCAAAAAAGATGAAACAACTGGAAGAATAACTTCCATCAGTATAGAAAGGGATTGAGCATGTGTGCTTCAGGAGTTTTGGGGGTTTTGCTAACTTTTTGTGGCCGCTTTCTTTGAATTACTGAATCTCCCAAGTATTTACTGTTAATCTTCGGTGTGTCTTTTTTCAGGGCCACCATTCACTCATCAGCGAATGCCACGTAAAATGGTGTATTATGGAGAAGCTAATTGTGATCAGGATACCGAAAGATATATTGACACAGTAAAGTATGTGTTTAACTCCTACAAGAAAGAAGTGCCTTTGGTCATCAATACAATGGGATGGGTGAAAGGTAAGCCAGCGTACATCTAGTCTTTGGAGATGCATTAGAAGATTAATACTGTATCTTAACAGTATACGTGCCATAATGCACGTTTTGTAACTATTCTGAGACTGGGAAATATGACTAATTCTGTGAGAGTTTATTTTAAGTCTCTAACAACCATTGAGAGACACTCCTGAGTCTCTAATAACCAAGGTTCAGCTCTGCAAGATGCTTACCTGGTGTGACTGCACTACCTTGTGCAAACTGTGTTTTCTCTCCCTCCCCCAATTCCCAAAGGTGTTGGATTGCTGCTTCTGATTGATATCATTCGACTGCTGTCACCCAGTCACATTGTTCAGATCAGTGTGGAAGACTTCAAGGATATGCCTCGCTTTACCCCAGAATATATTAATCTTGCTGCTGGCCTACATACAAAAGGCAAACTACAGGGCAAGTGTAAGAGCATGGACGTGAGTGGAATGGAGGATTGGAAGCAGTATGAAGGAGAAAGCGACTTTCAAACATCGACTACAGGGCATAAATTGCTGTGCGTACAACCAAAATTTCCTGGAGCAGGGAATGCTGGTGAAGCGTAAGTACAAAAGCCACTGCTCCTGCCATGGAGTATGTGTTTCCAGCAGTTTGTCTGCATTTCAGCATGTCATTCATAGTCACTAAATTCTGAAAGTAAATGCACAATGCAGAGCTCTCTATCTGATGTTACCTTCGCAGAGCCACACTTGTATCTGTTCAGGTACTTGTATGGCACAGTCATCGTAGTGTCGAAGCACCTACAAGTAGCTACATGGAGAAGAGATTTGATAGTAGATGGCTCTGTAATCTAGTGGAAAAAGGCATAACAAGATCCAGTGGTTGGAAATGGACATTAGAGAAATTCAGACAACAAACCACATTTTTAACAGTGAGAATAATTAACAATTCTAACAACTTACCTAGGGATGTGATGGATTTGTCAACACTTGACATCTTTACATCAAGACTAGAATCTCTAACTATCCATAGCTTAAACAGAAGTTGTGGCTGTCATGCAGAATTTACTTGGCATGGTTCTGTGGCATATTTTATGCAGGTTAGATTAGATTATCATAATGGTCTCTTTTGGTTTTAAAATCCATTAAATGGACATTCTAATAGTTTTTTCAAAAAATGTTATTTAAAACCTTGGAATAACTACCAGTTTTTATTTAATAATTTTGATCGTTTGATTTTGAAAAATATCAAACTACATTTTTCATGGAAAATTAAAACATTGACAGTATTGCTAATTTTTTTTGCAAAATGTCAATTTCAAAAGCCATTTTTGGATGAAAAACTTGTTTTGAAATATTTCATCCTGTTTGCTTATCAGTTCATGAGAGAAGTGCAAGACTGGTAGTGCAATGGTAGCCTTGTGTATCTGGAACAAGGCAATCACACCTTCACTAGTGATTTAACAGAGAACTGCAGTTATGACAAAGTAAAGCCTTTTGCTTTGCTGAAACTATTTAATAGCCATGCAGGACTAAGTTTCCTGTAAGCTGCGTGGCCGCATAGCAGCCTATTAAATGCCACGTGGGCACTCAGGGAACCCACCTGGTCAGGGGAGGGCCAACCCTCTGCTGAGGAGGGGCGCCCCAACTCAGCACCAGAGCTGCCGCAACAGGGAAGGGCGCCTTTTCCCCCGGCCCACACCACAGCCCAGGTGCTGCTGCTGGGAGAGAGCTGGGGGGAGTCCTCTCTCCCTGCTGTAGCCCTGGGGCAGCCTGCACCCTTAACCCCTCATCCCCAGCCCAACCCCAGAGCCCACACCCCAACTCTCTGCCTCAATCCTGAGCCTCTCCATCTCCAGTTCCACCCCAGAGCCTGCACTCATGCACCCCAACCCTCTTCCCCAGCCCTGAGGACCCTCCCACACTTTGAACCCCTCGGCCCCACCCCACCACATGAATTTTCTTATGTGCACCAATATAGAGGTGATGTATCACACATCACCTCCACATTGGTGCTTGTAATAAAATTAATTCCGCACATGTGTGGGAAAAATTAGAGGGAACAGTGTCCCTAACCTTGATATAGTAAATATTTCTGGGGGAATTCTGCGCCAAAAAATTAAAAATTCTGTGCACAATATTTTAAAATTCTGCATGTTTTATTTGTCAAAATAACACAATATAATCACACCAGTTTCAATTATTTTTGGTCATTATTTCAAAATACCTGTTAGCAAGTATGTCTAACTACAGATGACAAAAAAGAGTCAGGAAACGTTTTTTGGCCCTGTCTGACCCCCCCAGCAGCCCCATGCTGTCGGTTTCCTCATAGCCCCTGTCTCCTGACCTGTCCTGACAGGTGCTGCGACGAAGGCAGGCTCTTTCTCTTCCCCATCTGGCTAGGAGCTGCTGCTGTGTTCTTTCACCACAGGGCCCTCTGGTGGGCAAAAGGCAGAACTGCAGAAGTTATTTTCTGCTGGGAGCTGTTGCTGTTCTTGCGCCGCAGCGCCTTCTGATGGGCAAAAGGCGGAACTGAAGCAACATTTTGGCAGACGCTTTTTTCTGCACAAAAAATAAAAGTATGTGCAGCTTATTAATTATGCACATATGCAGTAGCGCATAATTTCCCCAGGAGTATGTAAAGCTGTGGACAGGAAGAAACCCTGAAGCCTTTCAATATGCCTTTTAGCTACGATGGTTTAAGGGCAAACTTAATAACCGATATTTATCTAAAGATTGCGTGCGTCAGCAACTCTCTCTCCTTGGCTCTCATCCTGTCACTTGCTTTCCATTTCTCTGATATTGGGGGATATGCATGGGTGTTTGACTTCACTCAGAAACCTTCACTAAAAAACTGTTTAATAAAGAGTGACTTGGGTCACTGGCTCAGACCATCATTTCTTCTCCTTTGTCACAATTGGCGAATGGAAAATTCTCCTGGCTATCAGCACTGGAGAAGAGAGCCAGAATCTAAAAAGTGACTGCTGCCTAAAGCAAGCAGCCTTATAATATCATCCTGCAACTGAACTGTGGAATCTCAGAACCACAAGGTTAATAAAACATAGCTCTAAATAGGTCTGAACAACAGAAATTTTAAAATAAACCTTCTAAAACAGTGAATATAAAAATATCACACTGCAAATTCTGAAATGTCTGAGTAAGTGCTTATGTTTGAATTAGAACATGATTGTTTTTCATCTCTGCGTGATTTGTTTGCTTATTTTTCTAGACGGGTCCACAGCAGTATCCTCCGGGATATGGCAATGTTAGGTTACCTTGGCCAGCTGCAGCCTCTGGAAACAAGATCAGTACTTCCTTTACACAGTCTGGTTCCCTATCAGGTAACTTAACCATTTGTGAAAGAGCTGAAGATGCCATTTTGATGACTGGATTCAGAAAGCTGATTGTTAGTAATCTAAATTACTATATTCTAAATGTTTTACGGAACTGTCAACAAAAAGACCCTGTCCAAATGCTAGGAGCAGTAGTAACCCACTTGTAAAACATCTCTATCAGATTAACATTTATGCCAGCAGTCCCTGAAATGTATATAGCAAAGATTTTACATGTCTCTTGGTCAGCCGTTTGTGATTACAGTACTGTGTTGTCACTAATGTAGGTAGGCACACAGCGTACAGCAGATTTCAGTTTGTGTACAGCGATGGCTACAACAACACTGCATATAGTGATGATAGAAATAACTAAAAGTATGTGTCTATTGCAATTCAGAACTAAATTCAAGTTGAACTAATGATCCGGGGCTTATTTTGTAGGTACCTTTCAATGCTGTTGCGCTCAGGGTTATTCATACTGATGTTGCTCCTACACACATCATGTATTCAGTAAATGCCAGCTGGGTCGGTCTCTGCAGGATATTGGATGAGGTCAGATGTCAGACTGATGGGCCAGTCTTGCTTACACAGACACCAGTCTGTGATTGCTTGGGCTTCGGTGAGTGAATCCTGGGAAGACTTTAGCATTGCGTAAACTAAATTGCCCCGTCTGATCATATGTTGAAACTGCAGCATAAAGGAGTCATCCGTTTTAATCACTCTTTTAAAGGTAACTTGAAAAATAGGAGTAGAGTAAAAGAATAAACATCTGCTTCTTCTCTACAGATTTTATTTTCCATTATAACCTTTCCTTGTGAGCCCTCTATCTTAAATTAGTGATTAGTGATTAGTTAAGGTCGCAAAACAGTTTCCATTGTAGTCTTTGTATTTATTCATAACTTGATACATTATTTTCCTTTGGGTTCAGATGTTTAAGATCAACTTCAGGAAGTTGTGCTCAAAATCCATTTGGATGTCTCAACCTGTGTGGATTGGGGGTAAAATATTCTTATTGTAGGGGGGAGAAATAAGTACACTTCTCTGAACAGGGCTACAGCAAAAGTCGCCTGAAGTCTGAATCTTACCTTGGGCCTAATCCTCACTAAGCACTCATCTCTACTTAATTTGAAAAAAGTCTGGTTTTGATGCAACAATTCTCAGTTGCTTTCTATGTCTTGAGCATTCAGGGTTCCCTGGAGCTCTGCAGGAGCATAGCGACAAACAAGGAGTGTGTGTTGGGGGGGGAGTTCCCTAAACAGTTGAAGCAATGTTAAAGTCGCACAGGAAAAATCGGTCCAGAAGTGCAAAGAGTGGTGTTCCCCTGCATCTTTTACTTGACTGCATTGTGCACATATCCTTTGTTCTCTCTTTAAAAAAGTTTTATTTTAATATACATTTAATGACAAATACCATTTTATCACAAACCATAGCAGGAGGTGTTGCCGTTTTGAATCTAAATATTTGCATTGCCTCTAATGACTTTTAGCTATACAACTTCACATTGCATTAATGTGTGTTGTACATCTGTTTTGAAAACACACAGCAATTTTACTTGAAAATCTGAAGGTTCTGTTGCTGCTCCTGGAAAAAACTATCCTGGAGTTGACATCTGGGGTATTTGGGTTTTTCATGACCAAAAGGGGATGGAGGGTAGGGGAGACAAATCACAAGAGTAGCAAGAAAATCATATTTCAGCCTCTGTCTAGAGCATGATTCCTGCTTAAACCTAAAACACTACTTTAAGAAATAACTAGCCCATGCAAAGAATTTCAACTATGCAGTGATTGTGCATCCTTCCGTAGTTCAGAGGATTTAAGACTGAACTGTAAATATATTTTAAAGGAATTATCCGAGGGATTGACATGGAGAGGAAGCTTTACCATATTCTGACTCCAGTACCTCCAGAAAACTTAAGACTTGTAAACTGTCTGCTGCTGGGAAATATCACCGTTCCAGATTGTGTCTTTACAAACCAGGTAAGGGTGACTTATGAAGATCTTCAGACAGCTTCTACCTACACAGCAGGGTGACGTGTATTTTAATTAGAAGGTATTAGATCTATTTCTTGTATTAAATCAGCTGTATTATAAGGCATGCGTGAGCTGGGAGGCTTATGCGTATTAACTGCTGGTTAGAGCTCCAAGATAGGAACGTTTTGTATTCAGTACATAAGCCGGTTAAATGCTCTCTCTCTATATATTAACAAACTAATTAAGTGGCGATTTTTATTTTCAATTTTAAACTTACTTTTTAAAATCTTGTGTGTTGCAGTACATGATTCTCAGAGCTGCCCAGTGGTAAACCGCTAAATTCTGTCAGTCTGCATAAATGAAACAGAACAAAGTAATGTTCAGACTGGCAGTGTCTTTCAGTTTGTCTTTGTGTGTTTCAGCAGGGAACTGAAGGGGAGATCCCCTATGTGACATCTGAATACAATTATGACATTTCGGGAGCTGGGAAGTTGAAAATGAAGAAGCACCTCAAGAGAAGAGAACACAGTAGATAATCTCCATTTAAAGCCTTCTGAGAGAATGAATTACAGGGTTTGTTTCATAATAAGGGGCCAGGGAGCTTCCCAGAGAACTTGGCACATTCTTGGAACCAGCAAAGGTCCCACAGAACTGTGAGGAAGAGCATTTATCATCCGGTGCAAATTGTGTAGTGTTTACCTGCCAACCGCTTACTTTTTATACTTCCATTATGTACCTTTGTGTTTTATAGTAAACATCTATTAAAAACTTCAGTTTCAGTTTCTTTTTCAAATCCCACACTGACCCATGTGTAGCTGGGCTCACTGTGTCCCAGTTATCCTGAGGGTGATGTGCTGTGAATAAATGTCTCCATTGTACTGTGAGCCATAGGAAGAGGATGCCATGGAAAGATACTTTTTAAAATCTCTGGTTAATTCCAGTGTACTGATGATCTCAACCTAATTGCTTATTTATAAGTTAGTGGCATCCCAACTTTCTGATCTTTAGTCCTGGAGTTTGCCGTGACTTAACTATCCCTCTATGGATACTAATTTCATGTCTTTTATTAAATTGGATCATTTCTATACGAAAAACAGTATCATCTTGTAAACACTTCTGTAGCTTTTCAAGGTACTGTGTATAACTTTCCAAATAGGGCCACTAGAGGGAGTCGGGTCACTTGTCAAATGTTGTCGTGTTGAATTGCCATAGCAAAAGCTACATCAGATTGAGAGGGCACTTAGTGGTGGGTGCTATAGAAAACCTAATGGGGAGAGAAGTGACTAATAGACTTCACCTAAGCTTGCTAAGAGTATAGACAGCTTGCATCTCCAATCCAGTGAAACTCCAGGATAAAGCTGGAACTGTTCTGGTGGCGATAGGCAATGTCAATAGACTTACTGCTTCTAGAATACTTTTGAGAAAATGTTCTGGTTAACAATAACCTTTATCTTGGTTTGTTCTGTCTTTGGTGCCTGGGTATTATTTTTACTTAAGCCTGAAAGTATCCAAATGTGTATTTTGGGGAGAGATTTGATTCTACTGCATCTAACTACCCACATCTTTCTAAATCAACTGCTGATGTTGGAGGCTAAAATGTTAATGGAATAGGGGTAAACTTGTGATGTACCAGTAGCAGTAACAGCATTGTCCCGCTAAGTTCTGCTTCCTCTGAGAAGTGCTGGACCATGGGCAATTAGTGGAATATGATATGGTTTGAAGGTAGAGTAAATACTTCATGGTCCTCAATTTGGGGTGCTAATTCTTTCAGATTGTTGAGTAAAGGTTTGGTTACAGTAGACTTAAAAGCTTAAATGCTGGCTAATAACTTGTCATCTCACTTTGGAGAGCTGTTTACTGGATCTAGAAACAGTGTCTAAGGAACAATCTTTGGTAAATGGGGTCTTAATTTGTCTACACTAAAAAAATTGCTTGTGGCTTTCAACTGCATCTTTTCAAAAGGTGCTGAAGACAGGTTGGCCCTGTCTACATTTGCAGTTAAACTGTTTTTAGGACTGGTTTGGCTTAAACCTGTTGGTAACAACAGTAAACTTCCCAGTACAGGCAAGCCCACAGTCTCCTCCTAACTCTCCATTTGGTGTTTGGGAAGCATGGAGACAATACATTGATTAAAGGAGGGGATTATGGGCAATAGCAGGGGACTGAACTTGGTGACCCAAGAGGTGCCTTCCAGTCCTATGTGACCTCAGTGAGACTAAGTTGTCTTTCTGAGAAGCAAAATCTGGAATCTTTGGGACTTGTATCCGATTTGCAAACTTCTTGACTCAGGTCACACTTAGGCTCCTAAAGGAGGAAGGATGTGGTATTGTTCAGAGTTTCAGGTTCTTGGGCTGCGATAACATAGCAGCTATGAATAACTCAAGAAATGCTTTCATCTAGTTCTTTAGGAAATTCACATATGACAGTAACACTTCCGAAATGTGTGTGTACCTGTGAATGAAATAGGATTGATTTTACTGGAAAACATGGATCCGAAAAGGGCCTGGGACAGTCTGTGCTGAGCTGCTGCCTGTTAAAGAGTTAACGCTTTAACTTAATCCAGTCTTAATTCTCCCCATATGGCTGGGTCTGGCAGTACAGGAAAGACTTGGATGACAAACTAGCCTGAACAGTGGCTAAAACAAATATGGGGGCCATCTGTGCAGCAAGGGAAAAAATCTCCTGTGAAGCACAGGGCCTCCTCAGAGCGACCCTGCCAAGTTAAAGGTATAGCCAAGGCTTGCTAGCAAAACAAGGGCGGGCAGGGGAGCAGAAAGGAAACAAACTTGCAGTTGTGAAAGGGACGTCTGCTCTGTGTCTGTGATGTCAGAGCTGACTGAGCCTCATGTCTGAATGGAGGGAGGGTAGAACAAGGGGCACTATGCTGCTTCTCTGCCTCTGAGCAGCTGGGTTGCTGTGGCAACCCATCCTACTGCTGTTGTGATGCTCAGTGGTCTGTGGTTTGGGTTTTTGAAAGGGGCTGGGGCTCCGCTTCAGTGGAGGATGAAAATATCTGGGGGGAGCAGGTTTGGCGAAGTTCAGCTGCGAAATGTCAAATCCTCCCTACCTGGCAAGTGGGGAGAGGCTGTGCGGTCTGGAGGCTGATGGTGGCTGAACTGCAGAGGGGGAGAGAACGGTGGGGGGAGGGGGCGTTACAACTGGTGGAGAAGGGAAATCAGGAAACCCAAATGAGAAGGCAAGTGAAGTGCGTGGCTCTGAGAAGCCGACACTAAAATATACAGCACCCGAGGGGCTCCAGGTCTGGGAAGAAACGAACTGGCAGAGGCCAAACACATGTTGCTTTTCGTGTCAGTGGAGCAGCTCAAGAAAGCAAGCTCTCTCCAGTGTGGGTTGGGGAGGAGAGCAGTGGAGTGAACTCTTCCTGCAGTGAGCAGATCCCTGAGCAGCTCTCTGGGCATCCGCTCTGCTTCGAGGAGTCTGTTGTGTGCAGTACCCCTTATTGTGTTAACGGGGGTCCTTTCTCCTGCAGGAACTGCAGGAGCGTGCAGCCAGGGTCCCTTGCTGCCCCGCCACACACTGAAGACTATGAACTCGGTCTTGACCAAGTATGGTTCCCCACCTCGGAGCTGGCTCAATCTACGCCTGGGGATGAGTGAGTAAATTCCCTTCTGCACCAAAACCCAAAGCTCCACATATGCTCCGTGTGAGCAGCACAAGGCAGGGAGCTGCCATTCTCAGTAATACTCAGCTCGGACAGAGGTGAACTAATCAGTGAGCTGCTAATAGCTCAGTTTTCTCCAAAGGTGTGCTTGTTAATCAGTGTGGTAATGAGTTAATGGTGTAGGAGCTGAGAGCTTTGCAGGGCTTCAGAGGACTGTGAGGGAATTAGCAGTGATGTGCTAATGAGAAGGTCTGGCTCTAAATTATGGAGAACTTTTCCAGTAGGAAGGAGGGAAGCAGAGACCGCTGGTTTTGTTGCCGTTCTTAGGGAGAGAACAAAGCAAACCATAATTGTTGGTGCTTAAAGGCAGGCGCTGCCTTGTCAACGAGTAGTGCTATACAGTTCAGTGGAAGAGCTGAATTCCCAGCCACCCCAGTATATGGCCCCATGTCCGCACGCCAAGGGAAATCCATGCAAAGGAACAAGGGGGAAAGCTGTGAGATTTGGGAGCCTTTGTAATATAGAACATCTTTCAAAAATGTTTCAAATTCTCTTGGCTCATCTCCTGAATGACCTTGGACTACCTAAGATGCAACAACCTTCTCAGATAATGCATGCACAGTGCATAAGGGAGAACTGGGCCTTATCCTGCATGAGCACAAGCCAAAATGGTTGCCCTCAAGGAAAGGCTGGGGGTGGTATATCACTTTTACTGATGATATATCTTGCTGGAGGGTCTCTTTTTCTTTGCATGGGTGGCAGTTGCATCTGCCTTTAGCAGGTCAGTAACTTAGACGTTCTTTGGATTCAGGGCAGGGATAGTGATTCAGAGAGAATCAGAATAGCAGTAGGGTGAATAACTGACAGAAGCTCACTTTTGTTTTTCAGATGGCCTGGTTAGTTCTATCCTTGCGTGCACTTTACCAACCTGTTTTGTGCTTAAAAGTTCTAGGAAAGCACAGACTATTCAGATCTTCATGTGCAAAAGTTGCAAGTGGCATTCTGATCAGTGCAGCGTGGGAGGGGGAAGGGGGCAAAGCTTTGCTTGGACCCTCACGAACCCACTGCATGTGAATTTTCCTTGATGAAAGGGCTACCTGGGGCAAACCTGTTTAAACAGACCTACAGATCACTCTCACCTACCCATTCATTGGGACGTTCATCCTAGCCCATCTGACTGGGAACACACATGAAATATGACCTACAAATGGACTGAGCAGTATCCTGAAGCCATGCAGCAACTGGGGCAGCACTAAGGTTAGTTATTTGACTTGTCATACCAAGGGTTCCTGATGCACAGCCTGGAGAGCGGTGTACAATGCAATACTTCTCCACAAAGGCCTTTGGATAGAAGTCTTTGAGTCATGGTGGGGTTTGCTCTACAACCCAGGCCTGACCACAGATTTGGGATACACAAGCTTTTGGCTAAGCTAATGGTGTGGGATCTAATTGTGTATATGAAATGTTTTCCTGCACTAAGAACAGGCGGGCCCCTTTTCATCCTACTGCTTCCCCCTTGATAGCCTTTTTATTGAGGCCATTGTTCCAGATTTGGTGCCTAGTGACAAAGGGACAGATGGAGGCACATACATACTTTCTGTATCAACAAAAAGAAAAGGAGTACTTGTGGCACCTTAGAGACTAACCAATTTATTTGAGCATAAGCTTTCGTGAGCTACAGCTCACTTCATCGGATGCATTCAGTGGAAAATACAGTGGGGAGATTTATATACACAGAGAACATGAAACAATGGGTTTTACCATACACACTGTAAGGAGAGTGATCAGGTAAAGAGAAAAAAGAAAAGGAGTACTTGTGGCACCTTAGAGACTAACCAGTTTATTTGAGCATGAGCTTTCGTGAGCTACAGCTCACTTCATCGGATGCATAGCATATCGTGGAAACTGCAGAAGACATTATATACACACAGAGACCATGAAACAAAACTTCCTCCCACCCCACTCTCCTGCTGGTAACAGCTTATCTAAAGTGATCATCAAGTTGGGCCATTTCCAGCACAAATCCAGGTTTTCTCACCCTTCCCCCCCCCCCCCCCACACACATACAAACTCACTCTCCTGCTGGTAATAGCCCATCCCTCTTTGAAACCTCTCTTTACAATGCGCATGATAATCAAGGTGGGTCATTTCCAGCACTAATCCAGGTTTTCTCACCCCCCCCCCCACACACACCCCCTTCCAAAAACCACACACACAAACTCACTCTCCTGCTGGCAATAGCTCATCTTACAATGTGCACAGCAATAATCCAAGTTTAACCAGAACGTCTTGGGGGGGGGGGGTTGTAGGAAAAAAACAAGGGGAGATAGCCACTCCCAGTCTCTATTCAAGCCCAAATTAATAGTATCCAATTTGCAAATGAATTCCAATTCAGCAGTTTCTCGCTGGAGTCTGGATTTGAAGTTTTTTTGCTTTAAGATAGCGACCCTCATGTCTGTGATTGCGTGACCAGAGAGATTGAAGTGTTCTCCGACTGGTTTATGAATGTTATAATTCTTAATTATAATTCTATAATTCAGATGTTAAGAATTATAACATTCATAAACCAGTCGGAGAACACTTCAATCTCTCTGGTCACGCAATCACAGACATGAGGGTCGCTATCTTAAAGCAAAAAAACTTCAAATCCAGACTCCAGCGAGAAACTGCTGAATTGGAATTCATTTGCAAATTGGATACTATTAATTTGGGCTTGAATAGAGACTGGGAGTGGCTATCTCCCCTTGTTTTTTTCCTACAACCCCCCCCCCCCCCAAGACGTTCTGGTTAAACTTGGATTATTGCTGTGCACATTGTAAGATGAGCTATTGCCAGCAGGAGAGTGAGTTTGTGTGTGTGGTTTTTGGAAGGGGGTGTGGGGGGGGGGGGTGAGAGAACCTGGATTAGTGCTGGAAATGACGCACCTTGATTATCATGCGCATTGTAAAGAGAGGTTTCAAAGAGGGATGGGCTATTACCAGCAGGAGAGTGAGTTTGTGTGTGTGTGTGGGGGGGAAGGGTGAGAACCTGGATTTGTGCTGGAAATGGCCCTACTTGATGATCACTTTAGATAAGCTGTTACCAGCAGGAGAGTGGGGTGGGAGGAAGTTTTGTTTCATGGTCTCTGTGTGTATATAATGTCTTCTGCAGTTTCCACGATATGCTATGCATCCGATGAAGTGAGCTGTAGCTCACGAAAGCTCATGCTCAAATAAACTGGTTAGTCTCTAAGGTGCCACAAGTACTCCTTTTCTTTTTTCTTTTTACGAATACAGACTAACAGGGCTGTTACTCTGAAACCAGGTAAAGAGAGCTATTAACCAGCAGGAGAGAGAGAAACCTTTTGTAGTGATAATCAAGGTGGGCCATTTCCAGCAGTTGACAAGAACGTGTGAGGAACAGTAGGGGGGAAAAATAAATATGGGGAAATAGTTTTACTTTGTGTAATGACCCATCCATTCCCAGTCTTTATTCAAGCCTAAGTTAATGGTGTCCAGTTTTCAAATTAATTCCAATTCAGCAGTCTCTCATTGGAGTTTGTTTTTGAAGGTTTTTTTGTGTAATATTGCAACTTTTAGGTCTGTAATCAAGTGACCAGAGAGATTGAAGTGTTCTCCAACTGGTTTTTGAATGTTATAATTCTTGATGCCTGATTTGTGTCCATTTATTCTTTTATGTAGAGACTGTCCGGTTTGGCCAATGTACATGGCAGAGGGGCACTGCTGGCACATGATGGCATATATCACATTGGTAGATGTGCAGGTGAACGAGCCTCTGATAGTGTGGCTGATGTGATTAGGCCCTATGATGGTGTCCCCTGAATAGATATGTGGACACAGTTGGCAACGGGCTTTGTTGCAAGGATAGGTTCCTGGGTTAGTGTTTTTGTTGTGTGGTGTGTGGTTGCTGGTGAGTATTTGCTTCAGGTTGGGGGGCTGTCTGTAAGCAAGGACTGGCCTGTCTCCCAAGATCTGTGAGAGTGATGGGTCGTCCTTCAGGATAGGTTGTAGATCCTTGATGATGTGTTGGAGAGGTTTTAATTGGGGGCTGAAGGTGACGGCTAGTGGCATTCTGTTGTTTTCTTTGTTGGGCCTGTTCTGTAGTAGGTGACTTCTGGGTACTCTGCTGGCTCTGTCAATCTGTTTCTTCACTTCAGCAGGTGGGTATTGTAGTTGTAAGAACGCTTGATAGAGATCTTGTAGGCGTTCGTCTCTGTCTGAGGGGTTGGAGCAAATGCAGTTGTATCGTAGAGCTTGGCTGCAGACAATGGATCGTGTGCTGTGGTCTGGATGAAAGCTGGAGGCACGTAGGTAAGCATAGCGGTCAGTAGATTTCCGGTATAGGGTGGTGTTTGTGACCATCGCTTTATTAGCACCGTAGCGTCCAGGAAGTGGATCTCTTGTGTGGACTGGTCCAGGCTGAGGTTGATGGTGGGATGGAAATTGTTGAAATCATGGTGGAATTCCTCAGTCTCAGAAGCCCCCTGGGCTAGTGTAGCTAAAATCTAGCTTCTGCAGTTGCTCTTGTAGGCACCTCCCTTTTTGTTCTTATGCTAATGCAGGAATTATCTGCATTTTAAAAGTCTTCTCCATGAATAATAGTGCCCTCCGATCGCATACCATGTCCCACATCTGGGCTATGGCAAGGTGAGATGTGGTGCAAATACCATGTTGGTCACATCTGCTTTCAGAAAAGGAGTACTTGTGGCACCTTAGAGACTAACAAATTTATTTGAGCATAAGCTTTTGTGAGCTACAGCTCACTTCACCGGAAAAGTGCCACAAGTCCTCACAGACTAACGCGGCTGCTACTCTGAAACCTGACATCTGCTTTTGTGACTGTATTTTCGATGCAAGTAACTTTCAACAATAAGTGAGGGAACCCCAGTTTGTTGGAAACCCTGGGAGCTTTGGGGCTAACATGAGGGGCAATGCAGAGGTGTGGTCTTCCATGCTGCCCCTTATTCTTGGGATCCCCTCCCTTGCTAAGCCACCTCCCAGGCTCTCCTAACAATGCACTAATGCTGCCTCATCTCCCAGAAGTGAGGGAGGAGGGAAGATATCTTACAAGCCAGGGAACTTTCAAGACCTGCACAGTTCTGACTGAGTGGCCACCTGATCATCTTGTCACTCTTGTTTTGCCTCTTCTGAGCCTGTCTCACCTTTTCTCCCTTGTTGTGTTGTGAGCTTAGACGCTAAGTTCTTTGGTGCAAGGGCCACATCTTAACTTGCGCTGTGAAATACCCCAGGCAGAAAATAAGTCTCTGATACTTGATTCTTAACGCTGAATAACGGGCTGTGAACTTGGGGGGAGCGGAATTCAGCCCACGTGGACAGAGGGGAGCATCATCAACCCCAGGGTGGGTAAAAAGAGATTTAAAATGTGATTTTTTTTCATACATTTTTCTTTAAAAATAGCCCTGTTCAAAACTAAATATGAAATTATTGCAACTTGTGTTAGGGCCTCACTTTAACATAATCCATTAAAGCTGTTTAAATAAAAAGAACCTGCTGTATCAATGAGCCCTCCTCAAATTTTAAGGAGTTAAAGGGTGGTGGGGTTTTTTTGGGGGGGGGGGGACGGGTATTAGCGGGAAACCCTCTTTAACTTTTGAGGTCAACTCAAGCTCTATAAAGTACTGCATTAGGTATCTAGAGTGGTGTAGAGTAGGGACTCGTATCCCACTGGTGGTACGTGAGCTTGATGTTCCATCCATTCACTTCCCAACAGTAGTTTAAGAAGATGGGATGTGAACCAATAAAGTTTGGATGCCACTGGCCTAGAAGATAGAGCACTGGACGGGAACTTGAGACCTGGGTTCAAATCCTGGCTGTGTCACTGGCCGCCTGGTAACACTGGGCAGGTCATGTTGCTCTGTGCCTCAGTTTCCCCATCTGTACAATGGGGATAGTGATCTTGACCTCCTTTGTAAAGCACTTTGAGATCTACTGATGAAAAGTGCTAGATAAGAGCTAGGGATTATTGCTTTTTCAGTCTTCAAAATGAAGCGAATGCTGCTATTTACTTTTTTTCCAAATGAAAGTACTGTACTTAGTTTCTGTTGGCAATTTATCTCCAGTCCCTAAGTCTCTCAGCACATTCTGAGCATAATGGATGGAACCAATTCCCAACCCTGGAAGCTAAAGCTTTTCTTTGCAGGGCTGCTTCATGCCCATTAGCCTGATTCATGCTCTGTAATAATGTTCCTATGTTGTTTTTAAGGAGTCCTCCAGGCCGGACAGAGTCTGCCCTTCATGGCTCCATGGCACCTGCCCTGGAGTTCCCTGCAGCTTTCTGTGGGGGGTGTTCCAGGGAGACCTTAAAGAAGAAAACAAAACCCAGGCCCTTTTCTTTCAGTGGCAGAAAGTGATCCATCTCTTAGACAGCGGTAACAGCAGTCTGCAGGTGTGACTCTTACTGACCGTGGGGTGAGGGCTCTGGGAATCCCAAGGTCTTGCCTACTCTTTGTGGATGGTCACTGTTGTAGGGCACTGTAAAAGGAGGGGTCTGTTCCAGTGACTTCAGCCAAAACATTGCCTCCTTCTGTTGGCATGTAGCAGGTGCTGTGCTAGTCAGCTGCGGTGCTCCACCCCCCGAGTAGCTGCATGTTGGTAGCACTGTCCGTCGGTCTGTTTCTGTTTTAACTCAGTCACTTTCAGGTGCTTGTAACTTTTCCAGGCTTGGTCTATCCCCAAGGTGACTTAAAAAAGTTGAGTATCAGGAGCGTGAAAAAAATGTCCCCATTTATCTCGACATAAACGTTCTTGCATTAGTACCAGAACTGCTGGGAGGAGAAAGGCACTTGGCAAGGAACTAACCCGTAATAATAGTCTGCAGCTTAACTATGCAATGGAAAATGTAATGAAGGCGCATGGTGTGTGAGGCCACAATTCCATGTAGGGCTTCTCTCCTTGATGGAAGCTGAGTTCTGTAACTTTCTACTGCACGTTTCTCTGGCATCACTGTGTCTGGAATAGTAAAAGCTGGAATTATATGCAGCTGCCTGCAGATGTTAGCATCTAGGTAAGGGCCTCCCTCATGCTTGGGATAAATAGTATTGCTAATGAAAGCTGAGACACGGAGTGTTGCGTGTGGATAATCTCTGCACTGTATGAATCCCGGATGTGTACATTTTGGTGGTGAGGCCATGGAATAGCATTTGAACGTTGGACTGCCCCTTGTTTCCCAGCCCACTGGACTCTGGCAACACTCAGTTCTAACTCCTTGTCCTTTTCAGGGTTTTTTTCCCCAGTCCTGTATCTTGAACTTTCTTACCTGCAATTAAGTTGCTGTGTCCATTGCAACTCTGAAAACCAGCAGGAGCTACCAGTGGAGAAGATCTGTTCGATAATTTCATCCACCTCCCAGCCCATGTAAGAATGTTTTCTGCAGTGTTGTCACAAGTGCTTTTCCATTACTGTTTCTAATTGGATTGAACAATGCAGCATCTAGTACTTTCCTTGCGGGCCTGATTTGAAGTCCAATAGGCCTCTCAGGAAACTGAAAATTCAGAGCCTGGGTTTTCCATTCCTCACTTCATCTCTTTGCTCCTAGTTGTACCTTCTTAGATGCACTTTCAGTAATTAATATATTCCAAGGCCAGAGGGGACCATCATGATCATCTAGTCTGACCTTCTGTATAGCACAGGCCAGAGAACTTCTCCCACAGAAATCCTAGAACGGATCTTCTTTTAGAAAAATGTCCAATCTTGATTTAAAATTTGTCAGTGGTGGAGATTCCACCATAGAATCATAGAATTGGAAGGGACCTCTTGAGGCCATCTAGTCCAACCCCCTGCTCAAAGCAGGGCCACTCCCCAATGAAATCATTTCAGCCAGGTCTTTCTCAAGCCTGACCTTAAAAACTTCTAAGGAAGGCAATTCCACCACCTCCCTAGGTAACACATTCCAGTGTTTCACCACCCTCCTAGTGAAAAAGTTTTTCCTAATATCCAACCTAAATCTCCCCCACTGCAACCTGAGACCATTACTCCTTGTGATTGTGGTAAATTGTCCTAATGCTTAATTACCCTCACTGTTAAAAATTTATGCCTTCAACTTCCAGCCATTGGTTGAGTTAGACCTTTCTCTGCGAGATTGAAGAGTCCATTATTCAATATTTGTTCCCCATGTTGGTACTTATAGACTATAATCAAGTCACCCCTTACCCTTCGCTTTAAGCTGAGTAGCTAGACTCAAGGAATTTAGTCACTATAAGGCAGCAGTTCTCAACCGGGGGTCCGTGAGCCCTTTCAGGGGGTCTGCAGAGCCCTGCTGCTGAAACCTGGTGCCCTGAGTGGGGCTGAAGCGAGGAGCAGTGTGGGGCTGAAGCCCCGAGACCCGATGCGCCCTCTCCCTCAGTGGGGCTGAAGCCCCGAGCTCTCCCCCTGCCCTTCCCTGCCGCCGGGAGTGGCATGGGGCTGAAACCCCGAGTTCCCCCTCTACGAGCCAGGAGCGGAGTGGGGAGGGCTGAAAACCTGACATGGGAAGAAACCTTGAGCCAGTGGGCAGAGTTGAGGGGGCAAAAGGGTGTTGCTCCCCCAAACTGCAGTGCCTCACCCAGAGTAGGGCAGTCCTCCTCCACATCCTCCTCCTCTCCCTCAGGTCCCACCCTCTGCCAGGTCCTAGGCAGGAAGCTGGAGCCAGGCAGTGTGGGGCAGCTACTCCTCTGGCTGGTGGGGCCATGGAGTGGACAGCCGTGGCATTCCCCCATCTGCTGCTGGTGCCCGGGGTTGTGGCTGCTCCTCAGCTCCGAGCCCCCTTTGACTGCTCACACAGACAGTCAGAGCTGCCCGGGCGGCTCTGGGCACAGCAGAGCCCTTCGGGAGTAGTCACTGGCACATAGCCCCAGACAGCTGGGTGGTCTGCTCAGGTGAGCCAGGGGGTGGAGGTGGCGCTGCTTCCTTGGACCCTGTTGTGCAGAGCTGGCCAGAGCCCCCCCAGCCCTTGCCCCTGCCCAAAATAGAAGTCAAACTATGCCTATGCCTCAGGGTCCCACGCATGGCCCGGAGCCCCGAGTGTTCCGCCCTCGCTAGGCCCTGGAGTTTTTCTAGCATGTTGAGGGAGGCCTCAGAAAGAAGAAGGTTGAGAATCCCTGCTATAAGGCAGGTTTTCTAACCCTTTAACTCATCTCGTGGCTGTTCTTTGAGCCCCCTTCAATTACCAACATCCTTTTTGAATTATGGACACCGGAACTGGACACAGGATTCTAGCAGCGTTTGCAACAGTGACAAATACAGAGGTAAAGTAATTTCTCCTTGAAATCTTTCTCTCTCTCTCTCTCTCTCTCTCCAACAGAAGTTGGTCCAATAAAAAATATCCCCATCTTGTCCCTCTAATATCTTGTGACCGACATGGCTACAACACCACTGCATACTGTCTACTCCTCCAGGTTTTCCTGTTGATGCATCCCAGGATCGCGTTAGCCCTTTTGGCCATAGCGTCACATTGGGAACTCGTGTTCAGCTGATTAGCCATACACCACCACCTCAAAACTTTACCAGAGTCACTGCTTCCCAGGATAGAGATGTCCATCTTTAAAGTACGGCCTACACTCTTTGTTTCCATTTGTATCCATTTACATTTAGCCATACAGTAGAACCTCAGAGTTGCAAACTGATCCAGCACCTCATTTGGAACCAGAAGTATGCAGTCAGGCATTAGACACCCCCCAAAAGCAAATACTGTACAGGACAGCACTGTGTTAACATAAAGTACTAAAAAAAGGGAAAGTTTAAAAAAAATTGACAAAGTAAGGAAACTACTTATTTCATTTAAACTAAGATGGCTAAAAGCATGATTTTTCTTCTGCATAATAAAGTTTCAAAGCTGTATTAAATCAATGTTTAGTTGTAAACTTCTGAAAGAACCATAACGTTTTGTTCAGAGTTACGAACAACGTCCATTCCTGAGGTGTTCATAACTGAGGTTCTTTGTATTAAAATGCATATCGTTTGTGCCCACCTTATGAAGTGATTCCTCTCCCTTCCTCGGTGTTTTCCTTCGAGTTCTTGCATGCAGTAACCCTGTCTCTCATCACACAGCTTAGCTAAGGACTGTGCATTTAATTCACCATATCATTCTCCCTAAATCATTAGCCAGCAGACATATAAGCAGAAACGCAAAGACCTGCTACTCCAAAGCTTAGAAACCTGAAACCATTCTGGACATTGACTTATGTTAACTTGTGGTTAGTCAAGGTTAAAAAAAAAAGTTTAAAAATGCTGATGAGACAATATGAATATGCTACAGAATTACTCATTTTCCCCATTGGATGCTGGGTGAGTATATGCAAACTCTCACAAGTGCACAGATGAAATATAGGGCAGTGTTACTGAATTAATGTGCAGTCAGGAACACTAGCTAGCTTGGCTGATTTGAAGGTGACAGGAGTTAGTAATGGCCACACATAATCTAGCTATTATGTAAGCTTATGTGGTTTTTTATCCATAATCTGCCTTTGCTTAACTAAGTCCTTTTTCTTATCTGAATAAAACTTTCTGGTGTCTTTTTGTGTTCATAACAACCTGTGTTGAAAAGATGCTCTTTGCAAGGGCTGAAAAGATGACATTGTCCAGGTGTATATTCTCCCTGTGCACCTGGCTGCTGCTAATGGGGCAGGAGATGTGTGGGCAGTAGCCAGGGAAATGGAAAGAGCTTGCAATGATGTAATTTTCAGACACTTAATGATCTTTACATTTTCTCTTGCACCATTTATTAATTTTAAAAAAATCCCCAAAAACTAAGCCGTTAGTACCTCAGTCAGGCTCTCCATCAAGTTTTGGTTCAACACATTTATAATAAAACAGAGAGATCATTTAGAACTTTAACAACTTCTGTGGTGTAGTAAACTAATCAGTGTGAAATATTTTAGTATATATTAAGCTTAGATGAGAAATAAAAGTGGATAGTGATGAAGTTTGGGCTCCCCTTTTGTCAAACAGTACAGACAGAACAACAAAGCTATTCCAAGCATGTGTTGTTTCAAAAGAAAACAGTGGAGACGCTGATAAATTATCGAACTGGAACATTCTTCGCCCAATCCACTTTTCCTGCCAGGCTTTTTCCTATTTTAGGGAGCTACAGAGTTTTTAATGTGACTCAGGAATCCAGTTGCCTTAAATGTCTTTTTTAGCGATTTCAAAATAGGAAAAAATGAAATTTTCCTTTAGTTTATACGTGTGTGTGTGTCTACCTTCTGTTAGCACAAACTGCAAACACCCAACAATGTGAACGCTAGGACAGAGAGAATTTTTGCCAAGGAGAGACTGATGTTGTTTGAACTTGTTTCTAGAGTCCTTGTGGGAAGAATCATTTCAGTGTTGTTATGATCTGCTTCAGGGATGTTTTTTTTTTTCCAGATTGTGGCAATGTTTCAAATGTTGTTCCTTAAACACTAATAAAGTAAACTACTCTCTGGGTCTTTGCCAGGCAACAACCGGGAGGCACGTCGAGTTACAAGTTGGATCATTTTTTAAGCTCCCTCGTGGTGTGTTCTGTTGTTTCAAGGCTTTTGTTTTGATTCAGGAGTTTAATTTGTAGCAGTGAGAATGGGACAATTGATCTTTTAGCAAAACCTAGAAGTGTTTGCCCCTTCTTTAACAAGCAAAAAAAGACAAAGGTCCCCGCAGTTTCGCATGAAAAGATGTTTCTCATGCAAGGTCTCTGGGGCCTGGCATAGACGAACTGATCTCTCCTGTCAACTGCAGCCACTTTCTCTGCAGAGCACCCTCCCCAGCTTGCAGACGGCTCTCGTGCTTGCCCTTTGGGGTGGGGGAGAGGGAGCAGGAATTGAAAGCAGCACCATCTGGTTTTAACTAGCGGGTGGATAAGCTAAAAATGAGAACCACTATTTTATTCTTTAAATCGAATTGTCAGCATCACCCACCCAGAGCACATCTTGATTCCTGGCTGCAGCCTGCAGAGCAAAGCTGCTCTCCTCCTCAGAGTAACTAACAGACGAGAGGAGCAATCCCACCCTAGGTGGGGAAGGGGCAGTGGTGGAAGTAGAATTTAACTCTTACCAGCACGGTGACTCATGGGAGGGACACAAAGGGGGGAACCAGCTAAAGGGGGGGGCACTGTCCTCCCACTGCACCGGCTCCCCCTGGCATTCGGCTGCTCTTCCTAGTGGCCAGGCCCCAGAGCCACTCCTGGATGCTGCCCGGTGCAGTGCAGCAGTACTGCACCGCACCGGGCAGCGTGGCTGGAAGAGGAGAGGCTCTGGCCCCACTCCTCCCCTCTCCCCGCCTGGGCCGGCGGGGTCACTTGAGCCTGGGGAGGGGCACTTGCCCTTTGTGCCCCTCCCCTCCTTCACAAAAATTGTTCCGTCACTAGAGCCCTGTGCGGATACAGATTGATACCTGCGGATGCGGATATCCACAGATATCCACAGATATCCACAGATAGAAATCGGTGTCTGCCACACCGCAGCGGCGAAAGGAGCAGAACGTGGGGCCGCCGGGCAGCCCCACGCCAGCAGCTCCTCTGGCGTGGCTGTACTGCCCCCAGCCCTTCCACGCAACTCTCTCTCCTGTCTGGGGGCGGTACAGCCTACCGGAGGAGCTGGTGTGGGGCTGCCCGGCGGCCCCATGTTCTGCTCCTTTCGCCACTGCGGTTCCCGGGAGAGCCCTGCGGTGTTCAGCAGGTAAGGAATGTCTTTCCAGTATGGCGTACCGGCAGCAAATGTCTTAATGGTGCAGTGTACCTGACCGTACCCGCTTACTCGCACCACTGGGAAGGGAATAAAAAAGTCTGACACATTGTTTACTTGTGCACTGTTGGCGGCTCTGCCTTTTCTTCCTTGAAGGTTCAGGGATGACTGGCATAGAACATCGCTGTCTCTCACTAATCCGTGCTCGCAGCGGAGTGGAGGAGCAGAGCTGTCAGCCGGAATCCAAAATGGCGTTCAGGTGGAAATGCCAGTTCCTGTCTGTAATGCACGCTGCACTGGAAGCTGCTCCAGAATCTCTGCTCTGGGCCTGGTGCTGTGTGGAGTTTAGTTTCTGGGTGCTCATCTAGACTAACAGGGTGTGGCAAGATGGGGTGTAAATCTGTGGCGCTTGACTGTGCCGCACACTATGGGGACTGTGCGTTGTCCACTAAAAGTTCCCTTGTGTGCACTGTTTCAAAGGGGAGGAGATCAGTGCGCATTAGGGAACTCTGAGTGCGTGACAGCAGGTGCCACATAGATAGATAGTGCCCGGTGGGTTTGTGGGAGTTGATTTACAACCCCGCTTGCTGTTTGTCTAGACAAACCTTGACACCATGGTCCCAGCTAGCTCAGTGTTCTCCCAAACTCCCTTTTGCCCATTTCCATCGGCTTCGTTGTCTACTTTCCTCGGGGCTGGAGTTGAGGCAATTAACTGATGTGTCCTCCTTGGGCTTGCAGCTGGGATAGAAACAGCCCAGCCCTGTTTTCAGGCTACATACCTCTCCCCTAAATGTCCCCAGAGCCTCACTTCTACTCAGTGACCCAGGTCAGTCCTGGTCTCCCAGGTTTCCTTTTCAAACCAGTCTCCGGGGCTGGACTCTCTCTGGAGAGCACATCTTTTCTCTACACTGATTTCCTGGCACTGCAGAGGGAGGGATCATTCAGTTATTGTTGCTGCTAACGTAAAAGCTCTTTTGGAAATCTTTGCCTTTCTGACCCTTGCAAGCACCATAACTCGCCTTCCAGGCACTGCCCCTCCCCATATCACTCCATGACTTCCTTGCAAATGCCTTTCAACCTTTTGTACCCGAAACAAATCCTCTGTTTTAACTCTGGGTGTAAATTTCCGCAGCTCTTTGGCCCCTTTAACTGGACAGTTTCGAAACAGCTCCCCACAGTGGCTGATTTAGTGACCCTGGTGGCATTGCTGTGGGGAGCAGCTCCGCATGCCTGTCAGTGTTGGATATGTCTACACAGCAGCTAGATACCCACAGCTGGCCTGTGCCAGCCAACTCCGGCTAGGGCTGTGGGGCTGCCTCACTACTGTGTAGCTTCCGGGCTTGGGCAAGGATTAATGGACTAAAAAGCAGTAAAAACTGGCTATGGTCACTGAACTCAGCATGTAGGACTTTGAGTTCAGCCACATGGAGCAAAGCTGTGGAATAAGAAGGTGCTGTGTCAGTCTTCAGAATGGAAACATTTCAAAAATAATACCAAATCAATACAATAAGGTCTTCCAAGTTTGAGAATCATTCATGTTTGTGTGAAGCTGTGCAATCTGGGCCACTAAATCTGTCCAGGGTCCTACAGATTGAAGTCAGAGGAGGCTCAGAGCAGATACGGCTGCACTGCAAGATGCATAATTTAGAAGTTTTCCATTTTAAAAGTAATGTTGGCCTGGCTGGCGCCAGACATTCCTCTTGCAAAAAGGCAAAACACTGAAGGGCCATTTGTGCTGTTCAGCTTTCATTTCTACTGCTCTGGAAGTTTGGAAGAGGCCAGGGAGGTTTGACTCATGCACTTAAGCTTTGCAGTTAGGATAGTGCTTCCTTCACCAGGTACTAGAAAACAAAGCATCTCTTTAGGGATGAATGCACCAGCTCAGGTGAAATCGGACATGTGATTTGAACTCTTTTTTGGTGTGTGAGAAGGTTAAAACATATTCAGTGTTCATAGCTGCATTTTCTGGCTGGGCTGGTGCTACTGACATGCCTGAAGGAGGCTGTTAGCAAGGTTTGGAGGCTAGAGAAATTCAGGTAAACATCCAAACTTTGGGGTGCTTAATCAAAGTTTTTGGGAATTGCCTCTCACTAGTTGGTGTGCCCTCTGGCTCCAGTATACCAGAGAGTCCTCCAGGCCACTCCAAGGTGTAAGCACCCCAGGAACAGAGTGGCTTCCTCCGTGCTGACCAGAAAGGAAATGAGCCAACACAGTGAGGTGAGCAGCAGCCTGTAACTGCAGCAGGGTATTGATTCCCAGCTACACTCTCATAGACTCATAGACATTAAGGTCTGAAGGGACCATTATGATCATCTAGTCTGACCTTCTGCACAATGCAGGCTACAGAATCTCACCCACCCACTCCTGCAATAAACTTCTCACCTATGTCTGAGCTATTGAAGTCCTCAAATCGTGGTTTAAAGACTTTGAGGTGCAGAGAATCCTCCAGCAAATGACCCGTGCCCCACGCTGCAGAGGAAGGCGAAAAAACCCCAGGGCCTCTTCCAATCTGCCCTGGAGGAAAATTCCTTCCCGACCCCAAATATGGCGATCATCTGAACCCTGAGTATGTGGGCAAGATTCACCAGCCAGATACCCAGGAAAGAACTCTATGTAGTAACTCTTATCCCGCCCCATATAACATCTCTGGTGCTCTTGGCTGCTGAGGAACTCTCTACAGGAGTGATCAGAAAAGCTTTTGCAAAATTCATGTCTGAGAAAACCCTCCCAAGGCCAGCAAAGCAGCTTCCTAACACCTGCGCAAGGCACTGTGCGGAGCTCCTGCTGAGCCATGCAGGACACGGGGACCTGACCAAGGTGGCTAAAGGCACAGACAAAGCTGGTCTTTGTGACCCAAGCAGAGCTCCGAGTCTCAGTAACTTTGTATTTTTTACTCTGACTGTTAAATCAGCCTGCTTCAGCGTGTTAGTGAACTGGCTGATGGATCTAATTAAAGCTATGGCCTCCCCCACCTTGTCTTTCTAAGACCCTGGGACCAACATGCCTACAGCAGCCCTGCAAACAAAACAGATGAACCTGGGGAATGCATAAGCAGACTCCACTCAGCACCTGTTCTGGTCTGGCAAAGTAAATGCTGCCTTGGGTGGGATTTTCAGAGGAGACAGATGCCCAGTTCCCTTAGCTGCCCTTGTAAATGCTAGGGCGATGCCTGGGCTGCACACACAATCGCACCAGTACAGACCCTTGTGTGGATGCTCTTCAATAGGTTTAAGCCTGGTTTGTAGTGGTTTAGCTTAGACCTGTAAAATTACAAGAGAGAGAGATCCATATTGTCACAGAGTCCCCGGGCGATGCTCTGGAGCTGCTCCCTACAAAGCCAGTCAGGACTCTGGTGAGGTCTCCTTTCTGGGAGCAGACTGTCTGCAGGTCACACAGCTCACACAGCTTCCACCTTCCTGGGTCTGACCTCGGAGCATTCAGCATCCTCTGCCCCTCCGTGCGCTTCCCACAGCGAGTCCGCTCAGGCAGGGTCCTGGAGAAGCCAGAGGGTCCTGCCCCCCAACTCCGCAGTTGGGACTCTCTGGACTCTCTGCCAGCCAGTAAAACAGAAGGTTTATTAGACGACAGGAACATGGTCTAAACCAGAGCTCGTAGGTACAGAGACTAGGACCCCTCAGCTGGGTCCATTTTGGGGGGCAGTGGGCCAGACAACCACGTCTGCCCTTCACTCCTTGTCCCCAGCCAGCCGCCAACTGACTCCCCTTCCAGCCCCTCCTCCTCTGGGCTTTGTCCCTGTCCCAGGCCAGGAGGTAACCTGATTCCTTTGTTCTCCAACACCTTTAGCTCTCACCTTGCAGGGGGGAAGGGCCCAGGCCATCAGTTGCCAGGAGACAGTGTGTCGGCCATTTATGTACACTGGCCCTTTGCTCTGCAACAATTACACCCCCTTATCCCATCACCTAGAGACTTAAGAAATACATTGGGGAAACTGAGGCACCCCCACAGTATTCAGAGGAAACATTAAGAACAGTCCCACTTTGTCACACATATATCCAGGTTTAAACTGATGAATATATCTACACCAGGTCTTGCACCAGTTTAGCTATATTAGTCCTTAAACTGACTTAAAACCAGTGCAGCTGCCGTGTGTAAATGAGGCCTAAGGCTGTTCCTACCACCCCGTAGGCCTAAACAGCTGCTGATTACTGCTTCAGCCACACAGCTAGTTACGCAGCCAATGCTAGTGCTGATCAGAACTTCCCAACAGAAAGTTGTTCCATTGGGAAATGGTGTTTCATCTAAACGTTCCACGGGAATGTGGTGACTTCGACAGAATTTTGTTTTGAGGAAAAAATATTGAAGTGTTTCAGTAAGTCAAAATGGAGCAATTGAACTGCACTGGATGGAGTGGTGGTTGGTTTTTTTTCATTTCAAAATGTCTTTTCATTTAGAAACGTATGTTCTAAATTAAAATAAGTCAAAATCAGAATGAAACATTTGGCTTGTATCAAAATAGAACTCTTTGACTGACACAAAACTAACTTTTTTCAAAAATTTCAACCTTCAAGAAATTCTGAATGTTCCGGGTTTTTATTCCAGTTAGAACACGAACTTGAAATGCCGAGATTTCTCTGGAGAGAAAATCCCAAGTTCTGACCAGCTTGACCTATCACCAGTCAGACCTAAGGTGCTGGTTCGTAAGATGTACAGTGAGCAAAGCCCCTTTCTGCCCTCTCGGGGGGACACTGTAAACGAACATGGTTTCATGCAGATACATAAAGCTACAAGAATTCCCTGTTCTCTGAACTAGTGTCTCAGAGAATTCCCTCACGGAAGCAAGTCCCTTCAGCGTCCCATGGGGAGTTCAGGTAACACCCAGCTGGGGGTAACAGGTGACACACCTTTCCCTTGTTCAGTTAAATCAGGCTTCCGAGGCGAGGAGGACAGGGAGGAAGACTAGAGACGCTTGTGTCACATTGGAGGGTGTTTTCATGCTGTGTTAGGTAACCTGGGCAGAAAGGAACAAGTCTGGTGTTTAAGAAACAGGAGGCTTTGCAGTTCCTGCATGAGTCTAGCTTGTCCCTTGCTGCAGGGTTCCCTCAGGCTGATTTCGATGGAGGTAGGCCAAAGGTTTTTATTTTATTTTAAAACCACTGTAGCATTTCCCAGTAAACTCAACCTCTGCTGTTAGAACTGCATGCATTTTCCATCAGTACCTCTCTTCTCCTGCGTTGCAGCCCTTCTGAGAGTGAGGATGTCAAGCTGGCTGTTCGTTGCAGAGGATTTTGTGTAAATAGGAGAAGGGCTTATTTGAGGAAACCGTAGTTTATATAATTACAAATACCAATGGAGTGTGTTTATATAACTGCAAATGTTATTGTCACCCTGGTGTCCTCCTCGGTTCTTGGAGAACTCTCCACACCCCCTCTCTCACTCAAAAAAAAATCCCCTTCTCCAACATTTTGTCCAGATTGTGGCTTGATGCATAAACCAGAGTCTTCATGACCATTTTCACAGCCTAGTTGTACAGGGGCTACACTAAGCATTTTGCTTTTCTTTGGAATTTTTTATTGCTTGGAAAAAAAACGGATGGGAAGAATCCTGGGGACGAAGGGCTCCACTTTTTAACACCTTTGTCAGGGAAGAGGTATGTTGGGGTGTCGGAGAGCCACAGAGCATCCAGTTTCTTTCTGATGTTTTGATTCCAATTGTTGCAGCCCTCCCCAGCCTGTTGGGTGGTAGAGGACACCGCTGTCTCATCCCAACGCTCTGGCACAGCAGAGGTCTCCAAGGACTTTAGAAATGATAACGAGTAAAGCCTCACAACCCTCCATATAATCACAGGCATCCCACAGAGGCAAACTCTCAGGCAGGGAGAAGTGGCTTCCCACATGGCAGAGCTGTGATAGAACCCAGAAATCTTGACTTAAAGTTCACTGCTCTAACCACGAGCCCCCACTGCCTCTCAGATTGGGCAGGAGGGGGCACAGCTGGATGTCTGGTGGTGGTGAGGGAAGAAATGCCACAGGGAAAAAAAAGTGGGTGTCCATGTGAACTGTTGCCTTGTGATAACTGCCCTTCATCTTTTTTTGTTGGCCATGGTCTCTTTCTCCTAAGCCAACAATCACTCTCGGCCTAGGGGCTGTTCTGAAGCAGATAAAAGAGATTTGTAGGGATGGATGGCCTTTTGCAATAGATGAATCTCTGATTCAGGGAGAAGTTGTCTTTGATGTGGACCAGTGCCTGGTGACCTTTGAAAGTTAAATAGTAAAGGATCAATTCTGCCCTTACAGACGGACTATCCCACTTGGCTTTGGAGGCGTCAGCATGTTGATATAATACGAATAAAGGCTGCCCAAAGGAGGGGTTTGTCAGTTTCCTTTTAAAGGATAATCTTGAGAGTGAGAAACAAGCATTGACCAGCAGGAAGAAATACAATGTCTGGCTTCCAACAGAGAATCTGCTACAGGGAATAACTTGAATGATTGGCAAAGGGCCTCTTTCTGTTGCAGAAGCTAGGCCATCCTCCTCCATACTACATTGATGGGACAGCCCCTGGGGGTCAGAATGAGCACTGGGAGTATTTATTTTGAGGAGGTGCAGTTGGGAGAGTCCTTTTCATTCAGACGTGGTCTGCCAGGTGCAGCTGGCTTCCGTTTCCTTGGTGACGCCATTATGAATGTGTTCAGCCCCATTGATCTGATTTAGCTGGAGTGTTTCTCTAGAAGCTCTGCTCTGGGGAAGTTCTATCACCCTGTGATCCAAGAGGTCAGACTAGCATCACGATGGTC
The DNA here is from genome assembly GCF_965152275.1 of Natator depressus. Taxonomy (NCBI): domain Eukaryota; kingdom Metazoa; phylum Chordata; order Testudines; family Cheloniidae; genus Natator; species Natator depressus. The sequence continues at coordinate 22,182,548 of NC_134251.1, read as the reverse complement.
CCTTCTGCCCGTGCAGTCTGTGGGCAGCTGACTGGTCACAGGCCTGCCCTCAAGGAGAGGCCAGGGCAGGAGTATACGTTTCTAGTCTATAGCTCCCATGCAAGGGCACTTACAGTTTTCCATCATCTTATCTTGCTTAAATGTGGTGATTCACCTTGGTTTCTTTGATCCTGAACCCTGCCAGCGCGCTGATGGAGCAAGGACATGCTCAGTGGAGTCGCCCAGACTGGAAGCTGCTGAGCGTAGGGTTCTACGCAGTTAAGTTAAAGGTCTTCCGAAGGAGGCTGTTCCTGGGCAGGGGGCGTGTGGCTGCATTAGGCACTTTGAATTTAATACTTTCTTCTTCCTATGTGGTCACAGTGGGTAACTCGCATCTCTGTCCCCTGAGAGGGACTTTGGCATAATTCCTGTGAAGTAGTGATCAGTTTGTCATATTCTGCCTCCCCTCTTCTTCCTAGTTCAGTTTCTCCTTGTGAAACTCGCACAGTCTGTAGTTTCATAGTTAACAGTTTCGCCCGTACATTGGCCAGTCACAGCCATCTGGGACTCTACTTCACAGAGAAGTGGCGACAGTCCAGAGCAGTACTGTCCTGCCAGGTATCCAGCTGTGAGAGTGGGGACCAAACTCCAGGACGGGCTCTCTGCTTAACATTAGTCTTCTCCTTGGTAAGCAAATAGCCTTAGTTTGGTTAGTGCCCCTGCACTAGTACCATAGACCTGTGGTCATCAAACTCCGATTTTGGACTAGACCGTAGAAATGGAGATCCAGTTGTGAACATTTCCCTGCTGATCCCACACCTTCTCAGCAGTAGCCAGCGGGCTCGTTTACGGGCTTACATCAGGCTAGGACAGAAGACTGCAAGCTGAACACTAACTCATTTAATGCAGTGAGTGTGCTGCTGGGGAGAGTCATAGAACCACAGGGTGAGAAGGGACGGCAAGGATCATCTAGTCCAGAGGTGGGCAAACTACAGTCCACGGGACCCTTTTGCCCGGCCCCTGAGCTCCTGGCCCGGGAGGCTTGCCCCCGGCCCCTCCCCCACAGCCGCAGCACGCCGTGCTGCCAGTGTCGTGTATTAACCTGCTCCGTGTAGGAATGTGCTACTGGTAGCAGTTACGGAGAGCAATTTACTACACTGCACCGGCGCAAGGCTCTGGGCGGCACGGCTGTAGTGCCACCAGCCACCGGCGCTCTGGGCTGCGCGGTAAGGGGGCAGGGGAGTTCAGGGTGGTGGTCAGGGGGCGGAGGTGTGGATGGGCTTGGGGTGGTCAGAGGCTGGGGAACGGGGGTGGTGTTTGAATGGGGGCAGGGGTCCTGGGGGGGCAGTCAGGAAGGAGGGGGGACTGGATGGGGTGGTGGGGGGTAGTCAGGGGCAGGGGTTCCAGGGGACAGTGGGTGGATGGGGCAGGGGTCCTGGGGGGGCTGTCAGGGAACAGGGGGGGGTTGGATGGGGCAGGAGTCCGGGGGGGGGCAGGCCATCAGGGGCGAGAAGCAAGGAGGGGTGGATGGGGGGGGCACAGCCTCCCCGGCTGACCCTCCATACAATTTCCGAAACCCGATGTGGCCCTCAGGCCAAAAAGTTTGCCCGCCCCTAATTTAGTCTAACCCCCTGCCAAGATGCAGGATTTGCTGTGTCTAAACCATCCCAGAGAGATGGCTACCCACCACCCACCCAAAACCACCAGTGAAGGAGTTTCCATGGCTTCCCCAGGTGTCCGTTCCATTGGCCGACTGGTCTTACAGTCAGGAAGATTTTCCTGAGATTTCATCTAAATCTGCTGTGTTGTAGTTTTAACCCATTTCCCCTTGTCCTGCCCTCTGTGGCAAGAGAGAACAACTTTTCTCCATCTTTATTATGGCAGCCTTTCAAGTATTTGAAAACGGCTATCATGTCCTCCCTTATCCTCTCCTTCCCACCCCCTCGGTACTTTGTTTTTCATCTTCCTGGGTGTAGGGCTTCACCTTAATTAGTTCAGGATCTTCCCTTGTTACTCTGCTCCTGCCTAACTCCTCCTGGTCGCTTTGTACTTTGGTTCTGTCCTTCTGGGTATTTGAACCCCTTGAGTTTATGTCTTCCAGGAATTTGAAGATGCTTGAATTTACACAAGGGACACCCCAACCAAAGGCCTGAAGATTGGCTGAGACTATTAACAAATAGAGAACTTCAAGCTAAAAGAAAAGCTTGTGAAGTCTGCCTAGGCGGATTGAATTGAGAGGGATTTGGCTCTTTTCAGTGGCTGAGTCTGTATATGGAAAATGTGGTTTGATGGAGACAAACCTACAATAAGAAGTCTGGGGCAGTAAGCCAGAAATCAAGTACATTTTAAATGGAACAGCTATGCGGCATGGTTGACCAGAAAAGGGATATGAAGGTGATTATAGAAAAATCCTCAGAAGCAGCCAGGCCATGGTATGGCGGAAGTAAGAGAGCCGGATTGTGGGAAGCTTAAGGAAGGGACGGTGAATGGAAGGGGAGAGGTTTTGTTAGGAGTGTGGGTAAACTGTGCAGGGCTTCTCAGAGTCACACCTTCCAGAATTCCCATACTAGCCCCAGACCTTAGGGGATCTCTTTCCAATACACCCCAAACTCCCCCTGGCACATCCTCTGGTCTGGTAAGTCCTCTCTTCTTCCCTTTAAGTCACTGTGGGCTGTTGGCCATTGAGACCCTCCTGTGCTTTCAGGCTTCCTTGGGCTTGGCTGGGTCCCTGAATAAAGTGCAAACTCTGGCCTTGTGGGAGTGCTGGAGAACAAACAGTGAAGACCATAGCTGGCCATCCTGCTAGACTGAGGCCTAGTGAGACCTGAGAAGGGATATTAGCAAATGTACAGGTGGGGACAGAACCGACCTTGGCTTGGGGAGGAGGGATGCTTGTCAGAACTGATCTGAGTCTTAAGCACGAAGTGTCGGCTGTTTTCCAAAGTGGCTTGTATGTTGCACAGGTTGGTGCTTGGCTCTCGCCTCGTGCACAGTATTGTGTCTGGCTCACTTTGTCAGAGGAAGTTTCCTTACCCTGGGCTGAGATGGCACAGTGCAGGGCATGTGGAGGAGTTAAAAGTGAAGGAAAATCTAACTCGGCTGAGCTGATTAGCCTCCGAGACCAAATTAATTCCTCATTGAAGCTGACACTTTGTGTGTCCTTTCCTTGGGACTTATGTAAACTGCTACTAATCTATGGCTGTCTGGGAGTGACCCTGGTGATACCCCGGCTCCCCAAGCCAGGACAGCAGTGTAATGCACGGCTGATGGGTGTGCCGAAACAAGGACCGTGCAAAGATGGAAGTGGGGAGGCTCTTTTCTTTTTTTAAACATTTGGTTGTTTTTGTGTCTGACTCCCTCCAGCTGAAGGTAAGCAAATCCATTCACCTGCCCAGTAGCATTCAGAGTCTTGCCTTTGGTCCCATGTACTTTCTCTAAGATGAGGGTTTGGAGCTGGCACAGATACCGGGGCACATTACAGGCAGCATGATGAGAAAAACAGAGAAGATCAAGGAAGTGTGACTTAAGTTCAGCTGCAAGCATTTCAGCTCCATAGGCAATGGGGTCGGGGGGGAGCTCTGCCCAGGTGTCGTGACAGGATGGTCTGATATTCTTAGGTCAAAGGCTGTATTAGAAAACTGGCCTTCTTCCCACCTGAAACTTTCCAGGAATTTGTATTTTTTGCCTGCTTTTCATACGGTTGGCCCACAGCAGAGATGCCCAGACTTTGGCACTGAGGGCTGGATTGGCAGCTTGCCAGAAGCCAGAGGTCTGTGCCTAATTTACATGTATATGCATAATAGTCTTGAGCGCGAATAACTGCATTTGCTTGTATGTGAGCTTCCTTGTTCCTGGATAGAAATTGCTTGTTGGCTGAGTCCCCGGTCAGCAAAAAGCTACAGCTTAATCAGCTTGGTATTTGCCCCGTGGTTATAAGGAGGGGACAGCTGTGGGCCTCATCTGGCCCATGAGCTACATTTTTAGGTAACCCTGGTCTTGGAGCATCTCTTCAGCTGCAGACTTGGCTTCTGGGACTAGCATTGATAGACGGTTACGTGTGCTTTGCACCAACTTCCCTTTCAAAGGATGCGCTCAGAACAGGCCCTGCTGCAGGTCGACCACTAATTGACATGGCAGAGAGCAGTTTCTGCGTGGTTGGCTGCAAGGCGGCCTGACCGTCCCGAATGTGCAGTGGTGCTAGTACAAGACAGTCTCTCTGAACAGGGCTGTGGCCACCCCTGGGAGGGCAGAGCAGCTGGAGAGGAGGGGGTGAGGGCAGTAGTGATGACTGCAGGATGTCGGTACGTGCTACATGTCCGTCTGTGCCTGCCAGTCCACAGAGGACATGAGTAGGCTACAGCTCCCCGCTACAGGACGTCATCCTGTAGCTCAAGCTGTCGATGCTCACGCTTTGAGTGCTGGAGGGCCTCCATCCAATAGTGGGTCACAACCAAGCGGGCCCTCGTCGCACATCACGCTCTAGACGTACGTTCTGGAGGCCTTGGATATGCTCACGAATCCTTTCAGCTTTGCTCAGGGGTGTCTGCACACCAAGGAAGCGCCAGCCCTTGTGGTACAGCACAGTATTCTCTTCAGTTGGTGTGTTCACCTTGCAGCTGTACTGTCCTGATTGCCCCTCGCCCCACAGGCGATTGTACCACGAAGACACACACCTTGCTCGGTTGCTTTCTGTTGCACTAGGACTGTCTTGTGACCCTTCGTAAGTCTTGCAATATGGAGCTGTAGGCGGGTAGGCATCTGCGAAAACATCTTTTCATTCAGCCGGGACTGGGGTTCTAGCAGCGTGGCACTTGGTGCTGAGCTCCGCTGAACTGCTCAGCCCTTTTGTCAGATGCCTCGATGTCCTTCCCAGACAATGCACCCAGCTGGTATTGTGTCCGAGAGTCTCCTAGCTCTTGCCTTTCCTTGGGAGCAGGAGTCTTCTGGCTCCATTGACAGGAGCCTCTTCTGCCTTAGTTCACAGGCTGACCCTGTGCATGAGAGGTAAAGCTGAGTGAGTCAGTTGCAAAATACCCTGCCCCTTGCAGCCCTGTGGAGCCTGTTCCCTCTGAACTGCTGTGGCACCCTCCCAGTGGCCCAGCCACTCTCTGACCCGAGCAATGATGCCTACCAAACCATTTATTCTTCTTCTGGCAACGTTTAAAATCTGCATTGACAGTGAAACTCAGGAAACCAGGGGAAATCCAGCATGCCCAGCAACAGCCCTGCTGAATGTGTGAACCAGCTGCCAGACACAGGGCATGGCTATTGTGAAAGGGTAGGTGCAGGCCAAGTGCACTGTCCGATTATGGGTTCCTTGCTCACACCCACCTAGGAGGGAGCTACTGATGCCTGCAACGTGCGGAACTGGTCATTGCACTGACTAGCTGTTCCCATCACGGCATCGCTAGGAGGGGGCTGTAGATGGAGGTCAGGTTTTGCAAGGTAGTTTTGCAGTGAAAAGTGCTCTTCATCGTTGTCAGCTACACTGCTCCTGTGAGTGGCTTGTTCCAAACCTTGCTCCAGCCCTGCTCCCCTGCTTGGTTCCTGACTCTGGCCCTCGGTGCTGGCTGACCACTCGGCCTGACCGCTCACACCCAGGTCTGTGACCGTTGGTGAGCAGGCTGCTATGCAATGGGCGAGGTGAGCCAAACAGCCTGTGTTACAGGTCCCAGCTACGAGGACTGTACCGTTGAATGGAGCAGCAGGTACAGTACAGTGCAGTGCAAATGACGCACAGGCCCCTGAGAGAGGCTCACAGCCAGAGTTGGGGCAGTGTTAGGGAGTGACTCTGTCACATGGGGACTGTATTTTGAAAGGTATGCTGGCTTCTTGGGGCTGTGCTTTCCGCCCAGCTCTGCTCCACCCCATCACATGCTCAGAGGGGCTCTCTAGAGCGCTTCTTTAAATTGCTTTTCCGAGATGTTTCTGGAGCATTGAGTGGTACAGAATACGTTTAGGTGTGAAGGGAAGGGTACAAACTTCAGGCACTCCAGAGATCTAAGGGGCAGTCAAGGGCTCTTAAGTGTGAAAATGTCCCCTCCTCTCAATTTCCATTTGAGCATCTTCAGATAAATGACCCTGTGACCTGGGATTCTTATTGCCTTGCCTTTTCACTTTCCAGGGGGTCTCCCTGCAGAAAGGTGCAGTCTGTGGACCTGAGTCTTTTTCTCTTTGCTGCTGCAGTTTTTAAACCCTGTACAAACCTCTCCTGTTTGCTCGGGTGGGGGTGGGGGAATTCCATTGTGTGCACCAGGGTGAATTGGAACAATTTTTTACCACAGTCTTAATACTTGTCTCGTAACCAGGTGTCTGAGTTCAGGGTGGGCATCAGGAGCGCTGGTGACGTTTGCTGGCTCCCAAAGCCTCTGGTTTAACCATTGTTCTTCCGGGTTCTCCCCATTGACAGTGACTCGCAAACCTGCACGTCTCTGCCCAGTGCCAGGCTGTGCCTGCCACTGCCTTTCCGTCATCACGGCTGAAAGTGGTTATTTGAAATAACCTCACGCACTGGATCTTCCGTCCAATGTTTTTCTTGGGGCAGCTTCGCGTTGCCATGAGCTCTTCCAATGCCCTGGCGCCTACTTGGGCAGTTATGACTTAAGGATTGTCAGTTTTTTCCACCATGAACCCGTGTTTGAGGGATTTAGGACTCAGCTGTTTCAAATTGAATCAGATGGCAGCTTGGCTTGTTATTTCTCACGCTACAGTATGTGTGTGCTATATTCTAGCTATGAATTTAATTGCCTTGTGTCTGAGAGTCTCCTAGCTCTTCCCTTTCCTTGGAAGTAGGAATCTTCTGGCTCCATTGACAGGAGCCTCTTCTGCCTTGACTGTTCAAACTCCCTTCTCAGTAGCTTCCGGCGTGTGCGCACATTGCTGCCTGCCTCACCTTACTGAATGTTCAAAGGAATGAGAGCACGTCACCCTCTTTTTTTAAGATATCCCCGCTGCCTCCTGGTTCATTTCAGGATCCATTTCAAAACGGCTCTCCTCACTTTTCAGACCCTCCTTGCACTTGGTCCAGCAGATCTCTCAGCCCTTGTCTCTGCTGGTCCAGTACTGACCTGCTGTCTGCCCCTCTGCACATTCTGACTTCAATGCAAGAGCTTTCTCCTCTGCAAGTCCTGCACCGGGGATAGCCTCTGAGCTTCCATGTCATTTTAGATATGCACCTCTTTACGGGATACAGCTTATATAAAATGGAAAATTCCTATACACTTATTTAATTGGAACAAATGTAAAATTATATTTAAAGGTACCTTACAAGTGAATTGTTCTTTTTAAAATGCAAATAGTCTGTAGTTTGCGATAAGATTCTGGAATATCCAGTTTTATTTATCCTAATGTGTTGTACGTGCAATTCCTTAATTGCTTGTCTGGAAAGTCTGAGACTCATGAGGTAAATCTTGGTGCACTCCTGACACCTGTGTGCGTGGCCCCATCTTACAGAGGGGCACCGAAGTCACAGAGTTGAAGTGAGTTGTCCGAGGGTCGCGCAGGGAGTCAGTGGCACAGCTGTCATTAGAGCTCAAGGCCCACTGCTTCTCCTCTGAAAGACAAGCTGAAGGACAGATCTGACCTGTTTCTGTGCCAGTGTGTATGCCAAGCTCATCTCCATGGTGTCTGAGCCCCAGTTGTAAGGGTATCAGCCTCACACTTGTTCACCAAAGAGGTGTAAATTGGAATGTTGTCAGGTTGGGACTCCGCGTGACTCTGCCCCCCTTGCCTCTGAGGAGCCATTAGGAAATGTGTATTGCTGAGCTTCATGGTCCAGCAGAAAATTCAGCAACCAAACAAAAGCAAGAGGCTGTGCTCCCTCCTCCCTCTCACATCCTTCCTGAGGTGCTTTAACTGCTCAGATGAGCTGCGGAGAGAGAGGCACAACCAGAAGAGGGCATGGAACCAGTTCACCAGAGTGGAAAAGCAGGCCTGTCCCCTTGATTGTTCAGTTACCTCACTGCTTGAGGTCACGGGCACGTTCTCTGCGTGTCTGGATTCCGGTTGATCCCAGGCACCCTCCTTGTAGCCAGGGTGGGGCAGGTCTCCAGAGCAGCTAGTGGCTGATTCTTCTGGGATGAGCCAGAGGGTGAGTTATGCTAGAACCCCTTTCTCTCTCTCCAGAGGCTAAGCATGCTGTCTCCATCTGGAAAACCCTTTTGCTGGGAATCTGTCCATTTCAGTCACTGATGCTTCCATTAGTCATATAAGCTACTGCTTGCAGTCCACTAGCCTGGCACCAGACCAACTTTTCAAATCGCTACAAATTATCAGTGATTTTTTTTTTTTTTTTTTTGCAGTGAAGCGGATGTCAAAGCTCCCGTTGTTTGTGCCCGTCAGGCGATGACGATACTGTTGAGTTTGTAGAGTGAGCTTCCTTTGAGGAAGGAAGGTGCCGTAGTAGGGTTTTGGGGGGGACACATTCTTCCCTTTGAAAACTTTTTGTAACAGCAGAATTGCTGAACAGCCCTGTTCTTTCTAGTGATTAAAAGAATCACAAATGTGTCTTGTCTCCTCAGCTGAATTTCTTTCATAGATGATGGAAAGTGAAATTTGTGAAATGTCTGTGGGAGGCTCAAGAAAGGCCCTTTGTCTGCCCCACTTCCCAGAGCATTGGTCTGTTTCTAGGAGCACCCTCCGCCACCCCAGAATTCCCATTGCTCAGGATGAATGCGGCACTTGTCCTTACACCAGGACCTGCTCCTCAGAGCTGAAGCCTGGCCTCCTCCTGCTCGTCCCACGAAACATGTTGCGGGCACAGTTCCACGCAGCTGAGCGCTAACCCCCTCCTGGTCACCAAGCAGTAAAGGCAGAAATACTGACTGCTTCAGCAGACCTCCAGGTTTCTCTCCAGTATGTTTCTGTACTGGAAAAAGCGGGGCGCATATGAGCTGGAAACTCTGCCGACTGCTCTGAGGGAGCTGGAGTATGGGGCTGTGGAATGTTTCTCCTGGAGCTCCACTCTGGATATTACTGAGGATCTTGGTGGTAGGTCAAATCTGCTGTGTGTGTGGAAGGCTCATGCTAGGCAGGGGCTGAGGTCACACAGCGAGTGTGTGCACCGCTGTTCTGATTGTGCACAGCCAGCCAGCAACTGTGCAGACATTTTTTCAGCTCACAGATGAAATGATCACTGGGCAGGCTGAAAAGTAACGATGCTTTTCCCCTTCTAGGATGTGTCTCAGTGCAGTTGTAGGGGGGTGAAAAGTCCTAAAACTAAACAAGCTGGTTGCTGGGCTCATGTTACTAAACAGAGGAGAAGGAATTCTACTCTTGTGGTGATGCAGCAAGATATGCCTCCCTGATAACATGAATTCTGGCTAATGCTGGGAATACTCAGGTTGTTAGAGACCGCAAGCTGAGATGGGGTGGTGAGCCCAGGAGTTTCTGTCCCAGCTCTAGGCAGTGTTACTAATTCACATAACTTTCTGCAGGTGTAGAAGTGTGGCTGCAGCTTGCTTCCCAACTCTTGCATCTTCTGAAGCTTTGGAAGGGTTGCGTGTGCTATAATTTGGGGAGGGCAAAGGTCACTCCCCAATGCAGGTCGTTAACATTGAGGGTTGTATATGGAGCCTTTCACCTCTAGGTCTTTAAAGCCAGTCTGGGCTCAGGATGGTCGAGGCAATCGTTGCCTTCTAATGGACTGATCGATGGCTTGTGTGAAGGGTGCGGGTTTGGCCCTAAGGCGGTTTCTCCGTGGAACATCTCACATACTTGGTGTGCGGTGGCAGCTGTGGCTGTTCGTGCGTCTCAGTGCGGTGGGCACAGAATGCTTCAGATCACGTCTCCTCAGTCTTCCCTCCCAGTCCTGGGCAGTGCAGCCTCAAACGGCAATGCTGGGCTAGCCAGGCGGCCTCGGTTCAGCGGGTGGAGGGGAAGGGAGAAAGTGAAATGAGGCAGCAGACTCATGCTGGGGTTCGTGAGTTTTTGCTGGGGTTCAGGCAGCCTGGAATCTGGAAACTCCTGCCCAGGATCCAGCTTGGCGCTGAAGGTGACCTGGTGTGCAGCGGGCACGATAGGCGCCCTGTAGATACTGTTGGATGGAGCGATCTTGGTCTATAGGGTTTTCAAAATGACGTTTCAACTGCAAATAAAGAATGTTATCTCCAGAGCATGTGGCAAAGCCCAAAGGAAAAGGGAATGATCAGAAAATGGACTAACCTGAGTATTGATTTGAATCCGGACCAGGTCCATAATGACTAGAAGCCAGTGTCTGTGTGGCCTATAGGAAAGTACTTGGAGTGTCTGAGCTGGAAAGATGTCCTGCATGGCAAAAGCACCATGGGTAAAATTCTCAAACCCTTCCTTGTCCCATATTCAGAAGTGACTTAGGAGCCTAAAACCACGGGCATGTGTTACTCCCTGGTCGCGGGTGAGGACAGCCTGGGGACAGCTGCAGTACCAGCTCCGGAGTGCCCATGCGACACCTCCTCTCGTGGTAGGTGGGGAACCTCAGTCTCCAAGCGGTGGGGGCTGCACCTTTCCCGGTGTGCTGCAGGTTGTCTGTGTGCTGCTCTTCTTAGCTCCCACCTCCAGGTGGTGATACGCCCTCGTCCTGCCCTTGCTGTGTCCCCACTCCTCCAATCCTGTTCTCACTGTCGATGCCACGTAGTTGGCACAGACCTCTCTCCAGAGGCAGTGATAAATACAGCCATTCCCACACTTGGCTACTGTTAATAGAGACAGATTGCTCTTGGCCTCTGTGCCCGTCCAACTTGTTGCATAAATGTTCGCGTTCAGTTCAAACAAATATTTAGCTGATAGTAAGTTATTGTTGTGTGCTGTGATGTAAATAAAGTTGGTCATGACAAATGCTTTTGCCTCCCAGGGCAGCGGAGGACCTGGCGCTCGGTGGCCCTACCATCGTTTCGCTGCTGAGTCACCAAGACAGCAGGGGTGTGATAAAATAAACAGCCATTAGGCTTTCAAACAATAGGTGAAAAATCATCATCCCTGGGACAGGAGCTGTATGATGGTGAAATGCTTTCCAGGTCACTGTGCTCTCAGGACGCATTCTGCCCTCGGTTAGTATTTAGGGAACTGCCCGCAGCCAGTGGCCATGCTTGTCTGTATCACCCTGGGTGAGGGGCTCTAAGTGGGGACCAGGAAAACCTCCTCTCCTGCCAAGACCGGAGTTTGGGGTTCTCTGCTCAAGCTCTGAAACAGTTCGTTATGATAACCAACAAACGAGCAGCCACCAGGACTACGGATGCTGTCTGGGATCTGAGAGGTCCTCTGCTGAGGACTCCTGACTGGAACTTGGCACGTGACCGACGCAAGGGAGCTGACTTTTAGGGTGTAACTCCCTGTCCTAGTTGCACCCTGCTCATCCTGCTGACTTGGGATCATAAATTCATTTTCTAAACTGTTTAATAGTCAAAGTTCCTCTGTTCCCTGTAAAGCAGCAGAATTAAATCCCTGGGGCAGCAGGTGGCTGGGATGCAGGAAGGAAACTCTTTAATTTCCCTTCTCCTGCTCACAAGGCAGAGATGGGTTAAAACAGGTCTCTGAGTCTCCCTGTTTATCCCAGGGCTGCAAGTTTTCCCTGTTCTTTGAGCAACTTTCTCTTACCCATAGGAAAGGATTCCTGCCTTGCTCCCATCGTTATTCCTGATAGGTCAAGTGAGTTGGTAATTCTGGTGGGCCAGCCAATGGAGAGGCTGTTACTAGGCTGTCAGAGGGCCTGGAGATGCAGCGTGCACAGAGCGGCTATTGTGTTCTCTGGGGAATGATTGCAAAGTGTGGGCAGCAAAGCTTCACAACAGGCACATTTCTCTCATCCTTCTCGGTACAGCAATTGGACCGGGCCCCGTCAGCAGCAGTCTCGTGTTTGCTTGGCCCTGAGGGCTTTGCACCTGCTGGCCCTAGTCCTGACTCCAGAGCCCCAAGGCACGTCCACTGGCCTCCTGTCGCCATTCCTGTGTGTTCCGTACCCTCCTCTCCCCTCCAGTAGCCACCGATGGGTGATGGTTCTGCTGTGATGGAACAAATATTTGGGCTCTGGTTTGAGGATGTGGAGCTTTGAGGGACTAGAGGGAGCAGGCCAGGTTCTGGGGGCAGAGGGGAGTTGGTGCCGCCGCTGTAGGGAATGGGTTAGCTCTAGGCTGAACCACTGCTACGGGCCAAGGGCGAAGATGCCCCAGATTACTTCTTCCAAACAAGGAGTCCCATCTCAGAGATGCAATTCCGCTTAACAGTGCACATAACCTCTCCACACCCAAAGCAAACCCTGCCTGTTGGCATCCAGATGTGTCAGCCTCCTTGTTTTCCCTGAGCTGACCCTGCTGCTAAGCCTCTTCAGAACAGTGTTTTCCTTGGGTGACGAGGGACTCTCTTTCCATTGCAGAACTTAAGTCGTTTCTGTGCCATTTTCAGCCCAGGCTTTCTACTGGTCGCCACTGAGAGGGGTGGGGCTTGGAGCTGTCAGAAAATGATCCATAGTCCATGCTGTAGTACCTTCCCTAGGCTGATTAGTTACATCTCCACAGCCTGGGAACTAACTACCTCTCTGGTTTCTATAAGGCTCATAACCGCCAGTTTCTAGCACCCAAGAGAGTATGCTGCTAGTCTGTGACCTGAGCATGACGCTGTGCCCCTCTGCTGGCGGGAGCCAGCAAATCCTGTTTTGTAGTCTGACCCAAAGTTGGGTATGTACAAATGTAATTTGAGGATTAACAGGTTCTTGTCCCAAGATCAGGCCCAGTTAGATTATTGTAAAATTAACATATAATTTGGGAACCCCGAGGTGCACAGGTGCAACACTCACACTGTAGGAACTCTTTCTATATATAAATATATGATAAAGATTTATTAATAATTTAGCAAAGTTATACACACGCTTAAACTCAACAAGGCAGATAGAGATAATACAGAAGGTACATTGGGACTGCCATTCTTCCACCCCGGAATGTTAACTATTATCTTTCTCATCACCATCACCGTCCTCCTCTTCCCTGGTGGCTATCATTCTTGCCCCTCCCAAGGTCTACATCTCGCTTCTTGCTGCCCCTGGGATGTTACTTTTATAGTAGGTTATGCTGACGTTACCATGTCCAATGCCTATTCAGTAGAGATCCTTATTTGTATTTCCTCCCCTTAAGGTGGCCGTTTTCTATAGGTTAGTGTATATATACCATGTTACCCTATTAGCATACACCTCAATTTGTTGCCATGGGCGCCTTTGTGGTTGGACGTTCTGGCCGGAACCTTCTAGATGCTGGTGTCAGCTATGTTCTATGGGTGGTTGATGTTGATATTCTAGACAAAATTCCCCCTCTACTTTCATGCATGCTACTTTCAGTTCCCTATAACTTATGAGTTACTTGCCTTTATCTACACCAAAGGTTATAGGCCTCAAGCCTCACGGTCTACTAAAGCCAAATCTTTAGGATAAAAGCCTGTAGGTTCCTTGCATTACTACTAAATATAATAAAGCAGAATAACAAAGCAATGAATATAATACAGGTAAGTTGGCCCACTGGGCTACAGTTTGAATTTTGCAGAAAGAGGATTTGCTTCTGACAAGAAGAGCGTAGTGCTTAGGTTGTGTTTATGCATTCTTCCCCTCAGCTGTGGGGGATCTCTATGTGAGGATGACTCTCTGAAGGAGCTAGCAGGTGAGGGAAGGAACCTGAAACCCAGACAAAGCTAAAGGAGTTCCTGCTGCACCTTGCAAGCAAATTGTCTGGGCTTATTTATAGATGCAAATAGGTTTCTCAGCTCTGTGATAGGTTTAAGATTGGAAGCTGTGTTAGTCTGTATCAGCAAAACAACGACGAGTCCTTGTGGCATCTTAGAGACTAACAAATTTATTTGGGCATAAGCTTTCGTGGGCTAAAATTCACTTCATCAGAGGCATGGAGTGGAAAATACAGTAAGCAGAATATATATTATAGCACATGAAAAGATGGGAGTTGCCTTACCAAGTGGGGGGTCAGTGCTAACAAGCCAATTCAATTAAGGTGGAAGTGGCCTATTCTCAACAGTTGACAAAAAGGGATGAATACCAAGGGAGGGAAAATTACTTTTTGTAGTGACCCATCCATTCCCAGTCTTTATTCAGGCCTAATCTGATGGAGTCCAGTTTGCAAATTAATTCCAGCTCTACAGTTTCTCATTGGAATCGGGACCCATCCTCGGCTCTAGGGTGACCAGATAGCAAGTTTGAAAAATCAGGACTGGGGTTGGGAGGTAATAGGAGCCTCTATAAGAAAAAGACCCAAAAATCGGGACTGTCCCTATAAAATTGGGACATCTGGTCTCCCGACTCAAGTCTGTGATGTTACCCTGCTGCCCCAGGCTGGAAACCATAAACAAGCTCTTCCCACTGCGACAAAATGGACACAGGACTCTGGAGTCCTAGAAGCAGGCCTTGGCTGGGCAAAAGCCTGGGATCAGGGTGTGGCCAGCTTAGTCCTGCAGAGCAGGGGCTCTCAATCTTTCCAGATGACTGTACCCCTTTCAGGACTCTGGTTTGTCTTGCGTGCCCCCTGAGTTTCACCTCACTTAAAATCTACTTGTTTACAAAATCAGACCCAAAAATACAGAAGTGTCACAGCCCACTCTTACTGAAAAACTACTTAGGTTTTCATTTCTACCATGTCATTATAAAATAAATCAATTGGAATATAAATATTGCACTTACATGTCAGTGTATAGCATACAGAGCAGTATAAACAAGTCGTCTGGGAAATTTTAGATTGTCCTGACTTTGCTGATGCTTTCTATGTAGCCTGTTGTAAAACTAGGCAAATCTCTAGATGAGTCGATGTACCCCCAGGCGTGCGTTGACAACCACTGCTGCAGAGGACAGCTTGCCCTTTAAACCGGAAAGGTGCATGCTGTCCATCTATCTCCTGCAGGCACAGTAATATTATTGCTAATTGTGGACTTAGTGCTGCAAGCGTGTGCTGCCCTGCAACTGACTCAGGTATTTGTAAGTGCCTCAGTGTTGGGCAGGACGTTACTGTGAGACATGTTTCCTCTTGCTTCATCATGGCCATGGCAGCAGGTGGGGAGTAGGCCTTTGGTTTTCACTAGATATCAGCCAGGTTTATGAACCCCGCCCCTTTCTAGACAAGCAGTAATCATGCTAGTCTGACCCTCCTGAGGCACCCAGCTGGGAGCTAGGCTCCCATGTCCATCCCAGACTCGTTCCTACACACTGTGCTTTCCCATCCCTCCTGAAACTTAGTACGAGGCTCTGTAAATCTGAATAAACTGGGTCCTTGTGTGTGGCCAGAAATGGCCTTGCTCCTTGCCTCTCAAACAGGGGTCCCAGGGGATTCAGTCTGCGTGATGTTACTCAGAAAGCCCTTCTGGGAGGACGAGATGTGGACCCAGCATCACCACACCCACAGGGAGCTGAGCTGAAGGATTTTCATACGTGGCACAGACTCCCCACGGCGCCCTCACGGGAGTGACTATGGCCTGTGACTCTCGTAGGCTGTCCCAGCAGCCTGTTCTGAGTCCATTCTTCTCTTCTCCCAGTCATGCCATCACTGATCGCAAAGGCTCCTTCTCCGCAAGCTCACTGAAAGCTGCCTAGGAGCTCAGTTCTGCTCAATAAATGTATCTGCTCTGGGCCACTGGAGTAATTGTTGGAGGAGAGATGAGATTCCCTTTGCAGAGAGTGGGAGGAATTCTGAGCTGCTGGCCCTGGAGTTAGTCACCCTCTTTTGTGTTCCGCTTTCCTAGCAGCCTCTGGAGAGACCTCAGTCCTTCAGGAGGACATTGTCTCTCTCTTGTTTCTTCTCTCGTTAGCATCAATGATTCCCTCGAACTTTATAATGTTATGATGAAGGCTAAATGAAGGAGCAATTAAATGCCCCTTTGTAACTGATAGAAGCCACTGCCCAAGGCATGGGCCAACATGGCAGGGCCTGAACAAGAAGCTAAAGGGTTTCCCTGGATACTGATTGCAAGTGCAGAGGCTGGGGCATTGTTTGTGTGATAGAAAGAGAGACAGACACATTAGGAAGCCTAGAGATGATGAGGTAGAGTCGTAGTGATGAGCATGGAAGCTGGGCTTCTTTTGGGCCCAGTATTCGCTGGAAAGGCAGCATGGGATTCTGAGCAAGGAAACCCCTTGCTGCCGTGTGTTCCTACTGTGTCCAGGAAAAAAGGACTTGATGTCTATGCTTTGTAACTAAACAGGATGGCACCAAAGAAATATCTGACTCATATAATCTGTTTCTTCTCCTAATGGAAACAACTCAGCAAGGCCCAGGATATTGGCTGACTGCTGGGGCCAAGAGGCAGCAATAGGAAAAGAGCCAAGGTAAGATTTTGTTCCTGCAGAGACCGATTTCTGGAAGGAGACAGGTGTGCAAAGGTGGTGGATCATTTTCTTCCAATGAAATGAGGAACTTGCTCCTAATAGCAACCAGCTGAAACTTGCTCACAGGAACCATAGAGTTCAGAGCTTTCTTGTCCCTTTCAAGCCTGAAAATTATGCTTTTGCAGGGCATTTGGTTCATGCATTTTAACTACTGACCATGCCAGTCTTTTGACTTAGGTGGACAATGATTGTTACTCCCGCGTGGCTCCCTCCATAGGAAGGGGCTATTTGTTCCCACTGGAAAAGGCCCAGTCATGGCAGCAAATTCCCTTTGAGAAATACATTTTAATTTTCCATCTGGAATCGGTGGCTGGTTCAGGCCTGTAAAGTCTCTTCCGCACCAATACCTAGCAACGATTTCTGAAGCTGTGTGCAGCCAGCAGGGCTACCCCCTCTGCAGAACTTAGGCGCACAGCTTGTCTCTCCTGAGTATTCATTGTTACATTTTCCCTTAACTCCCAGCACAGCTCCCAGAGGTTTCTCTTTCTTGGGAGAATTTACAAGTGCTGGATTGACAGCCCTGGGGCCACAAGTCCTCTGTCTGTTCACACTTCAGGGGCTGAATGATGAATGAATGATTTTATCTAAGTCTCAAAGCTATTGGAAGGCGGGGGGTTGGGGGGGGGGGGGATGGATGGATCCTGCTAGTGGAAACTGCAGTCTTGGGTTTTTACTGGCTTCATACAGAGTGGAATGGCGGCCGCCTTTGGCTGCAGTTGTGCATATTCTGAAAGGACAAAAGGCAGTTTTTCTGCTGATGAAATCTCCCCCTGGTCTTGGCCCGTGTCCCACTCCCTCTTGGCTCATGCAGAGTCCTGGTTTTATTGGTGAAAATGAAGGTGAACGAGGAATTTGTGTTTTAGCAACATAGGCAAAAGAGGAGAAATCCCAGCAAACTTCCAGAATTCCTGCAGAATTTCAGGCTGTCCTAACTGCTGCCCATGTCCCCAAATACTTCAGTGTTAACTGACACTAGTTAATCCCATGCCTCTCTGGGGCGCTGCTTCCCTTTAGAGAGGAGAGAACTGCTTGCACAGATGGAGAGGTCTCCCGGTATGGGATGTGTGAAGTGGGAGGGGACTGGTACCTTTCTGGAGTACAGGTGTGAGGTTTCCAGCTCTTGGAGGAGCAGGACTTGCCCGAATAAGCATTGGAGGGGGCCCTTTCCCCAGAAAAACGGTCAGATTTGTGCCTGCCAACTGAAACAGAACAGGGATCTGTAGCAATGTGTGGGGCTGGCGCCTCCCGCCCACCCCACTAAGTGAAATATACAGGGAGTCATCTCCACTGCGCCATTCGGCTGAGTTATAGGAGAGTTCATCCTGCCACATGAACTTCCTGCTGGCTCCTCTCCACGCTGTTTCCCAGGGGGTTAGGTATGTTCTAATGATCCTGCTCCCTTTCCGTGTCAACAGCAAAGCTCCCGCTGGCTTCCGTGGGAGTCAGACTGGGTCCCACCTTTGCGGTTGCTATATCAGGTCCACATTTCTGCACTGAGTTTAGAACCTGTCCCTCCCTCTTGCTATGAGACAGGCACTTTGTATTTCGCTTTTCCCAGGTCTGCTACTTATTGCCACTGTTACTGTTTCCTCTGTGAGCACCGTCGGCGACCCTGGCACTGCAAACGCAATCGTGGGCACTGCGCAGTGAGTGCCACGCAGAGGCAGCAGCTGAGGAGGAAAGACCAAGGGGAAGAGCCTCCCCGTTCCATACCTGTCAGGCAGCGCAACCTGGTTCACAGAAGGCCTCATTGAACGGTGCCGTTCGGTGTGATCCCGGCTAAGTAACGGTGACACGGCTCGTTACTTAGGGTGATTAGTTCTGGGCAGGCGGTTTAACTTTATCAGCTCAGCCCAGATTAAGATTGTGCCTAATAACCCTAAGTGGCTGGCATGTGGCCCGCCTGACAACAGGTCTGAGCGTCTAGCGCTCTTCCGGTGCTGCAGTGTGTGACCCCTTCCAAGAGACGCCACTGGCCCGCCTTCCCCTCCACCCTGGCATAGGACGTGCCCCTGAAATCCTCTGCTGCTGGAAGCCAGCGGCAAAGCCCTGTGGCAGAGAATGGGGTCCCTCTGACCTGGAAGGCTGGTTATGTGACACTGCTGCCCTGAGGAGCCTGCTGCCACAGGCAGGAGAGATTTGCCTGCACCCTCTCCACCTCCACTAACACTGTCAGCGTTGGGCAGATTGAGCCACCAGCGTGTGGGCGGGCGCTGCTCAGGCTCCAGCCTGGCCCAGGGCACGTCTTGCTGTTCCAGCACTGTGTCCTCTGCATCCCACCACCGGTGCCATCAATCCTGGCCTACTGTAGCTCTTGCTATGTCAACCCTGGCTCTTCATTGCAGAGCCTGCCGAGCATGGAATTCAGGCTGTCAGCACTGGGATCTCTCTCCCTCTGGCTTCCTTTTCCTGCCAGCCACATCCTGTCATCTCACATGGCCACCGAGTGACCCCAACTCCCCCTGGGCTGCTTTCCTGCTGTCCCATCAGCAGCAGTGCCATGAGACGCCACAGTTCCTTCTGCTTGGCAGGATTGAGGGGAGCGATCCTGGTGTGCTCTGGGTTGCAGCTGAGACGTTGGCCTTTTCAGGTCCTCTGGGGTTGGCTAGGGCAGCATGCTGGCGCTGCCAGCTGCTTGTTATGAGCTGCCACTGCTCTTCCAGCCTGCCCTAAACCCATGTTAGCATAAGCCTCAAGGCTGATGCTGACAGGTACCCTGCCTGGCTGTCAGGATGTGGCAGGGACCTGCTATTACACAGACACATCATTTTAATTCGCCGCAGATCCGTGGTAGTAGGATCTGAGCAATATTGTGCATCCCCCTGCCCCTCCCACTGACCCACTCACCTGTGGCCAGTGTCTGGGCACCAGCTGAGCCAGGGGCAGCCTGCTTCAGTGTCTGAAACAACTTTATTTGGAATGAACAACCACAGGGCTGCCATTTTAAAACTATACATCATGGCGCATAAGAAAAGCTTCACAATAGGATTTGTCTTAAAGACCAATTGAACTGCTTTGGATTAAAGCAGATTGTAAACCCATTCTGGGGCTCGCTTGCCAGTGGATTTAGGAATCTTTGTGTTACCCAGGCTTTATTCCTGGTGGTGAAATTCTTCCATCAGAACTGTGCGTGGGTCTCTGCTCCAATGTCTGACTCCCTTATTCCCTGCACCTTCCAGAGACAGCGCGAAGCCCCCCTCCAACAGCCCCATTTGTCCCGTGTGCTGATAGCCATGTCTCTGATGGCAGTGCCACCAAGGCTGCAGGGCTGTCCGCAGGGGCTTGATTCCTGCTCTCTGACTCTATAGTGCCGACTCCATGGAGCCCTGGGAAAGGTCCTTTGCATGCCCAAGCCCTTGCAGAGTGTGGGCCGTTTTGAGAGAGGACTAGAGGGCTGAAATGCTGAAGCTGTGCTGAAACCTGTCTGAGTGCGTGGGCACTGACGCCAGGTCACCCCAACCCCTTCAGCATGAAACCCTGTGGCCTGCCAGACTGGCCTCTTCTGGCCTTAAAGTCTCCAAGTCTTCCCCAGAAATCTCCCGTTGGCTCTGTACCATTATCTCAAGAGTATCTGGGCCCCTGAATGCTGGGGCATTTACTGAGTTGGTAGGTGGGCTGGTGCCGTACAGCGCAGGGGGTAGCCCGGATGGGTCTGAGTTGCAGGCGAGGAGCCCCAGCCCTGGGACACAGATGTCGCTACATGACCTAGACTTGTTCAGATTACAAGAGTTGCTGTGTGATCTAAACTTCTAGGGAAGTTCACCGCCTGCCCCATGGCTCTGACAGGGATGGGCCAGCCCAGGGATAACAAGAATAACCAGAGTCAATGAAAGCATGAATTTTGCCAGAGATCAAACCTCCTGCTTCAGGGCTTCAATCAATCTCTAGCTACGAGGGAGTAGGAGGTTTCCTGCCCCTACCTCTGAAGCACCTGGTGTTGGCCATTTTACAGGTGGAATTCTGGGCTAGATGGGCCACAGGTCTGCTCCTTCCTGGCAGTGCCTGTGCGCCTCTCTCTCTAGCCCTTTGGGTGCTGGCATCCTCGAGCGTGCCTGGTCTCTGCTCTTTGTGCCGATATCTTTCCTGGCTTCCTCCAAGCTGCTTTAAGTGGGTAAAAGCTTGTTTTCTTCTCCTCCTCCAGAACTAATGTAACAGCAAAGCCTGGCTGCCTCCTGAGCAGCCCATAGGCTGGGCTGGGGACCGGGCCAAGATAATTGCATTCTAGCAAGTTACCTGGAGCCCCCATGGAATCTACTCACTGAAGAGATTTCCACCAGAGGCTGGGGGGCCCTGATTCCTACTGCATCTTGCAGACACAAGAGCTGCGTTCTCCCAGAGCGTTAGCTAGCCCACTTCCTTGCTCGTTACTAGCTAATTGCCACTGTCCAGACAGTGGCACAAGCAGTTGTTTATTCTTGGGCAATTGCTCTGTGGCTCCTGATTCCTGGCAGGAGAAGGTCATGGGCTGGGAGGAAAGAGGGATGGAGGGAGATGAAAGGGACAGATGGAGAAAGGAAGGAGGCCTGATGTGAATTGACCCTCTTAAGGAGCTGGTTTCATTATTTACTTAACTATTACTTTGGCAGCAGGTAGATCCCTCCGAGTATTTCCTGAGCTCCACCACCCCGTCTGCTTTGGTAGCTGTATTCAGGGCAGGCACATCCCAGTCTGGCCAAGTAACGAGACTCCGTTTGTATCTGCTTTGCGTTGCCAGAGCGCCTTTCATCCTAGCAACACAAAGCACTGTGCAAACCACAGTCCCTTTTCCAGCAGTATAAAACTCTTGGATCCCTCTGGGCTGGAAGGAATTATGCCAGTGGGCCAGCAGAACCGTCCAGTGGAATCGGGACTGTTATTCAGGAGATCTAGGTTCCAGTCGCGTTTCAGCAGTTGACTCCCTGTGTGACTTGGGCCAGTCACTCCAGGCTTCAGTTTCCCCATTTGTACATGGGCTGTTGGTGCTAACCCCCCTGATGGGCATGGAGCTCTGTGAATGGAAAGTGCTGCATATAAAGTGCCTGTTGTATTTATTGACTACTCGATGAAGGTCGTTCCAGATGAGCCTGTCTTATAGCCTGGTTCCCTGCTCTCTCTGTTGTTGAGTCTCACAGATGCTCACTCTTTGTGCGGTGCCCACAACAAGGGGCAGGAGCTATTGTTTTTACAGTTCTTAACTTTAACTTTTTCCATGTTTTGCTTCCATCTGAGTAACCCTGCGATGATCTCACCTCCCTCCCCATCCCTCGCTCCCTCCTCTTCATCCCGTCTGAGTTTAGATCGTTCACTGTTGGCAGCTGGGGCTGTGTTATTTTGCATCTGCCCAGCACACCACTGGGGCCATAGAATACAGGGTGATAAAGTCAAGAGGACCCTCAGGAAAGCCCCGTTCTGAATGGGTCGGTGCTGGCTTTGTGTATCTGAGCTGAACATGGAAATTTTAGGGGTGCTGCCTCCCCTGAACACACTTAGTCCTCTGGCAGGAGGGGATTCTGTCCTGGGACATAGGGGAAACCTGTGAGATCCACCAGAGCCTTTGGTAATGAGCAAAGCGCTTTCCGCAACTCTGTCGCTGTCCCAGTGCTTGCTCCACTCTCCGTCTGCTCCTGGCCTGGCTGACGCAGCTCTGGGGCCTCTTCTGGCCTCTGTTGTTCTGCTTCGCCTGTCTCTGCCAGGCTCAACTCCCTTCCAGCAGCCTGGCTCTTCACCTCACCTTCCCTAGTCGCAGACACTGGACCGTCTCACTAGTAGCTGAAACCAATCAGTCGCTTCCACTCCTTCACCCCGTCTCTCCTGGAGACCAGCTGTCTGGGGTCTCAGACCGGGGCAGCTGCAGCCTCAGGATTGGTTTCTCTGCCCTGGCCAGAAATGACAGCATGCGCCTAGGTGGTTTCAGCAGCCCTTTGCCGGGAGATAGCGAGAGATTCATCGAGGTGGTGACAGTCTGATTACAGTGAGTCTCCTGTGCATTCAGGGGTCCCATGAGATGATGAATTGGAGCAAAGCTTCTGGTTATGGAGGGTGTTCTTCGAGGGTTTGGTTAGAGGCCCATTGTTATGGGCCATTCTTCCCTGTCGTTTTCCAAGCGACATGTGGGCGAGTGAGTGTAACCCAGACTGATTGTCTTTGGAAACAGCATTTCTCCCATTGAAGGGCAGAGATGTGGTGTGGGGGTGTACGTCTCAAAGCCTGGAGCTGCGGGAAAGGGGACAGAGTAGACCCATGGAGACATGCTCCCCTTTGCAGAGCCAGCTTTGTGTATTGCCTGGCACAAGTGGATTCATATGGAGAGCTTGTTGCTGTTAGTGGGACAGCTTCATTGATAAGCCTTTGTCTTTAGTGCTTTTCACCTGAGGATCTCAAAGCACTTTACAAACCCTGATGAGCTGAGCCTCCCAGCAAGGTAGGTAAGGGATATGCCACTGAATTAAAGTCACCTCTGTGGCGTAACACAGAAGCTGTTTGACGGTGCACAGCATCACTGTGTGATGGTTCATGACAGGCAGTGAAGACTCCTGCATCCAGTAGAAGTGAAAAGGGATTTAGGTCAGCAGGATGTAATCACCTGAGCTGGAACTTGGCAAGGATGCTGGCACTGCGTCCAATTTCACATTGCAGCCTGAGCCACGTTTGACCACGGCTGACTGGCCACGTCCCTTTGCAATAAGGATGTCCATGTCTTGTTCTCTCTGGGCTCCTTTGTGTTCCTTAACCTGTGAGTAAATACAGATTCTCCGTACTGAGCTGTGGTTCCCACTGCTCTGCGACCCATTGATAAAATCTCCATATTAGGGAAGCTTTGCAGCTTTGGCCCATTTCTGTGTTTGAGATTATTGGACATTTTTGGAGCTCCAGCTGTGAGTCATCTGCTGGCAGTGCCCAGAGCGGCAGGTCAAAGGGAAATCCAAGCTACGGTCAAGTTCCGTGTACCCCGTGTGATGTTGGCAGGAGGAGAGAGGCTGTAATGCACTTGGTTAGGTGCTAAATACAAACCTGCCCTGAACCCAACAGCGGCAGTGCTGCCATCTGTCCAAACAGCAGCCCTGTGTGCTCCGACGCACTGCGGCTCACTGAGCTCCGTGCCAGCAGCTCCCCCTGGGAGTTGGAAAGGACTTCTCTGCTCTGCTCCTCTCGGCCTTTTACTTCAAAATGTTTGAAAAACAGTTTTTCAGCCTGCAGTCAGATATTTCCTCCATCATCAGCCTGAGAGGAGAAGAAACGTATTTGTTTGTCTTGGTGGTAGGGCCCAGGGGTGGGAGAGGAGCAGGGAGCTGATGTCTGGGTTTTGGAACCCTGCCATGTATGAACCCTGGGCAGTTCTGCGTGCGGGCTGGTATCGCTCTCCCTGGGGAGGTTCACCCAGAAGACACTCAGTGTTCCTTAATGCCACTCTTCTAGTTGCACAACCTCTGGGTTTGCCACAAGCTGGAGAGAGACCTTGTGGGACTGTCTCTACAGGAGGTGGATTCCCTTTGAGTCCATGCTACTGTTCTGGGCCTGGCTTCCCCCATGGAATAATTAGATCAACATTTGATACATCCTCTTAGAATTCTTAAACCTCAACTTAAACCTTCTGTAGTAAAACCTTAGATTTAGACGGCTGGCTTAACCCTTAAATCACTGGCTTTCCCCAGACTGCCAGCAAATGAATCCTTAGCATGCCAATCTCTCGATTCTGCAGCCTCTAAAGGATTAATGGAAATACAGCATGAATTCCAATTCCAGTCACTCTGGTTGTTAGTCTGAATTGTAAATTGCAGTCTGACTCCGCTGATATTCAAAGCTTAGTTTCAGTGCACAGGAAATCTTGCTGCTTTTGAGGTGGTGAGATGCTTGTGGGCTGATGAGTTGACAAAGGTCCAGGAGACCGGGGAGGAGTTTTTAGAAATGATACATATGAGGAAGAGCCATGCAAATACTCATTATAGTCTAGGGCTGTATAACAGATATACCAGATTCCAGACAGCCGTTTCCTTTCCCTTCTCCTTTACTGCCATTCTTTCCATTTCAGAGAGTCCCTTTAGATCTGTTCCTACTGTTCCCATATTGTTTGTTTCTATGATGATTATCCATGCACATGTGTATATAAAACTCTCATAAACAGGGTAAATTGCACGCGAATGGAGGCCTTACCGCTCCCTTGGGAGTTACATGGTCCCTCTTTCTCTCCGTTCTGTGTAACGTGCTTTCAAAGGAAGCGTCTGGCCTTTCTCTCAGCCAAACGGAGCCTGGACATCTAGGCAGAGTGCCCAGGAGGCTAGTGGTCTCTGGAACATAGAAACCCAGATCCAGCTAACCAGCGAAGAGCCACTGGCTGCCACATCCCTATGCAGAGTCATATTTTTGCAGAAACTCTCCTCAACTGAAGAATCAGGCACCTACAGGTGACCCTAAAATACAAAACCAGACTAAAAGAGCCCCCAGTTCCCAGGAGCCACTCACTGCGCAGCTCGGAAGCTGAGTTGTACCGGGGCGGGTTTAGTGGGTTTCAGTGGATGCAGCAGCTCTGTAGGTTGGACCAGGGGAAGGACAGAGTACCTGGACGGATTTGAATAATTCTCCTGTCTGAAGGCTCCTTGCCTCTGGCTGCCTTCCCCAGTCCACGCTGGGCAAGGAGGGGGAGCGGCATCCGACACAGCATGTCTCCCCCAGGCTGGCACTGTCGCAACCTCCAGCACTTCGTTCACACCTCAGGGTAATTCTGTCTGCCCCAAAGGTCCTGCTGCCTGATAACTGAAACTTTGTGACCTCCCGCACGCACCGGGTGAGAAACAGAAGGTGCCGGGCTGTGCTAGGGAAGAAGGAGACACGCGACTCCAGCTAAGGCCACGTGCCCCTCTCAAACACATCCATGTGCCTCGGGGGCAGTGCTGTCTGGTCACTGAGCCCTGAGCCAGCAGTGCCTAGCTGTGGAGTTTGGCTGAGAAGAGCCACCCTGGTGCATTCACACAGGACTCTCTGCGGAGAACCAGAGATGTCAGGGATGGGAAGGGCCCCTTCAGTCCATTTCCCAGTGGCCAAGGGGACATTTCCTAGGGCTTTGCAGTGGTACAGTCCCAGTGACCAGGCGTAGGCCCTGCCCCCGGGTCTGAGAGTGATTTAACCATCCCTCTCCCTACCTCAGCCTCGCCGTGTGGCAGCTAAACACAGGCTGTCTGTGCAGCAGCAGTGGGAGGGTGACTTGGCTTTCCAGAGCGGGGAGTGGTTCTGTGGTATCCTTCCTCGCACGCCAGCCTGAGTCTGGGAGCTCGGATGAGGCTTGGTTTTCCCATGTGCTGTTCTGGGGAGAAGGGAAGGCAGCAGGTGCCAGGGAGATGGCCCTTTAGCGAAGGGGCTGGGGCCTGTTCGTCCAGGAGAATGAAACGGATAGCTCTGCTCTCAGCACGGAAGCGCTGGCCTGTCTGAAATGAGGAACTCGGGGGTGTGCTGAGCACCACGCAGCCCGGCTAGCCCCGGCCGCTCTGCAGCGGAACGGCACTCACTCCGCCTGCTGCCTGAGCAGCCAGTCTCGCCACGGCGAGGCTGGAGCCTTTGTAAAGGCGAAGCGCTGAGCGCGCTGCTGATGGCGCCAGCTGGAGCCGGGCGCCGTGTGGGCAGACGCCAGGGCGGTGAGGTGCCAGGCACTGCACAGCCTCAGCCGAGGAACGCGCCTGCAGGCTGCGGCTCAGCCGCGTCAAGCGGGCTTGTATTAAGCATTCCATTTGCTTGGGGCTAAATGGGAGGACGAAACCACGGGGCAGCTTCCACTGTGTGGGGGGCAGGCCGGTGCGGGGGCTGCGGCATCCCAGGGGGATGGTGCAACCCTAGAGCATCAGGCCATGCGTTCGGGCAGCTGGTGCTCAGGCACCCTGTGTGAGCTGGGAAAGTGGAATCCTTGTAGAAGGCAGCTTACAAGGAGCTGATCTGGGATTTGCAGTGCAGTGATCTTCTGTCTCCCCCGGGGGAGCACCAGGGGTTTGGTGTGCAAAGCCTGAGGGGTGTGTGAGTCCCTGTCAAACAGCTGGGGGCACTCGCCTGGCCACTTCTTTGAAGCAGGTGGCAAAAGCCAGCCCAAAAACTATGCTGCTGCTCTCGTGGTCCGTGACTGGTGCTGACGGGGGAGAGGGCCCGCTGCTCGGGTTCTGCCGTGATGCCAGCTGGCAGTCCTGCTGTCTGGACCAATACCTCCGCCTGTTCCATGGGAATCCCGCTTCCTGGGGCTCCTGGCAGGAAGGTCTGGTCTCTGCAGGGAGGCTCCATGCGTTGCTGATACAGGACATAGCTGGATGGGGCTGGCCAGCTAAATGGGAGCAGCTCGCCTGAGCCTAGCACTGGGTCTGGGGAAGAGATCTGGTCCTTCCCACTTGTGACCCTGGTGCCCAGGAGCCCTGACTGGAAGCAGGATTTAATGTAGGTCTAGCTTCACGCTCAGTCTTGCTGTGGGCCCAGGGTGGGCAAGCCCTGCTGTCACCAGCTTTACTGTCTCTAACAGCTGACTCCTTCGCGACCTTGTTCCTCGGGGAGAAATGGTCTTCAGTATCTTGCTGCTCTTTGAGAAAAGTCCAGTGTTCCCATCCCCAGGCGGGAGCAGTTCCAGCCCCTGAGCTGTGTCTCCTGGATACTCTTCCTATCCCGCCCGTAACCCCCGTCACTTCCTCGGGCAGGTCCCCAGCGCTGAGGCAGAGGTGGCAGGAGAGTGCCCAGCATTGCATTCCCAGACACCCGTCTCTGTCTGCGATAAATAAGGGTTTCCCATTCATCTTCCACAGACTGCTGCCTTGACCGCCTGCCCCCGCCCTCCCCTGGCTCTCCCAGGGAGGCTTGTCTCCTCTAGGCCTGTCTTCTAGTCCCAGACCTAGCAAAGCTGGATGCATTTGAGCAGTCCCACTGGGCTCCATGGGGTGACTGTGTGCACCACCTTACTCCCCTGCAGACATGTTTGCAGGATCGGAGCGGGGACTGTAAGCGCCTTGGGGCACAGACTGGCTTTATTTGTGGCTTGTGATCATGGAGCTTGTAGGTGGGACTTAACGTATTGTTAGTAATAGTAAAGCCTGGCCATTGTTCTCCCTCTCTGATGCATGCCTCTGGGGCTCCTTTTGGAGCTGCCTGAGCTTGGTGTCTCCTCTGAGGTCACAACCTCCCTTTGCTGCCTTCCTCCCCAGGTCTGTCACCCAGCAGAGCTGCACGGGGAGCCGTGGCTCAGTTCCTGCTGCTTAGTTCTTGTGTTCCCAGGCGCAGTCTGAGATAAACACATTTCCTCAGTGCACTGTTGTGTCTGCATCTCCCAGCTCCGCTTCCTCCTTCCTGACGTGTTCGGCTTGGAAACTCTCCTCCTGCTCCTTTGCGGCTCCTACTCAGTGCCCTGGCTCAAACGGAGCAGGAAAGACCCCATCCCTACGGCTTCCTTCATGAGTGGGTGAGTGCTGGGCTCTTCCTCAGGGCTGGAAACAGAATAGTGGCAGCTCTCCTCCCGAGGAGGAGACAGGATCTGCCCTCGCTGCTGGGGCTGACACTTGGCTGCCTCTGCCACGTTTGTATAACAATACAAACTGCAAACCACGCTGAATAAGAAGCTGCTACTGCCTTATTCCCTGCAAAGCCTCCACTGAGGGAGGTTCTGTGGGAAAGGGACGCAACTGGAGAAACTCAGGGCACAGTACCGAGTCCCCAAAACAGCTTTGAAAAAAGTCTCTCTCTTCTGGCTTCGTAAACCCACCCAATGATCTCAGTGCTATGGGGGTGCTTCACAGGGGAGCTGCAGCCTCCTGGAGCTTGGAGCGCCTTCTGGAAAAGGTTTGTGAAAGGAGGGTTTCTGTTTTGTCTTGGTGAGTGACTGAAATGCCTGCCTGCCTGTACTTCCCTGCAGCCTTCTCTAACTGGGGCCCAGGACCAGTACAGCAGCAGGGAGTTGCTTTTAGCACAAGAGCTGCCTAGATGGTATCAGATAAAATTTCCGGGGACCCTTCCCTGGACCCTAGGCTTGGGTTCCATCCCCGTCTGATTTATCTGTAAAGATTCATTATGCCTAAAAGCAGAGTGTGTTTGCTCTCTAAACGAGTGTCCGAAGGATGAGTTGGGTACTAGCCATGGGTAATAATCCAGGATTTGAATCTCAGACGACAAATCTCTGTGGAGGATCTGTAAAGAACGGTCATTACTTGAAAATGTCTGACAGTCACAAATGCCCAGTGCGTCTGTCTGTCCTACAAGAGACCAATCCTGTGTAGTCCAAGACACGCTGCTGCCCTGGGCGGTTTCGAGCAGCAAAGGCTGCTCGCTGAGAGGTGGTAGTGTTGTTGTGTGTTTGGAAATCTCCTTGCCCTGGTCCCAGGGTGCTGGGTTGAGCGAGTGCCCGGATCTGGGCTGAGCACTGCGCCGGGGCTGAGCTGGCGGTGCCATTGCATAGATAGCCCGTGGCATTCTTGGAGTGGGTTATAGCGAAGCTCTGTGACTTCTGCCAGGCGCGCCAGTGGGGTGACCTGCTCTGGACAGTGGAGCATCGTTAACCACTGACCAGCAGCTGTAAGGTGGCACCTTTCCTGGCACAGCGCCAGCCTGCAGCTTGGAGGGGTCAGCGCCTGCTGCTTCGCCCCTTGGTGTGTTCTGGGGAGTTGAGCACAAGCTCAGACTCCCCCACACTCCCAGGGGTTGATGGACCGAGCGCACTTCATTGGTCAGAGCGACCTTTTGAGTCCCGTGAAGCCTTTACGCATGTGCCCTCAGTACTAGCCCTGACCAGTCCGCAGCTGTGCCGGGCACCCTGACTGCTGCTGCGATCTCGCTGCGCTGTCTCTGCTCCCGCACAGAGGCCAGCCCTCCCTGCTCTGGGAGAGGGGAAGGGGTAGATCTGGAACAGAGCTGGAGCACCTGGCTGTGCGACCACCATCCTTGCCACCTGACGGACTGGCAGGGACAGAGATCTGCCTAGGGTGTTTCTAAGGCCTCTGACCTCGTGATCTACCTGCTGGTCTACACCCTTCAGCAGGATCAGATTTCTACAGGGGACTCTGCAGCTGGGGTGTGGGGGGAGCAGAGACGCCCATTGAAATGAACCAGAGCACAGTAAGGATGAGGTCTCTGCCCACCTTGGTGCACAGAAACCGTCCTCTTGAGGCAGGTGGCAGGGACGCAACCCCTGCCTGACTCGGCAGCAGACCCGAGTGCGAGGGCAGGCACGTCTGACAGTCGATGCTGGTGGCAGAGCAGAAGGACTAGGCTAACCGAGGCAGAGGGCAGAGCACAAACCCCAAGCAAAGATGAGTGGCTGTGTAGAGATTAGTGACAATGTGCAGAAAGAGACGATAGACCAAATGCAGAGGCTTTCCTGAAGACACAAGCATAGGGCCCCCTTCGCCCTTCTTGAAGTTGCTGGTCAAGATACTTGCTTTCCCTTGGAAGAGGGCACTCACTGCTCCTTAGCTCCCAGCCTGCCACTTGGATACAACCTCCACCTAGAACTGGAATTCTGAGCTGGAAAGCTGGTTGCGAAGCTGCTGGCAGGGGAGAACAAGGCGTGAGATTGTGGGGCGAGGAGAATGTTGGGGGCTAGGCCTTGCACTGCGGAGTAGGTGAACGGAGCACTAAGCCCAGAGATGGGGCTAAAAGGAGAAGGCGGCAATGCTTCATCTCACTCCTTAAATGGGAGCCCGTTTGGCCACTGTCAGTGTTCTAAGTGGAGAGGCGCTGTGGCGTGTCAGTCCTTGCAGAACAGCAGCAGACGTAATCGGCTGCTTGGCCCGACGCTGCCTGTGGACCGAGGATAATGGCCTTTTAAACGCTCTTTGTTTATGGTATCTCGTCTCTGTATAATCAGGGGCTTAGTATTGTAGCCAGTAAAGTCTCTGAAGTCAGTCAGCAATGAATTCTGAGGGTTATAAGCTGGATCGTGCTCCAGTACCAAAGAATGCCGCAGAGGGACCGACCTGGAGCAGCCTGTCAGCCCATTGCCATGTTGATCAAATTTTGCCACTTGGCTTCAATTTTCTGCATGTTGCCAATCTTGGAGGCTCAGAGCGAAAGATGGATTAATCTCTGCCCTGTGAATTTGGGGAGGGTTGTTTTTCCCCAGTTACTGCATTGACAACAGTTGCCTTTGGAGCACAGTCCGGGAGCTGCAATCTGGGCTCACTTCTGGGTAATGGGTGGCATGAAAGTACCCTGTGCTACAGTGATGGACAGAGATGAAGGTTTGGGAAGGCGCAGGCTGCAGTCATACCTAGTTAGCTGAGAACTCCCATCCTGTTGGCTCCCTGCTGGAAGTCAGGCTCAGTCCCGCTAGCACAAATCTATCCCTGAAGTTATAACTGTCCAGGTTTGGGGATCACTTGTGCTTTGTGGACGCTTTCTGGTCCACCTCAGTAGCTAAAGGCAGCTCAGAATCCTTACGTTGAGCTCCGAATACAGGAGCAGCTGACCGAGTTGTTTCAAGTTTCTGGAGGGTCTCCAGTGTCATTTATCGGGTTGGGAAGTGGCACTTCATAAGGCAGGATAATAGTTTCCATTGCTCCTGCCCCACTTTGCAAACTGCTTGGTGATGAGGAACAGAGCTCCCCGGCAGGTGTACTCGTGCGTCCGGTTCCTTTTCTCCCCCTTCCTTCAGCTGCCCCCACCCCCTCCCTCTTGAAAATAAATGGTGTAAGCCTACACTTTCTAATGTGCCCACGAGTGTGGGTGCCTCTGGCCGTGGGCCCTTAGGAAGCGTGTGGGTGTGTAACTGTTACACGTCGTTCCAGTCAGCCAGTTCAGGGAGGTTTGCTGCTGCAGCTCCGCTCTTCCGACAATGTTCCCTGTGGGTTTCTGCTCCCTTCCTCCCAGTTCTGAGCAGTGACCAACGAGAAGCATAAGGCGCTTCCCATGCTGGGCTCTAGCTCCATTGTGAGAAGCACTTCCCCCCAGGACTGCACCCAGTGTGGGCGCCCCCACTGCCGAGGGCGTGGGTCGCTGGGTTTGGCCACAGAGAACGGAGCCAGGCTCTGCTGGAACTAGTTTGCAAACGGTGGTCTAACCGCGGCCTATGTTTAAAGCCATTCTGCCTAGTCACTGCAGCACAGAGCCACGGGAGCTGGGCTTCACAGCACAGTCTCTCTCCGGCAGAGATCTGCTGTCCGCAGGTGAGCAGTGTGACCCTTGGGGCTCGCTGGCTCCAGGGACCGTGACCTTGGGGGTCACTAGCTCTAATCCAGACTGGGAATGACTGCACAGCACTGCCCATTGGCTGTCCCTTCCACCCCGCTCTGTGATGGCTAACTTCCTCCTCCTTCTTCTCCAGATGATCGGACTCTAACAGAGGACAAGGTTCTGCGCTGCCAAAACCCTGACTGCATTGACAAGAGACGGGCTCTCAAGGTACTATGGCTGGGGTGTGTGGGTGGGTGTGTTGGGGGGTTTTATTGGGGATTCGGGGGGGTTCCCTGGGAGGCAGGGAATATTTCTAGCTCAGAGCTGCCTTGATGCTCCATAACTATTAAAGTGGGTGCTAAAGACACAGCTGGCTATCTGGCCTCATCTCCCATCCCCAGCATAAGAGCTGTTCCTGCCCCTCCTGGGCGAGGTGGGCTGAGGGTGGAGTCACAGGCCGCACAAGCATTTGGATTGAGGTGGGCACCTATGCGTGCGGCCAGCGTTCCCATTCCCAGAGATGGTGACGACACCGCCGGTTCCGTCTGGATGAATGGCTCCCAGGAGCTAGCAAAGCCCAGCCATCTTATCAGGAAGAGGTTTCTCCATGGAGATTTAGGGCTGCCAGATCATTCAGTGGCTTCTTACGGAGCTTAAGTGTTCTTGGCAGCGTGACAGAGGGAAGTGTCTGTCTCTATAGCCAGTGAGTGCGAAGAGGAGTCTGGGGAGACAGCACTTACCACCCTTTCCCACCCCCTCTCCCTGCCTTGCAAACCGAGGTGTCAGTGAGTTTTATGTGAGCCCCATTATGTCACTTTGTTCTTCCTTGTGGCCCTTGCCAACAGAATCGCGTTTCCAGACAGTCACAGGAGCCAGGCACTGGCAGCAGGCAAATGAGTCATTTCAAATGGGCTATTTTCTTTGGCTCCTTGTCTGAGGATCCTCTCTGGCTGGAGCCAGAGGGGCCCACAGAATGTTCGCACCGGGGCCGGCTGTCATTTTCCGTTTGCTTTCGCTTTTAAGGTGCCTTCTCTAAAATTGTTGATGGAGCTGTTTGACCCCATGTGAGTAGCTGGGTCTGAGTGCAGAGCCAGGGATCCTAGAGAAAGTGGAAAATACAGTAGCTCCAGGGTATCTGCTGCTGTACTTACCTGCTGAGACCCACGTCTCCCTGGCAGCTGTCTGATGCCGACTCATGTGACACATGCCACTCTGCCATGGCAGCCTGTGTGGGAGAATGGGGTGGAGCAGGTGCATGAGACAAGTACCCTGAGGTCACACTGCTTGCTTCAGCCCAGTCTGAGTGTCTGGCAACAGCTGGACTATCTCTCTCTGCTCCTGGGGCCCCTGCTGCAATGAGAGAGAAACTGCCTCAAACCATAAAACTGGTGTAGTGCTCTGGTATGGGCCACTGGCACCGCATCCACATGTGAGCAGGGACAGGTTGGCTTTTTCATATGTGCTCTCCAGTTTGCCTGCAGCAGGGAACCCCGTCTGGGGTTAGCAATCAGAATAAAACAGAGAGAGGCAGTGCAGACATCTTGGCTGGGGGTCTGAAGACCCTGATGTGATCCTGGCTCAGCTACTAACTTGTTGTGTGACCCTGGGCAAATCACCTTCCCCATCTGCAAAATGCTGATAGTGATACCAATCTTCCTCACCCTTGCGCTGCTCTGAGATCTGTGGAGGACAAGCCGTGTGTGTGTGTGTGTGTGTGTGTGTGATCTGTGGAGGACAAGCACTCTGTGTGTGTGTGTGTGTGTGTGTGTGATCTGTGGAGGACAAGCACTC
This sequence comes from Natator depressus, assembly GCF_965152275.1. NCBI lineage: Eukaryota > Metazoa > Chordata > Testudines > Cheloniidae > Natator > Natator depressus. Next base: position 22,149,343 of record NC_134251.1, on the reverse strand, counting down.
TGTGTGTGTGTGTGTGTGTGTGTGTGTGTGTGTGTGATCTGTGGAGGACAAGCACTCTGTGTGTGTGTGTGTGTGTGTGTGATCTGTGGAGGACAAGCACTGTGTGTGTGTGTGTGTGTTTTCACACACTTTTTTTGTCCAAAGATGGGCTCTTTTCTAAAGCAAAACCTAGCACAACAAATTGTTGACATTATTGCTTTTCATACAATTTTCTGCATTTTTTTAATCAACCGTTTTATTCAAGTTATTGTGGAAATGTTTCATTTACTGAAACCATATGCTTATGGATAAAGAAAAATTTCAATTACAATGTCAAAAACTTTCAATAAAAAATTCAGTTACAATATTGTGAAAAATGCGTCCACTTTACCCCTACAAACCAGAAACAATTTGGAATTTTTTTGGCAGTGTTTTTCCCATTTTTTCAGCCATCTCTTCTCTCTTGGGACTGGCCACTAAAGAGGAGATGAGCTCCTTGGGGCAAGACACTATCTTAGTAGCTGGGCATCCAGAAGTGCTCTGGGCATCGGGACGGAAGGTTCTGTTTGTTGGCTAGAATGGGTGCATGGCAGCATTTCCAGCGCCTGGGGTTAGTACTTGTGGAATGCCACTCTGTGCTCTTGGCAGTGAGAGTTGTGAGTCTGGGGAGAGTTTCTTAGGCAGACACTTTGGCTAGCTGGTTTTAATTGTTGCATCTGGGTCTAGAGGGGTTTGGGCAACAGGCACATGCTCTTGTGTCTGAAAGTATTCCCTGCCCCTAGATACCTGCTCTCTGGAAATGTCCGTCTGTGGCAGGCCCCTGCTGGGCATTCAGCTCGTACACAGGGAATGGGCATTTTCCACCTTGGGGTGGGTTTTGCAAGTGACAAGGGGAGAGATTTTTAATGGCTGAATGGTCTGTAGTGCTGTCCCCAGTGTAACCTAGGCTGTGTCTGTCTGTCTGTCTGTACTCTCCACAACGAGGGGCAGACATCAGTTCCTGCACTTTCATTTTGGCTCTTTTAAGTCTCACTATGCTAGTAAAGTTGGTGAGTAAAGCTGACTGGCCAGAAGCCATTTAACAGCTAGCTGCTGACTCTTTATAAATTAGCCATTTAGTTGAAAGCATAAAGCCAGGCCATTGGCTGGGGATCTGGGGCTGCTGAGACCACAGACTGCCTTTACGGTGCTTACCTTGGAAACAAATGGTGTTCCAGACAGGGAACGTCAGCCAGGCTGCTAATTTTACCCTCTCAGCGAGGAGCACGACACGGCCAGCCACTGGCCTTCCAGCTCTCAGACACTCCATCTGCCGGGAGCTTTGAGTTGCATGTTCTCCCTGGAACCTGAAAGCAATCTGGGGTAGCAGCGGATTCAGTTCAGTGTCAGCAGCTTCCGTATAAATCCCCTGCCAAGCTCCCTTGTAGTGCTGCTGAATGCTGTACACAATCAACTGCTTGTGAGCCGAGAGCCCACCTCGTGTCACTTACAGCGTTGCCCCAGGATGGGAAACTCCAATAGTCAGATGTTGGGCATTGAGTGTGCAGGGACCGTTGCCTGCCAGGGGTGACGGTGCATCTCCTGCTCTCCTTCCTGGAACCCAGAGGTGGTTATCTCAGCTGCTGCACTGTCTGTCTGTCTGGTGACCTGCAGGCCAGGAGTGCTCTGTCCCTTAGGGCCAGGGTGCCATTCTGCAGTGAGGAATGTCCCTTGAGGAGAAGGCCTGCACGCTCTGCCATGGTTGTTTGTGAGCCCTTCCTCTACACTGGCCCAGGAAAGCCGGCAGGAGAGCGTGGAGCAGCGCTCTGACTATGGAGCGCTCCGCGCTGCCTTCCCTACGGTCCACAGATCCATGCCTCTGACTTTCCCAACGGGAGGGAGGGGGGCGGCTGCCAGCAGCAGAGTTCAAAGACCTGGGGCCAGTGTGTCCCTCCCTAGGTGCAGTTTGCAGGGCAGATGGGGTGGTTTGGGTACCAATGGCTGTGATTTCCTGCAGCTTGGCAGTAGGAGTTTTCCAGTAGCTCTGACAGATGCCAGCCTGGCGCATGCAATGGGGATGGCAATGTGTCAGGAAGTGGGTTTCCTGCTCTGGTGAGTTCAGGCCCCTAGCCCCCAGCACTGTGGGGCTTGTGCGCAGCAGTGTCAGGGGATGGGCAGGGTTGTCTCTGTTGTCGGCAGGGTGGGGCGATTGTTTGTCTTGGATGAGCAGTGGGCATGGGAGTGAAGCCTGTTTTTAACCTATTCTGCATAGCAGAATGATCGTGATTTTTTTTCCATTCCTTAGTTCCTGGGCTCCCGGTGGGATGTTAATATGGCACATGGCCCTGCAGCTCCGTGGCTGGCATGGAAATCGGCACGAATGTAGCTTGTTCCCAAGTCCCCAAAGAGGTGCCTGGGAAAGCTCCAGGTGTGCCAAGCTCTGCGCAGCCCCCCACACGGGGAGCAGAGCCCTAGGTCGCAGGCTCCCATACACAATGGGATTATTGTGAGAGCCAGGGCCCCTTCCTCGGGGCTAGGTGGAGCTTTCACAGAGGGCTGCTGCTTCTGCTCTGGCACTTACAGCAGTGCTAAAGAAGAGACTGGAAAATGAGCTAATGCATCTTTCAAGCATGCACAGGAAATCTTCATTTATCCACAGACTGTCTGCTCAGCACAGTGTGTGAGTTTTAACCAAAGAACAAAGGAAAGGGCAGCAATCAAAGGCACAGTATGTGAGATGAGGTCATCTGCTCTCTGCACAGGACGCTCCACCCCTGAGCCTGGCCGGGAGGAAGGCGCTCAGTTCTAGGGACAGGCTGGGAGTTCTGTGTTAATGCTGTCGCCCCAGAGCCCAGTGGAGATGCCTAGGCAGCAGTCCCTAGAGGCACTGGAGGGCTGTGCTTGCTCTTCAGTGATTTCCAGCCTCCCTAGAGCAAGCAGCCCAAGGAGAGTCCAGCTGGGATTTAACTTCACCATCACAGCTGTTCCTGATCCGATATAATTCAAGCTAATCTAATTGAGCCTGTTCATCCTGTTTAGTTGCAGGGAAAGAATTAGTTTGCATGTTGACACAGCCTGCAAAGGAGGGACCTCTGGAAGGGTGGTGCCCCCTGGCAGACTAAAAATGGGGTGCAAGGTGCAGGAGTCTGCCTTGCATGGTGTCATGCCATCTCCAGTGGTGCTGGAACTAGGGGGTGGTGCTGCAGCCCCTGGCTTGAAATAGTAATAACATACACCAAATACATGGTTCCCATCATCAGCACCCCCACTATACAAATTGTTCCAGCCTCCTGGCCACCCGTCTGGGCTGCTGCCAGCCGACACCCATTCACAGGAGTGTTACAATCACTTGCAGCGGGAGTCTGGAATCACGCAAGGGGTCTGGAGTTAGCAGAAATGCAGCCCCATGTCTGTGACATCACAGGTGTTTGTCTAGATAGGCTCCATGTCTGTGTGCAAATGGGGCATGGGGCCGTAGTGGCCAGGTGTTCATGCAGCATGTCAGAGCAGAGCTGGTGTGGGACTGCCAGGCTCTGTTGAGGTGGCAGATTCCTGGTCTGGGAGTGTGGGAGAGAACTGCTGATGGGGCAAGGGTCTCTGTCAGCAGCAGAGCTAAATGGTATGTTGAGGCTTGTTGCTTTCCCCATTTGTGTTTAGTTCTTGGGTTTATTTGGGCAAGTTGCAAAATTATTTCTGAATGTGCCAGTGACCTTTGCCCAGACAGTGGGGAGAAGTGAAGATGGTGTTATTAGGTATTCACCAGAAAGAAATGTCCTCAGAAACAGATGGGGAACTGGGAGTGAAAAGCTCCAAAGCCCATTACCAACTTCCCAACCATTCCCATCCTTCATGGTGACCCTACCCCGGGGGCCTATCACACTTCCCTAAGGCACCCCAGAAAGTCTCAAGGAATTCTCAGTCCAAACCTGAGACGCACACAGCCACAGTGAGCGACAAGGGCTTTAACCTCTCTACAGCTCATGATTCCTCAGATCCACCTCTCCCAGAGGCAAGGCCCTTATAGGCTGTTGGCCAGGAGAATTGCATAGCTGCATGTCTAGGAATGGCTTCCTGGAAGTTTACAGGCAAACTGCTCTTGCCTTTGTGCAGTGCAGAGCGGAGGCCGAGTGTAACAGCTGGCGCTACCCGTGGAAGTGTCTTCACCATGAAACTTATCCCAGTGTGTCTTACACACGTCATCATCATCACCACTCCCTGAGCATTTCCCAACTCCGTGAATGGGGCTGCTGCCTGCTGGGACCTAGAGTCACCGCTAACTGGGTGTGTTTGATACAGTGCATGCCGCGCAAGAAGGTTTATGACTTTGCAGCTCTGCATTCTTCTTCCATCTCCTGGTACAAAGTCTCAGCCTGGGACAGCACAGCCCTGTCTCCTTGACCCTGTGTCACTGTGCTGCGGAGGGGGAGTCTCTCCCTCTCTCTCCAGTGGGAGTTTGTGTTACACATTTAAACGTTTAACTTGCTCTTATCAGCAGCTTTTGGAACACGTGAGTTACTGGTCCCGCATCCAAGTGGGTCTGGGAGAGTGGCCGGCCCAGTCAGTGCGTCGATCTCCACATGCCCATGCACACAAATAGTTCTAGTGAGGATCTCACCTCCTAATCTAATTGATCGTTAATGTAAAGCTTGAGTGGATTTAGGACATCTTATCTCTTACTGATCAACCAGCTCTGCTGGTTCAGGAGCTTGCTCTGGGAATGTTCTGCTCCCCCTCTGCACTGAATCTACAGGCAGCTAAAATTTCTGCTGGCTTTTCAGACATTGGCTATTTCCTGGTGACCGTTTTATTCCAGGTAAGTCTGGCAGGTTTTTATAAATGCATTCTAGGGAGCCCTGGCTAATGCTTCCCCTGAGCAGCTGGCAGTTTGCTACTGATGCGGTGTTGGGCAGGAGCCCTGGAGCCGAGTGCTCCTTCTTCCCTCCCGCTACATCCTGAATTGCCTGGATTCTCGGATGATTTATGGGGTGACGTCCCCCTGAAGGTGATGGAACAATTCACTGCTCAGGACATTCCCCGGCAATTAGCACCCAGGTTTTCCAAGGGGCCTAGAATCTGTTGTCACTAAGGCTTGCGGCTCATTTGCAATGGCTCCTGCCCTTTGCTGGAAGGGTGAGATGTGGAAATTCTTAAAGCCACAAGAGATATTGTTGTTTAGTCTTAAAACCTTGGCAACACCACTAGGAACTTTTGTTCTAAGCAGACGTGTGGGGCTGCTCTGTTTGCTGGAATTAGGTGCTGGATTTTGAGAGGAGCAAGACTAATAGAATGAAGCAATGACCCTTAAAGGGAGCTGCTCTTGGCACAGATTTCTGAGGATTTTCACTCCCCAGCTATTTTTAAGGATGAGTTTAAAGGGGGAAGTTAGTTACGTTAGTAAAGCAGCATTTGGGCAAGGGCTTGGAGGGGTTCCTGGCCTTTCACCTTCGCAGCATTCACTTCAGAGTCAGTTTTGAGGAGTGGAACAAGTGTGAAGATCACAACTTCCCCATGTTCATCCTCTTGCCTCGTCACAGCCTGGCAGGACTGGCTGTTTCTACTCACAAGAGACCCAGGATGGCAAACAAGAGGATGGATGGCCCAGTGGTTAGGGGATGAACCTAGGACTTGGAAACCTGTGTTTAATTCCCTGCTCCGCCACAGACTTCATGCAGATCAGTTTGTCTGTGCCTCAGTTTCCCATCTGCATAATGGGGATATCAGTACTTCCTTCCATGTTCTACAGAGGATTGTGAGGTGCTCAGGTACTCCGTAATGAGGGCCATGGGAGTATCTAAGCTAGGCTAACAGAGCCAGATGGATGCTGTATTGGCAGAGCCCAGAGAGGGGACACAGGCATGACCAGAACTGCAGGGGATGCTTGGATTTCTCTGCTAGGAAACAAACTGCCCTCTGCGATTGTGTCTGGTGGTCAGAGAGCAATGCAGGACGCGCCCCTTTGCACAGCCCTCACTCTGCTGCACAATTAGCAACATTGTCCTTTCCCAGAAAGTTGGGTTCCAAAACAACCCCCCAAAAGCAGGACCTGACTGAGGCCATCTGTGTGACGAAGTGGGACTGTTCTTAATGTTTCCTCTGAATAGTGTAGGGGTGCCTCAGTTTCCCCTAGGCAGTTCTTAAGTATCTAGGTGGTGGGGTAAGGGTGTATGATCATTGCAGAGCCCTAGAGGGCAGGTGTGTGCAGGGGTCTGGACACAGAGAATGGCCGACACCCTGTTTCCTGGCACCTGATGGCCTGGGCCCTTCCCCCCTGCAAGGTGAGAGCTAAGGGGTTGGAGAACAAAGGAATCCGGTGACCTCCTGGCCCGGGAAAGGGACAAAGCCCAGAGGAGGAGGGGTTGGAGGGGGTTTCAGTTTGGGGCTGACTGGAGACATGGAGTGAAGGGCAGACGTGGTTGTCTGGCTCACTGCCCCCCAAAATGGACCCAGCTGAGGGGTCCTGTTCTCTGCACCTACAAGCTCTGTTTTAGACCATGTTCCTGTCGTCTAATAAACCTCTGTTTTACTGGCTGGCTGAGAGTCCCGTCTGACTGCAAAGTTGGGGTGCAGGACCCTCTGGCTTCCCCAGGACCCCGCCTGGGCGGACTGGCTGTGGGAAGCGCATGGAGGGGCAGAGGATGCTGAATGCTCCGAGGTCAGACCCAGGAAGGTGGAAGCTGTGTGAGCTGTGTGCCCTGCAGACAGGCTGCTCACAGAAAGAAGATTTCCCCAGAGTCCTGACTGGCTTCATGGGGAGCAGTTCCAGAGCATCGCCCAGGGACTCCGTGATAACTGGTGGCAGAGGTGGGATGTACTGCACCCTGTGGACGGCGCTTCCTGCAGTAAGTGACTGGGGAGCAGTAAAACGAAGGGGGATTGACGGAGACCAGGTGTGCTGAAGATTCAGAGAGTGACAGTTAACCCCTGGGAGTGTGTGACCAGCGAGAAGGACTGTGCAGTAATGGGGTCCCCCTGGGGACTGCAGTGAGCAGTCTCAGGGGCAGAGGAGCCTGTGGCTTGGCCCTGGGAGAGAGAAGGACTTTTGCAGTAACAGGGTTCCCCTGGGGATTGCAGCGAGCGGTCCCAGGGGCGGAGAAGTCTGCAGCTCGACCCTGGCAAAGAGGTGGTGACCTCGAGAAGGGCTGGCATAAGAGGGGTTCTCCCTGGAAACCGTGGGGAGCTGAGAGCACACAGGCCTGTGAGTCCACAACAACTTGGGAAGAGCGGAGTGATGGCCTGTCACTGTCTCCTTAGGAAGGACATTGTAGCCCTGTGCAGAAAGAGAGGGTTACACATTGGAAAGTTCACCAAGGCACAGTTAATCGTGCAGCTGGAGGAGGATGACCGCTCTAAGGAACAGATTCATGACCCCAAATGGGGCTATAGCAGGATCTGGGAGCGGCTGGAGTGGGAGCCAGGCATTGCCAAGACTCCTGTCCCCGACCAGACGAGGGTCTTCACAATCGGGTTCCCCATCGGGGGATCGGAGATGGATGGGATTGGAGCTGAGTCCGAGAGAGCGAGAGGACTGTGAGAGACAGCGAGAGCCCGAGAAAGAGCTGCAGAAGCAGCAGCAGCATGAACTGGCGATGGGGGAGCAGAGAGGCCTAGGGGGCCTCCCAGGGGTGCGTGGGGATAGACCCCGGGGTGCCAGTTCCGCAGGGAACCTCGAGACTAAATTGCTGCCCCTGGTTGAGGAGGGGAGGATGTGGATGCCCACCTCACTGCCTTTGAGCAGGCTGGAGATTTGAACCAGGGGGACCCTGCGGAAAAGCCCCGGTGTCTAGCTCCCTTGCTGGGTCCCAAGGCCATAGATTCCATCAGCCCGATGGGTGGTGGGGTGGACAGGCTCCCACTCCTGACCCCAACCTATATGTTTGTGTGGAGTTTTCTGGGGCCAAGCCCCTCGGACCTCCAGTGGGAGCAGAAGGTGATGGTCAGTGGGGAGACATTCCTGGGGTGGCGAGATCCGGGGACAGAGAGAACTGTTGTCAGGCCCTGGGTGGTGCAGCCTCAGATGCTGAGGGGCTGTGTGAGCTGGGTGAGGGTCCCAGGGACGAAGCCCCTCGCCCTGCCTATGGCCCAGATCCCTGTGCAGACCCAGGAGGGGTGGGGTTGGCTGGTCGTTGGGGTTCTCCAGGATACCAGCTGCGAGACCTTGTTGCGGGGTGACTGTGTCTCTTTGGGGCAAGATCCAGGCCTTGCTCCTGTAACTGCCAAGGGTTTGAATTTGAATCCAGGGAACCAATCGTTGGAGAGAAAATGGTCAGTGAAAATGCAGATGACCTGGCTGGCACTGGGGGGGGGGAGGGGGGAAGGAGCTGCTACGCTCAGGCTACTTGCCTGCCTGTAACCAGAACCCTGGGCTCCCTGCCCCCCTTGCACACCGGAGAGGGGGCTCACGCTGGCTCTGATGCAGTGAGGAAAGCAGCGAGCTCGCTGCCTACCCCACTGGGACAGCAAGGGCAGGGCTGAGCACAGTGGGGGCTGAGACCCCAGCTGAGTGGGGGGAGACACAGGCAGGGCAGGGGATCTGTTGGGAGTGGCAAGGTGCTCGGTAAGGAGTTTGGATGAGCCTAGGCAGCCTTGTGAGCTGATGGCTTTGTCCAGTCAGCAGGGCGGGAAGGCGAGGAGAGTGGAAGATGAGTGTCCCTGGACCTTGCCTGTTAGCTGGGTGGAGAATTGGGACAGTGAAGGAAACGTGCCTGTGTCTGTCAGGGGTATTGACTTGCCTATGGAGGGAGCTACCCTGATCTCCAAGCAGTTGTCTGTGACCAGCCTTGTGTGCTGGGACAAGGGGAAAGAGATCCCAAGCTGTGTGTCTGGGAAAGGAGAAAGTGTGTCCGGCTCTTCTTTGTCTGTGGAGCAGACGGAAGGGGCCTTTCAGCCTGTGATGGTTGAGGGTCGTGCAGTTGTCTCAGAGTTTGTTCTGGATTCAGCTAAAGCCCAGGAAGGGAAGGGTCCTAAGTTTGTGTCTGCTCGGGAGAATGGCCCTGTAACTAGGTCGCATCCAGTTAGTGTCTATGTAAAATCCCAGAGCCCAGACAATTCTGGTGCTTGTATTTTGCCTGTTGCTAGTGTGTTGTTGGGAAAGGGTGTCGCAACTCTGTCTAATCAGGGTGAGATCCTAGCCAGGGCACAAGGAGAGCATGAAGATGATGTGATTGTGTTACCTACTGAGGGTGTGGAAACCTGCAGCAAGAAGGAAAAGATTCCTGAACGTGTGGCAAAGAGAAGGAGAATGCTTCTAGCCTTTTATCTAGGAAGTCTGTCAGTTTGCCTGAAAGGGGATTGTGTAGGAATCCGCTGGATGGGCCAGAGGTGATTCTGGATGTAAGTGAGACCCAGAAAGAGTCTGTTGGTGCTCAGGAAAGTGTTCCTCTAGAGCAAGCCCTAGGTAAAGAGGGTAAGAGCAGAATTTCTGTGAGGGGTGAATTGTTGCATAAAGCAGCCCTAGGGAAAGGAATCCTCATGGAGTCTTTGCGAGCAGTTTACTGCAGCTGAAGGGTGTGAAAGGGATTTAATCAAGAAAGTTTCAGTTCCTAACAGCCAGAAATTTTCTGTTATGAATGAAGCCACTGACTTTCCTGTTGAAAGATCCAGTGTGGATAGCTCTGAGAAGGTCTCAGATGGAGTGAAAGCTGTTAAGAAAGTTAAACAGTCCTATAACCAAGTGGCAGTGTTTGGCCAGCTTGTTGGGGAGAAGACCCAATCCCAGTTTGACCCCCTGGGCTTTTGGGGTGGCCAAAGGGCACGGGCCGCATAAACCTTCCCACGTGTGACCTGCGAGTGCTATCGACCACCCCCGACCTAAGGGAGGGCGTGAAACTGGAAGGGCCTGGTGTAACTCCTACCAAGGAATGGGAGAGATGCTGGGGCATCCATGGGAACGTTGGTGCCTTTGAACTTCCCCAGGTCACCGGCTAAAGTGACCCCACTCAGTTCGATCTCGAAGGGGGGAGAGATGTGACGAAGTGGGACTGTTCTTAATGTTTCCTCTGAATAGTGTGAGGGTGCCTCAGTTTCCCCTATGCAGTTCTTAAGTATCTAGGTGGTGGGGTAAGGGTGTATGATCATTGCAGAGCCCTAGAGGGCAGGTGTGTGCAGGGGTCTGGACACAGAGAATGGCCGACACCCTGTTTCCTGGCAACTGATGGCCTGGGCACTTCCCCCCTGCAAGGTGAGAGCTAAAGGGTTGGAGAACAAAGGAATCAGGTGACCTCCTGGCCCGGGAAAGGGACAAAGCCCAGAGGAGGAGGGGCTGGAGGGGGTTTCAGTTTGGGGCTGGCTGGAGACATTGAGTGAAGGGCAGACGTGGTTGTCTGGCTCACTGCCCCCCAAAATGGACCCAGCTGAGGGGTCCTGTTCTCTGCAGCTACAAGCTCTGTGTTAGACCATGTTCCTGTCGTCTAATAAACCTTCTGTTTTACTGGCTGGCTGAGAGTCCCGTCTGACTGCGGAGTTGGGGGGCAGGACCCTCTGGCTTCCTCAGGAGCCTGCCTGGGCGGACTGGCTGTGGGAAGCGCATGGAGGGGCAGAGGAGGCTGAATGCTCCGAGGTCAGACCCAGGAAGGTGGAAGCTGTGTGAGCTGTGTGCCCTGCAGACAGGCTGCTCACAGAAAGGAGACTTCCCCAGAATCTGCAGGTAGCAAGTGGATCTTCTTCCAGGGCTGTATGCGGCGCCTGGACGCGATGGCGACGGGAGCATTAGACGTATCGGGATAGACAGACAGGCAAGACTTTGCAGCTGGGCTGGGCTGCATCAGAATAGCAGCATGGGAGACCCCTGCACAGCTCGTGTGTGTGCCAGTCAGGCCCGGCAGCAAAGGAAAGGGCTTCTGGCGTAGGTGTCCCGCTCTGTCTGGTGGACTGTTAATTGTCAGTTTGGGATGTGGGGGGAGGCAGGGCGCCAGTGGGGAGCCGGTGTCGTGGGCTGCGATGCTCTCCTAGGTGGCTGTGCAGTTCTAGGGGATCTGAGCTCCAGAGTGGGGACATGGGTTGGATTTTGCAGCTTTTCAGTGTCTCTTTTGTCATGTCTCCTTACGATTCAGACGTGAGACCTGGAGAGTGAATTGATCACGTGTTGGCCTGAGTGACGGGCTGCCAGGGCGCTGGAGGAGGGTGAGGGCAGGGTATGCTACCTGAGGTGGAAGGGTGAGGTGATGGCAGCCCTGAGCCGTCAGAGTGCTGTTCCTGGGGAATATGGGAAGGTCTGGTTGGGCCACTCTGTGGATCGGCATGACTGCAGCTGCAGCTCCCTCTGCTCTGTGTAGAAGTGTCGGGGATGCTGTGCCTCACCCCCAGGAGTGCCCTAGGCTTCCTGGGCATGCCATGACCCCAGAAGAAGTGCCAGGAGGGGAGCGATGGGATTCCTTTGGGAGCGGAGTGTGTTTCCAGGCCCTGGGGATTCCACGCTATGTGGGTTGTTCTTCCCAGCTCGTCCGTCCATGGAGAGCTCGACTGTGTCTTGTCTGGCAGCAGGAGCAGCGGGGAAGGGCTGGCCCGTCACTGTGCTGTCACCACCGCAGAGTGAGTTCTGCACCTCTAGGCTAGGAGGCCAGGCTCATAATAGACAAAGACCTACCAAATCCTGCTGCAGTTCACTGGAGGCACTGGTTGACCTGCTGCGGGTCTCACTGCACCTGCATGGGTCCACGGCGACCCTGGGCTGGGAGCATGCAGCGAACACACGGTTCGGATGGGATTAGGGATCTGAGATCTGGGCTGATCCACTCTGTCCCCTGGCAGGCAGCGCTCAAAGGATAAGGCAGGAGGTGTGGGCCGCTGGCACCGAAGTCAGCTGAGTTAGGCTGTTGTACTCTGCTGCATTTGGCAATTGAGACCAAGAGCCTGAGAGAGCGGCTGCCGGTGTTCTCGCCTGCCCTAGCCTGGGAGGAGGCTGCTCCTGGCAGTTGGATTTACAGCTGATTAGTTGCCACAGACCCGTTAAAGTCTCCCCCGCAACACTCTGTATCTGCCCCTTTCCAGACTCTCTCTGTGCATCTCCAGCTGGGCACCAACGTGATGCAGAGTGCGGGGGCTGAGCGAGCAGCCCACCTGAAGGTTGCGACAGGGCTCTGTTTATACCCGCATGGAAGTGCTGGACGTTTCTGGAGATGGGACTTACGGGGAGCAACAATACAAGCTGCTCTGTGTGACATGCTGCCCTTCTGTGCAGAGCAGAATGCAGGAGGGCTCCTTACCAGCCTGTGCCAGGGAACTCGGCTACAGAAGCGCCTTTAGTTACTAACCTGGCAGGGCTCTGCTCTCATCGGCCTTGAGGCTAGAGCCTGGGCCAGCCTAGGCTGAGGTTCTTTGGTTTGGAGAACAGGTGCTGGTGCCAGAAACCTGAGGAGACCAGCCTCTAGTGCCACCTCAGGCCTCTGGGCATGCTCCTTTCTCAGGAGAGGCTACTCCAGTAGCCTCCGACGAGTCTCCTCCGGGAGCTAACATCAGGATAAGTGAAATAACCCTGCCCCTTTATTACTCATCCCACAGTTACTTGATCAAGTAGCACTAGGAGAACATGATTTGCAGCACCAAATCTCTGGCTAAGAATTAATCTGCCCGAAGAATGCTGACCCAAGTAATTGTTTACTTAACACTAGAATTTGCTTGCAGACCTGTCGTCGTTTTTCACCAGCTGTGCTGAACAAGGTTGTTATGAGACTTGGTAATTAAGAGTTTGCAGAAGTATCCACTGTTTAATTTGGGCACCCAGATAACATATATCGCTTGTGTTTGTGGAGTGTGAAGGGCAAGTTTCCAGAATGCTTTCACTCCAGAGGGGCATGTGATGGCCATTATTTATATTGCTGGTGTGGAGATGTAAATAAGTCGGGGAGGACCACACTGGGGGGCTTTTACAGATGGCGCTGGGCCTAGTCTGCAGAGTGTGTAGGCAAATTCTCTGTGTCACTTGTCAGGGATAAAGAGCCGAGAGCTGTAGCGAGGCGGGTCCCGAAGGAATTATCTGTGATGGGAACTTGGCAGCCCTGGAGAGTCGAGGGGTGGGAAGGATGGTCCAAGGTCCCCATCTGATGTACAGGATTTGCACTGAGAACCTCTGGAGAGTCCTGCCCTCTTTGCCAGGAGGAAACGTGTGTTCTGCACAGGTGGCATGCACAGACAGGATAGGGCTCGGGGTCACTGTGCAACCTGGTGAAACCATTTGGACGTTTCTCCTAATGGGAGGCTGGGGGTCTCATGGTTAAGGCTCAGATTTTGTCATGGTTGTTTTTAGTAAAAGTCACAGACAGGTCACAGGCAATAAACAAAAATTAATGGAAGCCGTGACCTGTCTGTGACTTTTGCTGCTGCAGCTCCCTAGTTTCCCCCACCACTGTGATGGCTGGGAGCTCTGGGGTTCCCCCTCTGCCCACGGCGGCTGGGAGCTGTACGGTGACTATATTTCCCAAAGAGAAAACGGGACACCCCCAGCCAGTCACCCGAGGCGTAGGCTGTCATCCATCTCTGGAGCCCTGAGGAGGGCCCCCTCAGGAGTCTGTCACCCATCGCTGGAACCTTGCAGGGGGCCCCTTGTTGCCTGTCACTGGAACCCTGCCAGGGCCCCGCTGGCTGCGAGCTGGAGTCCCTGGAGTCCCGCAGCCCCTGGGGCTGAAGGATTCTGTGACTTCCATGACCTCGGGGACCTAACCTAGCCATACTTATGGTTAGGACAGGACCTGGGAGCCCAGGCGCCAGGTCACTGACTCACTGGGGCACGTGCAGCCTCGGCTACCAATGTGTAAAATGGGGTGTGGAGCCCTGCTTTGTAACCCACAGGTGACAGGCCCTAGGAAGGGGCCATTTCAGGGCGGACAGGACTGTCCCAGGCCCCTGTAACTGCCACGGTGTGAGCCAAGCCTGGTGGCCACGCTGGGGTCGAGCTCCTCTCCTGCAGAGGCAGTAAAGGAGACGGGGGGGGGGGGGGGACGGTTTCTTTGCTGGAGGCTGTAGTGGACACAGGGCACTGCCCCTCCAGTGGGAGCCCCGTGTTGCTCTGGGTACCCTGGGGTGGAGGCAGGAGATGCGGCTCCAGACGAGAAGAAGGACAGAACTCCGACTACGCTGGCTGCTGTGTGCGCTGCGTCGCCTGCCTGGACCCCTTAGGAGCAAGCCTGGCCGTGGTGGCTGGGCAGTGGGGCACTGTGCCCCGGGTGAGCCAGCAACAGGGACGGGTGAACTCGTTCTCAGAGTGGTTACGCAAGGAGCTGACCACTTGGCTGGCGCGGAACAGACCACCAGCCCCACTCTTCCAGGGTGGTTGTATGCTTGGGACCGAGAGAGGCAGAAAGGGCTCAGTGGAGGTTACAGAACTCAGCTTGACATGTCCTGGGCTCCAGCTCAAATTGGAGTGATGGAGATTAAAGGCGCCCTAATTCCCCTGCACTGTCGCTGTGCGCTTGGCTTGAGCGGCCTTGGGGAGGGTTACATGGAAAGTTTCCCATCTGTCCTGGCTAAGCAGTTAGAAACTCGATCCCAAGCCTGGGACAGCAGCTCCTCCCAGGGGCTGTATCCTCGCGGCAGCCTGGCAGAGCTGTGTCGTGCATGATGCACAGAGCTGCTTTGCCATGGCAGGACCAGCACCCATCAGTCCGTCGCATTTTTCCGAGCACAGCCTGCTCATTCTGCAGGGAGGGAATGGCTTCTGTCAGTGCAGCTAGTGCCAGATGCACGCTGCTCCTGGCACGTAACTCCCTGCTAGCTGCTGAAATTGAGAACCAATAAATGTAAAACTGATCAATGAACATACCTTTTTGGCAGGACATAACTGCCCACTGGAACTCATTGCAAGATTCGAAAAAGGACTAGCCGTGAATGTGGTTCACAAGAACTGCCCTGATTACCTTTGGAAGAGGAGAATAGAAGGGCTGTAAACCTTCCTGCTTCAGGGCCTTCAGTGCCTGCCTGGGGTTGGGTATCTGGGGGGACGGGACACATCGGTATGTGGGCCGACACAGCCAGACTCGCCCTAGTAGGGTCAGTGCATTATTTATGTTTATATAGAAAGGTTGCCACTTCTTGCCCAAGGCTGGTGTGAAGGGGAGCTGCTGTGCGGATAATCACAGACATCAGGATTGGTGCACAGAGGTACGCAGAGATGGGGGAGCACATGTGAGAGACAAGGAACAAGAGAAAAAACAGATTAGCCAAGCTCACAGAACAGAGGCAAAGGGCCAGGAGTCACCCCAACACAAGATGAGAACCAAGAAGACGCAGCCGGAAAACCCTTCCACTCCCACCATCTGTCCTCTGTCAGGACAGGGTTCTGTCTGTCGGGCTGGAAGTAACAAAGAGCAATGATCTGAAGCACGGGGGGCAGGCACTGCTTCCCCTCTGAAATGCAGCTTGCAAACCTCGTGCAGCAGAGGGATGATTCTGTGCTGGTTGGCAGGACAGGCCCTACGGGCCCCTTGTGATTTTTCGGCAGGATTAGGAGTCCCCGCTGTCTCGGCCTGCTCCTAGATGATGCAGTATGAGGCCTGTTGCAGCTCAGCGAATGAATTTCCAGCAGCATCCCAGCAGATGGCAGCGCTCGCTAGCAGCTGGCATGCAGGGCATTGATGTGTGCTGCCCCATCTGCGAGGAGCCCTGGTGACATGGCCCCCGTCGTTTCCTTGTCCGGGGTTGGGCTGGCTGCAGGGAGGCGCACGGAGCTCAGGGAAGCGTTTTGCTGGCGCTGGAATTTTTCTGCGTTAGTCTGAAACTTCATGGCTTGTGCCCTCTAATTTGTGCTTCTGGTGGGCGGAGGTTGGGCTTGTCTCACTCTGATCTCATCTCGGTGCCACCAGCGCCGAGTTCCTGCCTCTCCCATGGCAGACACCCCGTTGTGCTGCTGCCCAGGGGGTTTGATTTCCCTACGGCGTGGGGCCAGTTCCTGGCTGCCGGTGGGCGGCTGCAATGGGGCATTCTCACGCTGCAGCCCTGCCGGTTGTAGGGATCGATCCTGCATTGCTCCGGGGACATGACTAGAATCCTCCTCTCTCTTTCGCTTCCATGTTTCTCCTGTAACTTGGACAGCACCAGAAACTCCTGCAGGGGTTAGGCAGGGCTTGGCCTACGTGTCCAGGAGACTGGAGATGTTCCCCGTTGCTTGTGTTGCAGCCATGCACCAAGCCGCTAGTCCGTGTCCGCACCCCATTGTGTGAGGCACTGACAACACTTGGGAAATGCACTTCCTGCTGCAGGCAGCTTCCTGTCTGAGGAGAAACTGGGGCGGGAGTTAGTTTGCTTTGTATTTAACTAGACGTGACTTCCAGTCAGTCTCCCAACCAAAACTTCCCCAGGGACACACTGCAGCCCCTTCTGCCAGCAGTGTCCTGGGGAAACGGGGCCGACAGGGGACTGGCAGAGGGTAGTGGGTTAGTTCCCTGGCGTGGAGGGGAAGCGACACGGTTGAGAAAGCGGGAGCGGAGCTGGGCAGGGGGAGAAGCTGGGGTGAAGGCGGACTCACTAACCAGCAGGTTCTTTGCCTGCTAGTCCCAGTCTAGCAGCGCGGCAGCAGGGCTCCTGGCTGCAGGATGGGGATGGGTCTGGCTGCAGTAAAATCCCTGTGGCCGCGGTGGGAAGCTCAGCGAGGCAGCGGTACGGGGATGACAGAACCTCTCTTGCGTTGAGACTCTCCCCCCGGGAAGCACCGCTGGCTGGAGCAGCCTGGAATGAGCACCGCGCCGAACGGGGAAGGCTGTGCTCTGGGCACAGGGGAAGCTGTTTTCGCTGCAATTGGATCCCAAAGCGGCCAGGGAACCTGTGTGGCTGCAAGGCCCAGAGTGCTTGCCCCCCCAGTGATAGATCAGCCACTGGGCCAGTGGGGCCCGTGCCTGGGGGCCCTGGAAAAATGGGCACCCCCCACCTCAACCTGCTCCCCGGCAGGAGTGCGGGGGGAGCAGAGGGAACTGCAGGCGGAAGCGGTGGGGAGGGGCCCCCATTTACTCCTGCCCAGGGCCCCACAAAACCGTAATCTGCCTCTGCTGCCCCTATGCTGCAGGGGAAGCTCAGCAGATCGTCTCTGTTTGTTCGTCTCGGGGCAGGGGGCAGATACAACGGGCGTCAGGGACAAGGAGCTGCACGTCCTGCTGGGAGAAGGGCCGTTCCAGGAGCAGGCACCTCAGGAATTCCCACGGGAATGGCTTCTGGTGGACTTTCAGCTCAAGCTCCAAGAGGCATCCTGACTTCAGGCTGTTTATCCTCCCAGAGCACAGGGTGCTTGGGGTGAACCCTGTGGGCTGCCTGCCCACAGCATGAGGCTGACTCCTGCACCCCAGGAGGCACTTGGCCAGGTAGTTAGCACGGGCTGGTGTCTCTCCTCTCAGTGTGCCTGGTTTTTCACAGCCTTCCAGTGGGGCATGAGGGTGGGGATCTCCCAGCCCAGCTGCATGGAGCCCCTTGCTCACAGGTTTCTTCCCCCCCGATGGCGACTGCAGTGTGATGGGGCATGAGCCTGGATGCTGCGTCTGGTGCCCTTGTAAAATCCCAGGGCCTCCCAGGACTCACTGACCAAGCCAGCCTCCGCTGCTTCCTACTCCTTGTAGTGACGGGCACGGCAGCATCTCCAGGGGCAGTGCAGGGGCTTTCTGCCCTGGGGGCGCAGCTCTCCTGCCCATCCCAGACTAAGTGGGGCGGGGGAACCTGTCTGGATGGCAGGGGATCTGGGAGGCCCCTCTGGGACAGGGGCCGTGGTATGGAGAGGGGAGAGAGCCCCAGCCTAGTGGCTGAGCACAGGGCTGGGAGCAGGGGGCTTTGGTTGCCTCGTCATGACAAGGTGGCTGTGCCGTAGGGCCAGGGAGCATTAGGTGGCGGGTACCTGTGAAGAGCTCAGGCAGTGAAAAGTGCAGCAGCTGGACTGCATCCCCGTTGGGCCACTTGGGGCTGCCGTTCGGGCTGGGAGGGGGCTTTCGCAAGCACGGGGCTCAGCCGCTCCTTGCTGGCCTAGGGAACGTGAAGCCAGGTAATTGACATGTCATAACGCCAGGCAGCGTGCAAGGGGGCGGCGGGGGGAGGCAGGTCTCGAGATTGCAGCACGAGTTGCTTGATAGTCGGTGGCGGTTTACTTAAAGCTTCAGCTCCAGGAGTCATGTGACTAATCCCAGCATTTGTTTTTAAAGATAATTCAAAGCCAACCTTGTGTGGGTTTGGGGCAACAGGTGACTTTTGACCCCGGGGTGGCTGGAAGCTCTGCGGTTGGCTGTGAGCCCGGGGCAAAGCTCTGGGGCTGGGTTTGAGATGGGGCTCGTCCCCAGTGACTGATTGAAGCTATAGGAGTCCAGCACTGTGCACCATGCCTGGCGTGCTGTGGCCTTTGGATGCTGCTGCCACACAAACAGCAATGGGCTGGGGGAAGCCTGGGTGTCCCCTCCTGCTGCCCTCTGCCCCGACTCCAGCCACAGCGCTCGCTGTGCTGGGCGGAGGCCCTCCCGAGGGCTGTGGCTGCTGTTCCCTGCAGGGGACGTCTGGCCCAGGGACTTGGGTTTTGAGTCCGGCACTCCCCTGCCTGCAGCCGGAGGTGGGGGCGGGGGTGGCTCTGGGCAATGCACACTGGGCTTTCTGTGCATTTCTGTGTCTCCCGGGCCCAGGGCTGCTCCGCTTGGCAGACTTGACTTCGCTCTGTGACACGGGCCTGTGTCTCTTTCCTGCCCTGTCATTGTGCCGCGGGCAGATGCCGGCGGATGAATGGTACGTTCCAGCTGTCTGCCTCTTCCTGGGAGGGGGTGGTAGAGTCCGACCGCCCTAATTATCCGGCTGCCAGCTTTAGCATGGCTTTGTGTCCGCTGATTTCCCCTGCACATACGCCCGGGTGCGTCTGAGGGAGGGGATGCAGGGACGCCAGCCGCTGCAGGGCAGCACTGGCCCCCGGCACTCCGGATTCAGCCCCGCTCCTGCCCCCTGGGCTGCGGGGAGACGGGCTCAGCTGCCCGGGGACAGCGCAGGGTCGGCAGCGAGCCGAGCGCTGCCTGCCAGACACCGCAAAGCACAGGGCTGTGATGAGGCAGAGCGCGAGTGAGGCAAGGGCCTGCGCGGAGGGCAGGAGCCAGGGGCTCCCCCCAGGGATCCCAGTGGACTGGTGAGTCTCTGAATGGCCAGTGTTAGTCACTCATCTCGGGGCTGGAGCATGGGGCTTTCTGTGGGGTTCCCAAGCGGCTGGCGTGTGGGAAGGGCAGAGAGCGGGTCCTTGGAGCTGGGGGCATCCCTGCCACAGCCGATCCCTGGGCAGCACACAGAACGGGTCAGCTACAGGGTCAAGGCGCACCATGCAGGAGGGAGCTCCTTTGACACATGCAGCAGCCAGGGCTTAGGCACTGGGTCCTTGTCCTCCCGTGGCAGGTGGGTAAGCTGGGGCTTGGCTAACACCACAAAGCTGGGGCAAAGGAAATGTGACCACCTAGATTCAATGCCTGGGGCCCCCAAGAGCCCTGGGGCTGAATGCTGAGCACGGAGCACCGCTGAGCACAGAGCCCCGGCTCAGTAAATATTAACACTGGAGGCTGTGGCTGGGAGGGACTTCAAATGTGGGGGAAACATACGTTCAGTCCAGCGGATTCAGGGCAACCGCCAGATGAGCTGCCATCAGCTGAGCTGTGGATTCTCCTGCCTTAGCCCCGTAACTGGAAATCCAGCCTCTGCAGAGAATAAAACCAATCTGCTGCTTCCTGCCAGTGGTCGGTGACAGCAAACTCCGAGCAAGTGGGAAAGCAGGATGGCTTTAACACACTGCCTTTCCGTAGGGCTCTCCCCGGTCCCCAGACTGCCCCTTCCCTTCTCCACCTTCCTTTCAGCAGATCCTCCTGACTAATTAGCAACAACGGGGTCTGGTTCCAAGTGCACAATTGATTTAAATGACAAGCTGCAGCTAGCTCCAGCTGGACTCAGAACCTTTGGCAACAGCCGACTCCTTATTTTTCTAGCCTGTTGTGGACAAAGCTTCCCTAAGCTGCGCTTGGGTTTATCAGGCAGGTCGTCTCCAGCACTCTCGGTGAGTTGTGGCATAAGGCACCTTGGGCAGGTTGGCTGGATGTTAGGGGCGTTTTCCAGGCTGTTCTTAGAGATGAGATGCAAGAGGTGACTGTTGGGCTGGTGAGCGTCACAGCTGGGCTGGCTGTAGCACCGTGGAGCTCTGGTCTCCCCGAGGAGCTTGCAGTCTGAGACAAGTCATACAGCTCAGACACACAGCTGCATCCACTGCAACCCCCACCCCCCGTGGGTATCTGCATCTGCTTACACAGGCCTAGTTTGCATCCCCCTCTACTGGGTCCACTACCTTAGCACCAGGGATGTGTTTATAAATCTCATCACTGGAAAAGTCTGATGCAGAGACTGGTGAACTGTGAAAGAGGCAGTCGCTGCAAGGCGCTCCTGCTCTTTGGACCAGACCCTGGCCCCAAGGCCAGCGCCGATGGTTTTCACTTACAGGGTTTGTTTCAAGGTGCATACACAACGACTGGCTCTTGCCACTCAGCAGTGGCATGTTCAGGGGTCCTCAGGAAGCTCTGGAATTAGCAAGGTGGGTTGTGTGCTGGCATCAGGAGGGAAGTGCCGGACACCTTGTGTGCGCGGAGAGCGTTGACGCAGAGCCGGGCTGCATGAGAGAGGCTCGCCATTGGGCGGGGAGGACAGGGTGTGTATGGATCAGTTTGGATGACCAGCTGCGTTTGGTTTCTTGGGGATCATTCTGACCTGCTTGTTGGGATATTCTGTGTGTGGGGGGGTGGAATTTGGGGCCTGAGCGGTTGATTTCTAAGTTGCTCTGACCTTCTGGCGCCGGTTCCGTGTGGGCAGCAGACGCGGCAGCACTAGGGTAAAGCAAGGCAATGCTTGTGGCGCTTCAGGGAGCGCGCTTCCCACGGGCAGGGCACTGAGCCCGCAGCCTCTGCCCAGAACCCAGCTCGGCACAGCCAGCCTCTGCTGCAAAGCTGCCAGTCATGTGCTCCCCCAGCTTCATGCAAGATTTCAGGCTTCGCCGCTGCCTCGGGGGAGTTCGCACAGTACAGCCACAATGCACATTGAAGCATTCCTGGATGCTGATGGGTCGCTCTTGCCAACAGCTCCTCCTATAGCTGGGGGAAGGGAGGGATGGGGGTTGCTGCATGCTGCGGCCAGAGGCTCCAGGTCCCCACGCTGTGCCCAGAGTAGCCTCCTCGCCCTTCTGCTGCCCGCTGCTTTCTGCGCAGGCTACACACGAGGCAGGGTGCCTGATGCACTGACCCCACTGTGCAGACCTTGCCCGTGGAGATTTTCCATGCAGTGCAGCTCTGCAGCAAAGCATCCCTCAGAGACAGACAGGATCCAGTTGGGAGTGTGCTCTCCCGCCCACTGCCTCCCTGGGCGTGCCCAGAATGCAGGCTACTGGGAAACAGCCGGAGGTGGCCCCCTGCCCTAAGGGGCCTGACCTGTGCACTGCACCCCTGTCATGGAGTGTGGGGGAGTCCAGGCCCTGCACCCCTCTTCCTCTGAATCACTGTGACTCTCAGCCAGCCAGTAAAACAGAAGGGTTATTGGACAATAGGAACACAGTCCAAAACAGAGCTTGAGGGTACAACCAGGACCCCTCAGTCAAGTCCTTCTGGGGGACAGGGAGCTTAGACCCCAGCCTTGGGGTTCCCTGTGTTCCACCACCCAGCCCAAAACTGAAACCAAAACCTCTACAGCAGGCTCCCTCCTGCAGCCTTTGTCCAGTTTCCCAGTCAGAGGTGTCTCCCCCCCCCCCCGTGCCCCTCCTGCTCGGGTTACAGGCTCTCAGGTCTCCCATCCCCAATGAAACTCCCCTGCCACATTCCCAGGTCAACACTCCCCGCTCCCTTCTGCGTCACACCCCTCCAAAGGGGCTCGTGCTGAATGCCCATCGTCAGTCTCTGGGGTGACGTAACTGTCCATGCAGCCCAACCGTGGCGTGTTTAATCCCTGAGAGAACAGGCAGGAGTCACCGCAAATTACCGTTGCTGGGACATTCCTAACCCCCAGCAGCCCTATGCTGGGACTGGATGGGGGCGATCCCGCCCCCGCACTTCCTGCACGCAGCCAAAGCTCCAGAGCAGCTTCCTTCCAGCTGTGACCTGCAGTGCGGGGAGGGGACTGGGTCAGGCTCGAGGGACTGTGCACTGAGAAGATCCACAGCTCTCCTTCACTGGTGCAGAAGCTGGAGATGGTGTCTTGTCTGCATGTCAGGGGGGAAGGATGGAGGGGACCCACGGCTAGAGCAGAGCAGTGCTGAGGGACACCCCGGGACATGCATGCCTCTCTCTCCATGTAGCACGGATCTGCACATGCCTTTCCACCACCGGATATGGTATCAGCCGCTCACATGCAGTGGGATTATTTCCCATCCCTGGCTCTTTGATTTGGCCTTGGTAGGCATGTGCTCCCTCTGCCAGTTTACCCCTCGGGCCATCGCTTGGGCCCCTTAGCTCCTCCTGTGTGCTGGGTCATTCATGCACAAAGTGTGACAGCTGCTGACGTGGGCACTTGGAGGGCAGGCTGGCGCTGCGATCTCTAATTCCCAGCTGGCCCGAGAGAATGTGGCTCCCCCCCCCCCCCCCGGCAGACGGAGCAGTCCCAGCAGGGTGCCGGAGGGCCCGGTTTGTTCTGTTGATGGTGAACACGGTGGCTAGCTGCCACCCGCACAGCAGAGCAGCCTGTTGAGGGCTCTAGAGCCTGACCCATTTGGCAGCTGTCCACAGGGCTGGATACTGTCAGCCTAGGCTGGAGCAGCCGTTTCCTTGTCCAGCTGGACCCCGTGTCCTTGAGGCCACAGTGGCGAGTGTCTCTCTCTGCGCACCCTGTGTGGAGTGGCCGTGCAGGGGATTCCTACCGACCGCCCTGTGCAGTGGCCACTTCCCTGGAGTGCAGCAAAGGGGCGCTGGCGGAGGGACACAGGGCTGCCTTCAGCCAGCCAGGCCAAGTGCATCCAGCCCTCGGGGGCGGAGCCCCGCGGGGGCACATGCTGGTTCGAGGCTGGGGAGCGTGGGCTCTGCAAGGCCCAGCCTGGGCTCCAGCCACGTCCCTCCCCAGGCACCCGCAGGGATGGGAGGGCGCACGCCCCACAGCTGGGAGCTCAGAGCGCAGCCAGTGAATAGAACTCAGATTGGTTCTGTCAGCTGAGTCCAGACTGAGGGGGACGGGAGAGAAGTTTGAGGGTTTGCTAGTCCCTGCCCGTGTAAAGCCCACTGGGTCCCTAGAGGAGGGGGGTGCATGGGGGGCAGGCGAGGCACAGTGGTGCTGTAGCTCAGGACGTAACTGCACTGGTGGTGTGAAGCCTGCCCCCTGCTCTGTCTCTGCTTCTGGCCAGCACTGCTATCTGGGGCTGCCTTGCCCGCCATCCTCAGGCTGTGTCTGGCCTCTCCTTGGGGTGGGGAGGAGGGGGCCAAGTCTCGCCTGAGCAGGGGCCTGGCTGAGCCCTGGGGTCAGTTGTAACCTATCTGGGGCTCGTTCTTTCTGCCTTAGAGGATGCTCCGGCAGAGAGCAAACAAGTGCCCCACCTGCCCAGCTGCTGCACCCCCAGGAGGCAGGGACACAAGCTGACTGAGCCCTTCAGCAGGGAAGGATGGGTGGTAAGTGCTATCGGAGGTGGGGCAAGCTGCTCTGCCCCAATGCACACAGCCGGGCTGAGGCCCACAGTAGCTGCTCAGCAGCCTCGCACGGACAGGCCTGGCCAGCTGCCCCATGCCAGCAGCGTGGAGCTCCTTCCCAGAGCAGTTCAGGCCACACGGAGCAGAGGGGGAGTCTCCTGAGGCCGGAGCTGAGCGCCTCTTGGGACGGGTGCTTCCCAGCCCCAGCCTTCCTGCTGTGGGTTTATCATTCAGCTCGAGCCGGCTGGCCTGCAGTATCTGTTACAACATGCCTGTGGTGACTCAGAGAGAGCAGGGACTAACGAGCGTGTCTGGGCTCTGCCAGGGCTCTGGGGCGGGCCCCCGAGCAGGACCTCAGGATCCTGGCCTGGAGGGGCTGTGGTGTCAGATCTCACCTGACGCCCGGGGTCCTTGCTCTGCAGGGCTCTCTTTCAGAGGCCTGTGTCCAAGGCTGGCTAGGCACAGAGGCCTGAGTGTGCCCAGCAATGGGGGGTGCTGATCTGTGGGCGTGGAGGGGCCTGGGCGAAGCCAGAGTCCATGTCCTAAAACATCTAGGCAGCTGCAGACCTGCGGCGTCCCTGTTCCCTAAAGAAGGTAGCTCCCACCGAGGCCACGGCACAGGCTCCCCTCCTGACGCTGCTGGCCACGGGTTTGTCCCTGGGGAGAGCCGCCCTCTGGGAACCTGCCTTTGCTTACAGGGGCACGTTTCTGCCCCCGCAGCACAGCCCCTAAGGGCCAGGGAGGGGCTGCTGCTACCTGCCACAGCCACCACCCCCTCAGGATGACGAGCACTGGGAGTAGGCCCTGGCACGCAAGGCGGCCGTGACGTACTAGCAGAGCAGGCTGCCCATGGCAAGAATCCAGGTGCTCCCAAGCATATAGCCGTGTCTGTGTCTAGCCACGTGGGAGACAGTGACGCAGGTACCAGGAGGGCAGATGGCTGCAGAGCTCAGGAGCGCACAGGCCCCCTCGACCCAAGTGAACTATTTTCTCTCTGTGTCTTGGCTTGGCTCAGCCCCACAGGCACAGTTACTGTTGAGCAACTCTGGGGGCAGCACTGATGGAGGGCCAGGGGATTGGGCTGGGGTGAAACCCACAGCTGGTGGGCTAGATGGCCCTGCTTCTACCCTCGAGTCCCAGAGGAACCTGAAGAGCTCCCGTGTGGGGTGCTGCTGTGTGAGGGGCAGGCGTGGCCTGGAGTCGAAGGCTGCCCTGTGTGTAACGTGTCAGCACTGTCCAGCAGCTGGTGAGCTCCATGGGCATTAATCAGCAAAGCCTCCAGCCCAGGTGTGAAATCACCCACATCTTCCAGCTGGGGATGCTGAGCCCCACGGGGGACGGGGGGGCAGGGGAGTACCCAGTGTAGGCCCCAAGCCCACGTGCCCGTGTCCCAGCCTCTGCTGTAACCACCGAAGCACACTGCTCCCAGAGCTTACCCAGAACCCAGGAGTCCTGGCTCCCATTCTGAACCACTGGGCCGCGCTGAGGCCGTGGCAGTGGGGCACAGCTGGGCTTTGGCTTTGCTGCGTGGGTGTGCGGGGGGAGGTGGTTCCTGCTGCCCTTCTCTGGCCGGTCTCACAACGGCTGGCCTGGCCCTTAGCACCATGTGCAGCAGCTGCCCTGCGCATCTCCACGGCAATGGCTATGTAAGGCTCCTGCTGGGGCGTGAAAGGCTGAATTCCAGTGGCTGGTTAGTTGCTGGAGGAGCAGGTCTAGGCATTGCGATGGGGCCTGGCCTCCGGGGGGCATCTCTTGGAGGGGCCGCTCCACAAGGATTCCCGGCCATTGCGCGGGGCTGCATTCAGGGCTGCCAAGCTGCTCTGTGGACGGAAAGGAGAATCGCGAAAGGCCTTGGCAAGAGAGACGCGCCAGCTGATGTGTCCTGATCCCTCGGCTGGGTGTGCTGGTGCGGCCCTGGGGTGCAGGTGAGCTGCTGCCCGCTGGCACAGGCAAGCAGACGGCCTTGCTGCTGCTGTTCTTGCAGCCACCTCCCTGCTGGGGCAGCCAGTGCCCTGCTCCCCAAGGGCTGTAGGAGCTTCAGGAGGGGAGTCTCGTGGGCTCGGGGTGTCCTGCAGAGCAAGGTAAGTGGCTGGAGGTGAGGGAGGGCAGGGCGGGTTTCATGTCCGACTTCCCTCCCCTGTTAGAAACAGGTCAGTGCTTAGTGAGTTCAGGGTGACTCCCCAGCGCCCAGGGACGAGCCACAGCTGGAATAATGCTGCATTATCAGGGAACGAACAAGTCTCCCTGCCCCCCAGCCTGGCATCCCATGGACCCTTGTCTGCTCCCGGCACTCGGAGGCAGTGTGCTGACTGGAAGGAGAGCCAGTGCGAGCGTCTGCAGCAACCGCTGGGCTCTGCTGGGAGAACGGTTCCTGTGCCGGCACTGGGGAAAGCTTGGTGCAGCAGCTGGCGGAAAGGGGGGGTGGGCATGGAACCTGCACAACTGAGAGAGAAATGGGTCCCTGGGAGAGGAGGTGGACGGTCTCCCGTTGGGGCTCCAGCCAGAGGCTCCCACCTAAGCTCTGTCGGGCTAGGTCTGTGAGCTGAAAGGGAGAATTCATGTGAAGGTCCAGGTGGCTCCCACCGGCTTTGCACATTTGCATTGTACAATTCAGGGTTTGCTTTCCAAGGGCCCCAGGAGCTGGGTGAGGTCTGTGCTGGGGTGGGGGTGAGGTTCTGGCTGCTGGGGGCAGGGGTATGCTGGTATGCGGCTTCCTTCTGGCAGTGGTGTATTGATGTGGTCTCCAGTACCAACTGTGGGGACTTCCCAGACAGATCCTATTGTGTACCGACCACAGGGAGCAGAGTGTTGGCAGTGGCAGGGCCTTGGTGATCGTTGGCAGCGTGTGATGCATTTGTGGAGCAGCTAAATCTAACTGCAAAGAGGGGCTGACGGGGGAAGGCCCAGCACATACCAGGCTCAGAGAGGCTGCAGGTGACATAATTTTGTCAAAAATCAGTTACCTCTGCCTCATAGATTTTTATTTCTCTGGTGTCTTCCCCATATTGGTGGTCTTTAAAATTCAGCTGTTTGGCCTTTACTAACTAAACCCTAGGAAGCCCAAGAACAAGAGCGAATTGTCTCCGCACGTGTCTGTCTCACGAGAGCGGAGCGGCACTCCGCTTCTGCCCAGGTGTCAGGGTGACGCGAGCAGCGGGAGCGTTAGCAGTGAGGCTCAATCGCCTGCACTCATGTCTGCCGTTAGGAGACCGTGGCCTGAATCAAATGCACACGCAGTCCTTGCTCCCATAACCAACCCCCCACTAATGACTGGGGGGCTCTAGGTCAGTTAGTCGAATGGACTGTGCAAAGGCCAGTACAGTCCTCACAAAATGGGCTAAGTTTACGTTTTCCCCTCTCCGGCTGGTTCGAGTTACCGGGCTGTGAGCTGGGGACTATACCGCGGGGGGTGCCCAGCGAGCTCCCTGCAGCCTCTCGTTCAGTCCTTGCTGCGTAGTGGAGTGAGAGCATCTGTCTGTGGGCAGGGTTCAGTGCGGCGGGACTGTGAGTTCTGGCTGTAACCTCTTCCTTCGGGCCATACGCCTGCAGCCGGCTGGGAGCAGGGCTGCAGGGTGTAGAGCGCCCCAGGACAGCAGGCTCAGGGCCAGTGCGAAGTGAGGCGACCTCAACTTCCTCCGGCGAAATCGCTCCCCTCGGGGTCATTGGTGAGGCTGTCAGTTCTCTGGGGCATGAACACGCCGGGTGTTTGTACACAGAGGCCATGTACCGAGGAGTAACCAGATCCCACTCAGTGGAGTCTAGGAGCGGGGGCCACATTCGGACTGCACAGCAAACCAGACACTTGCCATGCATGCGGCTGCGCTGCAGGGTTGACCGTAGTGTGCAGATGAGTGTGTCAGAAACCCGATGTTCACGGGGTAGTTACTGGTGCCACAGCTCTCCTTGGAGGAGGTGTCGCTTGGCAGGAGCCTGCGAGGCTTACGTTCCAGCTGTGAGTGCAGGCTGACGGGTGAGAGGGAGTGAAGAGCTGGAGCAGCGGAGAGTGTGGGGGGAGAGACTCAGACCCCCCCACATGCAGCGAGAGTACCGTACCTAGGCTGGGCTGTGGGCCTGGGAGTGGAAGCCTGTCTGGGCAAACAAGGAAGAGCAGATGGAGAGCACACTGAAAATCTTACTCATTTCAAATCCAAGAGGTGCCTCACCTGCTTAGTCACCATTCTGTCATGGCTGAGATTCCACCCAACCCTCCCAGAGAGATGAGTCAGTGGGGTTTGCGTGGAGGACACAGGCTGTCTGGCTCGCTCGGGAGACTGCGGGAAAGTCTCCGGCTCTGGAAGAGACAGGCGGCCCTGTGGATCGTGGAGCTTCCCTGTGGGGTGGTCGCTGCTGGCTAAGCTGAAGGTGCTGCATTTGTTGTTGGCTGCTGTGGCCAGAGGTGAGTCTGGAGCCAGGGGATTAGTGGTTTGTCTTTCCATGAGCCCTGAGTCTGCCTTGGCAAAGGATACTCGGTTGCTCCTGCTGCTCGGGCCATGGGCAACTGGCATTAGGTTTCCTAGTTGCTGCGAGCTTTAAAAATTCAGCAATGAGCTGGAGCTGCTGCTGCCTCATTCCCCCTGCTTCAGCCAGGCGGGGTTTGTGCTTGCCTCTGAGTTTCAGAGGGCTTAGACTTGCCGTGAACTGTGCCAGATCTGTGCTCTCCACCCTCTTGGCTGGAGGTGACACCTGTGTGCTGCCATCACCTCCTCTGTGTGTGTGTGTGTGTGTGTGTATGTGTGTGTGTCTGGCCCCCCTGCAGAGACATCCCAGCCGCACTCAAACTCACATTCACTTCCTACAGCAGGCCATCTCCCTCCCTGACTCCCTTCCATCTGTGTGGAGATGTTCAATGCTGCAAATACTGCATGTTCCCTGGCCACCAAACTATCAGCCCGATCAGGGCTAATGTGGCTTCCTAGCTGCTCGCTGGGCTGACTCCCCTTGACTCTGATGACCCCAGCTAGACGCCTGACCTGGCTCTTGGTGACATCCTGGAGCATGGAGATTGTGTTGTCTTGGGAAGTTGGCAGCAGCTGCAGGCGCAGCCCGGGTCTCACATCTGACAGACAGATTTTTTTTGGTCCACTCTATGAGAACCATGTGGCTGCATGGCAGAGAGCCTGGCTGTGTTTGGGGGACTTTGGATTGTGGAAAGTTGTGGCCGGGATGAGGGGAAGGCTCAGAGCTACATCCCCAGGTCTGCAATGGCTAAACTACTTCCTAGGGCTGCACCTGGGCTTTGAGCTGTGGATGGAAGGGGGGAGTTAGATAAGGAGAAGCTTCTGCCAGTCTCTGCTCACTTCCATCCAGGAGCTCAGAGCGCTCTGAGCATTAATGAATGAAGCTGCCATGGGCAGGGGGTGCTGTGGGGATGGTCCCCTTCTGGCAGAATGTTTAAATGACTTCCTTAGGGGCACACAAGATATTTGTGGCAGAGCCTGGAATGTCACCCAGGAGTCCTGTGCTTTATCCATGTCCAGGTTTCCTCTTGCTACTGCAAACCCCTAGTGCTGCCCTGAGCAGGCTACAGGGGCAGGAGATCCCTGAGCATGCACACCGGTAACTGTGTGTGTGTTTCTGTGTGTGTGTGTGTGTGTGTGTGCAGAAAACCCTGTGTGTATCACCAGGTGACCTCCAGGTGAGCTGTGTGTGTATGGGTGTGTACATCAGCCCCCAGTGTAACTCTGTGTGTATGGGGAGGTAACTGGTGTGCACACTCACAAGCCAGTGACCCTGGCATCAGATTGGGGGGGGGAAGTAAATGGTGGTACTCTCCCAGGCTCTGCCCACTATCCAAGCTCCACCCATTCATGATGCCAAAATCATGTAGATCTTCATTGTGTAGATCTTTTTACAGTGATTGTCCTTTCCTGCTTCAATCAGCAGAGAAAGAGTTAACAAATTTGACATTATAATAGCCATCATTAGTCTTCAGAATGAACACTGAGGCAAATAGAGGCAGTTCTCATAGTAGGCTTTCTGCAGATATGGCTGGGTTAGTTTGCATTCAGTTCACATTTTGAAGGTTTTCTATACAACCTTGAGGGCTTGAGTCTTCATTTTTTATGAATGAAATGTTACATTCTGAAGTATAAAATGCAGCCACCAGGGAAAAGTACCAGATCAGCAGCCCAGCTGGGCCTCTGTGCTTGTGGTTTCCACTGTGCTGATGTGCTCACAACCCAGCCCCGCACCAGACAGCATGTGATGAGCTCCTAAGGCAAGTCCCCTGCTCTTTATTTGCAAGGGTTCAGCATAAGAGCAGAACTGTTCAGTAAGGAAGAGCTGCCAAACCCTTATGGCTTTGAATACATAGGGACCCAGATTGGGAGCTCTGTTTGCACCCATGTATTGCATGGCATTTTGACTGACTAGCGCTGGCCTAGCTTACTTCCCTTCCAGCTGGTCTCCAAGGGACCAATCAGGCCTGATCTACACACAGCTTTTGCATCAATTTAAATGTTTCCTCCCCCAAATTGGTGCAAACACCGTGTACAGACCATCCCAGAGGGGTGTTTTATATGCAGCACCTTCTGCTGGGAGCTGCATTTGTGGGCCAGGCTGGTCCAGCAGGGCACAGGAGGCTCAGCAGTCTGTGGATACCATTTGGCTAACTCCGGGCTCTGATGCTTCTGAGATGTCATCGATTCCAAGGCCAGAAGGGACCATCGTGATCCTCTAGTCTGACCTTTTGGATAGCACCAGCCAGAGACCTGCCCCAACGCAATTCCTAGAGCAGATCATTTAGAAAAACATCCAGTCTTGAGTTAAAAATGGCCAGTGATGGGGAATCCACCATGGCCCAGGCTCAGAGTTGGTCACCACAGTGTGTAGCTTGGTCTTTTTATCTGAAACTACCAGGGCTGAGGTTTCAGTGACTTGCAGTCCGACTCTGGGGCCACTGACTTCAGGCTGTGGGTGCGTCTGGGAGCGAGGCAGGCACCCGTTTGGGTGCATGTGGTCGCTGGAGTTATCCAGGAGAGGTGCTCCCAGTCCTGGCACAGGCGGTGCGCAGGGGTGCTTGCCGCGGAAGAGGCCCTTGGCCGCAGAGGCCATCTGGCTGGCTTGTCCCAGGAGATGTGCCGAGCTGCTCGTCTTGTCTCTCACCAGCCATGTGAGCTGCCACGGCAGGGAGGGGCAGGACAAGCTGTACTCAGAGATCCTGCTGGGCTGCCTGCCTCGGTGAGGAGAGACATGCCCCACCCCAGAGCCCCAGTGTGGCGTCGGGAACCAGTCCCAGGTGCTGCGGGACTACTAACCCCGGCTCAGCCTCTGGCTCCGTGGGCTAGTGGGTGTCCCGGTGCAGGGCAGTGCTGTGCATCCCCCTTCCACCTCCCTCCTTAGACCTGTTGCTCTCTGGACGTGGCAGCACCTCTCAGGGTGGATATGCACCCTGCAGCGGTGGGCTCTGTGGCACCATGGGGTGATCACGGGCCCAGGAGTGGTACCCACAGCGCTTCTGAGCCCGTCATTGGTGCGGATCCAGGGCCTGCGGCCCTTTGCTATGAGCCCATCGTCACAGGAGTGCAGTGAATGCAGGGCCCCGGGTTTGACCCCGGTGGGACTGAGTGCACTGCAGGGAGCATCCTGCGAGCTGCCTGCACTGACCTCCGAGATAGCCTAGTGCTTTCTGCTCTGTGACTGCACCTCCCCAGAACTGAGCGCCTCCCTGGTGCGCTGACTGAGGGTGGGGAGCATGGGAGCTGGCGTTCAGGGCATGGGAGCAGATTGGAGCTGTGTGGGAAGGCTCAGGCTATACCCATGGGAGTGCAGGCCAGGAGAGCTGATTCTCCAGCTTGCCACTGGCAGAGCTCGGGGAAGGCTCTGAGCTTTGGAAGAGCCTGGAAAGGAGAACTTGCGGGAACAGATGTTCATGCTGGAGGAAGAGACTTCAGGGAGTTGAATCATAACCCAGACTAGCTCAGCACCGTTCCCCTCCGGCCTAGCCTGGGGAGACGGCTCTTGGCCTGGCTCTGCTCTGTATGGCACCACCTTCCAACCCAGCCTGGAGGAGACTGCTGCTGGCTTGGCCCAGCTCCATGTAGCTTCGTGCCCCGCCTGGGGAAGATGGGTCTTGGCCTGGCCCAGCTCAGCACGGCCTGCTCATCAGCCCAACACTGAGGAAGGCTCCTGGCATGGCCCAGCTCGGCCCTTAGGAAGGCAGCTCCCGTAGAGAGCACGGTGCAGCTCCTGCTGGGGCAGGGCTCTCTGGACTGGCCAGCACTGAGTCGCAAACCCAGATAGTCCAGGAAGCCCAGGGGATGCTCCAGGCTGTGGTGCCACAGAAGGGAGCGGACAGGATGCACCTGTCATGGAGTCCCTGGGCGATGCTCTGGAACTGTTCCCCATGAAGCCAGTCAGGACTCCGGGGAAGTCTCCTTTCTGTGAGCAGCCTGTCTGCAGGACACAAAGCTCACACAAAGAAAAGGAGTACTTCTGGCACCTTAGAGACTAACCAATTTATTTGAGCATAAGCTTTCGTGAGCTACAGCTCACTTCATCGGAT
This sequence comes from Natator depressus, assembly GCF_965152275.1. Lineage (NCBI taxonomy): Eukaryota > Metazoa > Chordata > Testudines > Cheloniidae > Natator > Natator depressus. Next base: position 22,117,324 of record NC_134251.1, on the reverse strand, counting down.
GCATTCAGTGGAAAATACAGAAGATGTTTTTATACACACAGACCATGAAAAAAATGGGTGTTTATCACTACAAAAGGTTTTCTCTCCCCCCACCCCACTCTCCTGCTGGTAATAGCTTATCTAAAGTGATCACTCTCCTTACAATGTGTATGATAATCAAGGTGGGCCATTTCCAGCACAAATCCAGGGTTTAACAAGAATGTCTGAGGAACAGTTGGGGGGGGAGGGGGAGGAATAAACAAGGGGAAATAGGTTACTTTTTATAATGAATCAACCATTCCCAGCCTCTATTCAAGCCTAAGTTAATTGTATCCAATTTGCAAATTAATTCCAATTCAGCAGTCTCTCGTTGGAGTCTGTTTTCGAAGTTTTTTTGTTGAAGGATAGTCACTTTGAGATCAGAAATCGAGTGACCAGAGAGATTGAAGTGTTCTCCGACTGGTTTATGAATGTTATAATTCTTGACATCTGATTTGTGTCCATTTATTCTTTTCCGTAGAGACTGTCCAGTTTGACCAATGTACATGGCAGAGGGGCATTGCTGGCACATGATGGCATAGATCACATTGGTGGATGTGCAGGTGAACGAGCCTCTGATAGTGTGGCTGATGTTGTTAGGCCCTATGATGGTGTCCCCTGAATAGATATGTGGGCACAGTTGGCAACGGGCTTTGTTGCAAAGATAGGTTCCTGGGTTAGTGGTTCTGTTGTGTGGTTGCTGGTGAGTATTCGCTTCAGGTTTGGGGGCTGTCTGTAGGCAAGGACTGGCCTGTCTCCCAAGATTTGTGAGAGTGATGGGTCGTCCTTCAGGATAGGTTGTAGATCTTTGATGATGCGTTGGAGGGGTTTTAGTTGGGGGCTGAAGGTGTAGTTTCTTTTGGTAACTCTCAGTGGGATCAGAGGGTAATGGCTTGTAGAAAGTGGTGTTGGAGAGCTGCCGAGCAGCCTCTTGTTCATATTCCGACCTATTCATGATGACGACAGCACCTCCTTTGTCAGCCTTTTTGATTATGATGTCAGAGTTGTTTCTGAGGCTGTGGATGGCATTGTGTTCTGCACGGCTGAGGTTATGGGGCAAGTGATGCTGCTTTTCCACAATTTCAGCCCGTGCACGTCGGCGGAAGCACTCTATGTAGAAGTCCAGTCTGCTGTTTCGACCTTCAGGAGGAGTCCACCTAGAATCCTTCTTTTTGTAGTGTTGGTAGGGAGGTCTCTGTGGATTAGTATGTTGTTCAGAGGTGTGTTGGAAATATTCCTTGAGTCAGAGACGTCGAAAATAGGATTCTAGGTCACCACAGAACTGTATCATGTTCGTGGGGGTGGAGGGGCAGAAGGAGAGGCCCTGAGATAGGACAGCTGCTTCTGCTGGGCTAACAGTATAGATGGATAGATTAACAACATTGTTGGGTGGGTTGAGGGGACCATTGCTGTGGCCTCTTGTGGCATGTAGTAGTTTAGAAAGTTTAGTGTCCTTTTTCTTTTGTAGAGAAGCAAAGTGTGTGTTGTAAATGGCTTTCCCCCTTCCTGGGTCTGACCTCGGAGCATTCAGCATCCTCTGCCCCTCCATGCGCTTCCCACAGCGAGTCCGCTGAGGCGGGGCTCCTGGGGAAGCCAGAGGGTCCTGCCCCCCAACTTCGCAGTCAGACATGACTCTCGGCCAGCCAGTAAAACAGAGGTTTATTAGACGACAGGAACATGGTCTAAACAGAGCTTGTAGGTGCAGAGAACAGGACCCCTCAGCTGGGTCCATTTTGCGGGGCAGTGAGCCAGACAACCACGTCTGCCCTTCACTCCTCATCCCCAGCCAGCACCAAACTGAAACTCCCTCCAGCCCCTCCTCCTCTGGGCTTTGTCCCTTTCCCGGGCCAGGAGGTCACCTGATTCCTTTGTTCTCCAACCCTTTAGCTCTCACCTTGCAGGGGGAAGGGCCCAGGCCATCAGTTGCCAGGAAACAGGGTGTCGGCCATTCTCTGTGTCCAGACCCCTGCACACACCTGCCCTCCAGGGCTCTGCAATGATCATACACCCTTACCCCACCACCTAGATACTTAAGAACTGCCTATGGGAAACTGAGGCACCCCCACACTATTCAGAGGAAACATTAAGAACAGTCCCACTTCATCACAGCACCAGCCTCTGGACTCGTGAAAGCACCTTAGCCCTGATGTCAGTGGGAGGGTGGGGGGTGGGGTGGGAACCTATGGGATCGGAAGGAGGGCAGGAAGTTGGGGTGGGGTTGGAGGTGTGTGGGGTGGACTCTTCCCCTGCCTTACTCCATAGACCCACAGGCCCCCTCTGCTTCCCCCCGGGGAGTCCTGCCTCAGGAAGATGGGACTGAGCATTCCTGCTATCCTGCGTGTTCCCAAGGGCCATATGTGTCCTCTGTCTGGCCCCTGCCTGGGCCTGCCTCCCTCGCTGTGTGTCATCTTCTCCAGCTGTCATGACGGGAGCCCCAGCGTGAACGGCTCTGAGGCCAAAAACGTCCCGAGCGGCCATGAACGTAGGCAGACTCCACCTCTGACTGCCTGACTCCTCTCCCCCAGGTGTCAAATCTGCATGTTGTAGTGAAGAATGGTGAAAATCCTGCAGCTCTCTTGTGAATTCTCGTGAAATGAAAGCTGGTGGCACTTCCAAGGCCTGTTGGGGGATCCCCCAGACGAGCTTAGGGTGGGGGAGGGGAGCAAGCTGGTTGCAACGGGGACCTCCTTGCTGTGCAGGTAACTGGGCTGCAGGGGCTCAGACCAGCCCAACATGGGGAGGGGTCCCTCCGCCGGGGCACAGCACTGGCCATAGCAGCAGGCAGAGGTTAATTTGTAATGAAAGAGGTGCCAGGGCTCATTAAGAATGCAGCAAGCCGAGAGGTGCCCTGCGGGGCTCAGCCCTGCCAAGCCCTGGCACAGATTAAGCCCTGACTGCATGTCTCAGACCTGGCACCCAGCCCAAAGGGTGACCCCTGGCCCTGTTGCAGGCAGACCCCGGCCCAGTCTCTCCCTCCACCGGATTCTCTTCTGAGCAGCTCTCTGGGATATACCAGCATGCCAGGGATTAACTCCATAGGCACAGGGTGCTGCTGGGTACCCCAGCCCTGAGCCCAGGCCATGTTCTGCACAGCCCCTTGCAGCCTGCCTCCCTACACCGGTGTCTCGGGCAGTGCCCGGGGCTGGAGGTGCTTGGGGGCTCGCCAGCCATATCCTACCCCTGTCGCTGCTGTCTGGGCTGAGCGGGGGTTGCGCGGACAGCCTGACCTTGCCCGCAGACTGTGAGTTGTGTACTACCGGTCTCCCTTGGCTGCAGCCGCTGAGGCTGTTCCTGCAGCTGCTGGCAGGAAGAGGGAGCTCAGCACTATGAGCCCGTCGCCCAGCGTGCAGGCCTGAGCCCTTTGTGCACCTTGCTCCACGGTGGGATGCCCTGGCATGACATGCCTGCGTGCTGCTGGGGCTGTCCAGGCTGTGGCCAGTGGAGGAGAGCCTGTTCCTGCTGCTCTGCTCCCTGTGGGGAGGGCGGGGGCAGGGGAGAGATCCCACCCCACACAGCAGTAGAGATGCCATGTGCGGCAGGTCGGGCTGGCTTGTCTCTGCTGAATGGGGGGGACCGTGGGGCTGGGCCAGTCCGGACACCCGGCATGTGGCTGGGGGTGCTTCCCCAAGGAGGGTAGGATGCTCGCTGGACAGCCCCCGGCAGGAGGGTCCTCGCACAGAGGAGTCCCTGGGTCTGAGCCCAAGCGCATGTTGAGCATGTTAGGTGCCATGCCCCACAGCTGGCAGACAAGTGAGCGCTGGCTCCGAGGGACCCGGACTGCGTGGCATGGTCAGGCCTCAGCCGTGTGTTTAAAAATAACCCCTCTCGCCGTGCCGTGTCGTGGCCCGAAGGAGGCTCAGGCCCAGCGCACAATCGGAGGAAATGGGTCGGCTCGCGAGCATTGTTTCGTTGCAGACACTTGTTTCCTTAGTCCTGCTATGGGGACACCGATATTTCAAACACAAAGCAGCTTCCAGAGCGAGCCGGCCGCTGCTTCTGCGTGCTGGGTGTATGGGATACAATAGCTATCGGCCCAGCAAAGCGAGGCTGGTGATCTAGGGCTTCGTCCAGCTGGCAGCAAGGGGGGCGCCTGGCCCAGCAGCTGGGAGCCGTGAGTACGGTGGGGAGGGTAGCAGGAGTGTGCTGAGCTGTAGGCAGGGAGGGGGGGGCTGGGATCTGTGCTGAGGGGTGAGATGGAAAGGACAAGAGTGCGATGGGCCAGCACTTCTTTTCCCAGCAAGGGTCCGTCTGCCTCCCTCCCATCCTCTGATCACATTTCTCCTCCCAGGGATGCTGGGCCATGGGGATGGCTCCTTGGTCTCACCCTCTAGTGCTGAGTGGAGCAGGGGCTCGGAGAGAGGGGGCAGAAACCAGGTGAGACAAAGTGGGACTGTTCTTAATGTTTCCTCTGAATAGTGTGGGGGTGCCTCAGTTTCCCCTAGGCAGTTCTTAAGTATCTAGGTGGTGGGATAAGGGTGTATGATCATTGCAGAGCCCTAGAGGGCAGGTGTATGCAGGGGTCTGGACACAGAGAATGGCCGACAACCTGTTTCCTGGCAACTAATGGCCTGGGCCCTTCCCCCCGCAAGGTGAGAGCTAAAGGGTTGGAGAACAAAGGAATCAGGTGCCCTCCTGGCCTGGAAAGGGACAAAGCCCAGAGGAGGAGGGGCTGGGGGGAGTTTCAGTTTGGGGCTGGCTGGAGACATGGAGTGAAGGGCAGACGTGGTTGTCTAGCTCACTGCCCCCCAAAATGGACCCAGCTGAGGGGTCCTGTTCTCTGCACCTGCAAACTCTGTGTTAGACCATGTTCCTGTCGTCTAATAAACCTTCTGTTTTACTGGCTGGCTGAGAGTCACGTCTGACTGCGGAGTTTGGGGGCAGGACCCTCTGGCTTCCCCAGGAGCCCCGCCTGAGCGGACTCGCTGTGGGAAGCGCACAGAGGGGCAGAGGATGCTGAATGCTCCGAGGTCAGACCCAGGAAGGTGGAAGCTGTGTGAGCTGTGTGTCCTGCAGACAGGCTGCTCACAGAAAGAAGATTTCCCCAGAGTCCTGACTGGCTTCATGGGGAGCAGTTCCAGAGCATCGCCCGGGGACTCCGTGACAACTGGTGGCAGAGGTGGGATGTACTGCACCCCGTGGACGGCGCTTCCTGCAGTAAGTGACTGGGGAGCAGTAAAACGAAGGGGGCTTGACAGGGACCAGGCGTGCTGAAGATTCAGAGAGAGATGGTTTCAGGGGGCGGTTAACCCCTGAAAGTGTGTGACCAGAGAGAAGGACTTTTGCAGGAATGGGGTCCCCCAGGGGATTGCAGCGAGCAGTCCCAGGGGCGGAGGAGTCTGCAGCTTGACCCTGGCAAAGAGGTGGTGACCTCGAGAAGGGCTGGCACACGAGGGGTTCTCCCTGGAAACCGTGGGGAGCTGAGAGCACACAGGCCTGTGAGTCCACAACAATCTGGGAAGAGCGGAGTGATGGTCTGTCACCGTCTCCTTAAGAAGGACACTGTAACCCTGTGCAGAAAGAGAGGGTTGAGCATTGGAAAGTTCACCAAAGCAGAGTTAATCGTGCAGCTGGAGGAGGATGACCGCTCTAAGGAACAGATTCCTGACCCCAAATGGGGCTATAGCAGGATCTGGGAGCAGCTGGAGTAGTAGCCAGGCATCGCCAAGACTCCTGTCCCCGACCAGACGGGGGTCTTCATGATCGGGTTCCCCATCGGGGGATCGGAGATGGATGGGATTGGAGCTGAGTCCGAGAGAGCCAGAGGACTGTAAGAGACAGCGAGAGCCCGAGAAAGAGCTGCAGAAGCAGCAGCAGCAGCATGAACTGGCGATGGGGGAGCGGAGAGGCCTAGGGGACCTCCCAGGGGTGCGTGGGGATAGACCCCGGGGTGCCAGTTCCGCAGGGAACCTCGAGACTAAATTGCTGCCCCTGGTTGAGGAGGGGAGGATGTGGATGCCCACCTGACTGCCTTTGAGCAGGCTGGAGATTTGAACCAGAAGGACCCTGCGGAAAAGCCCCGGTGTCTAGCTCCCTTGTTGGGTCCCAAGGCCATAGATTCCATCAGCCCGATGGGTGGTGGGGTGGACAGGCTCCCACTCCTGACCCCAACCTATATGTCTGTGTGGAGTTTTCTGGGGCCAAGCCCCTCGGACCTCCAGTGGGAGCAGAAGGTGATGGTCAATGGGGAGACATTCCTGGGGTGGCGAGATCCGGGGACAGAGAGAATTGTTGTCAGGCCCTGGGTGGTGCAGCCTCAGATGCTGAGGGGCTGTGTGAGCTGGGTGAGGGTCCTGGGACGAAGCCCCTCGCCCTGCCTATGGCCCAGATCCCTGTGCAGACCCAGGAGGGGTGGGGCTGGCTGGTTGTTGGGGTTCTCCGGGATATCGGCTGCGAGACCCTGATGTGGGGTGACTGTGTCTCTTTGGGACAGGATCCAGGTCCTGCTCCGGTAACTGCCAAGGGTTTGAATTTGAATCCAGGGAACCAATCCGCGGAGAGGGAAATGGTCAGTGAAAATGCAGATGACCTGGCTGGCAGGGGGGAGGATTGGCTAGGCTCAGGCTACCTGCCTGCCTGTAACTAGACCCCTGGGGCTGGGTGGGACTGAGAGATGCTCCCCGCCCCCCTTGCACACCAGAGGGGGTCTCACGCTGGCTCTGATGCAGTGAGGAAAGCAGGGAGCTCGCTGCCTACCCCCACTGGGACAGCAAGGGCAGCGCTGAGCACAGTGGGAGCTGAGACCCCAGCTGAGTGAGGGAGACACAGGCAGGGCAGGGGATCTGTTGGGAGTGGCAAGGTGCTTGGTAAGGAAAGTCTGGATGAGCCTAGGCAGCCTTGTGAGCTGATGGCTTTGTCCAGTCAGCAGGGTGGGAAGGCGAGGAGAGTGGAAGAGGAGTGTCCCTGGACCTTACCTGTTAGCTGGGTGGAGAATTGGGACAGTGAAGGAAACGTGCCTGTGTCTGTCAGGGGTATTGACTTGCCTATGGAGGGAGCTACCCTGATCTCCAAGCAGTTGTCTGTGACCAGCCTTGTGTGCTGGGACAAGGGGAAAGAGATCCCAAGCTGTGTGTCTGGGAAAGGAGAAAGTGTGTCCGGCTCTTCTTTGTCTGTGGAGCAGACAGAAGGGGCCTTTCAGCCTGTGACGGTTGAGGGTCGTGCAGTTGTCTCAGAGTTTGTTCTGGATTCAGCTAAAGCCCAGGAAGGGAAGGGTCCTAAGTTTGTGTCTGCTCGGGAGAATGGCCCTGTAACTAGGTCGCATCCAGTTAGTGTCAATGTAAAATCCCAGAGCCCAGACAATTCTGGTGCTTGTATTTTGCCTGTTGCTAGTGTGTTGTTGGGAAAGGATGTCGCAACTCTGTCTAATCAGGGTGAGATCCTAGCCAGGGCACAAGGAGAGCATGAAGATGATGTGATTGTGTTACCTACTGAGGGTGTGGAAACCTGTAGCAAGAAGGAAAAGATTCCTGAACGTGTGGCAAAGAGAAGGAGAATGCTTCTGACCTTTTATCTAGGAAGTCTGTCAGTTTGCCTGAAAGGGGATTGTGTAGGAATCCGCTGGATGGGCCAGAGGTGATTCTGGATGTAAGTGAGACCCAGAAAGAGTCTGTTGTTGCTCAGGAAAGTGTTCCTCTAGAGCAAGCCCTCGTTAAAGAGGGTAAGAGCAGAATTTCTGTGAGGGGTGAATTGTTGCATAGAAAAGCCCTAGGGAAAGGAATCCTCATGGAGTCTTTGCAAGCAGTTTACTGCAACTGAAGGGTGTGAAAGTGATTTAATCAAGAAAGTTTCAGTTCCTAACAGCCAGAAATTTTCTGTTGTGAATGGATCCACTGACTTCCCTGTTGAAAGATCCAGTGTGGAGAGCTTTGAGAAGGTCTCAGTGAAAGCTGTTAAGAAAGTTAAACAGTCCTATAACCAAGTGGCTGTGTTTGGCCAGCTTGTTGGGGAGAAGACCCAATCCCAGTTTGACCTCCTGGGGTTTTGGGGGTGGCCATAGGTCACGGGCCGCATAAACCTTCCCACATGCGGCCTGCGAGTGCTGTCGACCACCCCTGACCTAAGGGAGGGCGTGAAACTGGAAGGGCCTGGTGTAACTCCTACCAAAGAATGGGAGAGATGCTGGGGCATCCATGGGAACGCTGGTGGCTTCGAACTTCCCCAGGTCACTGGCTAAAACGACCCCGCTCAGTTTGATCTGGAAGGGGGGAGAGATGTGACGAAGTGGGACTGTTCTTAATGTTTCCTCTGAATAGTGTGGGGGTGCCTCAGTTTCCCCTATGCAGTTCTTAAGTATCTAGGTGGTGGGGTAAGGGTGTATGATCATTGCAGAGCCCTAGAGGGCAGGTGTGTGCAGGGGTCTGGACACAGAGAATGGCCGACACCCTGTTTCCTGGCAACTGATGGCCTTGGCCCTTCCTCCCTGCAAGGTGAGAGCTAAAGGGTTGGAGAACAAAGGAATCAGGTGACCTCCTGGCCCGGGAAAGGGACAAAGCCCAGAGGAGGAGGGGCTGGAGGGGGTTTCAGTTTGGGGCTGGCTGGGACATGGAGTGAAGGGCAGACGTGGTTGTCTGGCTCACTGTCCCCCAAAATGGACCCAGCTGAGGGGTCCGGTTCTCTGCAGCTACAAGGTCTGAGTTAGACCATGTTCCTGTCGTCTAATAAACCGCTGTTTCCCTGGCTGGCTGAGAGTCCCGTCTGACTGTGGAGTTGGGGGGCAGGACCCTCTGGCTTCCCCAGGAGCCCCGCCTGAGCGGACTCGCTGTGTGAAGCGCACGGAGGGGCAGAGGATGCTGAATGCTCCGAGGTCAGGCCCAGGAAGGTGGAAACTGTGAGCTTTGTGTCCTGAAGACAGGCTGCTCATAGAAAGGAGACTGCCCCAGAGTCCTGACTGGCTTCATGGGGAGCAGTTCCAGAGCATCGCCCAGGGACTCCGTGACACCAGGCAGCGTCACTTCCTAGCCCAGTGGCTACAGGAGGCAGTAGCCTCTGCAGAGGGACAGCCCATGCCCTGCTCCTCAGTCTGTCTCTCTGTCTCAGGTTCAGTGCCCTGGGGATGGCCCAGGCCTTTGCTTGGTGTCGTATGGACGGGCAGTTTCTAACAGCTCGGGAGATTTGACTGTGCGAGAGAGAAAAGTTCCCTTTGCCTGTGGTCGCTGCTGGCCTGTGAGCAGAGGGCTGAGCTATGCCCTGATCTCCCATGCTGGCTGCAGGTGGCCTGGCCTGGCCCAGCCTGACCTGACCCTGGGGGAGGCTTCATGTGAGTGTAGGCTGTGGGGGCAGACAGAGCTGAGATGACTAACTGCAGATGCCCAGAAAGCTCCTGTGGCTTGGTGTAAGTGGGCCTCCTGAGCGTCCACTCGGGTCATGCTACAGGCAGCCTGCCTCATTTTCCCCCCTTGGACTTGTGAAATGAAACTTCACCCAGGATTTTGTGGTCAAAAATACCCATCCTTGGGGGCTGGGTTGATTAATATAAAATAAACCCCAAACCTAACTCCAAATCCCAGAATCAAGTCTGTCCATCAGCCCACCCCAAACAAGGTGTCTCTCAGGGCCCTTCCTTTGGCAGGCCACTCCCAGGCCCGACCTAACTCCCAGGAGACTCGGCTAGCCCTGACTTGTTCCGTGCACACTTCCCCTTTGCTGCAGTTGTCGGGAAATCACCTGACCTCTCCCAGGTGTGGCTCCTAGTAACCAGGGCTGGCTGGCCCCAGGCCTGCCACCCTGCTCCACTAGGGCGTGATGCTCCTTCCCTTGGGAGTGGCTGTAGGTGGCAGCCACAGGGGCCTTTGGACTCCACTCTCATTGCCAGGCCCAGGAGCTGGACCTCTTTGTCCCAGCACCCTCTCTGTGAGTTAGAACCGCTTCTGGGCTGTGCCTGGCTGCCCTGCCCCCCGGGCATGGGGGGGAGGTAGCTGGAGCCCATTCTGGTCATAGCCTGGGACCTGTACGGGGGTGGCACGGGGGGTATGCCAGGGAAGATGTCTGGCTCTGCCTGCTGGGGAAATCCCAATGGTTGGATCCATTGGCACTGCAGCCCCTTTACTGCAGGGAGCAGTGAAGGGACCTGGTGTAACCAGCAGCAGCCTGGTCTCTGGCTCACCCTGCATCTCCAGCCCGCTGGTAGCGGGTCAGGGCTCTGTCCAATGGCCTCTCACCTCTTGCAGGTATGTCACCATGCCGAGTGCCAGCAGGTGAACCACAGCAGTCCCCTGAACCTCTGTGAGGCCTGTGACCACAAGTTCCACGGCACCATGCACTTTGACGGGCACATCCGCTTCGACCTGCCCCCCCAAGGTGAGAGCCTTGGCCCTGGGGGTGGCTGGGGCCTGGTGAACATAACCCTCCTTCCCCGTGGGGCACGGTCAGCGATGGTGCTCCCTCCTCAGCTGGCCTCGTCCCAGGGGCTCCTCCTCCCCGCTGCGGGGATTTGCCCTGTTCTCGTCCTGGGGGCCTGTTCCCAAGGGCTCAGCCTCCCAGAATGCTCCCCTCAAGCCCTGCCACGCCAAATGCCCCTCCGCAGGGCTTCTTGCCAGCAGAGCACCAGGCAGGCAGGAGAACGGATCCTCGTGCATGGCGCGGCCTGTCAGCGGAGGGAGCAGTGATGGGCCTGTTGGCAGAGGCAGCAGGAGAGGCTTCCCCATGCGGCTGCAAAGGCCCCAGTCTCCCAGCCCTAGAGCTGCCGGGCAGGAGTGCTGAGCCTAGGGACTAGGGAGTCGACCTGTGCCCGGGGTCTGACGGGGCTCGGTCTCCTGGGTGACTCATCCGTTGTTCCTGGTTGCAGGTTCCATTCTGGCCCGGAACGTATCCACACGGTCATGCCCCCCACGCACCAGCCCTGCCTCCGATGTGGAGGAGGAGGACGAAGGGCTAGTGGATGGGAAAGGGTGAGTATGTTCATGTGAAGGGCTAGCGGTGGTGCTTCCGTCTCCTGGGCAGCAGACAAGATGGGTCCCAGAGGCAGCAGGATTCCGGGGCCCAAGGGGCAGGGGGACCTGGGTACGGGGACACTGGGCAGCTGCACTTAACAATCAAGACACCAGGTCTAAGGCTGCAGAGTATGGTCTGGATGCGCTGATGTCTCCCCAGGGCCGGGGGCTTGTCTCAAAGACTGAATGAACCACTGTAGAGCGCTGGCTTGCTCTGTGCAGGGGGTCACCTGAGACCCTCTGCTCGTTTCTCCAGCCCCAACTGCTGCCCTGCCCTGCTCCCCCTCCCTTCTCGCTGCTGCTGATCCCTAACTCGTGGATCCTGCGCAGTGGGTCAGAGCCCTGTGCCGGGGCCGTATGGGACGTTACTCCAGGCGAGGGAGTTCGGCTCCCGTTGGCTGTAGCTGGGGTGACCATGGGGTGAAGGGGCCTGGTGTAATGTGGCTGGGAGTCGGGCTCCAGTGGCAGTAATAGGGAGGAGCAGCTGCTGCTTTCCCTGGGGCTTTGGAGTCTGCTCAGCCCCTGGGTCCCGGCGTGGGGTGGGGATCTCTGACCGCTATTGCTCTTGCCAGGCCCAGGCTCTGTGTGCCAGGCCCAGGCTCCGTGTGCCAGGCGATCCCTGTAACTGTGTTTGTGCCGTGTAGGGACAAGAAGAGCTCAGCGCTGAAGCTCCCCAAGAAGAAAGCCCGGCGCAGACACACAGATGTAAGGAGCCCGGCTTTGTCTCTTGCTTTGTGACTCATGGGGCCCTGGCAGTTGGCTCTGGGCATGGGCTGCTGGGCCTGGGCATGGAACCAGAGCCTTGGAGCAAGTGTCCTGTGCTGGGACAGGGGGGCCTCGCTTGGCTGCTGCCCAGAGCCGTTTGGGATGCTGTGAGGTCCGACGCTCAGCAGCTCTGGTTTGAAGGGCAGCAGGGGAGCGTAGCCTGCCTGCTTCAGTCTGTCTGTCTGTCCCAGCTCCTCACAGAGCCAGAGTGTGGGTGACCCCCCCAGTGACAGGCCCCCATCCCCAATTCTAGCGAGGGCTCCATCCCCCGGATTCCCGCTGGAGTGGCTCTCACTGCATAGCTAGGCCTGTGCCAACCGTGCTGTCTGTGGGACCCCCTACCAGGGGTGGATTCCCCCGCCAGCTCTGGCACAGCTGTGAAAGGAGACAGGCCGGGACTAAGGAGGGGGCCATGGAGTTGCCCAGATTTGTGGGGTTGATGGTCAGGCAGGTGAAAGTTGGGGGCACCGACCCTGCAGGATGGAGGGCTGGCTCTGGGTCCATGGCACTTGGGCAATGGCTTTGCTAACTCCTGCCCCCTACCCCAGGACCCCAGTAAAGAGTGCTTCACCTTGAAGTTCGATTTGAATGTGGACATAGAAACAGAGATCGTCCCAGCCATGAAGAAGAAATCGCTGGGGTGAGTTGTGGCCACCAAGCTAGACTGGCTGAGACCCTGGGACTGCTCCTGGGGTGGGGCAAAGAGTGGGCCTGTGACTCCAGGTGCCGTGCAGAGGCTCGGGGTCCCGGGGTGGTCAGCTGTGGACTCTAACCCTGATCCAGGAGCTGATGTGCCCTTGGCACTGCCCAGTGCTCCACGCCTCCCCGAAGCTCCCTGCTCGCTTTGGCCTCTTGCCCTGGCTTCCCTGGGCGCAGGCGGGTGCTGCTGACTAGTGAGCGCATAGGTGCCCTGCCCAGGGCTCGCTGGCTCACCCTGCACTGAGCAATGGAGGGGCCCCAGGACTGGCACCGCCCATTGTGGTGCTTTGCTGGGGGGTGTCCTGGAGCTGCATCAGGGAGTTGTCACCCACTGTGCCTGTCTGGGGTGCCTGGGAGGCTGCTGTGTTTGACTTGGCCACGCGCTCATGGAGAAACCTGCTCCGTGCCGCACCTGGGTCCCTGCCACCCTTCTGTTCCCCATGGGCATCATCTCTCAGAGCCATCTCCACAGCCTCCTCTCCCAGGAGCAGTGACGGGTTACCCTGCAGAGTCCCCTGCCAGCTTCTCCTCCCATGTGTTCTGAGTGGGGTGTCTGTGGCTCTAGCCAGCTGCTGAGGCCGAGTAGCTGCTGGCCAGAGCCGAGAGCGGTGCCCTTGTGTGGGAGCTGTGGCTGCTCCCCAGCCCCCAGCTGAGCTGAGTGTTCGGCACAGGCCTGCTCGCAGGCAGGTTGCTTTGGGGAGAGCGTCGCTGAGCTCTCAGGCCAGCAGGTTGGTGAGTGGTGGCAGCAGCAGGAGCCCTGTGCGTGTCCCCAGCGCTGCCCGCCGAGCTCCTTCCCCACGCAGTGTGCCTGGCCAGCGCTCCCGTTCGGAGTGGGTGGGGGATCCTCTTCCCTGAGCCCAGCCCCAGGGCAGGGAGGAAGTTGGGCCGACGTCTCTTTCGCTGCCCCCAGAGAGGTGCTGCTGCCGGGGTTCGAGAGGAAAGGCATCGAGCTGGCGAAGGTGGATATTTATCTGGATCAGTCCAACACGCCTCTGTCGCTCAGCTTCGAAGCGTACCGCTTTGGGGGACACTACCTGAGAGTGAAAGGTGCGCCCCGTCCGGCCCCGTGTGTCCCATGGCTCGGCGGGAGGGGGGATGCCCCCAGCGCAGAGCCCACGCACTGCCCTGCAGCAAAGGAGGCGCTGCAGGAAGTGGCTCTGGGGGGATGTTTGAATTGGCTCTGCTGCCCTCTAGGCTCTAGGTCCATGGCGTCCTGGGCTGCATAGGGAATGGGGTTTGGGACCTTCCCCTCTTGGGACGCAGGTTCCCATTCAGCCCAAGTCAGGGCTGGCGTGGTTCAAATCCAGCCTCTGCCCAGGGAGCAAGAGAAGGACTCGCGGTGCTGAGCTCCCTTGGGCCAGCGCAAGCAGCCTTTCCAGCCTGCAGGGTGGGGGCGGCTGAGATTGCACCTGGGGGCGGGGGCCAGGCCTCACTCAAAGTGGCTCCCGGCTGCTCGTCCCCTTCCATATCCCCTGGGGGAGTCGGGGAGGAAGGCAGGGCAGAGCGTTATTCCTGCAGTGTCCAGCAGGGGTCACCGTCTGAGCAGTGCCGCAGCGTCCGCGCCTGGAGAGGATGAAGCCCCCCTGGAGGGCACTCTGCTTGTGTGGCAGCGAGGGCGAGTGCCCAGTGGGCTCCTGCCAGGGCTGGGCATGCTGTGCTGCCGTCCGGCTAGGCTTCAGGCTAACGGACTGGGACAGACCTGGGCTTCCTGCAGCCCCCGGGGAGGTAGGAGGGTCTGCCAGGCCCAGCCATGGTGGGGACCCGCTGGGACTGGGCAGCTGTTGCAGCCTGCAGAGCCGTGTGCCCAGGATGTGTGCCTCTGGCACGTGCCACGGACACTGCGTGAGCCGTGCTCCCCTTGGGCCAGGAGCCAGGGGGGTCGCTCCGCTACCCATAGCAATCGCTTGGGTGCTGAGGCTGGTGCCCGTCGGCTGACCCCCTGCCCTGTGCTCCCCTCACAGCCAAACCCGGCGATGAGCTCAAGGTGGAGCAGGACGTGAAAGACTTCAAATCGCTGAGTCTGCCCATCATGCGCTCCTCAGGCTCCGCCTCCACCTTCCTCTTCACCCCCGCTGGCGAGAGGCTGGACCAGCCGCCCTTCCGCCGGGAGAGCGTAGACATCCTGGTGAGTTGGGAGGCGGCTGACCAGCAGCGAGGGCCAGCGTGGCACCTGGGCGGCGGCCGGGCTGGGGGCTCAGCGGAGTTGTTGGGACCTGGGTGGGGTGGGGAGGTGACTGTGTATGGCCCCGTACCAAGCACTTTGCTGAGACCAGTCCGTCCGATGTACTGAGCAGTGGGGAGCTGAATTCTAGGAGCTGACGCTGCAGGACACTGAGACGGCGGGGCTCACCTCTCCGTGGACAACGGGGCTTCTCTGTAGAGCTGTGGGGTTCTTGCTGGGAAACACCGGAGTGGCCCAGCCCGTGTCGGGTGCTCGGATCACGGTGGGCCCTCTTTGTCTCCTGGGGCCTGGGGTGCTGCGTCCTCTCTGCTGAACCTTGAGCACTGTGGCTGGGTCTCGGGGATGTCTCTCCCTATCAGGGAGCAAAGCGATAAGATCAGATATAGACAATAAATGGAGCTGTTGATGGGCAATTGTTTGTTTGGCAAGCAAAGGTTTCAGCTTATCCAAAGCCTTCTGCCTGATAAGGGGAATCTCAGTCAACAAACAGCTCCTCCATCCAGCAATCAGCAGCATTTGTCCCCTGTTGACTGGGGAGAGCTGGCCCTGCCCGGCACAGGGAAAGGCCCAGGGTTCCAGGCAGAGCTGGGCAGGAAATGGAGAGGATTGGAGATTTCAGACAAGGTTCTCAGTGGGAATCGGAATGGACTGTCAGAATGGCTGTGGCGCCTGTCGGTGGAAATGGGTTGCTAGGATTTTGACCTTTTTCATTTTTTGAGCACTTTAAAAATTATGAATGCACTTACGTTCCGAAATGGGACGTCAGTTTGAGCTGAAAACCAGAACTTTTCATTTTGAAAACATAGGGACAGGATCTTTCAGCAGTTTCAAAATGTCAATTCGTCAAACCTGACCCTGTCCAGGAAAATCAGCTTTTTCTGGTGAAAAACTTCTGGAGAAAATCTCCCGCCCAGCAGTAGTGCTAGGTGTGTGCTGCTCAGGCGGTATGATGCTCACGTGGATCAGCTCATGGTTTCCAGGGCGCAGACACCTCCTGACATATGGGCTTGTTTTCCGGTCATTAACAGACCTCCGCAGCCTCTGTGCACACTGAGCCCTGAAATGCGGCTGCCTCTGGGCAGGGATGCAGCAGCAACACGATGCAAGAGATTCCTGCTGGGGCAGGATAATGTCTCCAGCCGACAGCCATGCTGGGGCTGGGGAGGATGTTTGGGTTTGTGTGAGGTGCTTGGGACTTCTGCTGGGAATCTGGGGTAGAGCTGGGCTGGAGCAGCTTCCTCTCCCTGCAGCCCAGAGAGGCAAGTGCCCAAGCTGGCTGCTGCCAGAGTTACAGTCCCAGGAGGAACCAGGTTGCTGAGCGAAGGCTCTGCTGAGAGGAGCCTGAGGCAGGCGTCTGCACCTGCTCCCCCTGCAGTGTCGGGGGCGCTGCTGAGGGGGGCCAGTGTGAGTGCCAGCAGAGGTTCCCAAGTTCCAAGGGTGAGGGCAGGGCTGGGAGTGGGGCGGGGGGAACAGCAAGAGCTGGGGCACAGGGCAGCGAGGAGCCAGCCCGGTTCAGCCGTGGCATTAACCCAGCTGGCATTTTCCAAGCTGAGAAGGAAGCGTGTGTCTGTGGTCACATCCCCCAAGAGCTTGGTGATGCAGCTCCGTCTCCCCCACATCTGGGCTGGGCTCTGCCTCCTGGCTAGCCTGGGGCCCGTGCGGCACCGTGTGGTGCTGGGGCACACGACCGTCTAGGCCAGCGCCCCATTGGTCAGTGGGTCTTCCCAGCACAGCCTCCGTTGGGGGGAGCACCTGGGAGGGCTCAGGAGTGAGTCGGATGAGATGGGGGTGGGGGCCCAGTCCCAGCCATTCTTCCTGGCCACACTGAGACCTGAGTGTGTGTAATTTCTGCCATGTGTGAGTGTGACTCGGTGACAGGGGCATGTCTGACTGGGCTCTGCATGCCAGCACAGCTGGCCGTGTGCCTTGTGTCCCCTGGGTTGTGGGGGTTCAGGCCTCTGGGGCAGCCCCCATGCTGGCTCTCCCAGTCCCTGCCAAAGCAAACCCCCCCAGCTAGTGCCACCTCCTCTGGGAAACCTGCACCCGGGAGCGGCGATAGGTGCATGCTCCCAGGGGGGCTGGAGCCGCCGTGCGCAGGATGGTGAGAGAGTCAGCCCAGCGTGACGCGGCTAGAGCCCGCTGGACGGTGCATGGCTCGGGGCCTGTTTCCCAGCACAGGCTGGCCCTGATTCTGGGAACTTTGCTTTCCCACCCCTAATCGCCCTATGAATAAACCCCAGCATGTCCCCCCACCCCCCACGGCTCCTCTGCACCTGACCTCAGCACGGGGCTGCCTCCTGCTCCTGAGCCTTGGACCAAAGCCTGCTCCTGGCGGTGTGATGCCAGTGCCCAAGGGGGGAGCTGTCCTGCTGGCTGGGGGGGTGAGGGAGGATTTCATGGGGAGGAGCCATGAGTGACATGAATTGGATACAGTGTAAGGAGTTGGGGCAGGCTGAAGGGGCTATGGAGAAGAGGGGTTTGTCAGTTCACATGCAGCTAATATCGGCAGGTAGCAGGCCAGGCACATGCCCCTCTGGGGTGTTATTGAGACAAGTCACATGGGGCAGGGAGGGGGCTTGTACTAAGTAAAGGGAGGAACCTCTGGGCGGGGTGTCCTGGAGGGGCTGGAAGTGGGGCGTGGCACCGGAGCCTGCCCCTTCCAGTGCATCCCAGGCCAGCAGGGAGTGACGGGAAGTGGCTGCCTTCAGTCTGCCATGAGAGGTGGTCTTGCCTCTCTGTGCAGCCCCAACCACGCTACATCTGGGCCGCTGATCAGCAGGCTCCATGGGGAAATCAGACAGTGAGTTCCCAGGGCTGCGTGTCGAGGAATGGGAGAACATACGATGGAGTAAATGGGCGCAGATAGTCAAAGGAGGTAACATACCCAGTCACTGTCCAACATGAAACAATGTTAAACTAGGTTGGCGTTTGGTATCCGGGGAGCTCAGCTGCTTGCTCCCATGGCAAACACCCCAGTGAACAGCCTTTAGCCCTTGTTAAAGATACAGAAGGGAAAAGAGGTAAAGCATTCAACATGCTAAGTGTTAAATAAAACTGTCATTGTGACAGCAGCCCTGGCTCCCTGTCCTGTTAACTGGAGACCTTTTAAAGGAACCCCCGCCTGGCAGTCTCTCCGATGGCATTAAAGATGGGATGACCGTCCTATTGGGGAAAGAGAAGAAGTTAGTTGAGATGGGCTGGAGCTGTCACTTCTGTTAAAGTCTGTTCCCATTTCCTAAAAGACAAACCAGACAAACCGCGAAAGGGGAGACAAAAGCCCAGCAAAGAAACAAAACGTGGCTTCTGGCTCTGGTGCTGATTTGCACTCGCAGCCTGGCTGTTGGAAAACCACAGGCCCAGCCCACGGCCTTATCCACCACTCCAAGCCCAGGCAAACTTGTACCAGTCTCAGGCTGTTCTGGGCATTGCTTTTACTTGCTTCTTGGGTCCCAGGTTTGCTGCGGGGTGCCGAACGTAGTCTTGGCTGACTAAGCCAGACTCTTATTACACAGAAGGAAAAAGACGAGGGATAGGAGAGAACAAAAGTAAGGTGGGAAGGAACAGAACACACAAGGGTGGGGGGTGGGAACGACCGTCTCAAATCCCAGGGGGTATTCGGGATTGAGTGGGAGCCAGCGGAGGTGGTGATGTCATCTGGGTCCCTCTCTGGCCTGGCCAAGTCATTTCTCAGGATTAGGATGACAAAGACGCAGGTGTTATGGGAAATCTCATGGTCCCAGGAGGCGGCGGGGATGAGGGTGGGGGTCGGTCAGCTCACGGCAGTGAGTGTCGGCAGACAGCTCCTTGGGATAATCCCCCCCACCCCCCAAGTCTTCCTTTTCTTTGAAGAGCTCCAGAAGGGAGGGGTGGGTGGACTAACCATCCCCTCACTATGCTGGTCACCAGGTCGATCTCCTTCCCAACACACCACCAGGCGTGACTGGAACACAGCCCCGGAGTTCCACCAGCAGCCGACTAATTCTGTCCTTGTCTCCCTTTTCCCATCAACATTTGTTACAGGTTATTGTGACCTCTTAGGAACTTTCACTCCCTTTCTACAGCTGAGCTGCAATGAGGTTAAATTGATAGGCCCAGGTATTACAAAACATCTCCCAGTGGCGGGGCCACACCCCCTCAAGGGGAATGTAGTGGAAGTCAGCGTTGGTGCTGCTTTGAGCAGGGGGTTGGACTAGATGACCTCCTGAGGTCCCTTCCCACCCTGATAGTCTATGATTCTAAGTTCACCCTGCAGGGTAATGCGCTATCACTCAGCACCTTTCATCACCCCAACCATCACTGTGGGCTGGGCTCAGCTTATCTGCATGGCTCATGGCATATGGCCACATAAACTGGTGTGTGTAGCTACGTAAACCTCTGTGCATGCGTATGTGCAGCCCCATAAAGCTGGGCGTGCACTGCCAGGGCAGTTCCATGCCGCAGGCGTGCAGTGTGCGAGATAAGCTGAGCTCCCATTGGCCTCGCCGGGGCTGCTGCGGGCCTGTGCTGTGACTTCTCCTTCGTGGGCGTGCCCCGGAGTCTTGAGACTTGACGTAGACCAGGGCAAACAGGAACTGTCTCTCCAGGTCTGTGCCCGGTTTTCCCAAGGTTGGGTTCGGTATCAAAGGTGAGCTGCACCCGTGGAGCCGCGTTCCCAGACCTTTGCCCCGGCAAGTGAGATCTCTGTGCAGAAGGCTTGCTGCTGTCCCCCCTCGAGCAAGCATGTCCCAGCCAGGTGCTGCCCCTCCGTTCCCAGACACGAGCGGCTAGTTGGTTGCTGCCACGGGGGACGTGGATTCAGCCTGAAGATGTTTCTGCAGCTTGTTTTTGGGGCCTTTTTTGGAAAACACCTTGCTCCCAGGCAAGCCCGGCGTGTGTGAGCCAGGCGCTGCTCACGTTCTCCCGAGCCATCAGTCTGGGCACGACAGGACTCTCCTGCCTCTCCCTGCGGGGCCAGGCACCAGCAGGAGCAAAACGCCCTTGCACCTGACTCTGGGCTGAGTCCTCCACCCAAGGCCAGTACCAGCTGCCAGAGAGGAGCTACCCCGCCCGCGTCAGCCCCCGCTGACCCCGCAACCCAGAGAGCTGGCTGTGCCTCCAGGGCTCGTGGCTGCAAGGATCCACCACTACAATGCTCAGCTGGGGCAGGCTCACCTCCCAGAGCCGATGGCCAGGCCACATACAGCCTGGCGTCGCCAGGCGCTGGCGGGACAGGAGGGGGCTGGGCACCAAAGCAAAGCCACTAACAAGAGCCCCAGGCCAGGCTGGAGGGTGAAGATGCAAGGGCCAGAGTCAGTGCACTGCTGGACGGCTGGAGGTCACCTGGGACTGGAGGCCCCAGGATGCGTGGAGAAAGTGAGTGACCTCCTTGGGATGCAGCCCTGCCCACCTGGGCCAGAGGGTGAGCGGGTGGCTGAGTCCTGGCCCCTTCACCGGGTGTCTGCAGGAGCACGGTTCCCCTGCAAGAGCCAGCGGCCAGTTGCTGACATGGGACACATGGGAGATGATAGGCAGAGGTCACACCCTAAATGAGGTTCTGCAGGGAGCTCACTGCTCCCCGAGTCCACACTGAGCTCCCTGCAGGTCCCCCCCACCCCATGCCGCCTTGCTGGGGCTCCCCCTGCGGCATCCTCATCGCCTGCTCTCGCCCCTGCCACATCGCTGGCACTCCCCTTGCACCTGCAGCACCCACTTCCCAGCCACGCCCCTGTGTTCTGAAGTGTGGTCCCTGCCCGAGGAATACCCCGCCCACGAGCTGCGTGGAGACTGTCAGTGCTGTCAGGAGCTCCGACTCTGGCTGAGATGTGCCAGGGCCCCGCAGCCCGGGGCCAGCCCCCTGCCACACAACCACACTTGGTTTGGTGGTTTGAGCGGGGGGCATGGGTCAGTGTTCACATCGTGCTCCCCGTCAGTGCCCAGCCTGGGCCCGCGAAGCTGCTGATCCAACCAACGGACCAAATTCGATGAGGACTCCTGGTCACATGCCACCTGAAGCTCAGAAGTGCCCTAGCTGGCATGCCCTCAGCTCAGCCTGAGTGAAGGCGTCCCGGTGCCAGCCGTGTGCTCAGAGCATGGCCACGGGGTTGGTTCTGTTCCCTGGGCCATGCTTTTTGGGGTGACCTGTTACAAAGTCGTTCACTGCCAAGGGACAGGACGGCTCCCTGATCTCCTGTTGCATGCCTTGGTAGAGCAACCTCTGGTAGGGAATGTGCTTGGGTGGGAGGGTGGAGCAGGGTAGAGGGGAGCAGGCTGCCCCAGTGCTGTGGTGGGGGGCCAGCTGCCCCGGTGACAGACCTGTGTACCGGCAGGCAGCAGCCCTCCCTGATCCCTGGGCGAGGAGGTGGGGTTTGGATCTTAGTTCCTGTGTGTGCCATTCATATGCGCCATGGGGTTTCCGCCAGCAAGCGGCTGGATGGGCAGGTGCCTTGGTGTGTCCGGCTTGTCCCGAAGGCTGGGAAATTCCAGCGGGGGCTGCTCCCCGTATGCTGCCTAGGTGTGGCTCTCCATCCTTTCTCTCACAGCCCTCGCAGCAGCTGACAAGCTGCTGGGCCAGGAGTGCTGTGGTCACGGGGGCGCCCTGGCCTGGCTGCCCCAGGGGCCATTCTAGAGCAAGAAAGGACAGAGCTCCCCTTCCTGCTGCGACTGCAGGCCCGGGCCTGCACCTCGCTCCCTGGGCGGCTCTTCTCCCTGCAGCAGAGGCTTCTCCTGTCAGGGCAGGTGTCCCTCCCCTGGCTAACAGGCTGATTGACAGGGTGTGGC
Source organism: Natator depressus (assembly GCF_965152275.1). Classification (NCBI taxonomy): domain Eukaryota; kingdom Metazoa; phylum Chordata; order Testudines; family Cheloniidae; genus Natator; species Natator depressus. The sequence continues at coordinate 22,095,979 of NC_134251.1, read as the reverse complement.
TGTCAGAGGCAGCCCCGGCCCCTGCAGTTCATGCTCAGAACGGGTGGGTGCTTTCTGCGTGGGGTCGGGCTGTCGGTGAGACTTGCACTGTGGACCTGTGGCTGGATCATTTGCCCTTCAGGGCCTCCCTGGGCCTCTCCCATTCTGCCTCAGTGCTAAGGAGGGAGCCCTGGTCCCCAGAGGGGATCGTCTCCTGCGCTGCCTGGCCCTCTGCGTGGACTGGGCTGCCCCTGCCCCACACCGCTTGGCATGAAGGAAAAGCCCCTGAGCATCAGCATGGCCTTTGGCCGACTCATGGCTGGGAAGAGCTGGCCCCACCTGTGTTCTGGGAGTGAGAGGGACGTGGCCGTTGTGTCCGTGTGCCCCATGGACGTGGGCTGCCAGGTGAGTGCCCGGGGCGGCAGGCAGGCAGGGTGCTGATGTTCTGGGTATCTGCCTGGATTTCAGCAGAGTGTCCAGGGCTGCAGTGACCCCAGCGGAGAGCCAGACGCAGCAGCAGCAGGAACCCTGCCCTGTGCTCAGGGACTGCCAGGAGGGAGGGTGGGCTCCTGGGGACTCAGCACATCTGGGTTACTTAGTCTGTAAGGTCTTTGGGGCAGGATCTCTGTGTGTACAGCACCTGGTGCAAAGGAGTCCTGGGTCAGCCTTAGCCAAAACAAACAATTCTTCCTGGCTCTGCCCCGGGCTCGCTGTGACGTTGGGTGGCCCCTCAGCGCCCCAGCTGGGTTGTGGAGACACTCAGACGTTGTGGTGACGGGCACGTCTGCCCCAGGGGGAGGAAATGCAGCCAGCTGTCGTCAGGGACGGGCTCCCCTGGCACCCCAGAGCCCCTGCAGGAGCATGGCTGTGGAGCAGGGGCAGGGCTCTGCTGAGCGGTGCCCCTTGCTGGGCGTGTATTGGCCAGGCACACACCGGGCTGGCTGCAATGGCACGTATCGGGGTGAGCCGCCCCAATGGGCAGGGCCATAGCTTGAACGCTCCAAGCTGGGGGTTGGCCCATGTGCAGAACTCTGCCCTGGGTCTGCTGTCACAATTGCTGCTGTTGGAGGGGCTGATCCAGGGCTTGGCTGGGCCTGTGTCTGTGTGCGGGGAGATGGGAATGTGGCAGGGGCAGGCAGCAGGGCTTGTGCAGTTACCACAGCTGGGCAGCCGGGCCCCCGGAGTGAACTGGCCCCCACTTGCCGAGACGTTTGGCTGGATCGTGCCCCTGTGGCCTCCCAGCACCAGACATACCAGGGCTGGCCCGGCAGGGACGGCAGGCTGCTGGAAGCTGCAAGAAACCAGCAAAGGGGTGGGTGGACGGTGGCTTTGCAGGGAGAGTTGGAGGAGGATAGAGAAGCTTGTGTACTTGGGGGAGCTGCAGGTCTAGCTTAGGGAGGTGGCTGGGACTGGAAGGAGCCTGAAGTGCGCTGGGTTGATCTGAGCTGGCTGAGGCTTCGTGTCTGGCCACTCGCCTGGCCCTGTGTCTAACCCCTGGCCTGTGCTAGGGCTGGGAGCCTGCAGCCTGCCAGAGTGTTGCCATCTCCACTGTGCGTGCCCGGGAGTGACGGCGAGCTCTGGGTGTCTCCCTTGGGTCGGGAAGGCGGCTGGGAGTCTGGTGCCCCAGAGGGGTTCGCTGTCAGCTGTTGCTCTGCACTGCGTGGGGCTGTCACAGATGCAGGGAGCAGAGCCCTCTAGGGAGCTCAGCTCATGGCTGCCGTGGGGCTTTAGGGGACTGCAGAGCAGCCCCCCCATGCGCCACGCTGCTGGCTTTCCAGTGCTCCTCTGATGAGCAGAAAGCCAAGGCCAGGCTCCAGTCCCTGCCATGCCCAGAACCCTGCTCTGCAAGCGCTGCTGAGGTGCAGTGCCCCCCTTCCCAGGGAGTGTGGGTGCAGCGCCCAGTCTCCGCCCTGCTGAGAGCAGGGACCCAGTGAGGAGAGCCTACGACAGACTAGACCAGGGTGTTCACACAGCCAGCCAGCTGGAGCCACCTTCCCCACGTGCCCACTACCTTCGGGTGCCTGTTTGGAGCCCAGCTCCAGCCGCCTGGGGCCTGGTTCCAGAGGGCTGAGCACCTGCAGCTCCCCGGGCAGCCGTCGGGCATGCGGCACCTTCAGGCCCCCGGCAGCTTGAGTTGGGCTGCTCAGAACAGAGCTGCCAGAGGGTGATGAAAAGATGGCCCAGGGTCTGGACGAGTGTTTGACTCCTCGGACGTACCCCAGGAGCAGCCGGTGTGGGAGCAAACGCATGGAACAGACACAGCCCACCCGAGCACCACTGGGGGATGTGTGTGTGTGTGTGCACGTGGCCCCACACCCGTGCCCTCTGTGCACACACGCATGTGCCCCTGCCCGTGTGCGCGTAGGCTCCTGCGTGCTCTGCTGCTGAGCGAGGGAACCGGGAGCAGACAAGGGGAAAGAGGCCAGGTCTGTCTGGGCGCATGGGGTGTGCTCTGCGCAGGAGGCAGAGCGGCTGCCCGGGAAGGCCCCGCTGGCCACCCCAGTGAGGCATTCAAAGGGTCTGAAGGATGAGGAACCAGCTGAGCTTTCAGGGGTAGGGGGCCGATTTCCGGCTGAGCTCGCCCCTCTGTGTAGCCAGGTCCTGCAGCTGGGAGAGGAACCTGCTGGGGGCATTGGAAAGCCAGGCGGAGCTGGGCTCAGACATGGCTTGGCATGGGGAAGGGAGCCGGCTGAGGCTCCCGGGCCCTACCGGGGCTGGCCCCAGGCAGTTTCCTTGGGGATAATCTCTAGGAGTTGATAGCCAGGATGGAGCCTTGCTTGAGACAGACAAGCCCTGGCAGCTCTTTTCTGGCTAATGATTGCTCAGGGCTGGTCTGAGCTAACTCCAGCTTTGAGAGGCAGGCTGAGAATGCACTGGGGGGGTGGGATAAACAGGGGTTTCCTAGCACCTCTGTCCTATGCCTGCAGATGGCTGCAGGCCCTGGCTTTCCAGGAGGTGCCGGCCAGAGGAATGTCTCATTGCCGGGGCATCACGAACTCCCCACTCAGCAATGCAATCGCTCCTGACGACTGGAGGCTTTTTGCATACTGTTGACACAAGAGCAGCCCTCCCCCTCTCCCCACTCAGCCAGAGTCATGGGGCTGGGCATTCAGAGCTCCCTGGGCTGGCTCCCCCTCACCTGCTCTCTGGCCTGCATAGCTGCAGCTGCTGCTCTGGAAGGAACTCGGTGCCTTTGTCCTGCATGCGAGACCCTTGGGATGAGCGCAGGGTTGCTCCGGCCAAGGTGAGGCTGTGCAGCCCCTGGGCTGCTCGCTCCGTGTCCGAGGGGTCTCGGAGCTGTGAGGGGCTCGGAGGACCAAGCTTCGCACTGGCTGACTGCGCAGACCTGAGCCCATCTGCTCACCCATCCCTCGCTCTGCTTTGTGAGCGGTCTCGCTGCCCGCCTTGGAGGGCCAGTTCCACCCAGTCCTTTCCCACAGCCTCATGGCAGCAGAGCTCTGGGCCTGGCTTTCTTCTCTGGCCCGTTTCTCTGCCCGGTGGGTGACTGGATTCCTGGTAGCGAATGCAGCTCCCGCAGGCTCTGGTCAGATGTAGCCAGTGTCCCAGGGCGCTGGGCTGCAGCCACAGCCCCCTTCCCAGAGCCCTTGGGATCATGTCAGCCCTGCTTGGCAGGACGCCTGGCTGTCTTGGGGCTGGTGCCCGCACGCCTGGCCTTGGTGCAGGGCTCTGTGCACCGTCAGCCAGGGTGTCACTCAGGTGGCACCTGAGCCCCTGTGGCCATCCTGCTCCAAGACTAGCAAGACCCTGCTGTGGGTTGGGGAGGGATGGGGCAGCCCTGGGGGCTTTGTGCACTGCGCCCTCTTCCTGGCAGGCTGAGCTGCCGCCCGCCTCCTTCACCTGCTGCTGGAGGGTTACTGGCTCACCGAGGTGTGCAGAGGCCAGGCTGGTGGCTGGATGGGGCAGCTCTGGCCCCTGCCCGGGGCTGTTTGTGTGAGTTCTCCCCACTCTCAGCAGCCCCTAAGGTGTCTCTCTCTGGAATTCCAGGCCCCCGGGCGGAAGCGGAAGAACATGAACGAGTTTCTGGGTGATTCCAGCATCCCGGGCCAGGACCCCCTGCAGCACTTCAGCTGCTCCCTGCCCAGCAATGGAATCGATACGTGGAAGAATAGGGCCGCCAGTCGCTTCAGTGGCTTCTTTGGCTCCGGCGCTAGCACCGGCCCCTTCGGACGGGTATGTCAGCTGCTTGGCACTAGGCTTGGGCCTGTCCCTGCTGCCAGGGGCTCTTGGCTCCCAAATTTCTGCTGTTGAGTGGAATTAGGAGCAGCGCCCCCCCCCCCATAGTCTCTGCTGGCTGCCATCTGGGGCTGTTTGCCCAGGGAGGAATTCCTGGGCGCCAGGTTCTGCAGGGCAGAGCTGTGGGCTGTTGGGGGGATGGCGCTGACCGCCTGTGTCTGGGAGGGGCAGCATCATTCCAAGCTTCTGGCAGGTGTTGGCCTGTGTCCCCTGCCCGCTGGGCAAGGCCGGTCCATGCACTTTGCTGGGGCGCTGGGTTAGTTTGGGACAGGAGGTCAGAGGTTGCTGAAGTTGGCAGAAATGGGCCTAACCCCAGAGCTGGCGGCAGGCACATCCTGGACAAGCCACTTGGTGGGATTCTTTGGCTGCTCTCAGCCCAGCTAAGGAGACCTGTGCAGAGCCAGGAGCTGCCTGGGTTTGGAAAGGGGTGTGGTGGGGTGTGTTGGCTGCGGCAGAGCTCAGCAGATCAGCAGCAGGGTCCGGAGCCCACGAGGGGCTGCTGCCTGAGAGCTCGGTGCTGCTGCTGAGCCGGGGCACAGCTGGGGAGGGAGTGGCAACCTCCCGTCTGCCTCAGCTCTCCGTGCCCTTTGTCCTCTCTGTGGCCTTCAGCCCCAGGGCTGGATTGAGGCAGGCTCCCGCAGGTGCCCACTGTGAGTCACTCAGGCCTTCTGCAGGGGCCTGCCGCTGCACGCCAGCTGCCTGGCCTGGGGCTCCTTGCCGAGCATCCTGGCACGAGGCCCAGTGATGGCCAAAGGCCGGGAATCCCCTATGCTGGGGCCTCAGCCGCCTGCCCCATCCCGTTAGCCTCCTCTCCTGCCTGGCCGGGCGGGTGCTGTGCTCCAGGACGCTGGTGCAGGCCCTGCAGCCCCTCGGCGGGAGGGATTCTCCCAGCGGGAAGCTGGGTCTGTGAGCTCCTGAGCGGGCAGCGCTGGCAATGGGAGAGGGACCCTCCGAGTGGAAGCAACCCCCTCGCCCACCGCTGTGCGCTCTTAGCCAGCTGTGCTCCCTTCCGCTAGGAGATGGATAAGATGGAGCAGCTGGAGAGCAAGCTGCACAGCTATAGCGTCTTCGGCCTCCCCAAGCTCCCCCAGCAGCTCCGCTTTGACCAGGACTCCTGGGAGGAAGAGGAGGACGACACCAGCCTGGGCCTGGAAGACAGCTGGCAGGAGATCATCGAGGGCACGGAGGTAATGCTGGGCGTGTGTCGGGAGGGGGCTCTGGCTGGTGCAGAACATCCCAGCAGGGTGCTGGGGTCCTGGGGTGAGATTTCCCAAAAGGCTGGGCTAGAGCAACTCTCCTCCAGCCACACTGCTCCTGTTCCCTGCCACGGGCTGCTGGCCGGGGCCCACTGCACCTGTTCCCCCAGGTGGCCAGGCAGGAGGGAGCTAGACCTTCCCCCAAACACATTTCAGTGCCTTGGCCTCTTTCCCCCTTCTGGGATGTTGCCCTGTGGGACTGGGATTCTGCTGGGCCCATGAGACAGGGCCTCTCCTCGCGTCCTGGCTGGGGGAGGCGCTAGGCTCCTCGTGCGCGGGAGACGATTGCAGGCAGGAGGCTCGCTCCCTGTCCATCCTGCTCTCGGTGGGAACATCGCACTGTTGAGGGGTCTCAGCACCCCGGCCCCCGCAGCCCCATGGTGCTGACCCTTCTGCCCTTCGCCAGGCCCTGACACGCCGGCAGTGCCACCAGCAGGAGGCCATCTGGGAGCTGCTGCAAACAGAAGCCACCTACATCCGGAAGCTGAAAGTGATCACAGACGTGAGTCTCCCCTGCCCGCCTCGTGGCCCTGGGAATGGGCAGAGCCAGGCTCCTGCCAAGCCATTGTGGGGGGCACGACAGGTGTTAGGCCAGTGACTCCTGGAGGCCAGGAGACTGTGACGTGCCCTTCCGGGGGCAGAGGGCTGAGCCAGGGCAGCTTTCACTGGCTCCGTCTCTGCCAGGAGCAGTTAGTTTATTCTGTACGCTGCGCTCACCAGTGCAGCATCCAAGAGCCCCTGGCTGGCTGGTCTCAGCTGTGCCCAGCCATTGGCTCGCAGCCACAGCCTGGAGCTGGGCTGGGTCGGACTGGTGTCCATCACGGCCTGCACATCATGCAGCCTCCGGCCCCCAGTAGGGAGGGACACCCCCTTCCAGGGCTGCGGCCTGTTGAGATCCTCCCCTGCTGGTGGCCCGGTGGGGCATGGGCGTGCGCAGTGGGAGGGTCGGATGTGCCGGCTCTGCACTGCCTGCTCTCTGTTCTCTTTGCAGCTCTTCCTCTGCTGCCTGCTGAACCTGCAGGAGTCAGGGCTGCTGGGTGAGGTAAGGGCCCAGCTACCCCCGGGGCTCGGGGGCAGCAAGTCCATCATCGCCTGCAGGGTCCTCGCAGGCATAAGCCAGTCCCAGCCTCTGCCCCTCGCTCTGGGCCAGCGAGGGGCCCTGGGCTGCCGCGCCCCGCACTGAGAGGAGCTCCCCGGCCCCCAAACAGCCCGGCCCCACGGTGGGAGGAGCTCCCCGGCCCCCAAACGGCCCCGCCCTGCACTGGGAGGAGCTCTCTGGGCGGCCCCGCCCTGCACTGGGAGGAGCTCTCTGGACAGCCCCACCCCGCGCTGGGAGGAGCTCTCTGGGTGGCTCCGCCCCACACTGGGAGGAGCTCTCTGGGCAGCCCCGCCCCACGCTGGGAGGAGCTCTGTGGGCGGCCCCGCCCTGCGCTGGGAGGAGCTCTCTGGGTGGCCCCGCCCTGCTGTCGGACTGGGGCTGACATGGAGCCCTAGGGTGGAAGGTGTCGTGTGGTGAGGTTGGGAGCTTGCAGCAGAGACACAGGGACTCCCCCGCCCGTTAATGGGAGGAATTGGCCCTCTGGACCCTGAACCAGCAGCTCTGCTCGAGCTAATGGACGGTCCTTGAGCTGCGCGGTGGCCTGGCCTCACACCCACCGCAGGGCGTGTGGCGACGGTGTGCCCGGTGCCTCCTGCAGCGAGCCCGTCTCCCCGGGGCAGGGCAACGCGGGCTGTGCCGCTCTGGGCAGCTGTCCTGGAGGCCCAGGAGCAGGGGATCCCAGTGCTGCATGGGGATCCCAGCCACTCAGTCTGGCAAACCCTGCCCCTGACTGTCCTGCCAGGGCTGAACCGCCAGGGCGTCACCAGAGCCCGACTGCCCCCCTTGCTGTGCTTACAGGTGGAAGCTGAGCGTCTGTTCAGCAACATCCAGGAGATTATCCAGCTGCACCGTGCCCTGTGGGGCAGCGTCATGGCCCCCGTCCTGGAGAAGGCCAGGAAAACCAAGGCGCTGCTGGACCCTGTGGACTTCCTGAAGGGATTCAAAATGGTGGGTGTGAGGCCCCAGGTGCCGCTCACTCTGCCATGGTTGTGCCTGGCGGGGAGGCGCCCTGGGCTCTGACGGGCGCTCTGGTTTGCCTTGCAGTTTGGCTCCCTCTTCAAGCCCTACATCCACTACTGCATGGAGGAGGAGGCCTGCCTGGAGTACATGCGCACGCTGCTGCGGGACAGCGACCTCTTCCGGGCCTACGTGACGGTAAGGCCTGGAGCCGGGCGCACGGGTGCCGGCGCGCGCCGCCCCCGAGTCGCTAACACGCCCCCGTCTCTGCTTCCAGTGGGCAGAGAAGCACAAGCAGTGCAACCGCCTGAAGCTCAGCGACATGCTGGTGAAGCCGCACCAGCGCCTCACCAAGTACCCGCTGCTGCTCAAGTCGGTGCTGAAGAAAACGGACGACCCTTGCACCCGGGACGCTGTCATCACCATGGTAACCTGCCAGGGAGTGCGGGCGGATGGGCCATGCCTCCCCGGGTAGACGGCTGCCGGCCGAGTCAGCGGCAGAGGGCGTGCAGCCTGCGTCCCTGCCGTGCCTTGGTGCTGGCCGCGGGCTCCCGTGCGCCCTTTCCCCAGGGCCGGGGCGACCGGTGCCCAGCAAGCAGCCGTGTCCCCAGTCTGCAGCCAGTGCTGACTGTGCCTGGCAGGGTCACCCAGACTCTGCCTCCTGCCTCCGCAGGCTCCTTGCCAAGCCTGCTGGACCAGGGCGTGGGGCACGGGGCCTGGGGCAGGGCTCCTCATCACGCCTGCTGCGCCAGGGGCTGCCAGCCACCAGTTTCCCCTATGCGCCTCTGACCGCTCCCCTTGTGGCAGATCAATTCCGTGGAGCGGTTTATCAATCACGTGAACTCGCGGATGCGCCAGCGGCAGGAGCAGCAGAGGCTGGTGGCCATCCTCAGCCGGATTGACTCCTACGAGGTGGTGGACAGCAGCACGGAGGAGGTGGATAAGGTATGGACTGTGGTGGCAGGGGGCGTGCAAGCCGGGCTGGCCCCTGCCCCATGACCCCTGACTGCGTCCTTTCTCTCTTGTTGGCAGCTCCTGAAGGAGTTCCTGCGCCTGGACCTGACGGCCCCCATCCTGGGCACCTCCCCCGAGGACACGCGGCAGCTCCTCCTGGAGGGGAGCTTGAAAATGAAGGAAGGTAAAGACAGCAAGGTGAGCAGTGCGGCCAGAGCAGAGCTCCCAAGCAGCCCCCGGGACCGGCCTGGCAGTTACCTCAGCCAGGGCTTCCTTTGCCTGATGAGCTGGGGGTGGAGGGTGCAGCAGGCGTCCGTCCTCGCCCCGCAGCTGGCTGGCCTTGGGAACCAGCTCCTGTGGGCATGGCTTGGTAACATGACTTCCAGGGTCTCACCTGCCCCCCTGCCCCAGAGCCTGGCTGCTCAGCAGGATCCCATGAGCCCTGTGCTGTTGCCTTCTCCAGATGGACGTTTACTGCTTCCTCTTCACGGACCTGTTCCTCATCACCAAGCCGGTGAAGAAGGCTGAGCGCACCAAGGTCATCCGGCAGCCCCTGCTCGTGGACAAGATTGTCTGCCGGGAGCTCAAGGACCCCGGTGAGCTTGCGGGGCTGGGATCCAAGAGCCGGGCCTTGGCTGTGTAGCTCCCCTGGGCTCCTCTCCTCAGAGCGTCTCCCGTAGCCCCTCGCAGCCCCTCCGAGCTGGAGGAGCTTCCTCTCTCTCTCTTTCCCCCTGTCCTGCCAGCCTGTGGGCAGGAGACTGAATCCCGCTCCCTGCTGGCAGACTGAGGCGGCCAGGGCACAGGGCTCTCCCTCCATTCCCACAGGGACTGACCCCCTAGTGCTCCCAGCCCCAGGAACCCCAGGGCTGGGAGTGTGGGGAGCAAATGGCTCGGCTCCTGCCCTTCGTGTCTGGGCTGTTACAGCCTCTGCACCCTGCCCTCCTGCAGTGCGACAGCACCGTCGCCCCCGGGGCTCTGGCGCGGACAGAGGCTGCAGCGTGATTTGTCCCTGGGGCCTGGGCACTAGGCCCCTTCTGACTACGCATGGCCGAACCCTGAGCCCCTGCTCACTCTGCTGCTCTGGTGCCTTCCCGGCCTTGTCCCGAGAGCTGGCGTGTCTCCTTGCTTCCCCGTGCTGGGCACTCACCGTGTCTGCGGTAACTCGCCCGGGCCGGTGGGAGGTGCCTTTGCTCATGTTTGGTTGCTGCCTCCTGTCCCCCTTGCAGGCTCCTTCCTCCTGATCTATCTCAACGAGCTGCGCAGCGCCGTGGGAGCCTACACCTTCCAGGCCAGCGGGCAGTCCCTGTGCCGTGGCTGGATCGAGGCACTGTACAATGCACAGGTGATTCAGGAGCAAACACTTGCATTCCAGGCAAAGCACCTTTCCGCCAGGCCTTGGGATCCACAGTGCCAGTGCTGAGCCGCTGCAGCATCCCCGATCTGAGAGGCGGTGGGCGTTTCATCTAGTGCCGGCACCAGCCTGGGGTTTCCAACACCAGCTCAGAGCACGTGCCCTTCTCTGAGAGGGGGCCAGACAAGGAAATGGAGACGCAGCCAAGGCCTGCCCTGTGCACTCCTAGCTCTGCCAGCAGCAGGCAGACCTGCAGAGAGACTGGGTGCACACAGGGACACAGGCAGCCCGACCACTGCCCGAGGTGTCACCTCTCTCCCCCCAGGGTGACCTTGTCCCCAGGAGCATTTGAAGCACAGTCACTCCCAGGCGTTGGTTATCTCGCTGTGATCTCTCCGCTTTCGGCAGCGGAGACAGCCTCGGACAGTGCACACTCCCCCTGGAAGGGCCAGTGCCACAAGCTGTCATGCCCTGCAGTGAATCTCCCTCCTTTGGCAGCCCCGGGGAGGGGAACGGTAATGGCAGTGCTGCGTCTCTGCTCCACAGCCAGCGGACCCATGTGGGCAGGGGCAGCATGTCTCAGGCTGTGTGCAGGCTGCTGGGAACCGGGCCCCTGCCGGGGCAGTCCCGGTGAGCACACAGCCCCTGAGCGGTGTGGAGCCCCTGGTCTAGGATGGGGATCGGCGCCCCAGCTGGGGCCGGCCGTGTTCTCCCGTTCCTACGCTGTGTCCTGCCCCTTCCCCACAGAACCTCCTGCAGCAGCTGCGTCTCCAGGAGCAGCAGCGTAGCCAAGGGCAGCATCTGCAGAGCCTGGAGGAGGGAGAGGACGGGGAGAGTGGGGCCTCGGCAGCCAGCTCGCCCACCATCCTGCGCAGGAGCAGCAACAGCCTGGACTCCCAACGATGGTACAACCCCCCCCGCCCCCCCCATCAGAGCTCAGGGGCCACTCGCAGTGCGGGCCAGGGGAGACTGTCCAGCCGGGAAATGCGGCATGCCAGGTGCTGCACGGCCCTGCAGGAGAAGCCTGGCACCTCGTGCCATCATGGCCCCAAGCACTCATCACGCCCAGTGCTGGCTGCTCCCCTCGCTCCTGCCCCGCCCCAGTGTGCCGCAGCCTGGAGCCAGCCGTCCCTCCCAGCCCCCATCCCTGGCTGACTCTCCCCTTGCTCTTGCAGCCCCTCCGGCGGCTCCACGGAGACCATCTCGGTGGTGGTGGTGGATGCCAGCGAGGAGCGCTCCTTCCCGGACTTGGAAGTGGGGCCGTTCAGCTCGCAGTCGGACGAGACCTCCATCAGCACCACTGCGTCGTCCACCACCCCCACCCGGGAGCTGCTGGAGGAGGGCGGGGAGGTTGCAGAGACACGGGCACCCCTCAGCTCTACTTGTCTGACGCCGGATCCCAGCGGCTGCAGGTCGGCGTCCATCGACAGTGCCTACGGCACCCTCTCCCCCACCTCCATCCAGGAGCTTGCTGAGGCGCAGCAGCTGGCGCCAGGGGCGGAGGATAGGGGGCCCCCGCAGGCGCAGCGTGCCCCCTCGCCCAAGCTGCGCCGCAGGACGCCCGTGCAGCTCCTGCCCTGCAAGGGGAAAGCGCTCAAGTCCAAGTCGGAGGCCAGCCTGCTGCAGCTGATCCCAGCCTCGCCCCTCCTTGCCCAGAGCAAGAGCCTCTGCGACCTCTTCACGGCTCCGGGCCCGGCCACGTTCCTGGCAGGCCCCAGCCAAGGGCGTGCACGGCGCGAGGCCCCGGCTGGCTGCCAGAGGACTAGCAGGGCGGGCGCCCGGAGCCAGGGTGGCCGGTCGGACTGCCGAAGCCTGGGCCTGAGCACCTGCAGCAGCAGCAGCGGGGGCTCCTCGTCAGAGCTCTCCGAGCCCGAGGAGCTGGCGTGCGCCAAGGGCTTTGCTTGCCCAGCCGAGAGCAGCGACGCCTCCCCCGCGGAGCCTGGGCAGGACGCTCCCCCAGCAGGGCCTGAGGGGGCTCCCGAGTGCTGCCAGGAGCTGCCCCTTGCGCACCGGACACTGTCAGACCCGCAGGCGGCCCAGCACCGCAAGCTGACACTGGCTCAGCTGTACAGGATCAGGACCACTTTGCTCCTCAACTCCACGCTGACCGCCTCGTGAGTGTCACGGGGCTCGCTTGGGCTAGCCGGGGTGGGCATGTGGGGGGAGCCCATGGGCCTCTTTGCACAGTCACAAGGACGCTTGCTGGGCCGCAGCCAGCTGGCGCCAGCAGCCCCAGGGGCTGGGCCATTGCAGATCTCCCTCACCCACGTGGCAGGGCACATGCATGGGGCAAAGTCTGGCTTTTCCCGTCAATCTCCTTCCCTGAGTGGCAGCCCCGTGGCTCAGCGGTGGGGGGAGGTGCCCTGGGGCTGTGTGTGCTCCCGAGAGCAGCCGGCTAAGAGTGCCTCTGTTTGCCTGTCTCTTGCAGGGAGGTCTGAGAGCTGCAGGGGCTCCAGGAGAGGAGCAGGGCTGCCAGTTCCGCCAACCCCCAACGATGGAGCATGAGCGCCCAGGGCGCTGGGAGATGTTAGGCTGCAGGCCCCAAAAGCAGCGGCCAGGAGCGTGTCAAGGCTGCGTGTGGATGGGAGAGAGACAGGGCACAGGTGTATGGACATAGGGTGTGCGTGCGCCGGTGCATGTCTCTGTGGGGAGTGTGCACATGTACACGTGTGTGCGGGGAGTGTGCACATGTACACGTGTGTGGGTGCGCGTGTGGGGAGTGTGTGTGTGTGGGGAGTGCATGCGAGTGTGCGTGTGTGGGGAGTGTGCACATGCACACGTGTGTGTGGGTGCGCGTGTGGGGAGTGCGTGTGTGTGTGGAGTGTGTGTGTGCACGTGTGCGGAGTGTGCACATGTACACGTGTGGGTGCGCGTGTGGGGAGTATGTACGTGTGTGTGCGTCTGTGGGAGTGTGGCGTGCCTGGGGACAGACTCCATGGAGCCGTGGCCTGGGTTCCTCCCTGAAGGTGGACGCGCTTGGGCTGGCCAGGGAGCCCTTCCTAGGACCGGGGCTGGCCGGGAGCTGCTCCTTTGCACTTTGAATCCCGGGAGCCGGCTGCATTGGAGCCCCTGCAGCCACGCCTGAGAACTCTGGAGCCGAAGTTGGGCAGAGGGCGCCCCCTACAGGACCTCTGCTTCTCAGACGTCGGTCGCTGTAGCCCAGCCCCACACTGCTGGCCTGGGCGGTGCTCGGAGAGTTCCTGACAGTCAGTGAGCAGGGACCAATGCTACCACCTCACCCTTGGAGCGCCCCTGGTCCAGAGGGCTCTGCTGGGCTTCCGAACTCGCCTGTCCTACCACAGGCCTGCGGCCAGCTCCGAACTCACAACCCCACACCCCAGGGTCTGGCAGCTCAGGCTGGGGCTTGTGAGCTAGGTGTGACTGCAGCCTTCCATGCACCGCTGGCCTGTTGCAATGGGGGAGACACACAAGCCACGTTGCATCAGGTTCAGCAAAAGCCAAACACTACAGCAAAGACTGGGACCTCCCGCCTGCTGGGACCCCATCGTCGAGCTTCCCACTTCTCTGTGAACCGTCTCTGCAGAGAGCTGTTTGTCGCAAGGGCTGCAGGGTGAAACCTGCCCAGGAGCAGGAGCAGGGGGTTCGGAGTGCACTTTATTTGTGGTAAGCTGCATTTCCTGCAGCGGCACATGGCACCTACAGCTGGAAGGGAAGGGGCAGAGGGGAATAGCCAGAACTTTTCCCCTTCCTCTAAGCTCACATGCCATTGCGGCCTGCGGCCTGGGCACCCTGGGAGCTCTCCCGAGGATGGCAGCTGTGTCCCGAAGGGGGTTGTGCTGCAGGAGCCAGAAGCAAAAGCCCCTTTAAATTCCAGTACTGCAGCAAGGAGCCAGACCAGGGCAGCCCCTGCCCACCGCCAGCCACCACGGCTGCTCTGTCGGCTCCCTGCTGGGGTGAGTTGCTTCTTCCTGCATGACTAAAGCCCCCGAAATGTGGTTTTCCACTGAGGATAACGCCCTGGGGGGCTGCGTTGTCACCGAGGCAGTGGGCTGGGTATCTCAGGCACTGGCTCCAGGAAGTGGCGATGGGCTTACTGAGGAAGGGATCCAAACGTTGGCAGTGGGTGAAGAGGGAGGAGAGCTACAGTGAGAGGCACTGGCAGCGGGGTGCTGCCATGGACACTGTGTCCTGCTGGCCATGGGCGTGGCAAGGTCACAGGGGCTAGGAAGGTGGAGGAAACCGGGGGGGCAGGCCGGGGAGTGGGGGTGATGTCAGACTGGGGAGGGGCATGGCTGGACCTATCAGCACCACACCTCCCAGCTCCAGCTGTCTGGGCTCCCGGCCTCACCTTTCGCGGGAAGGAAAGGCGGGGCAGTGGTGCTGGGGGCTGGGCCGCAGGGTCCCTCTCCTGCTGGCTGCCCTGCTCGGCTGAGGGTGCGCTGCTCCTGCAGGGGTGCGGCTGGGGGCTCCCCACCTCCTGGGGGGCTGGGTCCTCCGGGCAGCTGGTGGCTTACAGGGAATCCTGGGCAGGCAGCCAGGCCAGGAAGGGCTGTGTATGGAGTGGCTAGCATGGAGGTGTGTGGGAGAGACCAAAGGAGCCTGTGGGGAGCGGGGGGCCACGGAGGACCCTATGCTGGCTAGTGTTCCCACAGGTGGGAAGGGAGCGTTGGACCTGCCACTCTCCCACACTGGTCAGTGCACACTGTGCTGGGGAGGGGGCAGTGCCATGGGGGCCTTGCGTAGGCCTCACTCAGACCCCTGCCTCGGGGCAACGCTTTGGCCACCAGAGCTGGTCTCTGGAGCAGCAGCAGGAGGCTTGTGCAGCGAGCACCCAGTGGCAATAAGCTCTTACCCCAACGCTTCCCACTGCAGCCCCAGGGAGGGGGACCACTTTTCCTTCCTGGCTGGGCTCCCTGCACTAAGCCTAGGCCCTCGGCAGCTGGGGCCAGTACTGGCTGGATGGCAGAGGGCAGGGCACTGCTGGCCTCGGTGGAGTTCATTACACTTGGCTGCCAGCAGGCTGTGGAGGCTGCTGCAGAACGGCAGCAGAGAGTGGGAAGGGACACGGCGGCTGGGTGGCAGATTCCTCTGCCCGGTCGTTCCCAGCCCCGCGGGCAGGCACGCTCACCCATGGATGTGTGTATATAAAGTTGCATATTTATTAAGCTTGGTGTTGATTTTCTGAAGCTGCGTCCTGGCTGGTTTGCGGCAGGGAAGCAGCGTTGCCTCTCCTTTTCCTCCCTGCCACTTGTAGCTGAATGGCTGGGCCCCGGGCTGCCCTGGGGGGTGCAAAGCAGGAGTCCTCTCTTGGCTCTGGGGCTAGTCCATCTTGTCCGTTGAACATTATCCCTGCGCTGTGCTGTCCCATCCTGCCGCCACTGCCTCCCAGGTGAACCATTAAAGACGGTGCGTGTGCGCTCAGTTGTTGTTTGTCCTTTAACAAGGGTGCGGGTGCGGTGGGGGCCCTGCAGCTGCTGGCTGGCAGTTGCTTGGGTGGCTGGCTGTGTTCTGGGGCCATGCAAAACACTGCACTGCCGCAGTCCAGCTCAGAGCAGCTGACCTGGCCCCCCGGGAAACCAGAGCAGCCATCGCATATGCCCTCCAGCCCTGCCCCTTACACGGGGTGAGGTGCAGAGCCTTGTTCCAGCCCCGTACCCTCCACAGGTCAGAGGGGTGAGAAATCTTGGCATGGCTGGAATCCAGCCCCTGCTATTTCGGGCACGCCGGCTCCAGAGCACCAGGCATTGAGCTGCCTGGGTCCCGTGAATGCTGGGAGGTGGCAGAGCTGGGGTTAGGCACCATGGGGCAGGCCCCAGCCTGGGGGTCCAGTTCCAGCCGTTCTCCCATGAGCCTTTGTGCTTTTCCATGGCGCTAGGCCCAAGGAGCAGAAGCTGGTGTAGGGGTGGCGTGTGGCTAGTGCCAGCTTGGCCTGCAGTGCGGGGGGTCAGCCTCGCTCACCTGCTGCGGGAGAACACCGCCCACGGCTCTGCTCCAGGTGCCGGCCACAGGGGTGGTTTGACTTCTATACTTGGGGGCGGGGCAGCAGCACCAGGCAGGTCAATTGGGCCATGCGTGTGTGTGGGGGGGGATTCCATGCCTGCCCAAGGCTTGCAGTTTTGGGGGGCAATGCCCCTGCCCCCCAAACTATACCCATGGTGCCAGCGTCCCTGGCAAGAGGCTAGGGCATGAACCCTCGGCTGCTTCTCTGCAGCCCTGCGCGGGAGCACGGGGCCAGGGCTCTGGGCTGATGGACTATGAGACGAGGCAGGCTGATAAAACTGCCAGGTTCTCTTGAGTTTTAGAGTCTCCCCCTTCCCTGGCTCCATGGCAGCACGAGCCCCTTGCTGGGGCAGTGGCAGGGCAGCTGTGGTTGTGCTGGCCTGGGGGGTTTAATGGCTCCCTGGGAAAACTCCCAGCCCTCGTGTGAGGCCCCATCCCCCACCTGAAATTTGGGGTTTCAACTCAACCCCTTTTTGTGACATGTGCCTGCATTCCACAGAAAGCTCCAAGTTTCCAGCCAAAAATGGGGACCAGAGCCCTCCCTGGCCATCGCTAGTGAGGGCAGGCGGGCAGAGGCCGGCGTGCTAGGACCCAGGCCAGGCCTTGGAGAGCAAAGCCAACAGGTGGGAGGGGGCTGGGCCCCGGCCCCACCTCGGGCTGTGGTGCCGGAAGCCAGGGTGATGGGCTGGAGCCCTGGGCTGAGGGGTAGTGTTCGGGTGCATTCGCTGCCCTCTGCTGGGGACGGAGCTGCCCTTTCTCCACAGCCCCAAGGTGAGGTGTCCGTAGGCTCTCTGGGAATCAGGGTCGGCCCTCACTGTCTGGGGCTGGGGCTGGGGCTGGGGCTGGCTGGGCTGTGAAGATGTTTAGTTGCCACCTGGCAGTGCTTGCCCTGGAGAGGCGGGTTGCAGGAGAGCCCCAGGCCGGCCCCGCTGGGAGAAGGCTCTGGGCCTGGGACTCACCGGCTATGGGACATGTGGGAGGGGGCTGGCTCCCGGCAGGGAGGGGCAGGAGCACCAGCCCCTGCAGCTGTGCCGCCCCTCCCCCTGCCCATCTGCTTCCATGCCAGCTAGGCCCCTCCCCGCGCTCGCGCCGCCCTCGGTAGCTGTCGTGGTTTCACACCCCCCGGACTCATTTCCAGAAATGGATTTCCTCCCACAAGGGCTTGGTGTAAAAGCCTCAGCTGAGCGGGTGTGAGCTCACTCGTCGCCAGGGGGTTACTGAGAGCATGGATTAGCTGCTGCCTCGCTCTGCCGCTGGGTTGTGACCAGCTCCCGCGAGTAACCCCCGTACCCCGCCCCGGCATGAGCTGGCTTTCTAGGGCTCGAGGATGGAGAGCTGGGCCCTGAAGGCAGCTGGGGTAAGTCCTGCTCACTCTGGGATGTTCCTCACTTGCTCTAGAGTGAAGCAGGAAGCGCCCAGGGCTGGTGCAGCCTTGCTCTGGGAAGCTAGGGGGAAGTAGGAGAGGCCAGGAGATCTGGCTGGGGATGAGGGCCAGCTCTCTGCATCGGTTAGTTTGTTTCCTACAGGCCAAAATCTGGTTTCTCGGGCGGAGCTGCTGCTTGGTATCGCAGGCATGAGGGACCCAGTCAGTGGACTGCTGATGCCCCCATGAGATCTTGGGAAGTTTACAGGAAGGCAGCTGAATTCACTGATGCAGGCATTGCTTTAGAGCCCCAGGGCCTTTCCAGGAAAGGGAAGACAGGGAGGAGAGAAAATGAAAGTGTGGGGGAGCCATCCCAAGTTAACAATAATCATAAATTCATTCATCCCGAGGGCCCTGGAGCTCTTTACAAACTAGGTATGCCAGGATCACTTCCCCAACCCTAAAATGCAGCCACCTCTGGGCTGCGCTGTGGTAGCATTTGAACAGTGCACAAGCACACTGAGCCAGCCAGCAGAGAGCAAAGCTTGCTGTATTGTGTGTCAGGCTGAACAAACTCTTGGCGGCAGGGGCCGTGTCTCCACCCCATATGTGTGCACAGCACCCAGCCCATCCTGCCCTGGCTGCTGAGTGCCATCATGGTTCACATGAGCAATAATGCGACTGTAGGCGCTATTGAGGACACGGGATGGGGTGTTTCGTGGGCAGCCCAGCTGCTGTTGTCAGAGCCCATGGGCTGAGGCCCGAGTCCTGCGCTTACAGCCGAAGAAAGGGGGCTGTGCTGGGGGGCCTGGTGGAGTCCTGCATCCTGCTGCAGCGAGGGCTTGCACTCTAACTGGCTTGGCAGGAAGTTGGGGTTTAGTGCCTTACATCACTTCACACCCTGGCCAGGCACCCGTGCCACCTCTGGCCAGCGGGCTGCGTGCCGGGCTGCCGTCAGGGCTGCGTGCCGGGCTGCCATCAAGTGTCCTGCTCAAAGGTCACTTCAGACCAAGCTACGGTGGGGTGGGACCGGGGTCACCTGGTGCAGGGGGCTGCGCTCAGCCTGGCTCGGGTGCCGGCGTGCTCCCCGTGCCGGCCGAGCCATGTGCCTGTGGAGCCTGGGGGCCACCCTGGGCTCACTTGCCTGGGGCTGGGGAGGGAAGCAGCCGGCTCTGCCCCACTGGCTGCCTGCTTGTAGGAACGTGGCTGGGGCCTGCTCACTTCCCAGGGTGCTTCTGTCCAGCCTCTGCTTGGGCGATAGGGCCTGGGGCTACCAGCTGCGTTTCCTGGCCTGGAGCCCCTCCCTGCTTTGCGCACTGGGCCCACAGCCGCTCGCGCTGGGGGGACAGATAGGCTGTGACTTCAGCCCCTGCTACCAGCCTGGAAGGGCTGTTCTCGGGGCAGGACGCTCCAGGCCCCTTCCACGGGTGCTGCTCCTCACCTCCGCCCAGCCCTGCTCCGGCCCGGTTGCTTTCCTGCCGCCCTGCTGGGCCTGCTTAGGCGAAAGTGCTTTTCTTTAAAAGGGCAGCACCTGCCCAGCTCCCCTCTCCGCAGCTCTCTGCCCCAAGAGAACGGGGAGAAGAGCAGGAGCCCGGCTCTGTATCTGGCTCTGACAGACAGTGGCTGACTGGGCCCCAGCGTGGCTCATTCATGGGCACATGCTGGCACCCTGTGGGGCAACGAGCTGGCTGGCGTCGCCAGGACAAGGCCAGCTGCAGCTGGCCGAAAAGGCTCCACCAGGCGCCAGCTCAGCAGGGAGGCTGAGGAGACAGGTTCCCCGTCCCCTCAGCACTCGGCTGGGAGGGGCGTGGGGGCCTTGGCCTGCTACTGCCTGCAGTGGGGTGAGAGCTCAGGCCGGGGCTCTCCGCTGGAAATTCACTTGAGCAGCACCTTGGGGTGACGGAGTGGGGAGTGCGAGGGGGTGACAGGGGCTGAGGGGTGGGACTGTGCAGCCACGGGGGGACTGCAAGGCCACAGGGGGCACAGGTGTGAGCCTGCGGAAGCGTGGCCATGGCGTGTGGCGCGAGGCTCCTTTCAGGGCAGCCCAGTGTGTGAGATGGGTGCAGCTGGCTGGGGGAGCGGGCCCTGCCCTGTCCCTCACCGAGCGGGCACATGGCCCGTTCCCCAGAGGGGAAACACGAAGGCAGGCAGTGGGAGCCGCAGCAGCTGCCCGGGGGAAGATCGCACCTCGACTCAGCAAGGCACCACTGACTCAGCGAGGGGGGCGGGAGGAGGGGCCCAGGCCTCCTCCCGAGCCTGCCAGCGCCAGGCCCAATCTGATCATGGAGCTATGCAAATGGGTGAGTTCATGGGCAGGTTCCAGCACAGCTGTGACAGATTTAAGAGAAAATGATGCAGCCCTTTAATCGGGGCTATCTTCACCCGGAACTCCGCCCACGGGCCAGAATCTCCAGGAATCCACACCCACGTGGCGGGGCTGGCAGGGCCCTGCAGCCCCTTTGTGGAGTGGCCGAGGGCCTTTCTGGGGATAAGGGCATCCCCTGCCCTGGCACGGGGGTTGTGGGGCCAGGCTCTGGAGAGCTGCGCGTGGGAGAGCAAGGGGGCTTGACGCTGACCCGCCTGGTGCCACGGGAGCTCGGTGCGTGGGCGGGGAGAGCCGTGGGCTAGCGGGGCCTGTGCTCAGCCACCATCTCCAGGCGCTGGGCGGGCAGCCAGCAGGGTCTCGTTACATCCTGGGCACCAGACCCGGGGCAGGACAGCCCATGGGCGCCAGGGCCAGGACCAGACCCAGCTGTCCCATGTCTGTGGCGTCCCTGCCCAGAGTGACAACACACCATGTATCAGGCTCTGTGGTGGCTGGGGGGCGGGCGTGTGGCCTTCGCCTGGGGCAGGCTCCCTCCTACTCAGGGGCCGTGGCCGGTGGGCTGGGCATGCATCTCAGGAGGAAGGGAGTCAGGGCCAGAGCCCATCGGCTGGCCCCACGCCCGGTGCTGGAGTGTGGGCTGGCTGCCCCGCCGGAGCCACTCAGGGAGCTGGTGGGCCACGCTGTGGAGCTGGCTCGTATGGCTGTGTTTTGGTCTGCAGTGCCTGGAGCCCCCTCCTTTCTGCCCCCCTGGTCAGGGCCCCACTGCGCCAGGCTCTGCCTGCGCAACACAAAGCCTCTACCTCGAGGCGCTCGCACTGAGGGCTTGGTGACCGTCAGCTCTTGGGGGGTGGGGGTGCGTGTGTGCGCACTTGTGCGCTCATGTGTGTGTGTGGGTGCGTGTGTGCGTGCATGTAGCCCCCAGCACAACAGGCCCTGAGCCGCAGGGTGGCCCCTGGGCACTAAACACTGAGCAGTACCAGGGCGCGAGACCCACCAGTGCCCTGGTGCCCCGCGGAGGGGTCAGCCCAGCCCACAGCTGGGCCCAGTGGCCTTGGCCCTGGCATGCTGCTCCCCTCCCTGCAGGGCTGTCGGGGTGTGGCGCTCCCCGGCGGCTCCGGAGGTGGTGTGCAGCCCTGACCTACTTGGGCGGCACGTACTTGGTGCGATACCATCAGAGGCGAGGGGGAGCTGGGCCCGGCTTCCTCTAAGGGAGGAAATCACCTCAGCACCACGGCAGAGATTAAATAGGAGACTGACATTAACCCTCTGCTGCCCTGCCCGCCCCAGCGTGGCCCCCTCCCCCAGCCATGGTCTCAGCCTAACCCAGCAGAGCAGCTCTGGGGCAGGGGCTGGGTACGGTGGGGCAGGGAAAGGCGAGGCAAGGAGCCCCGAGTGCCCCAGCCCATGGGCACAGCGAGTGACACAATCATGTCCCATGGGAGGCCCTGGGCTCTCCCTGCTGCCCAGCCCTGAAGGCCAGCGGCCAGGCCGACGGGGCGACGCCTCCTTCCCCTGGGGCCAGTGGAAGTGGCCGTGTGGAGGGGGCTGGCCCACCCAACGCTATCCCGCAATGCCAGGCACACATGCTGGCTGGTGCTGTCACTCCCGCTGAGTGTCCCATGCCAGTGGTTGAGCTCAGAGCTGCAGAGGCCCCCTTTCCCCAAAGTGGCCCCGGGGGGGGGCCGGGAAATCACTGGCAGCACGAGACCGCCCCCCCAGGTGCCCCTGCAGCCCCGGGGTGCCTCTAGCTCCAGCCACAGCGAGCTGAACAGCTGGGAGCAGCCCCAATGGCTCAGGGAGGTGGAGCCGCCTCAGCGAGGAGATGGGGCCGTGGGGGGGCAGTCAATGCCAGCGGAACAGGGCCCTGGGGAGAGGCAAAGCCTGTCCCTGGTGAGGCACTTAGTGCTGTTGGGCAGGACCTGGCCACGATGCTACCCGCAGCTCTCCAGCCCTGTAGGGAGGGCAGCAACACACACATCCCTGCCCTGTTCCAGGGGGATAAGGGGGGCCAAGGCGGGGCTTTGCTTGTGGTTGCGTGGCACACACTGGGCATATGTGAGAGCAGTCTAGCAGCCCCAGAAGCTGCCCATGGTGCCCCAGGGGCAGGGGCCTGGGCACCATCTCTGCATGGCACCACATTGCTGGTGAAAGAACATAAGAACAGCCTGACTGGGTGAGACCAAAGGTCCATCTAGCCCAGTATCCTGTCTTCCGACAGTGGCCCATGCCAGGTGCCCCAGAGGGAATGAACAGAACAGGTCATCATCAAGTGAGCCATCATCTATCGCCCATTCCCAGCTTCCGGCAAACAGAGGCTGGGGTCACCATCCCCGCCCGTGCTGGCTAATAGCCATCGAGCCATAATAGCGTATCGAGTTCTCGTTTTAAAGCAGAGCCATGGGGCCTGGTTCGCACTCGCTGAGGCTGTGTCTCAGGACTGCCCCACGCAGCGTGGCCTGGCCACAGACTCAGGCAGGGCGCGGCGCTGGCCGGTTGCCCTGATCTGGGTAGAGCAGGGTGGCCAGGAAGTAAAGGAGCAGCCAGAGATGCCCAGCTCAGACTGGCTAGGTTCAAGCTGCTGAGGTAGAATATCAGGGTTGGAAGGGCCCTCAGGAGGTCATCTAGTCCAACCCCCTGCTCAAAGCAGGACCAATCCCCAACTAAATCATCCCAACCAGGGCTTTGTCAAGCCTGACCTTAAAAACCTCAAAAGAACGAGATTCCACCACCTCCCTATGTAACGCATTCCAGTGCTTCACCACCCTCCTGGTGAAAAAGTTTTTCCTACTATCCAACCTAAACCTCCCCCACTGCAACTTGAGACCATTACTCCTCTTTCTGTCATCTACTACCACTGAGAACAGTCTAGATCCATCCTCTTTGGAACCCCCTTTCAGGTAGTTGAAAGCAGTTATCAAATCCCCCCTCATTCTTCTCTTCTGCAGACTAAACAATCCCAGTTCCCTCAGCCTCTCCTCCCAAGTCATGAGTTCCAGTCCCCTAATCATTTTTGTTGCCCTTTGCTGGAAGTTTTCCAATTTTTTCACATCCTTCTTGTAGTGTGGGGCCCAAAACTGGACACAGTACTCCAGATGAGGCCTCACCAATGTCGAATAGAGGGGAACGATCACGTCCCTTGATCTGCTGCCAATGCCCCTACGTATACATCCCAAAATGCCATTGGCCTTCATTGGTGCTGAGCTCAGTGCAGGGGCACCAGTGCACCTGCCCTGAGCTGGGGCTGCAGGGCCCTGCCTTGTGCCTGCCTGACGGGGCCCACCACCTGCTCTCTGCTGGGCTTGCCCGTCACCAGGGCTCCTCCCGGGGATGGGCCAGGCCCTGGGCCTGCGCTGGGGGATCCCTGGGCTCTCGCAGTGGCTTTGTGGCTCTGTGGCAACAGGGGGCTGGACCCCGGGGGCTGACGAGCTGGGTGGTGTCCCTGTGCGTGGGAGGGGATCCCTGAGCAGGGTTGCCAGCGCCCCCTGGTCATCGCTTGGGCCTGCAGGCGCTGCAGGGGGCTGTCTCCACACCAGGACACGGGAGCGTCCCAACCCGGGCGCCAGTACGCTGCCATGCCAGGGAGCTGCCTGCTGCCAGACCACATGCAGTCCTTCTTGGGATGGGACCCGTGAGGCCGGCCCCGCTGCTGCCTGGCTCCCAGCGGAAAGGAGGCTGCTCGTGGCCTGGCCTGGCCGCTGCCAGCCCAGTCCTGCCTGTGCCCAACCCTGCCCCGCTGCTCCATATCACACCCCCATGGAGATGGGTCTGGTCCCACCCCGGTACTGAGTTCGGCTCTGTCGGGCGGCCATGCAGGGAGTGCTGGAGGCCCAGAAGGGCGGGCGCATCCTGCCTGAGCAGTATCCTTCTTGGAGCCGCGGCAGTGGGGGGGCGGGGCCCTGCCGACAGCCTCAGCACGCTAGCTGGGCTGGGAGCCCCACTTCCGCTCTGCTGAGCAGCCTGCTGCCACGAGCACCGTGCCCGCTGACTCCTAGGAAAGTGGTTAGCTCAGAGCCACTTACAGGAACAACTGCCCCAGGATGCTTATGCAACACTTTTCGGTGCCCTTTCAGTGTTAACCACACGGCCCGTTTCTCCTCCTTTACCAGAAGCTGCACCTATGGCAGGAGCCTGGCCTGAGGTCGCCCCTGCTTCCGGCCAGGCACCTCCGCACCCAGTGTTCCCTGCAGTGGCTCGGTGAGCCAGAGGCTGCTCTGCGCAAATGCCACACGCCAAGTGGCTGACACAGGCAGGGGAAAATACCCAGCAGGGGATGGCAGGGGGCATTCCCAGGGGGAGGGGGCTGAATGCTCTGGTGGGTTAGTCATGCAGTGCGCTCCACAGCCGCCCTGCCGGGAAGGGCTCCGTGCAGTGCTCCTCACTGGCAGCTTGGCTCATGCAGGTGCTGGCCCCAGCAGTGTTGTCAACTTGGGTGATTTTAGCACGAACCTCATGCTATTTGGTGTGTTCTTAAAGCTCCAGCTCCTAGAATCAAGTGACTGCTGAGCAGCTCACCTTTCAGTAACAAACCCAGCAAGTGTCCTGCCTTGCTGGGTGTGGGGGCAGCGCCTGGAAACAAGCCCCAACTGCAGTCCACAGCTGCAGCGGCTGGGACTTGACGTAGGGATGTTTCAGTCAAACTCAGGCCCTAAATCCAGCTGGGCTCACGTATCACCCATGGCCCCAGCCCGGCTTTCTCTCCTGACCCCTTGAGTGGTCCCCAGTGGGGTATTTGGCACCCCTGCTACGCCACAGGACAGCTAGCCCTGCCCTTACATCAGCTGGGCACCTGCAGCGGGATCAGGCTCTGCGTTTGACAGCACGCAGGCTGACAGGCAGGGCAAGCCTGGGGGTGGGAGCAAGGGTGGCTGGGTGGGCTAAGCACCATGCTAGCCCCAGGCACGGGGGCGGGGTTTTCCTGCCGCATCTCCCAGGGAGGTTCAGGACCATGGTTGTTCCAGGACACAGGCCCCTTGCAGCTGCAATGCACTGACTCCCTCTAGCGGAGGAGCTGGGGCACCCTCACCTAAGCCAAGTGGGTTTGGTTTCAAGGGCTGATCACTTGCTACTCGTACACCAGCTGCGATCAGCCCCCAGGCCCCCTACCCATTATAGCAGGCCATGCACTGACCCTTAGTGAGAGACAGCTCCTGCCCCACAGAGCCGAGGCAGACAAAGGGTGGGAGGGGAAACTGAGGCACAGGGTGCAGCTGGTTCCACGGTGACTTGCCCAAGGTCACCCAGCAGGTGTGGAAGGGCCAAGAATAGCACCTAGGCCCCCTCAGTCCCAGGCCCCAGCCCTCCCCACTGGCCTGGGAGAGTCGAGAGTGCATCTGACTCCTGCACTGCCGTGGGGGATGCTCCAAGGTTCCTTCTGGTTACACCTCCCCCAGGCTCCCGTGCGACAGGGTCCCCCGGAGGGCAGCGATCACAGCACCTGCTGCTCTGGACTCCGCTGGAGCCTGGGTGGGACAAGGCAGTGGGCTCTGGTCAGCCTGTCCCACCCTCAGCGCCCCAGCGCTCGGTGCAGGGCTGGGCACGAGCTACAAATGTCAAACCAGGGCCAGCTAATGAAGCGTTAGCTGAAGGCTCCTCTTGCGAGCTGGGGCCTGGCTGCTGCTGCTGACCTGTGGCCGCCCCTCGGTTTGAGCTCTGGGCTCCCAGAGGGCGCGGGGCTGGCGGGTGCAGCAGCTCCAGTCCCTGGCAAAGTTCCCCTCTCTGTTCCTAGGGCTTTCTGGCTGCACTGCTGCTGACCGGCAGTGGGTTCCCATTGTTGGGCACCCCGAAGCCACGAGCGGCCGGGGCTGCCAGCGAGCCCAGGAGGGCGAGGAGCCCGGCTGACTCTGCACTGGGGCTGCACCATCACCCGCGGCACAAGAGACACGTGGCTAGAAACAACTGTGCAGCTGACCAGCTCTGGTACTCAGCAGACAAAATCTGCTGCCAGAAGTGCCCGGCAGGTGAGGCTCGGCACACCCCCAGCCCAGCCCCAAGGCTTTGCCCGACTCAGCGCTCTGCAAACAGGAGCGAGTCCGGCCCCGTGCGCCGGGGAACTGGGCCAGTGATTTGCTGAGGTTACAGAGGCGCCACGGGCAGCGCCCGGACCCGACTCAGGGCTCCCTGCTCTAGTCACGGCACGAGGGCCCACCCCCCCCCCAGGAAGGAATGGCGGGGCAGGGGCAGGGCATTGCTCCAAATCACGGGGCGCGCAGAGGCTGCTGCTGGCCTGGAGGGACCGACCCAGTCAGCCAGCCCGAGCCCCTGGGTATCCCGGGCCACCCCCGACCTGCACAGCACCTGCGACTAACCTGCACGCTCACCCCGGCTGGTGTTGTTTGCAGGAACGTTTATGAGGGCTCCCTGCACGAGCCGTGGCTATGACACGGCCTGCGAGAGCTGCCCGCACGGCACCTACCTCTCCTTCCAGAACCTGGAGCGGAAATGTCGAAAGTGCTCCGAGTGCCACGCACAAGGTAAGGCGCTGGGCAGGCCCCTCGCTGGGATGGGAATCCAGCCGCCCTAGCACTGAGCCGCCAGCCTCTCGGCCAGCCCTTCCCCACCCCACCTGCCGGGCCCTCGAGGGGCAGGAGAGAGCCTGGGGAACCTGGGCCACACTCTGAGAAGGAAGCAGCCCCCTTCCCCTCCCCTCCGCACAGAGGCCTGCTCAGGAAGCCTGTCCTGTGTTCAGCTTCCCAGGTCGTGCTGAAGAACTGCACTGCAACCAGCGACATTGAGTGCGGCTGTGGGGCCGGCCACTTCCGGCAGTGCACGGACCCGACCTGCAGAGACTTCACCTGCCAGGAATGCCGCAGGTGCAAGGGCAGGGTCACCCTTCAGAACTGTGAGTGTCCAGAGCACTGCCTCCTGCCTTTGGATCCTGGCACTGGCCCCTGCTGCTGTGCCTGCCCCCTGCCCCCCGTGCAGCCCCCCGCCTGCCCCCTGCGCTGCCCCCTGCACTGCCCCCCGCTGCCCCACTGCCCCTCAAGCTGCTACACCCGCCCTGCTTTCCCTCAGCCTCGCTGCTTTGTGCCTGCCCCCCCCCGGCTCAGGCCATGGCCCAGCTGGCTGAGGGAGTGCTGCTCAGTGGTGGGAGAACATCCACTGCCCTCTCCGACGCCCGCTCGGCCTGCAGCCCACGCGAGGGGCAAGGGAAAAGCTTTGCCTAGGCGAGCACCTGGTGGTGTGAGCTCAGCGCCCGGTGTCTGGGCCGACACTGAGCAGCACCCAGTCCCGTCTAGCCCAGGAGCACGTGCCGAACGCCAGCCGTGCTGACCTGCAGCCTGCCAGCGAACCCGCTCTCACGCCCCTCTATATCCCCAGCGCGAGGGAGCCGCACCAGAGACCCACGGCCACCCGTGCCGGGGCCACTCGGCTGCTGCTGCACCAGCTCCCCTGGGCCTGCCCCGTCAGCACCCTGCTGCCCTGGGCTCCCGCCAACAAGTCCATGCCATGAGACTAGGCACTTGGTGGAAGGCCCGTCCCAAGAGGCACCCCCTCCTACCTACTGTGAGCACCCCCCCGAGGACAGGCCTGCCTCCCTTACCCCCAGGCCACACCCCTCTCCTCGCTGGCAGGCGCTAGCTATGTGCAATGTCTTTCAGGTTCAGAGGAGGATGCCCAGTGTGGGGACTGCCAGCCTGGCTTCTACCTGGAGGGCAGCGAGTGCCGAGCATGTGCCACGTAACTACCCTGGGCTTTCTTGGTTTGCTTCCCCCTACAGCTCTCCCATTAGACACCATCCTAGGGGATTTGCAGGGCAGCTTCACCCGGCAGATCTCAGCACACTGGCTGCAGATGCCAGTCCAGCTGTAAATGTGGCGAGCTCTGTGCCCCTGGTGCTCTCCATGCCTCCCGCTGGGCAGGGGCCCTCCTGCAGGCTGGGACAATAGTTATGAGCCCCAGAATTTCACAGTGATGGTTTGTCAGCAAACTCAGGCTGGGAAGTGCCTTATCTGCGATGATCACCTGCCACAGTTCAGTCATCCCATCCAAGAGCAGAAGCACTCTCAGGTGACTGGCTGACCACTCACACTGTCACTAGCAAATACCAATCCCTGGGGTTCGCAAAACCCCCTGGTGTGAAACGGATGTGACCCATCCAGCAGAGCCTGTGTGTGCAAGCCATGGAGCCATGTGCAGACACCAGGGTGACGGGCTGGAGAACGGACACTAGGGCTACACTCCAGATAACATGGGGATCGTCTACATGTCACATTGTTCCTGATTAACTCCTGTCACGGAGTCCCCGAGCGATGCTCTGGAACTGCTCCCTACGAAGCCAGTCAGGACTCTGGGAAGTCTCCTCTCTGTGAACAGACTGTCTGCAGGACACACAGCTCACACAGCTTCCACCTTCCTGGGTCTGACCTCGGAGCATTCAGCATCCTCTGCCCCTCCGTGCGCTTCCCACAGCCAGTCCGCCCAGGCGGGATCCTGGGGAAGCCAGAGGGTCCTGCCCCCCAACTCCGCAGTCAGACGGGACTCTCAGCCAGCCAGTAAAACAGAAGGTTTATTAGACGACAGGAACATGGTCTAACACAGAGCTTGTAGGTGCAGAGAACCGGATCCCTCAGCTGGGTCCATTTTGGGGGGCAGTGAGCCAGACAACCACGTCTGCACTTCACTCCATGTCCCAGCCAGCCCCAAACTGACTCCCCCTCCAGCCCCTCCTCCTCTGGGCTTTGTTCCTTTCCCCGGGCCAGGAGGTCACCTGATTCCTTTGTTCTCCAACCCTTTAGCTCTCACCTTGCAGGGGGGAAGGGCCAGGCCATCAGTTACCAGGAAACAGGGTGTCGGCCATTCTCTGTGTCCAGACCCCTGCACACACCTGCCCTCTAGGACTCTGCAATGATCATACACCCTTATCCCACTACCTAGATACTTAAGAACTGCCTAGGGGAAACTGAGGCACCCCCATACTATTCAGAGGAAACATTAAGAACAGTCCCGCTTCATCACAACTCCTTGGTCTGGAATCGGAGTGGCCACACATGGAGCTGGTCAGGCACAGCTAGTACACTTGCCATTCACCCCCTGCCTTAAACTGCATTAACTGTCATGTGTAGACAAGCCCCTAGTCAAACCAAACAGCTGTCTGGTGTTGGGCCCCAGGGGGCATGGGAAGGTATCTCCAAAGCAGCCCATGGAACGTGGCAGGGCTGGCGGTGGGACACTGGCCCTGACCGAGCCACACCGGAGCTAGTGCCAAGACGCTCGCTCTCCCGGCGCTCTGGGAAAGGACAGGTTAGACACCCACTTTCTGTTTCTCTTCACCATTCTCCTCTGCAGCCAGAGCCCCGAGAAGTGCGGAGAAGTGTGCGGCAGGCCATGTGGTGGCAGCAGCCAAGGTAGGTGGGAGGGTGGCGCATGGGGAGGTGCTGGCATGGCATGGCATGGCGGGGGGCGTGTCAGGACAGGGGCGGGCGCTGGTCCAGAATGTGCTCAAGGGGCTGCGGGCTCTGCCTGGCGTACAGGGGCGAACGCAGGTCTACTCGGGGGGGTGCGGGGGGTGTGGCTTGGGGCGGGTACTGCAGGGATTCAGCGCTCAGGGGAGGCCCTGCCTCCTCGCACCATTGCCTAGCCAGGAGCAGTGGTTCCGAGCCCCCGGAACCCACATGCTCGTCACCAGCCCCCAGCTAACCTCGCTGCGGCTCCATCCCGCCCCCTCCTGCGGCTCGCTGGGGCAGGGCCTGGTCTGAGTAAGTGCCCTGTGATTCCTGAGCCAGGCAGCCCCTTGTGCTGGTGTCCAGGGCAGTGTGTGCCGGGAGCTGCGGCCAGGCTGAACTCCGGCTCTGCTGGGCAAGACCCCAAAGCAGCTGCACCGGGAGGAGCGACCCCAGCCTTGCTTAGGCTGTCCCTGGCGCCAGGGCTTCAAGGGGGAGGTGAGCAGAGCATGCTGCAGGCAGCTGAGCTGGGACCTCCCCTGCGTCTTTGTTTCAGGCTTCGGGCTGGAGTACGTCCTGCTGGGCCTCATGGGGCCCCTCTTCCTGGGAGCGCTCGTCATCTACCGCAAGAGGAAGATGCTCAGTAAGGATTCCCCAGCAGCTGGTAACCCACCCCCGCGATGTCTTAGCAATTAGCCTTCCCCGCGCGTTCGACTCGGAGTCTTGCACAGCAGAGCCCCTGGCCTGGGCTAAGGGAGGCCCTGTGCTCAGAGTTGACTAATGGCTCCGTCTCTCTCCTGGCAGGTGAGGCCGCAGCAGTTAAAGACTCGAGGCTGCAACAGGTGAGAGCCCAGGCCGGGCACACAGGATCTGGCCTGGGCCTAAATGCACTGAGCATGCTGACCCCCCCCCACACGCTGCTTGGGATGGTCGTGGCTGCTGGCCCTGCTCGTGCTGCGACCTGGAGGCTGGGGGCATTTGCAGCCATTTCTGGCTAGTTTGGATGCAGGTGAAGGGCTGTAGTTCTCCCCTGCAGGCTGGTCATTGGCACTAGGAGATGCGTTCGATGGGTCTCAGCTAGTTCCCAGTGAGCAGGTGCCCACCCCCAGCTCAAGGCCCCCTCACTGGCAGCCTCAGCAGAGGGGCTGGGGACTGAATGGATGAGGCACGTTCTCCCTCTTATTTCAGAGCAACTTAACCTGGCCCAGGGTGTCTGCCCAGCCAGGAAGCCCCCACCCCCAGCCCCGGCCCGATAGGGAGCTGCCCCTTCGGCAGACTTCTCCCCTGCCCTGCCGCACCAGGCTGCTGGCTCCCCGCCTGCCAAGAGATCAAGGCTTCCCTCGCAAACGGTGGCTTCTTTCTGTTCCAGGTCTCAGCGTGTCCATCTGGCACTGCAGAAAAGCCCCTGGAGTCGCAGGGTTTGCTCCACCTTCAGATCACAGAGGCATCGCAAATGAACGGCAACGCCTGTCCAGTCAGGCCCCTCGGCAGCCAGGACACCTGGGAGTCGCCCGCCAAGCCCCAGGACGCAGCAAGTAAGAGCCACGCACTGCAGAAAGGTGCCTTGTGCCACGGCACATACAGCCGCCCTGGCGGCTTGCCAACATCCAAGCCCCCCACCCGAGGCACAGGCTTATCAGACAGCTCATCGCGGGCTCCCCGTCAGCCCCTCCTTCTCTGCAGGGCTGCTGTGCCCCGGGCTCTGGCTGACGCTCTGTTCCGCTGTCCCGCAGGGCCCCTCCCTGGCGTTCTCCCGCAGGGCAGCAAGCTGTACGACATCATCAACACAGTGCCCGTGCGGCGCTGGAAGGAGTTCATGCGGGTGCTGGAGCTGCACGACGGCGAGATCGAGGTGGTGGAGCTGGAGTTCACCCACGTCCGGGACCAGCAGTACGAGATGCTGAAGAGGTGGTACCAGCAGAAGAACGCCACGCTGGAGTCCATCTTCTCGGCCCTGGAGCGCATGGAGCTGGCCGGCTGCGCTGAGGAGCTGAGGCAGCGGCTGCAGAGGTGCCCGTGAGCCTGCCCAGCAGCGAGTGGCTGAGGCTGCTAGCCAGGGCTGGCTTCCCTGGCTCCCCGCCATGGGCTCTGACTTGGGACGGGAAGGAGACGGCCTCTCCCAGGCCAGCGAAGCCAGCCCTGCTGTCGCTGTGGGCAGGGCCTGCTGTGGCCTGGCGCTTGGAGGAGCAGGTCTGGCTGCTGCTCTACAGCCAGGAAGCTGCGTCCCTGGCCCCTAGAGCGGGAGGGCAGGTCTCTGAATGCCCAGAGCAGTGCTGTGCCCGGGGCCAGCGCAGGCCCCTCTGCACAATGGCGGCACTGGGACGAGAGGGGACACACAGCGGGCAGCACCACTCCCTCCCCTTGTAAGGAAAGCCTGCAAGTGCCACCTGGCTTCACATCTCCGCCCGCGAGGCGCCGGGCATGCGGATGGCAGCAGAGCTGTGCCGGGGGTCACCCTGCGAAGGACAGCGGGGGGAGCAATGCACCCCTGGAGCCACAGACTTGGTGGTGGCAGCCGACCAAGGCAGGCAGAGGATCGGTCTCAGCATCATTGCCTCTGTACTGCTGAGTCACGCTTCCCTCGCCCGGCCCTCAGCCCCAGCTGGGCTCCATTTCCAAACGGGCCTCTCCAGAACCCCCGCCCCCCAGTACGCAGGCCCTGGAGAGCCCTCTGCGCCCTCCCTGGCCGTGCCCAGTGGCAGGACGCAACAGGCCCTCTCCCGGAACCCCAGCTTTCCCTCTGAGGCGGGAATCGGGGGCTTGATGGAAAGCCCCTCCCCCATCCTGCTAGGTTTGCAAATCAAACCCTGCTCAGCCAGCCCCAGGAACAGGGCATGGAGCGTTCCCGCACTGGTTTGCATTAAGCAGCCATAGCTAGGCTGAGCACCACGGAGCAGCCCAGTGCGGGGGCTGCAGGAGAAGCCCAGGAGGGCTGGAGCACCTGCTGACAGCTTAGTGCTAACTCTCACCGCCACGGCTGGTAGTTTGGGCAGCTTCCTAGATCCCATTGGCTAAGGAAGGGAGTGTGTCTCCTGGCTAGTTAGGGCACCAGGCAGTCCCCTGGGCCCTGCCGCTGAGTCAGGGCATGACCTTGGGCCAGTCAGCTCACCGCTCTGGCCCTATTTCCCTGTGCGGGATGCTGCGAACCTGCGTCGGGGGCAGGAGACACTGCCAGCAACGGGCTGGTCCTAGTGTCAATGCCCAGGGTTCTCTGGAGGAGGGGCTCAGGACCAAGCCAGATCAGAGTTGAGCTGAGGGGCCTCATCCTGTGCTCAGTGCTGACCCGACAACACGAGCACCTGATGAAGTAGAGGGGCGACTCCTCTCGTGCTCCCTATGGGCTCAGCATCCCCTGGGGCTCCCCACTGCCCATACCCGGGTCCCTCGCCTGCCCCCAGTCTGCTTAGCGACTCTAAGCCACCCCAGGGAGATGGCAGCTGTTCTAGGGGCCTCACTCCAGGGCTTGCCATCTCTGCTGAAAAAGGCACTTTGTGTGCGTGCCTGTGTGGCCAAACTCAGGAAGAAAAATGCTCGCCAAAAATGCTGCCTCCCCCGGAAACAACACACCTCTGCACAGAGCCTTAAAGGGACGGGCAGCTGGGTGGCACGGCCCAGGAGACCTGCCTTGTTGGCGATCTGCAAAATTCCCCCATCACGTGGGAGCCTTTAAAAGCAGCTGGGCTGGATTACTGCCACCTGGGGCCTCTGCTCGTCCCAGGTGGGGGCAGGTTTTCCAATCCCCCGGTGGCCAGCTCAGCTGCGAGTGCATTAGTCCAGCAGCCCCCGGGGGAGGGCTGGAGTGGGGGGGATTGGAGCACTGTATCAGTAAGTATTGTTACTTATCTTCTGTAGACATTTTATGTCAATTATTTGTATTGCTGGCTCTGTCCTGCAGTAGCAGGGGCAGACTCGTTCTGTTCTTGTGCTGCAACAGGACGCTGCCTCTTCCGAGCTGGGGGCTCTCCCCACTCGCTGAGGAGAGGTGGTGGTTTTGTACCTTATTTATACCCCATGTTGCCTTGAGGAAACCGATCAGAATTGGTTACATGTCACACCCACTGCTGCTGCTTCATAACTGAAAAGGGGTCTCAGCCCTTTTGCTGGGGAGAGGGGTGGGGAAGCCCTGCCTGGGTCTCTGCTAAGGAGAGGGTGCCTAACGACGGGTGTTTGTGGTGGGGTAGGTCATGCTGAGCCCCAGGGGAGCTGGAGATGCTCAGCGTCACTGAGGTCAGACCGTAGGTGCCCCAGGTCCTAGTGCTAGGGGCTTCAGTGAGCCATGTCTCCGTGTACAGAGAAGGAGCAGCCAGCACCTTCCTGAGCAAGTCTCTCTGCTCCAGCTGGGCCTGGGAGCACAGGCCGCCTTGCAGCAGGCTGGGGCTGCGTGTTAAAGTGGGCTCTGGAATGCTGCAGGGAATAGCAGAGCTGGGGGACAGGGCTCTTCCCCTGTGTCTGTAACTGACAATAAATCCCTGTGGTGTTGCCCAGCCTCCGGTGTGGCTTTTCTTCTGGGAGGGGCTGGAGGCCGGGAAATCCCCCATCCCTGAGCTTGGGGAGAATCAGCTGCTCCCAATCCCTTATTTCTGGACAGTCCCAAATACCTCATGGACCAAGGAACCAAGCAGATGCTGGGGGGCTCTTGAAATGCAATCCAGAGGGCTGGGCTGATGTCAATGCATGTGGTTGATTTTGTTAGTGCTTAGCTAATGATAATATTTGCTAACTAATTACTGTTAAATGAACTAGACTCCCCTCTGGGCTGCCTTAATGAATTTAGCAAGCGGGCTCAGGGCAATTCAAACCCACTTACTGGGGTTGCCTAGGTCCTGCTCTCCTCCCCTCGCTTGGCTTTTCCTATCTGAAGTTTGGGTAGCTAACCAGAGAGAGGCAGGAATGCAAAGGGCCCAGCTGCCCTGCCACAGGAGGACAGGGAAAGGATGCTGCCTTCTGGAAGGAGTCCGTGGCAGGGGCAGATGCAATTGGAACCAAAAGGTCGGGTACCCCCGCGGGAGCTGACTCGAGGTTGTGTGTGTAGCAGGGCAAAGTCCTGGCCCTTGTCGCCTCTCCCAGAGTCTATATTTAGATATCAGTTTTCCAGCTGGTGGAATCGGCCTTTGCTCATGAGCTGTCTTTGGCCTCAGCAGGTCTGTTGCTCTGAAGAGGCATTGTCCGGTCCGTTGGGAGCAGGTTGGCGCTGGGAATCTGCACCCAGTGCTGCAGGTTCATAGCCAAAGAAAATCCACGTCAACAAGAGATAAAGTCAAGGAACTGGGCAGAAGCTGTCAGGGGGTGTCCTGTGCCCAAGTAATTCCCTGGAGAAGGGGCAGGCCGGCCCCAGCCGAGCTGTGCTGGCAGAGTCCTGCCCCCGGTCACTTGTTCCTGCCCTTGCCATGGAATGAATACTGGGGACTAATTTAAGTCTTGGATGTGACCGAATTGAAAGCAGAGCTGACCCCCTCCTCCCCCCGGCTCCTGTGCAGGGGCAGCTCAGTGCTCCCTGCGTTGCTGGTCTGTGCTTTCCCCGGGTGGAGTAAGGGTGGGCAACCCCAGAAGCTGGGGCCCTGGGCACTCACCTCTGGGCCTGGAAGTGACTCGCTGGAACCTGCCCAGGCCCGGGACTGGAGGGGGAAGGGTATCAGTGGATGTCTGGTGCCTTCTTCCTGAAAACAAACCGATGCCCATCCGGCAGGGGCCGCAACAGGCTGTGACTCACTGGGCAGGTTGCTCAGCCAGCCCCGCACCAGGCATGGAAAGTCCCAGCAGCTTTACAGGGCTGGCACCCATGCTCAGGCTGGCTGCAGGGTTATCAGCTGGTGGGGGCTTCCCACCCTGCCCAGGATCCCAGACTAAGCACAAACCCACTGACAGGAGCCCAGAGCTTGGAAGGCAGGGCCAGGACCCACAGTGAGTGTTGGGGGCGGGGGTGAGGTTTGGTGGGCGTGGGCCTGGAAAGCCAGGGGAGGAGGCGGGGAGGAGGGAAGGGAAGGTTGGGCAGGGGCCAGAACCCAGTGCGGGAAGGGGAGGGTTGTGGGGCAGAGCCCAGGGGAGGGGGGAGGGTTGGGCAGGGGTCAGTGGGGAGGGGAGGGTTGGGCAGGGGCCAGCAGAGTGGCTGTCGGGGAGGTGGGGGCTAGAGGAGAGCTGGGCCCAGCCAGTAAGCCTTGGAGTGAGGTGGGAGAAGCAATTTCCTGGTGTGACGATGTGACGCAGCAGGGAGGGGGGGAGTGTTGACCTGGGAATGTGCCCTGGGGACGGGAGACCTGAGAGCCTGTCACCTGAGCCAGGAGGGGGAGGGGGAGGTGACACCTCTGCCCAGGAATGTGGAGGGAGGCTGCAGCAGGGAACCTGCTCGGTGGGTTTAGTTTCAGGTTTGGGCTGGGTGGAGGAACACAGGGAACCCCAGGGCTGGGGTCTAAGCTCCCTGCTCCCCCAGAAGGACTTCACTGAGGGGTCCTGGGTGTACCCACAAGCTCTGTTTTGGACTGTGTTCCTGTTGTCCAATAAACCTTCTGTTTTACTGGCTGGCTGAGAGTCTCAGTGAATCCCAGGAAGAGGGGTGCAGGGCCTGGACTCCCCCACACTCCGTGACAACTGGTGGCAGTGGTGGGATCTACTGCACCCCGTGAACGGCGCTTCCTGCAGTAAGTGACTGGGGAACAGTAAAACGAAGGGGGATTGACGGGGACCAGGCGTGCTGAAGATTCAGAGAGAGACGGTTTCAGGGGGCGGTTAACCCCTGGGAGTGTGTGACCAGAGAGAAGGACTTTTGCAGTAACAGGGTCCCCCGGGGGATTGCAGCGAGCGGTCCCAGGGGCGGAGGAGTCTGCAGCTCGACCCTGGCAAAGAGGTGGTGACCTCAAGAAGGACTGGCACACTAGGGGCTTTTCCTGGAAACCGTGGACAGCTGCCCGGCCTGCGAGTGGCCAGCCGGGAGATGTACGCTAAACGCCTTAAGAGCGACCTGGTGGAGCTGTGCAGGCAGAGGGGGCTGCGCGTCGGGAGGTCCACCAAGGAACAGCTGATTGCCCAGCTGGAGGAGAGGGATCGCTTGGATGACCCGATCCCTGTCCCTGAGGGAAGCCGCCCGGCGGACGCAGCGTGGGCCCTGGGGCCTGACCAGGCTGGGAGGGGTCAGACTGCTGCCCAGGACACCCCGAGACCCTTCCTACCTATGCCTGGGGGAGGGGTTGTGGGAAGCCCAGCGAATACCGAGAGCCCCCTGACCCCAGCAGCCAGCAGGGGATCCTCCCAGCGGAGCTCCCCATCCCTGGAGCGGATGCGGCTGGAATGGGAGAGGGAGAGGAAAATGAGGGAGCTGGAGGATCATGAAAAACAACGTCAACATGAGGAGAAACAACGTCAACATGAGCAGGAGGAGAAGGAGAAACAACGTCAACATGAGCAGGAGGAGAAGGAGAAACAACGTCAACATGAGCAGCAGGAGAAGGAGAAACAAAGACAGCATGAGCTGGAGCTGGCCAAGCTGAGGAGCAGTGGGGCCCCGGCTGCGGTGAGTGAGGGGGGACCCAAGACTGCAAGGAGCTTTGATAAGTGCTTCCTGGCCCAGGGGAAGGGGAGTCCTGTGGGGTCAGGAGGCAGCTGGTGGTCCCCCAGAAGTACCGCCGCAAGCTCCTGTCCCTGGCCCATGACATCCCCCTCGCAGGGCACCAGGGAATCCGGCGCACCCGGCAGAGGTTGCTACAGAACTTTTACTGGCCCGGGGTCTTTACCACCGTCCGGCAGTATTGCCGATCCTGTGACCCCTGTCAGAGGGTGGGGAAGGCCCGGGACAAGGGGAAAGCGGCGTTGAGACCTTTGCCCATCATAGAGGAGCCTTTCCAGAAGGTGGCCATGGACATCGTGGGGCCTCTCAGCAAGACGACCCGGTCGGGGAAGAAATACATTCTGGTGGTGGTAGATTTCGCCACCCGCTACCCTGAGGCAGTGCCCTTAGCTTCCATTGAAGCAGACACCGTGGCAGATGCGCTCCTGACCATTTTCAGCCGAGTGGGGTTCCCCAGGGAAGTCTTGACAGACCAAGGCTCCAACTTCATGTCGGCCCTGCTCCGGTGCTTGTGGGAGAAATGTGGGGTCCGGCATGACTGGGCCTCAGCGTATCACCCCCAGTCCAATGGGCTGGTGGAGAGGTTTAACGGGACGCTAAAGATGATGCTGAAAACCTTTATGAACCAGCACCCGCAGGATTGGGGCAAGTACTTACCTCACCTGCTGTTCGCGTACAGGGAGGTGCCCCAGGAGTCTACCGGATTTTCGCCTTTCGAACTGTTATATGGAAGGAGGGTGAGGGGCCCCCTGGACCTGATGAGAGACGAGTGGGAGGGGAAGGCCACTCCCGATGGAGAGTCAGTGGTGGAGTATGTCCTGACCTTCCGAGAGAGACTGGCTGAACTCATGGGCCTGGCCAGGGAGAATCTGGCCAGAGCCCAGAGGAAGCAGAAGGTCTGGTATGACCGCACGGCGCGGGCCCGTGCCTACGCCACCGGGGATCAGGTGATGGTTCTCATCCCCGTGAGAAAGAACAAACTACAGGCCGCCTGGGAGGGCCCGTTCAAGGTCGTCAAGCAGCTCAATGAGGTAAACTATGTGGTGGAGCTGTCGAACCGGGCCCACCACCGCCGGGTGTACCATGTGAATATGATGAAGCCATATTATGCCAGGGGGAATGTGGTGTTAGCTGTGTGTGGTCAGTGGGAGGAGCAGGGAGATGACCCTTTAGTAGATCTATTCCCTGGGACCAGAGCTGGTTCCCCCCTGGAAACAATCCCCCTCTCGGATCAGCTCACCCCTGCCCAGCAAGCCGAGGTCAGGGGGGTGCTGCATCCGTACCGACAGCTGTTTTCCAACCAGCCTGGACGCACTAATCTGACTGTCCACCGGGTGCAGACAGGGTCGCACCCGCCGATAAGATGCTCCCCCTTCCGAGTCACAGGGAAAACTGCTCAGGACCTGGAAAGAGAGGTCCGGGACATGCTGGCTTTGGGGGTGATCCAGCCATCGGCCAGCCCTTGGGCCTCGCCGGTGGTGCTGGTCCCCAAAAAGGATGGGTCAGTCCGGTTCTGTGTGGACTATCGGAAGCTCAATGCCATCACTGTATCGGATGCCTACCCCATGCCCAGGCCGGACGAGCTCCTAGACAAGCTGGGAGGAGCTCGGTACCTTACCACCATGGACCTTACAAAGGGCTACTGGCAAGTGCCGCTGGATGCAGATGCCCGGCTGAAATCGGCCTTTATCACCCCTCTGGGGCTCTATGAGTTTCTGACCCTGCCTTTCGGCCTCAAGGGAGCGCCGGCCACCTTCCAGCGCCTGGTGGACCAGCTCCTGAGGGGGATGGAGAGTTTCGCCGTGGCGTATATTGACGACATCTGTGTCTTTAGCCAGACCTGGGAGGACCACGTGTCCCAGGTTAGACAAGTGCTGGACCGACTCCAGGGGGCTGGGCTGACTGTCAAAGCGGAGAAGTGCAAGGTGGGGATGGCTGAAGTATCTTACCTGGGCCATCGGGTGGGGAGCGGCCGCCTAAAGCCAGAACCGGCCAAGGTGGAGGTGATCAGAGACTGGCCCGCTCCCCACACCAAAAAGCAGGTCCAAGCCTTTATTGGGATGGCAGGATACTACCGAAGATTTGTGCCCCACTTTAGCGCCATAGCCACCCCCATCACTGAGCTATGCAAGAAGGGGAAGCCAGACGAGGTGGTCTGGACCGAGCAGTGCCAGGAGGCTTTCCGGGCGCTGAAGGAGGCTCTGGTCAGTGGCCCAGTTCTAGCAAACCCAGACTTTGACAAGCCCTTTGTGGTGTTCACCGACGCCTCCGACACGGGACTGGGGGCGGTGTTAATGCAGGAGGATGAAAAGGGGGAGAGACACCCCATCG
This sequence comes from Natator depressus, assembly GCF_965152275.1. Lineage (NCBI taxonomy): Eukaryota > Metazoa > Chordata > Testudines > Cheloniidae > Natator > Natator depressus. Next base: position 22,057,210 of record NC_134251.1, on the reverse strand, counting down.
TGTACCTGAGCAAGAAGTTGCTACCCCGGGAGCGACACTACGCGGCCATCGAGAAGGAGTGCCTGGCCATGGTGTGGGCCCTCAAGAAACTAGAGCCCTATCTCTTCGGGCGACACTTCACCGTGTACACCGACCACTCTCCCCTGACCTGGCTGCACCAGATGAAAGGAGCCAACGCCAAGCTCCTGAGGTGGAGCCTGCTCCTGCAGGATTACGACATGGACGTGGTCCACGTGAAGGGAAGTGCCAACCTGATAGCGGATGCGCTGTCCCGGAGAGGGGGCCCCGAACTTCCCCAGGTCACTGGTCACAGTGACCCCGCTCAGTTCAGTCTCGAAGGGGGGAGAGATGTGACGATGTGACGCAGCAGGGAGGGGGGAGTGTTGACCTGGGAATGTGCCCTGGGGACGGGAGACCTGAGAGCCTGTCACCTGAGCCAGGAGGGGGAGGGGGAGGTGACACCTCTGCCCAGGAATGTGGATGGAGGCTGCAGCAGGGAACCTGCTCGGTGGGTTTAGTTTCAGTTTGGGGCTGGGTGGAGGAACACAGGGAACCCCAGGGCTGGGGTCTAAGCTCCCTGCTCCCCCAGAAGGACTTCACTGAGGGGTCCTGGGTGTACCCACAAGCTCTGTTTTGGACTGTGTTCCTGTTGTCCAATAAACCTTCTGTTTTACTGGCTGGCTGAGAGTCTCAGTGAATCCCAGGAAGAGGGGTGCAGGGCCTGGACTCCCCCACACTCCGTGACACCTGGCCATGCTCTGAGACTGCATTGGGCAGCACCCAGTCAGGCCCAGCATGGATGCAGGGGAGCCCCCAGGGATTCACAACAGGCCTCCCCGCTTCCCTGCGGGGGGAGAGGCTGCCCCAGGCGCAGGGCCAGGGCGGTGGGGAGGGCACGCAGCCAGCACTGCCCCTCCTCCCGCAGGCTGGCGCTCTGGCACTGGGACCGAGGAAGAGGGGCTGTTGGGGGAAAGCCACGAGGCCCAGCCGGCTGGGGGCTGGTGTTAAGCGCACAGGGCACTCCGCGGCCTGTTGGCCTCATGCCCCAGTGCACACCCGGCAGGCGCTCGGAGAGCAGGGCCCTGGGCTGCGTGGATAGAGCTCATTGTGTGGGGGGCGAGAGGGGACCACAGAAGGGAACAGGAAATGCCGGGAGGTGGTTAGTGTTTTATTGGTGAAGATGTAGAAGTTCTAGGTCAGAAACAAGCTGAAAATCTCCCTCTAGAAGCTCCAGGAAACACCAGACAAAAACGTACAGAAAACAGACCGAACCCCCCCCCTGCTCAATGCAGGAGCAGGGGCTAGACGTAATATGGCAGCTGAAGAAACGGCTCGCATCAGCCTGACAGGGGCACAGGACTGTTTTTAACTATAAATTTTCTTTTAAAATGTCCATTTTGCAAAATGAAAATGACACCCAAGCATGGTCTATACGCCAGCATCTACAGGGCACCAACAGAACACATATTAGTAGCAACTGACTCTATGTACACACAACGTTCAGCCTGTCTGCATAGCCTTGTAGGATCTCCACTGTTCCTGGTAAAAGTATATTTTATGGTAAACAAATGACTGACAGGGAGTGGAAAGCCTGTGCAAGGGGACACTTAAAGGAATGCTGTTTAGTATTAAGGTGGAGGGAAGGTTTTATGTGGAACAGAACAGTCTACAGAGTCGACCATATTTACAGTCATGAGGCGTTTCTTTTGATCCCATACACAGCTACTTACTGACTTCATTTCACTTGTGAGTTCCACTTTTGAAAACCTTTCCCATGCCCTAAAACTCTTTCAAGCTAAGTTGTTTATGGACGTGGAACACCAGGGCATTGCTAGACAGGGACAGAGTTCTCTGCGATATGTTAGTGGTTACACTTATTGCATTTATTTCATTAGAGGGATGGACACTAGGCCATTAGGTAGGAAATGACTTTTCAGCTGGTAGTGTCGGCAGCGGGGCAGAGCAGCTGGCCCCTCCTCGGCCTACTGAACAGCTCACGTTAAGGAAGAAAGTTCTTAACTTCACAAGAGGAGCAGTGGAATATTGAGCGCCTAATGCTTTGCTATATCCCCTTTCTTGAGGATGATTTGCCTTTGCCAGGGGGCTAGTTTTGTTTCATCGTACCCAAGAGTCCTGAGCTTTTCTGACTGCTCTTTCTCCTTCTCCGCCGCTTCTCGCTTCAATTTTTCTTGCTCTTTTCTGTTTAGAAACAAAACAAACATGGGGGCGTTGGTTGCAAAGAGCCGCCTGAGGCTGAACTGGTCGGTGTGGAGCGAGGGTATAAGTAAAGCAAAGCACACAAGCCTGCTTAGTCTGGCCCTGCCAGGGTACAAAGGCCTGGCCAGGGGTGAACGTACTGGGTTCTTAGGCTACTTGAGAAGTAAATGGAGAAGCAGGACTCACCGTTTTTGCTCTCTGTGAAAACAAGGAGAAAGAAAATACAATTAGCTCCCAGCGGTACAGCTATTGGGCAACCACTGTCATGCCCCAGCCCAGGGACAGCTCACCTTTCCTCTTCCATCTTCTTCCGCAGGATCTCTCGCCTCCAGGCTGGCATGGTGGCCAAGCGAGCTTCTTCTTCCTTCTCCTGTAAGACAGTAAAAGGCATTAAGGAGGCCAGTGAGCACCTGTAGAGCTGGAGAGAGGGCAGAAGGGACAGGAGAGCTGACCGGTTGGACTAGGCTGGAGGACACGTCTCGCCTAGGCTGGCCCTATGGAGCTGGACCAGCCCAAGCTGCGACGAGGGGAGATGGCAGGTCAATTGGGCAGGGCTGCCAAAGCGGGAGAGGGAATTCCACGGCTCTCAGGTGGCGATGAAGCGTCTGGAGGAGTTTTGACCCAAGTGGCTGTGGGCAAAGGCAGAGGTGCCAAGGAAATAGCTGTGGCTAGAATCAGACAGCTCTGGGAGGGCCAGGCCCCACTAACACACGCACCCCCACCTGGCCAAAAGTCAGCAGAAATCTCCTCAGCTGAGCGGCTTGGCCTGGAGAGGAGGGACACTTGGATAGCTCCTGGTACCCAGGGCCGGCCAGAGCTTAGCAGAGCGGTTAGGCAAGGGGCCAGGAGCTCAATGCTCCACTTGTGCTGAAGGGCTGAAATTCCCAGGAGACATCGTGCTGAGCGGGACATGGGATCTGCGGCCAGCAGAGGTTGCTGCCTCGAAGGAGCTGGAGGGTTGTTTGTACGGGTACCATCCTGCCTAGGGCCTGCCTAAGAGCAAAGTAGAAATGGCACCGCATGGAGGGGCAGACGCATGCCCTGCTTCTGGCTGGCTACACACCGGGCTCCTCTGCTGGCTGGGAACGCCACATGGGCCTTTTTGCAAATAATCTCTCCAGCGTTCCCAGTGCGCTGTCCATTGCTGCACGAGCTGTGTGTGCGTGGGTGGGTGTGTCTGCAGCCCCTCCGTCCAGCTTGCTAGGACAGTTCTCAGGCACAGCTGGGGACATCTCTCGGGACCACGGCAGGGGATGGGTTGTGTGACTCAGTGAACTCGAGCCAGAGGAAGAGTGGTGGAGGCTTGCTGCAAGCCGGCTGATGGCTGATCTCAACACTGCTTGGCAGGGGAGCTCACACGCAGCCAGGACCAAACTGGTCCAGCCTAGGCAGTAGCCAGTGCAAGGTTCCCATGCTGTCCCCAGCACTCTGCCTCACCCTGCCTTGGAGAGCCCCTTTGGGATGGGAGAGGTTAGTTCAGCATCCTCCCTCTGGGCAGTTGGTGGCTTTGCCCGTTAGTGCTAGCCCAGGGGATGTTATTTTAGTGTTTGATGAGGGAATGGGACTAAAAGCACCAGCCTCCCCTGGGCCACCAAAGAGTTAGCCAACAGAACCATCTCTCAGCCTTTACTTCCAGAGATAGATTTGAACGGGCAGGGCCAGGCCTGCTCTCCGTCCCAGCAGTGTGATCGCAGAGTAACTCCACAGGATGGGATCCTGGCCCTCACGCCTCAGTCTTCAGCCGAGCCCTAACGATGGGCGACCAAGATGGGACCCAGTGTGGGGGCGCAGATTCCCCCAGATCTACTGCTGCAGGCCTCTTATGCCTTCCCCTGGGGCACGTGGCGCTGGCTGCTGTCAGACACGGCTCTCGGGGCTCAGCCCCATGTCCCTACAGCTGATCGCTGCTCCCCCAACCCAACCACTCCCCTCAGAATGAAAGAACGAACCCGGCCTGGTGTGGGACCGGGCGCCTTTGGCTACAGACAGACGGCTTCTTCTCTGGGGCACTCTGACCGCAACGCAGGCAACAGCCGAGCTCTTGGCATCGAAGGGCTGGGCAGGACTAAAGCCCCGCGGGAAGTCCAGGGTTCGGCACGTGTCCTGACTAATCAACAGTGCCACGCAGCAGAGGCAGCACCTGTGGAGCGAGCAACCCTTCCCCTAACTCCCCCTTTCCCAGGTCGCCTGATGGTTTCCGAGGAGCCGGTTCTCACCACCGCCTGCCTCCGCTTTTAGGTGCATCAGCGGGAGAAGAGTCAGCGAGCTCTCGCCTGCACCAGCCCCCAGCCTCCCCGGCAGCGCTGGGGGCGTGACCTGGCGGGACGCTCCGTGGCATGGCTCTGCTGCCGTCTAACTCCTGCTTTGGTTGCGAAGAGCGACGCTCGCAGCCCCGGAGAGTCTGCCAGCCTCTCTTGGCTGGTGCGTCCCACGGGAGCGAGCTCTTGGATAATTCCTGGCTTGTGCTGGGGATGCTGGGAGAACAGCCCCTCTCGTGTCCCAGCGGGTTTTGGAACCAGGCTTGGCAACAGACCAGGCCCTGAAATGTGACTGGGATGGAGTTAGTCAACTACATCCTGCCCTACGTGCTCAGAGCTGGGGCAGCATTCCGGCTGGTCCTGATTTCATCCATGTGTCTCCATGAGGCAGGGCCCAACCCTGCCACCACTGAAACCACTGGCAGCAGGATCGGGCCCACAGGGCCATGCCAGATGGAAGTTTCCCCACACACCATGCTTGGATCACTCATCCCTGCTGTCTAGCCTGATTACTGGCCCATGGAAGCTTGAACCCTCAGGGCTACTCCCTGGGCCGGGGGCTCCAACAGCCCAGTGTTAGCAGAAGTGAGGCTTGTCAGACACGGGGCTGCCCGCACAATCTCCCATTAGCAGGACCAAGCCATGCTCTCGGCGCCAAGCCAATCTGCTGCTCGACAGTGCGAGAGCGCCGTCCTTCAGGGCTTTCCTGCTGCTGGCACAGCTACAGTGAAGGATTTTTATATGCCACCCTCCCCCGCACCCCCCATCTTTTCCTTTCTTTAAAGTTGGCTGTTTTGATGCTGCAGGAACCAGGCTAGTCGCTGGGCACTGGGCTTCAGGCCACATTCACCAGGACAAATATACATCTGGCCCTATTCCTTGGGTGTTTGCAGGACACTTGGCTTAGAACAGCCAATGCTCCAGAGCAAGGTGTCGAGGGTCCCAAATCCCACTGAAACAGCCTCGACACTCCCTTCCGAGAGCAGAGAGCTTTATTCCTTCATTGTCACAAGCAGTGTCAGGGAAAATGCAAAGCGCGCACAGACACACCCTCCCCCCATTTAAAGCAAACCTCATTTCCAAATGTCTATACAATAAACACTCTGGTCCTATTTCCATTCCAAGCCATGCACATTCCACTAGGGCAAGCTTGGGACTCTTGGGAATCTTCAAAGAACAACGTGGTCCAAGTGGTCTTTAGTTTGAAAGCACACAGCATCAAAGGGAATTCTCCACACGGCTTTAACATGATACGGAATTGCTAATCTGGTTGCAGAACCATGCACTGTGAGACCAATTAGTACAGCACTCAGCCTGTGCTCAGTATGGACCCAGGGCAACTCTGGTGCGGTCCTCCGCCTCGCCAGAGGAAGGATGGGGATGCTCATACCAGCTCCGACTTCCAAATCACTCGCTTCCCAGCTACAGGAAACATTAGCTAAAGAAGTGTCTGTAAAACGCAGAAAACTGGAGACAGCTCATGTCATAGTACATTTGTCAGGGATTAGCTCTTCCTCCAGCTAATTCAGAACTACAGCAAATGTACACGCTGCTCAAGAGGAAAATCCATGGACCACCTCCTACGGAAAACGGCAAACAGCCACAACGTCACGTGACACATGGTTACAGCCGCACCCTGGTCAGTTCAGCCAGCAGGGAGCACTGGCTACGCAAGAAGCTTTTCTTGAGAAAGAAGGACTCTGAGACGGTCCATGTAGGGAATTCAGGATTCAACAAAACAACGCAGACTCTGGGACTAATCCTGCAGTTCTTATGCAAACCAAACTGCCATTGAGGTCACAAGTTGCTGAAGCCCATGGGAGTTCTGCCTGAGTAACAACTGCAGGACTGGGGCCCCTCTGACGCTACTTACATGAATACTAAATTGTTTCTATTCAGAGTCCCTAGTCTGCCCAGTAGAATCCTGTACTGGGTTCAGCTGGGGAATATGTCTTTCTTTGTTCTGTTTTATAGCTCTTCAGCTAGGCATCACATAAAATGATTACAGGCCTCTCCCCAGAGTTTGTCTTGGGCTCAGACAGCTTGGGCTCAGTTCATCTTGGAAATACAATGGGTCCCTCAACTAATTAACTGAGCCAAACAGCCCTTGTCAAGTTCTCTGGGGCCGGCGCACGTTTGATTGTCCCCTGCTGTCACTGGAGCTGCTTCTCAGCCAGCAATTCCCTCTATGAGATGGACCAACATCCCACCTCAAAGAGGATGCGATCGCCTTTACCTGCGACTTGTGAGCCGTGTGGGGCAAGGGCACGGAGGCCCCTGCCTGCTTCTGAGACAGTGTGCGCTGGGCACTGCTTGGGGGGCGCTCAGATATCAAACATCTCCGCCTCCTTCTCTTTCCAGAAGGAGAAGCTACGGTCTATGTAGCGACAAATGTCCTCGTTGCTGAACTCCCCTAGCTCGGAGACTAGCTGGATGGAGCTCTCCCTGCTCTGAGGGGCAGGGGCAAGGCCCAGTTCATCGGGCGCTGGAGCGGGCTGTGGGGCATCACTGACTAAGCTCTGGGAGGATTCCTGATGGAGCAGCAGTGGAGGCTGGGTTCCTGCTGGGAGCTCTGGTTCCGCTGCGGCCGCTGGCTCCGGCTCCAGGCTGTCCCCAAAGAACTCCTGTTTGAGATCTTCGAAGCCATCCAGCCAGTCCCGCTTCCCAGCCTCGATCTCCTCCATCACCACCTTGTGGAACTGGCGGATGAGCTCCCAGCTGTGGCTGCCCAGCCGGTCAAACATCTCGTAGCACAGAAGGTGCCGGAACTTCCTCTCCTCGCGGCTCATGCTCATCTCCAGGAGCTGGAAGTAGCCCAGCATGAAGAGGTCCAGCGTCAGGCTGCCGTATGCCGCTGGGGAGCCACAGACGCGCGGCAGGAAGTGCTCGGGCCAGTACAGCATGCTAGCACGGCTCAGGCGGCGGAGCTGCCGCGTCGGGACCTGGCTGATGATGCTTCTCCAGTGGGCGATCAGCTTCCCCACCACCTGCCTTTGCTTCATGAAGTACAAGAGCCGGTCATCCTCGCTGGGTTTCTTCCCGGTCGCCATGGGGAGCGGGGCGCTGACCTCTGAGTCGAGCGTTTCGGCGAGCCCCGTTTTCCTCTTGGGGTGAGCGTGGCTAACCGACTCGGTGAACGTCCACTTCTTCCAGTGCTCCAGGAAGAGGTAGACGATCCGCTCCTTCCGCATGTCGATATAATCCTGCACGCAGCTCAGCTCCGTCTGCACGGGGAGGCTTCTGGTCAGGTGGTCGGCGCTAAACAGGGCCTCCCCGAAAGGCTCCGTGGCTGCACTCTGTGTCTCTGTGTCTCTGGAGGGCCGGGGCCCAGCGTCGCAGTAGGGCAAGGGAGCCTGCTCTAGCGTACTGGGTGGCTCTATGCCATCCGCTGCAGCATCTTCGCTTCGTGCACTGAACAGATCGCTGCTCGTTATATAATCCTCCTCCAGGATGGGCTCTCGGCCGTAGCTGTATGGCATGGTTCCCACAGGCAGGGACCTCTTCCGCTTGTACACCCTGCTGGACACAGCCTCCAGCAGCTGGCACTGCGTGTGCAACTCATAGTTGGCCTTCAGGTTCTTCACCGACACACCATATTGCATGATCTCCTTCTCCACCTCCTCCCGAGTGCAGCTGAAGGACTGCGATCTCCCGATGTTAGCAGAGCCCTCTTTTAGTGGTGCTGCCTCGGGCGAGGTGCTCGCGGCCTGTCTCGTGTGCTCGGATGTGTCGGGGCTCACCATGTCTGCCAGGTTGACTGCCTTGCCCCCAAGCATAGCCAGGAGAATGGCCATGCTCTTTAGGAGAGTGGAGATCTTGCTGCACCAGGCCGGGAGGTCATCGGCTCGGCCTTGCATGCGCTTGGGGTTTGCCGTGAAATGCTCCTTTGCCAAAGCAGCAGAGAGCGGTAGGAGCTGCTGCATTTCGTGCTCCAGCTGTCCCAGCTCCATCTCCACCTTCTGAACTTTGTGCATCACTTGGAGGCTCTCGATTTGCTTCTCAATGTGGATTATGTCCTCCTCTGTCATCAGCTGCCCGAAGGGTCCCAGAATGCCATTGTGTGCATGGGAATACCTCCAGCCTTCGTGATTGTAGTAACTCCCGGTCCCAAGCTAAGGCAGGGGGGGAAAAAACATCTCCCTCAGGACAGAGCTCCACATTGTCCTTTCTCTGCACATGCTCTAGACTTTACATGTCCTTAGTGGTGTAATGGCAATGGGCAGGCTGGAAATACTGAGCGCAAGGAGAGGGCAGGGGAGCGTAGACAAAGGCAGACGATACAAAGCAAATGGAGTGAGGCAATGAGGCTGGAGGAGAGAGCCTTACTGTTTGCATCGCGCACGCTCTGCTGGAGAGAGAACTTTGCTAAGAATATGTTGTTGCTAGTCCCTGATCAAAGAATACAGCAGCAGATGCTTCCAGGAACCGCTCACTCATTACACCACTGAATGACCATGTAAGACATTTAAACCTGCAGTATCTTCTCCATATGAAATGGGAGAGTTGAGGGGTTTGGCTTTGTTCATAAACCTCCCCTTGGTCCTCATTTTAAAGTAGAAAATGGCAGCTCTGTCCCGCTGCCCAGCTTGGGCGATCGTTGGTTTGGATGGAGTGGGTACCCTCTACCAGCTGTTAATGGCTGATATGCGATCAGCTTTCAGCTCCGGTGACAGGCGTAGCTCATATTCGATAGCCCCGCATGTGCTAAATACTGCAGTTTAAATGCATCTCAGAGTTGACCAGAGCACTGCAAAGAGCTCAGCCTCATGCAGAATGCTTCAATTCACGCAGAACTCTCCACAGCACACACACAAATCTTAACGGGTCAAACGTTTCTGAAGGGAAGCCAAGTCCTCCGTGTGAACAAGGCACGTATTGCACGTCCAGAAGGAAAACACTGGGGACTGGGCTTCGGCCTTAACAAACTGTGTCTAAACGAAAATCCAAGCCCAGAAACCAACTGGAGAAAAAGAGACTTTTCAAGCTGAGAGCTCCAATAATGCCTTGCACCCCCAAATCGCTGACTCTTAGGGTCACTTTCTAACAGCGCTGAGATGGCCTGGCTGGAGGGATTGCGCAGTGGCAGGGTTTTATGGTAGGTATTAATGGGGGCTTACGGATTTCTTTAGAATGAATCCTTCACAACTGACCATTTACACAGCTGTAAGAGCCCTGCCAGGGGTAGGTGGCTCCAGCCAAATGGAGCTGACATCAGAACTGCTGAGATCCATTTGAGCAGGAATCTGAGGAAGGATGGCTCCCCATTAGGACCACGGGCACAACCAGGCCGAGTCCTGCCAGGAAAGGCTAGCAGACTGTTCTGGCTACTGCCCCGGCTGTGAGCTCCCTCTATTCCCGAGTCCAGCTGGCATGGCTGTTGCCAGGTCACTAGTCCCTTACCCAGCATGCTCTGGCAGCTCCTACAGCAGTGCGGGGGCTGAGCTGTGGTCCCGGTTATCTATCCCGGAGCCCGTTCCATTAATAAAAAGCTTCCTGCTGCATCAGTCAGGGCTGAGATTTTTCAAAGCCCACTAGCTGCACTAACCCCCATTAACCTGGATGGGGGCTGTGCGTGGGACACTGATCAATTGTCTGGTCGGCTTCAGAAATCTCCGCCCAGCCTCCCTCTTCAGAGAATCCAGACGGAGCAAGGCAACGCACGCTGTGCCAGGGTGGGGGGAGCCCCGTGGTGGGAGTCGATACAGATGCTGTGGGGTGCAAACCCTCACCACACTCCGGTGGGAATGTCGCTGCAGGGCAGGGAGGGGCCCAGCCCCCCAGGGCTCTGTCCAGCGAAGGCGGATGTTCATGCAGTTGGGGGAAGGGTTCTTTCCTCTCGCCAGGAGCCAGATTGCTGCTGCTCATGCTACTAGTTGGACTCCTCCAGAGGGACCCGCGCTGTGGCCAGGTCTCTTAGGGTCTGGCGCTGTCCCCATCGCATCACCATTGTACCTGAGCTATTGCGCCTCCCATGCTAACGAGAAAATCCCGAGTCGATGCTGTGGAACACCCACCACATCTGCAAAGGTCTTAAATACGGGTTGACCTTGATACTTCCCCTGGCCTCCCTGCCCAGTCTGTTTACCCACTTTGCTCCGCATTTGGTTTCTACAACGAGCCCAGGCTGACGTGAGAGCGAGCGTCTCTGCAGGGCTGAAAGCAGCCGCTCGCTTGCCTCTGCTCTTGGACAAAGGTGTCAGCCAGACTGCATGTTCCTTCCGCTTGGGGCTGTCTCTCATGCTAACATGCCTTGAACTGCGGGTGGCTCCTACGTGGCCCTGCTCTGGTTCTCCAGGACATGCCAGCCAGCCTTGCCTTCCATGGATCCTGTCTCTGCAGCCCTTGGGGAACCGCAGTCAAGAAGCAGCTTAGCAAAGACTGAGCTCTGGGATGGCTTGTGGCTTCGGCTTGCCTCTGGGGAGGTTTTACCTCACAAAGCTTTCTTCCCGCTGTAGGGCTACCGTGGCTGCCTGGAAGGATCGAAGCCTGTCTGGGTGTGTCCGTAGTGAGTGCACATCTAGTGTGGCTGCTTGGGCCCTAGCGCAGCAGGGTGTGCATAGGTACAGACAGACCGTGCTGCACAAGTGCACCTTGGCCTCCCGCTGTCGTACTGAGCCTCACGGATGTACTCACTGAGCGGTTCCCCCCGGTGTGAGCAAGGATGGCACGACCCATCCCTTCGTTGGCACCTGAGCCAGAGCAGGTGGGAGCCTCTCCACTCATTTCTGGGGGTGGCTCCTCTGGGCCTAGGTGTGGGGGAGCCAGGCTGTCGAGTCAGACACACTTCCCTGACCCCAGCACTCTCTGATGAACGCCCTAAGTGAGTGGATGTGCTGGCATGCCAGCCTGCAGCTTCTGTCTGGGCAATGCTGAGTAGAATGCAAGATGTGTTTCTGCAAGGGAAAAACCCTGAACTCCAGCCTATAGGCCCAAGGGAAACTGGGGGTTAACAGGTGGTTTATGGGTTAGACGCTGGGCTGTCTGCTTTTCCTGTAGCCATTGAGATAAAGTCGCAGGCGCTGTTGGATGCCCTTCTCTACTAGCTGGTTCACATGTAATGACTCCTGCTTGTTTAGCTTTATCAACACCAGGAGCTGCTGCCTGGAACCAGCCTAACCTGCACCAGGGCTGCTAGCCGGCACCAAGCCTTGATGATTGCCTCTCCCATAATGCACTTTGCCGGCTGGAAGGGATGAGGGGTTTTTCCTCTACCTGTCCCAGAGGCCCAAATCCTGCCCTGTGCAGCCCAGCAGGCCAACGCTCGCTGGTTCCTGTGTTCCCCATCCCGCTTTCTGAGTCACCCTGAGCTGCCAGATCCAACCCAAGGGCGGTTAGAACGGCTGCCTCAGGCCCCTCTCGCAGCCTCGGCCCCGTCACAGCACACGGCAGGGGATGGTCACAGCACACTGCACTCCAGCACTTGGAGGGCCCCCCTCCCTCCTACCTTGCGCTTTTGCTCCTCCTCTTCCTGAATCTTCATCTGCAGCTTCCGCACCATCACCTGCCTCTTCCACTCAGGGATGGGCCGCCCCTGCTCGTCGTGGGTGGGGATCAGGGCCTCGATGTCCAGCTGGCTGGGCTGCCCCGAGGCCATGAGCGGCGAGTTGCCGTTGATGACCGGCTCAGGGGAGCTGGTGGCCCAGGGGACGGAGGCTGTGTCGGGTGTGGTCGGTGGGGTGAGTGTCCTTGCGGGGGACAGGGAGGAAGCTGCAGTCTCTAGCTGGATGGCAGAAAGAGGAGAGGGCTTTAGTTCAGGGAGTGGTGTGACACAAGGGAGATGCTACGTGAGAAGGCGCTCGCTCCGAGAAAAGCTACCCCCCTCCCCGCGGGAGGGAGCCCAAGACCCTGGTCATCTGTGGACTCCCTCTGCCCCATGCTGGCAGTGCTTAATTTGTGCTAGGGCTTGCTGGGGCTGAGCCCCGGCACCTCTGGGCCCGGCACTTCAGAGCCCCAGCACCTCTAGATTTGCTGCGTCAGTTATGAAAGTTAAAAAATTGCTTGAGTCCCGTCCCCTCTGTCATTACAAAGTAAGTCCTGTGTGTGGGACTGTGATGAAGTGGGACTGTTCTTAATGTTTCCTCTGAATAGTGTGGGGGTGCCTCAGTTTCCCCTAGGCAGTTCTTGAGTATCTAGGTGGTGGGGTAAGGGTGTATGATCATTGCAGAGCCCTAGAGGGCAGGTGTGTGCAGGGGTCTGGACACAGAGAATGGCCGACACCCTGTTTCCTGGCAACTGATGGCCTGGGCCCTTCCCCCCTGCAAGGTGAGAGCTAAAGGGTTGGAGACAAAGAGATCAGGTGACCTCCTGGCCCAGGAAAGGGACAAAGCCCAGAGGAGGAGGGGCTGGAGGGAGTTTCAGTTTGGGGCTGGCTGGGACATGGAGTGAAGGGCAGACGTGGTTGTCTGGCTCACTGCCCCCCAAAATGGACCCAGCTGAGGGTTCCTGTTCTCTGCACCTACAAGCTCTGTGTTAGACCATGTTCCTGTCGTCTAATAAACCTTCTGTTTTACTGGCTGGCCGAGAGTCACGTCTGACTGCGGAGTTGGGGGGCAGGACCCTCTGGCTTCCCCAGGACCCCGCCTGAGCGGACTGGCTGTGGGAAGTGCCCGGAGGGGCAGAGGATGCTGAATGCTCTGAGGTCAGACCCAGGAAGGTGGAAGCCGGGTGAGCTGTGTGTCCTGTAGACAGGCTGCTCCCAGAGAGGAAACTTCCCCAGAGTCCTGCCTGGCTTCGTAGGGAGCAGCTCCAGAGCATCGCCCGGGGACTCCGTGACAGGGACATTCTGTGCTGGGGAGCCGTGGGGACCAAGCCCCTTCCTCCAGGTGTCTGAGCCATTCCGGAGAGGGGCTGAGCTTTGCCATTCTCCTCCCCTCGCCCAGCATCTGTTGTATGGGGCAGCACCTGCCTCTCACTCGGTGCTTGTACAGCGCCTGGCACAGCAGATCCTGGGGCCTTGGGGTGCAGCGTGAGACACAGAACTGAATTCTACAGGAGGGCTCAAACAGCCCAGGGACAGGAGCCTCTTTCCTGTCAGACCTGTTGAACCCGTCCACGCGGAAGCCTCACAGCGGCCCCCGGCCTCAGGCAGCCCTGCATCTGGGGGCCAAGCCAGCTCCGGGGATGCTCTGGGGACTCCCCACCCCAGCACTCCCTAGGAGGGCTGGTGTCCCCGTTTGAACAGCTGCTCTTGGCTGGGGTGAGCCCGCCTTCTTTGCTGGGTGCTCGGCTCCCCGGGGGAAGGTTACATTGACTCCTGGCCAGGGCGCTCTGTGGGGAGGGGGCTCAGGGACTGCGGGAGGAAGGCCTGCCATTGCCTGGGTTTTAGCGCTGGAGTACCCAGCCCATTCAGGGCCGATCTCTGCCCATGACTCCCCAGGGCTGGGAGCAGCGGCTGTCTCCTGTGGAAAGTGCCCTCCCTCCTGGGCCCCCGGCCCCCAGCCCCCCCTCCCCAGCGGCTCCCTGCTTACAGCACAAAGCGGCTCATGCTAAATTTTGCTGAGGATTCCAGCTGGTTGTGACAATTGCAGCCAATCAAATTTTCCGCCCTTAATTAAAAAGTTAATCCAGTTCCTAACCCAGCTCCCCCCCCCGCATGGAGCTGAGCGGGACCCGAGGGGAGCGGGGCCAGCCAGTCAGTCACCTACATTGGCCCCTGCCTGGCCGCTGCCTGAGAAGACAGTGGTGAGGCCTTTGCTCTGCGGAGTCGGCTTGAGGCTCTTCCCAGCCTTGATCTCTGCCAGCAGCTCGGAGTTGTCACCGGTTGGGGACATCATATTGAACGACTTGGAACCTGGCAGGAGGAAGAGGGGATGTGGTGAGGAGACTCACAGGAAACTCACGCCAGGGCTTTGCTAGGCCTGGCCCCCCAGAGCCCCGAGCCAGCGGATGTGGCCCCAAACTGCACCTTGGAGCTCAGCAGCTTCGGGCCACTTTGAACAGGGGGAGAGTAATCGCAGAGTCAGGGGCCCTGTGGGCAGCTTTGCTCCAGGCCCGCTGCTGCGGCTGAGCTCCCCTGCAGCGGGACGGGGAAGAGGCATTGCCCACGCAAGCAGCTCCCAAGCACCTGGGGCATTAGAGGTCAAAACCAACCCTGAAAGTGCGAGGCAGCTGGCACAGGTCCCAGAGCTGCTGCATTCTGCCTGCTGATGGACGGCAGGGCCCAGCCTTGCAACAGCTGAGTCCGGGTACAGCCCCCAGCCACAGTCAGATGGGAGGGAAGACACCCTCTGAGCCATCTGAAATCACCTGGGGAACCTGCCCACCCTGGACTCTGAACCTGGGGATGAATCACAGTCTAATCTCAGCCATCTCCTGCAGCTGCTTCCCCTACACCTGCCTCTGGCTAAGCCTAGCGCCTCGGGTGCTTTGGGCCAGCTCACCCTCAGCTCAAGTGGGCTGTGCGGGGCAGAGGGCTCAGGAATCGCACCCCTGCTGGGTCCTCGGGAAGGGGTTTTACTTGCAATGGGGTGTGGGCATGGTGAAGCCAGGCAGTGCCCTGCTGCCCCAGCATCATCCTGCTCTGGGGCCTAGGGCTCTTCTGGCCAAGTGCGGGGATGGTTCCCCCAACTACCTCCTCACAATGTTACTGCCCCACAACGGAGATGGCTCCCTGTCGCTCTGAAACGACCCCGAGCCCCAGCGGGGCCAGCGCCCAGGCATGACCTCCAAACACCTCCCTTTGGGGTGGCCGGCCACTCGCTAAGGTTGGGGTGTCCTCCCCTCTCCCCAGGCCGGAACGGGGGCTCTCTCCTGAATTCCTTTCCTTGGCTGCCCCTATTGCCAACGCGCTGCCCCTCGGAAATGCAGCTGATTCTACACCAAGTGCTACATCCTAATTACTCAGCAGACAAGGAAAATGAAGTTTAAAAAGATGCTCACATGTAGTTAAAGCGCAGCACAGTGGGGTCCGGGTTCATGACTGGGCCCCCAAACACCACAACAAGACAAATCATGCAGCTCTCGGGGCTCCCGGAGCATTCCCCCCTCCCGCAGAGGAATATCCACAGGGGAGAAATCTCCTCTTGCCCTAGCGAAATCCTGGCTTCCTAGATCCAGAACAAGTGTGGCCCCAGACAATTACTGGGAGGGAAGGGCCCTCACTGCTCGGGGTTGTTTCGGAGCCACAGGGAGCCGTCTCTGCTGTGGGGCAGTACTTGGACTCAGCACTGGGAAGTCTACAAGCCTTTCAGATACCAGAAAACACAAAACAGGAAACCAGACGGCACCACCTCCTCCAGAGTGCAAACTCCACCGAGTCGCCAATGGGCTGAGTGGAGAACGAGGAAATCAAAGGAAGGAGCTGGCTGTGTGCTGCCCTTAGGACCCAGAGCTCTTTCTGTGCCTCACGAGCTGATCCTACAGAGCCCGGGGAAACACCAGCATCTCCACCGTGCAGCCCCCTCCCTCCAGCCCGCGAAGCAGGGCTTCGCCAGAGAGCTGCACACCCTGGAAATCGTTCGACAGCCCTGTTGCCTTTGCGGCAGCAGGATTTCCCTGTCTTGACTGGTCACTTCTGAAATGAAGCCTCAGCAGTAACTCTGCAGCCAAAGTTAAAGACGTACTGGCTAAGAATAAAACCGAGCACACTCACACGGGAAGTCAGGAAATGGACCCAGCCTGGCAGCCAGGGGCAGCCCGGTTCCTAATGGCCCCACGAGCACTGAGCTCTGCTGGCAGGCTGGCTCAGCGACGGGCTTCTCTTTTGCCAGCAGCACTGCCGTGCCACTGAGCCCGTGCCCCGCGCCCAATCCCTCGCTACCAACCCCATACTTGCCTTCCATGTGTGAAGCAACAGTCAGGTAAGGTTAAGAAGGGATAAAGCCGGCAGCTGCGGGGTCAGAACAAGGTCAGCCAGGTAAGCCCAACTTTCTAGTGCTCTTGAGCTTCACTGAACAGTGAAATCCAGTCTGAGCGCAGCCCTGCCAGGGCCAGGCTAGCCCAGAGGAGAGCAGGGCCACCTGGTGCCTGAAGATGCCTGTCCGGTTGGTTGCTGGCGGTATCTACAGAACTATTCTCCCCTTGCTGGGTGCATTCAGCCCCCACAAAGCAAACCTTCAGCATACACGGGAGATGAGTTTGCCCTGCAGCCAAGTAGCCCTTTTCTATAGGACGTTCTGATCATCTAACCTATCAGCAGTACCTGGTCCCACTGCTCTTGCAGGCAAACCATTAGATACAGCTTAATTAGCTAACAGCTCTACAGCAGTTGGAAACACTAATATTCTGTGCGAGCTAAGAATTCTTGCTGCTCTTTGCAAAGACTTGCCCTGTTTTGCTTTGTCTACGGCCGTGCGTATTATGCAGCCCCAATGCTCCAGTCGACAAAACTCGCCAGCCCTTTTACCCACCATAGGTCCTGTGCCACGTGAGTGGAGTCTCCTAATGATCCGGTATGTGGCAAGGAGGCAGAGTGCTTTCCCAGCTGTCCTCCTGCCGGAGCGAATGAATGGGCTGAAGCGCGTTTCCTTCTTGGCTGAGGCTGCACAAGTGGACAAAAGGCTGTTTGGCTTTAATGGCCCACTTGGGAAAATGAAACGTCGTTAAGCGTCTGCTGCGCCCCCCAAATCCTCCTGGATTCAGTGGTAATAAGACCAAGCACTGAACGGCTGCCAAACTGTAAACAGTAATAAGCTGTTGATGGCAAAAGACATGGTGGTATTCACGTGTCCAGCTAATGCTGGCCGTATGAACACGCACAAAGGCCCCACTGTGCAGTCTGCAGGGGATTCATCTTAGAGCTTTCAGGGGTTTCCTAAGGAGCCAGGGCCCGAACCAGCCCAGTTGCTGCTGCTCTTCCCGATGCAGCTCAGCATGTGGGCCATGAGAGCTGCACCAGGCACCGCAGTCCCATTCATGTACCGACAGCACTGGCTACACTGAGCGCCCAGCCCTGGGGCCAGTCGTTACTTCGCAATTTCAGTAAAAGGGACGGTCACGCTGATTTCCTCACCCGCCAGTCTGACCCTGCTGCCGTCAAAGGCCCTGGCAGAGCGCCTGGACTGCAACGCGACCTGGATCGTGGCCCCATGCTGCTACCAGCATCCAAATTACTGAGGCTGATGGCGCATTCAGAGAGGGGTTTTCCCTGGCCGCCAGTGGCAGTTTTACCACTGATTTCAAGGGGAGCAGAGTTGGACTAAAGCCGAGTACTTTGGAAAACCCGACCCTACCTGTGTGTGTTGCCGTCCTGCTTTCTCTCAGCCCGGGCAGTGGAAGTGGACCTTTGATGTGTTTCAATGATGCAAATACTTGTGTTTGTTTAAAACAAACTATGTTCCCTGCCATTTACTCCCCTCCCACTTCTGGGCCTGGCTAGCTCAGGGGAAGGAGACTCGTACAAACTCTCAGTGAGGGGCCAAGGTGCCTGCCTGGCCCATTCAGGCTGGACATGGGACAGCGAGTGCCCAGGTCAGAGCTCGGCTCCGTTTCCCCAGAGCTGGGATGTGCAGACAGATTACAAAGGGGTCCTGCTGGCCCACTGGAAACACCCCTGGCAGGTCTGCTCTGCCCTGGGGCGCCCCCAAGCTGTGTGGCCCTAGAGGAGTGTTAAACTGTGGGGTGTGGTGGGGAGACCCACACAACCAGGCCGAGTCAATTAGCACAACTGGGGCCCCTGCTGGGGTGCACACAGAATGGGCCCTGCGGCCTCCTCCTTGCCACTTGCTGGGGTGGGTGCTGGGTTGGGGGGGCCAGGTACTGCTGCCCTAGCCAGTGCTGCCAACCGCCGAGTTTCCCGCACTGCTGACTGTTACTTTGGAAAGGGAGTGTGGCAGTGCAGCCCCGGGTTAATGGCGGAGAATGGAGTTTAGGTCAGCCGACCCCACCACACCCCTGCGTCACCTGGGGAGGGACCAGCTCCCGCCAGCGTCCGAACCCCAGATCCCACACAGGCGGCAATGAGCCGGTCTCTGCGCAGCACACACAGAGCTTGTTAGCCAGTCAAAGGGAGTTTAATAAACCAGGGTCTTGCTGACCCCACAGCCCCCAGGCATCGGAGAGCCCAGAAACCCTCCTGCCCCAGAGCACTGCTGCACCAGCCGGCTCCTGCCTGACGAATGTCCAGCTGCTTTCAACGTGTTGTTTGCTTTCCCTGGATGTGTCAGCACCCTAACCTTGCTCAGCCTGGCAGCACAGCACTTCAGTCAGCGCAGAGTTAGAGCCAGCAGTGCCCACCTCGGCCAGCTAGGGCTACACCCTCCCGAAGGGATCAGACGGCAGCTCCTGGGACGCAGCCATCAACCCCCCCCACCGCAAAGCAGGACAGATTAACCAGCCAGCGCCCGGTCACCCACGGCCAATAAACATGCACACGAGCTCTCCTAGCAACTGTAGGCCTGCCCCTGGGAGCTGCTTTGGGTTTGTAGGAGCCAAGCGAGGGCTCTTCCCTCCAGGCCAGCCGCTTCCTCGCCCGGAGGACAGCGAGGACTGCCCCTCTCCATGTGGTGCCCTGGAGCTCCAGGCTGCTGTCACAACAGAGCAGCCTCTGGCACTAGGCAGATATTTCCTGCTTGCTGCTGCTCCAGCTTTTTGGGGTCCCCGCCTTTCCTGGGCCAACTAAACTCCCAGAGCCAAGCTGCTCAGTGTGTGTGTGAGCCCACTCCCAGTGATGTGAACGGGGCAAGGCTCCTAACACACGCCTTGCACCGCCGAGCCCAGGGTGAAGGTGTGGGCTAGGAAATAAACAGCTCCAATACGGAAGAGGGAGACCAGCCCCCGGCTGGTGATTAAACACAATTATTTTCATCTGGACTCCTGTGCCCCGCCTGCTAAGGCTCCTTGAGGGAACCTGCCACACCAGGGGAGCTGGAGGGGGCTGAGGTGGGAGTGGAAAGGCCGGTGCCAGGCACAGGGCCTTCTCTCGCACACTGCACAGCTGCTCATAGTAGCAAGGCTGGCCACTTTAACGCCAGCTCCCAGTGCCAATCAAGCCTAACATGGCATGAGCGTGTGTCTCTGTAGTGCGGTGCTAGGGCCCCTGACTCTGCCTGTCTCCTGCTGCATGGCAGGGGGTTAGTCACCTGGTCCCCCAGCACAGAGAACATGGTGGTACCAGGGGGCTTGTGGGACTAACAGCCTCAGGTAGGCGCAGTCTGTTTCCCAAGGTGCGGCAGCCAGCTCCTCATGCCAGCATGGGTTTGTGGTGCAGTGCCAGTTACCCTGGCAGAGGAGCTGCCCCGGGGGCCCTTTCCCTGGCAGCAGGTACCTGGCATGCTAACAGTAAAATGGACACTGTCCTCAATGGCCCATGAAGTGTAGCGCCCAGCCAGGGCCACGGCCCACCCTGGTTCCTGGAGTGGGGCTGTATCCAAAGGGGCTGGGGAAGACATTCACGGCCAGAATGAGAAACACTCTGTCCTTTGGCCTCTGAGGTGAATCCCCACCCCGATCTAGCTGTGGCTCCTGTCAGCAGCACTGGAAGGGCCAGTTTCACAGCAGAGAGGATGCTACTCATTGTTCTGCACCCACTTTGCTGGCTCTTTGGGCACAAACCAAGGCCCCTGCAGCAACGTGGGAGAAGCAGGCATGTGACAACTACCCCACAGGTCAGTAAGCAGGTCCTCAGTTGGACCCAGCTTGTAGTTGTTGTGACGAAGCGGGACTGTTCTTAATGTTTCCTCTGAATATTGTGGGGGTGCCTCAGTTTCCCCTAGGCAGTTCTTAAGTATCTAGGTGGTGGGATAAGGGTGTATGATAATTGCAGAGCCCTAGAGGGCAGGTGTATGCAGGGGTCTGGACACAGAGAATGGCCGACACCCTGTTTCCTGGCAACTGATGGCCTGGGCCCTTCCTCCCTGCAAGGTGAGAGCTAAAGGGTTGGAGAACAAAGGAATCAGGTGACATCCTGGCCCAGGAAAGGGACAAAGCCCAGAGGAGGAGGGGCTGGAGGGGGTTTCAGTTTGGGGCTGGCTGGGGACATGGAGTGAAGGGCAGACGTGGTTGTCTGGCTCACTGCCCCCCAAAATGGACCCAGCTGAGGGTTCCTGTTCTCTGCACCTACAAGCTCTGTGTTAGACCATGTTCCTGTCGTCTAATAAACCTTCTGTTTTACTGGCTGGCTGAGAGTCACGTCTGACTGCGGAGTTTGGGGGCAGGACCCTCTGGCTTCCCCAGGACCCCACCTGGGCGGACTCGCTGTGGGAAGCGCACGGAGGGGCAGAGGATGCTGAATGCTCTGAGGTCAGACCCAGGAAGGTGGAAGCTGTGTGAGCTGTGTGTCCTGCAGACAGGCTGCTCATGGAGAGGAGACTTCCCCAGAGTCCTGATTGGCTTCGTAGGGAGCAGTTCCAGAGCATTGCCCGGGGACTCCGTGACAGTTGTTCATGAGACAGAGCCTGGAAAATTGGCTCCAGCATTTTCCTTTTAAAGAGCAGATTAATCTGGAGGTATCAGCTCAGTGCATCTCATCAGAGCTCCCCTCCATCCGGCCTGTAAGCTCCTCGGCACTGGGACCGGATCTGCTAACATGCACGGTGCACATGGGGCTGGGTATGTGCCCAATCCTGCTCCACTGAAGCCTCTGGGAGCTTTCACGATACTGGGAGGAGGATCAAGTCCCACATAATGGTCCTTCTCAAACCAATGCATCATTGGTGGCCAAACTTGATGCCTCCCTCTGAATGTGGGAGCCTCGCTTTACACACAGGGGCTTGAAGCGTGGCTGATATTTGTCGGGCAGTAGAGTTGGGAGAGAATTGCACGTGCAGAGTTAGAGGGAAGGGCTGGGTCACCAGTTAGGTACAACTACCCGTCTGTTACAGGAAAAGCCTCTAGAATGGCACCAAAAGTGGTCACTGTTCCACAGGGTTTCTAATCCCCCATTATTATTACATAGACTCTGCTATGGAATTCTATAGGGTGGCTAAAAACAAGCCTGGAGAAATGATCTCATGCCTTATTAAATGCTATGGGGTTTCAGAGCAATTTCAAGAGAAACCTAGTCACTTTCTATAGAATCTGGCTGCCAGCAGACCTATTAAACCCTATGGCCTTTCTCTTGACGGGGTCTGTCTGCAAGTACTAGCATGGACCTGCAGAGGCACGATAACCCCCTGTAGCCACAGCCCCTGCTCCCCCGTGGAGTCTCACCACTCCATGGAACAGGGAGCCAAAGAGCCCCTTGGAGTCCTAAAGCTCGTGCAGAGGCAGCTGGACCAGGTGGGCAGGAAGTCCCTGCACTAGGGAGCCCAGGGCAACAGAGCACTGCGTGTTCTAGCAGGGAGCACTAGGCCAAGCGCGACGCCGAGGCAAATGGATTTACCACCCTCTAAGTGCAGTGAGTGGGCCGTGGAAATGACAGCGGGCTGATGCTGAATAGCTGGTTGCGCCAGAAAATGAAGCACTTATAGTGGAGATTGCTACGTCGCTGCCCTTTGTCGAGACAAGGCTATTTGTTAATAGTTAAACACAAGGACTCCAAAGGCTCAGAGACTGAGCCCAGTGACAGGGGGCAAAGCTCAGAGGCGTGAGCTGCTGACAGACAGCTGTTCTAACCCAACAGGAGGGGGCAGTTTCTCATGGTAGCAACAGCGAGTAACTGCCACGAGCTTCGTTCCAGCTCCTGTGCCCTCCACCTGGAAAGTAAAAACTGCACCCAAGTCCCCAAGCAGCAGCTGCCGAGAGCAAACGGCTGCATCGCTGGCCTGGCTAGTCCACGTCCAGACAGGGAGAGTTACCCCCCAGCAACAATAACCACCAGCTAGCCATCCAGACAGGGCGACAAGGCAGCAAGCAGCAGCTTTCCCACATGAACAAGCCCTCCAACTGCACTAACAATGCATGGGCGGAAACGACTCCCGACAGGGCAGCTTGAAGAGGTACCTAGCACAGGGCCGGTGTGTTACTTTCCTATCAGTATTTAAGTGGCTAAAACACAGTAACCAATTTACTAAAACAACGATTCCCCTGACAGCCACATGTAGTTTGCAGGGGTGCCCCACACGTTCCCTGAGACCTGTCTTCAGGGTCAGCCCTCACTGGGGGTGCTGATGCACTGAATTGTACTGGAAACCTTGGGGCTACAGCAAAGTGGCTGCTTAAAGGGGGAGTGGGGATTGCAGTTTGGATCCTCTGTGCATGTTCCCCTCTCCTGTATGCTGGTACAGTAACCCAGGAAAGTGGGGAGAAGAGATATTCCCTGCTGGGTCCTGGCTGGGCAGCTCGAGAGGGAAGCTGGAATGTGTCCTTGGCCTTACAGAAGTAATGGGAGGCATTCAGAATCCGAGTGCCTAAATCCCGGTCCTTTCTGGCAGTGGGACGGGTGCCTGAGGGTCTCAGAGGAGCAGCTGTTTGTTGCCAAGAGCAGATCAAGCGGACAGGTGCCCTGGGCCATGCTGACACTGGGGTGCAGCACACAGCATCTCCTTGCACCGAGGACACCAGCAGGGCTCTGCAGCGCCATTCGTGCCCCACCCAGCTGATCAGATTTGTGTGTGCCCCAGCAATCACCAATGGGTCTCAAGTCATTAAATAGCCACCATCCTAATGCAAATAGCATCAGCCTTCCCTGTGGAGGAGGGGAGAATAAACTGGACACTGACCATTAAGGGACTAATAGAAAGGAGCCAGGGCACTTCCCTTCCCTCGTCCCCCCCCATGCACTGGGCACTCTGCTGACTTCCCACAGGGATGGTAAAACAGCTGCAGGACTTACTCGGTCTCTTCCTGTGCCCCAAAGCTTTTCCTTCTAGGAGGCAGAGAGAAAAGCAGAGAATTGCAGTTAGAAGAGGAGGCATTTGGCTCCCACAAGACAGAGAAGAAAAGCAGCCAGCAGGGAGAATAAGTGGGTACGAGCAGAAAGGAGCGATACCACGCAGACCCCAGTGAAGAGGACAGACAAGCCCATGGAGTTAAGGTTAAAAAAGGAAACTAGAAACACAAGTGAGAGTGAGGCCAAGGGGGAACATTGCTAGCTGCCACAGCGAACCAACGCAAGGCTCGTAAATTCATAAGCTGACGCTTACGCTAACGTTTTCAAGTTATTTTAAAATAAAAGTTAAGAAATATTTCCCCTGTCTGCCAGCCTGGGGGTCTGAGCCAGTCATAGCAGGTTCCCACGAATGGAAGAGAGCCTGGAAATCTGCAGAGTGGGTTCGAGAGGAAAGCGCAATTCAGAGTCCTTGCTGACAGGGCTCACCGCACCGGAGCACAGGTGGGGGGTACTGGCGAGCAGACGCATTTCGGAGGTTTAAGTTAAGTGGCAGTTTGCTCTGCCATTGTCAGTTGTCTCTGGCTGGATTTTGCATGTGTGTCTCTATTCTTAGAAGTCCCCTTTATTCTTCTGTACTGTTCAATCAAAGCATATCTGACCTGTAAGGATACCTTTCTTTAAAGCTCTGTTTGGTTTAATAACGTGCCGTTATTGCTGGAGGAGATTCAATGTTACAGGCAATCGCCTGCACATGCTGTTATTTTAGCTACTGTTTCCTGGGTGTGGTGCAGGGTCTGCCAAAAGTTACCATTAATCCTGAGCAGTTTCTTCAGGAGAGGCGTGAGGGGAGCCAGCCTTTTCGAGGACGAGGAGATCTCCGTAAGTGTCGCCCATGTGACAGTCATGACTCTGTCCCGTCACTAGGGTGGCGGGCAGCAGAAATCCCCAGGCTGTTGGAAGTGCAGCAGCTCTGCGGCGGGGTTATATAGCACCGTGCATGTCACACCTCCAGAGTAACTGGCTTAAGACAATCTGGACAGCTGCAGTCTCAGGTATCTGGGACACCAGTGGCTTGCTGCTCTTGGGCTGCCAGCTCCAATTGGTCACTGCCTCTTAAAGACACAGCCAGACGGGCTGAGCTTCATCATGTGACGGACGTGGGACAGGCTCTGTGGGTCTGACCTTGAGGCCAGCGAGCGAGCAGAGGGAAAAACATCCCTAATGCCCTACAGGAGCATTGCAATTAACGCTCCTCCACCCGCTCTCATGCCAGAGACGGTCACTAGGCAAAGCTCTCCCGAGGCCAGCAAGCAGGTGCCAAGGAGCAGTGCTAAGCTAATCCCCCTTGGGGTGGGTGACACTCAACTTCTGCAGCCCACTGGACGAGCACATGAGCCCCCAAGGCAGCAAAGTGCCACATGGGGTCACCAGACAGCACCCCCAGGGCACTCTGCTCTGCAGCAGCAGTGCCAAGGGGGTGGGGATTGTAGGGTGATGGATGGTGGCAGGGTGCGCCCAGTGGGTCTGCAGGCCGCCGGATCTGAGTAACAAGGGACCTGCCATGTAAGATCAGACCAGGAGCCCACAGGCCCCAGTCTCCTGTCTCCCCCAGGGGCCGGCACCAGCTGCCAGAGGATGGGGCAAGAAACCCCCTAACGGACAACGCTTGGATAACCTGCCATGGGGGGTGTTTCTTCCTATCATGGGACTTTGTTAATCTGCCTGTTGTGGGTCTGGGTGGTCTCGTTATCATGGCTCTGGCTAGCTCCTGGCTAGTCCTGCCCGTGGTAGGTCTCCATGATATCTTGTGGCAGTGAGTTCCACAGGCTAACTATATTGGGGGGCGCACCTCCTCCCAGGACTCTGTATGACCCAGAACTGTGCAAGGGAGATTTTCCCACCACCCCACCCCACTCTGGGGGGACTAGCACCTAGGAGCTGCCGCCCTTCTCCCCACCATGTAGCCCTGGGGGAGAACTGTAGCGAGCTGCCAGCCAGAGCCCCAGCGGGTAGGACCAGAACCAGCCAGAGCAGGGTCCACTGGGTATTCCGAGACCTTCCTACAGTTTGACTGGACTTTCTCTGCTCTGTGCTGATTGGCCGTTTGCTCCAAGCCCGCTCCCCCTGGTCTCTTCACCTCAGCATCACTCCACACCTGCACCCTTACTCTCCCCTCCCCTACCCCGTCCCCCTCAACCCTGCCCCTCCCTTCCCTGTTCTTTCCATGTAGCTGATCCCCTCCTACGTAACCCCCCCACCTCCCCAAAAGAAACAAACCAATAAATCCTGACACTGACGTGCCGTTTGCTGCCATCATGTAGGTCCCTGCTGGTGTGTTCCACCCTGTGTCTGTCTGGTCTATTGCGTCTGGTGGCTCTTTGGGGCAGGGACTGCCTGCCCCTCTGGGGTTCCCTCTGAAAGAACCTGCCCCTCTGGTGGGCCCCCCTCTTCCTGCCCCTCTGGAGGGGCCTCACTCTGACACCCTCGGGGCCCCCTTCTGCCAGCCCTCAAGGGGAGCCTCCTCTGCCTGCCCCTCTGGGGGCCCCTCTCTGCCTGGCCTGTATGGAGCCCCCTCTGCCTGGCCTGTAGGGGCCCCCCTCTGCCTGCCCCCTCCACAGTCACTCACACGATCAATAATGTTCACTGTACACCTGACACCAGCAGGCCCTGGTAGCGTCTCCTTCCCCACCCTGGCTGTGACCTAGCTGCCCCCCAGCTCTGTGACCCGATGGCACAAAGCAAAACTCTTGCAGGCCCCACTGCCCAGCAGGCAGGCCCCGAATGCAGAGGGTGCAGGCCCCTGTGTCCTGTCTGTGCCTAAAGCTCCCCCCCATTTGTGGGCACCAAGCCCAACCCCCACCAATGCTGGCGAGCCCAGCCCTGCCCTCTGAGAAGAGCAGCATGAGTGCTGGGCACAGGGACAATGCAGGGGCCGGGCAGGGGGTGGGGGGTCAGGGGAGCCTTGCAGAGAACAGCAGCTGCCCCAAGGGGGCCTTGCCTGCCCTGGGGCAGCTGGACGGGGGATGCGGCAGGATCCGGGGGGTCACTGCGACCAGCTCACACAGATTTAAAGGACACCTCCTCTTGTCTACATGAGGACGTTCACCGTATGCAAACACACTGTTTGCGAGCGAAGACAAGGAGGGGGCCTTGGGTCTGGTGCTTTACAGCAGCACGGCTGAGCCACTCCTGGGGCTCTTGAATAGCCTGGCTTGTCTGTTCGGCTACCCTGGGCTTTGATTGGTGGCTGGCTAGGGAAGGGTTAACCCGCCCCGCCCCCGCCTGGAGGAAGGAGCCCAGCTGCTGCCTCTGAGTGCCGGGATATTGGGCACAGGGCTGGGCCAGCTGTGGGCCCTTAGGGCCACCTCCCCAGCTCTATAAAAGGAGGAGGTCTAGGCTGGGAAGCTTGATAGTAAAAGGGAGGGAGGAAGGCTGGATCGATTGATATAGGCAGGAAAGGGAGGGGGATGCTATGCTATGCAGTGGAGTGGGGGGGCCCTCAGAGGGGCAAGCTGTTTGACTGTTCCATGCTAACGCACCCTGCAGAAGGGGCTGGCCCCACAGCCCCTCATGCTGGTGACAGGGCCTGCCCGCAAACAGCCTTGCCACTGCCAGGCACAGGGGCTCATGGTGGGTTTGGGCTGCAGGCTTTGCCAGCTGGGCCGTGTAATTCAGGGCCTAGGGACCTGCTACTTGCCTTTTTCTCTGGGGGCCTGCTCTCCTCTAGGCTGGCGGGTGCATCCCCTGCTAGGGAGCAGGCAGCCCCAGGCTGCCTCTTCTAACCCTAGCTGAGTTTGGGGACCCCCAGCAGAGCGGCTTCCCAGGGCCCCTCTGCTCGCTCCGCCGGGCTCTGGGAACAGTCCCCGAGGGCTCCCTGCGGCAGGAGCGCGGTCCCATTCCAGACGCAGCCAGGCTCCCAGAGGAGGGTACAAAGGGAAGGATCCAAGTGCAGCTTCTCCAGTGACAGCTGCAGAATAAAGCCTTGGGCTACAGGGTGCCGCTCTGCCCTGCCCGGCAGCCACGGCAGCTCCTCATCAGGCCGGTCTGGGCTCCGGCTAGTGCTCGCTTCGAGATGCGGTTTGGACTGTAGCTTGGGCTCGGATGCCCATCCCCCTCGCTAGGCTTTGGGGTCTGAGCTGCACCTTCAAAGCGCTGTCTACACCGCTATTGTCAGCGGGCCAGCGTGAGCCCCACTCTGGGAGCTGGGCTGGGGACCCACCGCCATGGGCTGGGCGGACAGACCTAATGGCTCTCCGGTCACTGGCTGCCGGCGATCCGCTGAGGCATGTGAGGATCTGAGAGTGTCGCTCCCCAGGGGTCAGTGCTGTCTTTACCAAGAGCTCCCACATCCCAACCCCCCGCGGGCCACTCGGACACAGACCCCGCATCACCTGCAGTGCTGGTTGTGGCAGCCAGAGCTACAGTGCCCAGTGGGGACAGGAGCCAACTGGCCTGGCAGAGTAGGTCAGCAATACCGCCTGCTCAGTCTGAACACCCCACTGCCTCTGGCTCCCTGCTGCGGTATGCATGTGCCAGCCCCATCTCCAGCCGTGCCAGCCTCGGGGCACAGGGAGAGCTCCCCAGCAGGGCCCCCAGTGCCGAGAGAAAACCCAAACCCTGGCAGCTGCTCCAGGAGGGAAGCAGGGTCAGGAACAAATAACTGGAGACAGTTTATGAGGTGTGTTGCACAGAGGAAGCTCCTACTTGGCTGCCATGGGGCCCAGCTCCAAGGGGGCTGCAGGGCTGGGTTTGCCTGAAATTGGCGTCACTCAGACAAACCACTTAGAAAGATCAAAGTGTAACATCCTGAGTGCTAATGACACGTCCCTTTTTCTCCGACACTTTGCAGCGGTACCCTCCGCTCTCCCTCCGGCTAGTTCGGGTGACAAAGGTTAGGCACCAATTCACAGTGGCAAAGGAACCAGGACTTGAACTGCAACAGCCAAGCTGCGTGTCCTGTGCCTACTTAGAATGGAAGCTCCTGGCAGCAGGGACTCACCTCCTCCCCTGTCTGTATGCGACAGAGCTAAGCATGGCTTGTTGCTAGTCTCAAGCCCTGAGGGTAAATGGAAGCTACAGTAAGGCTGGTTGGGAGGTATGTCAGCTGACTCGGTGTCTCTCTCTTTACTGATCCCAGCTCCCACCTGTCCCCCTCCATGCACGAAAAATCCCAAACATCCTTGTGTCACAATCATAAACCTGCTTGGACGAGGCTGCAAGCTGGCCAGGTGTCCCCATGTGCCCCGCAGAGAAATAGCAGGGACCACGTACAGCAGAGCACCTGCATAATCTTATGTATGTTCGCCTTTGCCTCCCCCCTCGCTCAGTGTGTTATCTCTGCACATGGAGGGACAGCTCCTAGAGACAGGGACTCGCGTGTGTCAGAAAGAACAGCCCACATACGGCGCCGCATCCAGACTGCCAGAGCTAAAGCCTTTTGCAGGGTGTGCTCTGATGAGCTTACCTGTTCCCACTCATTTTACATCTGTCTTGAAGCCCTTGGGGCGGGGGGAATTCTGAAAACAAACCAGCAATTTTATTTGACAACCCTGGGTTCCTCCCTCGTTTGGCAGGAAGCTGCATTACCAGCCCACAGATCAGAGCCCAGGGTGTCAAACCAACCAGAGGAGGCCCCGAATGTGTGGCAGAGAGCTCTGCAACTTACTTCCAGTGGAAGAAGACGAGCGGCGCTGGCTGAAAGAGGGCACCTGAGTCTCCGTTGGCAGTGGAGGGGGCGGGGGTGGAGGACAGATGTTCTCAGGAAGAGGAGGAGGAGGAGGAGGAGGAGGGGGCGGGGGCGTCATCTCCCCAGAGGGCTTGTTCTCAGCTGCACTCCCATTGTGCACGTTGTCGTCGTTGGAAAGAAGAGACGCCTTAAACAAACCAACAAATAAATCCATTGAAAACAGCCAAGAAAGGTCCAGCAAGTGCGACTGTCAGGCGATGCTAAACACTCCCTCCCGCTGTCACCCTGCCAGCTGCTGCCTCTGGCAGGGCCTGAGGGCCTCCCAGCTGGGGCTGTGATGAGTCCCCTTGCTGGGGAGAGCTGGCAATGGAGGCCAAAGCCCACCCCCCAGAGCGGGGCCAGCAGGCAGCTTCCCCACACGCTGCTCTGGGGCAACGCAGCAGGGGCTGGGCCCCAGGCAGCTCTGGGCCCCGGCTGAGGCTGCTGGCGAGATGGCCAGTTCATGCCAGCTGCGGTGGTTGGCTTTGCGATGCGGTTATCTGTGCAGTGGGAACTGGGCTGAGCCCCCCCCCCAATTAATTTCATACAAGCCCTGGAGAGTCACCTGGGGTTTGGACGGGTCCCCAAGAGGGGGAGTCTGTGCTTCCCAGCCCCTGAGCCAGGCAGGTCCATGTCTGTACAAACAGGATCTACCCTGCAGCCTGCCCTGCCCAGTCAGACCCGCTCAGACGCCGGGAGCTCGCTCAGGAGTTCAGGCTCGATGCCCTGAGGGTTGGGGGCCCCAGAGAAAAGCAGCTGAAGGGCGGATGGTGGGAGCAACGGCCCTAGCGGCTCACCTCCTCGCTGTGCGCCATCTTCCAGCTGCCAGGCTGCTCCCCCACACTGTTGTCGAGGTGTTTGTAGTAATCCCCAGTGCTGGGCTGCTTGCTGAAGTTGCGAGATTTCCTGCTGGAGTCGACCCGCCGGAGGCCTTCCAGGCTGCTGTCGTGTGTCGATAACTGCAAGCAACAAGGGGTAGCAGCGTTTGCACGGGAGGGATGGGGCGGCCCCTGATGAGAGCAGGGCCCCATTTGCTGGGTGCTGTTAATACATGGAGTGGGAGACTGTCCCTGCCTTGAAATAGACAAGGGTGGGGAGGAAGGAGCAGCCTCACCCGGCACGGGTGGGAACTGGGGTCCAGAGACACAACATGACTTGCCCCGGGTCATGCAGGGAAACTGAGGCCAGACCCTCCTCCACAGAGGCATCATTTGCTCCATGGCACACCTTGTAGCACTGCACCCCGCGTGCTGGTGAATGCCACCAGGGCTATTCTATTTCTTTGGATCATTGGAGGGTCTAGGAGCCCCAGTGATTGCTCTGGACCCAATGTGCTGGGCGCTTTACAGACACCGAACAAAAAGGCATTCTGGCCATTGTCCATTGACCACTCCAGTGCCACTCACTGGGAGACGAACACTTGGAGAAATAACCCGGTTCTGAGCTGCTCTTCAGTTGTTTAATCATTTCCATTTCCAGCACACAGCCAGCAATGTGATTTGCATTAATATCTCCCAGAGCTCCTCTGTGCTTCACGTGTGATAAATAACAAAGTAGCTGAAAGCTGCCCGGCCGATACTCCATGTGTGGAGCTGGGATTCAGAACGCTGAGCCAAATGCCACATTTATCCGCATTAGATACCCCATCCGTTCTGTGACGGTGGCAGGTTTAGGTCCCAGAGCAGGAGACATCATGGGTAATTTTCTAGTGAACTGAAAAATCTCATTGACTGTTTTAGGTTTTCCTGGTGTGCTCATCTCTCTAGCATCTAGCTGCTGAGGTGAGAGCAGGGGAATGCAATTCCATAAAGCCACGGAGGGCCCTGAGACCTGCCCTGCATGCAGCACTAAGAACCTGGTTGAATCTTTGTTTGCGTAACCCCTTTTGAGGAGAGTTTAGGAGCCACAGCACTCAATCCCAGCCCCTGCGGATTAGCTGGGGCAGCTTATCCCTTTGCAAAACCAGCGGAGCCGGGCGCTTCCCACAGCCCCAAACTTTGCTTTCAGTGGCCATGTTCTTACATAACGGGGCTGGGAGCAGCAGCTTTAAATCGCCTTGGTGCAGATCTCAAGGGCTTTGTGCGCAGAACAGCTGAGTGGCCTGGATTTTTTTTATGAGGCAGGTAATAGCACAAAGATCCTTGGAAACGGCACTAGCTGTTTTCCAGAGGCTCTTGGAGCCTCTGAGCCAGGGTTCACTACTCTCCAGAGCGTGCTTCCTCACGCGCATGGCTACAGGGGACAGTGATCAGGCAGTTCCGCTGGGCGAGGGGGCAGAGTGCTGAGCCGGGGACAGCTCTCTGCGGGACAGCCTCAAGCCGGGGTAGGGAGCATGCCGTGATCACGCTGCGGGGACACAGGACGATGCTGTAAACACCTGCAATTGGAGGCTGGCCTTGAGCCCCTGGGGAGCTGGCCTGCATTGCTACAAGAGAGCTGCCCCAGGCCGGGTTTGATGGGCTCTTGGGAAGAACTTCCCAATGGTTAGGGCACCAGGCTGGGACTCAGGAGACAAGGGTTCAAGTTACCACTCTGCCATAGACTCCATGGGTGAGTCTGGCTGTGTCTTGTTCCCCCTCTGTGGAATGGGCTCGCTAGCCCTGCCCTGCTGCACACCGATGTGGTGGGGTAAATACATTAGTGATGACGAGGCACTCAGAAGGGGGACAGATACATACCAGACCTAGATCTCTGCCCTTGTGGAGCCAGTGAGCCGGGAACACAGTAGGGGCCTTGTGCTAAACCACTGGGGCACGAAGAGTCTCCCCTTGCCCAAGTGTGAGCCTTCTAGCAACCAGACAGGGGCAGCCCGAAGAGACTGCTGCCTTGGGAGCATGGCTCTTGGGAATGGGGCTCGCACACACAGCACAGCTGAGAACTGCTGGTTGCATCTTCGCTACAGAATCTCAGAGTCCCTGACTCCAGCTCACAAGCTTTTTTGTTCCAGAGGCCAGGCTATTTGCATTCATCTCTCTTTCCCCCTTGCATACGAATTTGCATGGCCATGATTTGTATGTCTGGAACGTTAAACAGACCAATCTGCATTGGTAATTGCCTACGTGCTGCTCACGCAGTCTCCTTTGGATTCAAAGCCAAATTCTGCTCTCAGTTAAACCAATCACAATCCAGAATAATGCAACTGAGGTCAGAATGACAGGGTTCAGAGTAGCAGCCGTGTTAGTCTGTATCCGCAAAAAGAAGAGGAGGACTTATGGCACCTTAGAGACTAACCAATTTATTTGAGCACGAAGTGAGCTGTAGCCCACGAAAGCTTATGCTCAAATAAATTGGTTAGTCTCTAAGGTGCCACAAGTCCTCCTGTTCTTTTTGAGGTCAGAATGTGGCCCTTAGCAAGGAAATACAGTTCCAATGACACCTTGGCGAATGCACAGCGTGGACACTCAAATGCCAAGGGGCTATGTTCTCCAAACGGACCCAGAGATTTTGGTGGCTAGTGGTGCAACTGGCTCTGAAGTCCTGCTCTGTGAGTGAAGAAAAGACGCTTCCTTGACTGCCTCGCTATCCACTGCTGCTGCAGGCCTCAGCTCTGGCCAGCAGCTGATGCAAAGCGAAGAGGGCAACTGCTAAAGATGGCAACTCTTGCCAGCCTCCTGCGCTCTGGGTGTTGCAAACAAGCAGGCTGGTGGCTGCACTGAGGAGATCTCTCGCTTTTTGTTCCCAAAATATAAATGACCGGGGAGGATGCAAACCACGAGTAAAGAAATGCTAACGGGGCGGCAGCATGTTCCAGTACCATGGCCCGGCTGGGCATTGGTGAGCTAGAGTGCTCAGAAATGAGCAGAGATCTGATTGCCCAAGCACTGGATGTGCTGCAGGAGCCTTGCTAGCCAAGGCCCTTGCTGCAGCCCTACCGACCCTCATGCGAGCCGCACAGAGCTTTGCTTCCCAAAGAGATAAGAGATGTGTGGGGGACCAGGGCCCAGCTGGCCGGACAGCAGGTGAGCTCGGTGCTCCTTTCCTCCCTGACAGATGCCCCCGTGTTACTCTGCACACCGATATCAGGGAGGCATGGAGAAAACCATGGAGGACGCATCGGCTCAACAGTGCAGGTGATGGAAACGGAAGGAGAGAATCAAACATGCTAAACACTCTGGTGCCAGCCACAAAGCCCACGTGTCCTCCCCAGAGGAAAGGGGCCACGAGGACAGACAGACAGACAGGGGCCAGCTGCATCACTGGACAGCCCTTTGCTCCTGAGGCTCCTACCTCCCGTCTCGCTGGGCACTGCACACAGAGGCCAGCCAGGCATGAATTCATGTCATTGTCGATAGCCCCGTAGGATCAGCCCCACACCTGCAGGGATGACTGGGATGGCTCCTCAGTCCTGCCTCCTCAGGGACATAGGGGGTGGGTGACAGACAAGGGGGGAAAGTGTTCCAGGAGCCCCTTACTGAGACACCGGCATCCCCCCTCATGAGCAACACGGTTGTGGTGCTAACGGGAGACCCCCCCCCAAGTCCTCCTCCTCCAGTCCCACTCTGCTCCCTCCACAACTAGCCACTGTCATTGCAACAACATAAGCACACTCCAGCACTGTCCCATGCAACCCACCGCCTGCAGAAGTGCCCTGGCTGTGGTCAGGGCCCATCCTGCAGAGCCCAGCCCCAGTCTGTAGCAGGGCACCAAACGCTCCCTGACCCAGCGCTGCAGGGTGAAGGACCAGGGCGTCCGTGGGAGTGCAAAGCAAAGGGAAAGAGCCCAGCAAAGACCCTCCACCCCCAGGCAATGTCTGTAGGGTAAAGTAAAAGCCCTTCTTACCTGCGCCTAGTGAGGCTAAGACCCACTGAACCTGCCAGCCTGAAACAAAAGTGCCACCCGATACCTGGCCTCAGCACACCTGCTGATACCTGAGCCAGCCTCTCCGGTTACAGCAGCTCTCGAATGAATTGCCCACACCTATCGGCTCACCTGGCAGTGACATCACTTGAGAGTCACTAGCCAATCATGGGGCAGCAGCTCCCATTTCTCTTCACAAAACTTTAACTAAAGATTAACCTTAAAATGGGCATCTCGAAAACCCTGCTCTGCACACAGCATCCCTGCCCTCTGAATCCTTAATGTGGTTCTGGCCCACCCCAGGCTTGCCCCCCGGGACCATTGGGGTGGTCAATGCGCGCCCCGAGCCCCAGGAGATGCCACTGGGCTTGTCTGTGAAACACCCACAATCTCTGTGCCCTCCGCACACATGCAAGGGGCGGCCCCGGACCTGAGGACATCCCAACCTAAGGCAGGCCCAGTCCGCATCCTGGAAAGGGGCACTGGGATCATGACATGAGTGCAGGCGTTGTGTGGGTCAAACGCCAACCTCAGCTGTGCCATGTCTGCCCTGCTTTCACAGAATATCAGGGTTGGGAGGGACCTCAGGAGGTCATCTAGTCCAACCCCAGCTCAAAGCAGGACCAATCCCCAACTAAATCAATGTGCCGATGGGGGCTGGCGTGGCACGGCATGGCTGCATCACTGTTAGTGAATTTCCTCCAGGCACACAGAGCCCCCAGCACAGGCCAGCTGGCGTGAACGTGGCCAGCTCTGAAGCGGTGCACGGTTTGGTCAAGCCCCTCCTGTCTGTGGGGGCTTTGTTGAAGAGATGTTCGCTATGGGCAGGGTGGGGGGCTTAAGGAGGCTTCTGCTTTCGGAGGGGTTTGACAAAGGGACTGAACGGGCCAGGAATAAATGTAGCTGGAAATGAGAATGTTTGTAACCATCAGAGGGGTGAGGGGTGGGATCAGCCTCCCAATGGCAGGAGCGGGGGCCCTAATGAGCTGGCCATGTTTGTGAAGGGGGTTAGATGACGGGGCTGCCTGTGACAACAGGGGCTGGACTCTGTCACCCGGGAGATCCCGCCCAGGCCTGTGTCCCTCGCTAAGTGCAGCGTGATGGTCCCCACGCCAGGTGGCTGAGCCCTATGGCTTTGCAGGGCACTTGGCCCCCTTTGGCTAACGCTGCAGGGGCTTTTGCTGGCCCGTTGCAGGACGGCTCCTGCAGCCCTGGCGATGCCAGAGCTGGGTTCCCACTGACTGCAGAGGCAGGAGGAATTGGGGGGTGGGGGGGCTGCTCACCTGTTGTCTCTGCCCATCAGCACCAGAGACCCTGGCTCGGACTCTGCCAGCTGCTCCCCCCTCGCCCACTCAGCCCCCTGGGTAAGGGCAGGCCCTGCCCACATTCCTGCTGGTCCCAGCATGGGCAGGGTCTGTCCGTTATGTCTGCACCTTGGTGCTCCTTGCGGGAGATGCCCCCGGGCTCTGTTATTCCAGAGGGGGCCAGCACCCTGTTTCCCTGCAGCTCTGAACCCCCGTTCTGCAGGGTGGGTAATTGCCGGCTCCCCATGCTGCTCTTTCCAGTTTGACAGTCTCGCTACCCAGCTCGCATTACCCTGACACCCTCCCACTGGCCCGAAGTGCAGACACATCTCTGGCAGGCATCTCTCAGCAGGACTGTGACAGGCATGGCTAGCATTACATTGGGCCCAGCCCCTGCCTGCCACGCTCCCCTCTCCGCACTGGGCGCTTGGCCCAGCCCCCGGGAGCATGTGTGGGGCGCCACACTGGCGGGGCTCGCGGGTTACTCACACAGAACAGGCCCTGGCTCCAATGTAGTATTTATCATCTGCACTGCGGCAGTGCCTGCGGCCTGGACTGGGAATCGGGGCCCTGCACTGTCGGGTGCTAACACGCGCACACAGAAAAAACAGGCCCTGCCCAAAAGAGTCTGCGAACGACCTAGTGGAGCAGCCCCTGCGGTCTGCGTGCTAAAGGCCCGGGTCCCGTTGGGCGGCTGGGAGCAGGGGGCAGGCCGGGTAGGGAATGCTGGCTCTCCGCTCTAGCCAGCTGTCAGCTCTCTGGGGCAGGGGCAGGGCCCAGCTTTCTGTTCAGTGCCTGGGCAATGGCCCGTGGCTGGGACTCTGACACACTACGGTAATACCAATAACTCAGAATCCTTCAAGAAGCCCAGTCTGTTCCCCCAAGGCAGCAAACAGGCCTGCATGACACTACTCTCCACCCGCTCCATGCCCGTCAAACCTCGCTTGGCGTAGCCGCCCTGACGCACCCTAGCTGCTGCTCTCCACGCTGCTAGGCAAGCAGCGGGGACTCCCTCGCCCACTGAGCCAGACACTTCCGCTGTGTGAGGCTCCCCTCCGACCCTTGCTTCTCTGGGAGCCCTTGTGACCCCATGAACGGAGGGTGCGCTAGGAAATACAATGGTGCTAAGCCACTGGGCAGCAGTACAGGCATTCGCCGTGCACAGGCGAGCTGAGTATTGACTTTGCTAATCTCAGAGGAGCTAGACTAACACCCGCCTCTTATGGTTGTGCTGCCCAAGAGTCACAATGAGAACAGCTCTGGGGAGCTGACAGTAACACAGCATGGGAAGTGGAGAAAAATATCCTGCACCCTGCACGCTAGTCCCTGCAGACTCTGCCACTTTGTAATCACCCACTTTAACTAGCTTCAGTTGGCCACAAAACATCTATTTAAATATAGCTTTACAGGTTATTGTGGGTCCAGTAGTTGATGGTGATGGAAGGAGGGTGCTGGTACACAGGTGGGCTAGGGCAAAGGATCTGGTGTCTGGGGGCAGGAGTGTATGCATGGGAGTAAACTAGAGGATCACAATGGCCCCTCCTGGCCTTGGAATCTAAGAATCTATCAATCAATGACCTCACTTTCCAAAATGGTGAGCATCCAGTGGAGAACAATGGAGAACCCCTCTCCCATTGAGAGAACCCCTTTCCCATTCAGAACAAAGGAGAACCCCTCTCCCACCAAGAACAATGGGAGCCACTGGGTGTTTGTGAACTCTGGCTGCTGGGCTGGGGTCACTGTCCCCTGTGGCAGGAGATAAGCCAGATGCAGCCTAGAAGGATACAGCTGGGGTTCCCAGAGGAGTATCTGCGGCACCACAAGGCTTAACAAATGACAAAAGCTGGTGTTGATCACAGCGTAACGTGGCTCAGAGCAACAGAGGCAAACTGCACTTGGGTGTACGTCTGCCCCCCCAACACACCAGTATCCTGCTAGCACGTTGTCCCCACCCCAGCCCCACGGCAAAGAGCAAACCCAGCAAGAAGTCCATCACCATAAAGGAAATTCTGAGCATGGGAGCTGTAACCAGGACATGCCTCCCTGCCCAGACATGCCCCCGTGACTGCCATAGGGGAATGCACATGGGCATCGGGCTCATGGGGCCAGACTGGAGCTGGTGCTAGAGGAGAAAGGCCCTGGACCAGCGTGGGAGTCGGGCCAGAACGTGCACTCTCTGGGTGCTGGGAGCGGCAGGGGCATTCAGCTACATCAGACCTGGTCTCCCGTCCGGAAGGGGAGCTGGTGGCTTGTAACCTGGGTGGCCAGTTACTGGAGCGGGCCTGGAAGTGGAAAGGTGGCGAGGGCGAGAGTGCCATCTCCTCATGCCACCTCTCTCCCGGAGTGGGCAGCTGGGTCTCCCTGCGCGGCTTCACCCCCAGCCTCCAAGCTCTGCCCCTTATACCCTGACTGGGGTTTCACCCCCCCGCCTCGGCCCCCAAGTACAGAGGGATCTGCCCCTTATGCCCCGCAGCAGGATACATTTTACAAGCCCAGCACCTCAGGGAGCGTAGCACCGTCACTGGCCCCGATGCCTGCTCTGCCAGCCGGCGCGGAGCGTGGGCCAGCCCTGCGGCGGTCCTCAGCCCATCGAGCGTGCAAGACACCAGCATGCCCAGGACAGACTGCTGTGATTGCAGCACATTGCAGGGGCAGCACGAGGTTCCCATCCTGTTTGATCGCAGCTGCCAGGCAGGGGCGCGAGGAAAGGCAGAACCCCTCAGGCTGGTCCCCATCACGGACACCCCTGGGAGCGGGGAGCTGTGGATCACACGAGTCTCAACGGAAGGGCTGAACTGCCTCTGCTACCAGCACCTGCAAGAAAGGGCTCTCAGCCCCAGGCCATGCCGGACGCCGGCTCCGATAGCGGAGACCGTGGCGCGCCAGCTGGCTGATGTGCACGCTGCAATAGCCATTTAGCCCCAAGGATTTCAGACGTGTCGTCTGCTGCAGGAGGCGGTGTAACGGGGCCGGGACGCGAGTGGCCATGTCCTGGGCAGGGATCCCGTCCCCCATGCACCCCATGAATGAACAATGGAAGAAGGTGAAGCACACAGAGGTTAGCACCTCTCCCGACTGCTGTGGCTCCGGAATCTCCCTCATCCATAACGGCTCACACGAGCCCTCCGTGGCACTTGCAAATGTACAATAAGGCCCAGTGGCACCAGGGACTCAAAGTGATTCTTTACTAGGTTAAAAAATAAAACTGCCCAAGCCACTGTGTGCACTAAGTCTTGCAGATGGCGGCGTGCGGCAGAGGGGAGAGGGCAGCGTCGGCTGGGAGGGAGACAGCCTGGGCAGCTCTCCCCGCACTGGGAAGACGTGCCCCTGCCCAGAAGTGGCATGCGGTTCCTGCTCTGCAGCGTTTGTGTCTCACCTTACAGCCCTGGGCATTTTTGCCCTATTCTTCTTATTTGTCTATTTCATTGTCAATTGGCTTTTTCGTTCTCTGCCGGCTGGCTCAGCTGCTGGGCTCTCTTTTCTCTGGGCTGTGTGTTCAATAGTTAATGAGCCTCCAGCTGCAGGGATCATTATCTGGGTTAAGTCAGACATTGGACATGGAGGGAGCATGCAGGGGAGGCATCATTAAAGCTTCCTCGGAGGGGATACATTTCCAACCAACTGATACTCCATGCAGGAGGGCAATTTCCCTGGTTGGATGTTCCCCCCGGGAGTGGCACATCCGCCTGGGGTGGGCTCTCCTCAGGGGGCACCGGTCCATGGGAAAGCTGGGTAAAGGGCTAGAGACTCAAGTGGGGGCGCTCCAGCTCAGCTGTTACAGGAGCTGTCTGGCTCTGGGGGGATTTGTGTGTGTGAAAGGGACAGTGTGGTGCAGGGGGCCACTTCTGGCCATTTGCTACTCCCCTTGCACCAGACACCCATCTAGGGCCAATTGTCCAAATTCTGCCCTACCCTGACTCAGTCTGCAGGACTGGGGCTAGCACCAGGGAGTCTTTGGGCCCAGTGTCTGCAATCAGGGTAAGACCCATCGATAGCAGCTGGAGCTCCAGTCCGGGGTTCGTTTCAGAGGGAAGCAGGGTCTTGGGCTCGCCCATGGCCATTGGGCTCATTTCAGAACACATTGGCATGTCAGCTCTGCTCTGCTTGCTGGAACATCCGCTGCCCTGGGCAGCCTCCAAACAGCTGTGCCCCCAGGCGCGATGGCCTGAGGTTAGCGGCACGTCCAGGAGGCGGTGTGGCTAGGAACTGTCACAGCACCTGCTGCTCAGTGCTAGGGCACTGGAAAACCATAGCACTGAGTCTGCGGGAAACAAGGGTGTCCCCCGTACAGTGAGGGTGAGCAGGGATAGGGGGGTCCTCAATCACCCAGGAGGTGGGGGATCACAGCTTTCCAGACTGTGGTCCAGCTTTGCCTTGTGCCTTCTGGGGTGTTTCCCACCCACCCAGGCTGCCCATCCACCCCACAAGGCCCAGCCAACAGAAACAGGCACCAGAAGTCCCCTGCTAACGCACTGCCACTTAAACGCGTGCCTCTCACTGCCAGCCCCACAGTCCCCACACTCAAGAGGAGCCTGTGAGGCTGTCGGAGTGCCATTACGCCTGCCATTCCTGGGGCTGGTAGGTGCTGGCTTTCAGTCTAATGTCCAGCAACCCAGAGCCTGCTCCTGCCAGGGCTCTCCAGAGGAAACGCTCCCCACCTGTCCTCGGGCCAGGACTTGAGCTAACTGGAACAGGAAGCTGCTGCTGGCTCTCAGGAGCCCAGGAGCCTTCTGAGCGTTGAACTGTCGCTTCTGCACTAAGCTGCCAGGGGGTCGCGTTGCAGAGAAACTGGACACCTGTGTATTTATTTTCTAGCAACGGTATCTGTGCTACGCTATTGCAGCCAGCGAGGCCCTGAGCATTGGTTGTAGCTTCTCAGCTCTGCAGCAGGATTCTTTCCTTAGTTCAGGACTTGATTCTTGCACGAACGCTCACTCACGTCAGAGACCAGACAGTGCTGCCAGCTACTCCCTCATGCCCAGAGCACCGCCAGATGGGCCCTTGCCCGGCATCCCAGTGCATGCCATGGGGCTGTGCACCACCGCAGCCCTGGTCACCCAGAACTAGAGCCCTCTCAGCCTGGCCAGAGAGGCAGCTTCATTCCAGTCAGTCTCATGTGTCTTGGTGGGTCCCAGAGCCCAGGGATGTCTGTGTCAAGGGGTGTCTGTGCTGAGGCCCCTGCTGCCCCTGGAGCAGGCCTGACTGGGAGGCCCTGCCGTCCGGGTTCTGTGCTGGCAGACAGCACCAGGCACATGGCCGTGAAGTCCCAAAGGGCACCACATTCACACCCTTTGTGTTCATGCCTGTGCCGACAGCCATGGCCCGGGGCAGCAGTGCGTGGAGACGGCTGGGGTGGGGTGGTGACTGGTGGCCCCTCTCCTCTGAGTGATGGTGTCAGTGCAGCCTGGTGAGCCGTGGTCTGTGCCCAGCTCCAACAGGGGAACGGTCGTAATGCCCCTCATCCCAGCGAAGAGCATGGGGGCAGGAGGCAGGGAGACTGCACTTGCTGCACCCTGACAATGGTCCTTGGGGCCGAGGCTCAGGGACACAGACCAGGACCAGCTGCTGCCAGAGCCATTTGGTGGGGATGCAGAGGTTGTCAGCCTCCAGGGCTGGCCGTGCGGCACTCTTCAAAGGGGGGTGCTGTCCCTGGGGGCCAGGCGCAGCCGGGGCATGGCTCTGGACAAAGGGCAAGGTTAAGCTTTTTGCTGCCTTCTGAGCTGTAATCGCCTCCTTCCAGCCTGGACGAGCCCTTGCGCAATTAAGCAAATTAGAAACTCGGCCATCACGTTTCCAAACGCAGCCTGTGGGAGAGGTGCAGATGCCAAGGAACTGCACAAAGAGCTACTGTTGTGGTTCCCAGGCTCCCGGCCTCCCATCAGACAGGCACTCCTCACGCTCACCTCTGCAATCGCCCACAGCTGGGAGCCCTGCCGATACCCAGGCACTGAGGGCAGGCTGGGAAAGCGCCAGCCATGTCCCGGGAAGTGAGGGGCTCATCCTGCTCCCTGGAATACCGGGTCAGGACTTAGAGGCCACTTTTATCCCTGGCTAATAAACATTCTTCTGAGGAGCAGAAACCCCCCAGACTGCAGTACGGGTCTGGGACGCCCCCAGCCAGGGCCCAGACCCGACAGCAGCAAGGCCTGGGAGCACCCGCAGCAGGGGACAGAAGCTCGTCCCTTTATCCATCGTGCAGAGGTGACTCTGGTAGAAGAGCGTCCCCGCACGTGGAACGGGAAGGGGGCAAGCCGTGGCTGTGGGCGAAGGCTGTTTCCCAGGGGCTCTGACGGAGGGTGTGGCAGCC
The DNA here is from genome assembly GCF_965152275.1 of Natator depressus. Lineage (NCBI taxonomy): Eukaryota > Metazoa > Chordata > Testudines > Cheloniidae > Natator > Natator depressus. The sequence continues at coordinate 22,015,956 of NC_134251.1, read as the reverse complement.
CCCTGAGGCCGACGCCGGCTGTGCACTGCAGAGGGCAGACAACAGACAAATGCCCAGGGCCAGGCTCCAGCATCAGAGGCAGAATTTTACCAGCTGTAAGTTGCCCTGCGGAGCAGACAGGCCACGCTGCAGCCAGGACTGAGCCACGGGGCAGAAGCTGGCCTCTCGCTCTGCTGCGGTGCCCAGTTCCTCACCCTGCGTCCTGCTGCCCCGCCCTGTGCTGGCCCCAGCCTAGAGAAAAGGCTTGGCAGGGACAGCGGCACTAACCCTAGCCCCCCCACCCCCCATCCGCACACGTTACGAGAGCTTCGAGCAGAGCACAGTCAGCTCCTGCGCCTCACCCCTCGTCCCGCCGGCTCCTTGCCTGCTCCGTGCGGCACGCTCCAGGGGGGCTGCAGCCTCTTTGGAGCCCCCTGTCTCTTGCTCCGAATCTGTACAAGGGGGCCCCGCTCCTGTCTGGGGCCTCTGGGTGCCACCCAGCAACAGCAACAGCTGCTCACATGCTGAGCGGGCATTTCCCACGCAGGGACACCAGGGCTGGGACTCTAGCCCCCAGAGCCAGTGAACGTGCCATCGACGGATTGATCGCGGCTCTGGGGCGCCCTGGCACAGGGGAGCCGTTTGTCACCACCAGCAGCCCTGGTCAGACTGTCAACCCCTCCCCTCCTTGGGGCTACTGGCCACAGCCGTCAACACCTCTGGGCTTTACTAGGCACTGCGTGGGAGGGTGGCTAGCATCCTTCCCACCCCTGCCAGCAGACTGCCCAGGAGCCTCCCACCGGGAGTCTGAGCCTTGGGACGGACCAAGCAGCCGGGCTAGGGATGGCAGATGGACACTTGGCTCTGGGGGGAGTGGACAGGGGCATCTTCTCCACGTGTCCTAGGACCTGAATCAACCACCCCCTTCTCCCGCCGCAGCACGGCGCGCTTCCTGGGCCTGCTTACTGACCTGGGGGGCCGCACAGCGGCCTTGCTTGCCCACTGAGCATTGGAGCTCTGCCCGCAGCCCTGGCGTGGAACTAGGACCGTCACCACTCGCACAGCTGAGCCCCGCCGCCCTCCCGGGCGCACCCAGCACTACTGTACACCAACCCCAAGGAGGCCATGGCACCCGCGGCAGGGGGGAAATGTCTGGCCCCCCAGCGGGGAAAGGTGCCTTTGAAGTGGCTCCCTGTCCCAGTGGTGTCTCAGGACCCTGCAGCATCACGGGAATTACCTCTTTTTTCAGCACCTCGCTCTCCACGTGGCGCAGGTTGTTTTTCGCTTGCACGTACATCTCCGCCGTGTGCTGGGCCTCGGGGGGCTCTGGCGCCGGGTAGCCGGGAGGAGGCGGTGGAAGCTTGGAGTTGGGGGGTAGAGGAGGAGGGGGGAAGCTCGGGGGAGGTGGCGGGGGCGCCTCGCCCTCCCTTTTGCCATCCCTCGGCCGAATCTCGGGGTTGAGCATGTCCATGTACGTCTGCATGTCCGTGATTGTCGTCTCGCGTCCCCCTGTAGGAGAGACGAACCACGTCAGCGTCGGCAGCCGGACACCGGGGCTCTGTCCCGCAAGCCGCTCCTCCTGCCTGGCAGCCATGGCTACAGCTCCTGCCCCGGCACTCCGGGCAGCAGCCCCCGGCTCACAGGCAGGGACTCTGAGGCCTTGGATCACAGAGTGTCCTGAACGGCTCCCTGCCCGTGAGCAAAGATCCCGGGTCCCTGCAGCGAGCAGAGAGCTGTGCTCCCATCCCAGCACCGCGCGGTACAGCGAAGAGGTGGTCTGAGCCTGCCCCCGGCCTGGCCTGGCCTGGCCTATGCTGCTGGGTCATGTTGCACGCATGAGGGGCAGCACAGAGGGGATCAGCTTCCGGCCTCGGCCAGTACGCGCTGTCCCGAGCCAGCCCTGTCCTGTTCGTCTTGTTTCCTAACACCCGACACCAGCCCACTGGGCACCATTTCCAGCACCGGAACCAGCTACCCTGGCCCTGTTGGCAGGCTGCTGAACGCCACCCAGAGAGGGCTGGGGCCCAGGCCCACGCTCACTGCGGGGTGTCTCAATAATCCAACAGGGGAACAAGCTCTACTCAAGCCAAGCTGGGGAGTCCCTGTGCTGCAGAGAACCTCTGGGCTCAGAACCCAGTGGGCAGGCAGGAGACAGACGTTTTGGGAAGGTTTGAAAGGAGAAACGGCCTGAGCCCTGCCTGTGGCTCCCCCGGAGGCAGAGACGTCTGGGGAGCGTTTCCTAAGTCCAGCCCAAGTCAGAGGGCAGATGTGCCTGCAAATTGCAAAGGGAGAAGAGAGAGGCCACCACTGTGGCTGTTAGACAGGGAGGGGCTATGGTTCATCTACTCAGAGCCCTTGGCACCCTCTGTCCATCACACGAACAATGCGGCTCAAACCCGGGTTTGACAAGCAATAGGAACCAGGGGATGCTTTTAATAAAGGCCCTGAAAACAGGTTTTTAATACAATAAACGCTCCCCTCCAGTGCCAAGGGCCCTCAGCAGGGGCCACTGGGCTAGCACCGGAGACCCACGACTGGTTGGACTGTGACTGTCAGAGAGTGACTGGTGGGGGGCAGCTGTGGGAATGGCGGGTCTGTCTGCCCTGGCCAATCTGAGTGAAGAGCAGCGCGACTTTAAACAGCATCAGTGGGGCAAGCCACTGAGAGAGCTAATATCTTCCAGGGCCGTGTCGATGTACTCGACTGAATTCAGCGGCACCTGGCCTTGTGACCATCTACTGCCTGGTCCTGCGGCGGGCTCCCTCATTAATGGGGTCCTTTTGGGGGTCCCTTGGCAGAAGCGAAGCCTAAGTCTCCTTGCTGATCCCACCCCTCCCCTGACTGTTGTCATGTCCTGTCTCATCTGACCTGGAGCTGATCCTGCCCGTATTGTTTGGTGTTGTGCTTCTCCGGGGCCACTCTCCCTAGTCAGCACTGCAGCGGGGAGTGCGTGTGCGGGACCTGGCCCACGCACTGTGTGCGCCTCCGGGCAGGGACCACATCTGCAAAGTGCAGATCACCCCCAGGGCACTGAAGCATTAATCAATAACAGCAGCAGAAATTCCACTGGGAAACTCCGTGCGTGCCAAGCGCTGGCCACAAATGACTTTTGACCCCAGAACTTAGCCCAAGAGCAGCTTCATTTATGGAGCCCGGAGTCTGTGGCTGGAAACACCCCAGCACTGGTTGCGTTCAGGTGGTTTAACATTCCTGGCCCTGGGCCGGGGGAGTGGAGCTGACGGGCCTGGCACAATGCAGGCGTGGCGATTCCACCAGACGGCAGTGAAGAAGTCAGTGCCCACCCTGAGTATTTCAGCCGCAGCAGAACGCTGAGCGCTCCCGCACGGCAGACCTGGCTGCACAGAGGCAGTGAACCGGACACGGCCCTGGCAATGGCGCAGAGATAGCAAGCGTCCTCCACCCCTGACACCTCGTCCCTCCTTCTGGCAAATGCCTCCAGCTGCTCAGAACGGCAGGACAGGTCCCTGTCTCTCCACATACCAGTATCAGGAGCAGCTCTAGTTGCCATCTGAGTTACACTGACTCAGATTCAGCACCATATTTCTTGGCAAAAATGAGCGGGGGGTTCGGCTGGCAGGAGGCAGCATCGGAGTCCGACCGCCGGGGCACTGCAACGTCCAGCCAGCCCCAGCTCTCGCCAACTCCTCCCCCGCACTGCACATCGGCGCGGACAGGCCCCCGCTGCCACCTCCCGGAGAGCTTGGCCCATTCACGCCGTGCGCCTCAGCCCGAGCGCTCCCACACCTGCTCTGGTTGTTGTGATGTATCTGAGGAGCTCGGGGCTGCCCTGTGGCATCCCCTATCGAGAGAGTGACATGAACGAGGGGCCAGCGCGTTCGCACTTCTTGGGGCATCGCAGACGAGAGACGATGCCAGGCAGGTCACTACAGCTACTGGAAACCTTGTGCAAATCCTTGTCTCCTGATCAGCTACAGCCCAGAACCACCAGCCACATGGCCAGCCAAGTCTCACGCAGCATTAGACATTTCTCTAGAACAGCAACGCCCGCCGTTCCTTATTCACCATCGCTGGCCCTATAAGCAGTTCAGCCTCGGGGCCTGTCGACCCGGGGGCAGGCTCCCGAGGGAAGAGCTAGCACCAATACCCACATTACCCGTCCCTTGGGGGATGTCTGCACTACAGCTAACATCTGCCGCTGGCCCGGGCCAGCCGTGGGTGTCTAACTGCAGCGTAGACAGTACAGACCCTCTGAGACATCCAGCCTCACCTCTTCTGACCCACGCCCAGAGGGCTGTGCCATTGTCGTTAAAGAGGCAGAGGCCTGGATGTGAGCAGGGCCTGGGGGGCTTTGCAGTGCCCAGCTCTGGCCCCCAGCCCTGCCCGCTGCTTTCTCTTTGCAGCCAGACTCTGTGCTCCAGATGCTTCTGAGCAGTAGCTTTGCGAGAGCAGAAGGAGCCTGTTGCGGGGCCGGACTTACTTGAGCCTTCACCCGCGGGCTGGCTGCTCCTCTTGTCCCCACTGCTGGATTGGCTTGAGTTACAGGAATCGTAGTTGGAGAGGGTGCTGGTTGGCGAGCCGAGGTCGAAGTGAGCCTGCTGCGCAGACATGGTTGTGTTGGGGGAAGACATGCCGGAATCGGGCTGTTTGAACTCCAGCTCGGCCGAGGGGTCTCGGGACAGGACTCTGTGCTCCATGCTCTGCAGGCCAAGCACACGCAGGGGTTAGTCACAGGCAAACACTGCGGCCAGGAATTCCCTAGCATCACTTTGTGCCAATGGTGGGACCTCAGCACCCAGCTCCAGGGAGAACCGGCAACTGAGCGGCACCGGTTGGAATCAGCAGAATCCTGCCTGGGGCCACTCAGAGAGACGCACCCGGAAAGGCCCTTGCTTTCTTAACGCCCAGAAGTTTTATTAGCTGACAGCAAATCTGCTGCCTGCTGGCCCCAAGCCACACTTCGTAACTAGAGATGGGCTGAACCCCAGAGCCACCAACCCGAGCTGCCGAACTCTGGGGGACCTGCCTAAATGGGACTTGCCTGGAGCCATCAGGGCAAGCCCCAAGAGCCCGTGATGTGCCATCCTGGAGGGGATCCAATGAACTGCCTGTCCCAGACCCCCGGTGCTGCTCACTCCTGCTCCGGGGGGAGGCACATGAGCATCCACAGGCCCAGGGCCTCTGTTCTCCAAAACAGAGGAAAAATTTCCTCCAGCGAGTAGCCCGGCAACCTGCGCACTGTGCCCAGCTCCCCCCTCTTTGGGACCTGCACCCCAGGGACTGACTAGACCCCAAAGCATGAACTTCCTGGCCCTTCACTGACCAGAACTGGATGGATCTCTCTTTGCTAACAGGGAAGGGGCATACAAAGTGTTTGCAGGGATGGAAGCTCCTCCTTGGCCTCCCTGCAGTGAGCGGGTCAGACACAAGTGCCAGAGCTGTGGAGAGAAACCCCCGGGGGGCGCTTTGCTCCCCACGTTTTATACCAACTGCCTTTCACTGGGCTGGCGAGGTGCCCAGCATGTGGTGCAGCAGGAGGTGTCCGTGTCGCCGTGAGACCGTAACCGCTGCCCCGCTGAAGGAGTGACACAGCAGAAGCGGTGTGAGCGTCTCAGGGCTTGTCTACACTTGAAAGGCAGAGCTGAGCCACTGTAGGGGTCCAGCATGGTCCCCACCTCCACCCACAGGAGAGGTTCCCATCGGCTCAGCTAATCCACCTCCACGAGACAGCTGACAGATGAATTCTTGTCGCCCTAGTGCTGTCTGCACGGGGACTTGATGGCTTAACTATGTCGCTCCAGGGTGTGGATTTTTCAGGGGTGCAGCTCGCAGATCAGCCAGACCCTCCCCCCAAAGATTCCAGTCCCCGCTGAGAGCCAGCAGGATGCCACACACGACCCCAGCCCCTCGCCTCAGGCCACGTGGTGATGTGGGAGGACACCACACTCTCAGGGGAATCTCCTGCTCCCTGAATCCCGCACCAGCCAGGGCTCTGGCAATGCGGCAGCTGCCCCTGCCAGCAAGGGCCCCGCACCCACAGACCCTTCCTGCTCTGGGAAGCTGGAGGCAGTGAGCACGGTCCTGGCCCTATGAACAAACAGCACCTGTGGGTCTGGAGAGCTCCGCCTTGTCACTGAGAGGATGTGCCAACGGACAGGACTTTGGTGAGCAAAGGGTTAACGTGCGGGGAGGTGAGAGGTGCCCAGCTTCTCCTCAGTCTCGCTGCAAAAGGCCCTGACAGAAGGTGCAGTTTCCATCCCCTGAGAGGGGGCACAGGAGCCCCGTCCCCTGAGGGCCGGCCTGGCACCCTGTGCTGCGCCTGGCACCCTGGCACGGCTGCAGAAACACTTGCACTGACTGGGCAGAGCTAGCAAGGAGCCCCCATCCTCCTGCCCCCCCCAGCACCCCAGAGACCCAGCTTACGTTGCCTGGGCTAATGGTTGCCCAGTGGCTTGGGGACACTCCTCCTCGGCGGCCCACTCACCCGCTGTGGCACACGCTCACGGAGCAGCCGGGCACAAGCTCATAACCAGCAGCAGCCTGGCTCCCGCCACGGGGCCAGTACATGTGCCACAGGTCCTCAGGGAGCCCCTGGGCAATCGTTATGCCCGCTGCTCAGGGTAACCTCCAGCTGCCAGGCGCTCATTGGCCCTTGTAAATAGCAAGCCTAAGTAATACTGGTTTCCAGGAGTGGCGTCCTTGGAGTCTCTGCAGAGCTGAGCTGGGGCAGGGAAACACACCAAGACTGCTCAGCTCCTGCAGCGTGGCAGGGCACAGCGTCCCTCGGGAGCTGGGTGTGGTGCTCCCACCCTGCAGCAACAACCTGCAACAAAGGGGCCCGGCAGCAGCCAGCAAGTCACCAGCAAATCAGCTGCTGCTGAGCACAATGGGCTGGTGGAAAATCCAGCAATGAACAACGCGGCAGTGGGCTCTGCAAGGAGGGAGGCCAGGGGCCCTGGTTCCAGTGGGCTGGGTGCCCCGGGACCTGGGAGTGGGCGTGTCTGTGCACGGGAAGGGCCCTGCTTCTGGAGGGAGGGGCAGTGCCCTTCCCGTGGCTGGCACTGGCTGGGGGGCTCTGGCCATCCCCCGCTCTCTGGCTCTGGGCTCTACGGTGAGTTTGGGACACTGATTGAGGTCTGGCTGCCGAGCCTATTGGTGCTAGGAGAAGGCACTTGGCCCAGCTGCTACTGAATGTCCAGCCCTGAGCGGTTTCTGAAGTCCGCTCCCCTGTGTCTGAACTTAGCAAACGTGAGATAAAAATGCAACCAGAGCCATGCCTATCCTGGTACTCGCGTGCCCCAGCCCCTACACCAGCCTCTTCCTGCCTCTCTGCTCCACACTCTTCCTCATGCCCGCCCCGGGGGGCGCCTCTCTGAACGGGGGAGCCAGAGCAAAGGGGCCGTGTGGTGGGAGCTGGCAGTGCGCGGGGCCGCACCATGTTCTCGACGGTGCGGAGGTACTTGGCGCAGTGGCTATGCCCGTTGTAATCAGCGAGGTCAGCGGCCGTGTAGCCATCCTGGTCACGGAGCCCCAAGTTGACACCATTCACCACGAGGATCTGACAGCACTGGAAGGAGATACAAGGAGGGCGTGATGGAGGGTTTGGCAGGGGCAGAGCCCACTCAGGCACGATCCAGCTGGGGGAAAGTTCTGAGGAAGGGCTGCTACACACCTGACCCAAGATGAACCTGAGCCACACTTGGACTGGGGTGGCAGGGAGGGGGTGAGGCCAGACCCCACTAGGTATGGTGCGTCAGGACAGTGCCATGCCAGGGTCTTACACAGGGTGGTATTGTGCTGGTGTGCCATGGCAGGCTGATACTGTGTTGGGCTGCGCTAGCTGGGTGGTACCGTGGAAGGGCGATACTGTGGCAGGGTCATACCATGGCAGATTGGTGCTGTGGCAGGGCAATGTTGTGCCAGTGTGGACTGGTGCCATGGCAGGGCGGTGTTGTCTCAGTGTGGACTGGTGCCATGGCAGGGCGGTGTTGTCTCAGTGTGGACTGGTGCCGTGGCAGGGCGGTGTTGTCTCAGTGTGGACAGGTGTCATGGCAGGACGGTGCCGTGGCAGGGCGGTGTTGTCTCCATGTGGACTGGTGCCGTGGCAGGACGGTGCCGTGGCAGGGCGGTGTTGTCTCAGTATGGACAGGTGTCCTGGCAGGGCGGTGCCGTGGCAGGGTGGTGTTGTCTCAGTGTGGACTGGTGCCGTGGCAGGGCGGTGTTGTCTCAGTGTGGACAGGTGCCGTGGCAGGGTGGTGCCGTGGCAGGGCGGTGTTGTCTCAGTGTGGACTGGTGCCGTGGCAGGACGGTGCCGTGGCAGGGCTGTGTTGTCTCAGTGTGGACAGGTGCCGTGGCAGGACGGTGCCGTGGCAGGGCGGTGTTGTCTCAGTGTGGACAGGTGCCGTGGCAGGGTGGTGCCGTGGCAGGGCGGTGTTGTCTCAGTGTGGACAGGTGCCATGGCAGGACGGTGCCGTGGCAGGGTGGTGTTGTCTCAGTGTGGACAGGTGTCGTGGCAGGATGGTGCCGTGGCAGGGCGGTGTTGTCTCAGTGTGGACAGGTGCCGTGGCAGGGTGGTGCCATGGCAGGGCTGTGTTGTCTCAGTGTGGACAGGTGCCGTGGCAGGACGGTGCCGTGGCAGGGCAGTGTTGTCTCAGTGTGGACAGGTGCCGTGGCAGGACGGTGCCGTGGCAGGGCTGTGTTGTCTCAGTGTGGACAGGTGCCGTGGCAGGACGGTGCCGTGGCAGGGTGGTGTTGTCTCAGTGTGGACAGGTGTCATGGCAGGGCGGTGCCGTGGCAGGGCGGTGTTGTCTCAGTGTGGACAGGTGTCATGGCAGGGCAGTGCCGTGGCAGGGCGGTGTTGTCTCAGTGTGGACAGGTGCCGTGGCAGGGCGGTGCCGTGGCAGGGCGGTGTTGTCTCAGTGTGGACAGGTGCCGTGGCAGGGCGGTGTTGTCTCAGTGTGGACAGGTGCCATGGCAGGACGGTGCCGTGGCAGGGCGGTGTTGTCTCAGTGTGGACAGGTGTCATGGCAGGGCGGTGCCGTGGCAGGGCGGTGTTGTCTCAGTGTGGACAGGTGCCGTGGCAGGGTGGTGCCGTGGCAGGGCTGTGTTGTCTCAGTGTGGACAGGTGCCGTGGCAGGACGGTGCCGTGGCAGGGCGGTGTTGTCTCAGTTTGGACAGGTGCCGTGGCAGGACGGTGCCGTGGCAGGGCTGTGTTGTCTCAGTGTGGACAGGTGCCGTGGCAGGACGGTGCCGTGGCAGGGTGGTGTTGTCTCAGTGTGGACAGGTGTCATGGCAGGGCGGTGCCGTGGCAGGGCGGTGTTGTCTCAGTGTGGACAGGTGCCGTGGCAGGGTGGTGCCGTGGCAGGGCGGTGTTGTCTCAGTGTGGACAGGTGTCATGGCAGGGCGGTGCCGTGGCAGGGCTGTGTTGTCTCAGTGTGGACAGGTGCCGTGGCAGGACGGTGCCGTGGCAGGGTGGTGTTGTCTCAGTGTGGACAGGTGTCATGGCAGGGCGGTGCCGTGGCAGGGCGGTGTTGTCTCAGTGTGGACAGGTGCCGTGGCAGGGTGGTGCCGTGGCAGGGCGGTGTTGTCTCAGTGTGGACAGGTGTCATGGCAGGGCGGTGCCGTGGCAGGGCGGTGTTGTCTCAGTGTGGACAGGTGCCGTGGCAGGACGCCATCACTGCCCTCACCCTCTGATATATTTTCACTGACTGGAGCTTTCCCAGTGCAGAACCAACTCTGGTCACAATCAGATCCGCCCCGAGGCAGCTCCATTTCCTCCCACAGCTCAGCCCCCCCCAGGGCAAAGCCTGCAGCAGCTTCGCTCTGTGCCCCACCCGCACCACACTGACCTCCAGCTCTCCGTTCTCAGCTGCGTCGTGCAGTGGCGTCCCCCCCCACTGGTCGGTGGTGATCTCTCCCCCGTGCAGAAGCAGCCAGCTCAGCACTTTGGCGTGGCCGCGGCTGGCAGCAAAATGCATGGCCGTCGCCCCGTCGTCATCCTGCTCCGACAGGCTGATGCTGGTGAAGCTCATCTGTAGAATGGAGAGAGGCAGCGTGGGCCAAGCCCTGTCCATGGAGTGACACTGCAGCAGCCAGGACCCCAGCAGCATGGCCTTCTGACGGCAGCAGTGCCTGGCGTCTCTGGGCCAACGGCAGCTCAGGGAGGAGCGCTGGCAGGGCGACTGGGGCCCGTCTGCACCAGAACGTCAAGGGGTGACTTAACCAGCGCGAGAGGCTGCGTGCAGGTATCCCGGTGCAGGAGCAGCAGCCTGGGCTCAGCGCAAGTTGATTCGGAGTGGGGGTAACCAGCCCCCCCATCAGCTGTTCTTGTGCTGACCCTGGCACTCTAGCAGAGTCCAGGCCAGTTCAAGCGACCCCAGAGCGACCTGCCGCTCAGACAAGCCCTTCGACAGGGTCTGGGCGGTGCCCGGCTCCGAGTTCCCGCACAGCCGCGGGCACGGACCTTTAATCTGTCGGAGCCTCAGCTCCCTGCGCGCTCTGTGGCACTGGGTGCAAATTCCATGGGCCTGGAAATGGGGCCGTGACCCAGCCCGGGGCCGAGCGCCCCCCAGCACCATGTGCAATTACACCGGCGTCGCCATGGCAAAGCTCCTGCTCTCAGCCCCGCCCCCAAAGCCCTCCCACCCCGTGCCCAGACTGCCCTCGGCGCGATCGCCTGCCGACGGCCATGAAGGGGGCAGCGCCCCCGCGCCACTGGCCGCAGGGGCCCTGGCACAGGGAGAACTCACCAGCCAGACGATGACGCTGTTGTGGCCCATCTGAGCCGCCGCATGGAGCGGGGTCATGCCGTCGCTGGTGCGCACGTGGGGCTCTGCCCCGCAGTCCTTCACCAAGTACTGTACGATTTCCAGGTGGCCTTCCTGGCAGGCCAGGTAGAGGGGAGTGGCACCGTTCTTGGTCTGGGCACTGACACTGCTGCAAATGAGAACAAGGCAGGCTGGGGAGCTGGTTGCTTTAAGTCTCCTTTGCCCCGCCCCAAACGAAGTCACCCAGCCGGTGGAAAACACTGCTCTGGGTTCCTGGGTCTCACGCGGCTGTCAGCAGGGATGGGGAGATGCCTCCTGCCCTGTTATGGCATGACCCCCCCCGGGTACAACACACGGCTCAGCTGCCCCTGCGCCCTGCTACGGGGTGGCCGCCCCGTGGGTCTGACACATTGTGACGGGTTTCCAGGTGCCGTCCGGACCAGCGAGAGGCTGTGTCACCACTTGCCCTGTTACCCTGGGTGCCTCACAATGCTTTGCCGCTGTACCTCCCAGCCTGGGACACTCCCAACCAGCCTACCAGCGTGCAGGTCACACCCTGAGTCACACCCGTCCCTTGGGTAGGGCGAATCAGGGAGACCGCTCCAGGCCCCGCACTTTGGGGGCCCCGTGGGCCAGTGCAGTCGGTCCTGGAAGACATAAGTGTGGGAACTAGGGGAGCAGGGGGCGGGTGTGTGGCTGCAGCACCCCCGGGCTCCAGGCTGCCGGCCCCGCACACCCGGGGATCTGCTGCTGCCCCACGCCTGGGGCCCTGATGCCGATGCAGAGTGGGGCCCCCAAACCAGTGGGGGCTGATTTGTCCTGGGACCCGCATCCCCCTAGGGAAGGCCCTGCCATGCCCTGAGTGTCTGTGTAGCAGACAGCCCTGGGCCAGCAGCTCTGACCCCAGCAGCCTGGCTACAGTCCCACCATCCCCTTCTGGCTCCCTCCAGCCTTGGTTGCAACCAACAAGGTGACTCCAACACACTCCCCATCCCGAATGTTCCCAAAACCGTGTGCTTTGCAATGGCCAGCCCTCTCTTGGACAGATCAGAGAAACTAAGGGGACCTTCATTCCTCTAAAGACACAAAAGCACATCCAGCAAGGTTCAATCTTTGCCTAAGCAGGTTTCTCATTCAGTTCCCAGAGACTTTAAGCCCCCTTGGTCCAAGGACCCATCTTTCTCAGCTTGCAAGGGTATCTGTCTAGTGATGGATGCCAGGGTGGCTTCTCTCCTGGCTTATGTCTTCCAAAGTTCAATGGACTTGTTTCAAGGGGCAGGATGACCTCATGCTGTTCTTCCCTTTCTGTGGGCTTCCTGTCCCCGTATGATTTCTGTGTCAATGGAGCTTCCACCGTTTTCATTCCACCCTGCTTAATTTACACAGGAGACAGGTAGAGAGCTGTGACTTTCCCTCCTGTGGGAGGGAACCTCTTTCTCCCTGTTTGGCCACAGACTTTAAAGCATAATATCATTCAGTAACCCTCTTTCCTCATAGAGCAACACTATGGACAAGTCCCAAAGATATCGGTCACCAGCGTGTCACGAATGTTCAGAAAAGACCTCTCTCTATCCACTGTTGTGGTACAGTAATATGGGATGCAATCACTGATTCAATAGCTTATCACTAGCGTTCCAGCCCCCTTCCCCCTCATCTTTATAGACCAGTAAATCTTTGAAATGGGTTCTTCGGAAAAGTAAAACTACACTACAAAATTGTGTCGACCTAAGGTACATCTGCATGGAGCCACCGCAGTAATGAAATTGCTTTTGAGTGTCCACATTACACTCCGTGCGTCGACAGTGTGCATCCCCACCGGAGCGCTTGGACCGACAGTCACGGTTGACGTAAGCGAGGCAGGGTTTGCACTGACACTGCATCCCCCTAACTACAATGACGTTGACTCTGACCACTTGTGGAGGTGGAGTTATTCCATCAGTGTAAAGGGGTGGTTACGTCGACGGGAGCGAAATCTTAGTCTAGACACTTACAGAGTTAGGTCAACAAGCTGCCTTGTGTCGCCCTAGCTCTGTAGTGTAGACCAGGCCGTTGTCTAGTGCACCTTATTGACAACTCCTCCTGATACGCCTGATTTAAACGCACTGTAGTGATAATTCCAGCATATAGCCACCACTCCTTACACCCACCACGTACATACCTCACACACAAATATTAATGATCAGAGTTATTCGTTTTCAAATGATACCTCACAAAGCATATTCCGTACAAAGATCATTACAATAGTGTGTAGGGTGTGACTATAGGGGTGCTTTGTGTCACACACAACATCACTTAATTACCCTCTCTAGGGGCTGGTCTGCATGGAGGATAAAAGCCTGCAGCAGCTACCAGACTTACTCCTGTAGTTCTGGTGGAAGAGAGCTGAGCTTTCTGGTGGTGCCGGCCCTAGGTTCAGTCCCTGCTGACCCAGGGAAGGGGCTGTTACATGTTCGTTGGGATGCTCGCTGCTCTGCCGGGAAAGCCAGGGAAGGGGTTGGTGCAGGGCTTCCACACCGGTTAAATAATGCCACATCCTCCCAGACAGTTTCGGATTCCCAAACACCTCCCAGGCGTGTGCCCCAGGCTGCCTGGACATGCACACGCCCCACACCACTCGGCCGTGCTGGCAGAGAGGGCATGTGGGCTGGAGATGCCTACAGAGACACAGGCACCCCAGCAGGAGAAGTGGCCAGGATAAGGCCCAGAGCCCGGGGAACACGAATCGGGGAGGGGAAAGGATAAATCCCCAGTGAGGGGCTGAGCGCTTGGATCCTGTGGGGACTGGCATGACGTGATGCCCAGACAGGCCGGGCACAGGGAAGGATGCAGCAGCTCGCTGGAGATGCTCAGGGCAGGCAGGAGCCAGGAGGACAGAGAGGCTGAGAGGGCCCTGTTGCAGACAGCAGAGCACATGCCACAGGCAGGGGGAGCAGCCTCCCCTGCACTGCCCCCACCCAGCCGTCCTCCAGAAGGGAGCGCCATGTGTGACCATGGGGGGGTGCATTACGCCTGCGTTAGCCCCCGAGGCTAACACCCCTCTGCTCTGCTCTCGCTCGGCGTTTCCCTTGTTCCCTGTGCAGATGCAGCAGCCGCCACAGGAGGTCATTCCGTTAATAAGTGTGCTTAGGCTAATCTCGTTCCTTCGGCTGTTTTTGGACACTGCAATTTCGCAGTATTTTCAAATAAGCAGATTAGGTGTCCAATAAACACAGACACTGCGGCCGGCCCTGCCCATCACAGCAGAGGAAGAAGCTGTAATGAAATAATTGGGATGATGAAGAACCCACCCAGCAATGTAATTGTGACGAAGCGGGACTGTTCTTAATGTTTGCTCTGAATATTGTGGGGGTGCCTCAGTTTCCCCTAGGCAGTTCTTAAGTATCTAGGTGGTGGGGTAAGGGAGTATGATCCTTGCAGAGCCCTGGAGGGCAGGTGTGTGCAGGGGTCTGGACACAGAGAATGGCCGACACCCTGTTTCCTGGCAACTGATGGCCTGGACCCTTCCCCTCTGCAAAGTGAGAGCTAAAGGGTTGGAGAACAAAGGAATCAGGTGCCCTCCTGGCCCAGGAAAGGGACAAAGCCCAGAGGATGAGGGGCTGGAGAGAGTTTCAGTTTGGGGCTGGCTGGGGACATGGAGTGAAGGGCAGACGTGGTTGTCTGGCTCACTGCCCCGCAAAATGGACCCAGCTGAGGGGTCCTGTTCTCTGCACCTACAAGCTCTGTTTAGACCATGTTCCTGTCGTCTAATAAACCTTCTGTTTTACTGGCTGGTGGAGAGTCCCGTCTGAATGCAGAGTTGGGGGGCAGGACCCTCTGGCTTCCCCAGGACCCCGCCTGGGCGGACTCGCTGTGGGAAGCGCACGGAGGGGCAGAGGAGGCTGAATGCTCCGAGGTCAGAGCCAGGAAGGTGGAAGCTGTGTGAGCTGTGTGTCCTGAAGACAGGCTGCTCACGGAGAGGAGGCTTCCCCAGAGTCCTGCCTGGCTTCGTAGGGAGCAGTTCCAGAGCATCGCCTGGGGACTCCATGACAGTAATTACTTGGGCTGGTGGCTTGAACAATACGCCCAACCCGAGTGTTAGCAACGAGAGGAGCCGGCAGAATCGCCTCAGCTCTGGGATTCCTCCGGCTGGGTGCAAGGCGAGGCCCCCATGGCAGCGTGGGCTCCCCCTCGGCTCACAGCTCTGGTTCCCTTTCAGCTGGGACCCAGAAGTGCAGCAGAGAGTGAGCTGAGGGGGGCAAAGCCCGCCAGCCCGCCCTGAGTGTCCAGGCTCGTGTGACGAAGTGGGACTGTTCTTAATGTTTCCTCTGAATAGTGTGGGGGTGCCTCAGTTTCCCCTAGGCAGTTCTTAAGTATCTAGGTGGTGCGATAAGGGTGTATGATCATTGCAGAGCCCTAGAGGGCATGTGTGTGCAGGAGTCTGGACACAGAGAATGGCCGACACCCTGTTTCCTGGCCACTGATGGCCTGGGCCCTTCCCCCCTGCAAGGTGAGAGCTAAAGGGTTGGAGAACAAAGGAATCAGGTGACCTCCTGGCCCGGGAAAGGAACAAAGCCCAGAGGAGGAGGGGCTGGAGGGAGTTTCAGTTTGGGGCTGGCTGGGACATGGAGTGAAGGGCAGACCTGGTTGTCTGGCTCACTGCCCCCCAGAATGGACCCAGCTGAGGGGTCTTGTTCTCTGCACCTGCAAGCTCTGTTTTAGACCATGTTCCTGTCGTCTAATAAACCTCTGTTTTACTGGCTGGCTGAGAGTCACGTATGTCTGCGAATTTGGGGTGCAGGACCCTCTGGCTTCCCCAGGAGCCCCGCCTGGGCGGACTCGCTGTGGGAAGCACACGGAGGGGCAGAGGATGCTGAATGCTCCGAGGTCAGACCCAGGAAGGTGGAAGCTGTGTGAGCTGTGTGTCCTGCAGACAGGCTGCTCACGGAAAGGCGACTGCCCCAGAGTCCTGACTGGCTTCATGGGGAGCAGTTCCAGAGCATCGCCCAGGGACTCCGTGACAGCTCGGTACCGGGCCGGTTTGAGGGCTGCCACTGTCCCTGGCTGATCAGCTCGGAGCAGGGCTCCGCAGGGCCTGCCGCAGACACGCTCCCCGGGGATGTGCTAATATGGTCACAAGCTATTTTTTAGGCTTCTGGCACCTCCGTACGCAGTCTCATTGGTGCCCCGGCCCTGACAGTGCCGATGGGCGGGCGGTGTTCGGAGCCCACAGATCCCCCCAGCCCCATCCTGTCGCAGTGAAGCCCCGTGCAGCCCTGCCGTGCAGTGGGGCAAAGCGGCAGCGTGGCAGTGGCCATGGGCATGAGGGCCAGATCCCACACTCCTTCCACCAGCACCGCTCCTGCTGCCTGCAGTACGGACTGTGGGGGGAGGGGCTGAGAGGATGGCGGGTCTCCATTCTCCCTCCCCAGGGGAAGCAATTGGCTGCATGGAGTATGACTCCACTTTGGGACACGCTGCTTTTGCAGGGCCCTGCACTGCGCAGTATCACGCAGACCACGGACGGCTGGGCAGCCCGCTGTACGACAGGCCCTGACAGCTGGCCTAGAACTGTGAGTTTCGCCCTGGGAAAGGGGAGCGAAGGAGATGCCAGCGTTGGGCACGAGCACTAGGCAGCGGCGAGCAATGCCCCTTCAACTGGGAAGGCCCTACGCCAGCTGGCACAGCGAGGGGAGCCTCCCACAGCAAGGGCTCTTGAGACGTGAGCTCAGCTGGGATCCAGGAGCAGCTGCACCACACAATGGCTGGCACCCCTCGGGATAGCCGGCCGTGAATGCAGGACACCAGTTGCAGCTCAGGGGGCTCATCCAAACGGGTCCAAATTCAGGCTTCGCCCATCCCCCAGCACACTCCACGGGTTCAGCCTGGCACTGAGCTGACCAATCCCATGACGTGTTATTGCTGGGGGCTAATGCCAGGTGGGGACACAGCAATGCCAGGGCGTGGGAGGTGCTGCCCAGTCAGGCCCTCGCCTACAGCCCGGTGCCCCCGAGTCCACCAGCAGACACAGGGACTAACCAGGAACGCTGGAGTGGGGTGCAATGAAGCACAAAGAATTCCTTCACTCCAGCCCCCTCCCCAGGCCATGCCCTGAGCACACCTGGCCCCCAGGCCCAGCGCAGGGCAGTGCCACCCTTGGCACTTTTCCCTGCCAGCACTAGAATGTCTCCCCAGCGCCACCTGCCCGGAGCCGGGTGGCGGGAACAGTTCTCCTCCTCCTCTGAGAGCGGGACCAACAGGCACGCAGAGGGGACGGCTGGGCCGAGGCTACGTGGCGAGCCGGCAGCACAGCCCGGGAACAGAGCTGCCACGCGGCAGTGCCCTCCTTGAGCTAGGAATGGGGGGAGACCCCTCCCGACACACACTGCAGCAATTCTCTCAGCAGTTAACCTGCACATGGACGGGTGTTCGGCTCAGCCCCACGCGCTCCACCCAGAGGTTATTCTGAACACCGTTCTCCCAGGGAGCGGTCTCTGGGCTCAGCGGCCTGAAAGCGACGGGGACCTGTTCAAACCACCCCAGCACTCACAGAGGGCCAGTGAAACTCCCTAGGGCAGTGCCCAACTCCGAGAAAGCCGCGCTTGCTATCCGCTGCGTCGGGGCTGGGAACGCCGACAGGCCAGGCCTGCATGGACCCAGCCTGGGTCCCAGGGATCACGGGATGCCGCTCTGCTGAAGGCGGGTGCCCAGCACTCAGCACTTTACCAGGAAGAAATTCCCCCAGTGAAAGCCCTGTGATGGCAGGATAAATCGAGACCAGTGGGCTACCAAGGGTCTGCTATTAGTAGCCTGCTGCTAACCACTGGTGGCCAACAATCCTAGGGACAGTATCTAGGCGGTAACTACACTCAGCTGGGCTACAGCCTGTCCTCATGTGCCAGGCGCCCACTCCCCTCCGTCCCCCGCCCCTTTTCTCTCTCCGCTCGCTCATGCCCAGGTCCGGCACCACATCGACCTGCGCTAAGCGTACAGTCGGCAGCTCCCCTGCACCTGAACTCACAGCTGCAGCCCATTGCTCCTGAGGATTTCTTTTCAGAGCTCTCCTATGGCTTCCTTCCTCCCTGCAGTGCAGACGGTTGCAGTTACCAGCCCCAAGGCTGCAGAGACTCACGCGCTCACAGCCTGCACCACAGGACAGCACTAGAGCGGTGCGAATCCATCGCCCAGCTGCAGCCACAAGCCATGGCTGCAAGGCAAGTGGCCTTTGCAAATAGCCTGACTGGCCCCAAAAGGGCACATTTATTCTGCACAATCATTAGAAGCAAAGAGCTTTGGGCCAAATCTATCGCCGATGTAAATCCCTGGGATTCAGTGGAGTTGCACCGAGCATGACTCAGCCCGCGGTGCCAGGTGCTTCCCTGCCCAGGCCTTGTCTCAAGTCCGGGAACTCAGAGCAAGTCGCTGTAGGACAGAGAACTCCAGCCTGCTTCCCTGTCTCAACAGGGGGGTGGGCAAATGGGCTGTGGCTGCACCCCCTGCCCGGGGGCTGCTGGGATTGTAAAAGCTCCACACAAGCGATCAGGCGAAGCCCATCCTGCCAGGGAGGGGGCCTGGCACTGCTACTGAGCAGGCTGTCAAGCCACAGTGCGGCTGGTAGAGACACAACACAAAGCGGAGAAAAACTGGCCAATATATGGGGGAGGGAAGGGAGGGGCAGGAGGCGACGGCTTGGGGGAGCCAGGGAATAGGAATTTGGTGATTTCCGCTTCAGCCCTAGTTGTCACCACTGAGCCGCTGCTTGTTGGTGGGGGTCTATTTTAGGGCCTTGGGTGTTACACCAGGGACGAGACGAGAATGTGATGTCGGGGCATGGTCTCCTGTAGGCCGTGGCAGGTGGGAAGGGAACTGGGCCCCGGAGGTGGCACTGAATGTAGTGGGGGATGAAGAGAGAGAAGCAGCCGGTCGCTGGGTCACTGCCATGCGCTCTGCATGGGGTGTGAGGGAACAGGTCAGGACGGATGCCAGGCTGAGAGCAGCTCCAGAGAGGACCACGGCCTGCTCAGGATAAACCCGCGGCAGGCAGCGGGCAGCAGCATCACGAGCTTCACCCATAGCCGCCCTCCTGATCAGCCAGGGCCCCTGCACAGGGGTGCCTCCTGCTTGTGCATGTATCCAGGGCACTCTGCCAACCGCAGCCCCCCTGCCCAGCAGGGATGGTGTTTTCGCGGGTGTGGAGACCTGCTCAATGGGATCTGCACCCACCACCCAGACTCATTTCCTAGCCGGCTGGTGCTGGATTTCATGCAGCGACTGGTGCTAGCTCCAACCAGCCCAAGTGCCACGCACGCTAGGAACACACCTGGGGGGCTGCCAATTAGAAACCAGCACTTGGAGCCAGTGTCTCTACAGAGCCCCCAGAATACGCTGGCTCTGGGGCTTGCCACAGGGAGCTGGGTTATTAAGCCCTCAATAAAAACCTGTTGAATATTTTAAGAAGGAAGAGCAATAAATACTCTGCTCTGTTATCCAAAAGATCCCAGGCACCTTAATAATTGATCCCTGTAACTCTGAGAAGGGCTGAGGCTGCATGTGCTCTCCACGCAGCCTGGCCAGGTCCCCTGGCCACCCGCCGGCTCTGCACTTTCTCTCTCGGTTGGTCTCAAGGCTTCTGTCCCGCCGTTATCCCACTGCAGGAAGCGAACAGGCCGGCCCAGGGCACTGGATAGCCAGTGTCGGGTTAGGGCTCTGAGGCAGGAGCTGACCCCTGCTGTCTATGGCAGCACAGCCCCCAGCGCAATGGGGCCCACCCTGGTGCAGGCCTCCAGGCTCTCCCGCAGTGTCCTGAGAGAGGGGTGTCAAAGCTGCCTCGGGCAGGAGCTGCCCCAAGTGGGTGCCTGGCCAGTCCCTGGGCGCAAAACATACCAGCACCCCTGGGGCTGGGGCTCTCACACCCTGAGTGTAAGCACCTCGGGAGGTCACCCCACCTTGCAGGTCCCCCCGCAGCCTGGTGTGCCCATGGCTCCCTTGGGAGACTGGTTCACAGCCACGTCCCCTCTCTGCCTCGCTTGCTCCCTTCTCTCCCAGCCCCTGGTGTCCGTGGCAGCTTCGCCTGGGGTTTGGGGTGAGATCAGCTCTTGGGACAGGCTCTGCGCCCAGCCAGCCTAGTGTCACTGCATGGCTCTGGCTGGACCTGGCCCACGGGGGTCACTGCTCCCCCGCCCCCGGCAGCACGTGAAGGATGACAGCACTGCCCCCCTCTCTCCGCAGCAAACACAAAGCACAGCGGGGAAGAGGGGGGCTCAGAGGAACTCGATGCTTCTCTGGGCCCCATCCCCACACCCCCAAGCTGAGGGGTGCGGGCATGAAGGGTGGCTGGCAGGGGTTCCATCACATACAGGGTTTACAGTTTGGTTCAATGTCTCTCAGCCCCCCACTACACACCTTGTTCCGGGGCCCTGGGGCTCACGCTCTGCGGGGAGCTGCCGCTGGCTCTCAGCGGGGCTCCCCGCCCTCAGGGCTTGTCTGCACTGCACAGTGAACCTGGGTCACAATGTGAGCGTCGCCCCTGCCTCGGGTCCTGCCCACACCCAAACCCCTTCTCTCGAGTGCCACGGGGCTGGTCAGGGTACAGGCCCAGCTCGTCCACGGCCACCACCGGGCTGGTGCCTCTCGCACGGCCAGTGCTCCGGGGCCCACGGCTCCGTGCGTCCAGCAAGGAGAGACAGCGTCTCCCTCAGTTCAGTGCCGGGCTCAGCTGGTGGCAGTGCCAAGAGCCCTGGGATGTGCCACCCGGCGCGAGCGCAGTGCCCGCGTGGACACGGCAGCTCCAGTTTCATAGGGTGGCTGCAGTCCTTGGCTCGGGGGCCCCAAGCTCTGCAGTGCAGACAGACTCTGCCATGGCGGAGAGCTGAGCACTGCTTCCCACAGCTACGCCACCCAGTGCCCACTGCCCCACGCCCACTGCCGCCCCTGCATGCGTATCACAGCCCTGCCACCCGCACACACTGCCACCCTGTGCCCACTGCCCCACGCCCACCCCGCCCCTGCATGCCAACAGCTCCTGCCACCCCCACACACTGCCACCCCGTGCCCACTGCCCCACACCCACCGCCGCCCCTGCATGCGTACCACAGCCCTGCCACCCCGCACACACTGCCACCCTGTGCCCACTGCCCCACGCCCACCCCCACCTCTGCATGCCAACAGCTCCTGCCACCCCCACACACTGCCACCCCGTGCCCACTGCCCCACGCCCACCGCCGCCCCTGCATGCCAACAGCTCCTGCCACCCCCACACACTGCCACCCCGTGCCCACTGCCCCACACCCACCGCCGCCTCTGCATGCGTACCACAGCCCTGCCACCCCCCACACACTGCCACCCCGTGCCCACTGCCCCACGCCCACCGCCGCCCCTGCATGTGTACCACAGCCCTGCCACCCCCCACACACTGCCACCCCGTGCCCACCGCCCCACGCCCACCGCCGCCCCTGCATGCCAACAGCTCCTGCCACCCCCCACACACTGCCATCCCGTGCCCACCGCCCCACGCCCACCACCGCCCCTGCATGCCAAAAGCTCCTGCCATCCCCACACACTGCCACCTCGTGCCCACTGCCCCATGCCCACCGCCGCCCCTGCATGCCAACAGCTCCTGCCACCCCCACACACTGCCACTCCGTGCCCACTGCCCCACACCCACCGCCGCCCCTGCATGCGTACCACAGCCCTGCCACCCCCCACACACTGCCACCCCATGCCCACCGCCCCACGCCCACCACCGCCCCTGCAGGGGTACCACAGCCCTGCCACCCCACACACACACACTGCCACCCCGTGCCCACTGCCCCACGCCCACCGCCGCCCCTGCATGTGTACCACAGCCCTGCCACCCCCACACACTGCCACCCCGTGCCCACCGCCCCACGCCCACTGCCGCCCCTGCATGCCAACAGCTCCTGCCACCCCCACACACTGCC
Organism: Natator depressus; assembly: GCF_965152275.1. Taxonomy (NCBI): domain Eukaryota; kingdom Metazoa; phylum Chordata; order Testudines; family Cheloniidae; genus Natator; species Natator depressus. The sequence continues at coordinate 21,994,316 of NC_134251.1, read as the reverse complement.
ACCCCGTGCCCACTGCCCCATGCCCACCGCCGCCCTTGCATGCGTACCACAGCCCTGCCACCCCGTGCCCACCACCACGCCTGTCGCAGGCTTCCTGGCCAGTGCTTCCAGAGCAGCATATGGATGTGCAGGCAAAGGGCCCACATGTGGGTAGCACTTAAGTGCTCTTCTGTTTTTTAACATTTTAAATCTGTTAATTAACTCACGGCTAATGGCACTTGACCAGATTAGCTGCTAATCGTGTGAATGGGCACATTTTAAATCCATAATTGCCAGTTCCCAAGTAATCTAGAATGGCTTAATCTGTGCAGGTTCAGTTTTGCTTAATGCAGCCTATGATTTGGGCCTATCGGCAAATTGAATGTGTGAGTGAAGTGCTTTGCCATATGCCAGTGACCTCCGGATTGTCTCCGCACCAGCTGCTGGGTTTTGTAGCTCTCTCGTACCTTTGTCTGGTCTGCCCATGGGACACCCGGTCTGTTTAATACCCTGGCAGCACTGACGGTCTGTGCTAAGCCCACCGTCATCCAGAGCTGCACCCGGCGTGGTCACCTCTCGGGGGAGATGGGTGGGTCATGGTCACTGCGTTAAGTGAACCTGCACAGGGCCTGACTCTGACCGCCTGCTGGTTTTCCTCTGGTGCAATTCCTTTGACTTCAGCCTGGTTACTCCTGATTTACACAGGTGGCAGTGACAGCAGAATCTGGCCCTGGAGCGCTAATATCACATTTGCTGGGCTGGTTCTGAGCGTGCTCAGGTTTGCCATTTCCCGTGGGCAGAATGTGAGCAATCCAGGCGCAAGAGCCAGAAGGGCATGAGGAACGAACCGGCAGCTCTGTTCAGTGGAGATGCTGGGAAGGGTTCGGGTGAATGCGGCCTCTGCAAAGGGCACCTGGGAAAGGGCACACGGTGCAACACTGCTCAGGTGCAGAAACCTGGGCCATGAGCCTGGCTTTGGAAACAGACCTGTGCGCACATGGCTCGACTGCTCGGTTCCGACTGGCGGCGGGCGCTGCCCAGCGGGAGGCGGAAGGGGTCAAGCCGTTTTCTGAAGTACAAACCCTGCGCTCCACTTCACAGACTCCAGGCTAAAAAACAACTCCAGCAAAACATGGGGGGATGGGCTGGATTATGACCCAAGTTTTGGCAAATGGGGAAGGGCCTTTCTTCCGCTTCCCAGGCCCTGGGTGAAAGGTGCCCCCTGCACTGACTGCTGGGGAAACTGAAGGGCCCCGGAAGCAAAGTGTTGCCATTTTGAACAAGGTAAAATGTCCTTCTGAAACCCCGAAACGGCATTTGCTGCAAGTGGCAACTTTACGTCTGGGATGAAATGTGCCAATGACCCTGCGAGGAGCTGGCGCTGCCCAGGAATGCCTGGAACTCGCTGTCCCCATGGGTGAATGAACAGCGCTGAGTGCTGATCACACTCGGGCATTTCAGAGCACGCTCCACTGGGGGCTCCTGTTCTTTCAGCCCAGCAGGGGCCCTGCTGCCATTCAGATAAGCCATATCTCCTCATTGCACCACGGCCTCCGGAGCAGAAGGAGCCTGCTGCACAAGGTACAGCCCTGTGCCTGCTGCCAGGCTAACAGACTGCTGTAAATCCTTGTTTAGGGGACCTGCTCCGTTGTGCTGGGGGTTCGATAGCTAGAGTCGCTCTAAAGTGGCTATGGGCTGCAAGAAACACTGGGGCAAAACTGGGCAGGTGTTGCCCAACCCCCAGGCAGAGCGCAGCTTGCTCTGCACCAGCTCCAGGAGGCGACAGAGAGACAAGCAGCAGCCTCAGAGCCGGAACAGACACAGTAACGGGCAGCGTCATTATCAGCTGGGTAGCTGCAGCCTGCGGTTCGAGGCCCCCCCGCCCCCCTGGCCGCAGCTCAACGGGAGTGCTTGGGAGCAGCTGCCAGCGCAGTGGGGGTTTCCTGTCACCAAAAGAGGCAGCTCTCCGGGGAGTGGTCCCAGGCCTAGACATCACCCCACTCCCACTGGAGCAGGTCTGAAGTGGTGCAAGTTTGTCCTGTCCCTCTGCGTGGGCGCGAATTTCACCCTAGTAGGGATCTCGTAAGGGCAGCTCCAGCTCTTTCCGCCCACAAGGGGCGAAGCACGTGTCCAGGAGCAAAGGGAATGCAGTGGGCATCGTTCTCTCCCTGTTTTCATGCTAGGCTGCCTCCGCCAACCCAGCGTGGCAGGCTGAGACGTGCCATGTGCTCAGCGCCGGGGGCTGCCCCACCGCCTCCGGCCTGCACTGAGACAACCTCTGAGGCCACGATCCCCGGACAGGCCCAGGCTCATGGCCAGGGCCTGCAAGAAGCCTGGAAGGGCTGGATTCCTGCTGCTCCCCAGGACAAGAGGGCAGCCTCTCTCCTGTGCTCCAGAGAGCTTGTCCCTGAACTTTCCCTTCCTTCGCTCAGGCCACGAACCCTTGTCCTACCATCACCCAGGCTGCTGATAATCCCTCCCTGCCTCAGGCTGCTCCCCTGATTCTCCTGTATCTGAGCCGCTCAGCAGGGGGGTCTGCAGCCCCTAAAGGGGAGCAAAGACCAAGGGAGGTGCTACATAGCCAGGAGGCAGGGGAAGCATCCCAGCTGAGGAGAGGCAGGGAGCAGAGTTAAAGGAGGGGAGGGGCAGAGGATTGCACCGGATTCTCCTACAAATAATCAGGGCTTATCCTCTGCCAGGGTAGTGGGCCGTGTCCCCTTCCCCGCCCACTCCCAGACCACAGGGGCACATGGGCGAAGGAGAGCCAGCCCTGGCCCTCCATCCATCTGGGTTAGCTTACTACAGGTTCGCTCTGCTGGTTACCATAGTGATCACAGCAAACAATGCGGGATGGAAACCAGCCACTTGTTCCCAGGGATCGCCACTAGCCAAGCTGATTAAGAATTAACGGGACAAAGCCTGCAGCTTGAGCCTGTGGCAGGGAGCGGGTTTAAAGTGTGCAGATTAGGGGCAGGCTTAGGAGGCCCGAACCGAGAGTGCTCCATCCAACGTCCTGAGACTTAACGGAACTAACCTGGTAGCGGCCGGAGTGCAGCAGCCTATTAATAACTTAAATTACTGTTGCTAATAATACTAGTTAAATTCATTTAATCGTTAAAGTTTAATGCATTCTTCAGGCTGGCCCCAGCTTGGGGACAGCATGTGGGCGGGAGCTGGCTAATGTCTCCAAAAGCAAACCTAGGTTTCTTTACGTCTCACTGTTTGCTGCAATAAGCAGCCCTAGAATACAGTCTCCCCAGGGCAGAAATAATTCAGCAGAGAGGGCGGGATTGGCCTGGTCCTGCTCTGAGCGTCACAGTCTGGGGCAGAGGCAGCTGGAAGCTACAGTTCATTTCGGGGTTCAATGTGTCAGATTGGTACTTAGCAGCAGGCGCCCGTAGTGAAGGATCCCTTAGAAATACCAGGGGCAGACCGCTCATTGGCACCCGTGCCAGCAGGTGAGGCCAGAGAGGCCAGCAGGTCCACCTTGTACCCAGGAACTCTGGCACCTGAGCTCAGACGTATGCCAAATTCTGGAAACGAGCCGTTGCTCGGAGGGCCAGGGAGTGCTTGTTGGGAATGCTTCCCCTTGTGCCAGGAGGTAGAGGGAAAGGTAGCACCAGCATCCCAGCAATGGAGTCTCTCCTGGTAGCTCAGTCTGTAGAAGCCCACGGGACTGGCTTTCTGGGAGCAAAGAGCATGAAACCAGCATTTCTGGGCTGGCCCAGCAGCCTGCTGGCTCATGCCCATCCCCCCGAGCATCTCACTCAACCCGGGCGAATGAGATCTGAAAAGCCAGACCCACCACCACCAGCTATTGTCCTGTGGCTTGTCTGGTGCAACAGACACTCAGAGGGGCGGGGAGTCCCACACACTCATGCTAGCAATTGGCACACCGTAAAGAGTCATTCAGAAGAACGTCCCAGAGCCTGGGTGCTTCTCTGAACTATCAGCTGCTCTCCTGTCGACTTAATGAATCCACCTCCAACAAGCAGAGGTAGCTGTGTTGGTGGGAGAAGCTCTGTCCACACAAGCACTTGTGTCGGTGTAACTTACATCACTCGGGGGTGATTTATTCACCCCCCTGAGCCACATACATTCTGCCGACATACGCTGTAGGGTAGCCTCAGGGGCACCCAGCACGTGGGGTTGCATACCCGACCATCTCGGCTAATAGCCATTGGAGGACCTATCCTCCATGGACTTCTCTAGCTCATTTTTGAACCAAGTTATACTTTTGTGTATACTTCCACAACATTCCCTGGCCAGAGGCTGACTGTGCATTGTGAAGGAGCACTCCCTGATGTTTATTTTAAACCTGCTGCCTATTAATCTCAGTGGGTGACCCCTGTGTTATGTGAAGGGGTAACTAACACTTCCCCATTCACTTTCGCCACAGCAGTCGTGATTTTACAGCCCTCTGTCATCTCCTCCCCCAGTCGTCTCTTTTCCAAGCTGAACAGTTCCAGTCCTATTAATCTCTCCTCCTGCTGAAGCTGTTCCAGACCCTCAGTCATCTGTGGGCCCTTCTCTGTGCTTTTCCCAATTTTAATATATCTTGTCTGAGATGGGGTGACCAGCCCTGGGCGCAGTATCCAAGGTGTGGGCGTGCCGTGGGTTAGGATATTTACTGTCGTCTTATCTGCCCTCTTCCTGATGGTTCCTAGCGTTCTGTTAGCGTAGTTAGGTTGCCCAGCACTTTCCAAGTGCCTGTTTGCAGTTGCTTATGACTTTGTCACGCTATAACCATTTGGGCTGAAATTTTCCAGACCAGGCATCTGCCTCAAGCTCTTTCTTTGGGGTAAATTTCAGCAAAACCAGTTCAGCCATGTCCATGCTCTGCCTTGAGTGCAGGGGACTGGACTAGATGACCTCTCGAGGTCCCTGCCAGTCCTGCACTTCTATGAAAAACGAAATAAAGGAAAAATATGGTTTGTTTGGTCAAGGTTAAAAATTTTTTTACAGCTGTTTTGTTGAGGAGCTTCACTTTCCAGAGCAGGCCCTTGAAAAGCAGCAGGGCAGGGGGTGAGCATGGGCTATTATTCTGTGTTCAGGAAGGCTCCTGTCCCTGTAAAAATCCACCAAATTTGGCCAGGTTCTGAGCTCGGAAAATCAGTTCACAAAAGTTCAGGCAGCATGGCGGAGAAGGAGGAAGTAATCTGATGTGAATGCAGAAGGTGGGGGCAGGGGTAAAGCCAGGTGGTGGGTAACAGGAACAAACTGGAGGGGGCAGGGTGTGTCTGAGTGTGTGTGTGTGTGGGGGGGGAATGAGGGGGCAAAAGGGTCTGTAGCCACTAGAGAACACTCCTGTCCAGAACATGGAATGGAATCCAGGATTCCTGAGGCCCAACATTCCCCTGTTGCCTGGCAAATGGTGCGGCTCATTGCCCTCTCGTGACTGGTCCACAGAGAAGATAAAAACCTTCTACTACTACCAGTTACTGATTTCCTCAGGTGCAAAAAGGAGCCTTAATTCTGGCATTTCCTAGCTTCTGAGTGCTTGACTTTGCAGCCTTTACTGGTCTTTCAGCACAGCTTTTGTCTGCAATACAGACACAAACACACTGTCGTTCCTCCCCATTTGAACTGTAACGCTGCATCCTGCCCGTTAGCTGGTGTTGCAGCTCCCAGAGGTAGAATTTCAAGGCTTGTAATGGAGCCTCCCATCGGGCAGTTGGCAGGAAGTACTGTGAGCACAGGAGTAAATAATTGATGGGATTTCTTAACTAAAGGCGGCAGGTGCTCACAGCAAAAGTAACTGCAGGAGAAGCATAAAATTAAATGTAAAAGGGCTGTGACCAAGAAATGCTTAATTAAGAGCCTACTTAGCAAAACTCCGGGACCCTTCTTCTGTTGAGTGAGTTGGGGGGTGGCTGTGAAGTCTTTTCCCATTGATAACTGGGGTTTTGCCATATCACCTGCATGGATTTTGCTGGGAGTCTTACTACATGGACAGTCAATGATTCCACTGCCGAGCTTCCCATTTGTAGTTTGTGAGTTTGGCCTGGAACAACCTCCCTGCCCCCGTGGAGCCCCTGACTCTTTCCAGCTCATCTGCGTTGCCTTGCCCCGTCCCTAACTAGGGTACCACGCGTGCAGCCTCCTAGCTTGCGCCCTCGTCTGTCTGGGCTCAGGCGTTTCGCCTAGAAGCTGCACAACGAGCTCTGCCCTGCCACAGCCAGAGCTGCCACCAGCCTGAGACGCTGTAATCCACTTAGGTTACTTGTATTTACCTGTATGGGTTAATCTGCTGGGAAGGGTCTGATTCCTGTGCTGGAGACAGTATGTAAACGTAAAGGGCACGGGGTGCATTTGTGCAAGTCATGCTTGTTCTGATGCTCCCACAATAGCATGGGCATAGTCAGGACACTCGATACGTTTGCATGCTGACCCCATTTCCGGCCCCCAGGGGAGCTGACTATAGCTGGAATTCGGAGAATATTCAGGTCAACGCATTAGCAGCAGCTGCTGCTGCGCTGCTCTCAGATCAGTGGATTGCAGGATGAACCTGATCCGCAGGCCGCTAGTCCAGGGCAGCCAAGGAAAGGTGCACACAGATTTTGCATAAGACTTTGCAGTCGGTGGCTGCACCAGGAGAGGGTCCTGTTAAAGTTTTTGCCTGAACACACATTGGTCCCAAAGCAGTGATGGCATCTGAGAGCAATTGCCATGGTTACTACAATAATTGGTTAAGATTTTAAATTAAGGATATAAAATATACACAAAGGAAAGGCTGCTGCTTATGGGAAAGCAATCAGGGTAAATTCCCTCTTGATCTTAACTTCAAGCTCTCCAGCTGTAATAGCCAATTCGTGGGGTGGAAACATTAAAACCACATTTTGTTTTTCATTTAAAAGAGAAAAATATTTTGACCCTTTCCTTTGTTTGTACAAACAGAGTCATGATGTATATAATAGACAGCAAAACGTGCAAAACTACCCCAGACGCTCCAGCGACTCTGCCTTGTCAAGGAACGTGCGCTGGTGACTGTCTAACCAACCTTCTGACGTGTCTTTGTGTTCCTTTTGCTCCATAACAATCACACCCAGTGCAGAGATGAGATTCTGCAGACACCATCCGTCGGCAGAGCAAAGACCAAGTGGTGTGTCCCCAGGGCCAGAGTGGTGTGTCCTCTGGCCCATCACCTAGTTCACTTCCCAACCTCAGTGAATACTTTAGTGACTCAGTGGCTTGGCTCCATAACTGTGTACGAGACTTTACACTGACTCCACGTGCGGGAGGACAATGCACAGGGGGGTTCTAGAGCAGCCTCCTCACCAGTCATCTGTCATCAACTAACGGGTCAGCTTCAAGCCAGCAAAGGCTTTGCTCTCACTAGAGCTCGGTTCTTCCAGCCTGCGTATGTAAAAAGCGGCCGTAGCGAGCCCATGCTGTCAAACCCCTCGTGAGGCTTGTGCAATGTGGCTCTGCCAGCGCTTCCAAATGGAAACACTCGAGGGGCCTTAGCACGGCTCTGAGCTGGAGCTCTTGATTTTTATTCTTCCGCAGCAGGGGTACGCAGCATGTAGCCAATGAGTCACATGCAGCTAAACCCGAGGGAGTCCAGCATGCTCCTGTCACATTGGCAGGCAGGCTCGGGGCTGCGCAAAGTTTCTATAGTCAGGCTTGCTGTAGCAATCTGCTGGGGAGAAGAGACCCAACCAGGCTCCGGCAGGGATGGGGTTAAAGCATCTCTTCAAAAGCCAGTGCATTCTGCTAGCTAGCAGGGTCGGGGGCAGCAGGGAGCTTTCCAGGAGGGCCAGAGCCTGGGAGCAGTGGGACGGGGCGCTCTGGGGCTTGGCTGATAGGAGGCACAGATTAGACCTGGCTGCAGGAAGCCCTGTTGGGTGGAGGTTTGGCATTTAAAGGGCATGGGCTACTTTTACATTTGCTATCTTGGCTTTCCATAGAGCCTGGCTATTTAAACTCCCCCTAGCCAGTCAGAATCCTCTCCTGGCCTAGCTATTGCTGTGATCACCTCACACCCCCAGACCCAAGGTTTCAAGCACTCTGAGCCCCCCCACGCCAGCTGCTGCACCCACAAGGATCCTGCCTGCCTGAGCACTAACGGAGGTGGACACACAGCTCTCAAAAGCTTCTGCAGAGGCAAGCGAGGCTGAGTGAGGACGTCCCTTTGAGAGAGCAGCTGCAAAATCCGCCAGTGGTAAATATTTCTTACATAGCACTTGAAGAATTCCCTCCGTTCCTGTGAAAGCAGGAAAAGTGGAGCAAGCCAGGCTTCCTGCTGCCCTTACAGCCGTTCTCACAGGGCCAGCTGGAGTGACACCCAAATGATGTTCAGATTCATCTCCTCCCTGTGAAATGGGGAGCATTTCTAGCCTCAATTCTCACATTCAGCCTGAATAACCGATAACTCTGGGGCTATCCTCAGACACCTACCTCTGCTCTCAGAAGCCAAAGCCCTGCCATGCTTCTCTCTCCTACCCACGAATATCCCCTTCTCCCCCACTGCTTTTGGGGTAGACCCAGAACAGACAATCCTGGATGTGGGGGGTTGGATTTGTTATTTTCCATGCTTCTGCCTGTGGCAGAAACTCCCGTCCTTCCGCCAGCCACGCGAGGAACAGAGGGCTGGCTAGGCCAGGCCAGATCTGGGATCCAGCCTACAGCACACACCTAGGCCTCATTCTTCCGAAGCAGCCAGCCCGCAGTGACACAACCACCCCAGGAATTGTGTTTTCCACATTGAGGCCTTTTATTCTAAGGCCCATTTCTCTAGGGCGGGGGAGCACTGAACAGGTGAGACAGCCAGCCCCCAAACAGAGGGCAATGCTGCTACCCAGTGCCAGCAGGCTCACTCCTCCCTACCCTTTCCACCTCCCACCCACTACCCGAGGGGCTGACTCTCCTGATTCGACTGGGGCCTCGCAGAGGGCTGGGGGCAGGAGCCTTTTGCCCACAACCCCACCCAAAATCCATCAGGTTTCAAAATATTTCACAACACAACCCCCTTCCCCTGAAAATTCCCCACTTCGAACTCTCCCGGGAGGGGTTTTAATGAACCAGCAGAGGAGGAGGGTTTCCCCTGCAAACACTCCTGCAGGAGGCATATTCCTCCTGCTCTGCTGGCAACTGCCTGCCTGCCCCATGAAGGGTGTTCTTTCACCTCCACAGGCCTGGCCAGCTCTCCTGGCTCGAGTTCACATCCCATCAGTCTCCACTGGTCCCTTCAGCAGCTCTCTCCATCCCCAGGGAAATGCAGGCGCAGGGCAGTTCTGGGTTCCATGGGCTTTGGAACACCGGAGAGACGTCTGGCGGCCTGTCCGTTAGGGAGGGACGATGGGGCTGGGGTGTCGGTCCTGCTTGGCAGCCTTCCAGCACACTGCTTTCATCAGCTATGGGGCGTCATCTGAAGGGGTAGAGATGCTGAGCCCAGGGCCCCTCTGCCTGCCCTGTCTGGGCATTGCACTGCCCATCAGCTGGGAAACATCTGCTGACAAACGTGGCAGCCCCTGTCCAGCGTGGCACAAAGGTCATCCTGACCCCTCCCCAACACACACGGAGACCCACGGGTGGAAGGTGGGTGGGGATACAGGGGCAGAGTTAAGGCTGGTGCTGAGTACCATAGAAATGCCTATCAATAAACAGAGACAGTCTCTGTCTATCTGTATTTCCATTGCAGCCATCGCACAAGCAATGGACAGTTCTGTCTGCTACCAGCGCTAAGGAAGGGTTGGGTTTTGTGTCCCTGGGCATCCCAGGGTATCCTGCTCCTGCCACACAGCTGTCCTGGCCCTCACCGTGATCAATGCAGCTAGCGATAGCTGACACGCCTACCCCACCTCCTGCAGGAAGCCTGTCCCGTAGGTGCTCTCAGACCTCCAGTCAGTGCTAGGGTCGTCAGCACACGGTTCCCAGCCAACCCCATGAGTTAACACACCGCTTCTCTTTGGACAGTGATTGTGCATCAGTTGAAAGCCATCCTGAGCCAAGATTTGCAGACTGGCTTTGGCCAAGGCCTTGAATGCATTTGTATGTTGCTGTGGGAAAACTGGGTAGATTTAACCAGCTTTGACAACCCTCTCCAACGGATCTGGAGTGCACATTGCCGGCCGACGAAAGGCCCCAGACTTGTGCAATGCTCTTGGACACACAAAAGCACATCTGGCTCATGTGGCTGTCCTCCTCTGCCCGTCTTATGCCCTGCCCACCATATAAATACTTTTCATCATGGTGCTAGGTTATCAGAGTTGTTGGCGCCTTATTTATGACCCAGAATCATCGCTTGCTGCCTTATGGTCCCTGCGCCCACTTGGTGGGGTGGGGCGGGGCGGGGGGATTGGTGTTTTTGCCAGGAGTTACACTGGAAGGGACTTACTTTGTTCTCCCACATTCTGCTGCTACATGAGTGGGAGCTGTTCGGGGGGGGGCGGGGTTTACTGACACTCGCTAAAGACCCAGAGGTGGCTGCATTTTGGATGTTGTCATTACTGAGAATTTGATTCTGTTCCGCTTTGTCAGAAGTGTGTTTGCATTTGTTAAGAATCTTCCTGGGAAAAGTCCCCGAGTAAGTGACCGTTAATTACCATGCGCGTTCCCCAAAGAGCTGCAGGGTATTTATAACCGTGTCCTCCAGCCCATCACGGAAAATAAGATTAGAAGTTGTGTAATCTGCAGTGCACAGATCCATGATGTTTGGGTGACCTGCTTTTCTCACCCCTGATCATTTTATATTTGCTCTTTGTTGACCTTCTAGCATTTGGGCTCCACATCCAGCAGGCTATGGGAGAACTTGTATAGGGTCCCAGTCACGAGCTGGGACCCCCATTCCCAGCTGCAAAGAGAATGCAGCTATTTTGGGGACAGATGTCTAAGTGTTTTAATCACCAGGTGGGAGCATTAAACCCGGAGAGAGGCTCATGGCCAGAGAACAGAGATTATCAGCACAGGTGAAATTCCCCCCTCTGTGGAGGGCCAGTCCTAGGTCTGGACACCACTATAGGATTTATGTGGAATTTACGGCTTCCCTACACTTTCTGAGGTCTCTACATAAGGATGGGTTTCACACACACACACACAGCATACATGGGCATAGCTCCCTGGAAGTCACCAGAGCCACACTCATGTCAAAAAGAAAAGGAGGACTTGTGGCACCTTAGAGACTAACCAATTTATTTGAGCATAAGCTTTCGTGAGCTACAGCTCACTTCATCGGATGCATCCGATGAAGTGAGCTGTAGCTCATGAAAGCTTATGCTCAAATAAATTGGTTAGTCTCTAAGGTGCCACAAGTCCTCCTTTTCTTTTTGCGAATACAGACTAACACGGCTGTTACTCTGAAACCTGACTCATGTCAACAGTGAGCTTGTCCCAAATTTCTGACAACATCACGGGGTTTGAGTGCGAGCCTGGATCTGGGCAAGTTCTAAGCACCAGAAAGCAGGAGTTAGAATGGAAGGGCCATGCTAGGCCGTAACCAGCAGCGCTGGCTATCACTGGCCCAGGAACGGGTTTGTTTTCAGAGCACCCTGGAATTCTGAGGTTACTCTGTAATAACCAATGAAAAGTACCCCAGTACTCCCGGACTTTACCAAGCACACAATGTGTCACCTGAAAACACACAGGGGCCTTGACGTCCGCAGCCCTCTCTCACAAGCCTACATTCCTTAAACAAGGCGGAAGCTTGTCTTTCCACACATTGGAACAGCCTTTTTAATCCTGCAGGGCAGCCTAATCCATTTACATAACTATAGCCTGGACAAAGGCGACTGTGTTATCGCCCAGTTCCAAAAGCGCAGGGAACAAATCCTCCTCAGCCCCACCTGCAACAGGGAGCAATATTTCCATCAAAAGTGAAAATCCAGCCTCTTGCCCTTTGTTGCTGGGATAATAAAGAACGGACGTTTGACTTCCCACTGTGATAAAGCTGTCATGTTGTTAGCAAGCCCAGGTTTTACAAATGAGAACAATTCTTTTAGCAGCCAAAGCAGGCTCTGTGCCGACTGTTTGTTGAATGGCCTTGTGTCCAAGCCAGATGAGCCTCACTAGGGCCAGATGCTGCAAAGGCTTAGGCAGGTGAGTAACTTTATTCAGCTGAGAGCTCTCAAGTCCTGTGAATAGAGTCGCTCACCTGCACCAGTGTTGGCAGGATGGGGCCCTAGGGCAGAAGACACAGGGCACATACAGTTCAGCAAGCACTTTACACAGTATCCTGCCACTTGTGGAAGAAAGGACTAAAGAGACTCAAAAGGATTGTAATGTAATTGACCAGTGCACGACACACCATGGGCCAGATTCTCCAGCACCTGTAGGAAGGATTCTTCCCTGGTGGTGTTTTACACACCGTTTGCACCGGTGTAAGTGGCTACAGCCAGGTCCCACGGGGTGGAGAATCCGCACGTATGGATTTAGCAATCCAGGCATTGCAGGGTTCTCATTACTCACACTACACTCGAAAAACTCATACGACTTGGAATCTGAAGTTAACGTTGAAATTTGCTACTATGTTCTTGTTAGTATTTATTCTCAGCAATGCACACCATGTTTTCAAACAGTCTTGGCACCGAGGAATTCACAATCTAAGGAAAATTAGATTTGATTCGAGAATTAGATCCTAAGGAATCTTTCCTTGGGTAAGAAAGCCCTTTGTTTGGTTTACAAAAATAAAACTAGCTGTAACCATGCATCAGATGAAAATTGTACGAATGTATAAAAAGGGGAATCTTAATATGAACGTGCAAATTTGCCATAAGATCAGGCACATTAATTTTCACTACAGGATGGGAGGGCAAAGTTACAGAAATGTTAGCAGTGCTGTAATTACAGCTTTAGCAGTAAGAAAAGGAGTACTTGTGGCACCTTAGAGACTAACCAATTTATTTGAGCATAAGCTTTCGTGAGCTACAGCTCACTTCATCGGATGCATACTGTGGAAAGTGTAGAAGATCTTATTATATACACATAAAGCATGAAAAAATACCTCCTCCCACCCCACTCTCCTGCTGGTAATAGCTTATCCAAAGTGACCACTCTCCTTACAATGTGTATGATAATCAAGGTGGGCCATTTCCAACACAAATCCAGGTTTTCTCACCCCCCCCCCACACACACAAACTCACTCTCCTGCTGGTAATAGCTTATCCAAAGTGACCACTCTCCTTACATTGTGTATGATAATCAAGGTGGGCCATTTCCAGCACAAATCCAGGGTTTAACAAGAACGTCGGGGGCGGGGGGGGGGGGGATAGGAAAAAACAAGGGGAAATAGGCTACCTTGCATAATGACTAAGCCACTCCCAGTCTCTATTCAAGCCTAAGTTAATTGTATCCAATTTGCAAATGAATTCCAGTTCAGCAGTTTCTCGCTGGAGTCTGGATTTGAAGTTTTTTTATTGTAAAATAGCGACTTTCATGTCTGTAATCGCGTGACCAGAGAGATTGAAGTGTTCTCCGACTGGTTTATGAATGTTATAATTCTTGACATCTGATTTGTGTCCATTTACTCTTTTACGTAGAGACTGTCCAGTTTGACCAATGTACATGGCAGAGGGGCATTGCTGGCACATGATGGCATAGATCACATTGGTGGATGTGCAAGTGAACGAGCCTCTGATAGTGTGGCTGATGTTATTAGGCCCTGTGATGGTGTCCCCTGATTAGATATGTGGGCACAGTTGGCAACGGGCTTTGTTGCAAGGATAGGTTCTTGGGTTAGTGGTTCTGTTGTGTGGTGTGTGGTTGCTGGTGAGTATTTGCTTCAGGTTGGGGGGCTGTCTGTAGGCAAGGACTGGCCTGTCTCCCAAGATTTGTGAGAGTGTTGGGTCATCCTTCAGGATAGGTTGTAGAGTGGACTCCATAAACCCAAGACTTGGGTTACCTCTATTGTGCACAAGCTGAAGAACAACTAAACGCTATAATTGCTCTAGATACTCTGACAAGGCCAACGCACATGCAAAACCAACCACCTGAACTCCCTGCAAATCCATCCCCTACAAATAAAATTCTCTCTTACTTTGGACAGTGCCCTAAGAGAAGTCGCAATGAAGGGAAATCTCCTTTGGCTGCAGCATAGTGAACAGGTAACGCTCCTGTGTCCGTGGCTATCATCGGGTCACTGCCTCCAAATCGCAGGAGCCAGTCTATTACTTCGTGGTGACCAAAGCGGGCTGCGAGATGCAGGATGGTGGCACCGGAATTGTCTGCGTCCTGCAGAAACGAAACAAGACAGTTCCTATTACGATCCGCTCCTCGCGATGCTTCAATGAGTAGGCGGCGAGGTTTTCTGGACTGCCCACTCAGATGCACACAACCGTGGCAGATCCTCCGACCCTGGTTAGCAGCAGTGCTTTATCAATGCCTGCAAATGTGGGAAACTGCAGCGCCATCCTGCACTGAGCGTCTCGCACGAATGGTCAGTGGCCTCTGTGAGACGCGTTCAGGGGGTGAGCAGGGTTCCTGGTGTCCACATTACCCCCCCCGCACACACACACACACCTGGTATTAAATAAATAAATAGCATCCTTCTTGGGAGACTCAGCTGAGAGGCCAAGGGCTAGAGGAGGCATGGAGTGTGACAGCCGCTCCAGGCCAGAGGGCAGGCACAACGGCAGGGTGGGGTGGGGAAGGCTGCACCAGTTCTGGGGACAAAGAGAGGCCTTCAGGAGCACCAGGCTCACAGATGCAGAAGGCAAGAACAGCTGCAGGAGAGACCCCACCTGTGAAATGGGAACCGATGGGCGTGGGGAGAGGGAGCAGCACAAAGCTATTAAAGTAACACAAACCAAAGCAGCCAGTATCCAAAGGAACGTGGTTGCCACTGTGCCAGTCTTGGGGGCACAGAGATACAACGTGCAGGCTAGAAGCAAACACTGGATATTGTGAGACCCTCTGAACTCCCACCTCTCATCCCTTTGTGCTGCTCCAGACAGAACGCCTTGTGACTGCACTCCTGACATTCCCCGACCCAGAGGAACCCCACAGAGCTGGCGCAGTGCCCTTAGCCACCAGCATACAGGGCTGGGTGCGAGGGCTGTGGTCCAGTGAGCCCAGCACCAGAGCATCACCATGGGCTGCTCTAAGCCATGCAGGGACAAACCACAAAGCAGCTTCTGAAGGGCCTGAGGATACGAGACCTTCGCTCTCCCTTCCCAGCTTCACCAGGCCGGAATATTCGGCCCACTGGGTCTATCTGCATGCGTCAGAGCTACTCATAGTGAATTAGAACTGGAATCAGGGCATCAGAGCACAGTACAGCACTAGGTCTGGGACCTTAGCCATCTCCTGGGAAACTTCAAAAAAGAAATGAGCCAAACAGGTGGGGAGCCTTGAACCTGTGCCAAACGCTAGGCCTGCTCGGTCGCGAAGGAGGTGCACTTCTGCGAACAAGGCCTTGGTTGGACAAAGTCAGCGTTGAAAGTTCCATGACTACTAACATTGCTGAGCCCAATTACACTGGCTTTGCCCCAGCATCTGAGCCTGTTAATTCTTCCAGCTTCTCATCTGGTGACTTTTCACATAGTGCAATAACCCAAGGGCTTTTGGGGAGACTTACAAAACTCCGACAACAAGCTAGGACCTTACAAGAAATGCTGTTGGGGCATCTAGAACCCCAAAGTCGGAAGAAGGTGAGGAATGGGACTAATCTACTCAAGAGGAGAGATGTTGCTGCTGTAAGACGTGCATAGTGACTTACCCACAACTTAGGCAATAAAGAACCTTTTTCATATTCACATGCTCAGATTGCCTGGCCCTGGCCCTACAGCTCTGCCCTGCACAAGTTACCACAGCCCCTGCCCTTTCCTCAGCCCTCATGTATTGATCTCAGGAAACTGACTCTCATCAAAATCCCAGAGCAGGAAGGATTAAACAAGTTCTCTCTGCTGTGTTTAATCACATCTCTTGCAGTGTTGCCAACTCAAGTGATTTTATTGCAAGACTCATGATATTGGGTGTTTGACTTAAAGACCCAGCTCCTGGAGTCAGGTGATTATACGAGGATCTGAGCTTTCATTAACAAAAAGGCCGTTTCCAGCCCACGTGGCCAGGCAATCTGAGCATGTGAATATGAAAAAGCTTCTTCAATGCCTCAGTTGTGGGTAAGTCACTATGCATGAGTGGTTTCTGGCCTTTATGGTACACACAGGCCCCATGTTCAAGAAGACAAAGAACAATAATCCAACATATATTATTCTTTTAATATCTCATGATTTTAAAGCTGGCCTCATGAGCTTTGGGGCCTGACTCATGATTCTTGAATGTAGGGAGCTGGCAAAACTGCACTTAGCCATTCATGCTGAGACATGAGCTGGGTCGGTTTCCATGTACTGTAGTACCTCCACGTGAAAATGAAGGGGCTATTTAAAAATAGCAACATATAGATCTTTGGAGATGACAGCACCTCTGAGTTACACGGGAATGTATGTGCAACCCACTGACACTCAAGACCCACTACCCAGTAATTTGTTACATTTAAACTGAGAGCACATTTGGGAGTGTATGTTCAGCCATCCCCTTAACTGATACTTCTGCCCGTGAATGGATAATTTGCTGATTGTTCTTCCTGGGCACTGACCTGCCTGTTAATGGGAACAGCATTCCACCACTCCATTGGTCCTGCCCCAGGGAAAGCTGGCATGGTACTGCATGGCCACAGCAGGAGAGTAATGCTGCGTTGGCTGCTTTGGCATGCAGTCCCTTGGTTACGGCACAGCCCCACTGCGGTCACCAGCGCTCATGACAATGTAGAACAGCAAGTGGAATTCGTCCAAGATGGCTCCTAATTGTGCTGAGCCTGTCCTTCCAGCTCGATCATCTCTCCCCCCCTCCTCAGATGGCTTTTTAAATCACAGGAACATCACATGTTTTCACCTCTCAACCCACATCATGCAAGCAGCTTATCCCTCAAGTGTCTGCACTGATTGCATCCTGATGTGAAAGAACCACTCAGACAGAATGCAGCGTGCTACCCAAAGGCATGAACCATTTACATTTCAGCCTGCCTGCCTCCAAAACCGTGCCATGCCGTGCAGAAGGAACCTGGGGTGCTTGTCGTTAGTTTCAGTGGGTTCAGCAATTTCTGGGCCACAGAGAAATACTGGGTCCAGCCTTGTGGCCAGCTTTTAATCTGATCACTGAACTTTGACTGCCTGACTGACAAGAACAGTAACAAACAGAGCTTAAGCTGAGTAACCCAGCCCCAGCAATCACACACCGGATGCTCTGGGGATACTGAACTCCTAGAGGAAATAGTAACTTTATTTGGTTTTATCCTTGCATATACTAGGGCCAAACCCTGCGGTCTGGACTCCAGTAAACACCTGCTGAAGTCAATAACATTCATATGCAAGAGCCACTGTATGTAAATACAATACGAGCTGCGTAAATACTAGATTCAGCCCCTGTGCTACTGAATTGCCGAGTACATTCCTCCTGATCACCTCTGGGTCTAGGGCGAGGTTTCTGAAGGTCATTAGACTGCAGGGAATTTCAAGTGTTGTGCAATTTCGATGAGGTGCCTGGTGCCTCTGAATGGGGCACCGGGCACCGGAGGAGACAGTGTCTGCGATGCTCCAGCAGACTGGCTATTGGAGATGGCAGGACTTGTAACGCATCGTGTACGTTTGGAGGGGAGGAGTGGGCAGGGCAAGTCCTGCTGGATCCAGTCCTGAGTGATCTTCTCCACACAGTGCAGGAGAATGTAACTCCACACTCACATTCTCTCTTGCAGCTCCCTGCTATCACAGCCCGGGGCCTCTCCGGAGTAGAAACGGCCTAGTCTGGCAGACTGCGTCTGTGGTGGACACGTCCCTGCCGGAGACCAGCTTGGGACCAAAGTCACCTGAGTGGGACCTAGGCCCCACTTCAACCCATGCCACCAATTTCCAACGAGTGTTTTAGCTGGCTGTGCTAGCTAGTCCCTCACCCACCTCCAGCCCGTGACATCCACTGCCTCACCCACTGGGCCACCCATCCTGTCCTTGTCTCTCTTGCTGATGCACCCACTCTGCCACCCCCGCCCACCCCCACCCCCTCCGCCGCCCCTGCCCGCCTCCTTAGCCCAGAGGCAACTGTTAACCAGCTGGCAGAACCCATTATCCCTTGGCCCAGCCAGGCCCCACCGTGTCCGGGGCCCAGTCCAGGCTGACTGCCCCCGCGATGCATCTGATCCACACAGCCTGGGACACAGGGAAAGTTCCAAGCTGGCTCTGAATATCATGGCTGCACGGCAGAAACCAACCCTCTATGGGTCTGGCTTCCAAAGCGCCCAAGCTGCAAGCCCTGGGACACCCCCTCTCGAAGGTCTGATGGGTAACTCCTCCCCACTGCATTTTAAAAGGGTTTCCAATGGGGTGTGGCCCAGGCACGACACTGATCATCTGTCCCCTCTCCTCACACAGGCACAAAGGCTCAGGTTCTCCTGACACACCTGCACTATGGGAAGTGCCCTGAAAGTGGCAGTGCAGGTTAACCGGCTCCAAGCGTGGGTGGCTCCGGGCGGGACTGCTGATCACAACAGAGCTTGGTCCCATCCTGCGATCAATAAAAGTCCTGTGCTCACAGTTCAGCACAGCGAGCACAGGCCTGGGAGTCAGAGACTGGTGAGCTCCAATCGTGACTATGGCACTGGCTCCCGCTGTGGAGCAAGGCACAGCCCTTCCTCCTCGGCTCTGGCAAAGCGGAGCTGACACATCTGCAGCAGCTTCCCAGACCTAAGCAGAGAGGGAAATTGACCCCGTGGATGTGTCCATGCTGCAAAGCACCTGTCAGCCTGACCCTGCTCGATTCTTGTGAACATATGAGGCCCTGACTTTTCTTAGCACAACTGGCCACCGAAAATGGCTGCTTAGCATCAACCCTTGATGCCCTGAAGGCAGCTCGTTTCAGGCTGTGTCGTGGATTGTAAAATGGGCAGTTCACAGCTTGCACCATGCTGGCGGGCCAGTGGCATTAGTTCTGTTCTGTTTTAAGGAATTAACCCACACGATGTGAATGGTGAAGATTACAGTTTGGAATTGACGCGGTCGGTTAGTGACATGAGCTCCATAGCCACGTGCACTTTGCAAACTGCGGGTGAAACCCTGACCCTATTGACCTAGTGAAGCCAATGGCTAAGTCCTAGTGAGTCCAGCAGAGGCAGGATTTCACCCATATTTGCCATTGTGAGTCGTTAATATCACGTTCTCAGGGACCTGCAGCCCACGAGTTAGTGGCTGAAGAAATTTGATAATTTCAGCAAACAGATAAATCAGCAACTCTCACAATCTGTTCCTGGACAACGCACAGACAAGACAAGAGAGAGGTGAAATTTGCTGCATTCATGAGGGGAGGGTTTTTGTGGCGAGTGAGGAGTGACTGTTTGTAAAGCGCTGTGGAGATGATGAACAGTGCTTGGTAAATGTCACGTCTGGTTGGTAGGACCAGCCAGTGGGCCCACAGGGCAGGCTGCACCACCAGTGAGCACCAGGACTCCTGCTTGGAAGGCAGCAGGCAGGCGAGGAAGATAAGGCTGTGGGACACTGTGGGACTGCGGGGCTCTCAGCACCAGCTCCCTTCCCGCTCTGTGCTCCTCCTTCCCCTCCACCCTTTAGCTGCCGTGGCTAGTCCGAGTGCAAGCTCCTGGGCCCGGCCTGCCCTGCTGTCTCTGCCTGGGGCCAGGGCCTTGAGAAATACCAATGATGATGAGGTGTCACCCAGACATTGTCCATCCTTCTGTCTAGGTCTGGGCTGGAATCCAGCACCAAAGCGAAGGGCACCGTGTGGGGCCTGAGGAGCAGGACCATCCTCCCACCTTAGCAATGCGTGGGACTGGAGACATGGCACAGCCTGGCAGAGTCTAGCAGGGCTTCCAGCCACCATCCAAGTCCAGGGCCTCTCCTAGTGTACACGGCACCTTTGCAGCAGCTCCCTGACACCCTGGGAGGCAGGGGGAAGGAAGTGGAGGCCTGGAGAGGGGAAGTGACTGTGTGTGGGAGGCCCTGGCCCCAAACTCAGCCCACTGCTCTCCTACCCGTGGAGCGCTGTCAGCTTCCAGGCAAGGCCCCGCACAAGGGAGCTAACTGTGTTCCAGCGAGGCAGACACAACAGCAGGCCCCGGGGAAACAGCTACTTGATGCGGGGGGAGGCCAGCATGGGACCATCCTGCCAGAGGCCTCTTGCTTTTGTGGAAACCAGCTTCTCTGACACAGGCGACGCCATTCCCCAAAGACAGGTGAACAATCCCGTGTCCAGACACCCCCCGCCCCAGCTGGGCCAGTCTCCACCCTGCCTGCCATGCTGCTGCGGAAGCTCAGGGCAGGAGAGCGCCCGCTCCCCTTAATCCAGCCTTGGTTACATTCTCCTTGCCTGCGGCCACCCGAGAGCTCCCTGGTGCGGCCAGGAGCGCCAGGCTATTGCCCAGCCCCGACAGTGCCCTGTACCCAGTGCGGCTGCCCGCCTAGAGGGGCACTGCCCAGCACTGGAGCGCTGCTTGCCCGGCACGTCCTCAGCTAGAGGGCACAGCATGGCCCCATCCCAGGGCAGGGGGGGCTGGTCCCGGCCCTGCCAGGCGAGAGGCCCCAGCACCCAGGCACACCCGGGCACCCACAGCAGGCAGCCCCAGGAGCCCTGGAGGCAGGGGTGGGGCTGGGCCCCGGGGGGGGGGGGGAAGCCGCGCGCGGTGCCCACCTGAACGCAGCAGCCTCCCTGGGTCAGCAGCCACTGGAGACAGGCCAGGCTGCCGGTGGCCGCCGCGTCGTGGCCCGGGGTGGCCCCGTTGCGGGCCCGGCCGTTGCCCCGCAGCGCCGCCTCCTCCACCAGGTAGCGCAGGCACTTCAGCTTGCCGGCCCGGGCGGCGTGGTGGGCGGGCGAGGCGCCCAGCGGGTCCCGGAGCTCCGGCTGCAGCAGCCGCTGCGCCTGCAGAGACTTCAGGGTGTCCACGTCGCCCTGGCGGGCGGCGACCAGAGCCCGCTCCAGGGCCATGTCCTCGGCCGGGGGAGCCGGAGCCGCGGGCCCCTCACCAGCCCGGGGGCGCCATAGGGCTGCCCGGAGCGCCGAGCCGCTGGGGTGCGCTTAGCTCCCGGGAGGTGGCCGCTGCCAGCAAGCCCCGGGAAGGAGCTGCCGGCCGGGCACTGCGAGATCTGTGCCCCGTGCCCCCCGGGACCTCTCCTGCGCTGCGCCCCCCGGGATCTCTCCTGCCCCGGGACCTCTCCTGCCCCGTGCGCCCCCGGACCCCTCCTGCGCTGCGCCCCCCGGGATCTCTCCTGCCCCGGGACCCCTCCTGCCCCGTGCGCCCCCGGACCCCTCCTGCGCTGCGCCCCGAGGAGCTGCCCGGGGTGTCTCCTGCCCGGGGACCTGCGCCTTGCGGGGTCTCCCGCTCCGGCTGTCAGGCTGGCTGGGGCTCCCGGGAACTCCGAGTCGCACAGCGCAGCATGGCCCCTGGTCTTGGCACTTCCCGTCCCCCCGGTCAGACTCCAGCTGCCCCGCTCCCCTCCGGCTCCGCAGCCCTCCCTGCCTCCGGGGAACAGCAGCCAGGCGGCGGCAGGAGCTCGCAGCGATCCCACCCCCAGGACGGCTCCTCCTTCTCAGTGTCTGTCTGGGGAATCGCAGGGGCCGCTGTGATCTTCCCCTCCCCTGCGCTTCCCGCCCAGCTCCTCCTGCTGACACCCCACTGCTAATTCCCAGGGCCAGGAAGGGGTTAAACTGTCTAGCTCCCGGCTGCCGGGGGACCTGGCTAGAGTCCCTGCACTCCAGGCTGGCAGGAGCTGAGGGGAGGAGAAATGCCCCAGTGACTAGCAGGGCCCAGGGCGTGGGGAAGGGCCCACAGGCGGGTAGCTCTGTGCCTCTGGCAGGGGAGTCCATGTCCTGCATGGCTGTTGGCTGGAGCCAGCGCTGGCCCTACCCCAGTTAGAGCGGGGGGATCACGTAGCCAGTGGTTCTGTGGCCCTTTCCCTGCTTACTGACCCTCCCTGGTCTCTGCAAGTGGCCCAAGTAGATTCCTGCCTATAACCCCCCAGCCCTTCAGCTGTACCCTGTTGGTGGCATGTGACTGGTCCCTGAAGTCACACGGTGTTGTGGGTTACAGATGTCAGGGCCTTGCAGAGGGGTGTCCCATTGGAAGAGGAATCAGTGATGGGGAGTCGGGGTCTTTTCTTGGTGTAGTCTAGATACAACAGTCCTAGAACAGAGCGAGTCACAAACGGCACCAGACAACCCCCCTCTGCCCCCCGCCAGGAACCTCAGCCCAACACCAATGCCTGGTTCCCAGGAAACAACTCTGCCCCAAGAATTTGCTCTGGCTAGAGCGATTAAAGCAGAGAGCAAACTCTTTTGCTGTTTGCCACAGCTCCCCCCAGAAAATCACATCACAAAACTCACAACAACACAACCTTTTATCCAAGACTGTGCACTGCTGCCACACTGAGATGAAGGCTGTTTGTACAGGTGCCATCTGGTGGCTGCTGCCCCCAGAGTGTTGTTCATGTTCCCTGTCTCAAACGTAGAGCTTTTATAACAGGATAAAGACACGTGGATACTAGTGGTAATTATAATGGTGATTATTTATGTTACGGCAACATCCAGAGGCCTCACTCAGGATCAGGGCCCCCATGTGCTGGACACTGCACACCCAGAGGAGCACGTGGCCTATTCTAGTTTGCGTGTGATTGCAGGAGCGCCTTCCTCTAACACTAATGTGACCAGAACCCTGCTTGCGAAGGAGATACGGCCAAACTGGGCAGCTGTTTGGGGTTTGATAAAACCCGATCACGTGCGTAATTACACAAGACTCTTTGCTACACAAGAGAAGTTTGGTCTGCTGGCCAGTGGATCTCTCCCTAGTTTGTTCATGTCACTCTGCCCACAGGGACTCAAGAGCAAGTCCCATGTCAGGGCAGACTGTTCGGAAGCCCAAAATGGATGTGAGTTGTGTACTTAGATTTCACCAAGTAATGATCTACTGTGAATTCCTCAGGCACTTTAACAGTCTGATCAGGTAGTCACAGGCAGTCCCCATGGATACTCCGGTCTGTCTAACAACCAAAGTGAGCTTGCCTTTGTGAGAGATGGTCCCTTACACCAAGGATCACAGCAATATTCAGGTTATTCCCAGTCCCAAAGGATCAGTCATTTACCCCACCAGAGACGATGCTTATAGCCAGTACTATAATAAACTATCTAAAGATTTATTAAGTAGGAAAAGGAAAAGAGAGTTATTTGACAAGGTTAGTGCAGGTAAAGGCACGCACACAAACGAGTTACAATCTTAATTAAAAAATAATAATAGTGACTTCTCTAATCAGCAAGCTTTATATGACTTTTAGGGCTAACCCAGGCTGAGCAGCTGGGGATCTCTTGCCTATGCCTAGAGACCTCGTCCCCCAGAGTCCAAGCCACATAGAGACACAGTTCCTTCTTGTTAGGGGTTTCTATCTCCCTCCTCCCTTGTGCTCTGAGCTGCAAGATCAGCTGACAGAAGAAATCCACTTGCATGACTGATCTTCATGGTGGGGGAAGGCAAATATCTTTTATCCTCTTTATCCTCCCAAACCGTCCACCCGGAGTCCAGGGGCCTTTCCCACGGGGCAGGGATGTAGCACTGTTTGTTGCAGATTAGCACGTCACACTAGTTAATGTCTCTCTCCTGTCCGGTGACTTACGTAGATTTTCTCAGTACAGCAGCTCGAATATTACCGTACAGTATTGGATACAGCTGTCGTACGTGAGATGAACGCAGGCAGCAACTCGCAAGCATTCAATAAAGTCGAAACACATTCTTATCATGCTAATACCTCTATTAACAATACGAACACCCAGGTGAGCCAGACTGGCTCCGGCTATTTAGAAGCCAGGGCTCCCTGGAGGCATGGGGGCCTTGGCATGAGCTGGCACCTGGTCTGCCAGTGTCACCATTTATATGACACATTATGTCCCCACATGAAAGTGCTCCCCGCGCTACCCAGGACCAACAGCCACCCTTTGCATCAGGCTTCCTTTAAACAAGGTCAAGCACCCTGTGGCCCTCAATCGTCTCAGGCTCCACCCCCAGACAGCAGTGTGGCTCCATGAAGTGTATCATAGGGATGTGGGGCAGGAAGGAAACTCGAGAGGTCATCAAGTCCAGCCCCCTGCACTGCAGCAGGACTGAGGAAACCCAGACCACCCCTGACAGGGGTTTGTCCAGCCTGGTCTTAAAAACCTCCATGACGGGGATTCCACAACCTCCCTTGGACGCCTGTTCCTGAGCGTCACTATCCTGAGAGTTAGACCCTAACCTCCCCACCCCCCCGGCCACCAGAGTCTGGCTGAGCCTCGTCTGTCCACTAGCTGCTGGCTCTCCGCGTCACTCCTCACTCCCCCATCTCGAGGAGGAGGGACACAGCGAACAGCCGAGACCTTCGGGCGCCGGGGGTGGAGTGGAGAAGGTGGTGGGGGCCTCAGGGAAGGGTGGGGGCACCGCGGCCCAGTTGTCCCACAGTGGGTCGGCGGTAGCGCCAGGGAAGTCCCCCTCAGGTCCTTTCTCAAGATTAACTGTGCCCAGTTTTTTGACCCTTTTCTCGTGGGTCAGGTTTTCTACACTTTGCACTTCGTGGTTCTGCAGGGTACTCGCTCCAGTTTGCCCACATCTTGCTTTAAGTGCGCTGCCCAGAACTGCACACAGGACTCCAGCTGAGGCCTCATCAGTGCCAAGGAGGGGAAAACTTCCAAAAGCAGGGCAGAAAATGGAGTGTTCAAAGGCTAAACCAAAGGGAATGTGATGACATATTGGGCACTACGGACAAAGTGTTCACGTCACATTGTCTCTCTCGGCCCATATGACAGCCCAGAGCACTGAATTAGCAGCACGTTGTTTTTACCTGCCTGGACTCAAACTTTAGTTTGACGTCTTATTTAACGCATGCAAAGCTGGCCAAAGCGATATGCGAATAGCATAGGCCAGGAGAGCTGGGGGATAAGTTGCACGGCCTGTTCCACCTGACCTTAGATACCAACGAAATCTAGCAGGGAAACATGTCAAATGTATCCCTTACTTTAGCCTAATCCATGGGAAACAGTATCTGAGAAACGCTCACAAAGCAGGTCTCCCAGCCTTTCCAAGCACAGAGCTGTGTCAAACATCACCAATCTGTGACTTTCAGCGTCCTCCGAGCCTGATGTCCTCAGGCTCAGGAAATCTCTTCCCGCTCACACATACGTACGCACAATGTCCAAGCCAGCAGTGCACCCACTCTCAGCTACTTCCTTCACTGCATTTGCCCTGGGATCCTTTGTAAACAGGACTTCATAGCAGGATACACCAGCTGCAACAATAGCCCCTAGGCTGCCCCCCACAGCCATCCACAGGGAGTAGCCGTATTCAAAGCTTGGGAACCCTGGGATTTTTAGAGACACCTGTAAAACAAAAGCAAAATGCCAAGACAACTGAGTGTGAGCAGTAGAAAATGTGTCATGGTCACCCTGGGGTCACTCCACTGGCTCCAGCATAAAAGTGGCGAATGACATCTATTGTTAAAGCTACCACAGGAGAAGTGTCTGCAAGGGTAGAAAGCCCAGGTCCTGAGGTGGGTCAGATTTGCTGAGGGAGCATTTCCCCAGCGTGGTGTTTTGTTGTCATACATGATATTTGTGAGGCTCCTCATTCATTCAACTGGCTGAATTTGATGAACTCACGGAGGGCCAAATTCTGCACCCGGTTACACTCTCACAGCCCTAGTTAGCTGGCTAAGGGTGCAGGTGCATAAAGAGAGCGTGGTGTGGCCCAAAGGAAATAGAAAGGCATTGCCTGGTGCTTGCCCTGTGTTACATAGAGTGATCCTGGATCCCTTGGGCCTCTCCCAAAGAGTGGGGTCAGTAACGCTTCTCTGTCTGCCCTCTGTTCAGATTAGGATGGGACCCGAACGGGATCTGTAGGAGCCTTCCAGACAGATCTCTCGCTGACAGCACCAAACCAAAACAGCTGTTAGTCAAAAACCAGCTCATTCATCAAAGCGATGGGTGGACGAGCGTTACGTGAAGCCTTTCAAAAGTGACCAATACACCATTATTCCTATGGCAACTCCAGCTCATTGTGTCCCCTCAGATCCTGTGTCTGAACTGCCTTGTCTGGTTCCGAACTCAATTGTAAGCTCCCTGGGGCAGGGGCTGTGTCTCTTACGTATATGTAAAGTGCCAGGTGACCATGGAGGGGCTCAGTAAATAACGAACAGTAGCTGCTGGTGACAGTACCTCGTACTGGTGCAGGGAGTAGACATACACGCAGTATCTTACGACCCCAACAGAGGTTGAAATGCCTGAAACAAAGCAGAGAACTCTGTGACTCCCCCAGGCTTGGGGTAGACCCCAGAGAGCAAAACCTCCTGTCTGCTGGCATGTGAGTTTGGGTAGGTCCTGCTGTGTGCTGGGCCCCTGGGGAGATTTCGAAAGGGCAGAGGGTGAAAAGAAGAGACACTCCCCAGCTACCCTCAGATCTTGTCGTAAATGATCATTTAGAAATGTGTGTGGGGAGTTCCAGCTTTTTCTTATGATGTTTGTAAGCAAGTGGCATCCCACTCTGCTCCTAACATGGTTACACACACCCCTGTGTGCACACCCACAGACACACACTGCACAGTTTCCCCCTACACACACACACACGCACGCACACAAGGACATGCATCGCACGGCACAACTTCCCCCTGAACACACACACACACGCTGCCTGGGGTTTCTTTATAACTCAACTTTCATAACAGCAAACATAAATGTCCAGTCCGCTCTTGCTCCCAAGCGTGGCTGGTCCCTGCAGGACCCCCCTGTTCCTGACCCTGGTTCCCTCTGCCACAGAGAGAGAGAGAGGCTCAAACCTTCTTACGCCCAGGGTTGGCGCTAATGGGGCACACCTGGTCCAGCTGCCAGGCTAAGTCAGGGGAATCATAGAATCACAGAATATCAGGGTTGGAAGGAACCTCAGGAGGTCATCTAGTCCAACCCCCTGCTCAAAGCAGGACCGATCCCCAATTAAATCATCCCAGCCAGGGCTTTGTCAAGCCTGACCTTAAAAACTTCTAAGGAAGGAGATTCCACCACCTCCCTAGGTAACGCATTCCAGTGTTTCACCACCCTCCTAGTGAAAACGTTTTTCCTAATATCCAACCTAAACCTCCCCCACTGCAACTTGAGACCATTACTCCTTGTCCTGTCATCTGCTACCACTGAGAACAGTCTAGAGCCATCCTCTTTGGGGAAGAGCCCTGCATCTCGGCGGAGGGCCCTATAATCTTCCATCCTGCTGTGTGATGGGGCTGGAGTCATCCCGGGCTTAGTCTGTTTAATAAGAGCCTGGTGTCTGAGCCCTACACAGCTATCCCTACAGCTATCCCTACAGCTACCCCCTACACATATCCCTACAGCTATCCCATCACATACCTCTACGCAGCTATCCCTACACAGCTACCCCTACAGCTATCCGTACACAGATACCCCTACAGGTATCCCTACAGCTACCCCTACAGCTATCCCCTACAGCTATCCCTAAACAGATACCCCTACAGGTACCCCTACAGCTATCCATACACACCATTTTCAAATAGTTTGATTTTGATTTTAAAATTTTTATTTGTTTTGTTTGTGGAAACTGAAAAGGGAAAGTTTTTGTTTTTTACATTAACATTTTCCATAGAAAACTTTTGACAAAAATTGAATTTTTTCATGGGGGAAAAAACCAAATTATTTCCTGACCGTCCCTAATGGCCACATGGCCAGGTTCATGGGCACACATGCACCCGTGTGAGGGCGTTTTCAAGTGTGTGTGGTCTTCCCTAGCTGACTGACCTCGCACGCCCTTTCAGGCTCCCAGCCAGCTTCACAACTTGGGATGGCATCTCCTAGAGGTTTCAGAGTAACAGCCGTGTTAGTCTGTATTCGCAAAAAGAAAAGGAGCACTTGTGGCACCTTAGAGACTAACCAATTTATTTGAGGATAAGCTTTCATGAGCTACAGCTCACTTCATCGGATGCTGTAGCTCACGAAAGCTTATGCTCAAATAAATTGGTTAGTCTCTAAGGTGCCACAAGTCCTCCTTTTCTTTTTGCATCTCCTAGAGGGAGTTCATTTGTTTTAACAGCTCTTATTTTAGAGTTCGGGGGAGAACCTACCTACGAGGAAGAAGAGTCCGGCAGCCAGGCGGAGACAGTGTTGTTTAGCCAGAGGTCCCTGACAGCAGCTGAAATATTGAGATCCCAAGAGCAGGCAGAGGAATGCCCCAGCACTAGCAATGCTGGAAGTGATCAGCAGCGTCCGTGTGAGGATGATTGCAGCTTATAAAAAGAAGCAAACAAACCATGAGCAGGAGAGGGCTAGAGAACGTGCCCAGAGACGGGGGGCTAGTGGGTGCGGTCCTGGATGTAGGGCTGTACCAGCAGAGGATGGACGGTGCAGGGGGTGGTAACGGGCTACGGTGCTGGCCACCAGTCTGACCCCTTTGCAGATCAGTGGTGACTGATGGACTGAATGAAACATTCAAAAAATGGGAAAAATCAGTGGCAATTTCCTGGACGTTGTTTCAGCGGGGGGGAGGGGGGTGCCAACATTGTGAATTTTTCGGATGAGCTGTAGAGCTGGGGACAGACAGTGTGTGGGCTGTAGGGCTGAAGGATTTAAACAGGAAGCAAGGACTTGTGCAGCTGGCAGGCTTTAACACGTGTTACCAAGGGCGTTTGGCGCGGTACAGATGAGCCAGGAACACAGAGCAGTAGTCAAGGCCTCACTCCGCCTGCGCACGGACGCGCCTCCAGCTGGAGCCATTGGGAGCTGCCAGCGCGCATCTGCTTGCACCAGCTGCTCAGGTGTAACCATGAGCCATTAAAAAGACCCTGCTAGGCTGGCAGCCTCAGCCGCGGCCTTCTGCTTCCCGCCTTCTGCATGCGAAGTCCAGTCATTCTCGAGTATGCTCCCTCCCCTCCTCGTTCAGTGCTTAGCTTCTATCTCGCAGTGCCACCTAGCCCTAGGAAGGGGGATTCGCCTGCTCGGAACAGTCAGCTGGGTGCTGCGCCCTCCTGCCTCTCTCCCCAGCCCTGTGTCCCGGGGAAGAACGTGGCCCTCCAAAGGAAAATGACCAGGAGCTTTCTGGAGTGGGACAGTGGGCTGGCTGAAGGGAAGGGCCCCATGTCAAGAGACTCTGGAAAGCCCCATTTTGCACGGAGTTTCCCTGACTCTAGAATGAAGTTTTATTTGTAGAACTTCATCTCCTGCAGCACTCTGATCTGACTGAAAGTCATCCCCAAAGCGCAGAGGGTAGGTGCTATTGGTAGGAACACAAGAACAGCGGGTGGGTCAGCCCCAAGGCCGCTCTAGCAAAATATCTGGGCTCCAACAGTGCCAGGTGCTCAGAGCAAGGTGCCAGAACCACGCAGTAGTGGGTGTGAGATAATCTGTCCCACAGGAAGGGCTCAGCCTGCCCCGGTAGTTAGCGAGTGGTCTAAATCCTCCTCGGGCAGGGGGGCTGAGCGCCCTTTCAAATACCATTTGCTGTGTTCTGATACATCAGCCTCAGGGCCTCGCTCTTTGTTACCTGGATGTGGATTCAGGTAGGAGTTGAAAACATCACAGGTCCAGATCTTCACAAACTTGTCCCAGACACATTCTCTCCAGAGGCCACGACACCGGGTGCTCAGAACAACTGAGCCTTTGCTGTTAATCTGAGAGGGGAGAAGGTGCAAGTCATGGGGCTTCGTATCCTGCCGTACAGTACAGCCGCCTGGTGCCTGGTTTAACATCAGGGTTTCCTCTCACCAGGAGAGAGAAAGAAAGTGTTATCCCATTTCCCCCCATCCCCTTGACTATCCCGTCACGTTATACAAGACACCCTGCTTTTATTCTAACTCTCTCCTCTACCATCCTCAGACCCTGGCCTCCCCCAGGGCCTGCTCTAGCACCTGTATGGGCGGTAGATGCCACGCTCTCTGGAAAGCACCAGGCCCTGTTTGCCAACAACATTCTTCAGCTCTGGTCAGTAGCAGCATTTGACTGGTCATTATAATGTGCTCCCGTGGGGCCCAGAGTTCGAGGCTCAGCACCACCAGCTGGGGCCAGATTTTCCGCAGAGCTCAGTACCCAGTGTGCAGTGCTCGTTCAATAACCCGGGCTGGAGCGACTCCAGGGCAGCGAAGCCTCATCGCTCCACTTCACCACCCTAGTTCTGCTTGGAATGTGCTGTCTGGAGCGCGCCGGCTAATTACACCAAACCAGAGTCTGCGTAGATCCTGACAAGCCCCATTCTTCAGGAGAGCGAGGGAAGTGCTCAGATACCACGGTGATGGGCCCTGCATAAGAACCTGGCTAGACTAGAATTTACAGCTCCTCTTTGATGTATGGGGTATGTTTGTCAGAGCAGACGCTGGGGGGTTTCATGCTGCTCTGGGGATTTCCTAGGCATGACGACCCAGGGCAGCTAGGAGAGTTTGCTGAGGGATGCTGCATTGCCCCGTGTGAGTGCACTCACCAGCCCAGGAGCCTGCCTCAGCATGGAGGTCTCCATAGCCCAGTGGCATTTACCTTACCAGGTGGGACAGAAAGGACACCAAAGTGCATATTACCTGCCAACAGTCTGTGCAGAGCGAGGTGATGGTGCTGGCCACGGCAAAGGCCCCACAAAGGATGGAGAAGATGGTCACGGCACCGCCCATGGGATATGAGAGAGGGCGGCAGAGCTGCGGAGGCCTGGCTGTGGAGCTGGTGAAGGTGATTCTGATCCTGCCCCGGCCTGGCAGCACCTGGCTTGGCTTTGCAGACAGCAGAGCCCAGCGGCTAGGTGTGACCTCTGAGTCCCTCCAGAGAAGCCTGCAGGCCTTTGCTGGGCATCTCTCAGTTCTGAGCTGGCCTTGGAGATCCTTTTGTCATTCGCTCAGGAGCAGGATGTTCTCCTCGCAAGCACAAACCAGCTCTGAGGCAGTGGAGAGCTGCAGAGGAGCTAACTCTGGAGCAGCCCCTTGCACGGCGGAAATGTCATGTGGAACAAATGAGGCAGGCCAGAGCGCGGGGCCCCGCTGGTTAAATCTCGCTCCAGGAGCCCCTGACATTAAATCTCCAGACAGATTATCATTATTGCGTCACTCGGTTTCCTTCTAAACCTCAGAATTGGACCCTTTCATTGCTGAGCTGGCCTGCCCTTTCCAGCTGGGGATGGGGAAAAGGAGGCTTTTCCCATGCTGAGGCCCCTGGGTCTTGCCTCCATCATGTCTCTAAAAAACCTTTGCTTGTATGTTTTAGAGGGACGTATTTGACCACACTCCCTGCTAGGCCAGCAGCACTTACATGGTCTGCTCAGAACCACGTCTATGATACGGCAGCTCAGAACAGTCCCCTGAATCCCATCATGGTGAATCCCAGATGTAGCCATTAAACGCTTCCACCACAAGATGGTGCTAGCCACTAAACCACTGAAAACTCAGAACAACCCCCCCAAGCCCCAGGCCACAGAGGAGAAGTGAGGGTGTCCCAGGGTGCCAGGGGATGTGACAAGTGCTCAGGGCTTTTCCTTCTGGCTGCCCATCTCTGTGCTAAACCTGGTGACCACTGTATAAATCTGTCTGGTAGAAATCAAAGCTCCATTTTCTCCATCCACAAGCATCACTGACCTTTCTTTGTAAATCCGCAGCCTCTCAAGCTCTGATACTGAGTGTCGTGAGTGTCATTCTCGTGGTGGCAAGGCCCTTTCCTCCAAACATGCAATAAAAATCTCTTGAAATCTATACAGAGGCAAAAGCAACGGAGTAAACCTCAGGCATAAACACACCCAGTGTGAACTGCCCAGCGCCAGGTCACAGAAGGGTGTTAATGAGATTATTTTCCTACGCACAGTATAGGGCAGCACATTGGACAATGTCACGGATTTCTATTGGTGTCACTTGGTTTTCTGACTATTGCTGCACAGTCAGCTTCCAGGAATGAATTCTCTTCTTTAGGGCAAGGTGTAAATCACCGGGTGGGGCTCTAAGGCACACGCTTGCCAGTGGAAGTGGAGATTGCAGGGGCCAGACATGTGCTCCCCCTCCACCCACACACTAGCGGACAAGCCCGGCTGCAGCATTGTATTTGGTAAAGTAATCTTTGGCCCTCCAAAGATGTGTTACGATGTGTTAACCAATAGTATCTGTGGCGGTTCAATGATGAGACAGAACACAGGTTTATCCAAGCAAGCAAGCTGGTTAGCTGAAAAGGGCTGCCGCCTGTCAGCTTTCCACCTTCCCTTTTATTATATTTCTCCCCCCTGCGCATTACCTACTTCCACCGCAAAAAGACACAACAAAGGAATACATGACTTTGATTAATATTCTTATTTTCCAGCCTCTATCTACTACAATCCTAATTCTCAGGCCTTGAGGCCAGGCCAAGGAAGCTTCCCACGATTACTGTCCTTTAATTAACTTCCCAGGGTTCATATCTGGTCCTCGTCCTTGGATGGAGCAATGTGTTGCTCCTACACAACGGTCAGGGTGTGCCCTGACTGTTTCCAGGTGGATGGACTAAACATGAACCCTTCAAGTATCAAATGCAAGTGTAAAGATAAACGTATGTACGCTGGATGTGTGGCATACCCTATACCCAGCCCCTACGCTTCAGCCTGAACAACTCAAGTGGAGTTTGATTGTATGCCAGTGAGGAAACCGCAGTGAGGAGCCCAGAGTTGAGCTGTTGGATGCCAGAGAACTGGATGAAGTGTTCTCCCAGAACTGGACAGGGTTGTTCAGGATAAGATGAGTGGAAAATATCTCAGCAAGCCCAACACCAGACAGTTTAACTACAAAGGTGTAGGAAGGATTGTGTCATTTTATTCTTTATGTCTTCCCTTTTCTCACTGGATTGACATTTCTCTGCATCCAACAGCAGAACCGGCCTAAGGGATGGGCAGAGTCTCCTGGCTCCGGGGAGGGTCTGACCACTCTGATAAAAAGCCACAGAAGAGAAAAGAGTGGAGAACTCTACCGTGCTGGGACATGCCAGGTACGGTGACCAGACAGCAAGTGTGAAAATTCGGGACAGGGGGTGGGTGCCTACATAAGACAAAGCCCCAAATATCGGGACTGTCCCTATAAAATCGGGACATCTGGTCACCCTAATGCCAGGTACCGAGCCAACGTCTGTCCAAACTGCCAGGGAGGGGACCCTTGGAAATACATAGAATACGTCAGCATTAGCATAGGACCTCGCACTTACAGTAGGTGGACCTTACTTGGCATTACAGATATTGCCAGATGTCCCTGGGGTAGGTTTGCAGAAATCTCTCTCTACAACAGGGAGGAACAGGGTACACATTCCTCGGCAGAGAGAAGCACTATCTCCACTCCAGGGATGGAGAGGCCACAGAGAAAGTCAGGGCCAGAACTGGGGCTTCAGCTCAGCAATCCCAGCTGCCAAGCCCTGCCCTGCCGCCCTGGTAACTCTCCAGGGCCGGTTCAAATGGGGCACTGGCAGCAGGCCCTCTCCAGCCCTGGGTTCCTCCCCCGGCCTTTCCCAGGCCCGCTTAGGAGAGATGTGTGGGAAGTAATGGGCTTTATACTTAATCCAGATAGATAGATAGACAGACAGATAGATAGTGGGAGGATGGACAGACAGCTAGATGGGGGAGTGGGGGGTATGGGGATGGATAGATTCTGCTCCTATCTATCTATCTATCTATCTATCTATCTATCTATCTATCTAGGTACCCCTGGTAGCCAGCGTTGTCCCGGCCTGGATCCCACCCCAGCAAGCCTTGCCCCGCGGGGCTGATTCTCTGTCAGATCCTCCCCCCGCCCCCCATTGTCCGGCAGCGTGGGGAGGCGATCGCGGCCTGTCTGTCTGTCTGTCTGTCTCGCGGCAGTTAGGGCAGCAGACGGGCCCCCACTGGCACGTGCCCCCCCTCCTGTGGCTGCTCCGGCGGCTGTCTGGGGCGGGGGTCGCCCTGGGACCGATTCCAAGGACACGGGGGTGAAGCTGATCGCGGCCCCCGGGGCGCTCGAGGCGTTTGGCTTTGCGGAGAAGGGCTGAGCGCGGATTTCAGCCCCGTCTCTCTTCCAGCCCACGGCTCTGTCACGGCCGGGGCTTGGCTGCAAGGGCTGAGGAGCGAAAGGAAAGAAACCCAGGGAGGAGCTTCTGGCTTTGCACAGGCTCGGCGAGCCGCGAACCACGGACGGAAGCGGCTCCCCAGCAGCCCCCGCTGGTGGCTCTTTACAGCTCAGCAGCCTCTGACTGCCCCTGCCCTGCCTGGAGTGCTCGGCGCTGCACCGAGCTGGGAGCGCGGCCAGCCGGTCCTGGGCAGCTCTTCGGGGTTGCTTCTGAGGCACAAACAATTCAGGAGAGCCCGAGGAAAAACGAGTCCCCCAGGCAGCCGCCCGCGCTTGCATCCCGCCCAACCCCCACTGGGTCCAGGGCCGGAACAAGCAAGCCGCGGCCCTGGGCACACCGGGGCAGTCCCCGCCCCTCCCTCCCCAGGCACCCCCTGCCTTCTTCCTAGACAGGGGCCGGCAGCCCCACGGAGCGCCCATCGCCCCCCGAGGCAGCCTCAAGGCCCCCTCCGCTGGAGAGGAAAGGCGGCGGCACTGGGTGCCCACTACCGCCCCCAACTGCGGGAGTGTCTGCTGGGGGAGAGCCCCACTGCGCTCCTTCCCTCCTGCCACATGCAGAGCCCCCAGCGGGGGTGGGCTTCGCAACCCCCTCCCCCAGCAATGGGGTTTACAGCCCACTGCGCTGCATGGGTCGGAGCGACTGGCCCAGGCTCTCAGCAGCCCCAGGCAGCCCCCTGCTGTTGCACTGGAGGCCCCCCCCGGCCCCCCCCCCAGGAGTTGTAGCTTTTTTGTCAGTTGCTCGGGGAAGCGTCTGGGCGCGGCGCTATTGTCCCGGGCCCCCCCGCTGCCTCGGGCAGATGGCGGCGTGTTTCCTACCCTCGCCTCCATTCCCAAGAGCCCCTTCCGAGCACGGGGCCGGGGCATTAACTCCAGTGACCCCGGGACCTGTGTCCCCCCCGGCCGCAGGCCCACAGCGCCCCTTGGGCCTGACCTTGCCGCGATCCAACGCGCCCGCGCTGCCCCCGGCCGCAGGAGGCTCTGGCAGCTTGGCGCCGCCCGGGGAATAACCTCGCTCGCCCGCGGATCCTTTCGCCCTCCCCGGGCCAGGCCGGAGCGCGGTGAGGTGACTTCTCGGCCCTGGCTCCCCTCCGCCGCCGCGGACGGGCAGCCCCAGCCCCAGGAGCAAATCTGCCGGCCGCACCAGCCCAGAGGTTGTTGGGGGGCTGGATGCCCCCTTAGCTAGCCCTGGATGCCCCCTTCGCTAGCCCTGACCCCCCCTTAGCTAGCCCTGGATGCCCCCTTCGCTAGCCCTGACCCCCCCTTAGCTAGCCCTGGATGCCTCCTTAGCTAGCCCTGGATGCCTCCTTAGCTAGCGCTGCCCCCGCTCCCCTTCGCTAGCCCTGGCCGCCCCGGGGTCCCAAGTACCACGCTGGAGCTCAGGGCTCCGGGCTAGTGTCCGAACCCCGCCGCTCAGCCTCGCAGCCAGCACCGGGCCCAGCCGGGGCACCCCTGGGTGCCGGGGCTTAGCTCTAATCACCTGTCCCCGCACCGTCCCGTCTGGGCACGGCCCTCGCAAGCTGCTCCTCTTCTTCCCTGGCGCGGGGCTCCGGCGGGGTCGGACCTGGGGTCCCGCCGGCAGCCGCGTGAGACCCGAGTGGCTCCCGGCCGCCCCCGTGGGTCACATCCTGCGGCGCAGAGACCCGGCGAGGGCGGCCGGAGACGGTCGCTGAAGCGGCCCCATCCGGAGGCTCACGCCGGGCCCTGCGCTCAGCACCCTGGACAGCAGCCCCGGCGGGCGGCGGCGGGGCCGGGGGCTGGTGCTGACAGGAGACGCTGCTCCGCGGGAGCCTGGGCAAACTCTCCCCCCCGGGGGGCAAGCAGCTGTCTCTGTGCCCCCCACCCCCTGCCGGGCCTGGGGAGCCGAGAGCGGCCGGGAACCCCCAGCCCAGGGACCAGGCACCGCTGCCCTCTGGCCCTGGGACCTGCCATCACCCCACTGAGACTTAACTGTCCTAATTCCCAAAGATGTCCTGCCCAGAGAGAGGAAACCAGATGACATCACCCTTCCACTGGACTGAGCAAAATCCTGAACAGCACTTGGATGTGAGCCCCTCTGATGTGCCCCATCCCCTTCCCTACCACACGGCTGCTCTTTCCCGTTTAACATGGTCTGTCTCCTGTCCCATAAGAGTCTGGCTTAGCCAAGAAAGACAATGCCACCTTTTGCAACACTGGTGTGATAATGTGAATGGAAAGACAAGCTAAATGTAATGCCTTAAACAGCTCAACGCTGCTGTGAAAAATAATAGTTAACAAATAGAAGAAATGGGGAAGTTGATAGTAATGAATATAAATCACAAGTAAAGAAATGTAGAAAATAAGGGAAGCCAAGGGACACAAGGAGAAATCAATGGCCAGCAAAGGGAAGGACAATAAGAAGTTTTAAAATCTATTAGGAACACCAGGAATCCTGAGAATGGTATCAGTCCATTACTAGATGGAAGTGGTAGAATTATCAATAATAATGCAGAAAAGCCAGAGAGGTTCAATAAATATTTCTGCTTGGTACTTGGGGTAAAACAGCTGATATAGTCTCATCATATGGGGATGATAATACTCTTTCCATTCCACTAGTATCACTGAAGGATGTTAAACAGAAACTACTAAAGGCAGACATTTAAAAATCAACAGGCCCAGATAACTTGTAACCAAGAGTTTTAAAAGACCTGGCTGAGGGCTTCGCTGGACCATTAATGTTGATTTTTCAATTAATCTCAGAGCATTGGGGAACTTCCAGATGCCTGGAAGAAAACTAATGTAATGCCAATTTTTTAAAAGAGTATACCTGGGTAATTAAAGGCCTGTCAGCCCGGTAATGATCCCAGCCAAAATAATGGCATAGCTGGTACAGGACTTGATTACTAATGAACTAAAGGAGGGTAATATAATTAATGCAAATCAACATGGGTTTATGGAAAATGTTAGTTATTAAACTAACTTGATATCTTATTTTTTTAAACGAGATCACAAGTTTAGTCGACAAAGGTAATAGTGTTGATGTAATATACCTAGACTTCTGTAAGGCCTTTGACTTGGTATCACTTGACATTTTGACTAGAAATCTAGAACTAGAACTGGAAAGAAGGCGTAGGCTTTGTACAGTGAGGGCCATTAATCACTGGAACAGTTGACCAAGGGTCCTGGTGGATTCTCCATCACTGACGAGTTTTAAACCAAGGTTGGATGTCTTTCTGAAAAATCTGCTCCAGTGCTTCTTTGGGGCAGGTCTCTGGCCTGTATTAGACAGGAGCTCAAACTAGATGATCACAATGGTCCCTTCTGGCCTTAAAATGAGCTGCCAATGGCCGATAGGCCCTTGTGCTGGGTTGGGTCTCTCATTTTCCAGCAGCTAGGCCTCAGGAAAGAAAGCCCTCAAGACAGGTGCTGCCTTTTCTGTCTTCACGAGTCTCTTCTCCCTCGCCGCCTTGTTGTGTCCTTAAAAGAGAGAGGATAGGCCTGCCAAACAGCCGCAGCAGCGGCTCAGAGCCCCTACGTTTCCCCCAGAAGGACGGTTAATGCACTTTGGTACCATAAGAGACTGTCAGACAAGGAGTTTCCCCTGTAAAGATTAGTCCCTGGCAGGAAGGGGTGAAGGGACACCGGCACCTGGCTGCATGGTTGCAGGTGCGGGACCCGTTTCCCTCCCGGCTGACTGGTAGCAGTTAACTAAGGGGCTTTGCAGCCGCAAACCGTCCTTGGGGGAGCTGTCCACCCCCCTTGGCAATACAGGCCCTCGCTCAGCGCCCTCCCCGGACCCTCCCCTCGCGGGGCAGCAGGTGGTGGTTTGAAGCGCCGCTGAACGGCCCCCCCGCCAGCCCCACTGGGCCGAGCTCACCCCCGGGAGGCCAACACCCCGGCGGTGCCGCACAAGGTCCCGCTGCTGCCCGTGCCGGGGTGCGGGTCAGAGCCCCCCTCCCCAGGCAGGGGGTGACCGGGGCTGACTCCCTGCGGCTCCCAGCGGGGGCAGGGACGGAACCACCCGGCCCCAGCAGCCGGGCGGCTGGAGACGGCCCCTGAAGCTGCCCCCTCCGGAGGCGAGTGCGGGGCCCTGCGCTCAGCACCCTGGACAGCAGCTTGGGCGGGCGGCGGCCGGGGGCTGCGCCGGGGGAGCCGGGGCGAACCACCCGTCTCTGTGCCGCCCTGTCCCGCCCGCGCCTGGGGAGCCGAGGGAGACGCCGCCGGCCCCGAGGGGCGGCCCAGGGAGCGGCCGCTGGTCCCGCGGGTCACTGCGCGGAGCGCGGCGCGGGCAGCTCCCGTCCGCGGGGCGCGGAGACAACACGCCCCGCGCAGCAAAGCGTCCCACATGCCGCGCAGCCCGGCCCCAGCCAGGGCCCCCGCGTGTCCGGCGTTCCCCCCGGCGGGGCTGAGCTGAGGGAGGCAGCGGGGCTCCCCGAAAGGAGCTTTGTGCCCGCACTAGGTCCACCCGCGTCCTAAACTGCGGAGACGCCTGCACAGAGCCGTGCGCGTAGCACGTGTCAGGAGAGGGACCCCCCGAATACACCGGCCTGTGTCTGCAAGTACTTATGTGCACACCTCCGTCGGGGGGCTGGGGGGCGGGCCGGGCACGAATCCCGAGCGCTTTCCCAGGCGGCGCGTAATGCACGCTGCAGAGTCGTCGGAAAGCTGGTGCTGGCTGTGGGAGTGGGGGCAGTGCTGGGACTCGGGGCAGTGTGGGGCTGCTGGGTTTCCCTGGCACACCCACTCGCACCCCGCGAGGCGGAGAGACCAGAGCCGGGCAGGTGATGGGCCGGGCTGCACGCTAACCTGCAGCCAGTGCCCAGAGCTCAGTGACCTGAGCCCAGGACACAGCAGATGGGGCGACTGTTAATTGGCGGGGCCTCCTTCAGGAGCCAGCCCTGCCCCGGGCGTCCCTCCCCAGCCCTGTAACAAAGGCGAGAGGCGGGGCCCAGCGGAGGCGGCTCCATAAAAAGCTCCAGCCCAGGCTGGGAGCACGATTCCGCCTCCAGCAGCTCTGCCCGGACCGAGCTCCAGCGATCCTGCCCCTGGACCTATGTCCCCACGCAGCGCAGCGCCCGAGGCGGCGCGGAGCTACAGCTCCAGGCTGGGGGCGCACAGGAAACCCGGGGAGGCCACTGAGCTGCGGAAGGTGAGCGAGGGTCGCGCTCTAGCACTGGGGTCCCCTCGGATCCGCCCCCACATTCCTCGGCCTCCGCACCCCCCATGTAGCCCCCGCCTCCCCTGGGACTGACCCGCGCGCCCGCCTTGTGCCCCCGCTGCACCGGAACTGACCCGTGCCCTTGTGTGCCCGCAGACCCTCAAGCCGCTGATGGAGAAGCGCAGACGAGCCCGCATCAATGAGAGCCTGAACCAGCTGAAGACCCTCATCCTGCCGCTCATCGGCAAAGACGTGAGTACCAGCAGCCGGCACCGCGCTGCGCCCTGACCGCGTCCCCCCCGGCCGGCACTAACTGCGCCTTAACCCCCTCCTCCAGGGCCGGCACCGCGCTGCGCCCTGACCCGCCCCCGCAGGGCCGGCACCGCGCCCTGACCGCGTCCCCCCCGCGGCCGGCACCGCGCTGCGCCCTGCGCTCTCCCTCCTGCGCTCTCGGGGCCCGCACGGCGCTGCGCGCTGCGCTCCCCAGGCCGGGCGCCGCCTGACCTGTCGCTCTCCCGCAGAGCTCGCGCTATTCCAAGCTGGAGAAGGCGGATATTCTGGAGATGACCGTGCAGTTCCTCAAGGAGATCCCGGTCCCCTGCCCTCCCGCCCCAGGTGAGTGCGGGCTCCTCCCAGCCCAGACACCTGCGCGCAGCCGGGCCCAGCGCGGGACAGGGCCAGCTCCTCAAATCGCTCGGCCTGGGGAATCCCCTCCCTCCCCGGGAACGCCCCCCCAGCCAGACCACGTGTTCCTCCTGCTCCCCGGAGTTCCCCTTTCTTTATCCCTTGCCAAGGATCGGACTCTATTAACCTGCCGCTGCAGCCCTGGGCCCCTCTCCGTGCCAGGGCAGGCTCCCCTTGTACCCGCTGGGACCGGACCTCTCCCTGCCACTGGCTGGCCAAGCCCCCCTGCCAAGGCAGCCCTGGCTCCGCGGCTGAGCACTGACTCGCTGTCTCTCTCCTCCAGACCCAGCCGAGAGTTACCGCGAAGGATACCGAGCCTGCCTGTCCCGCCTCACCAGCCTGCTGGCAAAGTCCCACCTCCTGGGCAGAGACTCCGGCAGCTGCCTGCTGGAGCACCTGCAAAGGACCAGCGCTGAGCCCAGCAGCTGCCAGGACTGCAGCAGCCCCACGGACTCGTGCCCAGCCTGGCAGAGGGCAGGGCCAGCCAGCTCGGCCAGGGGGCTGCGGGAGGCCTCGCCCCCCCACCCCCAAGCTGCAAACTCGGGCATCTGGAGGCCCTGGTAGAGCAGTGGACTCTGCGCACATCTGCCTGTACATAGGGGAGCCCAGCTATTTATTTGTACATTGATCGCCCTCTTCCCCCCCCTCCCCCAGTGTAAATATCCCTGTACAGCCCCTGCCAGAGCCCCGCCCGGGCCAGGACAGCTCAGCACTTGGGTGACAAGGCAGTGGGGTGAAGCAGAAACCCAAAGGGTGTCTCCTGGGCCTGTGAACTGCACACTGCTTGCTTGGCCAGAGGCTGACTGGCCCTTGCTCTGGAGTCACTGGAGTTTAATATGCGGGAGACACTTTATATTTTCATACAAATAAAATGCTCTGACTGAAGCAACCTGGCCTGTGTGGTGCCTGGGCATGAACTAGCCCTGTCACGCCCTGCGTTGCCAGCCGGGCGGGTGACCCCATGCGGGGACAGCCCCAGGCCGAGAGCCGAAGCTGCCCTGAGTGCCTGGGGGGGCTCCTGACATCCAGGGGTGCACAGCAAGGAGAAGCTGCCCCCTGCAGCAGAGGGGGAGCAGGGCTGCAGTGGGCCTGGGGAGTGTGTGGCTGCTGGCCCAGGCACTGCAAGTCCCCTGCTGTGAGGATGGCCAATCCCTGGCACTCAGCTGGGCGGATGATGCATGGGCACATGACCCGTTGCCTTCTGGGTACGGCAAGTGGATGGCTCTCCACATGCACCAGTCACCACTGAGCAGTGGCACCAGTGAGGGATGACAGTGCTGCCCCCTTCCACTGACACTTCTGCCACCCACCCGGATGCTGTGTGGCATCCTGGTCAGGACGCTAGTCTGGGCCTAGTACCTGTCGGGTGGATGCACACGGCCTCTGGCTAGAAGATGGGTCTAGTGATGGTTCATAGGCAGGGGGGTGCATGGGGATGTTCCTCCTGAGACCGAAACAGGTACCTGGACATGGGGGCAGCGAGCATTATACTCTGTGCTGAGATCTGAAGATGGAAAGTGCTGAGTCTGATTCTGCAGGCCAGGGCCTAGTGCTCCTGTTCCTCTGCAAATGGGGCCATCCCTGACCACTAGAAGTTCTGTTGGGTTAGAATGGAGGAGGGGGAGTACTTAACAGGGAAGCTACAAGGGAAGTAAACATTGGTGGGAATCCCTCTGCCTCACTGCTGATCCCCTCTGATACAGGGGCAGCTGTGGTCCAGCGGCTTGTATTGGGGTGAGAAGTCAGGTGCCCTGGGTTCTCAGCTTGGCTTTGCCACTGGCTCAGTGCATGACTATATCCAAGAAACTGAAACCTGTTGGTGCCTAAACACAGTGGTTCCAGCAGTGGGATGGAGGCCCACCACTGCTGACAATCAGCTCCTTGTTTAGGTCATTTGAGGCAGCCAAGTTTGAAAATGTTGGCATTTATCTGACTCAGTTTCCCTAGCTGTAAATTGTGGCTGATAATACTTACTCACTTTTAAGTGCTTTG
The DNA here is from genome assembly GCF_965152275.1 of Natator depressus. Taxonomy (NCBI): domain Eukaryota; kingdom Metazoa; phylum Chordata; order Testudines; family Cheloniidae; genus Natator; species Natator depressus. The sequence goes on along the minus strand of NC_134251.1, from coordinate 21,952,532 downwards.
GATGCAAGCCTGCCTCTCCCCTGCACACACCCCCACCCCCAGTGCACATTATTATTGCAGTGTTAAAGTCCAGTTTCTCAGCTCTAAGGTTACTTGTAGATATTATTTTTTTATGAATCAGAAATCCCAAGGTTTTCTCTTTTATAACCAAAAACTGGCCTGGCAGTTTCCAGTGAAACACTGCCTGCCTGAAGGGTTTATCTGCTCACCGGTTTTGGTTCTCTGTAGTTGGTGGGCTCATGAATGTGAGTTTTAGCCCTTTTGGAGTCCAGGAGCCTAGAAAGGTGGCAGAGATGGCTGCTTAGCTTTGGGGGGGTTGGAAATACTAATTAATTTAAATCAGATTAAAATTCCCAGCATCTGTGTTCAGAGAAATGAATGCTTTTCTTGGGAAGAATATTCCTAGCCTGTCCTAGTACAGGTGTGAAACACGTTTACTATAAAGTAAGTCCTGCAAACCTGCTTCCAACCTGCTCTCAAAGGAGAAGGCCCTGAACAGCAGCAGCATCCTGATAGCTGCCCCTCAGCCCAGCTTCAGCCAGGCATCACACTAATTACATCAACATGTTGCAGCACAAACTCTCTCCCTGATGCAATGCTCTGGCATCTCCCGTGTTGTTCAGCTACTAAGGTCATGTCTGGTCTTGTCCCTAACCTTGCATGTTGGCAAACCAGAACCTTTTTCAGGCCTTGAATTTGCCTCCTGGGGGACCCTTGCAAATACATGGCCATGGCAGGGCAGGGGCATGACAGTGGCATAAACCTGCTATACTTGCTATGAGGAGATGGACCACCCCTTCCTTTGGGGAGCATGGTCCTCGGTACGCAAGCACTTCCAGCTAGACAGGCCTGGAGGTGGCAGACACTTGTAGATCTCTTTATGAGGGGAAGTAGATTGGTACAAACCAGAAAAACAACCTGCCCTAGTAGGCTGGGCCCAAGGGCAGAGGGGGAGGGAATCTGAAAGTTACACCAAACCCTGCAGTTTCTGGAGACTGAGTCAAATTCTGTCCAGGCCTGAGAAGTTTTTAGTCCCTCCCATAGCCAGGCACTCACCTAAAAACCAGGGGAGCTGATCTCAAATGCTGTGGGTTTCTACACTGGGGCACAGCAGAATCCTCACCCTGGGACTGCGCATGGTGCAAGGGACGTGAGCTGCAGACCCCAGAACCCACCATGGCATTCCTCCTCTTTCTAATTACAGTCCAATCACCTCCTCCTCTCCCGTGTGAGGGGAAAGACTCCAGAACCTCTTGGGCCAACATCCTCCCCCAGGCAGCGTGGAGCTGAGATGGGGCACTCCACATGGCATGCACAGGCCAGAGTTCTGACACCGCCCGCCCGCATCTCTCTGCTCACAGGTACACAGCGCCTCTGTCTCTGCCCACAACAGCGGGTGGCTGGCGCAGTAGCTGTGTCTCTATCAGGGCCAAGCAGCAGCACTGGAGCCATACACTCCTAGGGCAGTTAATGGCTATTCGCTCTCCCCACACTGCCCTGCCCACCCCCTGTCTTTCCATGTAACGCTCACCCATGCAGCTTGTGGGCAGGAGGTATAGCAGCTGCATGTCAGGATGCAAACATTTCCCCGATCTGTGCTGCTCCCATCCATACTGCAGACCCAGCTTGTGGGTCAGGATCTTCATGAGCTCTCTCAACCCAGCTACCAGCTCAGCTCTCCAGGTGCAAGGGGAGGTTGAAGGAAATTATTGTGGCCCTGGAGAGCAAGGAGTGTCTGGACGCTCTGGTGTCTTGGGGAGGTTGGAACGGTGTGTGGGGAAGGATGGCCTTGTGCTTAAGACACTGGACAGAGATGTGTGTTCAGTTCCTGGCTCTGCAAGAGACACCCTGTGTGAGCCTGGCCAACTATCACACATGTAGTCAGGTGCCCCCTCTTGGCATCTCACCAGGCTGCTGAGGGCACCCATCTTACTGGGTTTTGAGGAGTCTGAACAGAGTCCAGGCAGGGTCCCTGGGTGCAGAGTTCCTCCTGGGTTGAACTGCCTAGCTCCTGTTCCTAGCGCAGACCCTCAGTTCCCCCCATAGCCGAGACACAGCCTTCCTCAGCACTCCAGGCGGGTCCACGGGCTAACAGATAGTCTCCGCACAGCGTTCCACAACACTGCGACTTTTGCTTTAAGGAGATAAGAAATATACTGATCTATGTCCTCTGGGCATTTACCTGCTTCAGTTTCCTCACCACCCTGGAGCATTTTTTAGGTTGGCATCCTCTGAGATGTCCATGACCCTTCTGTTGCAGCTCATGGCTTGAGTTCTGAGCCAGGGAGCCTCTTTCTCCCTTTAGGGCCACTCGCTTTCTCTGACCTTGGCTGGTTCCACAGCTAAATCCAACCCCTACGTTCCATCTCTTTCTCTCCTGCCCAAAGCTTCCTGTATCTGTCTGAGTCCCTTGAGTTTAGAGTCCCACCATCAACACCTGGTTTTTTTGTCCTGCTGCTGTTAATTTCCACTCCCCCCCCCCAAATTCTAGCCCCCCTTCAGAGAAGCTGGAGGAAGTGGCTTTTCCCAGTTCCAGCTAACATCCTTAGCATACCTACTGACCTGCCAGAGTATAGTCATTACATCTAACTACTCTCCATTGTATCTAGTCTGGGAGAAACATGCTTTCAGGCTTGTCAACAATGGTGGATACATCTAGACACAGAGGCATTTTATGTTACATCAGTTTTCATAAGGACAACTGCACAATATCTTAAGTTGTACAGACAGATTCCCCAGATCATCACACCAAGTCACTCCACCACCCTGGGACTCAGTTCCTCACCTGTCAAATGGGATGTCAGAGGGTGACACTGGCCCTTTAAGGGGGAAGAGGCCAGCGCACCTGTGGCTGGTCAGCTGCCCCCCCCCCCCGCCCCCTCCAATTGACCTTAAAAGAGGGCATCTGGGCTGCAGGGTGAGGAGTTCAGTAGGATAAGGGTGCTGGTGGTCAGGGGGAGTTGGAAAGCAATGGAGAAGGCTACTGAGAATTGCTCAGGAGATGTGGAAGAGGGAGCTGATTTTGGATGGGAGCTGAAACAGAGCTGCTGGTGAGAACTGACTGATGTTGGGGACCCCTGATGAGTGGAAGGTTCAACCTGTGGCCCTGGACAAAAGGCTGGGGGAAGCTGAGCCTAGGAGCAAGAGGAGGGCTGTGCTCTGAGCAGGGGTAGAAGTCTCAGCAGGGTGGCCTGTGGAGTGGAACAGGGTGGGGGCCCCTCTTGTGGGACCTGACTTGGGGGGGTTGTGGTAAGAGTCCAGAGTGGTTGCTCTCTGGTTGGCAGCCTGGAGAGTGAGGCCCTGGATTGGGGGGAAAGGGACTGGGAACACAGTGCTGCTATTAACTCCTGGATAGGTGACCTGGATGCATTGCCCCTGAAGAGGTGAATAGAGGAACTGCTGTACCCCTTTGTGGGCTTGTCAAGAGTGGTGTTACTAAAAAGCTTGGGGAGCTGGTCTATGTAAACTATGCCCAGAGATGAGAGACTATATCTGACACTGAGATGCTGTTCCTTAATGGGCAAACAAGGGGAAACTGAGGCAGGTGCTCCAGTGATGTCAAGGCTTGCTGCAGGAGAGCACCACAGGCAGGGCACTTTCACACAGCAATAAGGATCCTCCCACTCTGGGTGTGCCTGGTGTATCCAGAGTGCAAGCTGTCTGGGGCAGGCTGTACAGCACCCTGCACTATGGGGGCCTGATCTCACCTGGGACCTCTAGGTGCTATTGGGATATGTAACAAACATGTGAGCCCCAGATGTGACGGAACTCCAGGAATCTGCCTTCCTAAGGACCAGCTGTGGGTCACTCTCCTGCTGTCGATGGGCTGAGCGCCTTGCTGTGGGGAAACGCCAGTCACCGTCAGTGGGCTGCAGGGCACTAGGCGAGGCTGTGCCTTGCACCAGGAAGCTGGCTGGAACTGGCACTAGCTTCTGAGGGAGCTCTTGCCCTTCCTGCTGGGAAGTGACCCCACCACTGTGGTGCAGCTCTGAGGGAAAGGCCTGGTGCTAACACAGCACTAGCTGGAGGGAGAATAAGGCCACAGCATTGCAGGGAGGTGCCAGGAGAAAAAGGCACTTCTTCCCAAAGCTCTCCCCATCATGGCCCCCTGCTTTGATTTAGTTAGTCTCTGAATATGCACCAAGGGTCTGATTTTTTTGTCCCCATCCCCCCCCGCAAGGTGCAAACATGTGACTCCCTTTGGCTCTAAGTGGCGTTACATGTGCTTAGGGCTTCTGACAATCGGGCCCTAACCATCTCCTGTAGCTGGGCCCATTTGGCCTGGGCTCAGTGCAGGTGCCATCAGATAAGAGGGCTTTTGCATTGGCTTGGCTCTGCAATGAGAGAGGAGTTGATCCCTTTGAGAGGAAAGGTTTTTATTCCGTTTGAATGCTGGGCTAGCAGGGCACCATGGTGAAGGCTAGAATGACTACTCTCCATGCAGACTGACCCTGGCTGGCCAAGTATCACTGAGCATTCATGTCCTAGAAATGGCATCTTTGCAGGGCTGGAGAAAGTGACCCTGACACAGGAGAATTCCCCTATGGGCATCTCTGAATTTGTTTGCTCACTAGACTGTTGGGTATTTGAACAGATGATTCCAAACGCAGAGAGAGCAGCCTACAGGAGGAGGTCAGCCACTCCCAACAATTAATTGCTCCAAACAATCTGCCTGCTTGAAGATAACCCCCATTCTGGGCACACCAGAGATGCAGAGCCGCCTTAGACTGAGTTCTGACTGATTTGCTCCTGGCCAGTAAAGAACATATGAGTGTATGTATCCATGATGGGGAGAAAAATCCAGCCCACACAGAAGGTTGCTGCTGAGCTTCCTTACTGATATGCTGCAAACTCCTCATTCAGTCACAGGTCTGGGAGCCGGCAACACTGGAGTTCTAACCCCAGCTCTGACACCAATGCCCTCTCTGGTGTTGTACTAATCACTTAATGGTTCTGCCTCCGTTAAAGGAGAATGAGGAGACTTGCCTACCTCCCAGCGGTGTTGTGAGGGTTAATTAATGTTTGTAAAATGCTTTGAAGCAAAAAACTCTACCTAGTGTTAGAGGACACAGCCTGCTTGCCAGACACAGGTAAATGGTTCTAATGTGAATTAGCACTTAAGAGTTTATAATTCTCAGAAGCTTTGAATGTTCTCTGATCATTTTATTTCTTTACCCATATGTATTGCTGATCTTTGCCATCTACCAGTAGAAAGCTTGTACTACTGTCAAGCTGTCCTGCAGTGATTCAAGAGCATGAACACCAACCTCCAGGGCAGACTGTTAAGAATCAGGGCACAAACACCAAATTAGTGGTGAGTTCTATACTTAGATTTCACCAACCAATTATCAAGTGTAACTCTTCAGGCTCCATAACCGCTTAACCATGCGTCACAGACAGTGCCCTGAGGTACTCTGGTCTGTCTTGCTACTTGGGGTAATCTTACCTTTGTGATAGAAGGTCCCTTACATCAAGGCTCACAGCAGTAATTCAGGTTACTCCAGCCTCAAAGCACTAGTCACTTACCCCAGGTTGATTGCATTTTAGATCTCACACCAAAGAGACCGCTTTTAGAGAATCCTACTGTGATGTTGCGCACTATGATTTTATAAAAATGTTAATGAGTGAATATAATATAACAAATATGCTTCATGCAAAAGGTCTCTTGTAAGGTATTACAAAGCTTATAATCTACTGAGTGTGGTCATCCTATTTGTATAAATGTATCGTTCTTGTATCTGAAACTAGAAATATGAAATATAACTGAGGTCCTGTTGTAGTTATGCAAAGTGTGAGTCATTAATGGTGGCTGGGAATCTTGATGGGCCCCCATCCGCCAGGACAATTGATGGTGGATGGCTCTGTTTGCAAGCAGGCCTTCCTGTGTGTCAGGGCGGGAGGAATGAAGGCTTGGGGAGGGGGGTCTCACAGGACCATGTCACCTGGTACTGGAATCCATCTTAAACCTGGTGCTTTTCCATTTAGAAGGGGGTGGGGGGGGGGGAACCTAGACATAAGATTCCCACCCTGTGCCAAAGCCATATAAGGGGGTAGAACAGAACAAAGGGGGTGGCCATCATGAGAAATCCCCTAGCTACCACCTGAGCTGGAACAAGGGCTGTATCAGGGAAAGGATTGTGCCCAGACTAGGAAGGTGTTTCAGTAAGATTCTTTCACAGAGTGGATATCTGAGGGTTAGATTTTTATCTGTATTCAGTCTTATTATTATTCTAGGCTTAGACTTGAGTGTTTTTATTTTATTTTGCTTGGTAATTCACTTTGTTCTGTCTGTCACTACTTGAATCCTACTTTCTGTATTTAATAAAATCACTTATTAATTAACCCAGAGTATGTATTAATATCTAGTGGGTGCAAATTGCTGTGCATCTCTCTCTATCAGTGTTATAGAGGGCGAACAATTTGAGTTTACCCTGTGTAAACTTTATACAGGGTAAAATGGATCTATTTGGGGTTTGCACCCCACTGGGAGTTGGGCATCTGAGTGTTAAAGACAGAAACACTTCTTAAGTTGCTGGAGAAATTCTACAAAATTCCCACTGTGGTTACCACCAGCTCTGACAGTCCTGGAGGCCTTAGTGCAGATGGGACACTAGCTGTGGTTGGCGATGTAAATACCACGCTCAGGATCTTGCCAAGCTGAGCCTGATTTTCAGGGGGGCTGGGTATGCAAAACTCCAGCTGACTCTGCAAGGAACTGCAGATAGGTGCTGGGCACCTCTGAAAGCCAGGTCTTTAGTGCTTAACCTTGCTGACCCCTGCAGAGCTGAGCCAGGGGAATCATAGAATCATAGAATATCAGGGTTGGAAGGGACCTCAGGAGGTCATCTAGTCCAACCCCCTGCTCAAAGCAGGACCAATCCCCAATTAAATCATCCCAGCCAGGGCTTTGTCAAGCCTGACCTTAAACTTCTAAGGAAGGAGATTCCACCACCTCCCTAGGTAACGCATTCCAGTGTTTCACCACCCTCCTAATGAGAGTTTTTCCTAATATCCCACCTAAACCTCCCCCACTGCAACTTGAGACCATTACTCCTTGTCCTGTCATCTTCTACCACTGAGAATAGTCTAGAACCATCCTCTTTGGAACCACCTCTCAGGTAGTTGAAAGCAGCTATCAAATCCCCCCTCATTCTTCTCTTCTGCAGACTAAACAATCCCAGTTCCCTCAGCCTCTCCTCATAAGTCATGTGTTCCAGACCCCTAATCATTTTTGTTGCCCTTCGCTGGACTCTCTCCAATTTATCCACATCCTTCTTGTGGTGTGGGGGCCAAAACTGGACACAGTACTCCAGATGAGGCCTCACCAATCTCGAATAGAGGGGAACAATCACGTCCCTTGATCTGCTTGCTATGCCCCTACTTATACATCCCAAAATGCCATTGGCCTTCTTGGCAACAAGGGCACACTGCTGACTCATATCCAGCTTCTCATCCACTGTAACCCCTAGGTCCTTTTCTGCAGAACTGCTGCCTAGCCATTTGGTCCCTAGTCTGTAGCTGTGCATTGGGTTCTTCCGTCCTAAGTGCAGGACCCTGCACTTATCCTTATTGAACCTCATCAGGTTTCTTTTGGCCCAATCCTCCAATTTGTCTAGGTCCCTCTGTATCCTATCTCTGCCCTCCAACGTATCTACCACTCCTCCCAGTTTAGTATCATCCGCAAATTTGCTGAGGGTGCAATCCACACCATCCTCCAGATCATTTATGAAGATATTGAACAAAACCGGCCCCAGGACCGACCCCTGGGGCACTCCACTTGACACCGGCTGCCAACTAGACATGGAGCCATTGATCACTACCAGTTGAGCCTGACAATCTAGCCAACTTTCTACCCACCTTATAGTACATTCATCCAGCCCATACTTCTTTAACTTGCTGAAAAGAATACTGTGGGAGACCGTGTCAAAAGCTTTGCTAAAGTCAAACAATACATCCACTGCTTTCCCTTCATCCACAGAATCAGTAATCTCATCATAGAAGGCGATTAGATTAGTCAGGCATGACCTTCCCTTGGTGAATCCATGCTGACTGTTCCTGATCACTTTACTCTCGTGTAAATGCTTCAGGATTGATTCCTTGAGGACCTGTTCCATGATTTTTCCAGGGACTGAGGTGAGGCTGACTGGCCTGTAGTTCCCAGGATCCTCCTTCTTCCCTTTTTTAAAGATTGGCACTACATTAGCCTTTTTCCAGTCATCCGGGACTTCCCTCGTTTGCCACGAGTTTTCAAAGATAATGGCCAATGGCTCTGCAATCACATCCGCCAATTCCTTTAGCACTCTCGGGTGCAACTCGTCCGGCCCCATGGACTTGTGCACGTCCAGCTTTTCTAAATAGTCCCTAACCACCTCTTTCTCCACAGAGGGCTGGCCATCTACTCCCCATGTTGCCCCATGGAGCAATGGTGGGGAATTTTAGCCCATCTTCCCTAGGCCTGACAGAGCTCCTCTGGGAGCTGCATCTCTCTGACAATGAAATGCGAGTGGGGGTTCAGACTCATGAGCCAAAAGGTTTTGTTCAGTGCAGGTGTCTCTGCAGACAATAGAAACCCTTAATTAACAATGAGACATGGCAGGGAGAGGCCACCACTGCAGGCCTCAGGTGGCATTACAAGGCCTGGAGCCGAGGGCAAGTAACTTTCATCAGAGCACAAAAGGCCAATTATTCCCCAGAAGTGGGGAGAGCCACCTCCTCTGCTGATACAAAGCCCCTGAGGAGAGAGGTCTGCTCCAGCTATGTGCTAGGGGTCAAAGGTGTCTGCCGCAGTTGTGACATCAGACAGCCAAGCCCAGAGTCACCTGTGTCTGGAATGCTTCTGATTATTTGGAGCAAGGCCACAAAGCCCATTTATTCTACCAGCCCAAGAGCCGTGTGCAGCAGGCCAGTGCCCAACCCACTGCTTAGACTGGCCGCCATGGCAACTCTGCCTGAAGCTGTGACCTGTGGGACATGGCTAGTATTCCCAGCTGAATGTTCAGCCTCTCCCAGGGAATCTGAAATACTCCCCTGGAATTTGACAGCTGGGAATCTTCCCAAGCCAGGGAGCAGCTGTTTCTGAGGGACTATTTCAGCCTTATTGTTTTTTCTGGCTCCTGCTTTTTACCCAGCATCCAAGGCAAACCCACCTTTTACACAGGGTTGTTTCTGTGGTGAGTTTTTGTCTCTCACACTGGAAAGGAGGCCACCAAGTCCCAGCTCCTAGCTCAGGATTTCTTTGCATCACTTGAGGGGATATTGTGATGTGCTCTGTTTTATATTCCAGCAATATAGTCCTTCAGTACAGAGCCCACACCACATGTCAACAGCATGTTGGACAGTCACTGGGTTTCTCCTGTTCAGTTCTCTCCTGCCAGTGGTGGGTTAGTCACGGGGCCCATCCGTGGGGCCCCCTCAGAAAAATGGAGGAGCTCTGGGTGGGCTGAGCATGACAAGCCCCTGCTCCCTGGCAGGAGCACTGGGTGGGGAGGGGCCCCCACTTGCTCTGGCCCAGGGCTCCACGAACACCTAATCTGAAGACTCCTGGATCATTTGTGTAGGGAGACAAATATCTCAAAAGGTCAAACAGATTGTGAAGGAATGTACAAGTGAAACAGCTTCTCTGCAGCCCTGGCTGCCAAGCACTCAGACGCACTGCATGTTGGCACTTGTAGCCTGACTCTGGCACAGGGAGGAAGAGGTCAAAATATGAGTTTCTTTAGGTGTGGGTAAGATGGGTAAATAGCTCATTATGAGGGGTAACTAGGCAAATTCTGCTCCATTCTATCTGAGTTTCTTGCTGCCTTCAGTGGGGATACTCTGAATTCACCCTAATGTAACCCAGAGCAGAATTTGACCCTATATTCTCTTTGTCCATCACTGGGTATAACCACCTTGGCAATCCCATGGAGTGCGCTCAGTCCACGTGCAGGACTTCCACTGAAAAGGAAAGGCCCTGTGTATGTGGAAAGCGAGCAAGCTGTAGCCATTCAGCTCTGACCTCCTGGGGCAATGGGACTGCAGACATCTAATCAACATCCATGATGCTGCACCCACTTGCACCGGGACTGAATGTGCATGGCGTCTGCACTCTGACTGTGGGAATCCTCCGTATGCTGAAGACTCCAACCCTCTCTCTCATTTCCTACAGCTCTGACGAATGTAAAGACAAACCAGAACTTTCCTGTCTGCACTGGGGCTGTCTCTCTGTCTCTATAAAAGATGGGCACACATGGGTCTGACCACCTCTGTGAGCCTGATAATCTGTCGGTGTCTCGCTCTCTGTTGCCAGGTGTCTGTTGGTGTCTCTGGCTGCGGGCGCTCCTGGATGGGAGCGGTACTCAGTTCAGTGCTGCAGGGCTCCAGAGAGCTGCCCAGACTTGCAGCACAGAGACCAGCAGCTCAGCCACCCACGGTGGCTCCCAGTGAGTAAGCAGTTTCGCTCAACGTTTCCAGGGTGCCAGGCCACGCCTCAGGCACCGCAGGGATTGGTAACAAGTCTTTCAATAATAGCTTCACAAGCGTGGGAAAGGAGCGCGGTGACTTGGCCCCGACACATGCACATGTCTGGGTGAGCGTGTCTCACTTCCGCCAAGCTCCTGCAGGAAGCCGCAGGTGAGTGTTGCACTTGGCAGCACTAGGGCAGAGCAGTATCACACGGACCAGCTCCCCTTGCACAAGCAAACGGCAGTGAGACCATGGCAATGCACCGGCACTTCTGGTCAGACGTGGATCTGATGGCTGGTCCCCTGCTCCTGGCCGATCTAGCATCGACTGCAGAGGCCACGTGACGCAGGCCTCCGAAGAGCTATGCAGACTGCAAACTCAGAGTGGGGATTGCCTCTTGCTATGTGTGTGCAAGTTGAGGTTGGGGGCTTCTCGGTCCTGTTGTAACACACACAACAGTAGCACTGCTGGAAAGCGCAGTGTCTCTGCCGGCTGGGCATCTCCAGCCCAGCACCCTGCCCCACAGGGACCTGCCAGCTCTGCATGGCATGGGGTCAACGTGCTGCAGAGACGGCTGCCGCAGGTGGTGCCTCTGTCTGAGCCTGGCTCCAGATACTGCAACTACTGCTCCCTGGAAGGGCTACAGAGCAAGAGCCTCCCAGCAAGTCTGTGAACACCTGGGAGGTGACTGTCCCCACAGCACCGGGATCCACTCCTGGGGCCAGGGGAGCCAGCTGCTACCACAGCATGGCCTGTCTTTGTGACCAGATTCCTGGGGGCCCTTTGTGTGTCCAGGGATCTGTGTGTAGAGATGGGTCTAGGGACGTATGTGCCCCTCTACCCAGCCTCCTGCCCAGTGAGCAGCAGTGACTGCTGAAATACTGACGTGGCCTGCAGCCGCTGTGGAAAGCACCCTTTAAGGGTGGCTTCCTACAGAGCAATGAGCAGGGGAGTTCCTTAGCACTATGGAGCTGTACTTCCAGGCAGCTGGAGGGGCTTTGGGGTCCCCATGCTGATGGCCTGGGTCCCCAGGGATTCCTGCACTCTCCTGGTTCTGGGGAATGGAAGCCCCTGCTTGTTCTGCAGGAGATATGAACCTGGCCCCTGTGAGGGAAGGATCTAGGGAGCATCACAAGGATTTCTTTCCCCTCCTGCAGGCCTTTCATTGGAAGACGGTTGGGCTGGTATGCAGAGAGAGCAAGCCCCAATCCCCATGTGATCCCAGTGATCTAGGGGCAGGAGAACAAGTGTGTCAGGTGAAATTTGCTTCCTACTCCTGTGCTGGCATTTAGAACCAAACCTGAGCCAAGCCTTGGTCATGGGTCTGAAATGCTGGGATGTTTTCTCTGCTAGTTTCCAGCTGGACCAGAAGTGGAAGTGGCAGAAATCTCCAGAGGAAACCTAATCTCAGGAGTCCTCCAGCCCCAAGCCAACTCTGGAGAAGTTTAGCTAAATTTCAGAGAAGCGTTGGAATTTTTGGGTGCTTATCCAGAGTAGACTGAACTTTTCCCATTGCTAAGCCAGAGCCTTTTCCATATTATTCCCTGACATGTGGGGAGGAAAATCAGTGGTGCTCCTGCCACGGGGCAAAGGAATAAAAAAAACTGGAGTTCAAAGGAACAGTCGGAAGCTGACCTGGAAATCTTCTGCCAGGGAAACTCCCATAATGAGCATCACACCATCTTCATGCATAACCCCTGCAGCCTGACAGCATCTCCCTGAGCCTGCGAGTGGAGCTGGGATCACAGTTTCGGTCTGGTGTGTCTTTCATAATCCATTAATGCATCTGAAACTCGATGCAAACAGCTTTAACAAATGAGATCCTTCCAGGAGTTCAAACTGTCATGAGTTGGTGCATGAAGCCTATGTCAGCTTGCCCTAAGGGTACTCAAACTATATAATTACACCTTGCCTCTGCTCGTCTAACACTAGGTGAGATGTGGGAAAATTAGAGTGAACCTTACACTTGTGTTTCCTTTTAACAATGTTTTCCAGGTGTGAATGAGTGACAGGGAGACGCTGTCAAGGTGGGTAGGCCAGAAATTTCACTTATCTCCTTTAAAGTCTCAGTAATGGTCTCTTCTTCCGGTCATGCAGTCAGAGCCTGCCCAAGACAATATGCCTGCCCAGGCAGCTGCCTAGTTTGCCTGTCTAGAGTGGACCCTGTAATGCAGATAAAGCCAGGTCTGATAATGGTGCTTTGGAAAAGATCAAGGTCTGGGATGTGTCTTTGATAAGCAGTGTGTGCATTGGTAGTGCAATGATCCACCAGGGTCTGGTCCCTCCAGAATCTCGATTACATGGATTGCTTTTCCTTTTGTGCTTGCATCATTCTTGAGCCTGTTTTGTTCGCTGGCGCTTAAGTGACTCTTTGGCCTTAGCTAGACTAGCTTTCCTCCCTCTCACCTCTTACTTCTGCTGCCACCAATGCTGCTCCACTAGAGTAGCACTGGAGGGAGCCCTAGTATAGATCAGATGCTGGCATTTTTACCTCCCTGAGCATGGTGGTAAAAAAGCCTGTAGGAACCCTGTCTGCACTAGCACGGCCAGCATTGACACTAGTCGTAGAGCTGAAACAGTGACAGCAACGCTGAGAATTTGTTTGGAGGAAAAGCTAGGCTTTCTGCTAAGTGCTAATGCATTATAACCTAGGGATAGAATGTGATTAGAGCAGGGGCCAGAGCTGGGAATCAGGACTCCTGGGTGGAGTTCTTGGCCAAATACCTTTGGCCACTAAGTCTTGACAATCTGGGTTTGAGTGTAAGTGTGTGCCCTTCCAAGAATGGTCTGATAACCAATGAAATGTAATAAGACTGGTAATTGCTTAAAAGGACTGGATGGTGCCATTTCATTCCCTGTAGAAGGAAAATTTGTGTAAGAGCAAGTCTGCATGTCCAGACAGTCACAGTGGATTTGGGTGCATGCTAACCAGTAAGCCTCTAGGTGTTGTCAATCAGGACACGAGCTGGCCATGTCCAGTAAGAGGGGGGAACCAGTGGGATAATTTCTCCTTAAGTGATTCAGCCAGAAGAGAGATCTGGCAATTTGTACAGAACCATCTGCCAGAGCTCCTGGCTATTTAGATTTGATACGTGACTCACAGTACGGTGGAGGTGGAACTTCCAAGGTTCAGCAGGTTGCAGAATTCACCATGCTCCTTTGCAAGCACACACAGTGGAGACTTTCTTTAAGTATTAGGAGACATTGTATTAGGAGACATTGTACTTCAGGGTTTCTCAATTACATTTGTTTGCAGTGGGACTGTACACGTACTTTTCAGGTTCCATTTTATGTAGAACGTTTTACAGCAAATTAACACTGCTCATTGTCAAAATCCGACAGGGAACTCCTAAGGCATGATGGAATACAACTTAGCATGTAAGGCTGCAGACTTAGCAGAGAGTCCCTTTATTCTCATGTGGTTCGATGTGCCGTATTGCACTGAAACTCACTTACTTTTCCCTATTTTCCTTACATATGTAGATCTTCTTGTGAAACCCAGAGGAAAGTTGACTCACCTAGGTTGTGCATATAACATGTCTTCTCAGGATTTTTGGTTTTAGAAAAAAGAATGTACTTTAATGTTTTACTGTTTGTTCTACAGCCCCCCCCCCCAGTGAAACACATGCCATATGGGACATATCTCCAAATACTTTGCTGGAAACTTCACCTGTCCATTTCTGGAACTTCCCCTCCCCCTTCCCAACTCAAGGGGTTTTTTGGCATTTATTTATAATTAAGCTGTTTGCTTTAATCACAAAAGGGATTGCATTCAATACCTATGTTGGGGTGCATCTTAGTACAAAAAATTTTTTTGTGTGTTGCCCACATATCTGATTGATTCCTTGGCACGCTGCCTAGAAATACCACACTTTTTTCTCCAGATGACTTCAGCATAGATAGGTGTATTTTATCCTACTGCATTATGATTCAGTCTGATGAAGATACAATGGTAGGGTGCCCTGAACACTTGGGTGAGGTAGATTAGTGAGATAATGCATGTTCTATCAAGTCAAGAAATCCAGCAGCTTTTCAGATTGATCCCTGAGATATGCATTGTTGAGAGTCAACTCCCAAAGGAGGGGTTTCTGAAAGTATCCATATCCTCTTCTCCTGGCACTTAGGTGTTGAAGACCTCCCCACTACCACACCACCACACAATGAATCCCAGTAGCTGCCAAGCAGATACAGGACCCCCACTTCCATCCAACACTTCTAACTAAACCCTCTGCACTGTATCAGCTGCACTGTGTCAGTCAGTTTTCCTATTTTCAGGAGGAATGGCTGATTCCATATAAATACTTTATTTCACAGGCCAGCTTACGGTTCATTCTTGATTTCCCTCCTGATGCCAGACTGTGACTGCCTGGCAATCAACCAGAATATACAGTACCAGTCTCCAGTTGCTGCTAGGACTAGTTAGCCTTTTAAGATGCTCCTAGATTCCCTACAGCTGCTGACTCAGGAGATTTCCAGATTGCCTCTCCAGTGCAGATTTATTTCATTCCTGCCATTCCCAAGCCAGAAATTCTGTATCCCTTCACTCTAGCGACATCTCCTCTGTTTACACTGGCCTTTCCTGCTTCTCATGTGTTATGCGTATCCTTCTGGTTTAGCTCAGGATCTGCCAAACCAAGGGCAAGACCCTGCCTGGAGCCCCCACAGGCGCCCTAGACAAGAGCACTGAGGGACTGGGGCTAGAGGCCCTCTGAGGAATACTAGATTTTAGAGCCAGAATTCCTGCAGGTGGCAGCTGCTTCTTTTTCTTCCCACTGCCGTTTAGTCCGTGTCTCTTGCTAGTGTGTAAAGAGGCCTGTGGAAATGGGTTTTTACTGTTATGGGCAGCTGCCCAATAGGAAGTGTGCTGAGACCACTGACTCATTTCACAAAGGCTGCCAGTTGGATTCCAGCCAGTTCCCTGTGTCACTACAAATCCCAGAAGCTTTTCACTCCCTCAACTTCAGGCAACTTGAATTTCTGAATGAAGCTAGGCCAATGGCTTGTGGAGCGGTGTGTGTTACTAAGCACATTCATTCTTTGCTTCTCCCCTTTCCAGGATTGGAAGAGACTTACACGCTGAGACGCCACGGTGATTCCTGCCAATCAGCTGAAATGGTGAGAGGAAGACCCCTTGTGCCCCCCGAAACCCCAGCCAATCCCCCCAGAGTACATGAATAAAATGTACAAACTCAAAATCATGCAACCTCCCACAAGCAGAGCTTTTACCCCAAAGATGAGAAGTGTCGGAGACTCCATGGACTTAACTATCACTTTCTGTGGAAGGCACTCAAATACTCTGGTGATAGGCAGCAGTGCAAAGCAGTAAGATAGGCAGGCAGGTAGACAGATATACTGTGAGCGGTGTAGGTTCTGCTTCTTTCCCATGGATCTTTCCACTGAAGTTCTTAGAGTCTTAAATAAAATGCAAACCATGCAAATGAAAACAGACCAACTGTGAATCAGTACAAATAACTGGCATTTTAGAAAATGAAAGAACCACTGAGGCCTTAAATAATAGATGAGGCAGAGAAAAATCCACAAATAGACATGGAAAAGAAGTGCAGTTTTAACACAAGATGGAGACCGATTGCCAAGCCATGGCTGCTGCTGCAGAGGATACAGCATAGCACAAGAAAGCTAACCTTGTGCCGGGGAGGTGCAAGTGAGTTGCAGAGGGCAAGTACTTATAAACTGGCCGCTTACAAAAATCATAAAGCCTGGTCTCTTTTCTGCCCAGGAATCAAACTTGTTAAACAGAAGTAAAATGTTCTAACTGAAGGGCCTGGTTCACTGCTGTGGTACCCCACTGGAGTTACATGGTGTAAAACTGGAGTAACGTAGTGGTGAGCCAAGCCCCCAGAAATGTAGAGAAGAGGGAGGGAATGGTATTAGTCATTTCATAGATTTCAGAGTAGCAGCCGTGTTAGTCTGTATCCGCAAAAAGAAAAGGAGTACTTGTGGCACCTTAGAGACTAACCAATTTATTTGAGCATAAGCTTTCGTGAGCTACAGCTCACTTCATCGGATGCATTCAGTGGAAAATACAGTGGGGAGATTTATATACACAGAGAACATAAAACAATGGGTGTTACCATACACACTGTAAAGAGAGTGATCAGGTAAGGTGAGCTATTACCAGCAGGAGAGCGGGGGGGAAAAATTTTGTAGTGATAATCAAGGTGGGTCATTTCATAGTCCAGTTACAAGAGTCTCATGTGAGTGAGATGAGCAGAAAGGGAGAGTTCCCAGCAACGTTTGGAAGGAGACATTAGCTTTAGATGGAAATATCCATTTAATTATTTCTCTAAAAATAAGTTCCATTCAGCCACCTTATGGCCCATTTCTGCAACAGTTAGTCACCGTGAGTAGCACTTAGTTGCACTGGTGTCAGTGGAACAGTTCACTTGTAAGAGTGATCATTACCCAGACTCAGCCAGGCTTGCAGAAACTGGCCGTTAACTAATGCTGATGCCAGTGGTATTGTAATGTAAACTACAACTCTGGAAAAATGATTTTAGGGTCTCCTTTGTGCCTATGTATAAGGAGTCATAGTGGATTCAGCCAGTCTGAGGATCCAGAGAGCATAATACTACTGTCCTTCACATTGCTTTCCAGCTGGGGCCAGTTATCATTCTGGAAATATAAACACAAAATCTTTCTTCTGTTCTTCACCTGTACCACCTGCTCCCTGATGCGGAATCCCTCTAGAGCTGTCTGTGTTATGGTTTGGAGTATGAGTCTCTAGCAAACATTTAAGCCTTGGGCAGGAATGCTTAGCAGAAATATGAGGTGCTGTGTAGACTTCTCTTTGTTTGAAATCAAATTTCAATCACTTTCAACAATGACTATTTAGCAGCAAGTGCACTTAGGGACAGACTCTGCTCTCGCACTGGTGTGAAACTGGAATTACCCCATTCAAGTCAATGGAGTCTCTAAGCTGTTCCTCCTAGTTGTTGAAAACTGGTGTCAGTTATGAAATGACAATAGGTCAGCTAGACACCAAGCAGCAATTAATGACTTTCAATTTGGAATTCCTACAGAGTAGCGTTCTTTGTCTGTCAGACAATTAAGAACATTAAATTCCCACTCTTGGTTCTAGTTATGTGGGTTGTGTTGCTATGTTCCAAGAAAAGACAGAAGCAGCTTGTTAGTGTTTGACTTGTGATCTGAAAAGTTAATCCTAAGAAGAGCAGCCCTGAGCTGCATAGTGACTTTCCTGAAAAGACTGAGGAACTTGGTGTGGCAGGAATTTAATACCCAGAGTGAGTCATTCATTTTTATTTCTTGTTCTTGGAACCAGAGCATTGTGCTTCACCCTGATGAGATCATTCTGTACAATGGGAGCACAGGTCACACGGGTCAGATGGCAGCAGTGACATTTCACACAGGTGTGAGATCAGACTCTAGGTGTCTCTGTTGGACCGTATCACCTGAAGCAGCATGCACACACTCCCTGCACTCCACGCTGTCTGAAAAACGACTGGTGACTGCCACCCTTTCACTGGGGGGAGGAGAGCAGGGCCAGAACTTGATGCCCTTCTAAGAATGACAATTTTGTGTTACTAAGGGAGTTGGTCAAAACTTGGAATTTCTGTTTGGTGGGAAATGTCATCGACATGGAGATATTATGCAAACAAAACTAGTTTTGTTTAAATACTTTTGTCTGATGAAAACCTGGTTCAGTGAAAATTTTCCAATCTGCTCTAGTTGTAAATTGGTTAGCTGTTGTCATGCCCCTCGCATGTCACTTGGTACAGTCCCAGTCACCCAAGTGTGACACAGATCTACTCTCCCTTCACTTTTGTGGCTGACACCTTTGACTTCAGATATAAAGACTAATGGGTCTATCAAGGTTCCTTCCCCACTTTGAACTCTAGGGTACAAATGTGGGGACCTGCAGGAAAACCTCCTAAGCCTACTTTTACCAGCTTAGGTTAAAACTTTCCCAAGGTACAAACTATTTTACCCTTTGCCCTTGGTTTTCCACTGTCACCACCAAACGTTTCTCTGGGTTCCTGAGAAAGCGTTGTTTGGAAACGTCTTTCCCCCCCAAAAAATCCTCCCAACCCTTGCACCCTACTTCTTGGGGAAGGTTTGGTAAAAATCCTCACTAATTTGCATAGGTGACCACAGACCCAAGCCCTTGGATCTTAGAACAATAAAAAAAAGCATTCAGTTCTTGAAAAGAAACATTTTAATAAACGAAACAATAAAAAGAAAAGGATCACCTCTGTAAGATCAGGATGGTAAATACCTTACAGGGTAATCAGATTCAAAACATAGAGAATCCCTCTAGGCAAAACCTGAGGTTACGAAAAAGACACACAGACAGGAATATTCATTCTATTCAGCACAACTTATTTTCTCAGCCATTTAAAGAAATCATAATCTAACGCATCTCTAGCTAGATGACTTACTAAGTTCTAAGACTCCATTCCTGTTCTGTCCCCAGCAAAAGCCTCCCCCAGACAGACACAGACCCTTTGATGTTCTCCCTCTTCCCAGCTTTTGAAAGTATCTTGTCTCCTCATGGGTCATTTTGGTCAGGTGCCAGCGAGGTTATCCTAGCTTCTTAACCCTTTACAGGTGAAGGGTTTTTTCCTCTGGCCAGGAGGGATTTAAAGCTGGTTAGCCTTCCCTTTATATTTATGACAGGGTCGGAGCTACTTACACCCCAGGGAAGAATCCCGCACCATCTTCGCTGTCCTGCATGAAGAATCGGCTGCGTCCTCCTCCGTTCGTGTCTTTGTTCCACGTTTGGGCCGCGGGGGGTGAGAGCCAGGGCTGCCCACGGACACGGCTGCCTGGAAGTCACAGGGACAAGCACCCTCAGTAGCTACCTTAGACGGACGGGGTGGCTCGCTAGACGGATACAGCGATCAGCCGGACAGACACGCTGTGTGGGGACTGAGGTGCTGCTATAGGAGGCAATTTACCGTTAAAAGATGAGCTGTAACGGAATGATCACGGTGACCCTGAATCGCAGCCCTGCGGGGGCGCGTCCGCGCGACGAGGCCCCCCCTTCCTCTCTTCCCCGGAGGCCGCGTTCACACTTAACACCCTGCGGCTGCCCGGCCCCGATACGGCCTCTCGCTAGGGCGGGAGAGGCCTTCTGCCGCTCCTGTAGTTAACCCACCGCCCTTCTCGCCGCCTAGCGCCGTCTACACCAGGGATTCGGTCGCCTTAACTACGTCGGTGGGGGGGGGTTTCCACCCTGCGGGGAGACGACCGGGGCCAGGGTGAGGTTCCGGCGCGGCCCAGGAGCTGGCCCCTCGCCGGGCCCCCGGCCACGCGCTCCCCCCTGAGGGGCCGGGCGCGCGCCCGCGGGGCGGTGACGTCACACCGGGGCGGGGGTGACGCAGCACCGTGACCTCACGCTGCGCGGGGCGGGGCTCCTGGGCGCCGGGAGCCGGCCGGGGGCGGGGCCCGCGCCGCGCGGGGGGGGCAGGGCCCGCGCCGGCCCCGCCCCCCATTCATTGCCGCCGGCTGCCCGAGCGTCCGCGGCCGCGCCCAGATCCGCCGCCATGGCCGCGCGGGGCTCCGCGGGCGCCGGCCCGGCCGCCATCCAGCTCAGCAGGTGACGGGGGGGCCCGGGTGTCCCTGCGCCGCCGGCCCGGCCCGGGGCGGGGGGAGCCTGGGCCCGGGAGCCATGGGGGGGGCACCGCATCCCGGGCGTGAGATGGACCCGTCCCCGCTCCCCCCGCCCCTGTGTGTGTGTGTGTGTGTGTGTGTGTGTGTCCGGGGGGGGGGCGGCAGCCCCTTCCCCCCGCAGCCCTTGCGTCCGTGTCCCCGTGTGTGTCCGGCAGCAGCCCCCCCCTCCCCGCACCGCCTGTGTGTGTCCGGGGGGGGCGGCAGCCCCTTCTCCCCCCCCCACCCCCACCACAGTCCCTGTGTGTGTCCGGGGGGGGCGGCAGCCCCTTCTCCCCCCCCCCCACCGCAGCCCCTGTGTGTGTGTCCGGGGGGGGGGCGGCAGCCCCTTCTCCCCCCCCCCACCGCAGCCCCTGTGTGTGTGTCCGGGGGGGGGTGGCAGCCCCCCCTCCCCTCCCACCGCAGCTTCTATGTGTGTGTCCGGGGGGGCGGCCGGCCACCCCTCCCCCCCGCAGCTTCTGTGTGTGTCTGGTGGGGGGCCGGCCGCCCCTCCCCCCGCACCGCCTGTGTGTTTCCGGCGGGGGGGGGCAGCCCCTTTCTGCCCTCCCCCCAGCTCCTGTGTCCATGTTCCTGTGTGTGTCCCGGGGGGGGGGCAGCAGCCCTTTCTCCCCCCCCCCCCAGCCCCTGTGTGTGTGTCCGGGGGGGGGGGGCAGCCGCCGCTCTGGTCCCAGTGGCTCAGAGCCTGGCCCAGGGCGCTGGGCACGGGCGAGGGGCAGCCCTTGGCCATGGTTCCCGGGCTCAGCAGTGGGGTGAGCTCAGCTTGGGCTCCCTGGGGGCGAAGCGTTGGGACCCGGGGGCGCGGAGCCTCCCGCAGCCCCAGAAACCCTGGGAGCCGCGCTGGTGCCCGCGGAGACCGCGGGCCATGGCGGACCAGGGGCCTGTAGCCAGTGCCCTTCCTCCAGTGGAAGGGGAGCCATGGCTGTGAACCAGACTGT
The DNA here is from genome assembly GCF_965152275.1 of Natator depressus. Taxonomy (NCBI): domain Eukaryota; kingdom Metazoa; phylum Chordata; order Testudines; family Cheloniidae; genus Natator; species Natator depressus. Next base: position 21,931,506 of record NC_134251.1, on the reverse strand, counting down.
GGTTCCTTCCACCCTGCAGGCGATGAGCTGGGTGGCTGCAGACAAGTCGGTTCACCTTTCTGCCCCCCGCTTACCCAGTCCGTGCTGGTGAGGAGGGGCATGGGAGGTGTTGGTGAGCGCACAATGTGAATGGTACAAACCGCTTCTGTTGCCCGTGCTTGTCTGTAGTTACTGGGTGCTGGGACCAGGCGGTCACTGTCTCTAATGCGTGTGCTGAGAACGTTGTCAATTAAAACCCTCCCGGTGGCCAGATCAATAGACCCAATCTGCTAACTGGAACTCGAATGCTAGACGAATCTGAATTGCTCTGGCGTCTGTCTCCTGGCATCTTTAGTAATGTGCACATGGGAATAATTAGGCTTTAAAAACAGGCTGCAAGAGGTTTCAGCATCCTTTGGGGGTATAGTAATCTATTTATTCCTCAGGGGCCTTTATATAAATGCACTTATGATCAGAATTCAGTTGAGAAACTCACTGGTATAGCTTGTTGTAATCCACACTCTCCTAAATTATGCTGACTCACTGGATTTCATCTTCTTGTGCTATTAAGAGGTCTAGCTAAATCCATGTTTGTAAACCTATTCTAAATGTTTGTAAAGCACCTAGCAAGGTTTTGAGTTTTAGATAATAATAAATACCTGATCTTCTTAGATGCATAACATTTCTCCTGCGGGGTTCGGTCCCTTATTGAACAGAGTTCCTCAGTAGGCCCTGTTTTCTCTAATGTATCGAGAGACTGCAGGTTGAGACCATACCTTCTCTAGCTCGCTGTCTAGGATGGAAGGAGGAGGGGGTAGTGTGGCAAAGGCTTGGCTACTTCCTTTGCTATTGTAAAGTCTTGATGAAGTTGCGTGACTGTAGTACTTAAAGAAAATGCATTTTGTGTAAGATGGTCTCACTTTGTGTGTTTGCAGTTAAATCCCATTTGGTACATGTTGTTGCTGACCCAGTTTGGAGCATGGTTTTGTTTCTGTTGCTGTAACATTGCCATAGTGTGGCCTAACCTTAGGCATTGGTTTGCAGCTGTGTTCCTGAAGTGGTCTCTGCAGGAGTCTGAGGGTGACTAAGGTAAAACCAAATAAACATTCTTGCTGACCTTTGATTTAAATGCCTCTTGTCTTGGTATCTAAATGCCAGGCAACTAAATGGCATCAGTTTATAGCAAAAACAATGCTACCTCTCCCGTGGGGATGCTCCTGTAGCTGATCTCGGTTTCCTAGACCTGGCTGCTTCTCTCCCTTCCCTGTGAACAGGATTGTGTGGTTCTGTGTATTTTGTGGCAGTGGTTACAGGTGTTCCTGCCAAGAGGCTTTCTTGAGAGCCCTTTATGGTGGGGAGTGCTGCGGTAGATTTAAAGCAAAAGACATGCCCACCATGATCAATAGAACTTGCTTCTCACTAAAGACTGACCCAGTTCAGCATGCTCCATTACGTTGTCCCTTTCTTGCTCTTGCAAGGTTTCTTCTTAGTGCAACAGTGGTGAAGGGCTCTATTCAGGGCTCTCTTCTTCCATGATCTGGAAGTGGAGCCATTTCACTTCCCTGGTAGAATAATCACGATAACTGTTAAACTACAACATTTGTGTATTCCTGTTTTTAAGGGAAGATTTTTTTTTAAACCAAATCAAAACCAAACACGTTCTCCCTGTTACAGGGAGCCCTGTCTGACCTGGCATCCTTTCATTAATTCCTATTTACCAGTGGACTATTGCGCAACTGAAGCAAGATGCCAGTGGTTAGGATTGGGATGGCTGTCACGTACTGAACTGCTCCCAGGAGCTGGGAAAATGACTGACGCTCCCTGCCCCAATTGCTAACAAAACCTAAGCAATATAGTGCTGATGCAATTGAAGGAAGCCAGGGCATCTGCTGGGCAAGTAAATAGGAGAACAGTACTGGTTATAAGTGAACTTTGCTGTTAACTGGTTGGGCCAATAATTCTCTGATTAAAGTAGACATGAATGACTGTGAGGTTTGTCATACAAATGAAAGGGAACCCTGGGGAGTATAAATTAACTTATGAGGTATAGGTTTGGCTGCTGATAGTGAAGTTGGCTGAGATCTTTACAGTGGCACCTGCTGGTATAAAGAATCCAGTATTTTCATAAGTTTGTTTTCAGATCAAACATAGCTGGGGAAGTGAGAATGAAACTGATCAGGATGGGTGGAATTCAGCAGTATCTCAGTGGCAATGTACCTGCTGCACTTTCGCCTTCCTTGCAGGTATTGACAGTGTGGCACAGGGAGCATTGGAGGTGAATAAACTTCTAGTGTAACTTTTGCAGCCACTAAGCTGCTGGCACATTCTCTGCGTGTTGGACTCCAGGCTTCAGCTGCATGTGTTGAACTTTGTATCAACCCTCTGCTGGTGGGCATGTCAATAGCTCTTGGAAGCAGGGAGGGTGGAGAAGCCTTTCTTGGGTTAATGCCCTCCGTGCCAAACCATGCTCGTCTCTACAGTGCATTACAAATCTCAGGGGAGTTGCTGCTTTACACACAGGCAATGTACTGTTAAAGGGTCCATTTCGAGTCAGATGAGGTTTGATTGTGTAAAATACACTATAATTTTTAATAAAACTGTTTGCTAATGTTCCCCTGCAATACTCGCACCACCAACGTTGGTGATTCTCTAAAAAGTGAAACCAACTAATCAGCATTCTTGGGTAATCTGAGTTACATGTAGAACATAAACCAGTGGCGTCCTAAACAATGGAAAGGGACTTGTCCTAAAAACTTGATTTCAGCAGTCTAAGGTGAGCAAACTTGTTTTTAAGAGATTTTTAACCTGGCAATGCTCCTTCTTAACAAAAGGAATGACTCTGTTTGACATTAGTTAAGTTGGCTAGTTTTGGAGAGGACTTCCGGTAGGCTCTGGAATGAAATGTCCTGAGTCCCTTATTGCCCTTTGCTGCAGGTTTGGTGGGCATCTTATGTTGGAATAAAACACGTACTGGACGTGTATGTGCGATGGCAGTAGCTGATGGAGGCTAGGTGGAAATGAGGATGGTAAAGTAGAGGGCCTGCTAGGAGTGCAGATGGGGTTTGTGAGGATTTATAGTAGGAGGCTAGCTTTCCATCTCTGCTTCCAGTGTCCTGCAGGTTAGCTTATTTGCATGGCCATGCTATGAGCAGCATGTATGTTAAAAGGCCAGGGCCAGACCTTCATCTCCTGTTGTACAGGGCGGTGGGGGGAGATGCATTAAGCTGTGCTGGTTCAGCGTGTAGTCTGTCCGTTCCTCGGAATGGTATAGATGCTGCTCGGGCAGTTGGCTTAAATGCAGTGACAACAAATACGACTCTGATTTTACTCTGCATGTGGAGGGAGGCTGCTCCCTCCCTGGCAGGTATCACTGGGGAAGCAGGCTGAGCTAATTCTTTAGCTGCAGTACTGGATACTAGTGCCCTGTCTGTCCAGGGTGGTACAACAAGTGATCTTTGTGCCCTAGACCAGAACAGATCACATGCTGCTGCTGGTCTCGCTTGGTAAGTAGTTTTGATTCTAGATGATCTTTTATTTCAGCAAACTTCCCCCTATTTTTAATAAGATGCCCCAAGGGTGAAAGATACAGTGGTGTAGCTAGGAGTGGAAATTTGGGGGGACCCGAACTTTTGGGTGGATGGGCAATGACACACTGTGCTAGCTCATCTTCTCCCCTGATGCTGCTCCCTGTTCCTAGCCCTGGTGCTCCCGGGCACAGGGCTCCACCTGCTGAGCTGGGCCAGGTGCATGGGGCGGCTTGGACAATGGAAGGGCAGAGCTGTCGGGGTGTAGCCCTCTGAAGGGCAGGCGCAGAGCTCCGTCCTGTGTTTTAGGTGCCCGAGTGATGTGCTGGGCTGCTGCGGCAGCATTCCACCCCTGCTCAACCTGGCTGGGCCTGGATGCTAAGTGGGTGGCCGCAGCCCACCTGTGGCTACGCCCCTGACAGACACTGCCTAGCATTTATAGGCCGACTGAGTGGCACTGCTCTTTTGAAAGGTTGCTGATTGATCCCAACTGGAGGGAGATAAACACATGCCCTGTGCTGCAGCCTTTGTGATACTTTATACATGGCCACTCCCTTTTGTGACCAGCAGGGGCCATTGGTGCGATGGCACAAACCCTTCATTGCATTTGTCAATGTTTCCAGCTCCTCAGGACTCGGATACAGAGCCCTCTAGCAGCTCTAACAGGGTGTGCCAAGTCCTGGAGAGCAGCGGTGACTGTAGGGAGCAGATAGCTGAGAAGGTACCTGCACCTCTTGGCACTGACTGTTTTGAAGATAAACTGATAGTTATTTACAGAAGTACAAAATGTTTTCAGTCCTACTTGAGATCAGCCAGTATAAAGCAAAGTGGAAGTTTAAAAGCAGTATCTTAAAGTCCAGTGACTAATGGAATCTGCATTATTGGTTTAACTTGCATTTTTTCTAAAACACTACATAATGATCCATTCTTTCATCTGATGCTTGTGAAAACAAGGGTGTATGGCTTATTGGGCTATAACTAAGAGTTCTCATTCCAGTGTGTAAAAACAACCTAAAACTACATTTGAGCAAAAATTTGCAAATAGCTTTTTCATAAAAAATACACACCAAAATGCCTGAAACTTACGGATCTACGCATTGTTAAACTCTGGAAGGGTCTTCTGGCTCCCAAGGATCTTTACTCCCCTCTCTCCGGGAATGATGGAAGCTTATCTTCCAGAGTGCTGTGATATGGAGGGGGACAATCTCCCTATATAGTCTAAAGAAATTGTTACAAATAATTCTAAGTTTAAAAACTTTTGTCTAAATACCCCCTCTGCTCTCCCCTCCTCCCCCGAGGAAATAGATGGTGAACGTTGCCCCCGCCCCTGCTATAAATATGTAAAATATTTAGTTGTTGCTTTAAGTTCTGTTGTGTAGCTTCAGAGGAATCCCTCTTCCCAGGACACTTTGTATTGTCAAGATCTCTGACGAGAGCAGAACATATTCCTCTCTAAATACATAGTCTGCATGGAGGACTTGGAATGCTCTACACAACTTCATGTGATAATTCCTAAGCAGATAGGGGCTCTGCTCAACCACAGAATTCTCTAGGACTTCATTTGCATGCGTTTCCTATGCTGAAATCAGTCGCTGATCTAATGCAAGAATGCTGAAGGTACGGCTATCCATACGTACCTTTCAGAAAGGAGTGAAACTTTTGCATATTAACATGAAGCCCAAAAGGTGAGTGGGAGGTGTGGCACCTAGTTTTCATTTTTAGATCCAGGTACTGGAGGTCTTGTTTGAGATGCCTACAGCAGCTTTCTGTGGTTCCTCCTAGTTTTGCTGAGGTGAGAGCTCCCTTCAGGGGTTGCCTGGTAGAGCTACAGAGAAAAGATTACAAATGGATTGTTTCTGAAATGTACAGACTGCTTTAATATAGCCAATGATACTTGATCTAAAATATAGGGTGGTCTGGTCTTTTGACTTGCTCTGAAACCTGTCATTTTACATTTAGTAACAGCTGTGTTAGTCTGTATCGGCAAAAAGAAAAGGAGGACTTGTGGCACCTTAGAGACTAACAAATTTATTTGAGCATAAGCTTTTGTGAGCTACAGCTCACTTCATCGGATGCATTCAGTGGAAAATACAGTGGGGAGATTTTTATATACACAGAGAATATGAAACAGTGAGTGTTACCATACACACTGTAACAAGAGTGATCAGGTAAGGTGAGCTATTACCAGCAGGATGGGCGGGGGGAGAGAGAAACCTTTTGTAGTGATAATCAAGGTGGGCCATTTCCAGCAGTTGACGAGAACATGTGAGGAACAGTGTGTATGGGGGGCGGGAAATAAACATGGGGAAATAGTTTTACTTTGTGTAATGACATCCACTCGATAGGTGAATGAGCCTCTGATAGTGTGGCCGATGTGATTAGGTCATATGATAGTGTCCCCTGAATAGATATGTGGGCACAGTTTGCAACAGGCTTTGTTGCAAGGATAGGTTCCTGGGTTAGTGTTTTTGTTGTGTGGTGTGTGGTTGTTGGTGAGTATTTGCTTCAGGTTAGGGGTCTGTCTCCCAAGATCTGTGAGAGTGATGGGTCGTCCTTCATTCCCCACTGTATTTTCCACTACATGCATCCGATGAAGTTAGCTGTAGCTCACGAAAGCTTATGCTCAAATAAATTTGTTAGTCTCTAAGGTGCCACAAGTACTCCTTTTCTTTTTGCGGATATAGACTAACACGGCTGCTACTCTGAAACCTGTCATTATGCAAGGCCCTGAATTTAGCCGTATGGAGTGGAAATCTATCAACTTCATGAAAAAACTCGTACAGATACAGACAGATGACATCTTCCTTTCCAAATGCAAACAGATGGACATCATACCAAAAGGACTGAAGGTAAAAAATCCATTACAATCTACATACCTCACAGACTGTGCTGACAGCTTGTGCCACATGCTCTCAAAAAAACTGCGGAACCACCTGATCAGCATCCTCTACAGCAAACAGGGAAAGATTAAGAATGAGCTCTCAAAACTGGATACTCTCATAAAAAACCAGCCTTCCACACAAACTTCCTCAAGGCTGGACTTTACAAAAACTAGACAAGCCATTTACAACACACACTTTGCTTCTCTACAAAAGAAAAAGGACACTCAACTGTCTAAACTACTACATGCCACAAAGGGCCAGAACAGTAGTTCCCTTACCCCACCCAGCAATATTGTTAATCTGTCCAACTATACTCTTAGCCCAGCAGAAGAATCTGTCCTATCTCGGGGCCTCTCCTTTTGCCCTTCCACCCCCATGAACATGATACAGTTCTGTGGTGACCTAGAATCCTATTTTCGACGTCTCCGACTCAAGGAATATTTCCAACACACCTCTGAACAACATACTAACCCACAGAGACCTTCCTACCAATACTACAAAAAGAAGGATTCTGGGTGGACTCCTCCTGAAGGTCGAAACAACAGACTGGACTTCTACTTAGAGTGCTTCCGCCGATGTGCACAGGCTGAAATTGTGGAAAAGCAGCATCACTTGCCCCATAACCTCAGCCATGCAGAACACAATGCCTTCCACAGCCTCAGAAACAACTCTGACATCATAATCAAAAAGGCTGACAAAGGAGGTGCTGTAATCATCATGAATAGGTCAGAATATGAACAAGAGGCTGCTAGGCAGCTCTCCAACACCACTTTCTACAAGCTATTACCCTCTGATCCCACTGAGGATTATGAAAAGAAACTGCAGCATTTGCTCAAGAAACTCCCTGAAAAAGCACAAGAACTAATCCACACAGACACACCCCTAGAACCCTGACCAGGGGTATTCTATCTGCAACCCAAGATCCATAAACCTGGAAATCCTGGACGCCCCATCATCTCAGGCATTGGCACCCTGACAGCAGGATTGTCTGGCTATGTAGATTCCCTCCTCAGGCCCTATGCTACCAGCACTCCCAGCTATCTTTGAGACACCACTGACTTCCTGAGGAAACTACAATCCGTCGGTAATGCCAACATTTTTATGGCTGACTGAGAACAACGCTTCCTCAGCTCTCGTCCCCTAATGCCCCTACTCTACTTGCACTACATTGATGACATCTTCATCATCTGGACCCATGGAAAAGAAGCCCTTGAGGAATTCCACCATGATTTCAACAATTTCCATCCCAACATCAACCTCAGCCTGGACCAGTCCACACAAGAGATCCACTTCCTGGACGCTACGGTGCTAATAAGCGATGGTCACATAAACACCACCCTATACCAGAAACCTACTGACCACTATGCTTACCTACATGCCTCCAGCTTTCATCCAGACCACACCATGCAATCCATTGTCTACAGCCAAGCTCTACGATATAACCGCATTTGCTCCAACCCCTCAGACAGAGACAAACACCTACAAGATCTCTATCAAGCGTTCTTACAACTACAGTACCCAGCTGCTGAAGTGAAGAAACAGACTGACAGAGCCAGAAGAGTACCCAGAAGTCACCTACTACAGAACAGGCCCAACAAAGAAAATAACAGAACGCCACTAGCCATCACCTTCAGCCCCCAACTAAAACCTCTCCAACGCATCATCAAGGATCTACAACCTATCCTGAAGGACGACCCATCCCTCTCACAGATCTTGGGAGACAGGCCAGTCCTTGCTTTCAGACAGCCCCCCCCCCCCCCCAACCTGAAGCGGATACTCACTAGCAACCACACACCACACAACAAAAACGCTAACCCAGGAACTTATCCTTGCAACAAAGCCCGTTGCCAGCTGTGCCCACATATCTATTCAGGGGACACCATCCTAGGGCCTAATCACATCAGCCACACTATCAGAGACTCGTTCACCTGCACATCTACCAATGTGATCTATGCCATCGTGCCAGCAATGCCCCTCTGCCATGTACATTGATCGTACTGGACAGTCTCTATGTAAAAGAATAAATAGACACAAATCAGATGTCAAGAATTATAACATTCAAAAACCAGTTGAACACTTCAATCTCTTTGGTCCATCGGTTACAGACCTAAAAGTTGCAATTCTTCAACAAAAAAACTTCAAAAACAGACTCCGAGAGACTGCTGAATTGGAATTAATTTGCGGACTGGATACAATTAATTTAGGCTTGAATAAAGACTGGGAGTGGATGGGTCATTACACAAAGTAAAACTATTTCCCCATGTTTATTTTTTCCCCTACTGTTCCTCACATGTTCTTGTCAACTGTTGGAAATGGCCCACCTTGATTATCACTACAAAAGGTTCCCCCTCCTCTCCTGCTGGTAATAGCTCATCTAAGTGATCACTCTCCTTACAGTGTGTATGGTAACACCCATTGTTTCATGTTCTCTATGTATATAAATCTCCCCACTGTATTTTCCACTGAATGCATCCAATGAAGTGAGCTGTAGCTCAAGAAAGCTTCTGCTCAAATAAATTTTAGTCTCTAAAGTGCCACAAGTCCTCCTTTTCTTTTTAAATGTAAAATGTGACTGTAAATTTCTGTTTTTGAAGGCGCTCAAATGGCAATTGTAGTTGGACCATGGCAGATTGTAACTGGTTAGCGTAGTTGTACAATTGTTTTTGTACAGCTTTATTCATGGATTTGAAATGGTTGAGCAGGATTGGAACAACTGGGATGGAGAAAGTGAGCTGTGTGCAGCTGCCCTCAGATTTCCAGCTAGCTAATTCAACACGCTGTCTATCAGATCAGCAGGTCTCTCCCCAAGGTGGGTGAGGGAGATGGGATTATGTGCCATGCTTTGTTTTTCCCATTGCATTTAGCAGAAGGGGTCACTGCCTGTGACAAGGATGTTGTGCCAGGTAGGGACTCTAACCAGTGAGATTAGGTGGTAATTTCCTGTGGGCTCATGCTAGAGTTGCTGTCGCATGTCTCGTGAAATGGAGACTCTTGAGGTATTTACAAGTAGTTTTACTCCTCTGCTCCACCCTGCTGACTTGTCCAGGGTAGCCAATCTGCACTAGCATCAAAAACCTGAAATTGTTGGCTCACGCGAGAGGTACAGATTAACAAATGAGCAGCGCTGTGTAATCCAGTGACTTTCTCATCATAGCTGCATCCAGGCGTCTCTCTTGCCATCTCAGGCATACCTCAGGCTGTCACAGAGTCTGGAGTTCTTTGGGTTTTTGGTTAAACCCATGACATGGGGGAAGAGCGGAGAAGACTCCGGAGACCAGACTCTCTAAAGAGATGGAGCTGCGCGTGGTACTGTGTTCCGCTGGAATCTAGCTCGTTCCTTAGGCAGGAGGACCTGAAGACTGGTGCCTGTCCGCACTAGAAGTAGTACAGCGGTGCAGCGCTGGCTCTGGAGCTGTGGTGCTGTAACGTAGACCCTTGCTGCAGCGACGAAAGGGGTTTTTCCTGTCACTGGTAAATCCACCCCTCAAGTGGCAGGAGCTGGGATGATGGAGAATTCTTCCATCAACCCCAGGAATGTCTATACTGGGGCTTAGGTCAGCTTAACTGTATGTCTCAAGCCTGGTTTACACGTAAAACTTGGGTTGGCTTTATCTACATCGCTCAGGGCTAAGAAAAATTTCACGCTTGTGCGACATAGTTAGGGTGACTTAACCCCTGCTGCAGACGCAGCTAGGTCAGTGGAAAATTTCTTCTGTCAACCTAGCTACTGCCTCCCAAGGGGTGGCAAATCCCGTCCATTGCTGTAGTAAGCGTCTACACCGGGTAGCTGCAGTGCTGCAGCTGTGCCCCTGTAGCTCTCGTAGTGTAGACCTAGCCTCGGGGGGTGACTGTCTCTCACCCATGAGCAAAGTAGCTAGGGTGACCTAAGCGTTAGGCGTAGCCCAGGCTTTGGTTCCACTGTAAAGGTGTGGCGTGGAGTGCTATTGCTCCAGCTAGAAAATGACAGGAAGGAGGAAATGTTTGATATGAAGCCCTTAAACCTGTCATGACTCCACCTGCCCTGGCAAGGCCGGCTTTTCTAGTTAGGCAAGACCTTTGCACGAACAAATCGTTTTTTTGGGGGGGGGGGGTCAGTTAGTCTGATGCAGAGGGAAATTAATCATTTTATGTAGCCTCTGTGAAAAGCCGGTCTCTTTCTTCCATGCCCATATAAACTTCGCTTCCAAACTTGTCACCTATTACTTGGAACTAGTCAGTGAGTTTAAGGCAGGGGTGGGGAACCGTTTTTGTATTGGGCCACTGACCAACTGAAAAAATCAATGGTGGGCCCCACACGTTCAACTCACCTGCCCAGGGGGGCGCCGAGACTTGGGGCTTCCCACCCATGGCGGGGCACACCAGCACTCCCCGGCGGGTGAGTTGAATGTGTGTGGCCTGCGGGCTGGATGAAAATGAGCAAAGGGCTGGATCCGGCCTGCGGGCTGTAGGTTCCCTACCCCTGGTTTAAGGAAGCTCACTAGTGGCTGAACACAAAAGATTGGTCCTCTTGCTGAATGATTGCAATTCTTAACTAAGTGACTGTAAGCTAAGAAAAGGGAAACCTGTTCTTTCCTCATGGCTCCTCCTCTGTCCCACAAGGGTCTGATCCTGTGAGGGGCTGCACATCTGCATCAGCCGTGGGAGTGGCAGGAGCTTCTCTCCACGCAGGATCAGGCCCAGTCTAAGAGGGGTGAGTTCTTTTGAGGAGACTTGTCATTTAGTGCTTCTGGGCAGAAGTGCCTCACCACAAGGCCAGGGGAGAAACTTGCAGAATAGTAAAACTGACGTGGTGATGTATGTGTGACTGTCTAGTATTGGCCACTGCCAGGGGCAAGGAACCAGATTAGTTGGGCCAGTGGTCTGCTCTGGCAGGGCAGTGCTTGGACTTCAAACCAAACGGAGGATGTGAGGAATCCAGGTCCCTTCTATGAGTCTCTGCTCTCTGTGTAGCCTTTAAAGAATGTTACTGTTGTTGATCGTCCCCCGATCCTCTCCTGCACCCCTTGAATGTTAAGAACTGGGATGGGTTGCTGTCTTGGTGCACTATCCACTGCTGTAGCAGGAATAGCCCGGGGTGGGGGAATAATTCCTGGAATGGAGGAATCCAGTGCTCTGTGCACATGGATGTGGGGGAGCCTGTTCCACACGGATCTCTGGTGCTGAGGCCCCAGAGTGGACGGTGTAGTCCTGCAGCCTTCACGCCCCTCTCCCTGGATCTGCGGGCTGAGGACAGAGCTGGCTGACCGGGGACACAGGCAGGGATTTCTGTTCATCCATCAGTGCAGTCCCAGAAGCAAATGTAGCAGGCGTTTTGACTAAACCTCAGATGCAAAGTGGGGGTGGCCCTGGGAAATGGGTGGGAGGACTCCTGGCAAACTGCCTGTCAGGCCCTTGTTTGCATTTCATGGGCATGAAGTGTGTTCAGCACTGCAGCCAGCTGCTTGCAGCCCAGTAGGGACTGGATCTCCTGTGGGATGGAGCAGCTTTGGGGACTGACTCTTTTGTAATTATTTATAACAGAAGGTTTTCCATCACAAACTAGTTTTAAGCTCGTCATTCTGATTGGCTAAGGACCCATCTTCCTATATTTGATTGAGCAACACAGGAAGCCACTAGGCTCTTAATTTGGTATTTGTGACTGAGCTGGAGCAGCAGAAATGACATCACCAGCTGTGGTGTGTGATGCAAATAATGAATGAGTCTAACTCCAAGCCCGGTCGCAGGTCTGACTCTGGCGAGTTACACAGATTCAAAGACTCGGTCTGTTCCTCACAAGGATGGCCTGTCAGCTCATCGGGTATGGGATGTTTATGCTTCTCTTGTATACTCTGTGTGTGTCTGAATTCTGCATAGTAACTGGGAATACGAATGAAAACTACAGTGTGCGAGTCTCCTAGGCAAGGACGAAAGAAAATAGTGAAAGCAGTTGGGGCTAGTCTAGCTATAGCTGATCTCTCAGGGAGGAAGTAAGGGCCCCTTACTGAATGAGGGAGGCAACCTAGTGACAGAGGATGTGGAAAAAGCTAATGTACTCAATGCTTTTTTTGCCTCTGTTTTCACTAACAAGGTCAGCTCCCAGACTGCTGCGCTGGGCATCACAGAATGGGGAAGAGATGGCCAGCCCTCTGTGGAGATAGAGGTGGTTAGGGACTATTTAGAAAAGCTGGACGTGCACAAGTCCATGGGGCCGGACGAGTTACATCCGAGAGTGCTGAAGGAATTGGCGGCTGTGATTGCAGAGCCCTTGGCCATTATCTTTGAAAACTCGTGGCGAACGGGGGAAGTCCCGGATGACTGGAAAAAGGCTAATGTAGTGCCAATCTTTAAAAAAGGGAAGAAGGAGGATCCTGGGAACTACAGGCCGGTCAGCCTCACCTCAGTCCCTGGAAAAATCATGGAGCAGGTCCTCAAAGAATCAATCCTGAAGCACTTACATGAGAGGAAAGTGATCAGGAACAGTCAGCATGGATTCACCAAGGGAAGGTCATGCCTGACTAATCTAATCGCCTTTTATGATGAGATTACTGGTTCTGTGGATGAAGGGAAAGCAGTGGATGTATTGTTTCTTGACTTTAGCAAAGCTTTTGACACGGTCTCCCACAGTATTCTTGTCAGCAAGTTAAGGAAGTATGGGCTGGATGAATGCACTATAAGGTGGGTAGAAAGCTGGCTAGATTGTCGGGCTCAACGGATAGTGGTCAATGGCTCCATGTCTAGTTGGCAGCCGGTGTCAAGTGGAGTGCCCCAGGGGTCGGTCCTGGGGCCGGTTTTGTTCAATATCTTCATAAATGATCTGGAGGATGGTGTGGATTGCACTCTCAGCAAATTTGCAGATGATACTAAACTGGGAGGAGTGGTAGATACGCTGGAGGGGAGGGATAGGATACAGAAGGACCTAGACAAATTGGAGGATTGGGCCAAAAGAAATCTGATGAGGTTCAATAAGGATAAGTGCAGGGTCCTGCACTTAGGATGGAAGAATCCAATGCACCGCTACAGACTAGGGACCGAATGGCTAGGCAGCAGTTCTGCGGAAAAGGACCTAGGGGTGACAGTGGACGAGAAGCTGGATATGAGTCAACAGTGTGCCCTTGTTGCCAAGAAGGCCAATGGCATTTTGGGATGTATAAGTAGGGGCATAGCGAGCAGATCGAGGGACGTGATCGTTCCCCTCTATTCAACACTGGTGAGGCCTCATCTGGAGTACTGTGTCCAGTTTTGGGCCCCGCACTACAAGAAGGATGTGGATAAATTGGAGAGAGTCCAGCGAAGGGCAACAAAAATGATTAGGGGTCTAGAGCACATGACTTATGAAGAGAGGCTGAGGGAGCTGGGATTGTTTAGTCTGCAGAAGAGAAGAATGAGGGGGGATTTGATAGCTGCTTTCAACTACCTGAAAGGGGGTTCCAAAGAGGATGGCTCTAGACTGTTCTCAATGGTAGCAGATGACAGAACGAGGAGTAATGGTCTCAAGTTGCAATGGGGGAGGTTTAGATTGGATATTAGGAAAAACTTTTTCACTAAGAGGGTGGTGAAACACTGGAATGCGTTACCTAGGGAGGTGGTAGAATCTCCTTCCTTAGAGGTTTTTAAGGTCAGGCTTGACAAAGCCCTGGCTGGGATGATTTAACTGGGAATTGGTCCTGCTTCAAGCAGGGGGTTGGACTAGATGACCTTCTGGGGTCCCTTCCAACCCTGATATTCTATGATTCTATGAAGTTCTCTGTGACACTCTTGTCTCTAGGCCGTGTGGCTGTAGCAGATTAGACTGTCAGGCTGCATATAAATCTATACGTGCATGGGGGGGGGGGGGGGTGTTCCAGGTGCTCACAAGAGCTGGGCAGGTTTTTTTCAGACAAAGATTTGCTCCCCAGTAAAACAGTTTTGGTTGACCTGGAGGTATCTGTGAATTTGACACATTTCCTGAATAGATGTGGGAAGGGGAACTAGATGGCAACAAGGGGACTTGGTTGCCATCCCTACCACAGCCAGAGGACATAGGGCACTCCCCCAGGTTTGAATCTCCCTCTGCAACAGGGATTTGAATGTAGGCACCATGGTGAGCACTCTGATCACCAGGATATTGGGCATTCTGGGTGGGGAGGGTGCTTCATATAAAATACATCAATAGTCATTGGGCTAGTGAGAGGCACTATAGCCTGGTGCTTTGGACCTGGGTCTTCCCCACCCCAGGTGAGTGCCCTAACCACTGGGCTAAAGGTTATATGCCAAGCACCACCACCTCCTGTTTTGTGAATCTAGTCTTTTAAAAATACCTAGAAACAAAATGTTTCGGATCAGCCAGCGTGTTTCACTCGACCCAGAATAGATCGTTTTTGATGTGCTGAAAATTCCCAAACCATTTGAACTTGGTTTGACCTGAATTTTTTGGAACTGACAGCAAATAAAAAAAATTAGTTATTCATCCTGCTCTCCCCCTCAAAGGGGACAGCTCTTTATAAGCGACTGCCTGCACTGAAATCCAGCTGGAGCTGTAGAATGCGATTGCTGGGGGTTTGGAAGTCTTCTGCGCTTTATTTCAATTCTTTGATTTAGCAGTGCCCACACCAGCTGCTGCTCTAGTAGCAAATACTGTGCTCGTGGGTTTGTTCTGTTACGTTACGCTAATTCCTGTGAATACAGAAAGTGTTTGCAACAGATCGGATTGGTCCAATGGTCCATCCCTCTAAGGTGCTCTCTCTCCAGTATTTGTGACCCAAATTGCGGAGAAGTAACTGCGTCTTGAATTGATTTCTGTACCTGAGGCCTAAACCAGCCATGCCCGGTGATGATCCCCTACCTCCTAAACACATCAACCCAGTAATCCACAATTAGTCAAGTGGATTAGTTTTCTTTTAACAGAACTTTTTTTGGAAACCATTTTGTATAATAGTAGTAATATTAATAAATAAAGCTACCAGCTATGCAGTTGTTAAAAAGAGAAATAACTGTTCTGTTTTATATAGTATGTCCAGATAATGCTATCTGGAAATGGCTACCGCAGCTTTCATCTGCTTTGTCTTGCAGAAGTCTGATCAGTGAATGAGATGCTGGAGTTGCTAGGGGTGCTTGGTACAGCTTTAGTTTTTCAGGGTCTTTAAAAGCTGATCTGCTGTGCAGGTGATGGCCTGACATAGTGCCTTAAAACAGACCATGGGGGGATCCCTGCCCTGAAGAGCTTTCAAACAGACTGAGAGGTGACAGGTCAGGCATGAGACAGTCCAGAGCAGTCAGGGAGGAGACTCCCTGTGAATGGGGGCCACAGGGATAGGAAGGGGGGTGAGAGGGAGGTACTGAGACTTGGTGGGTGTATGTGGTTGATAGGCTGCTGGCTCCTGGCGGCGTAGTATCATTCCAGGGGCTCCTACATGCTCCCAGGCCCTCTCCAGTCTGTCCAGGTCCTGCTCCCTGGCTCGCTCCTTTTTGCTATGGCAGCTCCTCCAGCCCCTCTGGATCCTGCTTTCACCTTTGCCCCTCTCTGGCATGCACGAGTTCATGCAGGAGCGGAGTCCCTGCAGTATTTCCAGAGTGGGGGTCTAGCGTCCTCCACCCCTGGGTCTGCGGCCCCTGGTTCAGATCCAGCATTGGTGAGAGGATCAGTGTAAGAAACCTCACAAAGGTGAGCGTTCAGCTGGGATTTGAAGAGAGTGATGGCACAGGAAGCTGGGGAGGCTGGTCCGTTACACATAACTCTGCAAGGGATGCCACGTTTGACTTCACTCTGGCTTATGGTAAGAGACCATCATACCTCTTCCTGCCTGGAATGAGCCTGAATTGTTGATTCATCACATCTGCTGGAGGTGTGTGTCAAACTTCCTAACCATCACTGTGTATGACACGCTATCTCTAACATGGTTTTGTGGTTTGGTAACCATAGTTATGGTAAGGGAGGGGAAAAGATATGGTTACCATGGATTTTACTTTGCAGTGTTTTCAATTGAACAGGGATGGGTACAGCAGTCGTGATCCCTCACAGCGCTACCGCCATCTGGATGGCAGGAGCACAGGGGCAATTACATTGACCACTCTCTGGAATTCTCCTCCCCGGGAGGATGTGGAGAAGGGGCTTTCTTGTGACGTAATGGAATTCTGGGTGGCTTTCATTAAATGACTAGTCCACCGCACATATGGTCTATCTGAAAGCTGTGATGGAAAAAGCACCTAGCTAAGTTTGTTGCTCACTTGGGGTTGCTTGTGTGCTTCAAAGACTCTCTAAATATCACTGTGAAACCTATAGGTCACTTTCTACAGGACGCACATTCTCAGAATTCCCCACTGCTGGCAGTGACCCTCTCAGCTTGTTGAGCTGTGCTATCAGTGTGTCACAACCACCTTGCCTTGTTATGGAGGGTGAGGCCAAGTCCTGGTAGGATGTGGTGCTGACTATGCTTTTGGTCCCCTCTGCTCACAATTAAGCCATTCTTGATACCACTTGGTGGGGGCGAAGTGGCTGGTCCTGTTGACTATTGTCTGCTTTGGGCCACGCTCCTAGTGTGGACAGATTGTCTTTCGGGGAGGTCTGTTGACAGCTGTGTACCTGACCTGTAGGCTTTGACGGAGGCTACTTGTCCTGGTAGCTATGCTATTTTGGAGGGATCTTGCTTTCTCTAAACAGTCTGTCGGGAATCATGTCATAGCAGAAACAAACTCCTCCCAACTTTTGGGAAGGGAGCTTGGTCAATTGGGGAATGGGAGTTAAGCCATCTGGGTGCTCTTACTTCTGTCACTAACTGGTATGGGGTTGGGCCCCGGGCCTCATTAACCCTCTGTGAAATGGGGATTGTACTGAATGGTCATGCCGGGTTAATTACAGTTGGTAAAGCACTTCAAGATCCTCTGACAAATGGGGTTCGGGTGAGGAGGGCTGGGATGTTGTCTGGGACTCTGGCCCCTTTCACCAGCACTAAATTAGTTGTAAAAGAAGCAGAAAGTGAAATTAACAGGAAACTCTGTTGGCCTGCCCCATCCACTGCATTCTGAATTACTGCCTTCAGTCCTATTGTCTCAGGTTAAATTGTGCTCGCTTCAGGGGCTGGTTTGCTGCACTTCTCCCTCTTGCTGGGAAAGGCACCGTGGCTGGAGTTGGACTGGAAGTGAAGGGATTAGCTGTGCTGTGACGTTCTTCAGGCTGGCTGGCTCTCCAGCAACTCTCTAGGCGAAGGGGCATGGGATAAGAATTGAAGTGTGAGATGATATATCTTTCCTCATCCATTGCAGGATAATGCGTCCGGATGATGCAAACATCGCAGGGAATGTCCATGGGGGGACCATCCTGAAAATGATCGAAGAGGCAGGTGCCATCATCAGCACCCGACATTGCAATTCCCAGGCAGGGGTACGTACTGTTGCGGCCGGAGCGTGTCCATTCCAGCTGCAGCTGTTGACACAGGGTCAAATGTAAAACTGCCCAGCCCCATGTTGTTTGGCAACAACTTGGAAGGACCCAAGGGAGTCTGTCCATGTTTCATTGAAAATGACAAGAAGAGAACTGCAAGGATGGGAGAAAATCATGGCAGCAACCAATGTTCATGTCCCCACATCACGTAGCGTGTGTGCCTTTCCCATTCCCGTGGTAGTTCTCTGTAGATGATGGTGTTTGTCTGTGTTTGATGTTGTACAGGATGTTTACTGTGGTTATGTTGCTGTTGTAACCTTCACCTTTGCCTTTCCGGCTTCTCTTCACTTAGTCATCATGCAGCCTTAGCTCCCATTTCTTGCATGATCAGTCCCAAGGCAGTAAATGTGAGTGAGGCATCTGGCTCTTAACTCTGTACATAGATAGGTGTCTGATCGGGTATCTCATTGGTGTCATTTTCTTTAGAAATGCCATCTAGTGGAAAACACGGGGAAGTTTCAGATGTCAGCACTTTCTATTGGCATGCTAGGGGTGAAACTAGCAATTTCCTTCCTCTTTCCATTTCATTTAAAAATGAATGGCCCTGTCTTCCTTAAAGTTCAGAAGACCTAAACCTTGCAAGTGGCTGGGAGTATACTCTGTTAGTGAGTTACCTCCCAAGCTTTGAGATTTCCTGGAGAGAGAAGCACTGTACTTCACTCAGTCTATTCTCTTCCCCTTTTTTCCCCACTTCGGAAACAGAAGTTTTTGTCTCTATTTAACAGCTAATTGATATGCCCAAAGCCAGACTGGACTGATACCTTCCAAGGCTTACAGCACATCTGTGATCTTTCTGTTGATTTTCCAAAAGGGCCTGTCTTCTGAGGTCTTTAAAGGGCTGTCTTAGACTTCAAGCTACTTTTGTCACCTTTCAAACTTGGACTATTCAAAGGTGGGTATTGGGGAAATAAGCCGTTGGTCGCTGCCCTGGCCATTGGAATGTAGTGTATCTTCATTCTTGGAGCAGTGTTGTTGGATTTAGTACATTCCTATTCTTTTAAATTGCTGTTAGCAGAGATGTTTCCATAACTTGTTACAGAGTGCATGTGGTCTGCTGTCCTCTGCATAATATCTGTCACTGATGGAGAATCTGCCATGACACCTTGGGAAATCGTTCCAGTGGTTAACCACTCATCATTAAAAATTTACAACTTATTTCTAGTCTGAATTTGTCTAGTTTCAGCTTCCAACCAGTGGTTTGTTAGACTTTTCTCTGCTAGATTGAAGAGCCCATCATTAAATATTTGTTCCCTACATAGGTACATCATGTTACTAGAGTAGGTTAAGGGGTCAGTTAAATAGAGTGAGCTCCATGAGTCTGTCAATATAAGGGCAGGTTTTCTAATCCTTTAATCATTCTCGTGGCTCTTCTCTGAAACAGTCTCCAATTTATCAACATCCTTCCTGAATTGTGGGCACCAGAACTGGACACAGGTTTCCAGCAGCGGTCAGATGAGTGCTGAATACAGAGGTACAATAACCTCTCTGCTCCTACTTGAGATTCCGCTGTTTCTGCATCTCAGGATCACATTAGCTCTCTTGGCCACAGCATCACACTGGGAGCTCATGATCGGCTGATTATCCACCACAATCCCCAAATCTTTGTCCATCGCTGCTTCCTGGGATCGAGTCCCCCATCCTGTCAGTATGGCCTGCATTCTCTTTCTAGATGTATACGTTTACATTTAGCTGTATTAAAGTGCATAGTTTGCTTATGCCTGGTTTACCATGCAATGCAGATCATTCTGAGTCAGTGACCTGTTCCCCATTATTTACCAGTCCCCCAATTTTTGTGTTTGCAAACTTTATCAGTGATCTTGTGTTTTCTTCCAGGTCATCAATAAAAATGTTAAATAGTGTAGGGCCGAGAACCGATCCCTGTGGGACCCCACTGGAAACATGCCCATTCAGTAGTGATTCCCCATTTACAGTTACATTAACACCTATCCGTGAGCCAATTGTTAGTTCATTTAATGTGCACCCTGTTAACTTTGTCACTGTAGCTTTTTAATCAAAATGTCCTGGTACTAAGTCAAATACCTTACAGAAGCCTGTTACATCAACACTATTAACTTTATCTACCAAACTTATAATTGCATCAAAAAAATATATCAAGCTAGTGTGACAGGGTCTATTTTCCATAAGCTTATGTTAATTTAAATTAATTACATTACCCTTCTTTACATTAGGTTAACTTTCTTCAGTGTAGCTTAATTCACTGAGTCAATTAAAAGCTAAACGGAATTAAGGTGTTCACATGGGTTTATTGTGGTTTAATTTATCTACTTCAAATTCATACTTTTAGTTAATCCTGAATAACTTTCCTGGTTGTCTCTGTGTAGACATGTCTGAGATGCCATAACTCTGCCTATTTTTGTGTTACAATATCATCTCTCCAGGTTCCTAGTCAGTCTCAAATATAATATACTATAAAAAGAAAAGGAGTACTTGTGGCACCTTAGAGACTAACCAATTTATCTGAGCATGAGCTTTCATGAGCTACAGCTCACTTCATCGGATGCATACTGTGGAAACTGCAGAAGACATTATATACACAGACCATGAAACAATACCTCCTCCCACCCCACTCTCCTGCTGGTAATAGCTTATCCAAAGTAACTACTCTCCCTACAATGTGCATGATAATCAAGGTGGGCCATTTCCTGCACAAATCCAGGTTCTCTCACCCTCCGCGCCCCCCCCCCCCCCCACACAAACTCACTCTCCTGCTGGTAATAGCCCATCCAAAGTGACCACTCTCTTCACAATGTGTATGATAATCAAGGTGGGCCATTTCCTGCACAAATCCAGGTTCTCTCACCCCCTCACCCCCCTCCAAAAACCACACACACAAACTCTCTCTCCTGCTGGCAATAGCTCATCCAAACTGACCACTCTCCCCACAATGTGCATGACAATCAAGGTGGGCCATTAAACACCACCCTATACCGGAAACCTACTGACCGCTAATCCTACCTACATGCCTCCAGCTTTCACCCTGACCACACCACACGATCCATCGTCTACAGCCAAGCTCTGCGATACAACCGCATTTGCTCCAACCCCTCAGACAGAGATAAACACCTACAAGATCTCTATCAAGCATTCTTACAACTACAATACCCACCTGCGGAAGTGAAGAAACAGATTGATAGAGCCAGAAGAGTTCCCAGAAGTCACCTACTACAGGACAGGCCTAACAAAGAAAATAACAGAACGCCACTAGCCGTCACCTTCAGCCCCCAACTAAAACCCCTCCAACGCATTATTAAGGATCTACAACCTATCCTGAAGGATGACCCAACACTCTCACAAATCTTGGGAGACAGGCCAGTCCTTGCCTACAGACAGCCCCCCAACCTGAAGCAAATACTCACCAACAACCACATGCCACACAACAGAACCACTAACCCAGGAACCTGTCCTTGCAACAAAGCCCGTTGCCAACTGTGCCCACATATCTATTCAGGGGACACCATCACAGGGCCTAATAACATCAGCCACACTATCAGAGGCTCGTTCACCTGGACATCCACCAATGTGATATGCCATCATGTGCCAGCAATGCCCCTCTGCCATGTACATTGGTCAAACTGGACAGTCTCTACGTAAAAGAATAAATGGACACAAATCAGATGTCAAGAATTATAACATTCATAAACCAGTTGAAGAACACTTCAATCTCTCTGGTCACGCAATCACAGACATGAAGGTCGCTATCTTACAGCAAAAAAACTTCAAATCCAGACTCCAGCGAGAAACTGCTGAATTGGAATTCATTTGCAAATTGGATACTATTAATTTAGGCTTAAATAGAGACTGGGAGTGGCTAAGTCATTATGCAAGGTAGCCTATTTCCCCTTGTTTTTTCCTACCCCCCGCCCCCCGACATTCTGGTTAAACTTGGATTTATGCTGGAAATGGCCCACCTTGATTGTCATGCACATTGTGGGGAGAGTGGTCACTTTGGATAGGCTATTACCAGCAGGAGAGTGAGTTTGTGTGTGTGGGGGGGGCGGAGGGTGAGAGAACCTGGATTTGTGCAGGAAATGGCCCAACTTGATGATCACTTTAGATAAGCTATTACCAGCAGGAGAGTGGGGTGGGAGGAGGTATTGTTTCATGGTCTCTGTGTATATAATGTCTTCTGCAGTTTCCACAGTATGCATCCGATGAAGTGAGCTGTAGCTCACGAAAGCTCATGCTCAAATAAATTGGTTAGTCTCTAAGGTGCCACAAGTACTCCTTTTCTTTTTGCGAATACAGACTAACACGGCTGTTACTCTGAAACCTGACAATATACTACATCCTTCAACAGTCTTTGCCACACTTATAGTGTCTTGTTGCATTGATCACTACTGTGTATACCAGAGGCGATGAGTCACTTCTGTGAAAAGTAATAATTACAAGTTTGAGAGGCCTATCAGTAACAAAGGGAAACACTGTCTGGAATAACCGGCTAGAGACTTCCTGTGGGTGTTGCTGATTATTTGTCTCTGACTTTAACTGAAGCAGTTGCATCTTAGCCAGCTTATGGAATTGAATGACTTCTTAATTACCTGTGTCAACCCTGCCCCTCTTCCCTTCTGTTTGTTCTCAGCTAAGACAAGGCAGATGGCTAGCTACTTCAGGTCAGGGCCCTTCTCTGCCTGTGAATGCAGTCCTTGCAGGATGAGGCTCTGGTCCTGATTGAGGCCTGTGGATACTAACAAAGTGTAAACAAGTAAATCTACAAATGGTAACAAAATACATTCTTACAAACAAGCATCCAGAAACCCTTCTCAGCCCCAGCAAAGCCTTGTTTGGAAACATCTACCTAAAGTCTCCCCAGCCTTCACTTAGTGCACCGGCCCCAGAGCGTGTTAAGCGGGGCAGAGGGAGAAGGTGCTCCTTGCAGCATGTCCTAGTCACCAAATCTTAGATCTGGCGACTCCGGGCAGAAGGCAGGTTTGGGAACTGCAGACCCCTTAACCTAGAGCTGTTAGGCTAGATGCCAATGGAGCAGCCTGCTCCATGGAGCTTGATCCTGCAATCTAATCCGTGGGGGCCGATCTTTGCATGGCTGTTGACTTCACAGGGGCTCCAGGTGGGCACGAGTCTATCTGGATGACTCCAATTATAGGCTCAGAGTCTGACTGCAGGCCCCCCTTCTGTTTAAACATGGGAGCGCTGTAGCTCCTAGGCTGCATCTGAATGGGGCCCTTTTTTTCTGAAAGATGTACAGCAACTTGGTCTGACCCCCTGCACTTTCAATATACCTCTCCCCTGGGGACAGCTAGCTTCTATAGGAATACAGATCCTGTATAGCACTTGAAAGTTGTTTCATCTTGGTAGACTTCAAAGTAGCTTTCCTCTAGCGAGATTAAGATTTCAGATAAGCTGTTTGACGTACAGCCCAGTTCTACAAGAGGAAGGTGGAAGAAGAAACTAGAGATGATGAAACTGATCAGTTTGAACTTTGCTGATTGAATGAATGTTGAGTGACTGGCTTTGTTGCTAGGATTTTTCCAATTAGCTATTGGTATATTGAACTTCCATAAACTGGTGACACAGTGTCATTTTAAGACTCTGCCACTTTCCTCAAAAGTGGCCTCATGTATTTGGATTTTTTGTTTTTTTTTTTTGAAGGGGAGGGAGTGTAGTCAGACATAGTGTCTGGTAAAACCCTTAATATTTTTTAAGTTGCTGATTTAAGTAAGCCTTTTCCAAACTGGTGCTTTCTGAGGATTCTGATTCAAACCTGATTAGACCAACTTGTTTGCCGTGAGGTCTGCCTTGCACCTGATTTTGTCTGAAGGCCTTGGAGGGAGGTGCTGTACGGGAAGTTTGCAAACTGTAAGAATCAAGGGTAAGGCCAAGAAGCCTTTTTAGTCAACACCTGAGAGAGATTCTGGAATCTGTCTCCAAGACTGATCTCCTTGCGGAGAGGAAGTCACCACATGAAACAAGCTATGCCAGCCTGTGACCCATCTCTCCGTGCACTGGAAGGACGCCCTCTAGCAAGAAGCACTGTGCCAGCAGAACATCACCATCTCACTCCTTGGCTGCAGTTCCATCTCCCACTGAGTGTCCAGGAAACTGCGAGAGCTAAAGAGGCTGAACTCCCTGTTATCTTATGTATCTTTTCCCTTTTTGTCACTTCCACACCCTAGAAGTAAAAGGTTGTGTGCATGTCTGTGTGACCCCATCCCTAAAGTCCACACCAGGCAAGCACCTGAAAGTGTTTCCAGGTTTTAAACAGCCCTAAATATTGTCTCATAAAGAAAGTGTGTTCTGTGTCAACCTCAAGTCTCAGACAGTTAATCTGTCTGCTAAATGAGTTGTCAAACTTCTTATCAAGCATGTTCTGTTGGTCTATACTATATTATGGGTGGGTGGTGGGGGGTTGGATAGGAGGGCAGTGTTAGTTATGCAAAATGAAGTCTAAGAAGAAAGCTTTATAATTCTTTGGTTTTGTGGGGGAGACATTAGGGGATTTGGTTTCAGTGTCAGATATTTCCATTCAAATTATATATTTGGTAACATTCTTTAGTTGGGCTCTATAACCAGATAGTCAGCCACCACAGAAGAGTCCTTCCTAAAATTTATATAAGGATGTCAAGGTTCCTCCCCCACTCTGAACTCTAGGGTACAGATGTGGGGACCTGCATGAAAAACCTCCTAAGCTTATCTTTACCAGCTTAGGTCAAAACTTCCCCAAGGTACAAAATATTCCACCCTTTTGTCCTTGGATTGGCCGCTACCACCACCAAACAAATACTGGTTACTGGGGAAGAGCTGTTTGGACACGTCTTTCCCCCCAAAATACTTCCCAAAACCTTGCACCCCACTTCCTGGACAAGGTTTGGTAAAAAGCCTCACCAATTTGCCTAGGTGACTACAGACCCAGACCCTTGGATCTTAAGAACAATGAACAATCCTCCCAACACTTGCACCCCCCCTTTCCAGGGAAATGTTGGATAAAAAGCCTCACCAATTTGCATAGGTGACCACAGACCCAAACCCTTGGATCTGAGAACAGTGAAAAAGCATTCAGTTTTCTTACAAAAAGACTTTTAATAGAAATAGAAGTAAATAGAAATAAAAAAAATCCCCCCTGTAAAGTCAGGATGGTAGATACCTTACAGGGTAATTAGATTCAAAACATAGAGAACCCCTCTAGGCAAAAACCTTAAGTTACAAAAAAGATACACAGACAGAAATAGTTATTCTATTCAGCACAATTCTTTTCTCAGCCATTTAAAGAAATCATAATCTAACACGTACCTAGCTAGATTACTTACTAAAAGTTCTAAGGCTTCATTCCTGGTCTATCCCCGGCAAAGACAGAATATAGACAGACACACATACCCTTTGTTTCTCTCCCTCCTCCCAGCTTTTGAAAGTATCTTGTCTCCTCATTGGTCATTTTGGTCAGGTGCCAGCGAGGTTACCTTTAGCTTCTTAACCCTTTACAGGTGAGAGGAGATTTCCTCTGGCCAGGAGGGATTTTAAAGGGGTTTACCCTTCCCTTTATATTTATGACAAAGGATTGATAATTTTTGGCATTACTTTGGCTCAATTCCACTCCAGTATCAGAACTAACTTGGTGATTTGATAGTTGTATTGCTTTATTCTTTGTTTAATATTAGAGATGCTTTATTCATGTCATTAAATGTTTTGTTAAAAGTGACACTCACCATTTTTTTTTCATTAAGCAACATTGGTCTGTTACCTTTGCCCTAAAAGCCTGACCAGCTCCCCTTAACTGGTCTCTTGCTCGGTCCTCACCGACCGCTGAGGCATGCAGAGAGCAGGCTGCCTTTGCAGTGTGCTTGGAGAATCTCAGAAATCAGAGTGGCCCTGAATGCTGGCTGAGAGGGGTTAGAGGCCTGGCAGGGTTTGATATAAACGTCGATTTCAGCCCACACACTGAAATGGATGAAAAACTTGGTAACAATCAGCACAAGTGCGGCCTCCCTCACAGGGGCAGCCCCCTGCTGTCAGTACCCTCTGTAGCCCTGCTGCGAGCTCCGCCTAACCCCAGCTCTGACTCCTCTTCCCCCCCCTTAATTTCTTGCAACTGTAAAAACTGTTATATTGGAAAACATATATATATATATATATATTCAAATAAATTGCACCCCCCCACCCCCCAAAAAGGGGGGTTCTGCCAAGCCTGGTTCTGCAGCACTAACAGGGGCCTCTCGGGCTGTAGCTGAACCCATTTAATGCAGGTGCTGGCGGGATCTAGTGGAGCAATGAGTGTCTCTGTCATGGGGACTGGAGGCCTGCATTTGGAGCCAGGTTGCTGTAGGCAAACGACACTGATAATTCAAGTGCAGGCAAAACTGCTGTGTAGAAACGAAGGTCTCCTTGCCGCAGGGCAGGATGGACTCTGAGGTTGGCAATAGGAATTAGCTAATAACTCTTTGGTGACTGAGCTTGCTCTCGTAGGTGGAGAGAGCCAGATTTTTCAAAAGCATCTACTGATTTTGGGTTCCTTTAATCTTAGGGTATCCCTTTGAGACCTAGGATCTGACTTCCAGAGGTGCTGAGCACCCACAATTCCAGATGGGGCCAATGTTAGCTGCCGGCTTGCAGCACCTCTGAAAAATGAGTCTCCATTTTAGCACCCACAGTCATGCGTGTTTTTTACAGTTTGGCCAAATAAAAATCTTGTCAATCCTACAAAATCGTTTTCCTTTACTGAGTTGCCAGCAGGTGGTGCTGCAGCCCCTCACTTTGCTCATGGAATAGGGCTTTTTGAGCAAAACCAGAACAATGAATTGAATTCCTCTCTATGTGTGCATAATCCAGGAAGGCTCTTGAGGTTGGACGAATGGCTTATTGTATAAACTGTGGCAGCTTAAACACCCTGAATAGTAAAGCAAAATTACTCTTCTCTGTTCCCCTGGCTGGTTCATTGGGGGTAGGCCTCTGTGTTCCTCTGTCTCTCTCTAAGCACCTTGATTTCCATGGCTTGTTTAGTTTCCATGTTCTGTGATCAGAAAAACCCCTCCTAACACCAATGCAAATAATAAGGGTTTAAGTGCATTTCCTATCAGCCAGCTCTCTGGTAAGCGTGTAGCATGCGGCAGCCTCTTAAACGTATGCACAAGACTTGAGGAACAGTGGGCTCTTGTTCCCGCCATTAGTTCCTTCTTTTATAGACGTATTGATCACGCAGTGGCAAAACAAAATCGGAGTTGTGTGCACAGTCCACAAATTTAATTTAATCTCAATTCAGCAGCCACCAAATGTAATCCAACTGTAAATCTTTGTTCAAAGCTAGCTCTGAGCCAGAATTAAAAAAAAAAAATTAAAAAAAACAACCCTCAAACCAACCCCCCTAAATCAACAAAATGGTTGGCAAAGTCCCAGGACAGTGAACAGTATGTTTGTGTTTAATGAGTGAAAGGCTTCACCTGTATCCGACACCACTTCTACTGGACTGAGATCTCCTCACCAAAATTGAACCAGGACTGATTTTATACTTTGGCTGTGATCTAAAGAGTTGGACTATGCCAGGACCAAGATAATGATGGGAGATCAGATTAAATGAGTCTGGAATTTAGGTGGAGTCCCTCTTATGGTGGGAAGTCTGGCTCAATTAAACAGAGGGTCTCTTGCCCCCACTCCAAATTCCAATACTGTACTGGTTACCAGTCTGCATTGGTGAAGCTCAGAGAGCCCTTAGCAGCACTGTGGATGGTGCAGGACTTTATAAAGAGCTCCTAGTTAGTTAGTGGTCCTACCTTTATACGGTGTGCTAGGAAGATTGAGGGACAAGCTTCTGCCTTTATGGGGTGTTCCAAGCTCTTACTCTGCCATTGGGTCTAGTTGGCGGTGGTTGTACGCACTTCTGTTGTGACTCTGGGTTCGGTGCACTGGACACTGTCTAACCATGGTTTGTCTGCAATTTGTAGGAGCACTGTGTGTCTGCGCTGGCCCGTGTGGAGCGTACAGACTTCCTTTCGCCCATGTGCATTGGTGAAGTGGCTCACGTGAGTGCGGAAATCACTTACACCTCCAAACATTCCGTGGAAGTTCAAGTCAACGTGCTGTCGGAAAACATCCTCACAGGTAACTCCTGATGCTGCCATGTTCCATTTGCTTTGCTCTGGGGAAGTTGGTTCCCGGGAGAGCATGAAGCAGGTTAATTGGCAGGAGAGTTGCTCTTGCCTTATGGGGCCCTAGGAGCCTGATTGCCAGCCCTGTATTGAGGGGCAGTTGAAAAATCTCTCCTCAGTTTCATATTTGGAAAGCCAATAAAAATGATGGCTGCTCCCCAGTTGCTTCTGTCTGTCCACCAATCACTGTCCACTGAATACTGGCTGGCTGCGCGGGTTTTCCATCTGTCTGACAGCATCCTTCTCTGATAATCTGTCCTAGCTGGTAATAATTTACCAGTCCCCTCCAGTATGGACTCTCCCTTGCTGCACTCTGAACACTGTGGTGAGATACGAAACGCCAGTCCCAAGCAGCTCACCTTGAGGAGGGGATCCTGGAGCAAGAGGAACCTAGGGAATGAATCTGGAGACTAATAGGCAAAGGCTGAATCGCCTGGTAAGGCAGGTCTTGGACAGTAATGAACAGCTAAGTTAAAGTCCTCTAACAGGGATCGCCTCTCTGGAGAAGTCCAGCAGGATGGCTTGTGGCAGTCTGTGCTTGGGTGTGCTGGGAAAGGTGAACTCCCCTTTCTGAGATGAGGGCCATTGTGCAGTAGCTGCCTCCTGATTGGCCTCTACCTGGAGACTGCGCAATGATAGCTACAAAGATGGTTTCCAGGCGGCTGGGCCAGTTCAGCGAAGAGTGAAAGGGCAGTTTTGTCTTGTTCAGAGTTTCTGGACAACACCTGTGCAGACTCTTGCTGGGATCCATGTAACCTTCATGTCGTCGCTCCACGTTCTGCGCTGAGGCCTCCTGAGCAGATCCCAGAACTCACCAATCAGGGTTTCCTGGGCGCTTCAGTCCGTATTTGTGGGAGGGGAGCGATCCCCTAAGCCCAGTTCTTCCTCCTTTGAGTGCTCCCAGCACGCCAACACTGGTGCCGTCCTGTTCCCTAGGCGAAAGGCTTTTCCTTTCCTTTCCTTCTGGCCAGTGGAATCTGTGTGGACTGTGAAGCAATTTAAATAGGGGTCTGTGGCAAGCTCCGTATTCCCATTGGTGGCTTCCCTTCCTCCTCTCCCTGCCTCGCTCTGTGATCTCCGCACCGGGTGGGTAAATGTGTGTAAAAGGGTCTCTTAAGGGCCTGCCTACGCTATGCACCTCAGGAGGTTTGGTTAATATGTAGTTGTCCTCTGACTTGGTTACAACATGATGCCAAGCAGTAGCCTAGCTGGAACCTTAACCATGTCTTGTAGTCAAGCTAATGTCTTGGAACTATCCAAGGTTCCAGAGATGTCACTGTCCAGTGATCACGTCTGCCATTGCCTCTGTAATCTCCTCAAGTTTCAGAATGAAGATACTTGAGCTAACAAAGGCATATTTTGTATGAGCAATCCTAGTGGTAGAATAGCCCCAAGACTGAATGAGTTCTGTGTGCCAGTGGAGTCCATGGGGAAAGCTCTGTAACGAGTATTAAGTTTCTCTGGCGCACGTTTTCCTGGGAAAGGCTCCAACAGATCTTCAGTGGTACGGAAGAACTAGGATGTAGCATGACACTAGCAGTGTGCTGTAAGGTCACCCTGAGTCTATTCTTGTTAGCTAGATTGCCAGTGATACTGATGCAATCTAAGACTATAGCTAGCAGGTGAATTGATAAAAGCCTAGAAGACAGGGTTGTTTGCAGTCTTGTTGTAACCATGTAGGTCCCAGAATATTAGAGAGACAAGGGCTAGACCTGGCCCAGACCTGAAGAAAAGCTCTGTGTAGCTCAAAGCTTCTCTCTTTTGCCAACAAAAGTTGTCCAATAAAAGCTATTACTTCACCCCCCTTGTCTCTGTAGAAGGCAGGGTGGCAGTTTTGCTGTAATGTCTGCATGATGATTAAGACTTAGTGCTGCGTCTGTGAAGAAAGCTGTGCTGCGCAAGTCAAGCCCCTTTGGCTGCGTTCTCTTCCATGTGCAGGCTGTGAAGTAACCAAACACGTGGTTATACAACGGTAAGGAGAATGAGATGCAAAAAGAACAGGAGGACTTGTGACACCTTAGAGACTAACCAATTTATTAGAGCATGAGCTTTCGTGGGCTACAGCTCACTTCATCGGATGCATAGAATGGAAAATATAGTAAGAAGATTATATATATAATACACATACAGAGAAGGTGGAAGTTGCCATACAAACTGTGAGAGGCTAATTAATTGAGCTGTTATCAGCAGGAGAAAAACTTTTGTAGTGATGATCAAGATGGCCCATTTAGACAGTTGATAAGAAGGTGTGAGGATACCTAACACAGGGAAATAGATTCAGTATGTGTAATAAGAAAAGGAGTACTTGTGGCACCTTAGAGACGTTACCATGTCTCTAGTTGTACAGATGGGCTTTGCAGTGAGAGTTACTGCTGGCCATGTGGCAAGGATAACATGGCTGATGAAGGCAGCTTGGGACTTCAAGCTAGAGCAGGGTGGCAGGAGAGCAGTGCTTTACAAAACACTTAGCTCTGAAGAAAGCCTTCCTTTGCTGTAAAAGTGATTGGATTGCCTCTTTGTTGTCTTCTCCCTCTGGCCTGGTTCAGGTGTAGTGATCTCTCAGGTTTTGAATTCCTATTTCATGCTTGCTTTTTTCCTGGTGGTCAGAATTTTCTTCTCATTGGTGGAGAAGGAATCTTTCCTTGTTTCTCTTTCTAAGCCTGCCTGACTTGCAGTAGGGGCATAGTGGGGGGTGATACCTGTGCCTTACGAGTCTGTCTTTAGCCCTGACAAGTTTGCTTGAAGTATTTAAATGTAGTTGGATTGCTAGATGCTCTTTATGTAGCACCAGTGTTTATGTAACCATTAGTACGCATTCAGGGCAAGCCAAGTGTGTGAACACCATACACGCTTTCAGGGCTGTTGAAATTGTCAGAACTCCATTTGGCTCTTGTTGCAGTTTTCTCAGTGCAGTGAAGGTTTAAATGCATGGCCACAAAAGAAGACTGCAGTTAAATGTGGTGCTATGATTTTCTTTAAAATATACTCTCTTCCTTTGAAGAAAGCAGCCCCGCATTGTGGTGTGCTCTTAGTGTTCAACTTGTGTGTCTAATTAGAACATAGTGTTGACAGCATACGCAGTAAATATTTAGTTTTACATTTTAATAGTGATGAGAGGATGGGCAGGAAAAAAGAAAAAATTACTGCTATCTATGCTGTGTGTTAATGACTGTGTGTGATTTCTCCCCACCTCTAAGTTGCCCTGGCATCTGATCTGCTATCTGCATCAGAATGTTTTGTCTACACTAGATTTGGAGCAGGTACCACGTTCCCTCTTTGTTGCACTCCATGCTCTGGGATTCTAATACCTGTACGTGTTTTAGGTTTTGGAACTCAAACAATTGCTGTGTGTTGTTTTAAATTTTCAGGCAGGGTTGTTCTGATCCATTAGACGTAGTACTAATTTTGCAGACTCAGCTGCAGCATCAGGCTTTAGTTAATCAGGATGGTGTCTGTAGCTTAATAGGATGAACCTTTGGCTCTGGTTTGAGCTGAATATTCTCTTCCCAGGCAGTAGTAACCATGGTAACCCATTTTCATCTTCCCACATGGCAACTGCAGGAGGCTACATGCACAAGCTTTTTATGTTTCTCTTAAACTGGTGTTTGCGTTGACACAGGCACAACACTCCCTTTGTCAGACTCTCTCGGCAGAGCGGTGCTGCAGACCTGGCATGTCTGCACTCTGAGAAGTGACTTTTCTAATTGATTCCAAGGTTTCTGTTAAGCCTAATCTGTTGGTACATGTGTGCTCTGGTAAAGTCCTACAGGTCTCTTTCCAATACAGAAGGGGAAAAAAAACCCCAAAATTTTCAAACCCAAATGTCAGAATCTGCTGGTACCAGCCAACTGCTGAAGGCTCCTTCACACTCAAAGCTTCTAGGGAAAACTATTAAAATTAGCAGAGAGCTTGTGTGCTGATAGTCATGTCCGTCATGTCCTTCCTGCCTTGTTACTCGCAGCACCTGGCTGGGCGTAGATAGGTGCTCTTATCTTTTCTAACATTACGTAGGAAACTCTCCACCTTCAGATTGTGCCAAACAGTGCAGCGCCCCGGAATCCCCGCCGAAAGCTGAAACCCTTAAGACGTGCCCTAAAGGGGGGTGGCTGAGCGGGGAGGAGCTCCGCTGTGCAGAACCTCCTGCATTCTGTCTAGTACCACAGTCTGTGTACATGGAACACACGTTCCTGGGAAACTGCTGACTCTTGCATGTACACTGGGGACTCTGAATGGCCTGACGTGAAGTGTTGCTGGCTCAGGCTAGACTTCTTAGCTTTCTCTAACCCTCAGTGTTGGTCTGACCCTGGCTGTTAGCGGAATGAATGCATGGGGGCGGGCAATAAGGGGAGCGAAGAGAGCACACTGTCTCCAGAGGGCTCCGTGAAGGCTCTGGCTGGCCTGCTGGACACAGGTACAACCAGCACTTGTCTGCAGCTTTCTTGAAAACCTGCTGCCTCTTGGCCTTCTCACTGGAATGCTGGTGATCTTGGTACAGTTCACAATGGACAACACCCCAGTCTGCAAACTACAGTAGATAACTGAGGAGAAATAGCAGCAGGGCTGTGTGGATTTGGGCATGTGCTAGCAAGAAGGTCCAATGGGGGTGACCACCCCTTCATCCCAGATTAGGGCTAAGGAAAGGGAAGAGTTACAATCCCTATTGGGCTCCCCCTGTGGCTAGACATAGTAACTCCATCTGGAAGGGAGTGTCTTCCTGTTCTCCTCACTTTCCTTTTGCTTGCACAAGGTCTTGTTCATTGCCATAGTTTGGTGTCTGACTAATCCGCCCCCAGCCCTGTCTCTCGGAGCCACCCCCTCTTCCCAGAACCATGATTTAGCGTCAGTTGCTCTGTTGTTGCAGCCCCCACGCTTCTCTAGCAGGTGGATACTTATTCTAGTGAATTTTTTCAGACATGTGCATTGTACTCCTGTCAGGGTAAAAAAAAAAAAAAAAAAATCTAAATATATCCTGTAAAGTAAAACTTGAAATTAGGTACAATGATTTTGCTGCTTTAAATTGTCAGTCTAGTTTGTCAGGAAAATGTGACTTTAAAAAAAGTTTCGCCCTCAAGTTTCATCATCTTGTGACTTTAAACAGTAAAAATATTAAAATCCCCAGTTTCACATGAGGAAACCAGTGGAAATTACAGTTCAGCCTAAGCTATTCATAACAAATGAATAGATTAGATTTGACATCGTTTGATTTTAAGAGAAGCAAAGGACTAAACTAAAAACTGCATCAAAAGGTTGTCAAATCATTTCCATTTTAAGCAAGTTTTTTTTTGCAAACAAATTGCTACTCAATCTAGTAATGTGAACAGTTGCGGAGAACAAACGCTTGTGTTGGATCTGAGCTTGGGAGTTGATGCAATGTTCTGTTTGAGTAACAGGCCTGGAGGAGATTGTCTAACTCTTGAGCAAAGCAGAAATTTCCTTTATTTTAATTGCGGCGCTTAAAGGTAGCAACTAGATGAAAATAAATCTTGTTTGTGTAGTACCCTGTGTCTCCTGTTGCCTCTTGTAGCACTGAGGGCTGAGCCAGTGTGGGGGTTGGGCGGCTAATCTGAGCAGACGTCGTTAACTGACACCTTTTGTTAATGTCAAACCCTTCCAGACCTGTGCGAACCTACCAGTCCCTCCAGTGAAAGAGATCAAGAGAAACTAATGGTTGGTTTTCCTCTCTCATTCAGTGTTAACCTATGGATTTTTTTTGTTTGTGATGCAGCATATTAGAGCATCTCGTTATCATCCAGTTCATGGCTTGTCCCCTTCCCTTGTGCCTGAAGTGGGACTGTGGACCACCTGTGTAGTCAGTTTCCCTAGCCTTGTG
Organism: Natator depressus; assembly: GCF_965152275.1. NCBI lineage: Eukaryota > Metazoa > Chordata > Testudines > Cheloniidae > Natator > Natator depressus. Next base: position 21,897,784 of record NC_134251.1, on the reverse strand, counting down.
CTGCCTTCATAATGCAAGTCATTCAGAAGCCTCTCAGCATCCTGTATGTTGAGAGGGGTTTCTTGCTCGGTTGATCAATGGATTGCAAAGTAATGTGTTCACTGTCGCAGGGTGAAAAGCATATGAAAACCCTACGCTTTATCTCACCACTGCTGCAGTTTGTCTGCGCTACCAGTCTGAGAGAAGTGTAAAAAAATTACTCGCTTTCACCTTCTGTTTTTCTTGTTCTGTCACAATGCTGCCATCTGGGAGGTGCAGACACTGAAAGAAAATGTTTACATCCAAACTGTTTCTAGGGAAAATTTTTGAAACCTCTTATAAATACTAAACTTTTTATTAACGTAGCCTACACTTAGGGCCTAAGCTACCAGGTCCTGAATGTATTTTCATATACTGCTCACCTGGACCCTAACTAGTATATGTCTTAAAAGTAGCTGAAGAGCCTCATGTGAGAGATGTGCTAGGACAGGGGTTCTCATACTGGGCGTCGGGACCCCTCAGGGGGTCACAAGGTTATTATGTGGGGGGTCGCGAGCTGTCAGCCTCCACCCCAAACCCCGCTTTGCCTCCAGCATTTGTAATGTTAAAGTAGATAGTGTTTTTAATTTATAAGAGGGGTCGCACTCAGAGGCATGCTATGGGAAAGGGGTCACCAGTACAAAAGTTTGAGAACCACTGTTCTAGGATTACAGGGTATTACTGTTAAGGAACGGTTTGTGCAGGTTAGTTCAATAGTCTTGAATGGTTTTCCCCTTCCATTGAGTATAAGGCTGTGTCTACACCTCACTTTCTCTGAAAATGTCCGGCGAGTTCCCTGCCACTGGACAGCCCTACTATAGGATCTCTAGCATAGACAAGGCACTGCTGTTCCTGTCGGTGTATTTAACCTTGCTCATAGCAAGGCTAGATGACGTGGTTCAGGGAAGAAAGCCGCCAGCTGCCAATGCCTCGTCTACATCAGCACTACCATTGGTGTGGCTGCCTCCGTGTTAATGCAATGGTACACAGGAAAAGCCGGGTCGGGGGCATCGATACTGAGGCTAATAGTCCATAGTAATAACCTGCAGCTCTGTAAATGAGCCAGAGGCCTGGATGTTTGTTGACTTGCAGTATTTGGAACAGTCATGAAACCCTACCTTTCTTGAGTTTGTTGACACTTAAGTGATTTTGCATTGCTGTGAATGTGATGTAAGATTTCAGGCTAGAGTTACTGGAGCAACTTTTCTCACTTGTCTTAATACACTTTGGCTAATTCAACTGATGGTTTTAGAAGAGATGCTACTGTAAGTATTGGTAAAATAAACCTTATAGTAATTATTTCCTTGACAGTTGGAGTGACTTGTGCCTCAGTATCCTTGAAGTCAGCAACTACAGTTTCTGAAGAATAGACTGAGCAGCAAGAAGACCCAGGGTGGTTTTGGTGCTAGCTTGGAACTCAGACTCAATTTAAGTTCTGCCCTTCACCACGGACTTCCTGTGTGATCTTGGTCAAGTCACTTAGTCTCTCTGTGCCTCAGTTCCCCATCTGTACAGTGGGGATAATGGCACTTCCAGGCCTCACAGAGATGGTGGATAAATGCTTTAAAGATTGAGGCATTCTGAAATAACGGAGGCCACACACCTAAGATAGGAGACTTACCTTTATGCAGTATAGGTCTCTTCCTGCTTGCTGTCCCAGAGATTTGCATCCAAAAGCAGAGTTTGTAGATCTAACCAAATTTGTTACACAGTCTACCCTTGTTTCCAGTGGCTTCATTCATACAAGAGCATCATGATGAGGAACAATTTTGCTTTGACATTTGCCTAGAGTATCCATAGCAGTAGCCTTAAAAGCCACATCTATCTCCCTGATTTACCTAAACCCCTTGTTTTAGAAGTAGACCAGCTATGCAAACTCGAAGTACTGCTATTCAGAAGAGGGGCGAGAGACTGATCACCTAAAAGCACAGCTGGGTAGAGGATTCCTTTACAAGGCCGCAGCGTCTCGGGCATTGACCCTCCTGTGAAGCTGCTGCTGTTCTCGGAGCCCTGAGACCACCAATAGAAGGCAGGTGTAAAGCAGGTCTGGCAATTACAAGACTCTGAGTCACTTTGTGAGTATCGTGGTAACCACCTCAGCAGCACCTGCAGGGAAAAGCAACAGTAAGCCAGGCTCTGCCCAAGAACAGCAGCAGCTTAATGGCAAGAGCGTCACTAACATTAAGAACAGCAGGTCGACATGGCAGAGTGTGCAAGGGGCAGCAGAGGTCTGAATGCTGGCTGTTGGTGCAAAGAAAATTCTGGCTAAGACGGGGAGCTGCTGCAGCATGCTGTATTGTCAGTGACCTCATTATAATGGTGATGAACCACGCAGTGGAAGAGAGGGTTGGGAGATGTTTTGGAGACTTGGCACTGTAAATGTTGCTGCTCGGCCATAGGAACAGCTGACCTTCATGCGTTCCTGCATCCAGCTTCAGAAAGAATTTGAGTATCTCTACTATCCCTGTAGGCATTTAATTTACGTGGGGCTTGGGGGTCAGCATGGCTGCTCTTGGCGATGGCCATTCATGCCCATTCCTTTGCAGAAAATATTTGTTTGTTAGCGACAGGCATGTCTACAGGTTCAATCTCCTCTTCTACAAATTGTCAGCTAATAAAAAATACCATGCAAAGCAAGAGATCCTCCTCTCCCAATTCTCCCCTCCTTCTCACCTGCAGCACTAACAATGCCAGGATTTTCCATTTTACTAGTCAGTTCGGGCAATGCCTTTATACTTCACACAGTCAGCTTTGCAACAGTAATATTAAATATCAAAATAGTAAACATATATGGATGTGATTGCAGGAGAATTGCACTGGAAGAGAAGTGCAGCTCTTGAGTGCAGCTCTTAAAATACTCCTTGGGAATTACAGTTCTGATTATTTTTATTAAAGAATGGGGGGGGGGATTTTTTAATGAACTTGTTTTGCATAATTTAGTGCACATTGTTCAGAGGCCTGAAAAGGGTCTGCTCATGTGGTTGCCATGGTAACCATCTTGTCAGGATGGTTTTAGTTGGGTGTAACAGTGATTCTTAATCCCAAAAGCGTGTTGTCAAGTCCACTCTCAGTCAAAGTGCAGCAGAAACGTTTTCCATATTATTTGCCTGAAAAATGATGCAGAATCGTAGCTAAATGCAGCATTTCTATTAGTGACAGGAAGTTCATGTGCAGCCCTGGCAGGACCTGGCCTAATGAATGTGATTTAGCAGCATCTATTCAAGCTCAGTGCGTTCTTGTACCCATATTTTGCTCTTGTGTGGGTAGCCTGCTTTCGTGGCAGATCTGCTCAGGGTGTGAAACTGGGCCCTGGGTTCTGCAGGGAAAGGCTCCTGTTGTCGGGAAAGGTTTGGAGGAAGCCAAGCTGATGTTTGAGAGGCTTGTAAGGTAAGCCTGGGAAGTCTGGGTACCCTCTTCTTTACTGGGGACATCTTGTTGAAGCTCCCAGTTTTTTTTAGGGAGGTCTCTTGCAGGGGGCTAGAGATACAGGTACCTAGTGCTGGCTTGGACTAGTCTCCAGGCTACAGGGACAGGCTTATTTGTTGCAGGCATTAAAAGAATAGTCAGCAGCAACTGTTGTGATGAAAGTCGGATGTTTTGTAGTTAAAGTAAGGGGAGGGTGTGCCTGGAAGTCTGATCCTCTGTGCTTCGAGCACCCACCCAGACACTGCCTCACTGCCAGGTCCTATTGCCGGTTCTTTTGTGTCTGACTCCAGAGCGCGCGCTCTCCTAATGTCCCCCATGGCCTTCCAATGAATTTAAGGCATTCATTTATCACAATGAGCCGTGTGGGGCAGTTTGGTGTGGCAGGGGGGGCTAGCTGGACGATTGGAGTTTGACCCTTCAAATTTCAGACAGATGAGAACCTCGCTGTCGGGTATAGAAATGACTGTCACTTGTGTAGGCTGAGATCCCCACTTGGGAATCTGCATCTACAGTTTGGTGCTTGCTCCACTGTGAAGAAGAGATGATGTAGGGTCCCATGCTGCACAGGGAGGCCACAATGCTACCGATTCTAGATGTATGCTTTCCTCTGCAGTTTGCCTGGCATGCCGCAAACTCTCCTGTTTTATAACATGCAAACTTGCTGCTGGGAATATTGGAAGGAGATGGCACAGCCAACTTCAGCAGGGCTAGAGTAGATGGGCCTCACCTATCTCCGACTTAAAGATCTGTCAGCCCAGGATCCGTCACCACCCCTGGCTGGCTTGTTAATGGCTGTATTGACAGCAGGCCAGTGCATATGATGGAGTGCCCAGACCAGAGGTGAATTACCGTCCATTTATCTAACAGCTCTGTCTTGGCTGAATAGTTTGCACGCGCCATAGATGCTAGTTTCTGAGCTTGATGTTATTGGAGTCATTGACCATTTGACTTCTGGAAATATTTAGACATAAAATAATCCTGTCAGAAGGAATTCCACATTTTGTTATATAAGGTTTTTTGGCAAGATATTTGGAGTTTTTAAATTCAGTGTCAGAGCTAATTTGGCACTGAAAACATGACTTTGACTTTTTTTTTTTTTGAAGAACGCGAGAGCTCATCTGGTCTCCTTTCATATCTGCTCTGTATCCTTCCACCAGCTAATCTTGTACCTGTATGTATTGTGTTTAGATGCTTCCCCAAAGGTAGGATTCATTAAACCACGAGTTTTTAGAAATTGTGCAAATAAACATTAAACACATGAATTCCCAACCCCTGCTCTAAACACGAACCGTGATCTTCCTCCTCAGTGGTTGTTTCATGTACAGTGCACATTCTAAACCTTCAGCAGAAGCTAATGAGCCCCTGCAGCACTTGATAAAATCCAGCTCCTTTGCATTATACTGGATGCTTGTTTTAGCTAATTTCTAGCAATCATTAGCATTTAAATCTGCTTTTTAAAAGGTCACCCTGCTTAGCAGGTCAAGGTGCCACTTAGCAGTAACATTGCAGTCAGAGGGCCTGTGTCACTCAAACAACTTGCTACACTTACACATTTAAGGGACAAAGCGCTAACTGTCTGTACGGCTGCTATGGAAGGTTCAAGCAGCATTGCTGGCAGGATAGCTTCCTGTCCATCTCTTGCCGAACGCAGCGGTTGGCGCATGCATTTCTGCCAGTCCTGGAATTCCTCAGTCTGACCCAATGTGGCATAATAGACTGAGTGGGCAGTCAGAACACAGCATGTGCTAATGTTATACTGGAGCCTCAGTCTCTTAAGCCATGACAGTGTCACTTGGTGATCAGCTGCTTGCTCGTGTGCAGCTCAGACACGACAGGCACCAAAGAGGTCTGCTGTAGCAAGTGTTCCATGCTCACAAGCAAAAACATGATGATGGTTCTCTGCCATTGTTCAGCTCTTTCTCTGATGCTGGCACATGGCATCCAGAGAAGTCTCCTCAAGCCCATTCCCTGGTCGGGGGGGATGTGGGGGGCGGGCTCTGTCCTCAGTGATGCTCTCCCTACATATTCCTGTAGAATGAGCATGGGGAAGGGAGGACATGAAGCTATGTGGGGAACACCAGATAATCAACTGGAGCAAAGCCCTAGGCCTTGGGAGGCTTAATTAATGGTTTATACAGCTCTTTGCCATTCTCCAGTCTCTTTGGTGCATCTCCAGGAAATGAGCTGCTATATCAGGGCTTCTTGCTTTTGTTACCGATCATCCTCAGCGTAGCTTTCCTTGTACAGAATTTATGCTCCTAAAGTGCTACACAGGCTTCACTGTCAGGTGTTTCCAATGTATCTGTATTTCTAACACTTTTTTTTCTTTTCTTTTTAAGGTGCGAAGAGGGTGACTAATAGGGCAACTCTGTGGTATGTGCCTCTTTCTCTAAAGAACGTGGACAAAGTCCTGGAAGTTCCTCCTATTCAGGTAACTACCTATACGTTCGCTCAGAATCCTCACACTCAGAACTTTGTGTATGCGTTTGCAGAGATTTGGAGTAGGGCGTATTCTATTCCAGAGTCTTAACGTTCATTTTTCTAATTAAAAGTTGACATGTCTCCCTCCAGGCCAGTCGGAGCAGGTGCAGCATCAGAGTAACACTAGCTTTGCTATTACGATGTCCCATTTCAGGGATGTGGGCAGTTTTGTGTTTCTTCTCCCTCCCCCCTCACTCCTCTTTGAGGAAAAGATGCTCTGACTAAGGTAACTACTGTATCTTCACCACTTTGACGGTACTGAAGCAGGTGGCAGTGATCTCAGGAAATACTGCACCACAGAAAATGAACTTCTTTACGCCATAGCCAAGTGAGACTTAACCAGTTAATGCAAGAGAGCAAGGCATAAATTAAGCTATTGAAGTCTCTCCTTTCTCCTTTAAGTGGGAGAGCTGACAGACTTGGCTTTGCGGAAGGAGAGGATGCCGCTCTTCAGGACTCAAACTGGCTGTTTCCAGAAGGATCTGTAGATGCTTTGAGGCCAGACTGTACTTTTGAGCTCTATTTTCACTAGATACAGCGACCAAGATGCGTAGACCTGGAAGGGGTTCAGTACCTGTGTGCAACCCACAAAAAGGCTGGTACTGAATTTACCGGATAAAATAGGTGTGCTTTGAAGAGCAACAAAATGACACTAGAAGAACTTTCTTTGGCTTTCAAGTAATTAAAGTGCAGGGATGAAACAGAGGAGTCTGTATTTTGGTGTCAGAGTGACAAATCCTTAAGGATAAGGATGTAAAAATAAATGACTCATCCTAAACTCTCCTTCTAAATAAACATATGTTCAGGAAAATGCTTTGTACAGCCATGTGTGCGCCAGAAAATCTCTCTAGCTAGTCTAGACTAATCACCTGCTAAGTGTACGTATGTAACAGGGTTCACTCACCACGGTGGTGCTGCCTGCTGGCCGTCTTGGGAATTAGCTCTGTGCCCTCTTCAGGTGGTGTCTTGTTGTTGTCACTCCTGGTCTAGGGCCCACGTCTCTCCAAGGACCGCAGCATCCTCTTCAGTGACACAGCCCTCTGCCCGTGCCACACACTTAGGTGGACCTGCAGTCTTCTGTTCAGCCACTTCCCTTAGTAGCTACTGCAGCAACTTGTCTGGCCACTTCCTCGTGGCCCCAGCGTCCTCTTTGCCCTTGTCTCAGGGCCTCAGCCTGCAAATGCAGCAGCTAGCCAGGAGCGCTCTCTCACTCCCCCTGTCCCTGCTCGCAGCACTGTTCTGTCCAGGGTGCTGGCAGTTCTCTCAGCCCTCCAGAGACACAGTCCTCCCTCCCTAGACTCCCAGCAGAGAACTGAACTCCTCTGCCCTGCAGCTCCCTTTTTATATGGGCCTGCTTGGTCCTGATTGACTGACTGCCTCCTGCGCAGCCTCCCTAGGGCTCTATTAACCCCTTAGAGTCCAGGGTGGGGAAGGCACCCCATCACAACAGAAAATACTTTGTCAAGTTAGAATTAGCTTTTCACCCCATCCATATGTCCTGTAATTCTCCTTCTCCTACAATCAGAGTTCTAACATGTATGCAGTCCTCTAAAATACCTTTTGGTTGACCCCTTCTACTGTTAAAAAAATATATATAATCCCCCCCCCGCCCCCAAGTCAGATATAACTGAGTGACCAAAATGTCAGGTTCGATATACCTGAGTTCTCTGGGGCTACAGGTTTTGAGGAAGGTTTTCCACTACTCCCAGCTCTTCTGTGCCAAAGTGTTGACTTGGTTTGCTCAGTACTGGGACTTGAGGCCTGATCCAATTTGGCCTGCTTGAGTCAGTGGGATTCTTTCCATTGACTTCAGCAGGAGTTGGATCAGGCTCTTGGTGAAGAATTTAGGTAGGTTCTTAAAGGTTAAGAGTAGTAAGAAAAAACCTGGAAGGTGAGACTACAGAAAAGAGATGTGGGAAACGGGTGTAACTGTCTAGTGAAATTGCAGGACGCCTCAAAAGTGAGATTTATGGGCTTTCCTGTCATGGCCAAAGTCTTTATATTCACTGGTGAATGCTACATGTAGTAAACCACTTACTTCGACATGTGAAGTGGCCTTTCCTTTGTGGTGGTGGGCTTACATTTTGCTTTCTGACAGCGTGAGGCCTTTCTCCTTCCAGTCTCTAACGAATCATGCACACCTGTGATGTGTCATAACTAATGATTGGGTGCATGATTTTACTTTCAAATGATCTTCCATGTTTTGGCATGTCAGGCGCCTTGACATAAACTCATTCGTTGCCTAACAGACTCTTAAGGGAACTGTAAACATCAACACAGCTCTTCAGTTGGCTCTGCCAACATAGTCACTGGAGCTACTCTACTTTTGAGTGCATTGGATTTGCATTGCCAAGAGAGGTTAATCCTGTTAATGAGCTGCTCCCTCTGGTCTGCTCCACCTCCAAGATTTTTCTCAGTATGTGTTAGAGGAAAATTCCTGTGACCGAATGAATCGAGAGTCTAAAGCGGGATATTTTTGTTCTTTACTCAGCAATTGTTTGCTTCAGACTTCGGGTAGCACATTCTCTCTCTCCCTGTACTCGGATGTCTCCTTCCAGGAACTCTTGAGTCCTTGAAGTCCCCTGCCAGTATGTTAGTGATCAATATTTCATCTAGCAGGATGGAGGATTCATATACCTCTTACCTGGAAAAGATTTGTTGAGCACAGAGCTGTGATCCCAGCATTTTCCCTGCCAAGCTACGTCTCTCACCAAACACATCTCTCCTTTCTGCCTCCAGATCAGAACAAGTTTATTTATCTGGTATTTTACTCTTCTTCCAGAGTACTAAGGACTTGAGTCAGTTTCCCAAACATCCTCTCCTCTTACCCTGTCTGAAAGGACTTAAAACCCTACTCTTCCTGTGATCTTTTATGCAATTTGTCAAGCTCAGACTTTGGTCATTTTAGAGGGTTTCAAAACCCATCTTAACTTGTCATCATGGTCAGAGCCCAAATAACAATTTGAAACAAGAGACTGATGCCTCCATTTAGATGATAAATGAGGTTTCATCATTACACCATCCAAACTTAATTGAGTTCTTTACAGATACACCTCTGAGGTCTGAATGAGCTGGCTGATGTGTCTTGGTTTTATTGAGTTAATATAATGTATTAAAGTCTCCAGTAAAAGCCATTGTTATGTCTGATATTGGCCTGATAATGGACGTGCTATTGCCAGCAAAATGTTAATTAGGGCATTAGGTTACCTTTCACGTGTTCCCCCTCACATGTATGAATGTGCTCTCCAAATCAAAATGGCAAGGGACAATCTGCCTACCCAGTACTTAAACTCTCTTTACTGGTGAGAAGCTGCTGTTGTCTAAGCTGTATTCTCTTCAGGACTGGTACTGATGCAATTTTGCTCAATTTATTTATTTAGTTCTTTCGGGTGGGTGAGAGAGGCAAGGAGACCAAGTGTGGAAAATTTCAGCCTAAAAGGTGACTGCTTCAGGAAGTCGTGTGTGGAAAGTGGCTTGTAAGAAAGTACCCTGAAGTGTGGCAGATGTTGTTAGATACCCACTCTAATATGTCTTGGGCTGGAGACTTGACTCCTTCAGGAGTGGTCAGCACCATGTGTAACTCCACCAGGTTCTCACCTCTGAGTTCTAGTCTTATGATGTGGTTAATGCTCATTGACTCACCAAAGATACCAGGCTTCTCCATAGCCATTGCTATTGTGTAATTTATGGAGAAAGTTACACTTAACTCTATTCTCAGCATGTCTCTAAAAATGCCATGCTAAACTAACTAGCCATAGGGCAAAGTCCTCTCTAGTAACTTTCTGATTTGTTTGTGCCGACCAAAGTTATCGGCACACCTGAACTGTGAGTACAGGGCATTGACTCTGAGCTAATAGGGTCCTGCTGTGCTGCACGTCTTCCATGTGAGAGCGGTGGGCAGTCAAACATCCACCTGGAGAGGCGGCCCTCTTCGGGCCAAAGACTTTAGACATCTTGCTTCTGTTGGGCTCTAGAGTGGCATCTGTAGGTCTGTTTGCTGAAAATGATGGAGATAAAAGTTGATCCCGTAGGCAACCTAGCTTAGTCCTCAGGATAAGTGCAGGAATTCCTCTGTGCAGGGCATCACTAGGGCAAATTCTGGAAGATTACACAGGCAACTTAGTAGGAGCCAGAGAACTGCCCCTCGTTATATTAGCATTGAGCAAGTTCAGCTGCCTGCATCTCAACTATAGAGGTGTGTTTTTCTGCTCAGGATCAAGTGCTGCATAATAGGACCTGTAGTTGCTGTAGCTACACCACTGCACAACACATATTGTTCGAAATTGGCTCCTGAACCTTGTGCTGGTATCCACTATAGCCAGCAAACCGATCTGGAATGCAGTGGCCACCAACACTTGTTCACTAACCTACTCGGTTAGGTAGCACGTAAACTTCCATTAGAAAGTTCCTAATCCTGTTGTTGTGATACTCTAGTTCCCCCCCATCCAACACTTGCCTCCGGCACTAAAGGGAATGTCCTGATAGCAGCAGCCTTGGAGGCAAATGGCTGAGGCTGGGCACCAGTTTCCCCGCTGGCTTCACAATGGGAAGCACTTCCCTGTCTGAACACTGTTTAATATTAAACACTTCTTACTGTTAACTCACTATTGATACATCATAAGACTTGCAGGGACTTTCTTCCATGCTGGGAATGGCAAATGTCACTCTTCTTCAAGATGACCACCACCATTAGGGAGCTGAGAGAAGTTTGCAAAGCCAGTTCAGTTATTGCTAAATGGTTGTACCTTTCTTTGGAGTACTCACCAGGTTTCTCCAGCACCCCCAAGCCGAGAACACCTAATAAGACCATTCTGCTGCCCTCCTGTAAACAAGCACTGACTTTGTTTGATAGGGCACTGTCATGATATTCTATGAGGAAATACGATTTAGCTGAAAGGAAGTTCATGCACTGATTAAAAGTGGCTTTGCACTTCATTGGGGAAGCAGAACCATGGGAAGAAAACTAGTTAGACAGCACTAGGACAACAGACCTAATATATTCACATGTATCCTCTAATCTTCCTACAACCCACCTCCAGCCTTCGGGCAAACAATAATTTTGCCTGTGTGGCTTTTAAAAGCTTCGCTCAACTGTTCCCTGGGGGGAGAATTCAATAACTCCTGAGCAACATTTATTAAAATGGTAAAGGGGAAGAAAACTCTTTGACATAGGGTTAGCCTTGGAACCCAAACCCAGAGTTACAATGAGAGGTATTGGAATGACGCTAATTACAATGGAGTTAGTGTAGTATAGTTACTGTAATAGCTTCTTATGGGGAAGGGGCTTCTCCCCGGACTAATCTGTTTTGCTGGAGGTAATGACCAGAAATCATAAGATTTAACTGATACTTCTGCATTGTTGGGAAGCATAATATGCAGTAAGAGGGGATTGTTCTTTAAAAACACACCCGCTTACGCTTCTTCTGGGGACCTGTTCTTAGTAACTGAAATGGACAAAGAATCCTAGCTGCTGAAGCTGAGTGAGCAGAGCTAGACTTGTTAAGCTTGGAAATGGTCAGAATCTTACGTTTTGAGGTAAGTGTCAGAAGGTCAAGATGTATAATGCAGAGACATTTCCGCTTGCCCCACTGCGCTGAGTAGACTACCTAGTTGTTCTGTACGATGTGCTGAGGGGCACAGTGTATGCCACACCAGGCATTGAGAGCAATACCGAAAGCAGGGAAGCACTGGTCCCCTTGTGCGTTTGGCTGTGAAAAGAAACTGTTTTAGTTTAATAGGACTTTGCCCCTATCGAGCACCGGGACAGGCAGCTCCGTTGGAAATGGCCGTAATGAGCTCCCAACCCGCACCCTGTGAGCGATAGCTACTGATCCTATTTCTTTGTCACAAAGAATGATTGACTAGACTGCTAGTGAAGTTCAGTAGCTGGGCAAATGGGGTCATGTGCAGAAAGTCTTAATGGGGGGAGTTTTGTCATTCCAATATACTGAGTGTATGGTCAAGCAAGCCATCACTCCAGTGTCAGGGCTACATAGCTAACTGATGTCACTGCTTAGTATCCTCCAGGCTTTCAAGTGAAATAGAAACTACATTTTGGGATAGTATTACCAAGCTAACACAGCTATTCATTATATAAAGTTGAAATGCTCTTTCTCTCTTCTTACATAGGCATAGAATTCCCTTGCAAAAGCCACTTACAGCTTTTAAATTCTGAACCACCCCACAATGTCCTGAGTGAAGAATATTAATTTAAATAGTCAAGCTTAAACAGCTGACATTCACCCCCAGCACAGGGACTGTGCATTCCTTTATCTGTACACAGCTAGATACACTGTGTTCAAAACAGTAAACAGTAGCTCAGGTTTGCCCATTTGTCTCCACATAGACCAGAGCAGGTGGGGCAGGGGATAGCAAAGGAGTAGATTTTTTTTTTTTTTTTTCCCCAGCTGGGAGCTGCTAAGGACAATTTAGTCAGATCAGTGGTAGGCTCTGAGTGAGTGGTTTTTTGTTTTTGTTTTTTTCCTCCCCCCCCCCCCCCGATAACTCTAGAATAGGCCAAATTCTGGTCAGTTACAGTGACGTAAATCCAATTAATTCCAGTTGTTCACTAACTCCAATGGAGTTTTTCTATATTTCCAGTTGGTGTGGCCAAGCAGGATTTGACCCAGCATTTACCTCTTATATTTCTGAAAACAAGACACACTGGCACACAAAGCAGAATGAGCATACTGCAGAGAAAAAAAGAACTAGATAAGTTAATGGATGATCAGTCCATCAGTGGCTATTAGCCAAGCTGGGCAGGGATGGTGTCCCTAGCCTCTGTTTGCCAGAAGCTGGGAATGGGCGATAGGTGATGGATCACTTGATGATTCCCTGTTCTGTTCATTCCCTCTGAGGCACCTGGCGTTGGCCACTATCGGAAGGTCAGGATACTGGGCTAGATGGACCTTTGGTCTGACCCAATATGGCCGTTATGTTCTTAATGTCTTTAGACAACAATGGCAGCAGCTACTTCCTCTGACTCTCTCTGCAAAACCTGGCTTGCCCTTGTCTAGGCTTAGTGGTTGGCACAGATACAGCTACACTGCTTGGGGATTGTAGAGTGCAGGCAAAGCCTGAGAGAATCTCCGATGTCTGCTTTTAGGGGATGAAAAAATATTCAGGGACAAGTCCTTCCAACAACCTTGTTTTCGCCAGGACGGTCCTCTGAGAGTGTGCTAGGAGGCAGCTGGGGGAGTGGACTTGGAAGGAATAGCCAGCAGTGTGAATGAGGCTTCATCTGTAGCACTCTCAGAAGTGACATGTGCTGGCTCTCCTCTGAGGGGAGAGGACCCCAGGAGAATGAGTAACCCACATGCCAGCTTCCTTGTACTAAAACAATTTGCCTGTTTCTTTCCTTGACGTCTGGAGCTACATAAAAGAAATTTTGTATGACTCCAGCCCTGCCATCTGGAGCCAAAGCTTTCCAAGCAGAGGAACAGCACCTGAAAGAGGGCAGCTTTCTTGTTCCCATTTAAGTCTCTGATCAACAATGTATAATTAGCTTGGAGCAACTGTCCCTTTCAATATTAATTCGCCACTTTATGGAGCGCTGTGTCCCCTGTGGGGGGATTGGGGCTTTAGCAAGCTGAAAGTGAAGCATCCTTGCTTCACCCAGAAAGGACAACTGTTGTGTTTTATGTGCAGTTGTTCCAGGAAGTAGCCAGAGTTTAAGCCCATCTCCAGGATGCTCTCCTGCGGAGTATTGATTTCAGAAGCACCCCAGTGTCTTGGTGCAAACCGTGAATGAGATCTGACCAAACGACAGACTGAGAGATTGTACTTCAGGGTTTCGCGTTGACAATGAAAGAATGCTTAGCAGGCTGCCGCTGCTTTGCTACAGTAACGAGAAGGCGTTTGGAAATAGTGTCATTCGAGGAAATCACCCCTAAAGTTCTGGCTGAAAGCTCTGTCCTACACTGCAGGTGCTTTCCGTCAAAACTCCACCAGAGCATTCCGCTCTTTTAAACTAGTGGCCGCTGCAGATTGTTCTGACTTGCCCGTGCGTGTTGGGTAAAGCCTTCAGAACAAGTTGTTTCTCGTTGCAATTGGGATTTAGGAATTACTTGTAATGGGAGTTGCGCATCCTGTGTCCCGGATGCTGTACACCTGTCTCCTTAGGCTGTACGCTCTTTGAGGCAAGGAGTGTTTGTTTACCTCTTGTAGAGGTCGGAGCCCATTATCAGTGCTTTTAAGATTGCATTGTGTGAGAGGCACAAACAGGGTCTGTGTACTGGTGCCTCTTCCATGTAATGCCTTTTGATAGTGCTTCTAATTCTGTCCAGTCGGAAGCTGGTTTTCTAGCTCTAGTTGGGGGGGGGGGGGAATGATGCAATGAGGAAAATGCTTGAATGTAGCTTGAGGGATTTTACAGAGACATTTTGCTGTTTGAAATGGATAACTATTTGTTCTGTGCTGTAAACGCTTTGGAAAGAGTTGGAAGTAACTGTACTTGACAGGTCTATAATTAAGACTTATTCTCTTTCAACTTTGGAATGAAGTGTCAGCAGCAAAATACTTAAGAATTTCATCATTATAACAATGAATGATTCCTGAAAGGTACACTTGTCTCACTGTTTGTAGCTATGTGCTGCTGAAAATTTGTTAAACTAGGGCTGTCGCGCGATTAAGAAAATTAATTACGGTTAATCAGTAATAGAATACCATTTATTTAAACACTCTTGGATGTTTTCCACATTTTCAAATATGTTGATTTCAGTTTCAATATGAAGTGTACAGGGCTCGCTTTATATTATATTTGCACTGTAAAAATAAGAGTATTTTTCAATTCACCTAATACAAGTACTATGGTGCAATCTCTTGATCATGAAAGTTGAATTTACAAATGTAGAATTATGCACAAAAAAAAGTTTTATTTTTGAATGCAAGGTCAAAGTTTAGAGCTTACAAGTCTACTCAGTCCTATCGCTCAGACAAACAAGTTGTTTATGTGTGCAGGAGACAATGCTGCCTGCTTCTTCTTTACAATGTCACCTGAAAGTGAGAACAGGCATTCACATGGCAGTGTTGTAGCCGGTGTTGCGAGATATTTACGTGCCAGATGTGCTAAAGATTTGTATGTCCCTTCATGCTTCAACCACCATTCCAGAAGACATGCGTCCATGCTGATGACGGGTTCTGCTCGATAATGAACCGAAGCAGTGCAGTCCGATGCATGTTCATTTTCATCATCTGAGTCAGATTCCACCAGCAGAAGGTTGATTTTCTTTTCTGGTGGTTTGGATTCTGTAGTTTCTGCATCAGAGTGTTGGTCTTTTAAGACTTCTGAAAGCATGCTCCACACCTCATCTCTCAGATTTTTGGAAGGCACTTCAGATTCTTAAACCTTGGGTTGAGTGCTATAGCTACCTTTTTAGAAATCTCAGATTGGTACCTTCTTTGCATTTTGTCAAATCTGCAGTGAAAGTTTTCTTAAAAGGAACAACATTCTGGGTCATCACCCAAGACTGCTATAACATGAAATATATGGCAGAATGCAGGTAAAACACTGAGCAGGAGACATACAGTTCTCCCCCAAGGAGTTGTCACAAATTTAATTAACGCATTCTTTTTTTTAACAAGCATCATCAGTATGGAAGTATGCCCTCCGGAATTGTGGCCAAAGCATGAAGGGGCATACGAATGTTTAGCATATCTGTCATGTAAATACCTTGCAATGCCGGCTACAAAAGTGCCATGTGCCTGTTCTCACTCTCAGGTGACCATTATCTCCTGTAAATGTAAACAAACTTGTTTATCTTAGCGATTGGCTGAACAAGCAGTAGGACTGAGTGGATTTGTAGGCTCTAAAGTTTGACATTGTTTTGTTTTTGAATGCAGTTATGTAACAAAAAATCTACATTTGTAAGGTGCACTTTCATGATAGAGATTGCACTATGGTACTTGTATGAGGTGAATTGAAAAATACTATTTCTTTTTACAGTGCAAATATGTAATATAAAGTTGAGCACTGTACACTTTGTATTCTATGTTGTAATTGAAATATATTTTAAAATATACAAAAACTTGCAAAATATTTAATACATTTCAATTGCTATTCCATTGTTTAACATTGCGATTAATTTTTGAGTTAATCGCTTGATTTAACTGATTGATCGACAGCTCTAATTAGAACATGTACAAGGTGTGCTCAGGTTATTCCAGTACTTTGGAGAGGTCAGTGATTCAGTCAAAGACGGTGTGTTACCATAATGAAACAGCTGCATTGCTTTGTAGACCCTGGGAAAACATAACTTATAGAAATGAACTGTTGTGGTCTCTCTGCAGGCACACCAGGTGTAGCTTCCTTTTTACTTGCCTTGGTCCTCTTTAGAGAAAGTAGCAAAGTTTTATGTCCCCTAAATGAAGCAAGGAAGTCGATCAGTCTGAAAACCAGCAAGGTATATGTACACCCAGGAGCGAATGAATTCTGTGAACAAGATGTGCATGGCCTCGGTTAGGGGCTAACTAAAGTGACTGGCTGCACTGAAGGTGGCTGAATCTTTCAACCTGTGACACCTCCAAGGGCAGGAACGCCTGGCAGCGAGTCACTGATGAACACTAGAGATTCTGGCATAGAGGAGGAAGCGAGTGGCTGTGCACACACCCATTTTCCCCCCTCACAAGCCAGCATGGCGCTCTGCGTCTTTGGTCCTGCACTAATAGTAATTGGACAGATCTGGTTTTATGTGATAACTAGGGCAGCCATGGAATCTCTCAGCATCTGACAGTACTGAGGGCAGTACCTGTTCATCTGTGGATCCCCAGTCACACATCCTGGGTCTTTCCTCTGTGGTGTAACTGTGTGACCTGTGTGTTCTTTCCCTTCAGTATGCATGGAAAGAGCTGGAAGAGGAAGGAAAAAAACGGTATGAAGAGCAAAAACTGGAACGACTGGTAACTAAACAGAGAAATGGGGACATCATCTTCCCTGTAATCAACCCAGGTAATGCAGTCAGCCAGAGTGGTGATTTCTTAAGAAATCCTTATTTAGCTTGCAAAATTCTTCACACGCTCCTTATCTCAGGCTTCCAAACTAGTAGGATAAGACAGAGTATTAACTTGGTAGAACAAGGTCTTCACTGCACCAAAACACGAGTTCTCCACCTTGTCCGTCCCGAGACTCCATGTTGTAACCAAAAAAGGTTTTGGGTCCCACTCCCGTTTGCCTAAAAGAAGAGGGTGGGACTGGCTGAAACCCCCAAAACTTGTTTGCAGACTCCAGGATGAGAGCCCGAGAGTCGGACTGAGGCCTCCATCTCTGTGGGGCGGTTAACTTAGGACTCTGGGGAAGAAACTGAAAAACCTGTTCTGTAAGTTCTTATAACATGCTGACTTTGGGCTGTGGTGGAGATCTGCACTTTACTGATAGGGACCCACATTTCCTCTGAATTTTCATACTGCTTAGAACGTGAATTGACACATTACCTGGGTGTATTGCCAGTAACAGTCTTTAAAGAGTGCTTTTCATCCACTGATCTCAGCTCTTTACAAAGGAGGTAAGGATCAGATCTGCCATCTTACAGGTGGAGAAACTCAGGCACAGAAGTTAAGTGACTTGCCCAAGGTCACCCAGCTGGCCAGTGGTAGAGCCAGGGATAGTCAAATTCTGTTGCTCTATCCACTAGGCAACACTGTCTGCCCTCCTCAGACTGTGAGGTATCCAGCTCGGAGGGCGTGGAACGAAGTACAGTTTTAAAGGCTAGCCAAGCACCCCCCCGCCCCCCTCTCTCTCTCACTGATTAATGGAATGCCTCAACCCACCTTTCCATTTCCCCTCACCTCATCCTCCTGTCCCTGGTAGAAGGGCTCAGGAAGAACTTCTTCCATGACTTACTGGTAGAGGAAAATGGTTCTTAGGGTTAATATTGGCATGTTGGTTCTTCATAGATTTTTTTTTTTCCATGTAAGATCCTGCTCAAACTGCAGGTGGGACCTGTCTTCCCAGTCCATAAACCCAGGAGTCGTAGAACACTTTCCCTGGACTTACCACTGCTCCATATTCCTTCTCGTTACCTTGTGATTCCCCGCAGGTGATGTGTGCTCTGGGGATGCCTGCAAATAGACAGGCTGCTGTT
Source organism: Natator depressus (assembly GCF_965152275.1). NCBI lineage: Eukaryota > Metazoa > Chordata > Testudines > Cheloniidae > Natator > Natator depressus. The sequence goes on along the minus strand of NC_134251.1, from coordinate 21,879,782 downwards.
CTAGGCTACAAGAAGGGCAGCCCTGCAATTCATTCTCTTCCTGTTTCTGCAAGACTGGCGTTATAAGAGACCATGTTGAGCTCCCACCCTGACGTGTTAATCTCATGCCTTGTGGCTGCCCGTTCCACTCAGATGTACTTGTAGCTATGCCTGCCAGACTGGCCTCTTACAGCCCGGGCCCCAGACATTCCCATCAGTACCTGACCGTCGAGATTACTAGTTCTATTCCTTGCATACCCTGACCTTTTAAGGATGATTCCCTGCTCATTCCTCCTGCTTTTTAAAGGCTGTTCAGACCAGGATGTGCTGATCTTTCCCTGGATATTGTCAAGATAAGGTATTGCCAACCTCAAGAGATCAAAACTCATGACTCAGGCTATCAATCATGATTGGCCCCAAAAAATCAGACTAAAAAACATGAGTATTTTTTTAAATCATCTTGACTTTTAACTCCCCTCTATTCCTCTGCCGATGTGTGAGAGAGAATTTCAGGTTGAAAAGTCAACCTTTTAATATGCACAAAAATACATACCTCTCTCTGGCTGCTCAGATGAAGACTTCCCTTACCCCCTCCTGGCCCCAAGATAGGAGACGCTGACCTCTCACATTCCTGTCTTCACCTCGCAACAACATTTCTCTACCTCCTGCTGCCCAGTGTCTTCTCTGCCTGTGTCCCAGGGGCACCACTGCCCTGAGTCCCCTGCCTCGAGTCCCCTGCCTCCTGCTGCCCCAGGGGCCTCTCTGATCTAGTGCCATGCATGCCGGCAGGGCAGATCTATCCGCTCCACCACAAGGCTGTCATTCAGAGTTCTGCTCCTATGCCCATCCCTGAAAATTGTGGGATCTGAGGCGCTTCTTGCATGACCGTAACAGTGTCTCCTGCAGGTGCCAAAATCCCGTGATTTGCAATCGGTTCCTGAGAGTTGGAAACACTGCCTCTTCTCCTGCCTGTTCGGAGAGGAGTCCCCTTCCCCACCACTACCCCCAAGATGGGGGAGCTGCCATCCCATCACTGTTCTCTGCACCCCCTTCAGCTTCCCCCACTGCCCATCATGTCCCCTGCGCCCTCATTCATCTTTCAGTGTGTCTGCTGCTCCTCGGACTGTCCTGTTCGCTGCCTGAACTGTGCAGTGGCAGCCATTTTGCCTGTGGCCAGGGCTTCAATGTCACTGAAATCAGTGGGCGGTGGCAGCCAGCCATCCTGCTGGCTTCAACCCCAGTCCTGTTAATGGGAGATGGTGGCCGCCTTTAGTATTGGTGAGTTGGAAAATTTGTGAGTTGGGTCTGTCGTCATGTTTTCATAAGACAGGTAGTAAATGCCCCACAATTGCTAGTCATAAAATCGTGAGAATTGCAATACCTAGAGTTTGGTTTCAGTAGAAAAACTTTCATTTCTGTCTGAATCTGTGTGTTGGGCGTTCCCATAGCATGATTGAATGGCCTCCCTCACTTACGCATCTTACTCATCTGTTGCTGGAGAATCAGGTTTCCTTCTGCGTGTACTTGCTGAAGAAACCCATCGTATGCCACTTAACATAACTCCTGGACTTGGCTAACCAGTGTTGGAGATCCAGTGTGTAGCTATGAGATCAAATGCTCTTGGCTGGAGTTGTCAAGGTGTCTGGAGATCATCAAAGAGCATCTGGAATTCTCCTGGCATTCCATGAGGGACATGATCATACTGGCTGTCCCTTTGGCTTAGAAATTCTGACTTGCCAGCCGGCTTTGGGTTCCATGTCTGATTTCTTGCTGCCCAGGTGACTTGTCATGCCATTCTTAAAGGCTCCCCCCCCCCGCTGTGTCCTTAGTGAGTGATTTATAAGAGCTGCTTGTTTCCTCCTCGCTCCTGCAAAGTGCTGCTTCCCAGGTGAGAGAGCTCACTTTAAGGAAGCCATTATCCTCCTGGCATTCTTGCCTCCGTTATTGCCAACAGGAAACTTTCCGTGGACTCATGCCTTTTGTAATCAGAAACCCAGAACTCTCCATGCACTTGGGTAGGAGTGTGTCTGCCCATCACTGTAAAAGGGCAGTGGTTTCCAGTCTCCCAGACCACTAGTCTCCAGGTGGGAAAACGAATAGACTAAACTAGGTTACTTACCTGTAGCCTGAGGCCTCCTGAGTTTGCCCCTTCAGAGACCGCCCCTCCGTCTGCCTTGCTTGTCTTCAGGGAGCTGTTGGGTTTGACGCTGGAAGTTCAGAGCACTGAGGAGCTGAGCTGCTGCGCTCAGCTATTTATAGCCCTCACGTGGCCTAGCATGTGCAATCCAAGAGTGTGCATCTGTGGATTGGAAAAGACAATTCTGGTTTTGTTCAAGGGCTCTGGCTGAGAGTCTGTACTCGAACATAACGCTGTGAGATTTGAAATCTAATTTGAGAAGCTGCTAGAGCATGTGACCAAGTAAACTTGTAAGTCCCTTTCTGAGGTGGAGTTATGAAAGAGATGGCATGCAGACTATTTTTGCCATTTTGAATAGAGGCTCTTTCTCTTCAGCTTGTTAATTTTAACTACCTTTAAAATTTGAGAACAGTACAAGGTTTCAGGCGTTTGGACAGTAGTTACCTAGCAACAAGTCACAAGGGGCAACTGCGTTCCTTTGGTCTCATTCCGGAGCCCGAAAGGTTTTATAAACCGTTTCGCTTGCTACGCCACATGTCTCTATCCAGGTGAAGAGGAAATGGCTTAATTTTTACAGCAGTGACAAGCTTTCCTCAATAAAGATCAGGAAAACGTAACTTTTTAATAAGTGTGAACGTTGGCACCACAGCTGGCTGCATGAAAGCCTGAATACTCCTAATGATATCTGCCGGTGCTCGGAGGTGATGGGGGAGCTGGCCTGCCCAGGCTTTGTACTCCCCATCCCCGCAGCTCCTGTCCCAAATGGCAGCAGCGGGAAATGCAAGTTGGGCAGCGACATGCTCAGTCACTGGTATCAACACCTGTTCCAAAAAGTGTCTGAAGTGAAGAGCTGGGTAGATTAGGGGATTCACAGTGAAATAGGCTTTTTAGCCCCCGGTTCAAATCTGGCCCACATTGGCAGCGATGGAAAGCCATTAACTATCATTTGGCTGCCTGTATGAAATTGGATAAGTGTCTACGTTAGACGTCACCGTCACAATAGACACTGACAATCCTGAGTTGAAACAGATGTAGAACTGAATGGGCATGAAGGCTGACGGCTGACTTGTCTTCCTACTCATGGGCATTTCCTCCACATTGGGCTGGCATGGAGAAGCCTGCCCATCTGCTGTGCAGTAACTGTTCTGTGGATAGACTTCATTGTTTGGGGCTCCCAATAAAGTGTCTGTTACCAACACTGAATTCCTTTACTGTTCGAGCCCATGAAGATAGAATTCTGCAACGTCACAGTGCTCGCTGACTCTGCAGACCTACAGTCCTAGCACACGATGGGGGGGGCTGACGTCCGTTATCTGTTTGCTAAAAGAGGGTACCTAGATAATGAAAGCTGCTTATATACCCTTTTTCTTTGCTCTCCTTGCCTCACAGATAGACAGACTAAAGGTAAGGCTATTTCAGTTAATTGACGCTGTGTCGTGTGGCTGTAGCTGGCAAATACACATTAAGGGGAGATTTTTAAATGCTATTTGTTCTACTGTTACTCGAATTATTGAGCTTCCCTTTGAAGGCCATAATGGCAAGCAATTGTCTACCAGATTTGCTTTTTTCTAAGTATAAGCCAAAGTTTGTAGAAACTTCTCACTGAACATAGGCTTTTAAAAGCCATTTTTTTAACCAGCATATATGGGCAAAATCTTTCACTTAGACATTTCAGTGCAGCTGCGTATGGTGCACCAGTGATCAGTTCAGATACCAGTTGCACCTGCAGTGACAAGTGGGTACAAAACTAGAAAGTGTTAATGCTGGGCTGCAAGCGGAGTCCTTTAACGTGTTGGTTTCCCAGCACATTTTCAGAATCCTTTCTATGATCTGTGGCGCTGAAACAAACGTACGCACACACTGAAATCAGCGACACCCCACCCAACCCCACCCCCACACACAATCTCTTGTTCTCTCCCACCAAACTGAGGTTTAGAAATGTTGAAGTTAATCCCTTCTACATTGGGCTTGGCTGCTGAAGCCATTTTGCAGGTCTTTGGTCCATTTTGAACTGGAAGACCTTTCAAGAAGCAGTTTGGTGGAACAGCAAGGGCAGTAGAGGTTGGGCTGAGAGCAGGAGTATCCTGTGAGGCCGCAGGCAGGCAAGAATGGGCTCGATTCAGGGCTGCTTTGGTTAAGGTGGCTCCGCTCAGGATGCAATTGCCAAACGGAAATAGGAGTAACTTTAAAACTACCGATTTTCAAATGTTAGCTTATTCTGAAGATCTAGACTAAAAATAAAGCCAAATTTGTAGCTTAAGAAAGAGGTTTCGTTTGACCACAGTGAACCTGTGTGTCAGTGCCACTTCCTCTTTTCAAAGACTTGCTGACTTTAAATGTACATCGCAGTTTTTAATAAGGTAGCACAAAGATTTTTGTCCCGTATAAGGTGAGCTAAAAGTCTGCTTCAGGCTCTTAATGGCATTCTTGTAGGTCAGTGGGAATTCTGATGATTAGAGTCTGAATCCTTTATATATAGTAGGTCTGACCTATGTTTTTTCTTTCCATAGAACCGTACACTGTGGGCTATAGCCAGTCCAGCCTGATCCATCTGGTGGGCCCCTCAGACTGCACTCTACATGGATTTGTACATGGAGGTGAGTAGCTCTGGTTTTACCACTGTTGCATCAAAGTGTGATGTGTAACTTTAGAACTCAACCACCCAGCCATTGTTTAGCAAGAACTAAAATACAATAAATTTAAAGAAAGAACAAGGAGTAGTTGTGGCACCTTAGAGACTAACAAATTTATTTCAGCGTAAGCTTTCGTAGGCTAAAGCCCACTTCATCAGATGCATCTCTGTTCATCTCTAAGGTGCCACAAGTACTCCTCGTTCTTTCTGCTGATGCAGACCAGGACGGCTACCACTCCGAAATAAATTTAAAGGCTCTTAATACCCAGCATAATGTAATCACACTCTGACTTGGGTTCCGTTTACACAGCCCGTGGCAGTGAGCTCCCAGCCTGGGTCAGCAACCTTGGGTTGGCAGGGCTTGCGCTAGCGCTCTAAGAAACCGTTGTAAATGGGGCTTTGAAGCTGTGGGCTGCAGCTTGAGCTCTGAAGCCAGCCCTGTCCCTAGGCTTCTGAGCCTGAGCTGCGGCCCCAGCCACCGCTTCGAAGTGCGGTCTGCACAGCTATTTTTAGACCGCTAGTGCGAGCCTTGCCAACCCGAATCAGTCGACCCAGGCTGGGAGGCTCATTGCCGTGGGCTGTGTAAACGGACCCTTGGGGGCTATTACAGAAGAACAGAAGTGGGAAAATATAATATTTTTTTTATTTGTAGGGTGGTAGCACCTAGGAGCCCCTGTTGTGGCCCAGGCACTTGTGCTAGGCACTGTGTGAAGATACAAAGTGAGTCAGTGAGACCAGACTAGATTAGGTAGTGCTGAGAATTGTTTGAGATACTAGGAGAACTTTTCAGAGAGAAGTGTCTAAATTCCCATCTACTTTGGTAGTGAGGCTTGTAACCATGTGTGATACCAGCTCTGCAAGTGCTGCCCAAGGAGAGTATATTGCCTACCCACAGTGCTGCATCAATTCTAAACGCATATGCTCAGATTTGCTACATCACTAAATATATGTGTGTGGTATGTACTTCTATAGGAACTGGATTTAACGCCTGTACTGTAAAGTACTTCCCTTGTATTGAAGGAACTGGTTTTCCAGCTCTGATTTTCCTAGTACTTCAGTTTTAGTGACTTAACTGCAATAAAATCACCTAAATGGTGACCCTGTTGCTTTGGATGCTGTTGCATGACACTTTCTCCTTACCCTCGTGCGTCTTGATCTCTGGATTTCGGCTCACTTCAAACAGTTTTATAACGTCATTTGCATGCAAAAATGAGTGCAACTTTAATGTACCAATGTGTGAAACTTATTCACTAGTTCGGAGTTTGATATCTGCATGAGCCACTACTGTTGGTATTCTGGAAGGATCAATAACATTCAAGTGGCTGTTAACTCACATTCAGACTAGAAAGGAATATTTAGATGCTAAATTACTTCAACTTTCTATAATTGCAAAATCTTTGTCAATTTATGCAAAAAGCCTCTACAGACATATGCTCCCTTTTCAACTGGTAATTGGGATCTGTTTAGCAGCAGCTTCACAATGCACCATTTACTTGTTTTAGTGTGATACATATGATTGATTCATAAGCTGTGCCTAATAACACCAAGCACAGTCATCTACTACAGTAGAGAACAGCGCATGCCGTGCGGGAGTATTGAGACTGGATAAACAGAGTAATGGTCTCAAGATAATGGAGTGGTGCAATTTTCTCATTTACCTACAAAGGAATCTGAAACTAAATAAATCGGACACTCTAGTGAAGCAGTAATTCAATAAATGCTTTCTTTGCAGAGCCATTAAATGGTCATGCCCCTTTATCTACATGGAAGGAGTGCAGCGTTGCTCCTTGTAAAGTCTTAAAGTGCATGGGGATATTCAGCTAGCTTCTTTGTTTGCTAAGGTGTCATGTTATGCAAATGTCTTCATTACCTCACTCCAGTGTGGGGAACCAGGTGTCTTCCTCCTGTTGCAGCCACTGGAACCAGTCCTAGAGATTTGGGGCATAGCCACATTGAAGAAATGGAGAAGCCCTTAGCCTCACTTATTGTTGACCTTCCTACTACATTTTAATATGCTCTTTAGTTAATCAGGCATCCAGAGAGTAGCTTTAGCTGTGTATATTGAGGTTAGAGCAGTGGTTCTCAAACTGTGGGTCAGGACCCCAAAGTGGGTCATGCCCCCATTTTAATGGGTCACCAGGGCTGGCTATGTAATAGGGTTCTGTGTGTCATAACTTAGCCAAGTCAAAATTACTTTCACAGCAATTCTCACAGGGCAATCTCCCTGCCATGCATCATCTTCCAAATCCCTCGGCAGTGTCTGTTGTACAGCTCTTAAACAGAGTGTGTAAACTTTTTATAAGGGGTAGATCTGCTTGCAGTGTCATCAGCAATGCCTGTCCATTGGAAATCTCTGCATATAAACTATAGCATATTAATTTATAAGGGTTCTGGCAAAGGAGGTATACACTGAGGGGGGGAAACAGTCTGGTGCCTTTGGCTAACAAAAGCTCTGCACAGTCATGTCTTAACCAGACATAGTACGGCCAATGCTGTAATCTGAAATGTGTACGCCATCTGTATAGATGGAACTCAAAGGTGAGGTGACTAACATCTAGCTCTAGAATATGGCAGAAACATGCAGCCAGACATACCTCCACATTCAATTGATGTGAATAGTGAATAGTTAAACTTTTGGTTTCTCCCATGTAGAAGAGAATTTGATAGCTGACAGGGAAATAAATGAGAGCAGAGTTTAGTTTTTAAATTGAGAGGTGTGCCCTTAAATACTGATCACATAAGAGCAATTCAAATCTGTCTTAACGTAAAGGAAGAGAGAATAAAACTGTTTGGATGAATTGCGGGAGAAAGCAACACCCTTACTTTTGAGTTTACAAATTTAAGTCCAACCTGCTAGTAAGCAAAACAAACTTGATGGCTCTACTTTCTCCTGTATGCAGATGTAATCAGGCCCAATTCATTGCTCATTCTGGATCTTGTCACAAGAGTAATCAGAGAATGGAAGTGTTACAGGACTAAATAACCATTCCATGCAGAATGGTGTTGCTGATAGCACATTGTGGAAGATGCACACAGTCTGATTCCAGAACGTGTGAAATGAAAGCCTTCAGTTTTGAGCACCTGCAATTTCAAAAGCGTTGTACAGGCAAATGTATCCAGTTTCCTGCTCCTCTTCTAAACAAAAATATAACTGGGATATCATCCCCAGAAATCAAGGTATAATTAGCAGCTGTGAGGGTTAAGTGGCATAAAGCAACAGATGCTGCAGCAAACACAGCACCATGTTCTATTTAAAACCCCGTGTAAGTCACAGGGTCCTGGAAAAATCCCACTAAAGCTGTGGAGTGATGTCTGCTGTGAAAATGTGATGTTCAGTGTACTGTCTGAACCTTTGTTTAAATTCAACCTCTAGCTTTAATCTGTGCTTACAAGTTTTTGCCTTAAAATTCATTTGAAACTTTACTTACTCATTCTAATTTGCTTTTGCATTTTCAAACGTCTTCAGCTGCTCTTAATAAATAGATGGGAAGTGAAGGCATTTTCCCCAACCTCATTAAAATGAGGAGTTTTTGAAATGGCTTTTCCCTGTTTGTAAGAAGTTGTCATATAAGCTCTTCCCCTTCCTAACTCTACCTTTGTCTGTCAGACATCTCCATACACTTCGAAAGGAGTGAAAGCCAACACCGCACTTGGTTCTCATTTCTCTTTCATATGCAACCGTGTTAATGTTAGCGCTGGGAAAGGTAAATGATCTTGCTTAAGTCAGTCATAGTATGAAGGGAGAAGTCATGCAAATTTCCAGCCTTATTCTACTCAGCCAACGTAGATCCTAATCTGAAGCAGGCCTCGCTATTCCAGTCCTGTACCCCGGCCCCCCACGGCTGCCGAAGCCCACAGTCCTGACCTGCAGTTTCATTTGCTGACTCATTTCAACTAATGGGAGTGAAGTATGCGAACAGACTTGAGGGAGTGAGTGGTGACTGGCCATATTCTTTTCTCCCAGTGCTCCTATGACTGCCGCACCAAATGGGAGCTATGAAAATCTGTCACCAAACTCAACAGGCTCCTTTCCATTGATGCCTAGAACATTCCTTGGTACTCAGGAGTTGATCATGTACCGGATTCAGAAGTTATCACATTACGGCTAGGCAACCAGACATGCAATTGAGTTTTTGGATCTCAATTCATTTGGTCAACAAGAATTTGGGTCCCACGTAATGTTAATTGGATACTTCCATAGGAGGTTGAATTTCTGCTCCAGTCTCTGCCTTGGTGAGCATGGAGGTTTTGAAATCAAGGGTTTGCTCTGCGCTGTCTGACCAGTCCTGGTGTCCTCGTCCATTTTCTGAAATACTGAGCTATGCTGCCCAGCTGCTGGAGGGCTCTGAGGGCTCAAAGGAGTAAACTAAATTCAGATGAAAGGGAGTGAGTGGGAGCCAGACTGACTTAAAGCAGGCAGTGCTCTTTCCCTCCTTTCATGCTGGCTTCTTCAATAGAAGGGTTCCTTCGCATGCCTGCTTCTGATTCTGCTCACCATAGCAATTGGCTCCTTTTCCATGCCCCTTTGCCATGTACTTAAGGGCTGAGGAATTAGTGGATTGAGTAATGGGAATCCTCAGGAAAGCCTGCACAGGGGACCAGAGCAGGGAACGGATAGCTCTTTTCTGTACTTTCTGAAGTCAAAATAAGTAGCAACAAGCTATATATAGGGACAAGTGAGGGGCACTCTATTGCCCTGTTGGGCTGTGAACACGAAGTCTTGTTTGAGAACGCATATAAAGCATTCATTGAGCAGCTGGGAGCCTGTAACAGAACATTAATGTAATCACTTCTATAGGAGTAACTCTTCACTGCACGATCAGTTGTAGCTAGTGGAGAAATGAGCTGCTGCTCTGGAGCTGTGTGCAGGAACGTTGATTTTACTGGGCGCCTTACCTGGTGTTGCCAACCCTTGCAAGGTTTGTGTTTTTTCTTTCCCCCCTGATGTCAAGGAGGAGCAATCAGCGAATGGAGTAAATAACCATTCCATGCAGAACGATGTTGCTGATGGAGCTCCGCTTTCCTTTTAAAAATGTCCATTTCAAGCACTCTTGGTTGTAGAGACCAGCTTCACGATGTGATCTGAGGGACGCTGAAAGGTGTAAACAGAAGGCAAATGAAAACTTAAAATTCTTTTTAAGCTAATATCAATTTGGGGGAGCCTGCATCATGACTCCTTTGAAAACTGGGATTGCAATATTGCTGGACTGTGTATGACAGAGTGAGTTAGCCACTGTAAGGTCTGCAGTTGACCGAGTTAATGCTGTGTTAGTCACAGTGGTTAGTGCTCTCATGGAGTCGCTAACATCAAACCGTGATTTCGTCAGCGCAACTGCAGTTGTGTATGTAAAAGTTGAAACAATTGGAGCAGTGATGGTGGTGTTTCCATTATTGAGAGATTTCCTTAATCAAAAAGGAAGAAATATTGTATCTTCCGGCAGGTGAGTCAGTACCATTTGTGATGCTAGTAAAATGAGTGATTACTATAGTAACTCGTCATTACCAAGCATTCCTCTGCCGCCTGGGATTATGTAATTAAAACAGTCTGGGGAACACAAGCACTGCCTATAAAGTGACTATGTTGGCATTTAAGGGAAGGCAGGTCAGGGTCCCCTTTAAAAGCCCTGTTTATTGTGTGGCTGCTTGCTTCAGGATGTAACACAGCTTGGCAACATCCTACCTCTGTCCACCCCCCAAAACAGTCTAGAACAGCTACTTCAGCTGTGCGTGGTGGACTGGTTTGGGGACAGCCTTATGGCTGTGCAGCACCGGGTCTCAGGTTATTCTTCAGCCAATGGTGACGGAGAACTCCATGCCAACAGTTGGTTCAGTTCAGAGGTTTGAAGGGAAGAATGCATGCTGGTGAAATGACCTTACCTCCCTGGCGGACATGCTGAGCACAGTGGAATGGCTTCCTCCACAGGGAGCTTGCTGCACACTGAACCCTTGGAGGGTGCGGGGGAAGTGGGGAAAGTAAAGGGGATGCTCCTAGAGGGACAGCTTTTTATCACATTAATTCTAATAGGGCAGGCATAGCTTGAAGGCTGCCAGGCTTCTTTGAGTTGATAGCCCTGCACGGTGGCTTTGGAGTCGAGTTAAACTTGGGCAGAGTTAGTCTAGTTGCTTTTGGTTGCTTTTGTCTCCCAGACTTATTACAGATATTGATCTCCCGTTGAGGCCTCACATGATCTGTTGCCAGTGGATAACTTTAATATGACTGGGTTGTGTGTAGCCAGCAAGGGGGAAAGGGAACCCTGAAAAGAGCAAAACTTGAGGCCGAATTCTGCTATCCTCGTTACAGTGACTAATACTCTGCTGTGCATTAAGCCCCTGCCTTCGGGGGGTTATTCAGGGGCCAGATCCCTGAAGAACATTTCAACCGTAACAGCAACGGCAAATTGAACCTTACTTTGCAAATGCTTTCTCAGCAAACACGGGTTCTAGCCTGCTGCTTAGGCAGTCCCGATATCTTGGCAGCCTAGTGGAAGGTTTACGTCATTAACAGGGATCGGGGCCACTTTGACTTTTTAGCTGCTTTGATGGTCTAACTCGAGCCAATGCACTGTAGGAAATAGCCTTCCTTTGGGCAAAGGGAAGGAGTTATATGCAGATGGACTAGCTGAGTTAAGTCTCTCTCATTGCTAGTCCCTCGGACTGTGAGAGAAGAGGCAGATTCCTGCTGTTGTTGGTGTTTGGAGCCTGCTCATGAGGAGAAACTGCTGCATAAAGCCCATTTGGCCCCCTTCAGACAGGACACGACTCCTTTTTACTCCACCAGCACCTAGAAGAAGGAAATTCCATGTCTATAGGGAGTGTCTGAGACTCTGGCCAGACCACATCAGAGTCCACTTTGTTAGAAATCAAAGGGAGGAAATGCTGGCTCCAGCAGGTACAGCTTCCTTAACAGTGTCAAAAGAGAGCGGGCTGATGGTGATCAGGGAAAGAGTAAGGCCTGTCAGGTACGAAAAAGCGGGGTCTGCTGACCCGTTCCTTGTTGGTCAGTATGCTGGGTGCTTTGCACTACACAGACGTCAATGTAGACGTCTATGTAATAAGGGTCCAGTCTTATAATGCTGACCTTCCCCAACCTTGACGGGGTTGAAGAGGCTGAACAGTAAGGATTGGATGTCAGTGACTTCCCATAAACTGTGTAAATGCTTTACGTCACAAAGCTCAGCTCTGGAACACTTGTCTGTATGCAGCCATTGTTGGCCTGCAAGTGTCAGTGTCTCCGTTTTACACAGAGCTGCTTGCACACAGGCACTGGCTGAGATTTCTGTGTGTAGCTGGTAGTAGTAAGTAGCTGTTGTGATTTGAACAAGGGACTTGATGGGCCCTTCGGGGGTGTGATTAATTGGCTTTAGCTAAAGAGTAATGGGATGCTGCATTTAAAGCCCTCTTCTAAATCAGGGTTAATGTGATTTCATTTGTCTCTGACAGGCTAGCAATAATGGCTAACGTGGAAAAGCAGAGACATGCACATATGTCTCTTTCAGAGCTAGTCTGTACTAAACTGTTATCTCCCTCTCCAGAGCAATCCTTGTGCTATGGAAATGAAGCCTGTTCTGACTGATCAAGGAGATTAGCTAGATGAGAACCAGAATGTGGGATAGGGGATCTGCTTCTCCCACAACTAGGGCATGTGCATTGCTGCTGCTATCGGTAACTATACCCGTAACACTGGTGTTTCTGTGGGAGAGAACTTAAATCACTTGGCATGAGAAGTGGAGCGAATTCATAACTGGAACTCCAATGTACAGGATGGGATGCAAGCAAACAGCTGTAGTGCTAAGCCATTCATCATTATGACACCCCTCTTCATCCTTGCAAGCTGCGCTGGGAGAGCCTGAATACAAGAGCCACCTCTGGTGACAGTTGTGATGGTGGCTTTTGTGGCACATGGACACCTGTCTAGCGCAGTAGGCAGACATCCATTACACACTTGCCGTGGACCACTTGACCAGTGGCAGTGAGTCTCAGCAATCCACCCAATTCCTTATTTCAACCATATTTCCTTAATAGGTTTCTTCAGTGGCTGCATATGCAGAGTTTGGCATTTCTGTCTCATCTGGTGCAGGAGACTCTTCTTGAATAGTGTGGTGTGTGTGATCAGTTCTTGAGACACAATATCCTCTGTTTAACCAGCTAACACTTCATGCATATGTATTGTCTCTGGGCCACCTGTTTCCCTGGAAGCTTTCATGTATAAGTACTTGTTGGGCTTTGACTCCTTGTTAGCCATTTTAATTAAACTCACATAGTGAATGTCCTTGCCGCTTGAATGAGGCCTTAGTGTGTCTGGCTTGATATTTCATGCCAGAGGTGCTGAGTTCTGGTGCATTTTATGGATGAGTGGGAAGCCTGAAGACAAGACTTCCGTATCTCCTGGAAGTAAAAACTGCATTACCGCGTCTCTATTCTCCCCAACAGAATGCTTTCCTGCCCAAAGCTTTGTCAGCACTTGGCAGCTCTTTGGTTCCTAAATCAATATGTTTCTCCTGATTATTTTGGGTTTAAGGAAAACTCAGCAAAGTCTCCCCCGCCCCCATCTCCCTTAAAAGTAAGTTAACAGGATACACAGTGAATATCATGCACAGCAAATGGCAGTGACACTGCATAGTGACAAGTAGTATAATACACTTAAAGCAGAATCAGATGGTATTTATAGAGTAAGTCAGAGCTTGGGTTTAGTCCAGCTCTAACCACTGTGGTGGTCTGCTATTGAAGAAAGGTAAAATAATCTCCCAGCTGTACCATTGCTGTAACAAGTGTAGAATGGGGGTATCGCTGTAACCAGTTACAGACTGGCAGTTTGAGTTTAAGGAGGCACTTACCAAAATGAAACAAACCAATCTAGCAATCCATCTTGTGGTGGCAGCTCCTGTTGTGAGGAGGGGTGTGTTGGGGGGGGGGGGGAAGATAACCTGGAATAAATTAATCTAGATATTCAGCATTTGAGTGAAATCCCAAGTCCCACTCTTGCCAACCGTTGTTTGGTGGGGTGGCCTCTCTGTAGCAGTAGAAATCTTCAGCTTGCTAATGGCACGAACAGGCACTACTTAGCCTTTTATAGAGAAATGCAGCGAGGCTCCTAATTGTAAAATACAGGTACAAACCTGCTGCAATATTCCCCCTAGATGCAAGCAGTGAGAATATGCTAGAAAAGACTTCTTGTGAATTATATATAATTCACAAGAAGTCTTTTGATACAAATATTTTGATAACTTTTAAAATATCTATATATAAAATATAATTACATTTTTTATAAACTTTTAGCCCCAATTCAGAGGGGCTTATTTAACTCACCCATTAAAAGCCTAGAAGGCACTTTGGGTGCCTTGAAGTAATCTGAAATCCTTTTGGTGTGTAGTGTTAGAATCAGGGGCAGGTATTTTGGTTTTTTGAATGCTGTTCCCTACTCTATGGCCTGATCCAAACCCCTTTAACATGAACAGGAGTGTTCCTCTTGACTTCAGTGGGCTTTGGATCAGGCTATTAATTAAAAAAAACTAAACCCTTCAATCAAAAATGGAATAAAATAAATGAAATACTCTCCTCTCCCAGTCCAACTCTTTAGTCTTATAATGCTTACCGTTAGATCGTTCTCTCTCCTTGAAACCTACCCCTGGCATAATGCCTCCAAATCACTCCCATCTGGCATTTGTTTTGGCAAGTGCTGAGCTGAGACTTCTCCCTCTTCCTCCCCACTAAGCTCTCTTCACTGTTACCTCTTTTTCCCCCACTCCATTCATCTGTCTTCCTATCTGACACCAAGACTGTGTGCTGTCTGTACAACACCTGGCAGCCTGGACTGTAGGGCCAGGACTGGAATGACTAAGCACTGCTAGAATACAGATAATACAGACACACTCTTCCCAATTCATCACTTAACCAACTTTTGATAAGTAAAAGCTAAAAGGGGAAGATTTTCTTCACTGTGTTGGCAAATTAAGGTCAGGCATTCCTCATGAGTTCAGAACACTCCAGCAACTCCAGTAGCTCCTGTTTGTAGAAAAACCTGACCTAGTCATACATCAGATGCCTTTGAAAGGTTGTTTTAAGGATCTATTTTTAACAATGTTTTCAAAGATAGTCAACATGCTGTCAAAATTTAAGATCCACAGACAGTTAAATGTTACATTCAAAAATATCTGCAGTACCAGATGTTTGGATTCACATTTAGGCCAAGCACGGCTGCTTTTTTTAATGTGGGAAAGTACAAAGTGAACATTTGAGTAATGTAAATCCTACAATTATGTTATCTTTTAAGTTGCAAATCTCAGATTATAAATACAGAACATGAAATTACTGTAATTTGCTGAAGTAATGTTCCCCTGGTTGGCAGCATCCATTGTCTGAGAAATAAGAAAATGGCAAGGATTTACAGTGTGAACCTGGAAAGAGGTGTGTACAGAAAGGGAAAGTAGATAAGAGTTCCCAAATACACTGTAAAAAGGTCAGATCAATACCAACTGCAGTGGACAAAAGCGTAGGTAACATCCAGCCTACACCCCTCAACCCTCTGGCACTAACAGAGGGTGCAGCATAAGCCAAAGATCCAGAATGAAGATGTGAAAAATAGCGAGGGATTGTTTATTTTATAAGAATAAATATTTTCTTTAAGTCTCGGTTTCTTGATATGGCATTTTCTGCTCTAACTAGGTTTGACAGTTGTAATGAGCAGTGGGTATAGAGAAGGTAATTGAATTTGAATGTAAAAGGAGAGCTCTTCCACTTTGGGTCAAATTCAGAGATGCAAGTAGTTTAGTACCTTTCTGGATTTTGCTTGTATGAAGGGGGGCGGAATATAATATTGGGTTTCTAGTTCCATAATCCAAAGTGCAGAGAGATTTTTGGGGCAGAAGAATATTGGCCTTGGGGGAAAATCTTTGTCTATCCTGGGACTGCTCATAGATCAATGTGTGGCTTTGTGTAACTGTACACATCACCTTCCATCCTGCAGGATCCCAAAGCATTCTACAAATGTGCATAACAAAATAGGAAAACAGATTAAAACATCTACAGCTGCATGCACATTTACAGTTCACATAACAGCACTTATGGTACAGAGCGTACAGTAAATTCTGGGCTTCTCTCAGAATCTTGGTCTAGTGCTTAATCAGAGATACTGAGAGTTCTCCTATGAATTTCTCATTGACTATAAGAGGAATGGCACAAATACTTCTGCTCCCCACTTAGTCAAAGATCCCCACAATGCTGTCAGGAACGTGGATGAATATTGTTTGTTCTGAGAAGCATAGGTGCTGGAACTAGGGTGCTGGGGGCACTGCCGCATCCCCTGGCTTGAAGTGGTTTCCATTATATACAGGATTTACAGGTTCAATGGCTTTCGGCATCCCCACTATACAAATTGTTCCAGCAGCGCTGCTGAGAAGCTTGCAGACACTGAGGTGGGGAAATAAAGGTGTTAAACCTCCATGTTACTCCCTGAACTGTCCATATTTGGTAGAAAAACTATTGTTTGAAGAAAAATGCAATTTTATTACTTTATAGCTCATATCCTGTGCTTTGAAGCAGTAAAAGGAGCTGGAGAGGATGTCACCGTTTTCACATGCTTGCATCGCTATGCTATTTTTAGTAACCGTTAGATATTCTGTCAGTGGAATCTTACAATGTGCTCTGCTTTAGGCCAAGCAGGGCTAAATCTCAGTGGAATAAAATGACATATTTAATAAACTGTACTTGGCAGACTTGCCTTGTGTTAGTGAATCTTTAAGCTATTTATAGCATCTTACATACAATAGAATATGATAAATGCAGCCTGTATAAAACCGCTTGCTTATCCACAGAAGGTGAGTTCCCTTCACCAGACATCCAGACCGCCGTGAAGAATGAATAGTCCGACTTCACTGTTACTTTAGCACTCGTTTCTCAAGAGAAGGGGGAACATGCTTTAAATGCCTTAATCTGTGGGAAGTGGGTTGTAGGAAATGTCGTAACTGCTGCACTGTTAGTACAGTTAGGGTGGCAGCAGGTTTCTACTATAGAAGGGACCGGTACCACTGCCTCTGAATGTTGCCTGACACCTTCCATTACAAGACTCTCTTTTCAGGTGCTTATAACTTTTGGGCAAACTGTAGCTGTTTGGGCTGAAATTTGGCATACCCTGTGTGTGCCCCAGGCTGAATGTCCCCCTGTGAGTTGGGGGAGAATTGGGACTGGCTGGGCAAAGAGTCTGAAGCAAGGAGCCAGAAGGGAGGAGCTAGGGATGTGCTTAGGGGATACTGAGTGAATGAGAAGCCTGGGGAGGAAGTGTTGGATTAGAGGGGAGGGGAAAGGAGAGACAGATTGGGCCAGGAGCTGGGAGTGGAGGTTTGGGACTGGGTAGGCAAGGAGAATGGGACTGGCGCAAGGAGCTGGGGGTGGGGAAGAGACTGGAGAGGTTTGAGGGGAGGGTGCAGGAGGGATCAAGCTTGGCAGGAAAGGGCAGAAGTCTGTGTCCTAGAGCACATTCCCCTCTAGAGCCTGAAATGGAACCCAAAATTCCTGAGTGTCTCCATTCCTCTGCTATTAAAAATATCTGTGAAACCCAGTGGCAGTGTCTCCTCTCCCAGTAGTGCTGGTACACAAAGGGGGCGACAGCCTACTACTGCTATCAGTTACTCAGTTCAGGTGGCAGAGGTCTGTGCAGTGGATCTATAGGCTCCAACCCTGCTGATGAACCATGTGGGTGGGTCAGTATGATTCCACATGAAGGAATTAGTTTTTTTTTTTTTCAGTTTGCTTTTTAAAAAATCCACGAAATCCGATGCAAAAACTGTTAAAAGAACAGTATTAAGCTTGCACAATCAAGCACTCAAAATTTAGGAGATGCAAGAATTAAGGTTGCCTCACTAAGTGCACAGGGTGGATGGTGCTTACTCCAGTGAGCAGATATTCAGTATCTTGTTTTATCCTCATGATTCAGTGTGCGCACCTTATTTATTGTGTAGTATTCAAGCCCTGCTCTGAAGTCAGAACTATCAGTTTCATCAAGGGTTTTTTGTATGGCACTCATCATTATAGTATCTGAGTTCTTGGCAAACACTTTCCTTCACAGCACCACCAGGAGGCGAGGGGGTGTATTATCCTCATGTTACAGATGGGGAATTGAGGCTCAAGGGAATGAGGTTAAAAGAGAGACCTAAGGATCTGAGCTTGGTGCCCCAGAGTTTGGTTCTGTAACTCCTTCAACGTGCAGGAGTCTCAGCCACCAGTGGCAACCTTCTTTTAGTGGAAATGCTGTTAGGCCTTTCCTGGGCGCGGTGTGTTTGAAAAGCTTCCTAGTGGAAGGGATGTGCTAGATGAAATTAAATGAGCAGGAATGGAATTTTGGTAGAAATCCATTGGGAACAATTTATTTTAAGCACCAGCATCTGGAAAGACTGTAAGTGGTTGCAGAGCAGTCAGCATCTGCAGGAAGGAAGAAATGTCCTGGAACTGAGCATGAGGAGCACTGGGATTGGGGGTGGGGGGGTGATGTCTGAAAAGGTACAGTTCATTTTACTTCATTACTTGATTTCCCTCTCTATTAGTATACACTGGACAGCAGAAAACTGAGGAGTTCTGCTGAATTCCCTGTAAGGTTAGGGGAGTTTGCACTTCAAACAGTTGTACATTGCTAGCTGTTGTTCCATTCTATCATCATAAACCATTCAGTTGTGAGACAGCAAGCTTTTCAGGTCAGGAGATCTCTGCAGGTGTTTCTACAGGGCCTAGCTCAGTGGGATCAGGGTAATACAAATAATTCCTTATCCTCTGTCCCCAGAGTCGGAGGATGCCAGTGTGTCCGTGTCCAAAGCAGAGCACAGCCGTGACTGTTGGTAATTGGTCTCTGGCAAAAGGATCGCCCCCTTAAGTTTCCGGTTATTTTGTATTTTATCTCAAAATGAGCATGCAGCACAGCGCTGACTCTCACAAAATACCTTACACAAAGATCCTCCATGTTTATTGGTCCATCTTTCTGTCTGTCATTTGGTTCACATGGTTATTCTGCCGGCAGTGACTCGAAGGTTCAGCTTGGATTACCTGAAAAATTTTCTCTGCCTGTTCTTTGCAGTACTGTACAACTGGGTCATGAATCTGTCATCTGATTGTGTGAAAACATGAAGTAAAAGGCATAAATTACCCGACTTGCAGATAAACAGCAGACTGATAGTTTCATTTTCGCATCCATTGGGTATAGTGGGAATAAGAGCTTTTGAGGTGAAGTGCAGGTTACCTTTGATTGAAGACTGTGCTAAATATATTTCAGGGTGCTCAGTGCTTTTTTTTTTTTTGCCTCAGTGCCTTTTAACAAAACGACAGTATCTTTAGCAATTGATGGCTGTGAAACCTGCAATTTATGATTTAAAGACTATATGTCCTTGTAGCATATTCTAGGACAGACCATTTGCTTCTGAATATCCCTGGTGTGTGCAGACATAGGAGCAGTGCTTAGAGAAGCTGGGTGGTGGTCTGCCTTTATCACCACAGAACGGAGCCCTACAGGTCACATTTGATACGAGTTGAATTAATAAAATAAACTGTAATCCATTAGCAGGGTGGGGTCTCCTTTGCATCTCTGTTCTTTTCAATCACAGACTCTGTTGCTGTTATAAGCCTTGTTGTCAGGCCAAAAGGCTATATAATAAGGTGTCTGTAATGGCTAAACATTGAGTAGACAAGCAAATGATCAGTGCTTCCTTCACTTGTTTTTTGTGAGTGTAATGAACAATCCTTCAGCCCGTGAGAGGCAACAGAGAATGTGTTCTTAACATATTAGATTTCTGATAACTGGGGAGCAGTATACAACCATGCCACATGAGACCTTAAAGCTTGAACTGCTAGTAATGAAGTCTAAGCTTGATCTGCACTACAGTGTTAGGTCGACAAAAGGCGA
Source organism: Natator depressus (assembly GCF_965152275.1). Taxonomy (NCBI): domain Eukaryota; kingdom Metazoa; phylum Chordata; order Testudines; family Cheloniidae; genus Natator; species Natator depressus. The sequence continues at coordinate 21,860,153 of NC_134251.1, read as the reverse complement.
CTTACTTCAACCTAATTATGTCAGTGTCTACACTGCAGCCTTGCTCCCTCCGATGTAAGCGCCCTATTAAACCGACATAACTCCATCTCCACAAGAGGTGTAAGGCTTATGTTGATGTAGGAGGGCGATGCAGTGGCTGGGTAGACACTGAGGGATACTTACTTTGGCTGTGGGCTGTCATTCTTGTCAATTTCATGGCTCCATACTAGAGCTGTGAAATTGACAAGAAAGCCTGGTGGGGCAGGGGCTCCAGCTAGAGCCAGTCTGCCCCCAAGCTCCTCCCTCCCAACTGGGCTGCCTCCCAGGGGCCTAGCTCCCCGTTCCCCTTGGGAACCCAGACGCACTGAGGCTCCCGGCTGGGAGCCTGGGGCCTGTCCCCCGAGGTTCTTAGCTCCTCACCGGGAGCACCGCAGCTGCCAGGGTTCTCTGCTCCGTGCCAGGAGCATGGCTGCCCCTCTCTGCTCCTTGCTGGGCTGCTGCCGGGCTCGCGGGGATGGGAGCAGAGAACCCCAGCGGCTGCAGTTCTCCTGGCGGGGGCCAGGGGGCCCAGGCAGCAGCCTGGCAGGAAGCCAGGAGCCTCAGGGCAGCCCCTACACCGCCCCTCTAAGTCAATGGAAGTGCACCAGCGGCAGGAGGGCAGTGTGGACGTGAACCACGCAGTAATTGCTGTGGTGGCTGTAAGTTAGGTTAACTTAAGTTTTTAGTGCAGACGTGCGCTACGTGCAGAGTATAACCGGCTGTGGAATGCCCTTGCTGACCTGCTTCACAACCCAGTACCATGCTTTCATTTGAATCCCTCTTGGACAGTCATGCCTTGTGGGATGCCTGCAATAAAGGGGTCAGTGACGCAGTTTATAGATGTTTATTATAATGTACCTGTGCCTTCAGGCTGGCTGGCTGTGGGGGCATATTCCTGTTATCCTGATTCCTTGTCAATCCATCCTTTCTAGGGTTTGACAACCATACACATTGCTTCGTGGCTACACTGACAATTTAAGTGCCTGTGGGCAGGGGCCATGCCAGTCGGTTACTTCTGTGAAGTGTCTAGTTGGTACAGTAGTCTCTTAATAAACGATGCAGAGATGCTAGTGAGTATATTCCCAAAGCCAAGTGTATGTTGGTCTCTTTGGAGGACAGACTGTAAAAGTTTAGTTAGTGGAATTTCTATTGCTCACATCTTCCTTATTTCAAACCAAACTCAAACCCAACCCTGGTCAGCTTTTCCCAGCATCTCAGTGGAGAGGAGAGCACAGTCTGCTGCCCTTTGTGCCCCAGAGAGATTCCCCCCCTACTCGAGTGAGTTTAGCTTCCTGCAGAATGGGGGTAGAGTGAATGCCCGTTCAGAGTGCAGGAAACATGGCAGTAGCTAACGCTTCATTTACAATTTGTCCTCTTTGAAATGTACCTTGCTGTTCTTTTTCAGAAGAACCTTGAGTCGAGGAACATCGCCTTGTCTTCAGTTTGATCACTAATCTGTAATTCTCCCCTTGCAGGTGTCACTATGAAGTTAATGGACGAGGTAGCTGGCATTGTAGCTGCTCGCCATTGTAAGACCAACATTGTCACAGCTTCTGTGGATGCCATTAACTTCCATGAGAAGATCAAAAAAGGTAAAGGACCAGCCCTAAGCATAAGGGGATAAGCTGCTCCTTAAATGTTTTGGACGTTCTTGGTGTTGCATTGAAGCCCCGTCATGACACCTGTGTCTGGTTGCTAGGGAGCCAAGTGAAGGGAAAGCCCAGTCTGTGGCCAGAGAAACGAGACTGAGACAGGCAGACCAGGTTGGAGAAATCAGTCTGGTGCTGCGCCCTAGCTGCTAGACTGGTCCCAGTGGATTTGATTTGGTAAAACTGAGCCAAAATGTTCATCTTGAAATATTATCCCACTCCATTGGATTCCAAGGCCATAATAGGTAATCTATACATGCGTAGGGATGGCGTCCCTGTCACAAGGAGCGGTAATGGTCATTCTGACTACTTGTTGTCAGATAAAAACAGTTCATAGACATGTTTCAAGCAGACAATATGTTTTATCTCCTTGAGAAAAGAGAACTTCATTAACCATAGTTACCAAATTAACTTGCGTCTCGTGTTCCTGGTGCGTTTCCTGTTTATAAAAATAGTCAATGAGGAAACCAGTCTCCCGACCACACTGCAATACTCCTGTGGGCGAGTTCCGGTTCTAGGGATATGGATGCTGGAGGCAGAGCTCTGTGGGCGTTCTGTTCAGACAGGCCCCCCCCACCTTTTGGGCACTTGGGCTTACATAAGCATTTATGAAGTTGTTTCCCTCTTGCCGTGTGGGGAGTCAGGCTTGCAGCATTTCTTGACCTGAGGTGAAAGCATGCCACAGAAAGACTAAATGGGCCGGTTTCCCTCTCATTTACATGCATGCAACCCAATCTGCTTGAATGGAGCAGCACATGTGGGTTTAAAAGCAAGCAGAATGACTGCGGTATGAGCTTGGTATGGGCTCCCTAGTCGACTTAACATTTAGTTCATGCGGTTCGGTTCCCATCTTGCACACAGCAGGTACTCCCTGCCAGTGCTAAACTAAAGGAAACGAACGCCTGACATCGTGCAGTTTTGTTACAAATTACCTAAATAAATGACACTGCTAAACGCACCATGAAGTGCGTATTCAGTCAATCAGTGAAATTCTGTGTCTGCCTAACACTCACCTTTGCTGTCTAAAATTGACAACCCTGGATATTCTATATTGGTGCACAGGCTGTCAAGGCCTCAGTGTGACCAGTCCCCCCCAAGTTGCAGACTTTGTTGTTGTTTGGGATAGCTGAGATTTTGAGTTGTCACTTCAGGACACACATTTTTACCAAAATCTGATTTGCTGACATAAAACGATGTATAAGCTCATTGACTGTCCAACCTGGTATAGGGGTGAAGGGAGTAGGTGATATTCATCCATATGGATGCATCCGATGAAGTGAGCTGTAGCTCACGAAAGCTTATGCTCAAATAAATTGGTTAGTCTCTAAGGTGCCACAAGTACTCCTTTTCTTTTTGAGAATACAGACTAACACGGCTGTTACTCTGAATTCTGCCTTCTGTTACTTTGGAAATGAGTGCTGGATATTTGCACCATTAATTTGCAGCAGTGGGTGAGGTAATATCTTGTGTTGGACCAGCTTCTGTTCGTGAACGAGACAGGCTTTTGAGCCACACAGAGCTCTTCTTCAGGTCTGGGAAAGGTACTCCCAGCATCAGTGCTACATGCAAGGTGGAACAGATTGTTTAGCATGGGCAGTTAACACATTCTGAGGGGTCATTCAGGGTTAACCCTGCAGCCACAGGACAAAAAGGGAGGCTAGTGGGTTACAGATTGTTGTGTAATATGCAATAAATCCAGTGTCTTTATTAATACCATGATTTTTAGTGTCTAGCCAAGTTGAGTTTAAGCTTCCCAAGCTTATTGTTAGCTCATTTGTAAAAGTAGTTGGCCTATGTTGTTGTTGGTCTGTAAGTGAAATGGAATCCCAAAGTTGGAGGGATCCAGTTTCTTTACCGTGTACAAGTGTTGGTCGTGAGCCCTTCATATCTTACTCTGAACTGGTAGAGAGACAAGGTGGGGGAGGTAATATCTTTTACTGGACCAACTTCTGTTGGCGAGAGGGACAAGCTTTTGAGACACACAAAGCTCTTCAGGTCTGAGCTGGTGGGGCATTTCAGAAAATTACATAACCGCTGAAATACCAGCTTCTCAAAATCCCAGCTCAGAGGGGCATGATTAATGTCAGCATTAATCTATAATTATGCAGCTCCTTCAGTGAGCAGAGAAACTGCACATTCAAAAACAAGTAATGAAATCAAAATCTTTTTTTCTAGTAGCCTTGATTTTTACAACCATTTTAGAATGTATAGAGTGCAGATGGTAAACTTAATGTGATTTGTTCTTGTTAGAAAATATTCCATCCATAGCAAAATTTTATCCAGCTGCTCAGGAGAGACAGGATGTTTTTAGGGTTCTAGCCAAAATGAGTTTTTAAAATATCCTGCAATAAAAACAGTGCAGAGAAACCCAGTGTTGTGCTTTAAAAATGAGTGGAAAGGAACATGCGATAGCCAGTAAACTCATGTCATTAGAGTATGATTTGGCTAAAGTTACATCCCAGGGAAAGTTTGCAGATGCCTTCAGACTGAACTTACACAGCGTGCTGGGGTTTTGAAAGGAAATCTTTATGAATACAAACTTCGAGAGTAAGGAACTTTCTCCAGCAATTAATTTTAAAAATCAGGATTGTAATAGGATTCTTCCTCCAACAGGAGCTGCTTTGGACACAGACTGTTTTTGGTGCAGAAAAGTAATTTTGGAGACAAACTCAAGCAAATCTTTGTTTTAAAAGCTAATAAAATTGAAGTCCTAACTACCACCAGTAGAGTCCAAATTATGAAGTCTTTACTCATTTCTGAAACCAAAACTCCATCACCTGAGTAAAGACTTGGGGATTTGGTGTAACAAATGAGCGTGTCCATCAAAGTCTGCCTAGAGTTTGTATGAGACCCTAATTTAGATAGCATTTTTTGGGTATGACCGGAAAGGTCCTATCACCAATGTGTGTCACCTACAAGTTCTCCCCCTACCAAATGAAGGGCAGACAGAAGCGAATAGGGAACTATTTATCCCTTCACGTAACACAAGAACCGGGGTCATCCAGTGAAATTAATAGGCGGCAAGTTTTTAAAACAGACAAAAGGAAGTATTTCACATAATGCACAGTCAACATGTAGAACTTGTTGCTAGTGAACATTGTGAAGGCCAAAAATGTATGTGGGTTCAAAAAAATTAAATAAGTTCCTGGAGGATAGGTCCATCAATGGCACCAAGATTATCAGGGATGCAGCCCTATGCTCTGGGTGTCCCTAAACCTCTGACTGCCGGAAGCTGGGACTGGACGTCTGGATGGATCACTCGATGATAATTGCTCTGTTCTGTTCATTGGCTCTGAAGCATCTGGTATCATCCTGTCTCCCAACAGTGGCTACTGAGCTAGATGGACCATTGGACTAACCCAGTATCGCCATTCTTATGTTAACGTACACTTCTACATCTGAATGGAAGTGGCCGAATAGTCTACCTCTCTCCCCAAATGTGGGCAAATTAACCTTTTTAGGTTGGTACATTGTGATCTGCTAACTAAACATGCGGTTTCTTGGTTTTAGTAATTGATGTGTCAAATCAGAATGGAAACGAGGACTTCTACTGTAGCTCCTTTCATTGAGTAATGTCCTTAAATAACAAAGTATAAAACACCTCCCAAGTTGCCAACTGGCTGTCTTTCCCTCTCCCTAACTCAAGGGTTTCATGTGGAGTGCATGACCCATCCAATCAGCAGCACCCTCAGGATTCTCATGAAAATGAAAAGAAGCTCTTATTTAACCTCCCACAAAACCCAGGCCTAAGCTTACAGGACTGAGTGGGCTTTTGTTTAAGTCAAGGGGAGTTTTGGTTCCAGAGTCAGGCCCAGTGCTTGTGGACGCACTCTTATGATTAAAGAAAAATGTCCCTTTTTAGAAAATGTTACCTTTAATCTCAACCCCATCTTGGGCATTTCCTTTGTTTTACCTACTACTGTATCATGGCTCTTTTCAGAGATCACTTTTACTCCACGCTCTGTTTTTATAATGTGTTTCCCTAAGGGAAATGCATGAAGCTACAAAACGTAAACTTAGTATACAGGTCACTTGCTCTGCTTCTGGCTTCAGTTGGTTTAAAATCTGAAATGTAAAGAAAAACACCTCTTTTCCTTAAGGAGCTGAAATTGCATAGGAATGTTTAAAAAAACCAAAAGGTTAAATTTCATTAAATAGCTTTTAAGCCATTTACAGGAGAAAATGTGGGTCAGATTTCCTCATCCCTGAGTGGAGAGAAGCTGTCTCCCAAAACCCAGGCTTTCCCAGTTCAATTAACAGTTTGGACGTAGTGGAAAATTTCTGTAAATTCAGACTGAAAGAGTCCCCGCGTGAACACAGAATAGTCTTATTCCTTTGTGTTTCGTAGCCATCTCCTGGGACAGAATTCCTTGAAGCGTATTTAGCTTAAATAATGGGCTGTTAGATGTCTGTAATGTACATCATCAGGCCAGGGTCAGGGCAAGTTAATATTTTTTACTCTTTTTGCTGCTTCATCCCTTTGGCATATTGTCGCTCCATGGAGAATCTAGCTGGAGTTCCCAAAGGGGACATCCCCATCTGGTTAGAGAGACCTGCAGGACTATAGCAATTGCCTTCTCTTCATGTCTTGCTGCCCAGTGCTTTAAAATGGACAACCTCAGTGGCGGTGCAATGGCCAGTTCAATAAAAGCAGTTGGCCGAATTCAGACCTGCTGAATGGTGCTGCAGTGTCCCTAACGCGAATAGATTTGCTCCCACTTACACCAGGATTGAAAGTGTCTCAGTATGTCTTTGGGCACTGTGGAAGTCTCCAAGAGCTACAGAGAACCTGGAAAACGTGCCCAATCAGTGCTCTGACTCTGTCAGAGTTTGTTTTTGGGGGTGCAGTAGGAGACATGAGGCAGAAATAACTATTGACATTTCAGAAGCAGGTTGGATCAAATTAATGATTTCCACATGCTGACAGTGAGCATCTTTCCCTTCAAGAAACCCACCTGTTCCTTACCTATTCTGTATCATGTGTGCCAGCACTGTGGCAAATGTCGCTGTTTCAGTCCAGGAGCAAGAGAAGTTGCACTTAAAACATTACAAGAGATTCTAGCTGTTGCCCTATGTAAAAGGGATAGCCCCAAGGAAATCGCACCTCTTCCTGCAAATTATTTACCTACTATTGTTACAATTAACACCTCAGGGCTTGGCTACACTTGTGAGTTATAGCACATTAAAGGAGCCCCGGGAGCCCTAGCTCACTACCTGTCCACACTGGCAAGGCACGTAGAGCGCTCCGACTCCGCGGCTACAGCGCTGCTGGTGATCCACCTCTGTGAGTGGAATAACGTTTGGTGCACCCCCGCTGGAGCACCGCAGCGCCAGTGTGGACGCCCTGGTCTGTTAGTGCGCTCTGATCGGCCTCCAGAAGTGTCCCACAATGCCAGTTCTAGCCACTCTGGTCATCACTGTGAACTCTACTGCCCTGCCCTCGGGTGACCAACCGTCAGACCCACTGTTTAAATTCTCTGGGAATTTTGAAAATCCCCTTCCTGTTTGCTCAGCCAGGCATGGAGTGCTCTCAGCGAATCTTTCCAGGTGACCATGCCTCCACGTGCCACGCGAGCACCAGTATGGAGCAATGGCGAGGTGCTGGACCTCATCGGTGTTTGGGAGGGAGGAAGCTGTCCAGTCCCAGCTGCCCTCCAGCCGTAGGGATTACAATACCTTCGGGCAGCTATCAAGGGCCATGATGGAAAGGGGCTATGACCGGGATGCACTGCAGTGCACGGTTAAAATGAAGGAGCTGCGGAATGCCTACCACAAAGCCCACAAGGCAAACCGCCGCTTCGGTGCTGCCCCCATGACCTGCTGTTTCTAGGAAGAGCCGGACGCGATACTTGGGGCCGACCCCACTTCCACTCTGAGTACCACCATGGACACTTCAGAGCCCAGTTCAACAAGGCAGGAGGAGGGGCAGGAGCAAAGGGGGAGTGAGGGTGCTGAGGTGGAGGAAGACACCCCAGAATCCCTAGATGCATGCAGCCAGGAGCTGTTCTCAAGCCAGGAGGAAGGTAGCCAGTCGTAGTGGCCGGTGCTTGGGGAAGGACAAACACCAGAGGAGGTTCCCGGTAAGCGGCTTTTATTTTGGGGAGAAAGTGTGGGCTCTTGGGGCTAGGAGGGTTAGGGCTGCATGCATGCCTAGATGCGGAATAGGGCATTGATGTGCTCTCTCGCATCGTGGTAATTGGCCTCAGTGATCTCTTCAGAGGTCTCATCCAGAACTTGGGCAATGTGCTTGTGCAGGTTTCTTGGGAGAGCCACTTTTCCTTGACCCAATAAGGCTAACTTGTCCATGCCACTGTGCCGTGAGGGGCGGGAGGACCATTGCTGCACGCAGGCAAGTTGCAGATGGGCCAGGGCAGAAGCCGCATTGCAGTAGAAGACCGTCCCTTGCTTCCCAGGTTACCCTCAGCAGTGAGAGCTTCCAGGATGAACTCCTGTGGAAAACGTGGGGACAGTGTTCAGTATAGGGGCCCCCTGCCGCTGTTGGCTCTCCCCAAGGCACAGATACCCAGAGGACAGTACAGCCATGAAACAGTCAGTCACGCTTGACCCTGTGCTTACTCACCATTTTGGGGCTCCCGTGGGTTATATGCGCTCGCTTTGAGATGGGCAAATTATGCTATTGTGTAGACTGTGCTTGCCCTTAAGTACGGGGGAATCATTGCTCTGTCTGTTGTGAACAATGCTGCCTCTGTCAAGTGTTGCATTTTGCCTTTACAGATGCAACCTTGAGATCTCAGCTGACCGTGTTATCACCTGCCGAAAGACTCCAAAGAATCAGAAAGAGGCCACGTAGAAGCAAGGAAGACATGTTGCATGAAGTAATGCAGCATTCAAGTAATGAAAATCAAAAAGTGCAGGAGTGGTGGGACAGTGAAAGGAGGATCTGCCAGCAGAATGAGTCGCGCCAGCACAAAAGCACGGTGCTCCAGCAGCAAAGCACGGATCAGCTGATAAGCATAATGAAGCACCAAGCGGACTCTATCCAGGCGCTCGTAGCCATGCAGGCAGAGCACTACCATGGAACCACTCCCGTGCAGGGCACCAGACATTACTGGTGGCTTTCAGCCTCAAATTGCTTCCTCAAGGTAATCCTAATCCTTGCAGCCCCACGCTGGGCCCCTCTAATAGCCCTGCTCTCTGGCTATTCAAATTCAGCCTCCAGGTGTTGAACCTCCGAGTTCCATGCCTGAGTGAATCGTTCACCCTTCCTTCACAAATGTTATGGAGGGTACAACATGCGGATATAATCGCAGGGATGCTGTCATTGGCCAGGTCCAGCTTCCCATACAGAGAGCGCCAGTGGCCTTCTAAACAGCCAAAAGCATACTCCACAGTCATTCTGCACCGGCTCAGCCTGTTGTTGAACCGCTCCTTGCTGCTGTCAGGCTCCCTGTGTAGGGTTTCGTGAGCCATGGCATTAAAGGGTAAGTGGGGTCTCCAAGGATCACAGTGGGCATTTCGTCTTCCCCTACGGTGATCTTCTGGTCTGGGGAAAAATGTCCCGGCTTGCAACTTCCTGAACAGGCCAGTGTTCTGAAAGATGCATGCATCATGCACCTTACCGGGCCAGCCTGCGTTAATGTCAATGAAATGCCCACAATAATCCACAAGCGCCTGGAGAACCATAGAGAAATACCCCTTCTGATTAATGTACTCGGAGGCTAGGTGGGCTGGTGCCAGAATTGGAATATGTGTGCTTTTTATCGCCTCTCTGCAGTTAAGGAAACCCATTTGTGCAAAGCCATCCACAATGTCATGCACGTTACTAGGAGTCACGGTTCTCCTGAGCAGGATGCGATTAATGGCCCTGCAAACTTGCATCAGCATTATTCCAATGGTCGACTTCCCCACTCTCCAAACTGGTTAGCGACCGACTGGTAGCTGTCTGGAGTTGCCAGCTTCCAGATTGCAATAGCCACCTGCTTCTCCACCATCAGGGCAGCTCTCAATCTCGTGTCCTTGCGCCGCAGGGTGGGGGCGAGCTCCTCACACGGTCCCACGAAAGTGGCTTTTCTCATCCGAAAGTTCTGCAGCCACCGCTCGTCATCCCAGACTTGCCTGACGATGTGATCCCACCACTCGGTGCTTGTTTCCCGATCCCAAAAGCGGTGTTCTGTGGTGGTGAGCGTGTCTGTGAATGCCACAGGCAATCTTGTGTCGTATGTGTTACTTGCGTCGATATCGTCGGAGTCCTCACTGTCACTTTGGATCTTAAGGAGTAACTCGACTGCCAAACGTGACGTGCTGGCGAGACTCGTCAGCAGACTCCCCAGCAGTTCGGGCTCCATTCCCGCACACCGAAAGGGAAGACAGAGCGCGCAGTACAAAAAATGTTGAAAGATGGCGCCATATGTGGATGGAAGCACAGGGATTGCTGGGATGTGAACTGATGCATCACGGGGCGTTGGTGCAGGTCATTCTGGGTCCTGTCCCCCCTTCCCACAAGCCACAGTGCCAGCATGGGAAGAGGTGCTCTGTGGGATAGCTGCCCACAATGCACCGCTCCCAATGCCGCTGCAATTGCCGCAAATGTGGCCACACTAGTGCGCTTCTTCCTGTCAGTGTGGACAGACTGCAGTGCTTTCCCTACGGTGCTCTCCGAAGGTGGGTTTACCTCAAAGCGCTCTACATCTGCAAGTGTAGCCCTGCCCTGAGATTCCTACAGGATTAAAGAAAAAAAATTCTCTTTTCAGTTTACTCTGCATTTGGCAGCACTTTGTGTAGCCAGTTTCACTCTCTCCTCGGGGTAGTTGGTCAGTAGTTTCCCTTTTCCTGTATGAGTCTCATCATCCATCAATAGAGGAGAGAGAAACATCTTTTAAAAACTAGCTTGTGCTTTTACAACAGATTTCCTAGGCAGGCGGATTCAGGCTGGTGAGGTACCAGAAACTGCTTGTAACTTTATTTAAATAAATCCTAGATTTCACACTGATGCTCCTTCAACCTGGCTGCAGGTGACAAATGCTCAGGGCCACTGGAGTTTGGACTGGAGGAAGGAAGTCGTGAAGTGCTGGCTGCTGATGTGAGCCTGGGCTTGATTTTTAACAACTGTAAATAAACTATTTTAATCTGGAGTAGCCTTGTATTTTCTGGCGGAGCATTCCCTTTCCGTCACCCATAGCCACCTCCAATGGTGTGCCCCCTCTCCTGTCCTCCATAGCAGATATCTGGAAGAGTATGGTCTGGGTTCGTGCAGGATCCAGGCAGTTATGGCTGGGCCTTATCTGGAATGCTCATTCATCTCCTGGGTGCTCAGGGGGAGACACAGCTTTATTTATTATCCTATGTTCTTCACAAGTTTGAAAGCTTACAGTGCTTTGACCAAACGGCTAGCACATCTGAGTCACTCCCTCATGCAATATTTAGGGCAGCCTGGCACAGTCGGGATTTGCTGAAGGAGGAGCAAAGTGTGCAGAGTAATACAAAATAATGAAATAAAGAAAATGAAGGCAGAGAAACTTTCCAGGAAGAGCAATAAAATCCCAGATTATTAATATCACAGAGGAGTCGTAAAAAATTCTGTTCAGAGTGGTCTCTACCTCCTACAGTGCCTCCTTTGTTTCTTCCCTGTAGGCCCGTTTGCAGGAGCATGTGATTTTTCAGTGCTTTGAGAGGTTCATCTCCTGCTTATTCCCTACCTGAGGTCACAATCCTGTGTTTGACTTGTCAGCTGGGAACATGATTCCAGTGTCACAAGCGGAGAATTTTGGCTAAAGGTTCACAGTGGAGCATCTGGGAGAGGCTGGGTTTCCAAGGAGGCTTGTCTGCATTCGCTGGGACTGTGAACTATTCATTGTTTGGACTCCTTGTTCTGGTCTCAGTAGGAATGCTGTTTGCAGTGCTGCAAAGGAACCCTAAAGCAGTGAAGATACCAGCTGGATGGGAAGGTTAAAGCAGGACATGCAGTTTAGACTTAGCTGGAGAACCAAAAATGAAGGGTCTGTTTGCACAGCTACCTTTTGAGGCTCTGTCTCGCGGAGAGACCTTAGAATTGGATACTACTGAGCCTACAGTCATAGCCCTGCTGACCCTCCAAGCTATCTGTGAGTAAAGAGATTGAATTCCAGCAAACTAAAAGGGCGAGAGATGCTGCCAGCTTCATACTCTCCTTTTTAAAAGTAATCAAACCCCAAACTCTTCCCCCTCCTCTGTTCTCTCCACTCTGGTCCCTAAAATACCATGGAGGAGGGGGAGAAAAGTAAACCAGCTTTTTATGTACTTTTGTCTATTTCAGAGTTAGCTCCAGTTAGTTTCACTCCTCCCAGATATTTGCAGGCCCTGCAAATTTTAGTGATTCATCCCTATGCAGAGGTCCTGGACTGTGATTAAGTCCTCCAAAGTAGGGCATAAATGGGACATCAGTAGTTCATAGGTTTTGTGCTGGCCTCTGCACAGGGAGGGATGAATTTTACCCACAGAGAAACTTCCTAAAAAATTATTGCCCATTTTCCCTCCTTCCTCCCTCTCCTAAGTCAGAATGTTTGTGGGTTTTGGAAGCAGGGTGTTTTACAGCATAATTTTCAAACCAGAAGGAATGAACGTGAATTCACCTCTTGATCCAAATAACTGTCTAAGACAGAGCTTGCGTTGCTTAGTTGATTAACAGTGCTGCTGTTCTGTATGTGTGAGCATGAGACACTCTGTCTCACTGAGTGAGGGTAAGGGGGGAAAAAATGGTGGCCATTTTCTGCCCCTTCTTCCCGAGACCTGTTTGTGCTAGAATGACTGTTACCGGGCGGGGATTCACTCAAGGTGACAGCTTTGACAGCTGAGTTTAAAATTACATGAATTTAGAGAGGCAGCTCCATCACTGACAGGGCTTATACTGTAATGATTTTTCAAGTAATGACTACATTGACGAGCTTCACATGAGACCAACTTGGGTCCAGCTCTTTCAGTGCAGGATGCAACATGTTTTTCCACTTCAGTCGGCCTTTAATTCGTAATTTTCAATGAATTCCTAACTTTTTTTCCTGTGGCTCAAGCAGTTTTTTTTCGTTTGAAGTATACAAGATCCCCTCGTGCACGTAATATGCATGTTACATAGGGATCGACTGTACCAGCTTGAGAGAAGCGACACTCTTTTCTTTGCATTTATACCTGGTGATATGCCATCAATATTTTGCCAATTGTGTCATTTGGAAGAGAAGCAGACTTCACAGTTTTAGCTGCTGCTCTTTTTCCAGGTGTGACTTGGTGCAGCTGCTACTGCTGGCAGCCTAATTCGGTTCCATTTGGGGTCTTAGCCACCTCATCAACGAGCTTCCAGTAGCTCATCAAGCAACACGACTGCCATCTGTTACGGGTGGTTTGCTTTCTCTTAGTTTTCCCAGGGGGAGAATTGTATGTGCAGTGGAGTGCTTTGTACTGGTAGGGCTTTCGCGTGGTAAATACGTCATGTACGTGGTGTTCTGTGCTCATGCTGAAAGACAGTTGAAGTGTGCCTTGCCCTTGGAGTGGAAGATGGCGAGGTCTCTGTTTCCTACAGGAAGTAAGGACTTAATTCTGTGGCTTTGTAGGTTTCCTTTGTTCAATCCTAAGTGAGATCACGTGCATTCTTGAATGCCTTTGGAATAGTTTACTACCTTTTATAGTAACTATTTTGGATAACATACTTACGGTGCTCTATTGTGTAGTCTGGTGCGTGGTTTCAAGGTGTTGTGTTAACACGCATGATCTCCTACAACTATTTGCAATCTTAGTCAAGGAATACAGGCAGTCTTGAAATGTTTGGCAGTTGATTATTTATATTAAATGTTGATGTTAATCCAGCAGCTCCAGACACATGTAACTTTACCATACCCCTTATTCACAGAGAAAAATCTTTCCTATAGGGCCAGGGTCATTTAAGCAGCAAATGCTTCAAGAAATCTTCTCTTGGGATTGTATCTCCCCTGTGAAGGTTTGGTTAGCCATTGTCAGGACTTGTTTGATGCCAGACATTTTGGTGTGATTGGCACTTGGAAAAAGCAAAGTTCACCCCCCTCAGTATCTGTGATATGTCTGTTGGGGGATTTCTGGAACATCCTACCAAGAATGCAGTGAGTATAAATCCCTAAATGAGACCATTGTTAGTGACATGTATTGAAAGCGAAATATCCTTTTCGGCATGTCAGTGTGTAGGATTCTTCATGCTGGTGGGTTGCATTAACTCAGTGACAGCTGTAGAGAGTTCACAGTTATAGGTTCAATAAGCACTTCATAATCACCTAAATGATTTGGCAAGCCTCGAGGCACCTTAGCGTGGTAGAAATGAGGTGGCAATTTGTGCCTACCCTTCCATGGCACGATGCACAGGGAAAGGGCTGTGCGTGCCCAAAGCGTTGTCCCTGTTCCCTGGTGAAAGGTTCTGAGTGTTACTTTGGTGCTGTAAGCTCTGCAGTGCTGTTCCATTGGACTTTATACCTGGCAATCGTTTGGTTTAGGCAAGATGACGTCTCTCCATTTAGGTAAGGGGCTTGTGGCTGAAGGCTGTGGGTGTCCATCCTTGTGGTGTTTCCCCTTTCTGATTAGATTTACCCTGAAGGCACTCTGTCCTTCTCCATACCTCAGAACCCGAGAAAGAAGGAGCGCTGCAATGTACCATAGTGCAGCCATTCTTTCCCTAAGGGATGTGTTGGAGAGTTGGCTTGATCCCCCATGTGAAGCACAGTGCACGTTCGGTTTGAACTTTGGCGTCCTCTGAGGCATCAGCTACTGGCTGTGGCCAGTGGTGAGAGCCTGGATATTATGGACCGTTGGCCTGCTCTAATATGGCAGCTCCTACCTTCATTTGGTCTCAAGATGTGCACAGAAATGTTACAGTAACAGGATGTGATGGAGTCCCAGAAAACAAAGAAGCTAAGACAGGAGCCCCATAGTCCAGAAAGAGATTCTAATACAATTGACCTGCAGTACGTTTATCATACAGCCAAACGAGCACTGAGAGCTATTTAAGTTACATTACTGCAGTCTGGTATGTATTCTGCTGTTCTGTAACAGTTCTGAGAAAATGTGATTATCTTCATTGTGGAGTTTGACCGTATTTGTGTTCCATTATAAGTGAAATATATTGGAATTCATTTCTACTTATTCATCTTATAAAGTAGGTTTCAAATGATAGGTCATGGCAATGATTAGCATGGGGAGCCTGCTGGTTTTTCTTTTAAATGACAAAACTCATTAGGTGAATCTATCCGTCGCTGATTTTCTGCACATCTCCTCCCTTAACTATTTGTCTCCTAAATTACTAGTCACTAGTCCATGTGCTGCATTGGTCCTTCCACTTAAGGGGCAGAGACTGTATTTTTGTACTGAAATAAAAGTGCAATCCCACTTCACATTTTTAACAATTAAACTTTTTTTTTGAAGTGCATCTGCATTTGCCAACGCGAATGAGGAGTAGGTTCAGCGGGAGACTGAACAAAGGGACTCGCTGCAGCACTCCAAGTTCAGATTCTGTGGTGAACTGCAACTTTTCCGAAAGACCCGTATGCTGCGAACCGTTAGTTACGACTAATGCATTCTGTCTGCGTAGCACGTGGAGACCATCTCCTGAGTCTGCCAGAGACTCCGCCTGTTCGGTTTTGCTCCACATTGACGTGTATTTTCAGGAATGTCCCTAATGTGGGAAGTGTGTTCAAAACAGAACACTTTCTCAGGGCGATGGGGTAGAAGGACTTTAGGCCTCTCCATGGGGCTGTGCCCCCGAAAGCTGCCATATTATGCATGCTCATTGCTTGAGACAGTCAGTCATGGCCTAAAGTGTGTAGGGGAGTCCATCCATAGTCCTGGTATACAAACAGTGTATCTCCTCTTTCCTCTTCTAGCATCATAGAATAACAGAGTTGGAAGGGACCTCTGGAGGCCATCTAGTCCAACCCCCTGCCCAGAGCAGGACCAATCCCAACTAAATCATCTCAGCCAGGGCTTTGTCAAGCCTGACCTTAAAAACTTCTAAGGAAGGGGATTCCACCACCTCCCTAGGTAACGCATTCCAGTGTTTCACCACCCCCCTAGTGAAAAAGTTTTTCCTAATATCCAACCTAAACCTCCCCCACTGCCAGACCTCATGGCACTGTGATCTAACGGATTGAGCTCAGGACTGGGAAACAGGAACACCTAAGTTTTAGGCCTGAACTCTGGGGAGCTGGACATACCTGGTGTCTGTGCCTCAGTTTCCTGTCTCTGAAAGAAGGTTCATGCTTACCTGCCTCAGTGGGCGGTTGAGGATTGGCTAACGTTTGTACAATGCTTTGATGTTAGACGCACTGTCATTACAGCTGTGTGTGCAACAGCCTGTCCAAGGCTGCCTTCATGCCCCCTCTCTCCTGCTATTGCTACAGAACATTGAGGACCAGCCCAGGGTAGATCTTAAAGCTACATGGACCTTTTTCAGTGCCGTGGAGCCCCTGCCGCCCCGACCCATTGCCGAAGTATGATATGACAAAGAACCCCTTCCTGCCTTTAAGCACAGGACTGATGTTTAAATATACTACATAGCAAGGTCCCTCACACTGCTACAGCTTCTTTCCCATCCCAGAAAAACCTCTCCTCGTACCAGTCTTGGGAGAGCTCAGATCTGTTTTCTCTGCTGAAGTATCCGGCTCCACATCCCAACTAACTCGCTTTGATATCCGTGCATGCGATGGAACGTGGTTTACCTACTATGCCTTTGGTTAAAATCCAGAGCGATTGGCCCTAGAATTAATAGTTACATTTCAGGTCAGCAGGTTACGGGCAGATTTCAACAAATGTCATTATGCAGCCAATGTTTGTTCTGCTCTGGTTTCTGTGTACGTGAACTCCTCTAGCCATACTCCATACCCCCGTGCTTTGCTCCTATCTGATCTCTCAGGCTTAGTTGGGTCTGTTCAGAGCTGTGCACTGAAGGGAAACTGCCTGGCTGGATGCTCCAGGAAGGTGTTTTGGTGATTCGGTTGGTGCTACTCTTCCCTCGGAGTCATTGCCCCAGCATGGTGATGGGAAGCAATGCTGTATTACAGAGAAGATACAAAACCAAAATCCTGATCTTTTGTGGTCCTTTGTAGCTCCTATGGCACTGCTAGTAGAATAGTGGAGTTGCCATGATATGACCAAATTCCAAATATCTTACCTCCCTAAATTCCCCTGAGCTTCCCGTTGTAAATTTTAAATTCCTCATTTCCTGTCCTAAACTGGTATTGTGTTGCTCTTGTGCTAACAGCAGCCATGTTCTGCCTGAGAGATGGATGCATTTCAGTGGTGGGAGAAATCGCTGTGTCTCTTAGCTCACACAGGTGCTCGGTGTGCAGTCAGAGCCTGTTGTGAAAGGTGTTCCATAGTGGAGGTTGACTGCTGACACCTTATAAAGGATATGGTAATGTAGGTTGACTGGCATTTGGTTGCAGACATTCCAGATAGAGACTGAGTTTGCCTGGCTAGACGAGATATCAGTTACTCCTCTCAGCTGGCTAGTGCCACCATGGAGTGTGGAAATTCCCACAACCAGAGAAAGGGAAACAAAAATAACAGCCACAGTTGGAAAGAAATATTCCAAGACTTGTCGTTCCTCTTTTGTTACCTAACAAAAAATCAGTCTAGCCTTTCAGTTGCTCCTAACCCTAGTGTTAGCCCATTTAGCCGTATAGTGTTTTAACAGTCGAAGTCATGGATGGCTCTTGTTTCCGGCTGCCACTGTAGGAGCCACTGATTAACCAAGCCATCTGTGTTTTGCAGGTTGTATCATTACTATTTCCGGACGCATGACCTTCACGAGCAATAAGTCCATGGAGATTGAGGTCTTTGTTGATGCTGATCCTTTTGTTGATGAGCCTAAAGAAAGATATCGCGCTGTCAGTGCATTCTTTACCTACGTATCGCTGAGCAAGGAGGGGAAGCCTCTACCTGTTCCACAGCTGGTGGTAAGAATTCTTCATTTAAAGAGCTCAACCTTCGTGCTGCATTATGCGAAGCCCCGGGTTGTGGAGCAGCACAGGAATAACTCCTTGTTGTAAGGCCTCACTCCCTTCACAAACAGAAGGTACTACCCAGTGCTTTCTGGTCGCCCCCGTTGCTCTGAAAAGGGTGATTTGGGCTATTCCTGTGCTGAGGCTAGAATCACTCGAATGAGCCAATTTTCAAGGGAGTCATGGAGTTAGGGAGGATGGAGCCTGCCTGGCCAATGGGCTTCATGTTTCCTGTACGTTTCCTGTTCTTAGCTACTCTGGTCAGACTCGTATTTGTGTTGGGCTGAGCAGGTCTGGTCAAAAGCCCACACGCCTTTCCTGACATCTCCCCATCTTAAGCCTGTAATTTTGCTGCAGAATAACACAGGAGATCAGCGATAGACTATGACCACATTTGGAACCCTTGACTCAGCTTTGGCTGTCTGGCCTGCGGAGCCACAGTGATTGCTAGGAAACCACTGAGTACACAAGAAAAATGTCCCAGCAGGCTGATTCACTGTCACAGTTTGGATGCCCAGGGGAGGCAAAAGGCAACTGTCCTGCCTTGAGACGTGCCAAGAGGAGCCACGCCAGGGTTGTGCAGTTCTCCAAAGCTGAGTCTGCAGGGTGTTTAGGTGTTTTCTGTTTCTCTGCTTGGTTTTGATCCCTCTTTAAGGGGATCTAACACTCACAACCAACTCCAGATAGTCGCGCCCTCCCCCCCCCACACACACACACAGATGGGCAGCTTCTGGAGCCCCTGGACAGCAAGGTAAGAAAGGGGTTATTTATAGATGACTCTCCCAATGCCAGCTGGGCATCTGCATCCAGCCAGCAGACATTTTAATCTGGCCCTCGAGCTACCGCCGGGGAGCAGGGTCTGGAGCTTGCCCTGCTCTGGTGCTCCAGTCGGGGAGTGGGGCCAGGGTCTTGCCCTGCTCTGCACATGCTGTGGCTCCGCGTGTCTCCCGTAAGCAGCGACATGTCCCCCCTCCGGCTCCTATGTGTAGGGGCAGCCAGGGGGCTCCATATGCTGTCCCTGCCCCAAGCGCCACCCCCACAGCTCCCATTGGCCAGGAACCACAGACAATGGGAGCTGCAGGGCAGCGTGCAGAGCCACCTGGCCACGCCTCCCCATAGGAGTCGGAGGGGGGACATGCTGCTGCGGGAGCTGCAAGGGTGGCGCCTGCGGATGGCTGTGCCTCTACATAGGAGCTGGAGGGGGGACATGCCGCTGCTTCCAGGAGCTGCTTGAGGTAAGCGCCACCCAGAGCCTGCACCTCTGACCTCCTCCCGCCCTCCAAAACCCTCGGTCCCAGCCTGGAGTACCCTCCTACTCAGTACCCAGCCTGGAGTACCCTCCTACCCAAAGCCCTCATCCCCAGCCGGAGCCCTCATCCCCTCCCACATACTAACTCCAATTTCATGAGCATTCATGGCCCACCATACAATTTCCATTCCCAGATGTGGCCCAAGGGCCAAAAAGTTTGCCCGCCCCTGCCCTAAATGTTACCACTGCCTTAGGTATGTGAACGTGAGTTACTTGCTAGCTTGTGAACTTGCCAAATTCTGGCTGCTGTCGTCCACTCACTGTCCAGTGTTGCATTTCTGCTCTGGTGTGCCAGTTTCATTTAGCCTTGATAACTGTCTACATCTGTCCGATCTGTTAATGCAGTTACACCTCAGGATTCTACTGTTGTTGTTTAAAATGGCCATAGCTCCCAGGGCAGAGAATGCTACCCTGACAGGGCAAGGGAGTAGTCCCCAGCGCTCTGGGTGATTCAGCTGGTCTGGAGCCGGGGGGAACCAGGAGCGAGCCAGTAATGTCACGGCTGCTTTTCTTTGGGGAGCAGTAACTGAATGAGTTCAGAACATCACTGGCCATATCACTTCTTGTCCTGCATTCTTCCATTTCCGTGTTCTCTCCTAGTTGTCGCTGACTGCTTTATAAATACTGGAGTGGGCTTTATAAATACCTCAGAGTCATGGGAAAAGAAAGGCAAACTTTTTCCCCTGTGTAGTTTGGGGAAACCTCACCTGTACTTGAATTCCTGCCTCTGTGCTCCTGCATCTCATTGATAGATACCAGCTCACCAGTGGTACAAACACACAGGGACAAAGATGACATGGCTCCTAACCCTAATTCTGGGGAGCAAGGCCCAAAATACCTTTGCAAAATGTTTAATTTTTCCTGTCATGATCTGGATGACTCCAGGAGTGCGAGAGCTCCTTGGAGGGTTGCTGCCACAGCACAAAGGGTTTTAGAAGTGTCTGTAGCTGTTCCTTTAACTTGAAATGCTGTGGGGAGGTTTGTCTTTACTAAATAGCTAACACAAAGCCTTCAAACTTGCACTTGCAAACATGTCTTTCTAAAAACAAATGTTCGGCTCATTGCTTCAAGGTTACAAGCTTCTCATTTCTTGTTCATTAAAGACCAAGTATCTTACAGACTTCAGCTTTTTATGTGCTGTCCTTCGGGTTTTGTTGTCCAACAAGACCTCTTTCCTTCAATTATTCATCAGAAAAATATAAGCATAAATAAGTGTTTCCAAAGCAAGTGTCAGTCTTGCCAGCCTTCAAAATGAATAGATTTAAGTATAAACATTGACAGGTTTCAGAGTAGCAGCTGTGTTTGTCTGTACCCGCAAAAAGAAAAGGAGGACTTGTGGTACCTTAGAGACTAACAAATTTATTTGAGCATAAGCTTTTGTGAGCTACAGCTCACTTCATCGGATGCATTCAGTGGAAAATACAGTGGGGAGATTTTATATACACAGAGAATGGTAACACCCATTGTTTCATGTTGAATTCAGCTTCATTCACGTTTCTTCCTTTAATTGTAAAAGCTTATGTAGAGATTTGAATGTATGAATGAAGCAAGGAATCTGGCCCCCTGGAACTTCCCGAGCAGTAGCTCATCCCATGTCTGTATGTTGCTGATGAACCCCTTTCCCCATTCGCTACTGTCAATTCTGCTTCAGCCTTCGTGTCTATTTTTAGCTCTCCTGATCCACCGTTCTTTGACATATAATGCAGCACTGCTGACTTGGAGTTATTTCTTGATTTAATATTTTATACTGTGTAGATCCCCTTCTGCACTCCAGCATTTTGTCGGCTTATTATAACTTAGCCAGCAGAGTAGCATTTATATATTTTACACACCTGTATTTACCTGTTGTATACATTTTTAATGTGCTGTTTGGAAGAAGCTTTACTTCCTGATAGCTGCTGCTCTCTAATGCTTTCTTTGAGTGGAAGCTGTATATTGACAGGTATGAGGGTCTCTGTTTATCACTCTTATCCCATACATTTTTAAGGGGCCCTGCATGGTATTTCTCGGCTAGTTTCTGTAGGGTGGATATATTTTCTTTGTTTATCTGAAAGACGAAAAAAACAAACAATGAAATGACTGTCTCACTTGGTAACTTACTATACAGCAGCTTGTAGCTGGGGACCCACTGTGGGGTGGTTGGATACTGAATGACACTCGCCTGGTGTCCTGGGACACCAAACATCACTTTCATCTTGCCTGGATTCATTCAGAGCCAGCCACTCTCCTCGAGTGTTTTACCCTTAAATCTGGAGTGACCCTCTTTTCACAAATGGAATTACACCAGCATGTGATCAGAATCAGGCATTGTCTGTGCCTTGCAGAGCACCCTCTACGGTACAGACAGAGTCACTGCTATTACAGGTGAGTCACCTGTACCAATTCCTGGGTGCTATGGCTTTTTAAAGTCAGAGCTAGAAAGTCTGAACAACAAAAACTAATAACACTCCATTTCTATGGGGCAATAAGTGTTCGTAGCCTGGCCAGCTGTACATCTTTCAGTTCAGGGATCCTGTCCATCAGAAAGAAAAGGCAATGAGTGAAGAAGTCATTTCCCAGTCTCTAAATCTAGAGGCTTTATATAACTCCAGACACTCACATTCAAGTATCTGGTAGCGAGACATCCTGCAGTCATGTATTTTCCTCCTGAAGATACAATACTGCATATTTAACTTGCCCAATTTTAGAGAGGGTAGAGGACTGTATGGCTTAATGAATGAACCATAAGATTTTCACCACTGACTGCAGCGGTGTTACACTGGTGAAAAGTAGTGTGTGAGAGGGGAGAATTGTGTCAATTTTATCATAACGGGCTGCAAAAATCCTCTGGTTTGCTTGCAGAGAGTTGCACTCATGTTTTTGTTTCAGACCTTACATTGTTTTGGTTACCGTCTTTAGCTGAAATTAAATTCCATGAGATCTTTTTCAAATTGCTGAATAATTGAAGGAATGCGAATGTTACTAGAACGAAATGTACTATTTTTTGTGAACTTGCTTCTTTTAATATTATAGAGTAACTTAGTAGAATTTTGACATCACAAAGCTCATGATTTGATCCGTGCTACCTTGAGCATCATCCTGATGCCTGTATCAACACCCACAGAACATGATTCCCATGCTGGTTTTATGGTGTCAAACTGATCTCCCACTTCAAGTTCTTTTTGCATATTTAATGCTTTTAAAAAAAGTGCTGTTTTTCCCCCAGCTGGAAAAGCATAGCTGGCTGTAATGATATTGGGGGAGACATACTCATCCTGCCTGCCTGAGCTCTGGATTGCAGACTGTTGAGTAGACAGGGGCATATGAAGCAGGATCACACCTCAAAACCATCAACTCATACGGATAGTCTTTACCGCTTTACATATCAAAGCCTTTAACGCAACCATATGCGATGGTGACCTTAATATATATTGACACTGTCAGCCACAATGGGTCTCCTAAAATTATGCTTATTAACAGTTGTGCAAAGGTGAAATCCTGCTGGACATTAAAGGAAGTGGGTGTGTGAGGCACTGTATCAGCCAATTCTTTCTAGGCAGAACTGAGAGGTGTTTCTCCAATTGAGATTTAAAAATAAGAGATTTCTATCACTGTGCTTGTATATTAAAATCCTGTTCAGGGGCTGTGTGAAACTGTCCAAATCCAGCATTACGGTGAGCTATAAGCGGCTTGATTGGAAGATGTCCATAGTGGTGTATGTCAGGAGGGAGTAACTCCAGTGAAGTCAGGGAGTTGCCCCAAGGTGAGAGGAGAATCGGAATGATCTCATGGTGTCCTATGATACAGAAGCACACCAGAGGTGAGTGAAAGGGAGTTTCTGCCCTAAGCTGGAGTTTTGGCTGCTTGTTCTTCCAGACAATTGCTTGTTCTTCCAGACAATTACTAGTATCCTTATAGAATCATTGACTACAGCCCTTTTCTGCTAATGACGTGAACAGACATTGTTCAAAATACATAAAGAATATGATTTGTGTAGGAGTTGCATTCATCTAAAATCCACCAACTAGGGTACCTGAAGCTTCTGTTAGATTGTTGAGGCACAGCCAACTCTAGTGAGCCTGTCCTGTTACATTGTAAAGGGGCCATTTCAGGTTGTTTGTGTTTTCACAATGTGCCCATCACATGTGTGTCCAATGTGGCTGTCCTTCTCTCACAGACATTTTCAGTGTTTTCCCACAGGGAAAATACTTTTATACCAACTGTGGAGGATTTTAGGCACCAACTATCTTCATTTGGATGAATTTGCCTTTGTCTGTCAAGTTACTTTCTTTGCATCCTGTTGACGTGTGTCATGAGGCAGCAGAGGGCTGCCCTCAAACTTCTGAAACAGGTGTTTTAAAATGTAGCTGACTTAGGAACATTGAGCTTTCTATCCTCCTCCCATCCTTGTTTCTCTCCCCCGAGTCCTCTCAGGTCTATAGCAAATGGAGTCATTATCAAGCTGATAGTTGGCATTTATATAGTACTTTACAACCATTATCTGATTTGATCAGAAGACAAACTCTGTGCAGCTGGTCTGTATTACGAGCCCCACTTCCTGAGTTAGAATTTTAGGGATCCCTGACTCCCAATCCTGGCCCAGACCCCTAAGCAGACATTCCCTATCCTTGGTGAGTAGCTGGAATTACCTCCTCAGCAGAGGGCCTGCACATGACCCATGCTCTCCTTAAACCCTGTTTGGAGGGCTCACATGGGATTTAAGCAATGCTCTGGGGGGATTTCACTATGTGCCCATATTTGGTCTCTTTCTACCCATGGAAAGAAATATTAATCACACAGACTCAAGACTAACCACCTGGGAGTATTTGGCTAGTGTTTGGGTTGTTTAATGTGCAACGTCCCTCCTCCAAGTCCCAGAGGAGATGTTTAGTTGGACTGTGCTTAGCCACTGGGATTGTTGATAGCGGGACCACCTTGGAGCACAAAGACCTTTTCAGGAAACATGCAAAGCACGTTACTTTAAAAATGAAAGGGTTTTGGAGATGATGTACTCTCTTTCTGCAGGCTCGTTGGGTGTGATTAAGAGCAGTGTGCTGTAAATGAGCATTGCATGGAGCTACCGGCACATTTATCCAGTAACGGCAGAGCTCAGAGCAGAACTCATTTAGCAAAGCCCCAGAAGAGGAGCAGGAAGTCTGTTGGGTTTTAATGTTCAGATTAGGAGCCTGTTTTGTGAAATATAAATAGCAACTTCATTATTGTGGGAGTTCATATTTCAGCAGCATATTCTCTCCATCGGCCTCTCACATGGGTCTGCTTTGTTTAAAAAGAGTTGCTGATAAGGCCTATGAGATTAGTTACCACTCATAAGAGCATCTTTATTTTAAGAACTGGGCTGATGGTGAGATCAGCCTCTTCCTCTGCTTTGAAAGTCCCCAATATGAGCAATTTAATTCAACCTTTAGAAAGTGATGGGAATGGGATGGGGATGATGCGCACTGGGATATTTGTGCAGTAATGTCATTTGCAGTGAGTTCCAGCATCTTCCATGAGATGTTGCTTCATTAAGCCTTGTTCCTATAGGAAGTGCAGCGTGTTAGCTGGTGCAAAGCCATGTCAATTCTGGTGGCTTAACAGGCAGGGATGTGGCATCTACTGTCCAGTGCCACTCTGCTGTACCTCAGCGGTGCACATGAGTGGGTATTTTACCGCATGCTAAACAAAAGGCCTTGGGCAGTTTCTGCCCAGAGTTTTTCACATAGGTCCTGGCTGGGAATGGTGGCTTCCAGCAGCTAACCATCACTAACGTGCTTATGTCCCCCAGACGCTAATATCAGTGCATTTCACATGCCTCGTGACCATACATATTTGTGGCCATAGGGCTGAATTCTGCCCTGGCTGTTGCCTGGCACAGTGGGTTTGCACAGGGTGCAAGTCATTGCAGAGCTCGGCAGTACCTCGCGTGCCCTGCTCAATTAAATATCTAAAATAATCTGGACACAAGTTTTAATTGCACTCATTATCATCCAGAGACGCCTTATGTTTCCCATTATAAACTCAAGTGAGGTTTCTCTGCATGACTTCACTAATTAAAGAGGTCTGTAACTGTCAGGCTTACAGGAAATTGTTCTGCCCACCCCTCGAAGCCCTGATCAGCCTAGACAGCCATTCATTCTAAAACAGACAGGCTATTGACTCTGCTAATTGTGAACTTCATTACTTATTTCATATGCCAAGTTATCAGTGTGTTCTCAAATCACACACAGGAAAGGCAAATGCCAAAGCGCTTTGTTTGCAAGTTTCCTATTGGAAAATGAGAACAATGTTTTCCACTGTAGATTAGTCTTACACCCACACGCAGTGGGGCCAGGCTGGAGACCATATGGGAGATGAGAATTCTGGGCCAAACTCAGCTGCTCTCACTAAGCAGGCTGCCTTCCAGCCCTGGGGCAGAGCTGGGAGCATTTAACGGCCCTCTCAAGGGACCTTTGTAGGAGGCAGCACCAACAGATACTAGAACCTCCAGCCCTGCTTGCCTGGAAGTCTGGGCTGGCAGCTTAGTTGTGTGGATAGGGCAGGGTCTGGGTCTGGACCCCTGTTCTGATCCCACTCCTGGCACTAGGTCCTGTGACTCTGGACAGTTTTGTGGCCTTTCTGTGGAGCTCTGTTCTTTACCCATCCTTACTTTGATAAACTGGAAATAAGACACAGATTTTTAAGCAAGGGTAAATCTGCCATTGGAACAGATTACCTAGGGAGGTGGTAAATCGACCACCTGGAGTCTAAGTCAAGATGGGCTCCTCTTTAAAGGATGCTGTATCTTGTCCATTAATAGTTGGGCTTGATGCAGTAATCACTGGGTGAAACTCTGGCCTGTGTTATGCAGGAGGTAGACTAGCTTATTATAATAGTCCCTTCTGGCCTTAAAGTCTGTGAAATTGTAGATTTCCATGTATTGCTTTGAGATCCAGCCCGCTCCCTTCCTTTTCGCTGGTGTATTTACTGCCAAATGGTAGCCAGCTCAGATGGTCTGTGGTAAAGAGCCCTGGGGATGAGCTGTGCTGTCTGCTGCATGGCACTGTTAGCCAGACACACTCAAACTCGTCCAGAGACTCCTTCGCTTGTTTTCTCTGCAGCTGTACTTGGCATTCTAAAAATGCATGTGTCTTCTGAAAAGTAAGTGTTCTATTGGGAGGAGGGGAGTGACCTCCCAGAGCCAGCTGGAGTGTGGGGGGCTGCAAGATGGCACTTCGTCTCCCATTACTTTGTCAGTGTAGCAAGAGAAAAGCAGCATAGTGGTGGCTTCTGAGAGTCACTTGAATAATGTAAAATATCTGCAGGTGCTAACAGGCATGTAGTCCATGCTACAGGCCAAGCTTCCTGCTCCCCACAGGGCAGATTCTGGCCCCCGTTTCCCTGGAGGGCAGCAAGGCGAAACAGAAGCCCTGGCCAGGGGGCAGGGCTGCTATCTTTCCTCTATTGGGTCCAGGGGAACGAAACGGCCTGCTGCCTTTTGAAGACCTTGGTCTAGCCTGCACTGGAATTTTCAGGCCCTTCGCTCCCATTGGATATAGCTGTAGGCCAGGCTACTACCAGCTCAGGCCTTTCCCCCTCAAGTCTGAAAAATGGAAGTGTGGACTCAGCCTTACCCTGGCTGCGTGTGTCCTTCTACCCCCTCGATACCACCGGGGCATCAGGGACACTCCAGCAGGGCTTGTATTTTAATGGCATGTTACTAATTGAGAGCCAGCCCAAACTCTGCCTTCAGGGTGCCTGTCTAGGTGCGTGTGCCAGCTCTTTGTGCCGCTCTTGAGCAGCAGCCTGCTGGAGTGCAGCATAGCTGGCCCCGTGTGCCAGACGCTTCAGAAACGCTGCGGAAACTCCAGTCACAGGAGGATGCTGAATCCGGAGGCGAGCCAGGTTTTATTGGCTCCCCAGTAGTGAGCATCTGCTCTGGAAAGGAATGTTCTTGCTTACTTTGTAATTGCTTTTAGAAAACAGCTGGTTTTTACATCCGTATTATTCTGTCCAGTGGAAAGGGATGTCAAAACCCTTGTGTACTGCAGAGAATGTGAATGTGATCCATCTAGTGTTGGAGTGGACAGGGCTGACTCTATTGGCATAGCAATAGCATGGCATTTTACCGGGCAAGGGAAGCAGAATTTGCCACTCCAGGTCAGGTGTTCGCTGCTAGCCAGCAGTCTGTGTGGGAAGCATGTCTCTTGCTCTGTCTCAATCCTCCTGTCCTTGCCCTAAAGCGCTTACAGTTTAACTAGAGATACTGGCAACCCCAAGGCCAGAATTTCTATTTCAGCTGATGAGGTGATTCTGGTCCTTGCACCAAATCTCCACCGAGTCTCTTTTGAAACCTCTGGAGTTCACCTTAGATCTGATAAGGGACTTGCCCTGCTATGCAAGATGAAATGTGCCCAAAGAGATAAAAACAAAACAGTGGTTGGAGTTGGTGTTAACTTTTGAGTGAAATGAGACAAAAAGTTAGCACCTCCAGGTGTTCCGTCGAGCATGATTTAGTTTCCATACTAGGTCATTAGGAGCTGTGTGGGCAGATGATGCAACATCAGCAAAATATGTGGGTGAAGATACTTTTAACGTCAAAAGGATGACAAGTCCCCTTGTGCTGTAGCAGACGACAGTGTCCTGAGTCACTCTAGGGTCATGGTTGGGGGCTCTGACATTCCACATTGATCTCAGCCCCATATGTTTCAGCTGCAGAGTAGCTCCCGTCCCTGGCAGGCCCACAGCAGCCATGTCAGATGCAGCTCCTGGAGCTGACTGGCAGATACATCTGTGTATCTCCGGGCAATAATTTAATAATTAATCTGTATTGTTCCCATGTAGTTCAGGATTATACATTTTTAATCGATTCCCCCAGGCATTTGCACCAGGTGCTGCGTTGCCTTTAATTTTTACCATGTGCTAGTTGAGGGAATTCGGGGGTTGGTAACAGATGCCCACCATTAGTATTACTAGTTAGAACTTTAATTTATAAGCTTTTAAGGTCCTGTGATTCTCAGTCGCCTAGTGTTTGATGTTAAAATCCCAGAGTCATACAGGTGGGACCACACACAATATTCTCCTGAGTCTTTGTTGTTCCTTTGTGCATCTGAGTGAGTGCTTTTCTGTTCCCACCTTATAGTCTTAAATAAAACATGATCTGGCTGATGAAGTAACTGCTGATATGGCATACTTGGGTTTCTCCAAGGCATTTGACCTAGTACCACATGATACTTTGATTAAAAAATTTGAATTCTATGGAATTAACACATTAGCTGGATTTAAAATTGTCTCACAGATAATCCCAGAATGTAGCTGACAATAGGGAAGTATCAATAAGCAGGACTGTTTCTAGGAGGGGGACAGCTTACTGTTAGTGATTTGAATCACCTGGTTAAATGGAACAATCCAATAAAATGTACTTTCATAGAATCATCGAATATCAGGGTTGGAAGGGCCCTCAGGAGGTCATCTAGTCCAACCCCCTGCTCAAAGCAGGACCAATCCCCAACTAAATCATCCCAGCCAGGGCTTTGTCAAGCCTGACCTTAAAAACTTCTAAGGAAGGAGATTCCACCACCTCCCTAGGTAACGCATTCCAGTGTTTCACCACCCTCCTAGTGAAAAAGTTTTTCCTACTATTCAACCTAAACCTCCCCCACTGCAACTTGAGACCATTACTCCTCGTTCTGTCATCTGCTACCACTGAGAACAGTCTAGATCCATCCTCTTTGGAACCCCCTTTCAGGTAGTTGAAAGCAGCTATCAAATCCCCCCTCATTCTTCTCTTCCGCAGACTAAACAATCCCAGTTCCCTCAGCCTCTCCTGATATGTCATGTGTTCCAGTCCCCTAATCATTTTTGTTGCTCTCCGCTGGATGTTTTCCGATTTTTCCACATCCTTCTTGTAGTGTGGGGCCCAAAACTGGACGCAGTACTCCAGATGAGGCCTCACCAATGTCGAATAGAGGGGAATGATCATAGGATCATAGAATCATCGAATATCAGGGTTGGAAGGGACCTCAGAAGGTCATCTAGTCCAACCCCCTGCTCAAAGCAGGACCAATCCCCACGTCCCTCAATCTGCTGGCAATGCCCCTACTTATACATCCCAAAATGCCATTGGCCTTTTCGGCAACAAGGGCACACTGTTGACTTATATCCAGCTTCTCATCCACTGTAACCCCTAGGTCCTTTTCTGCAGAACTGCTGCCTAGCCATTTGGTCCCTAGTCTGTAGCGGTGCATGGGATTCTTCCGTCCTAAGTGCAGGACTCTGCACTTGTCCTTGTTGATCCTCATCAGATTTCTTTTGGCCTAATCCTCTAACTTGTCTAGGTCCCTCTGTATCGTATCCCTACCCTCCAGGGTATCTACCTCTCCTCCCAGTTTAGTGTCATCTGCAAACTTGCTGAGGGTGCAATCCACACCATCTTCCAGATCATTAATGAAGATATTGAACAAAACTGGCCCCAGGACCGACCCTTGGGGCACTCCGCTTGATACCGGCTGCCAACTAGACATGGAGCCATTGATCACTACCCATTGAGCCCAACAATCTAGCCAGCTTTCTATCCACCTTAGTGTCCATTCATCCAGCCCATACTTCTTTAACTTGCTGGCAAGAACACTGTGGGAGACGGTGTCAAAAGCTTTGCTAAAGTCAAGGAACAACACGTCCACCGCTTTCTCCTCGTCCACAGAGCCAGTTATCTCGTCATAGAAGGCAATTAGATTAGTCAGGCATGACTTGCCCTTGGCGAATCCATGCTGATTGTTCCTGATCACTTTCCTCTTCTCTAAGTGCTTCAGAATTGATTCCTTGAGGACCTGCTCCATGATTTTTCCGGGGACTGAGGTGAGGCTGACTGGCCTGTAGTTCCCAGGATCCTCCTCCTTCCCTTTTCTAAAGATGGGGGCACGACATGAGCCTTTTACTTTAATACAGGCAGATGCAAGGTACGTGCATCGGGGAACAAAGAATGCCGATTATAGACACAGGACGGAAGGCTGTCTCAGAAAGCAGCGACTCAGAAAAGCACTTGGGTGTCATTGCAGATAATCCTCTCAGCGTGAGCTTTCAGTACAGTGTTGTGGCGAAAAGGGCTAATGGGGCCCTTGGGTGTATAAAAAGGGGAACATCAAATAGAGATAGGGAAGTGGTCTTGCCTCCACACACAGCACTGGTAAGACTGCGGCTTGGACACTGTGTCCAGTTCTGGTGACCACGCTTCAAGAAGGACGTGGAGATATTGGAGAGAGTTCAGTGGAGGACCACAAACGTGGTGCGGGGGCTGGAAGGCTTAAGGAGTTAAATGTATTCAGTGTACTGAAGAGAAGGTTTAGAGGTACTTGATCATGGTGCATGGGTGCTGCTGACGCATGGAAAAGAGATCTGATCGTGAGAAGCTTTTCAACCTTGCTGACAGAGGCGCAACAAGATTCAATTCAACTTTGATATAAGATGCAGCTTCCTAGCAGTGCGGGTGATTAAACAGTGGAACAGTTTACTGGGGAGGCAGTGGGCTCTCCAGCTCTTGGAGTCTTTATGACAAGATTAGATATCTTTCTGAAAGTTGTGTCGGGGAGAGGTTTGCTGGCTGGGGACAGTGGACGTGGGTACGGGCTGAATGTCTGTGGTGGTCCCATCTGGCCTTGGAGTCTCAAGCTTCAGAGCTTCAGCATGTCACTTGCAGGGGTCAGGAAGGAATTCCCCACCCCACCCCCCAAACACCCATTTGCAATCTGGGTGGCTGTTTTTTCCACCTTTCTCTGAAACATCAGAGATTGTCCACAGCTGGAGACAGGATGCCAGCTGGGGTGGGCCAGTTGTCTGGGCTAGTCCAGAGAATCCTATTTCTAGCAGCCTGGCTGGTGTGTCTTGCTTACATGTTCAGTGTCCAGCTGACCGCCAGATTTGGGGTCAGGAAGGAATTCCCCCCAGGTCAGATTGGCAGGGACCCTTGGGGGTTTTCACCTTCCTCTGCAGTGGGAAGCCCGGGTCACAGGCTGGGATCCTCGAGGCATTTGAGCCCTTGCTGTTCCAGAGGCCTCAGTCTCTCCTGTTCTCAGCCTGGGGCACGCAACAGTTACTCCCCTGCTGACTAAACTGCGTTAGTTTCGTCACTGGGCTCCCCATCGGGGTGACATGTTCTGGCCTGTGAAAGGCAGGAGGTCAGACTAGGTGATCTCATGGTCCCTTCTGCCCTTAATCTCTGTGAAACTGGTGTACTATTTTCCCCTTAAAGATGGAGTTTCTTTTCCTGTTCAGTTTTCAGAGTAGCAGCCGGGTTAGTCTGTATTCGCAAAAAGAAAAGGAGGACTTGTGGCACCTTAGAGACTAACAAATTTATCTGAGCATAAGCTTTCGTGAGCTACAGCTCACTCCATCGGATGCGTCGGAGTTCCTGTTCAGTCAGGTCAGTCGTCTCCACCCCCTCCAGTTCCCCCTTGAACAGATGATTCATGGTTATATTTTTGCCCTTGGCAGTTCCTTCCATAATTCAAGTGGTAGGAAGAAATGTTTCCAGGATTGCTCGGAGGCTAGTCCCCTCAACCTCAGCTCGGGGGAGAGGTCGCTGCTTGTTCAGCATT
Source organism: Natator depressus (assembly GCF_965152275.1). Lineage (NCBI taxonomy): Eukaryota > Metazoa > Chordata > Testudines > Cheloniidae > Natator > Natator depressus. Next base: position 21,828,685 of record NC_134251.1, on the reverse strand, counting down.
AACGCAAACTCTGTGCCGGCTCTGCAAAAGCCTCCTGGTGAGCAGCGTGTGGAGGCTCGTTTGTCCATGCGGGCTGTGTGCTCCCTGGCCCTGGGGCAGCCCCACTGTTCTGGGGTAACAGCTACTTGAGTTTGTGAAGGTGTTTTAGCAGCTGCTGTTGCCTTTGTGTGTTCTGCTAGCTCCCATCAATCATCGCACAGTGAATTAAGAGCAACACAAGGTCTCTCCAGTGGGATTCTTCAGCCTCTTCCGGCTGGGAGATGGCCTTTCTGTTTCCCCTGCCCGTCCCCTGATAGAGTGGCGATGGCAGCAGGGACAGAAGGCACTCCTCTGAGTGCCCCTACTGCACTGTCAAGCCTTATCAACCTCCCTCACCTCGTCCCAACCTGGGAAGTAATTGTAAGTGGCCATCAGAGGCACAATGGCTGTATTAGCAGTGTTGACACAGGGATATGTACAGTCAATTGCTAGACAGATGAGGCTGGTGGCCAAGGACTGAAATCAGGACTTAATTTGGATCCCACTGTGGGAGAGGTGGAGCTGCTGTGTAATAAGCTAAGAATACAGTTTCTTGACTTAGTTAATGGGATATTTACTGTATGGCTGTCCTGGACTAAACCCCCAGGGGGGTTGGGAACCGAACAGGAAGGCAACACAATGACGTGAGATAAGACCTCTCTCAGCAAATATTAGGGGTGGTGTGAGTCAGTGCAGGAGCCTTTTGCTTTGACTCTACCCCCTGTGAGCAAAAGGGTTTGGGGCAACAGGTCCCACCCTGGAAAGTAAGGGCTAGTCTACACGAGAAGCGCCACAGTCTTGCAGCTGCTGTCTGCTGTTGGGAGAGCACAGAATAGGGCTGTCGGCAGCACAAAACCACCTCCCCGAGAGAGGCTGATTCACAGCCCTGAGCCACATTAGTTAGACTGACACAACTGTTGTGTAGACAAGCCCTGAGCCAGAGGGCTGCTGTCTGGATTGAAGGACAAAGGAGAGCCAAGGTGAACCCAGATTCCGGAGTGTGGGGTGTCTGGGAAGTGAGACCTGCCTAGAGTTTCTGCTAAGGAATGGCAAGCCTCTAGGTAAGATCCATGTGCCTGTATGCCCAAACCAGAAAAGTGAAGTGGACACTGAAATAAAGCTGTAGCATATAAATAATAATAATAAAAAAAAACCCTTTTGTTAAAATCCTTTTCTTCTCATCTAGTGCTTTGCTCCTGTGGTTCACTAACAGTACTTTTGTTTTAAGAAGGCTGTTCTGAGCCCCTGCGTTTACTGCTGGTCACACGCTCCAGACGGGAAGAACTGTAGGTACCGAGTCCAGTTGGATCTTCTGGATATCCAGGGTGTATACACAGGGCGCTTTAAGAGAATCACGTCCTTCCCTTGGGAGAGGTGAAGGCACCAGGCCTGAGCTCTGGGTGGACAGAGCTGCAGCTAGCACCCTGCAGCCTTTCCTGCACTGCCAGCCCAACGAGTGCTCAGGGATGTATCAGGTTTCCTTCTCTGAATTGCTGTGGGTGACTCTAATTGTTCTCAAGCCACTGTCGGAGTGGTTCTCTCTGCATGTGCAGCGGTCTTCACCTCCCAGAGCACTTCAGCTAAATTAGTCGTGTTTGTTTACTTGTTTGTCATTTACAGCCAGGAAAACCAATAATGGAGAGTGGAGCCCAGGCAGAAAACAAGCTTCTCTCTACTCCTCTTCCCCAGGGCCGTTGTCTTGTCAATTAGTGCGCTGTTACTACCTGTATGGCTAGGAAAAGCTTCCCATTGTTTACAAAGAATGTAGGCTAATGGTTCAGCAAGGAGCATCCTTGAAAGCAACAGTCCATTCACACTGCTGTTCTTGTGGCTGAAAAACAGGACCAAGGTGATGCATAATAAATAAATGTGATCCATGAATGTCCCCTTTGCTGGTTGCAATTAAGCCATGAAGGGTTGGCTTGCATGTCTCTTGCACTGACAGATTTTTCAGCCATGGCACGCTTGGCATGTGAGATTTGTCTCTGCACGTGGCGTTTGGATAATCTTGGTATGAACGTTGCTTGGGAAAGCCATGTGAGTCTCCAGTCGAAGATTTCACTGGTTGCTGGGCTACACCCGCACTGCACACTTCTTTTGGTGGCATGCAGAGCGTGTACTCGGGAAGCCCCAAGCACGGGGTTAAGTAGCAGTATAGACAGTGAGGCATAGCTTAGACAAGTAAAGTACGGACACGGTATGTAACTTACATGGTTCCCCAGTTGCCCAAGCTGTGCATCCCATCTGTACTGCTGTTTTCTCCTGTGTAGTGTCCTGCTGTCTCCCCACTGCTGGAGCCTTTGCCCACCACAGGAAAAGGATATGGCATCAGAGAACGGCTCTGGCAGGGGGAGGCAGCGGGGAAAGACTCCCAAGGTGGGGAAAAGCTCAGCCTCCCCCCTGCCAGAGCCTTTCACTGATGTGTAGCTAGCCTGCTTTTCACTGCAGCATGGAGCTACACCACTGACAGTGGTGTGCAGTGTAGACGTAGCCTCAAGGGGAAGCTCATGAGTTTATCCAAGTGACAAGGGATTGCAGACACGCATTATAGATCAGCCTTCTGCTGAAAACTTAAGCCAAAGGTTTTAGGGGCTTTTTACTCAGTAGCTTATAAATAAGTGACCTCCTTCTGACCCACTCTCAACTCCCATTTACTGGGCCAGGCCAGGCATAGCAGCCTGAAGAAAATGCCCGTCCCATAGACAACACTGAAGAAGGGGGGCAAAAAACGTAATAAAGCGACTTGGAAAAACCAACTCTAGCTGTGTGGTTCTCTCGCACATTTCAGAAGAGAACTCGCCCCAGCGTTTGAACTGCGCCAGAGCTGCTGTTTTGCTGGCTGGGAGGCTGCCAGGCTGGGACCTGGGGGCATGTAGAGAGCAGTTTGAGATGTCTGTGAGAGGAAGGGTTTGCTATAACCATACATTCAAAAGCTCGTTCTAGTCATTTTTGCCAATAGCCTCTTACTCTGGAACATCTGGGAGTAAAGACTCCCTGCTCTGGTTTGGTCTCCTAGCTCCTGCAGGATATTTTTACTATACACAAACCTGTTTGTTTGGGCTCCAAGAGGTTTGACTTGTTTCTGTTAGAGCCAGTAGCAGAAATGTCAATGCGTTGGATCTCACCATCCTGTCCTAAAGGACTTGATGGAGCCAAAGGTGGGTGCTCTGGGGAGGCATTATGGGTTGATGATACTACTAAGTTACACATGTGCATAAGGGTTTGCAGGCTTGAGTCCTTGGACTGCAAGTTCCCGAAGTCTGGGGTTGTGCCGGGCTCGGTCTGGAAAGTGCAGCATTCACCCTGGTGCTGTCTAAACGAGAGAGAATATGATTTTAATATTCTCTTGCTGCTAGCCTCTGATTGTAACCCAAAATCACTGATAACTTTGCTGATGCATTTCTTCATTGTGAAATGAATTTGTTCATCCAAATCCTATTAGCAGGGTTACCTACAGCCAAGTGTTCTGCAGAGTGGTTATAAAACCATGTAAATTGTACCTAAAGTGTAACAAATTCAGTAATTTATAAAATGAATGGCCATGAAGATGTTATTCCATCAGGGACTTGGCAGCGTGTACTTGGCTAAGAAATTAAAAGCTGCCATACGTGTCTGAGAAATTGATTTACCTTCCTGGCTAACCCACTTAACAAACATCTCTGTACATAAATAAGTGAATTCCCTGTAACATTTGACAAACTTGCACTCTTGCTGCCTTTTAACTTAAGGAATCTCAGGCTGCTGGCCTCCTTGCAGCTGCAGGGCTCCCAGGGCTTTTATTTGGTGATCGACTTTTAAAAAGCAATGAAGGGCCAGAGCTTTTGAACTAAGAAAAGATCTTCGTTCAAAACAGAACATTCCCCTCCTACAAAAGGTGTGTCTGCGGCCTGCACGGGAGGCTGAGGGCTGTTCTTAATGACACTAGGGCACCTTCCATGGCTCCCGCGGTTTGTGTGCCATTCAGTTGGAAGCGTCTCTTGAAGGTGATCTCCTTTTAGCACTTGTTGGCTGTGGATCAGTTTGCTGAATATCCTCCATCTCTGAACTATAGAGAAATAAGCATGTCTGCCAGGCAGAGACTGCCTGCTGCTACGTGTGGCCACTGGGGCTTGCAGTGCACTCATTTCTCACCCCTAAGATTCATGGAAGAGCTTTTTTATCTTGAATTCCTGCATAAATTCTCCAAGCCATTTCCTATGCTTGTTCTCCCTGGGGTGGATGATCGGATTCCTGTCAATAGTTTCTACTCTGTTATGCTGCAGTAAATGGGAGTAACTCCATTTGACTTCAGTGGAGTTACCCTAGATTTGCCCTGGTGCTGCTAGGTCAGAATCTGTCCCATAGTTGCAAACTCCTTGGGATCTTTCAGGCTGGAAGGCAGACTAGAATGTTGACTGAATTGTTATGAAGTAGGCTAAAAGCTTGTTGTCAGACTCACAAGCATCCAAAAGAGAACAGAAATAATATTCAGGTTTTTGATTTTCTGATCAACAGGTAGAAAGTGAAGATGAGAAGAGACGTTTTGAAGATGGAAAAGGGAGATATCTTCAAACGAAAGCCAAAAGGCAGGCACAGATGCAACCGCTCACTCAACAATGACCCTTCATCTTGGACCTAAATATTTACAGCAGAGCCGCCTAGAAATAAACATATCCACTTTAGAAATATTTACTTGGACAAATAAAACTAACCTTTCACTCGTGTTGTGTGAAGTGTTCATAGGGCCCTGTGTATTCATTGATCCTGTACCTGTGCAAATGGAGGCAGAATTCATTCTGTGCGGCAGAATTGTACTCCAGAAGATAAGTTTTTCCTTTTTGTTTTTTTTAAAGTGAGCCTTTCAGACGTGACTCAAGCGTTGAGATGGAGTGTTTGTCTTTTTGCGTTCACACATAAACTGAAACAATTGTTTTGAAGTCTGAGCTGTGCCACCATTCGTCACAATTGAATGTTAAATCTGAACCATAATGATGCCAGTTTAAATCAGTTTTTGAATTAGAATCATAAAATATCAGGGTTGGAGGGGACCTCAAGTCCAACGCCCTGCTCAGGCAGGACCAATCCCCAACTAAATCATCCCAGCCAGGGCTTTGTCAAGCCTGACCTTAAAAACCTCAAAGGAAGGAGATTCCACCACCTCCCTAGGTAACGCATTCCAGTGTTTCACCACCCTCCTAGTGAAAGTTTTTCCTAATATCCAACCTAAACATCCCCCACTGCAACTTGAGACCATTACTCCTTGTTCTGTCATCGGCTACCCCTGAGAACAGTCTAGAGCCATCCTCTTTGGAACCCCCTTTCAGGTAGTTGAAAGCAGCTATCAAATCCCCCCCCATTCTTCTCTTCTGCAGACTCAACAATCCCAGTTCCCTCCGCCTCTCCTGATATGTCATGTGTTCCATCCCCTAATCATTTTTGTTGCCCTCCGCTGGATGCTTGCCAATTTTTCCACATCCTTCTTGTAGTGTGGGACCCAAAACTGGACGCAGTACTCCAGATGAGGCCTCACCAATGTCAAATAGAGAGGAATGATCATGTCCCTCGATCTGCTGGCAATGCCCCTACTTATACAGCCCAAAATGCAGTTAGCCGCCTTGGCAACAAGGGCACACTGTTGACTCATATCCTGCTTCTCGTCCACTGTAACCCCTAGGTCCTTTTCTGCAGAACTGCTGCCTAGCCATTCGGTCCCTAGTCTGTAGCGGTGCATGGGATTCTTCCGTCCTAAGTGCAGGACTCTGCACTTGTCCTTGCTGAACCTCCTCAGATTTCTTTTGGCCCAAGCCTCTAATTTGTCTAGGGCCCTCTGCATCCTATCCCTACCCTCCAGCGTATCTAACTCTCCTCTCAGTTTCGTGTCATCTGCAAACTTGCTGAGGGTGCAATCCACACCATCCTCCAGATCATTAATGAAGATATTGAACAAAACCGTCCCGAGGACCGACCCTTGGGGCACTCCACTTGATATCGGCTGCCAACTAGACATGGAGCCATTGATCTCTACCCGTTGAGCCCGACAATCTAGCCAACTTTCTATCCACCTTATCGTCCATTCATCCAGCCCATACTTTCTGCTAAAACTGCTCAGTAGTTTAACAAAAAACATCCAGTCTAATGTTTGTTCCATAATTCCAGGCAAACTGCTGTGCCTTTCTGGATGCCAAAGGCCCATGCCTACTCCCCAAAACCACTAGCTTCCCAAAGGCCAAGTTCTGCAATACAGCTGTGTTTTATGTTTCTAAAAGGCACATTGAATATGTAGGAGCAGCATAAAATTGAATTTATGTCCAAGTAAATACTACCAGGTTACTGTACACCGTGTATTATTCATTCTAACACCATTCAATAAAATAACTCCAGTCTGCCATAGGTGGAGTGGCACAGAAAGCAACGGGCATAGCAAAGAATACACAGGGCCATGACTTTTTGTAATGCAGTGTTGATCTACAGTATGTCCTAAAATATGTACACCAAAGCTTATTTATATTACTCAAGTATAAATGCTACTCAGTATTGTATGGGACTCTCAGTTCATTCCATTCAAATCTATGTAATATTTATGTGCACATCTAAGTTATTTAGGGTGCACTGTGATGTGAATAAAGTCGGTCAGTCTTCAGCTGAAGGAAATAGGGTGTCATTTTTTTCTTTTCAGAAATTGTGTGTGGTCTAAATAATCATTCCAAGGTGTCCCAGGAGTTCTCTTCAGGGTTAGACTTGGGCTAATGTGTTCATTGGATTGAATGGGAAATGCCCCTGGAACAGGAGCTGCTGGACTCAAATGTGCAGTGCTCTTCATGCTGAGTGTCTTCGGATAATCCCCATGGAATTCATTCGTGACATTAGTGTTGTGGTCACTCACCCCCCAAGGGTTAAGAAGCTCTCATTAGAAGCTGCATTGAAATTACAACTCTAATCTCCTCAATAAACCAGGTAAAAGAGGTGAAAACACATAGCCTTGCCAGGTGAGTGTGCCAGTCAGAGAATCATGGAAATGTAGGGCTGGAAGGGACCTTGAGAGGTCTAGTCCTGCCCCCTGTGCTGAGGCAGGACCCTGTAAACCTGGAAGGTGTTTTTGTAACCGGTTCTTAAAACCTCCAGTGGTGGGGAATTCCACGACCTACCTTGGACACCTGTTCCAGAGCTTCACTACCCTGAGCGTTAGGAAGTTTTTCCTAATTTCTCACTTCAGTCTCCCTTGGTGCAGATTACGCTGATGCCTTGTCTTATCTTCAGTGGACATGATGAACTATTGATCACCGTCTTCTTTATAATCGCCCTTAACATACTTGAAGACTGTTAACAAATGCCTTCGGAAACCAAAAGTTGTCCACAATACATTCCTAGAAATTACTGGATATTTTTATTTGTCCTGTTGATCAAGGATATGAACCATCCTGACGTTAATATAGAGAGATGTAATAGCAGAATTATGAACAGAGGTAACGACTAGTACATCAATTGCATAGGGAGTCACAGCTCAGAGCAAATTTTTATGGCCCATATATATATATATACAGGTTACACAGGAAAGCCTGGCGTATCCTTAGCTAAAGTCTAGAGCACAATAAATCTCACTGCTCTATGGAAGCCCTGCGGTACTGCTATACAGAAGTTATGTGCCAATTAAAGTGAATGAGTCAGAAGTTAAATTATGACCTAAGCCAATTGAAATACAGTGGTACATGCTCAACAAAAAGTAATGCTAATGTCACTTCAGTATTTTCATGTTACTCTACATTCATCTCAAGTGGCCCAGCTCTCAGGTTGGAGAGACTTCCATCAAACTTTTTGGCTTCCTTGGCAATGAATGTTACCCTGGATTTTCTGTTGTCCTAGATTAATGCATTTTTCCTTAGCAATTTGAGATAGGGACTCCAGAGCTCTTGTTAAGAGCGGATTTATCTATTCTATACCCGTCCGAATTCCATTCAAATTCAACATTAATGTGAGCAAAGAGTGAACATCGTGAGAGATCTTCAGACTTGTTTGAACAGGGGCTGTTTGTGCCCGTTGGCGTTTAGCCAGAGCTGGGGAGTGAAGAGAACCAGGTAAATTACAAACAAGGAGGGTCAGGGGATGAAGAGAAATCGTACGTGATTTTTCTTTAACATCAAAAATGGTTTAACAGAGACAGTTCGATTTCAGGTCTGTTGAATGTTTCATTTCAATACGTTTGGCCCTTATCTATATCTCTGGCTGGAGAAGAGGGTTTTCTAGTTCTCTAGTGATCACTGAACAGTTTACCAAAATGTTTAATAGCTGTCCCAGATGCACCTGCTAGCTTTCTACAAGGTGACTGTGATCATGTACTTTTCTCAGAATGAATTTTCGGTATAAAAACTGGGTAGGTTCCACACGGATTGATTGCTTTGCCATTAGGGGCAATCATTCCAAATTGCACAAAGCATGACCCGGAATGGAGAGCAGGCGTGTAAGGGGGTCATGCCATCAGGTTGGCTAAATAAAGGAGTGGATTCTTTAATTCAGTTGGGGTAAGATACAGATACCTTCCAGATAAATACAGCAGTCTCTCTTTGTTAAGCCAGGATTTATTCAGGAGCATCATAAGAAACAAATCTAGACAACCAGCTGAGCTGCTGTGTAAACCGTGATTGTCACTTTTATACAAGGATTAGTAGGATCAACACCCAAAGAGCAAGGCTTGGCGAGCCCTCAGGGATGTTAACACATCACAAGGAAGCAATGGGATCAACTCCACTAGCTGAGCTCATTTGAGTGCTGCAAATGGCACATATTGACACGGTGTTCTGTTGGATGACAGCCAATATCTGGTGCATTAATAGCTACTGCTAACAAATGAGGAAGTATTTACAGTTACCTTACTGTAATTTCCGAATTAATACTGTTTTCTAGGCCTGGATGGCACTCTTGTAATGCAATAGCACCTGGTTATTGTTTGCAGATGGAGTTGCTACCATGCATGTTTTCAATACCCAGTTAACTCTGCTGTTAAAGCACACTTGTGTATTTGACTTGTATTTGTTCCCATGGTTTCCTTTTTCTTAAAACCCAAGGAATGTCCCAGGGACAGCCATGGCCACCCCTGGACAGGCCAAGCAGGGCCTAACAGGTTCATTTGGGCTCATTTTAATGGCTTGGCTGCAGAGTCCTATACCTGGGTGGGAACTCTGTGGTCCTGGGTTTGGAAAAGCCTTTGAACAAGTCCAGCTCCATGAGATTTGGGCCAAACAACCGAGGTGAGTGGACTGAAGGATGCAGACATGAAGAAGCTCCATAAATGCAGTGGAATATGGCTGTCTTGAGGCACTGAATGAGGCCATGAGGTTTTAACTAGGGTGAATCCCCAGGATACATAAGGATTTGTTGAGGCCAGTGCAATACCTGCCTGGGAGTGCAAGAAGATATGGAGAGGTTGGCGCGGATACCTTTGATGCAGGAAGGAGCAGAACAGAGAACTTGGCTGTGCTCACTGCTGCTCTCACCTGCTTCATTTAGAATCAGCCAGACCCCGTTAGGATCCTTGCCCAAGTTGCAGTCCTGAAGTGTTGGGTTCTCATTGTGCTTGTGTGTATTGACTAGGAAGTGGCTCAGGTCTAGTGCACGCTAACTAGGCTGGGACAATTTGAGCCTTTGGAGGAAAGACCCCATTAAATAGCTATAGTAGGTTATGGAAAAAATTAGAAAGTCTAAAAGGCGACATCTCGGTGCTCGTTACTAAGTAAACCAGAAGCCAGGGCATTTCATGAACGAAGGCAGGGAGATACAAAAACTTCAGTGAGAGTGCTGGGGAAACAGGGCTCTGCGGAATTGAATAGAACAGAATGAGCAGTCTAAGACCATGTCAATATTTTCCTGCAGATGTATCAGGATAAAATTGCCAATTGATGCATGTCCAGAGGCCTGGAAGTATTAAATTAAAGGTTGTTCTCTCGAGGGAGGATTACCAGTCAATGCAGGACTTGCGCAGTTCAGCATGTCTCGCTGTTGTAGAGAAGGGTGATTGTGTAGTAGACACAGGAGCTATGGTACGCTGTAAATATCTGTGTGCTGCAGAACGGGGGTTAATCACTATACGTATTGAGCAGGTCTATTGACACATGTAACAGTTCTTGCATTTGGGAAAAGTGTCATCCAAATAGATTTGTTAATTTTCTAGGCAGGCTGCAAAGCTCACCTTTTCTTTCTGGGATTTGGGGAGCGGGCCGTCCGGAGAGCTTGGTTTAGTGTGGGGATTCCTGGGAGTGGCTGCATGGTGTGGGCAATTCAAGAGGCTGCAGATTTAATAAAGCCTAATTCTGGGACAGACCCTGAAAAAAAACCTAAATCAGTAAATAATGAAGATGCAAAAGCAGGAAAGCACCTTGCAGAAACCAATCCATTGCCAGTGCACAATATACACAATGCCTTGTGCTGCAGAATATGTTACTGAGGATAAAACAAGAGCCAGCTGTTGCTAACAGTAAATCTAAACCTGGAGACAAAATCATCTCTGGCCTATATCTCCAGTGAAGTCAATGAAAATACACCAAGGATAAATTTTGGCCCACTGCACATATTACATAGTCTGGTTCCTTTGCTTTAAACTACAGAAGTAACAGTGACAGGCCCTGGAGAAATACAGGCTGCAGCCTTCAAACTAAAAATCAAAAGGACAAGAAGTCCAAGCGCCGGCATTTTATAAATCCAGTGCAGTGCCAGGTGCTCGAGCAGCACTGAGCAATGAAAGAGAAATACAGTGGCAGGGCAGGGAGCACGTATCTCTTCTCTTTGTGTTTAACCTACTCCAATAGATGCAGACTGAGGAAAGAGTAACCTGAGAACAGCAGGGATGGAACTGCCAGAGGCAAACCACACCCAGCCTGGGAGAAAGGGAAAAGAAATCCACTCCTTTTTGGAAAGCTTCCTAGCATGGAGGCGGCTGGGCTGACACAAGAAGCCCTCAAGGCCGACTGCATTCTCAAAGGTTGGACCTGCTGCACGGACCCATCTGCTTTAAAAATGCTGCCAGCTTCATGACGACACAGCATTTCACTCAAGGTATTTTCTATGGGTCTGGAAGAGCCAATGTATCCAATGCACTCCAGGATTCAGGAGGATGAGAGTGGATTCTTTTTTGCAGGGGGAGGTTGGATAGGGGTAGAACTCTGGGGCATGCGGCACAGACCCCCTCGTGATTCCGTGCAGAATCAGAGAGAGCGGGATTTGCTTCTAATAGCAGCTGCAGCTCTAGCATCGCCTAATGCAACGTGTCCCCAAATCGGACAGACTCTCCTGTGACTCACAAGAGGGGGAGAGCTGTGTGACTTGTCAATGTCAGTCTGCTACATGAATAATGCTCCGCGGCTGCCCACGGCTAGTGACGCTATTTATACCAAGCCCAACTTAAAGGTCTCCAATAAAATTAAGGCCCCTGTGCTACGGGACCAAGGGTGTAGGGGTGACCTGAGCTGCTAAGCAACGCCTCCTTTTCCAGTAGGGTTTAATCCCCCTCAGAAATCATGAGCCCCCTTTTATCTCCGCAGCTACTTACATGGCTCTCCTCCCCAGAACATCTCGCCGCTGCCCAGGGTGGCTGACACCTTCGCACATCCTAGTCAGGTTCTTATACTGCATCTGCTGGGTTCCAGATGTCTGACCACCAGCTGAGCTGGCGCCTGTCTTCTCCTGCAGCAGCCCATGGAGTGTAGGATCCAGGAGCTCAGACCTGGTCGCCCTTTCTCGGCACAAGGCACCGTCTAGTCTTTCAAACCAGCATCTTGGTGTGCTAGGATGTTTCTTGCTGCTGGTTTTGTCGAAAGGCTTCCGTCTTTAGAGCACATGCCCACCAGTTTGAAATGGGGACTTCCTTTGTTCCAGACAGTTCAACAGTATCATAGACGTTCTTACTCAGGCCTTATGGGCCTGACTGAAGTTGATTAGCGTGAGTGGGGGGGCCTGGAGAGCCTTCTAGCTAGAGGAAAGCCTCAGGCAGATTTGCTGCTCTGAGAAGAATGTTCTGTCCGAGCAGAAGGTTGCCCACGTCCAGCGACTCCAGGACTCAACCGTTTCGTCACCCGAAGACACGCTTCAGAGGCCTCTGGTGTGCCCTGGCTAAAAGTGATCAGACTCTGGTGGAAAATCCCCCCCCGAAGAGCTAGTTCTTTAAGCAAAATCCACCCTCAAGAAACGAAAAACGTAGTGGTGACACTGCGGTCGTGGGACACACCGCACAATCCCAGTGCGAGTGCACACGCCCGTCCTGCAGCAAGCCGTTAACAAGGGCTCTTCCTAGAGCCGCCAACATTCGGCCTGGTGCTGCTCCCCATAGCAATGTTCGAAGAAGTAAGGAAATGGCAGGTGTAGGGGCTCCAGCCCCCGCGACTCTTGCTGGGGAGGGGAACAGTGTTGGTTAAACAGGACAGGGGAAACATCCATCTGGAGGAAGCTTCCTCTTTTCCAAACTTCTGAGAAATTCTAAACCAAGTAGCAAGAATTCAAACCTTTTGTTTAAATAAGGTCTTCACCTGTGTCCCTTGAAGCTCCGTGTTCTGCTTAGACAGGATGGACCTTAGGTTTGCCAACACAATCCAGCCGCATCTCAGATGTTGCAAACGCTCCTGATTCAACAGCACCTGCCCTGCACCTGTTCTCTGGTCTCCGTCAATATTTCTATGCTTCTCTAATGCTGAGTCATTCGCCTTACACTTAATGAATCATCTGACAAAACTCTTTGGCAGGGTGCCAATCCTGCCAACCCTGGCCTCTCCAAGCACCGATGTGGCCTCTAGGTGTAGTAGATCAGTAGGGACAGACGCAGTCTGGCATGAGCCATGCTCTCCATGTTGAGCTGTAAAGTCTGCTGGCACTAAAACGACCCCAGCCTTGGCCTTGGAGCTTGAAAAACGGAAACCCAAGCCCAGGCACCAACTCAACACTCGATGTCTGTAAAGCCAGGAGCAATTTCCAGCACCACCTCCCTCCGTGCAGAACCTTAGAACACACGCGTGGGCCTGGCTCAGTGTCCATGTCCCCTAAGTAACTAGGAGCAAATTCAGCCACACATCCCACAGGCAACGTTCCCTCTAATTTTTGACAGGCCATGTGCGCAAAAAATTTCTTCTGTGCAGTGTTTCGCTGTGCGCGCGGAGTTTCGGGTCCGTGCGCGCACACAGCCTAGAGGGACCAGTGCCCACAGGTGTGTGCGTGACACCGAGTAGCAGTACTGTGCATTGCAGCAACTTCAAAAAGGCGTCTCCTTGTCTCTGAGCAGCCCAAGCTGACACGGCACCCAGCTGCTCTGAGCTGCGTAGCAGGGGACTGGCGCTGTGAGCTTTGGTCAACCACTTCCATGCTGTTGACAGGTCAAACGTGAAATGCGGCTTGGCAGTGGATTGTGTGGGGTCTTGTATTTAATGGGGATGCGCAGCCCACAGAGACGACAGGTCCCAGCTCTTGATCCGAGCAGTGCAGTGATGAAGGGCTTCCGCTCGCCGTGTTCTTCGCACTGCATCCTGGGGCCAGTAGTTACTGCAGCTCTGTCACAGAGGCATCAGCTGCAGGTCATGTAAATTCCCTGCCCTGATCCTCATTTGTCAGCAACATCGTCTCTCTCTTTAACCCACCTAGGGCCACGTCCTGCTTGCCTTATAACCCCACTGAAGCCAGCGAGAGGCAAGCAGGATGTGACCTGTAATACTGAGCTGAGCCTGCTGCATTCTTGGAGTGCAGATCAGGTCCAGGACTTTGGGCACCTCCCCCAGTTGCACCAGCAGCAGGGTGGTCGTGGCAGGGAAGCAAGTGCTCCCTACCTTCCTGTTACTGAGCAGCAACATGTCTGGCAAGCAATCCTCTCCAGGAGGTGGCAGGTGACTGCAGTGGGATCACCAGGAACTCGAGCCTGGGGCTGGGCAAAAAGACCAGAAAGAGAGTTTGCCTCTGACAGCAGCCAAACCGTGAGTGACTCATTGTTTGAATGATGGTCAGGACTCATCAGTCAAGTGTCCGTCTGTCTCTCTGAATAGCTCTTCTTGGTTGACATGGAAAGCAGGCTCCAGGATAGATGGCCTTATTACATTTTTTTGGACCATATACAGACTGACATCTATAAGACACTCAGCTGCTTCTGATGTTCCCCTCCCCTAGAGAGCTGCAAGCTGAACTCTTGACAGCTATTAAAATACTGAATAATATCACTGTGGTGACTGCAGATGTTCCCAAGGGTTTTCTTTAGCAGCTGGGAGGTGCCCTCAGGCCATGGGCTGGAAGGCCCTCATCCTATTCTGGAGCTTGCAAAACTTCTAGAACTTTGAAAACTTTTGGGTTTGGCAGAATCTGTCTTTGGTTTAAGACCTTGCTTTTCATGGGCAATGAAATTAGGAAGCCCTGCTCTGCTAACATCTGGAACCCTGTGCTGGAAAGAAATTCTTGCCTGACTTCTAGGACTACCCGGGGAATGACCTGAAATAACAAGCAGTGGCCTGGAACCTCTGTTTTACCAGCACCAAAGAGAAGTCAAACCCTTCCCGTCCTTAGGTGGCAGCTCAGGGAAATGTGCGTCCTCCCGAGTTGTACAGAGGCAGCAAACAGCCTGGTGTGCAGGTGATGAGACTAGTGGCAGCTGTGCCGACTGGGGCACAATGGTCCCAGCAGCGGGGGTAACATTTAGTATTTATCTTGTGTGCTGTGTGCCCGATAGTGATGTCCTTGAAATATGTGGGGTCTCAGGCAAGACTTCAGCCTGCAAGCTATTGAGGCTGCTTACTCAAGGCCACCAGCAGTAACTTCTTTGGCTCATGCTGAAGCCCAGACTAAACACCAAATACATGTTCTGCGTCATATCAAACCTCTAAAAGGTCAGCCTTGCCTTTAAGTGCATCACAAAGATGAAAGACAGAAAAAGGGAATACTGGATCAGACCAATGGTTCATCTAGCCCAGTGTCCTGTCTTCCACCAGTGGCTGGTGCCAGGTGCTGCAGAAGGAATGAACAGAACAGGGCAGTTATCAAGTGATCCATCCCTTGTTGTCCAGTCCCAGCTTCTGGCAGTCAGGGGTTTAGGGACACCCAGAGCAAGGGGCTGCATCCCTGACCATCTTGGCTAAATAGCCATTGATAGATAAGTTCATGGAGGATAGGTCTAATTCTTTTTTGAACCCAGTTATACCTTTGGCCTTCACAACATCCCCTGCAATGAGTTCCACAGGTTGACTGTGTGTGTGAAGAAATGCTTCTTTACATTTGTTTGAAATCTGCTGCCTATTAACTTCATCAGGTGACCTCTGATTCTTTTGTTACATGAAGGGCTAAATAACACTTATTCACTTTCTCCACACCAGTCAGGATTTTATAGACCTCTATCATATCTGCCCTTAGATGTCCCAAACCTCCTCTATTGACACCTCAATCTTGTACAGTTTCTCCAATTTGTCCCCTAAAAAGAATGGTCAGTTGTGGGAATCTCCTTTGCATCCCCTGCAGTGAAGACTGATGCAAAGAATTCATTTAGCTTCTCTGCAATGGCCTTGTCTTCCTTGAGTGCTCCTTTAGCACCTCAATTGTCCCGTGGCCCCACTGATGGTTTGGCAGCCTTCCTGCTTCTGATGTACTTACAAAAATTTTTTTTTGCTGTTTCTTGTTGTCTTTTGCTATTTGTTCTGCAAATTCTTTTTTGGCCTGCTTAATTGAACTTTTACATTTGACTTGCTAGAATTTATGCTCCTTTCTATTTTCGTCACTAGGATTTAATGACTAGTTTTTTTAAAGGACGTATTTTGGCCTCTGATCACCTCTTTTACTCTGTTTAGCCATGGGGGCATTTATTTTTTTGGTCCTCTTTTTGTTTTTGTTTTTTTATTTGGAGTATGCATTTAGTTGGAGCCTCTATTATGATGTGTTAGTAAATAGTTTCCATCCAACGTACAGACTTGTTTTACAACGTACAGACTGTTTCTTTTAATTTCCGTTTAACTAGCTTCCTCATTTTTTGTGGTGTTCCCCTTTTTGACATTAAATGCTACTGTGGTGGGTTTCTTTGGTATTTCCCCCCCTACAAGGATGTTAAATTTCATTACTGAGCAGGTAAGCTCTATTCACCTCTTAGCCCACACTCTGCGCTCACTTAAATCAATAATTGCCACTCCCCTTCTTAGTTCCAGGATAAACTGCTCCAAGTAGGGTGACTAGATCGCAAAAGTAAAATATGGGGACACGGTGGGTGGGCAGCCACAGGCTCACAGCCCCCACCACGGGTTGGGGGTGCATGGCCCCAGCTCTAACTGCTGTTTGGGTGCAGCAGGGGGCTCAGGGCTAGGGCAGGGGGTTGGGGTGCGGGAGAGGGTGCAGGGTGTGGGCTCCGGGTGGCGCTTACCTCAGGCGGCTCCCCGGCTGTGGCGACATCTCCCTCTGGGTCCTAGGCAGAGGTGCAGCCAGGCGGCTCTCTTCGCTGCCTCATCCACAGGTGCTGTCCCCGCAGCTCCTATTAGCAATGGTTCCCAGCCAATCGGTGCTGCGGAGCCAGCGCTCCTGACAGGGGCAGCATACAGAGCCCCCCGGCCATCCCTGCACCTAGGACCCAGAGGGTGAGGTCACCACTTCTGGAGAGCTGTGTGGAGCTGGGTAGGGGGCCTGCCAGCCCCGTGCCAGCTAGAGGCCGGGCAACCCTACAATATCGGGACAAATGGCGTCCATCGGTCAGGATGCAGGACAAAGAGTTAAAAATCGGGATTCATAGAATCATAGAATTGAATCATAGAATATCAGGGTTGGAAGGGACCTCAAGAGGCCATCTAGTCCAGCCCCCTGCTCAAAGCAGGACCAATCCCCAACTAAATCATCCCAGCCAGGGCTTTGTCAAGCCTGACCTTAAAAACTTCTAAGGAAGGAGATTCCACCACCTCCCTAGGTAACGCATTCCAGTGTTTCACCACCCTCCTAGTGAAAAAGTTTTTCCTAATATCCAACCTAAACCTCCCCCACTGCAACTTGAGACCATTACTCCTTGTCCCCAATTTGAGGACATCTGGGCACCCTCGCTCCAAGAAGCAGTCATTAATGGTGGCTAGAAATGTGATCTCTGCATCCTATCCTGAGGTGACTACCCAGTCAATATGGGGATAGTTGAAATCCCCATTATTGGGTTTTCTGTTTTTGTTGCCCCTCTAATCTCCCCGAACACTTCACAGTCACTGTCCCCATGCTGGTCAGTGCTATATTCCTGCCGCCCTGCTCTTGTTGTTCAAGCATGGAAGATGTACAAGGCCTTTGCGATTCATGGCTTTGTCCAGGCTGGCCCCGTGTGCTCTCTCACCGGCCACTGGCTTTCAGGGGCTGGGACAGCAGCTGGGCTTGTCCGCCAGTCACCGCACTCAAAGCTGAAAGTTCGATTAGATCGTCTTCCAGAGTGTAGCGAGGCGGAGCGGCCTCCCTCCAAGGCAGAGAGGGAGGAACTCCGCCCCTAGTGGGCGGAGCCGGGCCAGGCCCCTCCTTGTGCCGAAGGAGGGGCCGAACAGGCGCTATAAGAGGCAGGGTTTCCAGCTTGGTTGCGGGAGAGCCACGGAAGGAGGTGGACGCTGCTGCCTTGCTCCTGGCCCCTGCACCAGGGACTGAGCTGTATCAACCCCTGCCTCCAGAGGAGCTGCTGGAACTGCCGAGGCGCCTGGGGGCCCGTGAGCGATGCAGCCCTGCAAACAAGTAGGGGTAGGAAGTAGCCCTAGGAAACCAGACATTCGGCCGGTTGTGTTGCTGAAACCCCGGTCAGCGTGTTATGGCAGGATCCCCGCTGTCCCAGCACTGGGAGTCCCTGCCATTGCTAGGGCCCTGGGCTGGGACCCGGTGGAGTAGGGTGGGCCCGGTTCCCCCTACTGCCAGCCCCACCACTGGGGTGGCAGCCTACCCCCCCTTAGGCCACAGGACCTGGTTGTCTGCCCCAGCCACGGAGCTGCCCGTAGGCTGCTTGGGGTTGCTTGGCCCCGCCCAGAAGGCAGAGCTACAGGCTGTTACGAGTGCTGGTCCCCTGTTGATCAGCTCTCAGAGGCTGGGTGGCATAACGAGGCTGCACGGCCTCCCTTTAATGCAGACAGGGAGGACCCTTCCAAGCCCCAACACAGAGTTACATGTTCAAGTCTGGGTCTGGGTCTGCATCCTAATTTTTGTCTGATTATAAGAGGGTTTGCAGCAGACGGTGTCTGTGAGTCGCTTCCAGTTCCATCCTGCACCCATTGCTCTGCTCCGGCTGGCTTTGGCAGTTAGCAACCCGAATCACTACCGCACCTTTCTTCTCACTGGAATCAAGCCTGTAAATATTGCTAGTAACCCGCAACTTCACTTTGTCCCTAGTCAGCAAGACGTCCCTCTACCCAATGCAGATTTGGCTGCTGTAGGCATTCAGCTGCCCAGGAAGGAGGGGCTTAGTTTTCACAAACTGAAGTATTCTAGCATCCCGCATAGTCCAGTTGGGACTGGCTCCATCTCCAGCAGGGTAACTGCGAGACCTTGTTCAATACAATGACAAATTATGGCCTGCCTCCTCCAGCCATGGCGCAGAGGGTTGAGCCGCTGCACGCAGACTGCTGTCAGCTTTTCAATTCAGATTAAATGTTTAGCAGCATTTGGATTATTATTCATTTGGAATCCCTTACCACAGGCTGACACAGCTTCCAGAGGCCAAACTGCACTGATTGCCACGCCACGCACATAGGTTGATACCTTGACAACCAGATAAAGGAAAGGTCACAGCATTATTAAAGGATGAGAGTCACAATGTGAGTGTGCATGAGGAAAGAGCCAGGGAGGAGGACAGCGCTCCTGCTCAGCAGGAAGAAGGTGTGTACAGAATCAGAGCAGTCCTGACCCTGTCATCTAGCAATAATGCCACCTTGTTGCAACAGAAGTTCAGAGTGCAGAGTCCAAGCTGTGTCCCACCCACCCATCTGCCATCTGCCTGAGGCAACAGGGGCCTGGGCATGTTGTGAAGGGTTTGACCTTGATTGGGTGGGTGGCAGCAATCCAGCTCACTCTAAAAGCAACCTCCTCTGAGCAGAGGTCTCCCGCAGCCAAGTTCAGCAGGAATGTCATTGCACTGCGGGGCTTCTGATGAAGGAAAGTAAAAAACAGAAATAAACCAGGGATGGATCTTGGTGTACCTGCGGGGAGAAAACCGTCACCAAGCATGTGCCTTCTGCCAAAATGTGTCTGTGGTCAATAGACCAGCATCACTTGCTCCGGCACCGGGGCTAGTGTCTACCATCTCCCTGCAAATGCAGCTTCTACAAACCAGGGGACTAAGATGACCACAGCTGAAGAGAAGTAAAGAGCATTTATTCCGTGACAAAGTCCTCTTACCTCTATCCTCTTACCTATAATTGTGCAAAACAGAAAACAAGAGCAAAAGCTGCACAAATGTAGGTTTCCATCAGTTTAGGATAAAGTTCACATGGATTTCTACTCATGCCCAAGGTATTTTTCACCTGCAGAATAAAATAATATAAATACACATCGGCAAAGTAAAAGGGCTGCAGTCTGTAAAGGGTTAACAGGGTGTCTGGCACTGGCTGTTTGGGGCCCAGTGTAAAAAGGCAGAACCACGTCCCCTCCTGCCTGGCTGGCTGGAGCAAGGAAAGTCGAGGGATTGTTGCTGTTTCTTGATTGATTTGCTTTGTTTAGTGAGTTGTGTGGACAATAAAACAAGCCCAAAAGAAAGAGCCTTAAAAGGACTGAGGACTGGAGCTTGCTCTCCCTTCCCTGGCTGGTGATGCTGCCCACCAGCTCCCAGTAGGAATGCCCTGATCCTGATTAGCAAAGCAGCTAAGCCTGTTACCTTAGTGCATGCTGCACCAAGATTGATGTAAAGTGACACACACACACACCCCAATATACCAACTCTCCTGTGTCTCCGCAGGAAGAGGTAACTCCTGCTCCTCAGCAACTTACCCAGAAATAGAAACCAATGTAAATTTTGTAATGGTCCAAATTTCATGGAGCACGTTTCATGAAGCCAGCTAGCTTTCCCTCTCCCCAGCCCACATCTTCAGAGCAAAGCCCAAACCAGTCAATGAGCTTACCTGTGTGAAGAGGAATACAAATATTTGGGTCCATATTCTTGTCTTCTGACCAGTTCCAAAAATAGATTATTCCAGCCACCTGCATGGTAGTTTCAGAGTAAGAGCCGTGTTAGTCTGTATTCGCAAAAAGAAAAGGAGCACTTGTGGCACCTTAGAGACTAACCGATTTATTTGAGCATAAGCTTTCGTGAGCTACAGCTCACTTCATCGGATACATCCGATGGAGTGAGCTGTAGCTCACGAAAGCTTATGCTCAAATAAAATGGTTAGTCTCTAAGGTGCCACAAGTACTGTTTTTCTTTCTGCATGGTAGTGAGAGCGAATAATTTACTAGTCCTTCCAAGAGCTAAGCAGGTAGGTAGGTACTAAACTGACCTCTGAGTTTGTCTCTGTTCACACCTCAATACAGTTTGCTACTGCCTTAGCTGGAGCAGCTATGAGCTGAAATAACAATCCACACTGCTTTTCCCTGTTCACATAACACGCGCTCCTGCTATAAGGTTGTGTCAGAAAGTTACCTTGAACGAAGGCTCCCAACTTCCCTCCAGTCTATTATAAACAGCCTTTAATAGCAAATCTGCTGTAAGCACATGCCCTTTGCTCCTTGGAATGGCTTCCTCTAGAAGGGGTGCCATTCCCATAGATCTGGAGACACTGGGTATTAACGATTAAGCTGTTGCTTTTTGCTAATGCTTTTCTCTATTTAAATTACATATTGCTTTGTTAAATTGCCAACTGGCAGACAGTTTAAGCTTCTGAGCATCCAGGTAATCAGGCTCCATGATGGTGCTCCAGAGCAGGAAGGAAGCGAAGTGAATTAGTTATGCTGTGAGCAGGAAAAGGAGAAACCACCCAGGTGCACTAGTTGTATTTGAGAGAAACAAAATAAATTAAAGCCTGGTCCTGCCTGGGCTCAGTGCGAGAGTTTCTGTCTAGGCCAGATGAAGAGTCCTGACTTGATAGGGATCGCCATCCTCTTCTCTCGACTCACTCCCCTTTGTGATGAGCTCCCGAGGTCTGCATTAGTCACCCCCAGGGACTCTCCCATGGGAGCTTTAGCCAAGCTCTCGCTTTCCAATCTTAGCTGGCTGTGGACTTCTTGAATTGCAACAGGAAAACAGCAGAGGAGAGAAGGTGAAATTGGATCCAAACACCTTTGCCCCCAAGCAGTTCTGCCTAGAGGGATGGACTAGGGCTGACCACAGTGCCAGATACAATAGAAACCCCAGCGCCGATCAGCTGGAAGCATCTGGCCTTCAGTGCAGAAATCTGTCTCTCTTGTGGAGTCCCTGCCCTCCCCAGCAGGTCTGCAGCTCACAGTGCAGGTTTGCAGGGTGCTCTCAACCGAGTGGAGAAATACAGCAGGCTGGTCTTGGCAGGAAGGCGATGGGGGGGATGATCCACACACTGACTCACGACTCAGCACCTCCCATCACCATCCTCCGAGCTCAAATCCTGCTCACCTTACCCACTAAACTAGCCCCACTGAGTCCTTGCCAGACTCTGACCCATTGACCCTGGCTGGGACTCAAATGACCAGTTCCAGCAGCTCCTGCCTGGAGCCACAAGCAGCTGGAGCGTGGTCAGGCTGCCGGGGGTTTAGACAAGATGGCCAGAGATGGATGGCTAGCACCTTTTGTGTCTGGCTGAGGGGTCAGAGCCAGGCAAATGTGATTTACAATGCTGTGTATTAATACTGTAATGTGAGGGTTTATCCAGCTTCCTGTCACCTTGCCTTGGACTTGCCAGTTTTACCTGCCATTTCCCTATCCTCCCGAGTTGATGTGGGAGGGACACCCAGATGGAAAAACTTTCAGCTCGTCCAGTCTGTGTCCCCGTGCAGGGACAGTGCAGAATGGCTCCCTGCAGGACACTGCCTGTTTGCTGTTCTAGGCTCCCTGGTTGATTTGTCTGCTTCAGAGAGGCTCATGGCCCAGGCTTAGTTCCATTGTCTTGGCACCTGGGTGATCCCTGTTTGGGTCCCTGCTGCACTACCGACTTCCTGTGTGCCCTTGGGCAAGTCATTTAATCTCCCTGTGGATAAGGAGGCCAAGGGCCTGGCCTGGCCTCCCCTGGGTACGGTGAGGACACAGTGAAGTGGGAGGGGCTCTGCTGCGATCTACATTTACACCTCAGAAAATCTGATCATTTTCCACAGGGCGAGACCTCTAAATCTGGCCTCAGCCAGGCTCGCAGGTCAGCATGATCTGAGGGCTAGAGACATGGCCCGGTGCCCTCACGGTCACCCAGCCATTGGAATAGCCTAGAGCAGGGAGTGATAAATGCACTGTCACTGGGCCCTGGGGTGGAGATATGCCGGGGGGGTCTGCAGTGACAAGGCAGAGCAATCCCGGCTGCCTGTCCCCCTGTGGTCCGCCAGTGGGACCCATCACCCGCATCCCTGCGAGCCAGCACGGCCAGCTGTGGTTGGACGTATTCTGGGAGATGCCATCACTGGATAGAAGCTTTAATTCCTAGAGACCCCGGGGCCCCCTCCGCTGCCCCATGCAGCCGGGCCCTGGCTCGCCCCTGCCACCGGCCAAGTCAGGTCACCTCTGGCCGCCTGCAGGCATCCCCCGCCGGACACACCCAGGGGCTGGGACTAGGGGCGCTGCCCCCCCCCGGCCATCCCCCGCCGGGCACACCCAGGGGCTGGGACTAGGGGCGCTGCCCCCCCCCCGGCCATCCCCCGCCGGGCACACCCAGGGGCTGGGACTAGGGGCGCTGCCCCCCCCCCGGCCATCCCCCGCCGGGCACACCCAGGGGCTGGGACTAGGGGCGCTGCCCCCCCCAGCGACCCCCCCGCCGGACACACCCAGGGGCTGGGACTAGGGGTTCTGCCCCCCCAGCAACCCCCCCCCGCCGGACACACCCAGGGGCTGGGACTAGGGGCGCTGCCCCCCCCGGCCATCCCCCGCCGGGCACACCCAGGGGCTGGGACTAGGGGCGCTGCCCCCCCCGGCCATCCCCCGCCGGGCACACCCAGGGGCTGGGACTAGGGGCGCTGCCCCCCCTGGCCATCCCCCGCCGGGCACACCCAGGGGCTGGGACTAGGGGTGCTGCCCTCCCCGGCCATCCCCCGCCGGGCACACCCAAGGGCTGGGACTAGGGGCGCTGCCCCCCCGGCCATCCCCCGCCGGGCACACCCAAGGGCTGGGACTAGGGGCGCTGCCCCCCCAGCGACCCCCCCGCCGGACACACCCAGGGGCTGGGACTAGGGGCGCTGCCCCCCCTGCCATCCCCCGCCGGGCACACCCGGGGCTGGGACTAGGGGCGCTGCCCCCCCCGGCCATCCCCCGCCGGGCACACCCAGGGGCTGGGACTAGGGGCGCTGCCCCCCCTGGCCATCCCCCGCCGGGCACACCCAGGGGCTGGGACTAGGGGTGCTGCCCTCCCCGGCCATCCCCCGCCGGGCACACCCAAGGGCTGGGACTAGGGGCGCTGCCCCCCCAGCGACCCCCCCGCCGGACACACCCAGGGGCTGGGACTAGGGGCGCTGCCCCCCCTGCCATCCCCCGCCGGGCACACCCGGGGCTGGGACTAGGGGTTCTGCCCCCCCAGCGCCCCCCCCCCAGACACACCCAGGGGCTGGGACGAGGGGCGCTGGGGGGCTGCGCACCCCCTGGCTGGGGCGGTTCCATCACCCCGCGGTTCCAGTTCGGTCCAGGACTCCCGGCCCCCCGTGGTCCCGGCCGGGCGCCCCCGGCTCCCCCCGGCTGCCCTGGCCGAGCTCCCCGCTGCCTGCGGCGCTCGGCGAGGGACACGCTCCGCCCGCAGAGACCCGCCCGGGGAATCCCGCCCCGCCCCGGCGCGGGAGGGGGCTCGGAGCCGGCAGCGCGGCCAGGCATGCGCCCTGCCCGCCCCGAGCCGAGCCGGAGCCCGGCCGCCGGGACAGCGGGCTGCGGGCTGCTCCAGCCCCGCCAGGTAAGAGCCGGAGCGGTGGGGAGCCCGCCGGGGGGCTGCGCCCCACCGAGCCCCCCGCGGGCTCCCCCGTCCCCCGCAGCACGGGGCTGGGCAGGCGGGGGCAGGCTGTGCGCCCCTCTCCCCGGTGCTGGGGGGGTGCACCGAGCCCTGCCCCTCCGGGCGCCCGCCTTACCCGGGGGGGCCCCCAGGGACTTCCCCTCGCCCGGACCCTCTGCCCTCCGCACCCATCGACCCTGGGGCTGCCTGGTGTGCCAGCCCGACTGCCGCCTGGGAACCCCCCCGCTGGAAACCGAGCCCTGCCCCGGCCCGCCTTCCCTGCCCGGGAGCCCCGGGATTTGTCCGGGCTTTGGCGGACGGTTTCCCTTCCCAGCTGTAGCTGCCGCTCTGTAAATCAGGGCTGGATCCCTGCGTGCAGGTGCTCAGTCACCTGGCTGTAGAAAATCCCTCGGGTCAGTAACCGGCTGGATTTCGCTTCCTAAACGGGGTTTTCGCTACTCTTGAGAGAGATTTTTTTTAAAAAAATGTTTGGAAAGGGTCTGTACTTCTCTGTCCCTGCTGCAGTTGGGCAGGTGAGGGGCCCTGGCTTCGTCCCCTGCGGCAGGGACCGTCTCTGCCTCCGAGAGGAGACCAGGAGCCGTGCGTGTTCCCAGCCTTTGTTTGCGGGCAGGAACCAAGTGACCAAGAGGGAGGAGGTTCTGCGTGCCCAGGCAGGGCGCATCACACGCACCTGCCACCGAGACTGGCAGGTCGGCGGCGTCCCTGACACTGTCAGTGGGTACGGCTTTTGATGAGGGATCCTGTCCTGCAATTGCAGGGGGCGGGAGTGGATGTGTCCATCTCTACCTTCTCTGCTCCTCTAGTCCCATTACCAGAAAATGGGCTCATTTTCCGCTAAGGCTGCAAAATAGCCTAATACTCCAGACATGTCGGTGAGACCAGCAAGCCTTAGAAATACCAACAGCCTTCAGAATGAAAAAGGGACACTTCCCATCCAGCTCCCATGTCTCCCCCGGTCAAAGTAAATTAGCTGGTCTGAAATGTCTTCCATGAAGTCCTCTGTATTCACAACCAAGCAGCCTGGTGGTGTTCGGCAATGTTAGTAAGGTTTCTTATACAGAACAAGGAGAGGCTCTAATTTCAGCAGGTCCCTGCAGCATATCAACCAGCACTTGATTTTCACACCCAAATTATTGCATCTTGAGCCACTGGGACGGCAGAGTTGAATTATTCATAACCACAGAGACATGGTTTGGAATTGGAGAAGTTAGATGCTAAAAAGGCCTTTTCAGACTGTCCTCCCATGGCACTGTAGTCCCCTCTTTTACACAGTCTAGTTATTTGTCTGATCTAGCGTTAAAGGATTCAGGTAATGGGGTTTCTGTCATTTCCATGGGTGATTCTTCTACAGCCAAAAAAAATCTCATTTTTGTCTTAAAACTTCCCATTCCTGATTTCTTCTCATTACTCCTCCTTCAAGGACTTAACACATTGGAGCTAAATAACAGCAACTCAGATTTCCCTTAAGAACTGTAAAATGTAAAGGTTTATTATTTGGGAGGTGTGGGGGGGGGTAAACAAATTAGGCATTTAAATGTGGTTCTGTTTGTTTTATAATGCAGCTATTGCTCTGCTCATCACAAAACACACTCCAGTGCAGTGAAAACAGGCTAAAAGGCCACCAACAAAGAGCAATGCTAACTGGCCATGTACTGAATTGGTGGGAGCGATCTGGTGCTATAGAAATCAGTGCTAGGTGTGTTCTTGTTTAACATTTTCATGAATGATCTAGAAGAGGGTGAACAGCAGCTTAATGAAATGTACCAATGATATTAATTGGGAGCATTTGAGAATATCCTTGAGGACAGAGAAATAAAAAATGGGGCATGGAAAGATTAAAACCATACCCAATGAAGTGAGCTAAACATGGGGAGGAGAGAGGAATGCAGTGGGGAGTAATTTGAACGTTTGTGCTGGAAAGCAGAAATGCTGAGCAAACCCTTGGGGTGATGGAAGGCAACCAGTGAGACAGAAGTTTGTGCTGTGGTGTGGCTGCCAAGCAGGCCAGGTTACTTTGGGGCTGCATGTGAAGAGACAGCAAGGCACGGAGGAAGGAGCCAGTGGTTGCTCTGTGCTGCTCTGGTGCAGTCACATCTAGCCTAGAGGTCGTTCTGGGCATTGTCTTTCTGGGAAATCTTGGCAAACTGGTGGGAGTTCAGAGACACTCAGGCGAGGGGCTGGGCTGCGGAGCGTAGAGTAAATACAACTACGGCTGTACAGCTTGGATAAATCCAGGCGAGGTGTGATAGTTCGCCGATGAGGTGTAGGAATTATTGGTGTGATGCGGGAGGAAGGAGGGTGTTTACGAATATTAATAGCAGTGAGCTCTCTCGGTCTGCGGAACAACATACGAATAATACTTGCATCGCATGCTCAGTTAGTGGGCTCGACACCAGGTCCCGGAGTGAAATCACTGCCTGTGTTCTACAGGAGATCAGACTGGATGATTCTAGTCCCTTCTGGCCTTGATTAGACTACGACTCTGTTTCCCCCCGTAGATCTCAAAGCCCTGTGCAAAGGGGGCGGGGGCACCATTACTGGTGCCCATATCTTTGCAGTGGGAGGGGTAGAAATACTGCCACTTGGTGAACTTAAAACTAGAGGAAACACTAGAAGAGGTACAATTGGGAAGAGTCCTGTATTTGCAGAGATGGACTGGAAGATCTAATAGGTCATTTCCATCTGTAACTCCTGTGATTCCAGGAATTGGCCCGCTAGAATCACAAAAACTTCCACGATGCTTGTCTGGTGTTGGCCTTGCCCAGAGGCATTGTCCAGGCTTCAGCAAGGAGTCCAGGGTAGAAACAAGGACTCGGAGGTGTGTGGTAGCCTTTTCACCGACCCCAGAGACACAGAGTCTGCCACCAGTAAACACAGCCCATGAGGCAGGTGGTACAGATTACAAGAATAGATGCCACAGATAATCGTAGTGCCATGTGTGCACAAATGGAACATCCTGCCATAAACTCCTGTGTGTATCTCCATCGTTAAATGCTCCAGTAATCAGATACAAGCCGGCAGCTATTCTTGCTGTAGTCAGCGTACTCACAGCACCTCTGCAGTGTAGATTGCAGTTTAGTCCACCCGGCTTGAAAAATGAATGTCAGCCTAAACTTTGGTTCTGACAAGACTTTCCTACAGCTAGTGTGCTCCTCAGCCAGCAACGACTCTCCACTTATCTAGTGTGCAAACTGAATTCCTCTTGCAGCATAGGTGACACCTCACACATGTGACAGGTGAGGATGAGATGAGGCTCCCTGCGTGTGCTCGTTACAATGGTGCTGTTGAGAATAGAGTTTCCCTCCCCTGTCTAGAGCTGAAAATAGGGACCCTTCTGAGCATGCCATAATCTGTTGCAAATGAAAATGGGCTTTGGTAAAAGCTCTTCATGATCTATACTCTAAAATCACTTGGATTCACCTTTGTGTTGGCTTAGCCAGTCTGTTAATTACATTTCAGAGCAGACATGGGGGTGAAAACCTTCAGATCCATTTCCCTGCAGTGGGAGCATGAACACTGCAGAGATGCAGGATTTGGCTCTGTAGTGACGTGAACTGGTTGCCTCTGGTTGAGAGGCTATGATGACTTTGAATTGTTCCGGTGCCCTGATGCCGCTGCAATGGGCATTGCATTAAAATACATCAGAGCTTCGGCAGTTTTGGTTAGTAGCCACATGCAGGAAAGAAGGCCTCCTCTCCGCCTCTCTGTCTGAAATAAGTAACATTTGTTTCTTAAAAGCCTGTCATTTTAAAATATTTCTTTCTATTCTTTTTCTGGGCCTTCCCCTCCAAAAACAAACAAACAGCAAGCCTGTATTCTTGGCAGCTTCCACACACTGTGTATCTTTATTCATACCCATGTGAACCACAGAAAGAAGAGGTTGCACCTAGTGAATTTAGTTAGATCTAACTTAACATCTGTCTACCCCAGCACTATTTAGCCGCTATTTTGTCTGGACTGGAAGTAGTTTCAAGTAAATGACCATGAGGAATCTGTTATAACCTTGGGGTTATCCTCTATTCTCTAGGCACACATGAAACACATTTGTGTATATGGCAGTTTGCAGCATATATTAAGATGGGAATAAGCTGCTTTATTATAACAATAATACCCGGCTCTTACCGAGAGCCTTTCATCAGTACATCTCAAAGCACTTTACAGAGGAGAGCAGTCTCATTCAGCTGTTTCATTACTCCTGGCTGCAGAATCAAAGCATCCTAAAGGGCTACCGTAGATATGCCCAAGTCACGAGAAGGTATTTCTTGACAGTCTCTTTCAGACCGGACGCGGCGAGAGGAAGACGCCACCAGCCCAGGACACTGGATGGTCATTTTGATGAACTGCAATAGTGCATTTCCCTACGATTCAGTGACACCCTCGAGGATCCTGTCCCATTTCCTCACCTCACTAAAGGCACCTCATTGCAAGGACCTTTGCTGAGGAGACCTGAAGATGATTTCCATGAGTGTACATGAATTTCAGCCAGAGCTCAGCCTAAAATGATCGGACTCTCTCCCTTCCTCAGGGCTTGGCAGTCACCCCTGCTGGCCCTCAAGTCCAGGGGCCTGAACTCAGGTCTTCCATGGCGTTGCATTTTTGCAAAGGACATTACGCTCATTTGGAAGAGAGCTTTTGTGCCTGTCGTTTCTCTTCATCGCTTCTTGAATTAAAGCGCCGGGGCAGTGATGGCACTGCCTAAATAATTAACAACGGTCGCTGTGTTCGTTAGCCTCTTCGGGGTGTGTTTTCAGAGAGGATAATATTGGCATCATTTACGTTTAATATTTAATGAGATCTGTAAAAACAGCAGCTGTATCCGATCAATACTAATATAGCCCAGGTAACGCAGTGGCCACACAGCACAGAGTAACTACAGCTCTGTCACGTGTCCATAACGAGAGCAGCCAGAGGGCAGAAGCATTTTGGTTTTTTTGAATGCGGCGTGCCAGTGGCGGTGGTTTTCTGGCTTAAGGGTATTGGAAAGGGAGGCAGCATTTACGAGAAGATCTGCTTGTTCTTGTCTCTTCTCACCCCCTTTGGTCTGGATGGCTGGCTTTGTCTTGCTGCCCTAGTCAAATAATTGCCAGACCCCTGCTCTGGGATTTCTCCTGCTGCCCTCTCCAAAGTGCCCTGCTGGCCGTGCAGTCGGGGGCAGTGATGCCCAGCGGGGGATTCTGGATCTCTGGCTCGAAGCAGCTGAAGGTGGCAAACTTGGCAGAGCTACTGCCCGTGGGCTTCTTGTGGCCAGCAGTGACTGCTGTGCTTTTAGGACTTCCTAGCACCGGATCGGTGCAGCAGCTCACCCGTCCGGCCAGTCTTGGGGCGCAGTGCAGGAGTGGCTGCCCTCAGAGCCGATGAGGAGAAAAGGGGAGTGATGGAGATGCTGCTCCATATGCCGAGAGGCACCTGGCCCGGCTCTCAGGTTTGGCAACAAAAATGCTTTTAAGTTTATTATTGGGGTCTTGGGGCCAGATTCTTCGGTTACTCCACTGGTGTAAATCTGGAGTGGCTCCCTTGAAGCTGCCCCTCCCATGTTTGTCTGTCTGACCACCGGTGGCATCTTGCCCTAACTCTTGCCTTTGAGCTCTCCAGACAGTGCCCGTCTTTGCTTTACTCATTTGCACCGTGGGGCGCCACGCTCATTTGGGGCCTGTGGGTGCCACAGAAATATAACTAAAGACATGGCTCCGGAGAGTGGAGAGCAGGAGTAAGCACCTCCCCTCCTTCCCCCTGCTCTGCCGCAGTTCAGGTTTCCAAGTCCTATCCAGCTTCCAGAGCGGGCCGGTGGATGTTGGAGTCTGTTACCGAGCTAGGAGGATACAACAGGTTCTCGTGTCGCTTCTCACGTAGCTGCTGCAGAAGGTGGAAAAGCCACTATTGATTTTCCTCCATTTTTCTTTCTGAAAAATGATTCCCAGCGATGTGATTTTTCACAGAGCCAAATGTCTCACGGTTCACGCATGTGCTGCCGGCCGCGTGAGAGGAGCCACATTCCTCCATCAGCTGAGGACAGCACTGAAGAGCCCTGCCCCACTAGCTTCCAAACAGCTGCGGTTTGAGAGGGTTTGTCAGTGCTGCGCAGGGAGAGTTACAAGCACTTCGCTTTGCTGAGAGGTTCAGAACCTCATAGCAGCCTTCTGGGGACGAGGAGACTCCCTTTTTAACAGGATGTGCATAGTCCAGTTGGCTCCGTAGTTGCCTGCCTTGGAAAGGTGAAGTTATGAATGCGTGATAAGTGGAGTTTCCTGACAGAGAGCAAGGAGACCCAAAAATGTGTGTTTCTCTCATAAGCATGAAACTGGCCTTTTCTATGAGCCAGGCAATCAGTGGGGGCACAGTGTTAATTTAGCACTAAAGGGACATTAGGAACAAAATTGGCATCTTTCACTTGGGCTGCCACGGGTTGTGTTCTCCTGCCACCCTCCCAAATCCTAACGAGGAACAGCCCTGCCCCCACTCCCACTCTGCCTTCCCTGAACGACTTGTCCCATCTTTAACTCAGTCCAAGGAAGGCCCTTTCCGGTGTGTGTGTGCAGAGAGAGTATAACTCCCAAAGTTCTGGCCTTCTGTTGAAGCTGTTCTTGGTTTCACCTCCAGCCTTCTGAAATCATGGGGAAATCTTGCCTGGGCAGACCCCAGATTAGTTGTCTGATAACAGCTTTTGAACCAACCTACTGCATTGGAGCCAGGAACTTAGACGTGCCAGGCTAGACTGTATCCCATTCTGTGCCAGTCAGCTGCTGGCCAAGGAGGGTGGAGAATGCCAAGGTATAGCAGGACTCACTCTGCAGGCTTTGCAGAGCATCAGATTTCTCTGGAAATGCCATGAAGAATCCTGTACCTCTCCTACAGATCCCACAATCAGCCCTGTGTGAATCCACCCTCTCTGACCACTAGTTTCTGTGCTTTTGGTTGTTCTGTACCGGATTCGGCAACCTGCGGCATGCGAGCTGATTTTTACTGGCATGCTGCTGCAAGCCGGGGTCCCGGCCGCCGGCCCCGCTCAGCCCGCTGCCTGCCTGGGTGAACAGAACCCCAGGCCGGCAGCAGGTTGAGCGGGGCCGACGGTCGGGACCACGGCTCAGCCCGCCGCCAGTCTGGGGTTCTGTCCACCGACCCTGCTCAGCCCGCTGACGGTCTGGAGTTCCAGCTGCTGGCCCCGTGCCAGCCAGGGTCCCAGCCATCTGCTCTGCTCAGCCTGCTGCCGGCCTGGGATACCAGCCACCAGCCCCGCTCACCTCGCTGCTGGTCTGGGATTCCAACCGGGGTCCAGGCCTCTGGCCCTGCTCAGCCCTCCTGCCGGATTGGGGTACCAGCAGCCAGCCCAGGGCTCTGCTCCTGGCCTGGGCCCAACGCACTACAGCCCTTATTAAAAATTACACTACAATTAGCTTAAAAACTTGAAAACTTAAAAACTTAAAAACTTTGTATATTACAGTAATCGTTTAAAAATGTATAATGTTAAAAAATACATAGGTCTGATGAAACACTTTTGTGCCTGTGCTTAATTTGTGTTTTTGATGATTTACCTTCTAAAAAAATCTTGCATGTCTCATACCCCCAAAGGGTGCGTGCACCCCCGGTTAAGGACCACTGCACTAAACTGATAAGATCCGCATTTTAATTTATTTTTAAGTGAAGCTTCTTAAACATTTTAAAAACCTTGTTTACTTTACATATAAGAATAGTTTAGTTATATAATATAGACTTATAGAGAGAGACCTTCTAAAAAGGTTAACATGTATTACCGGCACGCGAAACCTTCAATTAGAGTGAATAAACGAACACTCGGCGCACCACTTCTGAAAGGTTGCTGACCCCTGTCCTATACATTCATGGCTTGGACATGCAGATAGGAAATGAATAACTTTCTCCTTTGTGTTATTTTTTCAGTGAGTTATTTTCTTAAATCCCTATTTATTTTAACTTTCCTTTCTCATTATCTGCTTGGTTTCCCCCTAATTTAGTGCTTGCAGGAAGCGGAGATGTTGCTAAGAGGAGTCATGGGTTGGAGACTTGTTTCCTTGTGCAAAAGGGCGTTGGCCAGTGGTACGAGTGGCCCTTAGGAGGAGCATACAAGAGGGGTGGTGCCTTGGTTTGGGGTGCAGCCTGTGTCAGTAATGCATGGACCAGTAAGTAGGGTGCTTGTATGTGTAGAATGCTTGGCTTGATTGATAGGTGGAAAACTGAGATTGCATGAAAGAATGAAATGCAAACCCAGCAGAAGGCCCTTTGCTTGATCATGTTTAAAATGTGTTTGCAGACGTGAGCTGATGGAAATTACACCCCAGCCTGTCCTTCCACTGTGTACGTGGGTGAGCTGTTCTGGAACCCAAACAGGGCTCGTGGGTGGTTAAATACGTGTAATTCAGCTGATGTCTAGGGGATTATTACAGATCTTTAGTGAATAATGAATCTTTCATACACTCAAGTATCACTCATTCCCAGGACTGCACCGTGTGGCATGGCTGCCTTTTCTTACAGCTAAATGGCAATTATAAAACAGAATAAGGTGAGAAGTCCTAACTGGGCATTTACCTGCGCTCTTGTTACTGGTGGCAGGAAGCAAGAGCGGGAAGAATGAGTCTTCAGCCAAGTGTGGGGATTAGCTATGGGATTCCCATTAATGTTAATGGGACTCACATGGATACATCTCTATCCACATAGAGGGGACATACCCCCAGCTGTCAGTGACATTGGCCCATCACAGCTCCCTAGTGGGGCTCAGACTTTGGAAGGCGTTTTATCATTAACATTGTGATGGTGACACCTGAACCCCTCTGAAGGCCAAGGATCTGGGCAATCAGCTTGGGAACACGTATTTGTAAGGGTCTGTAATTGGTCTGGAAGATCCACTGTGGGTGGACACTTAATTCTTTTTGTGTCATCTGTCCTCTTCCCCATCTGCCTTTCTCAAGTGTCAAAACACCCCAAAGGACAATTAAACCGCCAAATGCTGCAGAAAGTCCCAGTGCCACCGAAAAGGGGAACTTCAAGATTCTGGCTGAAATCCTGTCTTCTGTCTGTCTTAGTGCGCTAGACATTGCAAGAGCTCTCTCCATAGCACAGGGTTATGGCATACCGCCTACATGGAACAGGACGGGTGCTGAACTCTGAATTCCCCTGCTCCTGCAGCTCTGGCTTAGCCCCTCCACTCACCTTTGTGTTGTTTAATGCACGGTGTAATTTACCGCTGGCTGCTGTACAATTTCTGGAGTGTGGGGACTGGTGTTCTACTGCAAACAGCCCAGCAGTCTGAAGAGTTTGTTTCTTTCCATCGTTCTCTTTTAAGGAAGAAAATACAGCATTTTTCAGATGGAAAACCAAGAATAGCTCCCTGCAGCTTGGCTGAGATTCTGGCTCTCAGTTTCATTCATCCTGTGGCAATCAAAAGGAATCCTATTGGCTTTCATCCTATGGATTAGTAACACAGGAGTTGTCACAGATTCGTGGGGCCTGACCTAAAGCTCAGATTGCCCCTGGCCTGCCACTACATTGTGCTCCAAAGGAAACTGCAAACGAATGGTTGCACTTGAGCAATTGTGAGCAGTTCATTTTGGAGGTGGGAAACCCTCCCTGGTGGCTAGGCATTGCCTGGGAGCAGGAGTGAGTGATCAGCCTGTCACCATTTAGACCAGCTTGCTCTCGGAGGGTAATTATCCACAGATAGTTAGGTGTGTGTCCTCTTTTAGGGCCTGACTGCACTGAGCTTCTCTGCTCCTTGTGGCTCCCGGAGATGAATCTGTACCAAGATGTGAGGTGTCTGGGGAGCATTGTGCTGTGACTGGCAGAGAGATTGTGAGACAGGCAGGGGTTCTCTTTGATGGAAAATAGGTTACAGCATGTGTGCAGCATTAGGACTGGCCTGCTGAGTGCAGCAGCTACAACCCTTGTGTCTTCAAGAATGGCTTCAAAGAGAAGCCAGGAAATGACTCTCTCTGGCACAAGACTGCTGTGCTGTGACTCCCAGCTCTGCTGAAATCACAGAAATGCAGGGCTGGAAGGGCCCTCGAGAGGTCACCAAGTCCAACCCCCATGCTGAGGCAAGACCAGGTAACCCTAGACCATCCCTGACAGGTGTTTGTCCACCCTGGTCTTAAAAACTCCAGTGACAGGGATACTACAACCTCCCTTGGAAGCCCGTTCCAGAGCTTAACTTCCCTAATATCGACCCTAAATCTCTTTTGCTGCAGATTAAGCCCATTGCTTCCATGGACATGGCGAACAATTGATCACCGTCCTCTTTATAACAGCCCTTTACATATCAGATTCCCCCTCGGGCTCTTTTCTCAGGACTAAACATGCCCTGTTTTTTTAAACCTTTCCTCAAAGGTCAGGTTTTCTAAACCTTTTATCATTTTGGTTGCTCTCCTCTGGTCTCTGTCCAATTTGTCCACAACCTTTCTAAAGTACACGGCACTCCAGCTGGGGCCTCACCGAGACAATCATCTCCCATGGCTCGCACACGACACTCCTGTTAGCACACCCCCGAATGACGCCAGCCTTTTCTGCAGACGCATCACATTGTTGACTCTCATTCAGTTTGTGATCCAGTACAACCCCCAGATGGTTTTCAGCTGTACTGTACTATCACCTCGCCAGTTATTCCCCGTTTCGTACTTGTGTGCATGATTTTTCCTTGCCTTTATTGAATTTCATCTTGCTGAATTCAGACCAATTCTCCAATTGGTCGAGCTTGTCTAGAATTCTAACCCTGCTCTCCAAAATGCTTGCAGCCTCGCCAAGCTTGCTCGGTGTCAAGCTCACTTTCCACCCACTATCCAAGTCATTAATGAAAAGGTTGAGGAGAACTGGACCCATGACTGGCCCCTGAAGCTCATTACACACACCTTCTGTGAGAAGCTGTGCCTCAGGGAGGAGGGGGAGGTGTTGTGTGTGGGGAGGGGTATCGAGTGTGGTTGGACAGAAGGGTGGGAAATCAAACCACAGAACTGAATGCACCACTCATCTCTGCTCAGGAGGGAGATGCACGGCTACATTAACGTGAAGAGGGGTTGCGTTAGGAACAGCTCTGTCCCTTAACTTCTCCCGTCAGTTCCTATCTGACCCAAACCCCAGCCTTGCTGGCTGCTCCACGCCCTAAAGTGGGAAAAACCCATCTTGTCCGGTGGGATCTAAGTGTGTGGCGAAGCCATACCCATCACGGTGCATTTCTGCGCTGCTTTCATACGGAAAGGCACTTGCCAGAGTGCAGTCTCGGTGGTTACTTTTTGCCATCGCTGCGTACTAAATAAAACCGGATAGCAATAAAAGCAAACTGGAAAAGACAAACCCAGGGAGAACGCTGCTCACTCCCAGCATCTGAGTTTCTGGGCTGTGAAGCTGCACATGATTAGTTGTCATGATAAATGGCCCAGGTCCAAGCTCTCTGCTTCCAAAGGCTGTGTCGCGCTGCCGTGCTGTTTGGATGGCCTGCAATGTTTTGGCTTTACCGCATGGCAATGTAACGTTCCTCTCTGGGGTGCTATACAGCCGCGTGCTGAGGATGTGCCTTCCTTGAGCGGCAGCATCGTGCCCCATTTCATCCGAGTCCCTGCCTCCTTAGACAGAGCGTCTCCGTCTCCGGGTGCAGCCCTCGTGGGGAGCAATCAAGCAGGAAGAGTGGCCCTGTTGCTCTTGTGTGTAGCATGTGACCGGAGTGCAGGTCGCTGGCCAGCGGCTGACCTGCTTATACCGGCCCGTGGTAAGAGTGAGAGGGCCTTGCCTTGTTGCCACAGTACTGCAGCCACTGCCTCAGTTTCCCTCACCAGTCTCTCAAAGCTAAATCAAAACTCCATCTCTTCTGGGATAACGAGTCCGCTCAGAAGGCCCAAACCGCACCCACAGCTTCTCTGGTCCTAGCTTCTGTCACAGGCTTGTCCTGGAGCGTCATGGGGGGACTGATGGGGCCCTCTGCCCTCCCTTGCTCAGAAGCTCCAGCTTTGGTCCCCTAAATAAAAGGCAGATGCTTCATCAGTGCCTCAGGAAGCAAATCCCGAGCTGTCGCTCAAGCCTGTTTCCTGCCCCTGTCACACGGGCTGACGCCGAAGGAGTCATGGAGGTAAATCGTATCCTTACACGTATCAGTTGAGTCTCCTGGGGGCTGTAACGCTTTGGCCCCATTTCCATGTTGGGTTTAGTGTGCGGGTGCAGGGTAGTGCTGGTGTCCTGGGATACACAGGAAGTCAGACTACGTGATCTAGATGGTGCCTTCTGGCCTTAAACTCTCTCACCCTAGAAAGCAAAACCAGCAGGAGTTATCCTATTTAGGGGTCAGGAAATGAACTTTTGAAACTGCAGCTTAGGTACAGATGACCCTAGCTATTTCTTCAGTCTGTGAGGATAAGCTGCCAGGGGGCTCAAGCTTCTGAGAAGCGATCTCAGCCAAACTGGTTGAAACCGCTGGGGAGAGAACTTGGGATCGGCTATCTTGTAGGACACAAAGCAGTGGTTTTCAACCTTCTTCATTTGCATAAGGTGACTATATTTCCCTATGCTGAATATGGGACAACTGGTAAAATTACTCGTATTCAAGCAAGTTCAACGGCAATCAGTCAGAACCATGAAGTACAAACGTTCAAATTAGCATCAAGCCCCTGAGCCCCTGTTAAAAAGAAATACTGCGTAGTTGGGTTCTTTTTATTTACCTTCTTATCTTTAAGGCTTTAGGGCTCACACAGGGAGGGGTGACACCCTCCCACCCCACCCCCACGGGAAGAGGTGACACACACACCCTCTCCCCACCGACACGGGGAAAAGTGACACACACACCCACACACACAAGTACACCTCTCTCACACAGGGCGGGTGATTGACCAACCTGGACTGCACGATCCACTGACTGTCTTCCATTTCTAGCTTTTGTGAGCATCCTGGCAGTCAGGGACCGGCTGGGGGGGGCACCATAAATGTCTATATTAGCTGTAGTACTTCCTTATGAAGGGCCTAGGGCTCTGATCCTAGGATTCCTGGGTGACCTAGTCTGTCCAACCAGAAAAGCAAGCCGGGGAAATGGAGTTAAATAGGGTTGGATTTTAATTGATATTTTTTTCTTTTCTTTTCTGAAATCCAGCGTTTATTTTATGCAAACTTTGAGTTCCCTACAAGCTCTATTTCAATTCAGTTTGGAGGGGAGAAAGCACTGAAGGTATCTTAGTCTAAATTTCACTCCCTGTTACATTTTTCAGCTCAGAAAAGGGTCCCTTGCTTAACCTACAGAAAGCAAAAAGTTGCAAACTTCATCTTCCTGTTCTCTCTGTCGCTGAATATATTTAACCTTTCAACAGCACATTTGGGGACATAATCCAATGGGAAAGCTGAAAAACAAAAAAGGAATGTTAAATAGCTAAAATTGGTTATCCTCTGAGCTCATTTAAACACAAACTGGGAAATGATTTATAGCAATGTTCCAGGAGTGCTCGGAGGCCCTGCAATATCGAGGCTTAGTACTGTACCAACTGTGCATAGCAAAACAGCTCCTGCCCCAAAGATTTTACAGCTTAAATACGTAAGACACAAAAGGGGTAGGAGTCAGAGAGCATCGCGGTCCCTGATCTTCAGACCTGAGACACGGGGAGCCTGTGACTGGCCCAAGGTCACTTGGAAACTGTGGCGGCGGCAGGATTTGAACATAGATCTCCTGAGCCCCACTCAGCATCGTAATCACAACCCTCCTTTCTCTCCTGGCGTAATCTTTGACGTCGTCTTACCAGCTTTTATTGGTAAAATCCAGAAATGCTGGATATCCTGTATTCTGGGTACAAGTACAGAATTGTTAATAGTGTTTCTTGGAGAAGGAGAGTATTGGTGAAATTGTAGTGCACAAATGAAAACACCTCACTTTCCACTTGCCTAATAACCCCACGCTAGAGGTAGGAAAGATGTCTAGGGTCCTTTCTAGTTCCTCCTTCTGCATGGGTTGAATCTTTCCCTTCGATGCGTTCTTCAGTGCTCTGCCCAGGCGGGTTGAAATCATGCAAGTGGTGAGGTTTCCATGCTTTGGAAAGCATATTTCACTGCTTCCTTTGTATAGATTTGCGACTGTGCAAGGGAATCCATCTGCTTGCACTGTTGTGTGCTGCCGAAATAGGTGATAGGCTGCCAAAGAAGTCCAGGAGGCCTGAAATCAAGGTGTCCTGCATAAGGAATATGAAAGTGAAATGCTAAGGGGGTTAGTGTTCTGGATGGATTCAGGTTCCTGGCTTGGGTTTATTCACAAGGAGTCTAATTATAGCACCTTGCCTTGCACGCTTTTAAAGGGCAATGATTTCCCCCCTCTGTAAGGGGTCAAAATTAATGTTTGTCTTGTGCAAAAGAATGAGTGTCCCAGGAGGGTTTGTCTGAGATGATGCATATTTGAGGGTTCGGACTTGTGCTGGTTGCGCCTGAAAAGAGGCATTTGGCTGAATGTATATTTATACCCTTGAGGATGGTTGGGTTGCCATGGCAGTCAAAAAAGAGAGGGAGCTAGTGTATCTTCTGCAGAAATAGCCACATGTTTTCAATATTCCAAGTGTATTTTTAGCAAATGCGGCTGGATTTCACCAGGGGTCTGTAAAATAATCCCTGTGTTCCCCCCACTTCCCGTCTCAGGCTGAGGTTGCCCCCAAGCAGCCCTGACTTGGGTTTCTATCTTTAGCGTGTGTTCGTATATTTAGATTTCCCAGGGTACCCATCAAACACTCTGCACGTTACAGCCATTGAAAATAGGAGCTGCAGAGGAGAGCCAGACCTCCTGGAAAGGCAAAACCTCCCCAACCCCAGAAGACCCCATTAAAACACTCTCCCAGCCTCAGCCCGTCAGTCCCAGCCCACATGGAAGCCTGTAAAACAGGTGAGTCTCGTCCTGAAGGGGGCTGGCAAACCTGGGAGAGAAGCAGGTCCCTGAGTCCAGGCCCCCTGTACCACCACACCCTCCTCGCCAGCTCAACAGCACCTGATTCAGGCCAGGCCAGATTAAGACAGGCACACTGTAGATCTCTGTGCTGAAGGCCCCAGCTCCTGGAGTCTCCTGATGAGTTCAGACTACCCGCTTGCCTTTTCTTTTAAATGAAAGTTTTAGCTTTTGTGGCTGTGAAGGGAAGCTTGGAAATAGAAACCCAGGGTAACTGGTGCGGTGGTGCCTGCCTGAGTCTGTGGGCAGCCTGAAACAACAGCTCTGGGAGCTGCACCATGCATCTCAGTGGGGTGTCATTGCCAAGACTCCATGCTCTGGGGGTTCCTGTGTTGCTGCCCCTGTGTCTCCTGCGGGAGGGTGGGGCTGTGGGGTGGTTCCTTCTCATGGGGTGCTTAGTCCTGCCCTGGATGAGAACAAAGACCGGGAGTCCCTGGGCCAGGCACGTGGGCGCTGCCCTGTGTCAGGCGAGCAGGTGACTTGGTCGCCTTCATCCCCACGTACCATCCTGCCGCCCCTGAGCTGGGACGTGTGTCATCCAGGGCTCCAGCCACAGCTTCAGCCATCGCCGGGCTTCTCAGCACCCGCAAAGACTGTGACAGGGAGATGCTAATAGAGGGTCTCCGGGCGGGGGGCGGCGAGCCAGGGCAAAGTGGCAGGCGCGCCTCCTGGGAGGTGTTGGGGGGAGCTGAGAGGGCAGACCCCCAGGTGGGCGTTATTGGTAATAGCGCCTCGTTAGCGCCTTGGATAAGAATGGCCATACCGCGTCCAACCAATGGGCCGTCTAGCCCAGTCCCCTCTCGGGCAACGGCCGGCGCCAGGTGCTTCAGCGGGAATGAACCCAACAGGGCAATGATCAGTGCTCCCTCCCGTCGTCCAGGCCCAGCTGCCGGCAGCTGCTGTCGTGTTGGCACAATCGCGGCGGGCTCTGCCCTCTCAGAACAGGGAGGCAGCCACGCTGCCCAGCGGCATCCTCGGGCTGGTCGCGTCCCCGCCAGGAGGCAGGGCCCCCGAGCACACAGGTCACAGCACGTGGCATGTGTCCCTCTCTGCTCCGCCCTGTGATACGGCGCCAGGCCGTGAGTACCCTGCCCCTCACGCCCTGCAGCGCACACAGACACGCTCCGGGCTGCCCTCCTACCCTCCACCCCTCAGCCTTGCTCTGCCAGCAGCCTTTTGGCCTTGTTCCTTCCCCAGGGTCCGGGCTAGCTGCTGCCCCAGACCATCCATGTCAACAGCGGTGTGAAGGGGAGATGCCTGATCCGCACACTGCAAATACCTGGTTGCTGCAGCTGCTCCTGCAATTCATCTCCCCTCTGTGATCACTTAAAAAACCAGATCGGCCCTTTCTCTTTAAGAAGCACCGACGGTTTCCAGAAATGTGACACCCGAACTAGTCTTCGGGAGCGGCTCTTCTCTTGGGCGTGAACCTGATCTGAACTGAGAGGGTGATGAGCCCGTTGGTTAAGAAACGCGGCCTGTTCTCTATGGGCGGCAAGAATGACCCGAGATGAGCTACCATGTCCGTGGACTTCGCCTTACCCCCGCGTTCCGCTGTTGCGCCCAGTTCTGGTGGTGTGCCCGTCACCGGGGCGCCCGGACGCTGCCATTCCTGCAGCGTACGGCTTTGGATGAGGAGGATGCTGCCCTAGCTGACAATCCAGCCCCTGGAGAAGGATGCTCCTGCCCCAGTCAGGCCTGTCTGTGCTCACGTCCTTTCCCCCATTCTGCTCAGGACAGGGATCCTCGTGTCATTCCATCCCCCACTCTCTCGCTGTTGGTCTTGCTCCTTTTCTGTGCTGCGCTATGTCCTGTCATCCCGCTTGCTCGCCCGTGTCTGTGCCTCAGCTAGGGGCTGTGGGCGGCCTGAACATGGCAGATAGATGGGGGAGGATGCGAAGAGCATGAATGGAGGGTCCTGGCTCCTAGCCCTCTGAGCAGTAAGTCACGGAGGTGGGACTGGGCACTTTAAGCAAGTTTTCCTTCTTTGCAAATTTCTCTTCTGCCAAAGCCGTTGCTGAGCTCCTGGCCGGGGCGGGGGAAGAATCGCACGCTGGCTGATTTCAGTTCAAATGACAGGGGTGGGGACCGGTGGTGTTGAGAAATGTCTGGGAGGCTGAGCGAGCTGGAGCGCCCAGGCTCCTGGAGTGTAGCAGGGCCACTGCTCCGGGGGGGGGCGGGGGGAGGGTGATTACTTCCATGGCCTGGCGAATGCTGGGGTGTGGTCCTGTCTGCCTTGCAGAGGAAGCAGCACGTGGTGATGCTGATGATCTCGGCTTTCAGGCACTGGCGTCTCGGGGGCTGTGAGTGTTTTAATGAAAAATGTCTTATTTTTAAGTCTCTGTAACTGCAGCAAAATGCTTTCCAGATTAAACAGTGAATCACAGAGTGACAGCTAATGGCCAATAGTTAAAGTCGAGTATGATTCATTAAGCAGAGTCTGAAGAGAATACGACACAAAACTAACTTTAAGTGCATGATAGAGAGAGGGGTTTTTTTTAATTAACCAAATATCAAGTTGCTGCTTTTAGAGGGACAGCCATAGAAATTGTACGTTTTCCTGATTTTCCCCAAATTTTCCTGATTTTCCCCAAACTCGCCTTGGTAAGGAAACATTAAGACACAAAACAAAACTCAACTTGTGACAGAATATGTAACAATTTCCTTCTTCCTCTGGCAGCGCTGCGGCCACTGCAGCCCAAAGAGCGATGCACACACACGCTCTTCCCCTTCCATAAAATTCCCTTCTTTCCTAGAGGTGCAGACACGGAACCACAAGCAAAGCTCCTTGTAGCTAAGCTGCCGTTGTCTGTGTCTGACTCTGGGCTCACAGCCCCCGACAGTGGTGCGCTGGTATGCGTGGGTCTGCTGAAAGTCAGCTGAGCGCCAGAGCCAGAGTTCCTAGGCCCCTCACTTCGTTCTCTGGTACGGGCAGTGATTTTACAAACCCTCCCAGGCCCTGCCCTGCTATGCTGCCAGCAGCTGCCCAGCAGGAACCTGGCCCAGGAGAGTCTCTGACTCTCAGGTTCTGCCTCGGAACTGGTGGCAGAATAAGAACTCCAGTGCCTCTGCCATGCCTGCATCTTGGGTGGTCCCTGGGCAGAGCTGCTGTTCTGTGCCACGCCACTTCGGGGTGCGGGGGGTCCTGTCACGGGGCACTGTGCATGTGACGCACCCAATGGCGCTGCAAGAGCCTGAGTACCAGCCTCAGGGCAGACTGTGAGAAACCTGGGCATA
The DNA here is from genome assembly GCF_965152275.1 of Natator depressus. Lineage (NCBI taxonomy): Eukaryota > Metazoa > Chordata > Testudines > Cheloniidae > Natator > Natator depressus. The sequence continues at coordinate 21,786,535 of NC_134251.1, read as the reverse complement.
AACCCCTGAGTGGCTGAGCTCTAACCTTAGATTCCACCATCCAGCCGCACCAAGTGCGGGCTCCTCAGGCCCTGAACATGGGGTCGCAGTCCCCGGCCCAGGCGCTGACTTTCAAAAGAGCCGGGGGGGGCTCGACCCCTGGCACTGCTCCAGGCCCCTCCCCCACTCCACCCCTTCCCCCAAGCGTTTGCGTTCACACCTATTTAAACACAGGGTAGCGAGCCCAGCCACACACCTCATGGGACGGTTCTGGGTCTGCGCGAAGCAGGCTGCGTTTGGAGCCTGCTTGTGCTTAGCTGCACTTCCAGGGGCGGGTGGTATGCAAACAAAGCCGACTGTCGGGAGCGGCACCCCCGGTGTGCTGGCTAGACCTGCTGTGGGTCCGGTGGCCTTCCATGGTAGCCTGCAGTCGAATATTTATTCCTGGGCTTTACCCAAGCTCCCCACATCTTGTGACTGGCCATGAAAGGGTGTTTGGGTTGGGCGACTTTAGTACTGGGGGAGGATGCTGGATTGACACCCTCTGCATTAGCCACATGGGGAGCCGCAGTGCCAGCTTGCCCTGTCCAGCCCGTTTGCCTCCCCGTTGTCCTGGAGGGACCCGCGCTGGGGACGGCAGCATTCAGCTGCGTGTCCATTGCGCACACAGCAGTGGGCACGATGGGCAAAACGTATGAGAGAGGCTTTTAACCTGCCAGACCCTCTGTATTCCCTCAGGTTCCGGAGTTGTCTGGTGTCGGGTGCTCCCCTGCAACGCCTGATCCCTCCCAAAGGTGCCCTGGATGGATTGCACTCTGCTGTAGGATGTATTTACTTCCCTCCTCCTTCCTTGGATGTCATCCACAACTTGCCTCATCTGATGGTGCCTCCACCCTCCACCATGAATGATGATCAGAGACTACACAACAATGCGGTAGCTTGGCTGGTCTGCTCGGGGGTCTCCGTTCTAGCCAACGCCTGGGGGATTCTGAGTGTAAGTGCCAAGCAGAAGAAATGGAAGCCCCTGGAGTTCCTTATCTGCACGCTGGCGGGGACTCACATCCTTAACATAGCCGTCCCCATCACTATGTACGCTGCGATCGAGCTCCGGCGGCAGCGCTCAGACTATGAATGGAGCGAAGGCCTCTGCAAGGCCTTTGTCTCCACCTTCTATACCTTAACCTTGGTCACCTGCTTCTCAGTCACCTCCCTGTCCTACCATCGGATGTGGATGGTCCGCTGGCCAGTCAATTACAGGTAAATTTCTCTCTCCCTGCAAAACCATGGGTTTCCTGTTCTGCCTCAGTCAAATTTTGATTTTTAAAACATGATAAAAATCCATTCCATGCAATGACATGCATTCCAAGGTGGCATGAAGTAAGTCTAGAAATGGGGAACCCCTTGTATTTAGAAATGGACTGAACCTGACGCCCAGCTGTGAGCAGCACAAACATGGTTTCAGTTAAAAATCTCAGCTTTTAGAATGAGCTAATCCATTGCCATGTTCTGGGAGCATGATGGACTGGAAAGCTGGCTCCTTCTGCACTTCTCTGCTGAGATGAGAGTCCAGAGTTCTGTATTTCCCTCTCTACAGAGCTGGAATTAGGATGAAAAAAAAACGCTTTTCAGCTCCCCCTTAAAACAGCAAATGTCCCATCTGAATTCTGCACACAGAGGCAGAGCAGTGTTAGGCCTGATATTTTGGAGAAAGAATATTAAGGCAGTTGATCAAAGAATTATCCTTAAGAGTTTATTCTTTCAGCTTCTGTAATGTAGCAAAATCATAAACAGTACAAGTTCCTGCTTTCTCTGATATTTTTGGGTCTAATCCTCTTTTATCACTTCCTCTGCAATTTAAATGCATTCCCTCTAATATCTCCCTGTACTGTAGAACTTTTTCCTGCTAGGGTGGATTCCAACCACCCCACTGGGAAGCTGGTCGCACTGTGTGTGCTCCCTGGGGCTTTCGGGAAATTGTGAAAACTGCCTGGTCAAGAGGAGCCATGCGATTCCCAGCGCGTGAAATCTGCTGCAGCCATCCCCCAGAATCCTTTTCTTCTAACTGGAGAGATGTTTACATAAAAAACAACTTAGTGTCTGTCTCATTCTCATTTCTTGTACATGCCCTTGGAACCGTTCTCCGAATATTCCTTTTATCTCCCTTTAACCAACTTCTTTCCATTTGCTCTCTCTCTCCTTAGCCCTTTTTTGTTTTATTCAGAGGCTGCAGGAGTAGTTACTTATAAATAGATGACAAAATATCTGATGGGCGCCTTCAAAAGAGCATAAAGCAAAACAAAACTGACTCTTCTCTTGGGGTTTATAAGCAGAGCTTCAATCCTGGAGAAGCTCTATAGAAATGTTTCTCAGTTTGGAGCCCTGTCAGTCATGCCAGCCTGAGCCTGAAACTGCAACGCTTCCCAGCAGCACTCAGCTAGGTGAGACCCTGGCTGGATTTTACCCCTAGTTCTCCAGATTGAATAGGTCCGCCAAGATCAGCAGCCTCTATCGTCTGTTGGCTTTTGGCAGCCTGTATGAAATCAGCTGGTGGCTCCAGTGAGAGTCCGCTGCTGAGACGAAGGTATTTTCGACATGTCGTTTGAAGTTCTAAGCAGCAACCAAAGAGCTGATCCCGTACGAGCACGCGTCTGTTTAAAGTAGGGAAAACGCTGCTTTGGGTGTTTTTACGACTGGACAGAATCGCCACAGTGTGAAACGATGAAATATGAATAATGTTGCTCCATGGGCTGTGTCTACACAGCAGCTGGGAGGCCTCACTCCCCGCTTGGGTGGACATACGCACACCAGTCTGACTCAAGCGAGTGCCTAAAAAGAGGAGCGTGGCCTCATGGCTAGGGCTGGCTGGCTGCGTCCGCACAGGGGCCAGGCAGGGTCGTGCCCGGGCAGCTAGCCCCTGCCGCCACCACAGCCACACGCTCTTCGTAACGCGCTGGTTCAAGCCCAGCTGCCGTGCCTGCCTGAGCTAGGCCTCGCCCCTGCCAGCGCTGTGTGGACGGAGCCTTTTCTGTTCAGCAGCCTGGGGGAGCCAAGCGTAGCAGCCGCCCAGTCAGCTCCTCCACTTGCCGAAGGACCTGGTTCTCTGGCGCCGTGAACAGCTTTACCGAAAGCAGCAGCCTGGACATGGGGCGGGAGTCGGGCTGGGCGGTGACACTCTCCCTGGAGCAATTGTATTTTTTCCAGTGACTGGAAATAATCTTGAACAGCACCATGGAGCTGAACCAGGCTGCCAGAAATCATCCCCTGGCCGCAGCACTCGGGGCGGCAGGACAGGGTACGGATCCAGCCCCGCACAGAGAAGCCCCAGGGCGGCGAACGTCCGAACGGCACCGCCACGCCGGAGAGGCAGCACGGCCTCCCCATCCGGAGCTTGGGGCTGCGGGTCCGGGCAGCAGGGTCTCGGGCTCTTGCAGGCTCATGTGTCGGTGAAGTGCGGGCCCGGCCCTGTGAGGTGTGCGGAGCTGGTGGGAGTTGAAGTCGCTCAGCACCTGGCAGGACCGGGCCCTGCGTTTGTAGCCAGCTGGGAGAGCGCTCGCCCCTTGCGTGCTGCCGCGCTCTGCAGGCGCTGAAAGCAGGAGCGTGGCTTGGCTGGTGGCTGGAGAGGGGCGGTCACCACAGGCCCTGGTGGGCAGTGCCGCGGGGGAGGTGAATTCCGCATGGGCGGGTTATGTACCAGTTAGAAACCTGACAGGCGCTTGTGACGCAAGGTTGGAGATCGATTGGGAAGGGCCCCGAGCTCTGAACAGCTGGCCAGGGTCTCTGCATGGAGTGCCCAGCTCAATTCCTTCTCCAGCCAGTTTGACACAAGCACAAATAATTCACGCCCTCTTCCTCCTCAGCAGGGGGTCAGAGTCAGCCTCCCACCCGGTCCCGGCTTTGCTGCCTGCTGGGCTGAGCACCATGGTGGCTCACGAGGCTGTTTTCCTTTTGAGCTTAGTATCCCGAGAGCCTTCGCCCTGGTGGTGACATGGCATTTGGGGGCAGTCGCTACCTCTGGGTCTTCTCCAGCCAGCGCTGCCCTGCGGGTCTCGTCTGTACCCAAGGAATGCTGTCTTGTCTCCCCCCACCACTGCAGGTTGAGCAATACCAAGAAACAAGCTGTTCACACTGTGATGGGCATTTGGATGGTGTCCTTCATCCTTTCCACCTTGCCAGCAGTCGGATGGCATGACACCACCGAGCGCTTCTACGCCAGGGACTGCCGCTTCATCGTCACCGAGATCGGCCTGGGCTTTGGCGTCTGCTTCCTGCTCCTCATCAGTGGCAGCGTGGCGATGGGCGTCGTCTGCACCAGCATCGCCCTCTTCCAGACCTTCTCCGTCCAAATGGGGCACAGCATCGACAGGAACAAGTTCAACGTACCTGCCATCGTGGTGGAGGACGCGCAGGGCAAACGGCGCTCATCCATCGACGGCTCTGAGCCCATCAAGACCTCTCTGCAAATCACCTACCTGGTCACCGGGATCGTGTTCATTTATGATTTCCTGATGGGCTTTCCCATCCTGGTGAGTGATTGCTGGGGGGCAGGAGGGGTTGGATTAGTGACTTGTGCGCAAAGGGGGAAAGCTGCCCAGGCTGATATAACCCCGGACCGGCGGTTTCTGGCATCCAGAGGGGGCATTTCAGGCAACGTTCGTGCAGGGTAAATGCTGCAGCGCAGGCTTGTCCCTGGGGCACTTGCTGCTGGACTGTGGAAAGTTGCCATTCCAATCCCACAAGGGGATGGGGGTAGTTTGGGTGCTGGCTGCAGGTTTGGTGGTGCCATGGAAATCATGACTTGGTGTTTGTGCTCCCCAGGCATGGGGCTCTCTTGTAGTTACACTGGGACAGTGCCGCTGTAGGATGTTTCGTTAACAAAGAATAATCAGGTGACCTGGGGTTTTCTGAAATGGCTGGGTACTGGAGCAAATTGGACTGGGGAGGAAATTAATCAGACTCTCCCCTGCCACCCCCTCCTTGGTGTCCTGCTGCTGTTCCCAGAAATGCCGGGGCCAGAGCGCAAGGCCGTGCTCTGAGGACAAGCTGAGGAGGGGTTCTCTCCCTGCCTGTGGGGAAGGGGAGCTCTGTTGCCTCTGCGGGATTGTAGCCCTCATCCCCTGGCCTAGGGCTGTAATAGCTCCTGGCCTAGAGCCGCTCTGTGCTGTGGAAACCACTGCCCACACCCGCAGGTCTACAGGGCCTTGGCCCTGGCCTCTAGCAGATCCCCCGAGAGCTGTGGGTTCTGGGGCAATGGGGCAAACCCTACACCCTCAAGAGAGGGTCTGGGGACGCTGCTTGAGGGGAACCTCACTGAATGTCCTGCCTCCCGGGCAGGTTTCTCCACATGAGGAATTCCATGATAAGGTCCCACGTATTCTCCCAGCGGTGGGAGTGCAGACAGCCAGGCTCCCTGAGGAAGCGCTGGGTCCCCACTCAGTGCCAGTGTCTGCACCATTGCTAGGGAGCCGGGATCCTGCAGCTCTTTCCTGGGCACGGGTTTCACTCCTGCTCTGTGTGACCACACATTGCTACCACAGCTCTCAGCCTGCTAGGACCCGGACCTGCGAAACTGGCCTCTGAATCGCATGTGTGAGATCAGCAAGGAAACAGCTTCACGCAGCAGTGGAGGGAGAGGGGGAGGCTGTGGGATTCGTGCCTTGAACTTTGGCACTTTTCTGGAGTTCTCTGATTCAGAGTTTCCACTGCTAATAAATCACAGGGAGTCTGCAGGGCTGTGTGGGACGGAGGGAGCGCTGGGCCTGGAGCGAGTGACGTCCCACGTTGTCAGGGTGGTCGAGCGGGGTTGGTGCAGAGACAGCAGGACCGATGTGCACGCCCGGAACCAAATGGGCTGGGCGCACAGTGAGGAGGAATGTAGCCAGAGCCAGAATATGTGATGAATTGAAAGGCTAATAAATGGCAAAGATGGTTTAATGCAGAATAATGATGTCTTTGAAGTGCCTTTCTCATACACTCCTGCCTGCGTAATAGAAGCGGAGGGACAGAGGGAAGGCAGTGCGTCGGGAGCGATTGATGAGGAGCTGGGACTTAAAGATCAACTTTAATGAAGAGAGGAGCTGGGACGCTGGCAAGTCTGATCCCGCAGCCTGAGCATTGTCAAATCCACTCAGCACAGAGAGTTACTGAGGCAGGAGCCAAGTGCATAGTGCAGCTGCCCCATCTGCTTGTGGGAGGGTTGGGGAGCCTTGTGGGGGGGCAGGGTGGGACGAGCTTGTGGTTAAGACACTGGGCTGGACCTCTGGGGAATGTGGTTCAGTTCCCAACTCTGCCACTGCCTCCCTGCGTGACCTTGGGCAAGTCTCTCTCTGCCTGCATTCCCATTGGCAGCATGGGGCAGTAGCACTGCCCAGCTTTGTGGGTGGGGGGAAGGATGCCAGTGAGGGACCCACAAACCACGGTGGTGGGGAGGGCATGTGAGTACATCAATAGGGAGGAGTGCAGATGAATTCCTGCAGCTTTAGGGCAAGGAAAGCGAGGCCCCAGAAGGGAGCAGAAGCAATGTGAGGCCTCAGATTGGTCCTGCCCCAGCACTTCCCATGTTTGGCTTGTGATGGAGAATGGAGGCGAGTGGGTCCCATGCCATGGGGCTTGCCAGCCCCTCCTCTCCATCACAAGAGGGGGCTGTGAGCACAGGACTGGAGTCAGGGACGGCTGTTGGCTCCTGGCATCTGGAGTTAGCCAGAGAAAGGGGCGTGGAACTGAGAACAGTTTGGGCAAGTGCCCGCGATGCTTTATTCTGTGGCTGTCATGTATAGTGGGGATGTGAATCCTGTGGCTTTTAAGATGATTCTGGACATGTGGCAGGCCCAGTGTTGACATCCCGCAGCTGGGGGTGATAAGTGTCTGTATTTACTGCATGGGAAGCAGCCTATGAAATGGCCAGCAGAGGCGAGTGATGCAGATTTCCCTGCTTCGGCTGTCCCATTTATGCATTTGGTTCTTTTGGTAGCTGGTGCAGCTCCTCTAAGCAGGACTCTGTGTGTATCTTTGGCTTCTCTGGGAGTGGCTGCTCTGGGGAGAGAAGGGAGAAGCACTGGCAGGACCCGTGTAAGGCGAGAATACGTGCACGTGCATTGCAGTGGATGGAGAGCTGCTGCGGGGAAGCTGGTCTGTGAGGCCTTTTGCTAAAGCCCTTCGAAAAGGCCCGGCGTTGTGCAGGCAAAACACGACAGAGCCTTGTGGCCTGGTTGAGATTTCGTTCCCTGAGCTGCCAGCTCATTCGCACCTTGCCAGCAAATAATAGCCGCTCTCGGAAGCCACGAGTCAGTACGTGGGGGCCCCTGTGGAGAGTGTGACTGCATGCCACCCTGGAGATGTTGCCCCAGGTGGGCGCTGGGGTGCGGTTCACCCTGGTGGGGCAGAGCTTTGCAGCCTGCTAATAATATGCCAGTGCTCCTGAGAACCCTGGTGTGCTGGCCTTGAGGGCTATTAATAAATGACGAGCTAAATCTGTGGAGGGTGATTTGCCTTTCCAGGCCCATAGCCCCCCCTGTGCTGTAGGAGCCCCTGCGTTTGTGCCATTGAGAAAGCAGCCAGATGGTAGTGGGCTAAGAGGGGGCCTAGGAGCCAGAAACAGCAGCGCTCCATCTCTCCCAGCTTCCATGGCCCCTGCCACCGTAGTACCGGAATCCCTTATCCCCACTCTGCCACTGACTGAATCTATGTCCTTAGGCAAGTCCCTTAATCTGCCAGGGACACAGAGGCTGGCTTCATGAAGGCAGTGCTGACTGTGGAGCATGTTGGCAGTGGAGCACCCCATCGGGGTTGGAGGACTCGCGGCGGAGAAGCAGGGATTCCTCATTTACAGACATTCTTCTCGCCTGGCTCAGTGGGTGGGCAGGGCAATGCTAGCCCTTCTGAGTCCCTCTGCCCATTTCTCTGGCACCCACCTTCCCTGCCTGCCCTACGCTCCCATTGCTCCTCTCGCTGGAGAGGCGAGGGGCCACGTTCGGCGCTCGGTGGCGCTGGTGTGACTCTGGAGCTGCACGGCTGATGTCCTATCGTTGTGAGCTATGTACAGTAACGCACAGTGGGGCGGGGGCAGTCGGGGGGGGGGGTGGGAGACTGGCAGGCCAGGGTAGGTGTCGATGGTAGGCTGTGCTTACAGGCAGCCAGGCCGATCCAGTGCTTTTCTGCACCGCCAGTCACTAATTCAGCAACCTGAAATTATATTTCATGCTTCATTAGATGCCTACTTTGAATGCAGCAAGTTTATTGTTCCTGCTTTAAATCTGGCCTGATTCCACTGGGGGTTGGCACCTTTTTGTGTCTGGTTTTTCTTTTCTCTCTCTCTTTCCACCTGTCACCAGCAGGATTATCCCCCTTTGCTGCCCCATTCATCCTCCCACTGCTGCACCTGCCCCTTCAGGTGCATCCGCAGCTTGTACCTCGGGAACTGGCTGGGCACCACCCGCCCTGTGTGGCTAATGCGGGGACAGTTCTGTAGCCAGGACTGCTGTTAGGGCACGGCAGGCTCCTTTTGTGCCTGAAGGTCCGGGGCGGGGCCCCTCTCCCCGTCTTCCGAGGCCCTCTGCACCTTGTGAGATGTGTGCCCCAGACAGTCGGTCCTCTCGCTAAGCCACCCGCCCCTCAGCAGGGCAATGCCCTGGTGAAGCGGCAGGCTGTTTGCCGAGCCGAGAGACCGGAACGTTTCCCAGGACCGCCCTGCACCAGCCCCTCCTAAATATAGCCTCTTGTGGCTGCGGGGAGCTGCCCTCTGGCCTCCAAAGTCAGTGACTCATTCCTGGAGAGCTGCTGCTTCTCTTTGGACTACCCACCCCACAGCCTATTCCTGGCCGGGGTGGATCAGTCCAAAAGACAAGGCAGTACAGGCCAGCTTTTCCCCCCCGGGGGAGGGGAGGGTGCTCCCTGGAGAGGCAGGGAACATGGGAAGAGGGACAGAAACCGGGATTTAAAAGGCGCCTGTAAGGGAGGGGCGGGGGGAGAGTGCGAGTGAGGAGCGGATTTTATTTAGAAGGTGCTAAAGATGACCCCGGGCTCCGAGAGCATGTGACTGTTGGAGCTGATGGCTGGGATTTTTAAATAGCTCAGTGCTGACAGGATTCTTACTTAAAATTCTGCTCTGGAAAAAGCCTCAGCAGAGCAGAATTTATCTTGGGCTGAAAATCCCCGGAGATGTGCAGGAGGTGAGGCATGGGGAACAGGCAGCGTTGTGTGCCCTGCGCTCTGCTGGAGCGGCTGGGCCAGGCATGCCCCAGGTGCGCGGGGGCGCATGGTGGGGAGGAGATGTGCCAATGAGAGGAGCAGATAAAAAGCACTCCTTGTTCTTTTGAAGTGTTCGCTGTCGAAATGTGTCAGACCCTAAGGGGGGAACGTTCTCTGCTGGAATTTACATAATAAACACTGCGAAAAGGAGGAAAGAGAGGCACATTTCCTCTCCCATGTTCCCTCTGTGATGAGGGGCTGCTCCTGGTGCCTGCAGGGGCATGTTCTGGTCTCCCATGCCGGAGGCCCGGGGTCAGATGCCAATGCGGCTGCGTCTGGCTGTGGAGCAGCATCCAGCGGCTTCCCCCAGAGTCCTGGCCAGCCCTGCTAGCTAGTGCAGACTCCTTAGGAGCTGGCGTTAGCAGCTGGTAAGCGGGGCCCCCCTGGATGCGGGAGAGCTCCTGGTGCAGTGCACTCTTCAGGAGCCATTGCACTCGTGTCTAGGCTCTGAGTTCGAATTCAAGGACAGCACCATGGAGCCTCTGGCAGCCCGGTTACATTGTAGCGCCGATGCAGCCCGTGCCAGGGAGTCAGTGCTCCTGGTGTAGGAATGCCACTTCCCCGAACGAGGTTCTTGTCTGTCAACATAGCGACCGTGACGCTGGTGACTGTCCGTCCTTCACACCCTGACCAGCAAAGCCGTGCGGGCACCTGCTAAGTGCAGCCCAAGCCTTCGGGGCTTGTCTGCGCTGGGAAATGGCATCAAGAGAGAATCCGTGGTAACGAACACGCGGTTAGCGCCGAGCTCCGTGTCGGCACAGCTGGTGTGTCTGACACCACGTCCGCCGGCCGTGCTTCCCCCAGCTAACAGGATGCCACAGTGACGCCCTGAGACCAGCTTTTCTCCGGGTGCCGTGCGGGCACACGTCCCTGGGCGGTGCCCCGGGGAAGCTGCACTAGTGAAAGGTAATGCAATGAGCTCAGGCCAAGCTGGGTGTGAGGCTGGGCAGTGCAAGCTCCCGCCACGTGCTTCAGCCCAGCACTAGAGGTGCCATGTGGGGGTGGGGAAGGGAACAGCACTGGGCCTCTCTGCTGAGCCTGCCAGCCAGGGAGCCAGCTGGGGCAGCTTCCTGTGAACGGCTGGGGGTGAACGGTGCTGTCTCCTCCCCCTTACCTTGTGGTCAGTGGCTGGAGGGGGACTGGCTGGTGGCTTCTTTCTTTCCAAGTGCACAGGTGCCCCATCACCCTCCTAACTGGGCCCCCTCATCATCAGCCTCTTCATGGGGCCAAGGACGGACTGACCTGCAGGCAGCAGATACCTCTGTATTGCTGATGAACGTTTGTATTGTGGTAGCACCTAGAGTGGGTGAGCACCATTCGCTGCGCAGAGGGCAAGTGCTGCTGGCTGCTTCAGAAGACGCTCTGATGAAGTTAGTGGAGGTTATACATGACTATGGCGAAGAATCGGGTCTAGAGTTGAATATGGACAAGACAAAAACTAGCATGGTGCACAAAGAACCTGGGAAACATGCAAGGTTCCAGTGAATGAAGCCGCCATACAGCAAGTGAGAAATTATTGCTGTTTAGGAAGCATCATTACAGAAGATGGACAATCAGATACTGAAGTCAGCACCAGAATAGCAAAACCAGAAGAGATTCTGGAAGCATAACAGTCTGATGAGATGGGATATACATCTGAAGACTTAGTCTCTTAAAACATACAGTTGGTCTGTGTTAAACTCTGGCTGTGAAACTTGGACATTCAAAAAATCAGTAACTAAAAATGAAGCCAATCCTTTGAATTATGGTGGTATAGAATAATTCTGAAGATATCCTGGCTAGACTGTAACCAATGAAGAAGTATTAGAGATGGTGGGTGTCACCATCCAGGGCAACTGCACCTGGATTTTCCCTTAGCAATCCGACATGGGCACCCGCTCTCAGACTTCCGCCTCCCCAGCTCTTGCCCTTCTGGGCAGAGACCTACGCCTTCTCCCTCCTGACTGGGGAGTTTCCATGCTGTGCAGTTCCCTGCCTACTCTGTGTAATTCTCAGCACAGACAAGGTGGCCCAAGGACACCTGCTCACTTTCTCTTCTGAGACAGTTAACAGGTGTAACTGCGACAGTTACATGGCAGCACACAGCACTCCCCATGCAGGCCTGCTTTATTCTTGAGGTAAAAAGCATTACAGAGAAAGCATATTAAAGACAATAAGAGAACCTGCATGCATGCAAATAATCTTACCAGGGTTCATCCCAACCCTAACCTGGATTCTGGCAGGAGCTGTCCGTCAGCACCCCACCCCTGGGTTTCCTTGTGGCCACAAGGTCAACACAGCCTCAGCTCAGAACTAGCCCCCAGTCCTTCCACCCCTACCCTAAGGCTTGGGGCCTTGGCAAATTGGCTGGATCAGGGAGAAGGCTCTGAGCTAGTTTAAAACCAGGATATTTATCTAAGAACCCTTTCTTCCCTGGAGAATACAGGTTGAGCTAGTACCTACATCTCTCTGGGAGGGGGGTTAATAATGGAGACAGTACATTAGCATTTCCCTCCCTGCTAGAGAAGGTACATTCAATGCCACAATAACACATAGACACCTGCATTTTTAATACAATATACCCAAAGATATTAACCCTAGTTCAATAAGATTTAACTTAATTCAATAAAGTTTATCTTAATTCCATAAGGTTCGTTCAGGATACTGCAGGGTATTGTCAGCACCACTGGAACTCAGCAAATGCTAGTAAGCGATCTCACAAAAACAAAGATTCGATTTTCAGGGCACATTGCAAAAGGTTCAGCGGACACCTCATGTTTACAGGCACTGAAAAGGAAAGCTAATGGTGAACAGGAGGCAGAAAAGAAGATCTTGGATGGATGATGTGGTATCCTGGGTGGACTATTCATCCACAGAGATTAGCAGAGGATTTGAGCTACCGTGGTTGCAAATCTCCAGGAATGGAGATGCCACCTAGGAAGACGTAATACCTAGAGATCACGGTCGGGGCCCATAGTGCTGGGTGCCATACAGACAGACCCAACCCCAGATCACTCCCAGTCTTCAGGGCATGTTACTCCTAGCCCCGCTGAGGCATGTTGGGGTGTGAGTGTGGAATTTGCACAGCTGTGGCCTGTGCTCTTTCTGCCCTGGGGACCAATACACCAGGTACAAAGGCGGCAGTGTCCAAAACTGTCGATCGGGCACCTCTGACGAGGACGAAACTGATTTTTATGTTAGCGAAGTTAAAAATGCAAATGCTGCCCCGGTGAGCGAGCCAGCCTCCCCTCCTCCAGCATGAATTTGCTCTTGCCTTGCAGCCCATTCATGATGTTACTTGAAGCAGGATTTAACGAACAGTGATGATGCTGATACTCCATGCCAGGCGATGTTAAGCAATTTATAAAGATCAAATTAAGTTAATATGAATTTGACTTACACCATTATGCTAATGATCTATTAATTAACAGGGGGAAGCACTATAGTTGGTCTTGATTAATATGAATCAGTTTGCATATTCTGGCTGTATTTTTCTTTTCCAAATTCTGAAACATTCATAATTGGGTGGTTTGTGCTGCAGGGCTGGCCGGCCGTGGTTGCGTGCAGCTCATTGGCTCTGGAACTGGCAGTAGACACGCCAGCCCACTGGGAAAATGGCCTCTACGTGCTGCAGGGGGTTGTTTTAATTTAATAAACCTTTTGTTTCAGCAGCAACATGTTAAGAACTCCTAACCCCAGCAGTACAGACTTGCTGTCTGCCATCTGGAATCCAGCGTGGGGAAAGCTCAGAGAAGTAGATGGGAGGCAGGCGACGCTTTTGACATGCAAAAAGTCATTCCAGCCTTGCAGGGTGGGTGTCGATGAGTGGGCTCTTTCATGCTCCAATTCAGGAAAGCGCTTAAGTGCGTGCTTAACTTGACCATGCACCTAGGGTTTTTTCTGGATAGACAAGTGAGGGCTTCAGTGAGCTTGTGGGATTCAGACCAAATCACTGTGTATCTAGCCTAGCAAGGGTGCTGTGAACTTCCCCTCTCCCCATAGCCGGGAGGCTCCAAGTGCATTGAGCAAGTTCACGTAGAGGGGAGACAGCCGGATGTTTGCATTCACTTGCAGGCTGGTGTCAGCTGCCATCTCCAAGACGCTACAAAGTGCTCTGGAGCAGCTGATGAGTGGGAGGGGGCAGTCCTACGAAGAGAGACCTTGGTGAAATAATCTTGATTTCCCATGTAAGATTTTGGACCGTTGATGAGAATGACACCAGCTGGGGCACTACCAGTGCCTATGACCCATGGGCCCCGTGTCCTTTCCAGTAGATGGGGGGAGAGCATGGAGCCATTTGCCAGAGTAGGAAACCTAGAGAGCATTTCAGTTTGCATTGCTTGTATGGATTTGAAGATTTGTGGGGGGGGGGGGGGGATTTGCACTGTTATCAGGCAATCAGCACCTCTGACCCTCCTCAGCTCGTGGAGTGCCCCTGCCCCCAGCCTCGAGGCATCACCTGGCTTGGGCGGAATCACGTGGTTTTGCCATTCGCAGACTGGGCCCTGCCTGGCATTCCCTTGGTACTAACCAGGCTTGCCTCAGCAGATCTGACTTGGGTCGTATCCTGCAGTCTGTTCCCTCCCGGGTGATGACAGTGATAACCGGTGAACTGACCCCCTCCTTAAGGCAAAGTATAATTTACTAGAACAAAAGCATGTCAGAGAAAACAGGTCTTAAAAGCAATAAACCAACCTCTATGCATATCTGCCTCTCCCTGAGGCTTACCCTTCCCTGGTCTGGAAAGGCCAATCTCCCAGGGAGGGCTGACAGCTTGTCTTCCTGTTAGAACTCACTGACCCATCTTCTCCAGAGAAGAGCTTTTTAACTCTTTACTGTCCTTTGCTCTCTAGTTCCCAGCCTGGCAAGCCAGCTGTGCCCTTCGGCCTGGAAGTAGGCCATTGCCTTGTAACTGCCACCCACAGTGCTTGGTGGGAGGTTGCTTATCCGGGGAGAATATGTGCTTGCATTTCTGTTTGTTCTTCTTCTTAAGCTAGATCAACACATTCATACAGGAAATTCTTATTATCCAGTACAGAAGAACTTCCCCTCGCTGACTTGGTCACACTCACTGTTCATAAAACTGTTACATCTCCGTACCCTTATTGTTACATAGCAGCTCCCTCAGCATTAATAATTTTATTGCATCTTTGCTGCACTTGCAGCACTGGGGCGAAGTCTCCTGAGACCTGCATGAAGTGCGCTTAGCAGAGTCAGTGTACTGAACCCCGAGCATGTGCTTGCTCTGAACATAACCCTTGTATTCCGCTTCTAAAAGCCACTGAAATGCTCTGCCTTTGGGAGCGAGGGGGAAAGACTGAATAATTGCTATGTTTGGGCATTAAAACAGGAAAAATACTCTCTGCGGGAGGGTGTTTGCTGTGCAGGGCTTGGGTCGCAGGCTGAGAACCAGCACGTGCATCTTTTAGGATCGCCAGGGCCCTGACAATGTGCCCTCTTTTAATCTAATTTTTACTGTCCCAAGAAGCCGACAGAATGTTCGAAGTTCTGTCCAGAGTCCGCAGTCTTCTCTCCAAATTCTGCAGGAGCAGGGAGCTGCCTAATAGCCAGCACGTGTGTCAAGCTGGATTAGCAGTGCTTGGCTGAAACTGGGCAAGAGTTGTCAGTTCTGGTCTTGCTCTGCTGGAGGCGGAAGGGTGTCCCATGGGATAGGAGAGGAGGGTGTCGTCCACAGCCCTACTGTCAGGGCAGGTGATCTGACTGGAGCTGGCCTGTGTCATTTTCTTGTCAATCTTGTGTCTGGGAAGGCACAGCCAAGTGCTTTATATTTTGCAGACTGAGCTCCCAGACACTGAGAAAACTGGCTGCATGTGAGCCCGGAGCATGGTGTTTGAGTCCGTCCGTACAGCTCTGGGTCAGAAGGATGGTCTTGACTGTGTCTGCAAATCACTGAAGGGAGGTCCCTGCCCTGCCGCCGGCAGAGCGGCTGCGTGAGCTGCCTGCTTTCTGGCGTGTGGTGCCCTCGTAAAGGTCGGGGTGGCTGCCGTTAATTCTGGCTGGAGGAGGCAGCTGTGTTAAGAGGGGATGTGGTTTTGCAGCCAGCCTCCTCCCTATGGCAGGGTGAGTGGTTGGGGGCGCCGTGCCTGCAAAAGGCTGTTTGAACTTGTGTGGCTGATGGGGAGTCCCTAGTGTGTGACTTTTGTGTAATCATCGTTCGATAACAGGAGTCGCAGAGAGACCAGCATGGCGTTTCAGCTGCTCAGCAGCGGTTTGATTGGCTGATGAATGTGGGAGCTAAGTGTGGGGGATGGAGAGGGAGGTTGCTACCAGCAGGCTGATGCTGCAAAGCTTGTACAGGAGTTCCTCTGGGTAAACACAAAACCACCCCAGTGAGCATCATGGAGCTTAGTACGATGCAAAGCCTCCTCGGTCTCACCTGTCTGCCTCATCCCCGCGATGCTGCATCCATTGCCTTAGCTGGAGTTGGGGGGCTGAGCACCCACGGAAACCAGGCTCTCGGATGAGGGGAAGTCTGCCTTTCTCCTCACTCTCTCCACTCAAGGAGGATTTAGCAGAGGCTTTGCACCTGGACACACACTGCTTCCCTCTGACCAGGCAGGGATGGTGAAATCCCACATTGACGGGATGGAGCAGTGGCTAATGCCCGTGAATCTGTGTGTGGGGAGCTTGAGAACGATCGAGGGAGCTCTGGTGCTTGGGAAGCAAGGGAGAGGGAAACTCCTGCATGAGTGACTCAGACAGAACTGAACTTTAAAGACCCTGGAAGCAAACGTTGGAGAAAGGGCAGATACTTGTTTGCCTGCATTGCGGCTGATGGCAGCAGAATCGCTGCCCTCTAACCTCTGCCAGCTGCAGCCCTGGTCAGTGCTGCTCTCGGCGAGACTGGTATTGCTGGAGGCAGCTGGGGTGGGCTGCGTCGCTGTCCTGTGTGAATTACGCTGGGGACGCTGAGCTAATAGTGCAAGGTGTGAAAGACTCTCCTGCTCCGTTTGCATGCAGGCCGCTATCTCGGTACCCGCTGCGCTGGCGGGGGAACTGAGAATCTCCCCTGGGGCACATCTGCCACAGCTCCTGTTCTCCATAGTTCTTGTCCCTTCTGGGTTCTCTGGACCCTGCTGCTTGTTCCCTTCATCCTCCTGATGACCTCATAAGCCTTACCCTGAGACTAGCGATGATGTCACAAGTGGGATGGTGACATCAGGGCAGTGCCCCTGCATCAAGCAACGTGTGTGCCAAGGGGGTCTGGAAACTGGGCCCAAGCTGAGGCAGCTGCAGACAGAGGCTTTGTTCTCTGAGGGGCGCTGCAGGCTTGGAACTGAGCGTGCCCCACGTGGCAAGGCTGCTCTGGGCTTTGGGCTCTCGTATGGATTTGAGAGGAGCAGGTTGCCAGGTGCCTGGAGGCTTTCACAGGTTGCTGAGCAAAGCTGAGAAGGCCGGTTAGCAGGGCCCCTCTTCCAGCCTCACCCCGCCCCAAGCGGTGGTTACCCAGTTGGATCAGATGCACGAAGGCCTGTTTCGGTGTTAACAGAGATGCTGAGTGCTCAGGAGTGTCCCGGCACCAGACAGTGGCTGATGCAGAGTGTGACGGAGAATGCCGGCTGGACCGTGACACTCCCTGAGCAAGGCCCTGATGTGGCAGCTGTAAGAACCGCCCTCCAAACGCAACACCCAGCAGTGCAGGCAGGGCCTTCAGAGCAGCTGTGTGTGCTGGGTACCGGGGCCTCCCAGGTGTCCCTGCCCTCCGCTTCCTGGAGAAGGGAAGACAGGGTTGAGATGCTCGGCTTGAATGCTGAGGACTTGCCCACCCCCATGGAGGCTTCTGGGTTGCGGGGTTGTGTAGGGCTCCATTTGGAGCCTGCCCAGAGCAGTTATCCACCAGCCCAGGGACCAGGAGCTGGGTCTGCTGAAAAGCAGTGCCTAGGGCTAGCCCCGGGCCAGATCTCCACAGCATTCTGCCAGCCAGCCAGCCTGGGGATCCAACCTGGGCCGCTGTTTGTGCAGAGCGCAGCACTAACCTCTGCATCCCACACAGGCCCTGAGTCGATGGGACAGGCCAGTCTGGGGGCCGTGCTCCCAGCATCTGAGCACTGATGGTGCCATTCTGAGTAACTAACGCATTGGGGTTTTGATGTCCCAGGTGGTGAGCTTTGCCAGCCTGAAGTCTGACATGTCCTACAACTGGATGGTGGTGTGTGTTCTCTGGTGCTCGGTCATCCAGTCCCTGCTCCTCCCCCTCTTCCTCTGGGCCTGTGATCGCTACCGAGCAGACGTAAGATCCATCTGGGAGAAGTGCGTGGCTGTCATGTCCAACGACGACGCAGATGAAGGTGAGAGCGAGCAACTCCCTGTGCTGACACGTGATGCATGCCCTGGGTAGCTGCCTGGGCCAGCCTGTGTCCGCCACAGCACTACCCCTCCCCTGGGTGCTTGTCCCGTGTCTGCAGAGCGGCGGGCTGTGCCAGTCACAATGCACCCTCTGTGTTTTAACATGGGGGTAGAGAGGGCTGAGCGATGGGCAATGAAGTGGCTGCAAATGCTTTTCTGTGATCAGTCAGCCAAAGCCAGACATAACTAAGATGATTCCAAGCACGGTGGTGGGCAAGCGGGTCACTTGCCGGGGGTCTCCTCCTGTCTGGAGTTACCAGGCACCCACATGCCATTAAGTGTCACTGCGCCACATTCTTCCGGGCTAAGAACAGTCGACGACGCAGCGCCCTGGGTATCGCTGGAGAATCTCCTGCCTAAACCCTGCTAGCAGAGCTCTGCCACCAGGGCACCACGTCTCCCTCCTGGGTCTCAATTGCATGTGCTTATTTCTGTTCCAAACTAATTCTGACACCAACCCCTTGCAGAGACCAGCCTGGATGGTGCAATTCACACCGACCTGATGTATGAGAGGCCTTACGACTATAACTACGGCGGGGACATCTTAGCGCTGGAGCACATTGCCAAGTACGACTTCTCAGCACTGGAGAGAGGAATCCCTCAGGTGTACCCGGTGCGATCGGTGCAGGAGAACAAAATGCAGTATCTGCAGGTAATGGGCTCCGGGATGGGCAGCAGCCTTCCCCTCCGAGCAGTCTTGGGACATGCTCTTGGAAAGAGAAAGTGCCTACAAAGCATTAAAAAAAAGTGTGAATCGCTTGCCTGTGGCTCAGCATTCCAGGTGCAATGGGGGCCTGCAGTGCTGGCAGGTGTGTCCAGGCACATTCAGCTCACTCCTGTTGGACAGTCCATGTCTGTCCGGTTTGGGAATGTACCTTGCCTGCTATCGAGTGTCCCGACAGAGAGCACCGGCTTGCCTGCCCTGTGTCCCAGGCACAGCCAGGAAGAGCCCAGTGGGTGCTATGTTGATGAGCACGTCTTACCAGTCCATGGATTTCGGTGGAAAGTTAGTGGGTGAAGGCAGCACAGCAAAGGATGAGCAGGAGACAGGTGAATGGGAGCAAAGTAACTTTATAAAAGATGGACTGGCCTTTACTGGAGCCGTTTAAAGCCCCTGGGCAAAGTGACTGTCCCTTGGCTCGCTGACCCCTAGGTGAGACCTTGCTTGACCTTTGCTTATGCTGCTTTGCTGTTGTATGCTCTCGCATTGATCAGTGACCTTGTAAGATGCAAACCTCCCCTCCCCCACTTTATTCTGTTTGTATTTTTTTTTAGTATACTTGATTATAGTGCTGACCACACCGAAGGAGGGCAGCCCTGAGGAATTAAACAATTGACAAGTAATAATTCATTTATTGGAAGTTTTTATAAACATTAATTACAAACCTACCAGAATGTGTCACATTCTGATTGGTGGAAAATCAGTCAGGATTTGCTAGGGCATGACCGATTTTCACAGCTGTCCCATTGCACTCTGGCTGCTCCACACAATCACTTGTAAGAAAAGGTTTAATATTGGTCAGGAGTTCAGCCTGGAGTACGTCAATTCACTCTGCTTGTCCAATGTTGAAGGATATGTGGAGTTTCCTTGTAAATGTCAAATTAACTTTTGGCCGTTGCTTGCACCAATCAGGCTGCGCACACTTTGGGGTCTCGGCCCAAGAACAGCTGGCTGGAGCTCCCCTTGTGGCATGCTCCTGACTGTTCTGAAATGGAGCTCACACCACCAGGGTACAGCACACTCTGAATCTGTCCACAGCAGATTTGCTGTGATTCCAGACTCTGCCTTTAAAACAGCAAAGTACATTGTGCAAGATGAGGCCTTGTCCAAATGACACACCTCTAGACTGTCTTTTATTGCACGCAAAACAGCTTGAGAGATGGCCCTACAAAAGGCTGTGTGTAATCGACTTGCTCTGTATTTTACTGCCTGCTTCTGAGACCCAGTGGAACCGACAGATGTCAGCATCATTCCCTCAGAATCGCTTTGCGGTAGCATCGACACCCCGAACCCGTGTTGAGTCCTAAAACTTTACAGGCTTACTTAAAATTGGAGCAGCTGCGAATACAAGAAGCTGGGCAGACAGGTTCATTGCTCTTGTGTGCGCCTATTCCATTTCCATTTTCTCTATTTCCCAGCAATCAGTTGTTATTCATTTGCACTGCAGTAGTGCCACTGAGACCAGTATCCACTGGGCCAGGCACTGTTCAAACACAGCCCCAAAGAACGTATCATCCCAACAGACCCAGGGCGGGAGGGGAACACAGACCAGAGAGGAGAAGCAATTTGCCCCAGGTCAAACAGAGAGCTAGCATTGGAGCCAGGAGCAGAACCCAGGTTTCTTGAGTCCCTGTCCAGTGTCCCATCCATCGCACCATCCTGCCTCTGTGCAGCATGGGAGATCACGCCATAGCACAGTGACTCAGCAGGGGTCAGCTGGAAGCACATGGCTTTCGAACGGGATGTTCTTCTCAGCCTTAGCTTCAGTCATGGTGCCAGGACCCTTTGGAACCTCTCCCCAGGGGTTAGACCCTCCCTGTGCCACCCGCATGGAAAATTCTTGAGGAAGCACCATAGATGCTCAACGCGTCTCTGCACTGAGACTTGCTGAGAGCACTGCTTGGCCCTCCGCTGCGTCCAGCTTGCCCAGGCCTCCGGCAGGAGCACCAGGCAGTCAGGACTTTCTCTGATCTGTTTGTATCCAGCACCAAGTCATTGACATGCCGTGAATGTTTTGTTTGACGTGACTCCGTAGCTCTGACGACGAAGCTCCCAGGCCAGGCGGGGAAGGCTGACCTGTGGTGTTGCTTTCTCCCCTCTTCTCTAGGTCCCGCCTCTGAGGCGTTATTCTCACGATGAAACGGACATTTGGACTACGGGCCAGATTTCAGCCTACCTCCAGCGCTGGGGGGCAGGCGAGGACGTGGCCGGGCTGGCCCACCTCCTCATCCCGCGGCATGCACGGAGGAGGAGCAGCCTGACCTCCTGCCACGAGGAGCGGCTCCCTTACCGCAAGCGCCGGAAGTCTGCCGAGAGCGTCATCTCACTCAAGCCGCTCTCCCGCGAGGACCTGTACAAGTGCTTCAGCAAGGAGGAAGTGGTGAACTTCATTGACGAGAGCCCCCTGGCCAGCCCCAGGAAAAGCCCCATGCGCTCGTCTTCCATCTCCCTCCTCCCTGAGGCTTTTCTGCCCCAGGCCAGCGTGCGCTCCAACTTCCCTCTGACCGACTTTGAGCGGGAGCCTCAGGTGCTGCGCAGGTTCTTGGCGCAGGGGAAGGGCTGCAGCCTCACTGTGCCCAGGCCTCTGCGCGCCCAGGAGGACCCCAGGTGCCTCTTTCACGAGGGAAACAGAGACCCATGCAGGGGACAAACTCCCTTCGAACGAGGGGAGGCCCAGGCACTGGACAGCCGCCCAGCAAGCAGCAGCTGCTCCGAGTCAGGGGGATTTCGGACGAGTTTGAGCATCTCCTGGGGGGAGCAGGAAAATCTACAGAAAGGTGGGAGCAAAGGAAGCACCACTAGCTTTTTAAGCTCCCCTTCTGCTTCGTCTGGGTATATAACATTTCATTCCGACTCCATCGGCTCGGCCTCCTAAGGCCCCAGCGCCATCTCTGCCGTGGGTGCTGGTTTTCTGCGGCTTTCCTGACGTCGGTCAAAGATGGGGTCTTGGTTTAGTAACGGGAGCTGGGCAAAGCACCAAAGAAATCCGATGTCGTTCTCATGCATAAAAAAAGGGAGGCAGAGAGACTTGCTAGAGGAAGGTCTGATCTGAGGACGGTGTAAAAACGTTTGCAATTCCTACTCAGGTGGACAAAGCCACAGCACAGTCCTTCCAGACCCTTTCCGTGTGCGGATGGCAGGGCTGCCCGGGGTGGGGGGATCGGCGCGGGTGCTGCAGCCCAGAGTGAATGCTCTGCTTGATCCCGGGCAGCAGGATTGCGCTGCCTGCAAAAGGCTGGTGGGGGTTTAGCGCAGCCCCACAGTCTCTCCTGGCGTTTGTTAGTAGCTGTAACACGCGCAGCATGTCTCCTCCAGTGATCGCTAACACGTGGTACCCTCCTCTTCAGGCTGGGGTGGAAAGCTGGGCTCGTGTTTCCGTTAGAGACGAATAAGGGTGTTTCTCATTTTAGTCAGAGCGGCTGGCTCGCCAGGCGAGGCAGCCTTATCTCCAAGGCACGGTAGCCTGACACGACAGTGCTTAATAGCGCGGGGCTGGTGTGTGCGTGTGTCGCTTATCCAGGACCGGGCTCCCTCTCTGTCTGGGGAAAGGGGGTTGAACCGTGCGACCAGGCCCGTGTTTGTGCTCTGGGAACAGGCTGTGCGCTGGGGTAGTCCCGAGTGTAGTGGATAACAGTCAGCTGGAACAGGGGGCTCAGCATATGGCAGGTAAGAAAACATTACGGCAACACTCGGCTGCTGCTGTTGCTGGCGCGTGCTGTGCGTCTGGGCCGCCGCAAAGCGTCCAGGCTGCTCCAGACAGAACCAGCTGCCTCCCGAGCAGAGCCAACCGATTCCGTTTTGACATTTAGAAAAAATTAGGGTGTTTTCTTCTTCCCCTTGTTGATGTGAGTAAAAACAAGACCCAGCCAGAGATTGCTCTGGGGTGACAAACTCAGCCTCTCCCCCGCCCCCCCCCCCCCCGGCATTTGAGGGCAAGGCCTTTCTGAGGGCAGAAGAATGGGGTGTGTTTAGCAGGGAACATTGATACACTCGGCAGAATGCAGGCACTGAAAAGCTTTTGTCGCCAGCGAGAGGCTGAGTTAATCGCCGACAAAACCAGTGTCTCTCTTGTGTCCTTTCTCGGCACTGCCTGTGAGCCACAGAGAGGTGGGTCAGGAGGGAAGAAGAGGTGACATTTCCATTTCAATGGCATCTCTGTTAACCTGCTGCTCTGCTACAATGCAGCTAACACGGAGGAGTCAGGATCACTGTGTTCTGCCTGGAGAAATATTAGCGAGAGAATTCGGGGGGGGCCGGGGGCGGAGACTTTCTGTGAGCTCCTTTGTTTTACTAGGACTCTCGCTAGTGGGGAGACGTAGTGACCCTTACGAACGTCTACGTGCTGCTTTTTGAGCACGTGTGGGGTGCATGTGCGTCCGCTGTCTGGCACAGGGGAAGGGAACTAATAGCCTCGAACTAAGCTGCGAAGCGTAGAGAGCCCAGGGCCAGGCAAGGGGAAAGGGGCTCAGTATTCTCTAATACTCCAACCCTCATTATTATTTTTTCTAAATTCTGTGAATTAAATTTTATACCTGATTTCTCTAGGGGAAAAAGAAGGAGAAGATTGGTACCTGCTCAGCTCATGACACTGGATCCAGTGGGCCAAGAGCAGAGGCCACCTTTAATACAGGCTAAGTGAACTGGGCCCAGTTTTCTGGATTCTGTAGTGGCCGGTTACTACAGACAGATCTGTGATTCGCTTAGTACATCTTCATAACCCACTGCCGAGGCTGAGAGTCGTAGCTCCTAGAGTGAGACTGCTCACGGGGTTCTGCCCGAGGATCCATGTGTTGCGCGGGCTCACACGAGGCTCCATTGCTCTTGTGCGTTCATTCAGATCTCGGTCTTGTTGCTCTGGAACTGCATGAGACTGGAGAATTGGTGCCTCTGCTCCTTTGGGTTCATGGTGTGAAATCCCACTAACTTGTGCCCTGTGGTTTCACGGCTGATACAGACACAAGCTAAAGGTAAAGTGGCAGGTTCACTCTGTGGAGCTAATTTCTGTGTCCTTAAAACTATAACAAGCAATGTTGGAAGTGCAAAAAAACAAAGCTGGTGATGACTGGTACACCCCCCTTCCCCACACGCCTCTTCTTCGCCAACTGCAGCAATCAGAAGCATGGGTCTGGCATCGCCATTTCTGTTCCCTTCCCAGCCACAGTCCGAACGCTGTTAATGGGGGGAACTGAAGCCTCGACAATGGATCTCTGCTCTGACTTTTCCACTTGAACACTGGTACCACGGTGGCAGGCCGCTCTGCACTGACTGTGTATCCAGCGCTCGCAATGCATATGTCCCTGCGCTGCCATGCGGCTGCTGGCTCCTGGAACCAGTTCAGAGCTGTGGAAGGCTTCGCTGCCCTGCACTGCAGTTCATAACTGGGATACAATTTAGGCTAATAGGAAAAAACCCCTATTACAGGCAGAGAGAAAACGGAAACATTCATTGATTATTTCCCCAAGCCCCTCCAATACCCTGGAAAATACTGAGAGTTGCCCATGCAAAGAGTCTAGTTTGCTCCTCCCATCACAGCCAAAATGCACCTGCTACAGTAACACCCCTTCCTGTTATGTGCATCAGCTGACGGCAGAGTAGGGGGAGAGGCTGGCTTTCTGCTGGGCTCTCCTCTTGTTTCCTTTTCCAGTTGGCTTGCACCTCTGATACAGATATTTCTGGCCATCAGTTAATCCACCCACCAGACTGACTTCCACCCTCCAGGCTGTTACTCCTGTTTCTCTTGCTGTAACCCCCCTCTCTTCTTCAACTCCTGGGTGCAGGCTGGGGCTTGAGAGTTACAGCGTCTGGCTTACAAAGAGTTTCAATTCTTCTCTGTTGCTTCCCTCAGCATGGGCTTCTTGAAATCTGTGTTTGCGCTACACACACTCCCTGGCAGTGCTTAGCACATCACTCGCTCCTAAGGAGCCAGAGTGCTTTGCAAACAGACGTGAATTGGGCCATTTTACTGATGGGGAGGTAGAGTCCTTGTCTGTGTCCAGACTGCTTATGGTGCAGCATGGCTTCCCCTGGGATTGGGTGAGCTCTGATGTTAGGACTGGGCCCCTGCCCTGCACCTGCTTGTGTGGACCCTTTTATTTCGGTTCAGTAGTGGCTTATTCCAGTTTAGTTTAACCCTCTTCCTAGTCAATTTCAGCTAAACTGAGATAAGCCTGGCTTAAACCGAATAGCCTTTTGTACCAGTTTAACTACATCACTTTAGCTAACCTGGTGCTGCTCTGTAGCCCTGAGGCACAGAGATGGGAAGCATCTTGCCCCCAAATCGCACAGGGAGGAGGGCCAGGAGGACAGCCTCGCAGTCTTGACTCCCAATCCTCGCTGACTTGCTACAGGAAGTAGGAAACCTGGAGCATGGTGAGTTCTGTGAACAAGTAACGCCTAGTTTCGGATTGCAGTGTATTTTAAACACCTTTAGGAATCAGTCCCCCAAAGGCTGTTTTAGAGGGCTGGGGAGAGGTAAGAGCCATCGGGATTTCCCTGCCATTTTTTATGTGGCGCTCCCTGGAGCTACGAGTGCCTCCGAGTTGCCTGGAGTGGGCCACTCTGCCCCACTACCAGCCATTGCAGGTGGCAGGGACAGAAGTGGCAAGTTGTACATCGAGTTGCTAAGAGGAGATGTGGCCTTTCTGCCCGGCAGCCAGGATGTTCATAATTCTCTTCTCTCCTAGAGGGGTTATCAGGAAGTAGACGGACATTTTTACTCTGGGGTCTGCATTTGCGGAGCAGAAGTCATATGGCTGGTCGTGATTTCTGATCGTGAGCCCAAGGATAGACATTTCCAGATGGCTTGGAAGGGATAAATATTGTGTTTTTTTAATAGCAGCCTATAACAGAGGGAGAATCATTGTTGCAAAAGTTCACAGTTGACTATAGAACCTACTGCTTGCAGTGTTGTGTAGCTGTGTTGGCCCCCAGATATTAGAGAGACGAGGCTGGTGAGGTAATATCCTTTATTGGACCCACTTCTGTTGGTGAGAGAGACCCTTTCAAGCCACAAAGAGCTCTTCTGCAGGTCTGGGAAAGGTATTCGCAGTGTTACAGGTTAATACAAAGTGGAACAGATTGTTTAGCTTTAACACACATTTCAAGGGACCATTCCCGGTGAAGTGCTGACCCTCTTTCCCTGGGGAGACTCTTCCAGAGTCCAATCAACATCGATAGACAGTTGTCCTGACTTCCACCCTAAACTTTCCCTTTGATAAACTCATGCTCTCCTCTTGACTCACTGGTACTGCTCCCTGTCAAGTACTTACACTGTGGCTGTTCCCTGCCACCCCTCTTACTGGTCTCTCTGCTGAGTTATTCATACTTAGCTCTTTCAGTGTTTCTGGTTAGGTCAGCAGCCCCTCTGAACCTATCATGCTCTGGGCCCCCTCTATCTTGATCCCCTCCAATTTGTTTTAGCCTCCTGGAATGGGGATGCCCCAAGCTGCATGCCATATTCCACGGGCAGTCCCCATGTGCTGCATAACGAGGGACATTCCCTCCCTGGTCTGTGATGTTATGCTTGTGTGAATGTAACCTGATATATACTGTAATATATGGTAACATGCATGTATTGGTTTCATGTACTCTCGCATTTCTTTGAGTTAGACCAGCTACACTCTCAGATAAAATTCCCCGATGCTAGCAGGAGCTGTCTAAGAACAGAAAATATACATATGCCATAGAAAATTTACCAGTAGCACTTTTGACGGGACACTGTGCCCTGGCTGTTTATTTTCTAGTACGTGAGATTTTGCTAGCTCGCAAGTGAGCACTGAAGGGTGTCAGCAGCATGCTCAGCAGAGCTGACAAGACAGTGACCAGGGCCTCTGCCTTGCCCTGGAGTTCTCTGCCATTTCCTTTCCCAACAGCACCGATTGCCCTGGGGTGGGGGTAAATAGAAAGCGTCGCTCTGATGACCTTCCTGTTCCACACAGAGAGGCCTGTTGGGTCTAGAGGGGCTGCGAGGCAGGACTCCATCCTGTTCATGGCTCTGCCGCTCATTGGAAAAGTGACTTGTCCGAGGTGTCACCACTCCTCTGTGCCTCGGTTTCCTCAGATGTGGTGGCAGTTTAGTAACATTTGCCATTTTCACGGGGCTGTGATCCCTCAAGAAAAAGTGCTTTTGAGTGCAAAGTACCATTGTTACCAGTTCCTTAAAGGATGCCGTTAGCTGCCCCAATTCACTGCACGGTGAGAGTACTGAACTGCAGCTGTGTAGCCCCTGGTACCTTGTTAATCAGCACTGATGGGGAAGGAATTCCAGGGAAAGCATGTGGCTAAACTATCTGCTTTGCGTGAATGTGAAGAAGGGGTGGGAGACTCCTCCTCTGCTGCAAGAAATAGTCTATAACAGATCGCCAGAAAACTCTGCTGCCTTTTGCAGTGAAAGAGTCAACAGACAGAGCAGCAGTTGTGTGGTGTCATCGATGGGCTGAAGCATACAAATGCAAGTACATTTTACTGAAATAGACTGATTTAAATTAGACTAATAAAGTGTTGCCAACTGCACTAGACTGAAAATAAAATGCATTTGGAACCAAAATTCAACTTATCTGAAATTGGAGCCACCTGTTGAATTCTGTTGGCCTTGAGGTGTGTTTCTTTTTGACAAATCTAACCCTGACCGTAAAAGAACAATCCAGACCCTGCCATTACTTCACTTAAACTTCAGAGCCATGAATGAAACATTAAAGAAACACAGCCGGTTTCAGTGTCACGTTTGAATCCTTAATTGTCATAAGCAAAGAATACTCAGTCTTGAGCTCTTACCAACAGGGTCCCAGAGAATGAGATTTCTCCTGTTAAGTGAGTGACGAGAGTCTCTGTGTCTAGGGGACCGGTGTGAGGCATGCTTATAATTTGGAATGCTCAACGTTTAAATGAACCATTCTAATTCATTTTTCAATTGCAATAAAAAAAAAAGAACCACAAACTTAGAAACAAGGGATTAAACAGAGCGTCTGGGTGGGTGTTTTGTTCCTATTGATAAAATTCCCCCACCAGAAAGTGATGTTGTGCCTTTAAGGATTAAAAATATTGATGCTGGTCATTTGTTAATAATTCTATCGGTGACCTCTTTGTGTTTCACCTCTAACCAGGGGAGAACGAGGCTTTAAGCGGTTGTTAACAATTTGTAGTACTGTATCTTTTTAACTATTTGTAGTGTCAAAAGGCCATGTTCTGAAAAGAATGGGTTTCGTGCCACCGTATCACAGAGAGCCAGTCCTGATTTTTACTGAATTTTGGAGAAAAAAAAAGAATACAAAGGCTGCTCTGGTCTTCGGGATAACTAGACAATGTCTTTTTATTGCACAATAATGACTGATGTTTTGTAAATTCCAATAAGGTACTTTTATTGGAACTCAAACTACTTCTTTAAACTGTTCTGTGTGTACTATGCATTTGTAAGATCTCCTTTCTGTCAGTGATGTTGATGCTTTGCAACAATTCTTTCTATTGGTCTAAGTAGATTTGTCTTAAGTATAAAGTTTAGAGCATTTTATTCACAGTATTTCTGATTCATTTGTAGTTTGCTCTTTTTGACAACTTGAGGGTTTCTCTTTGTAAAGGACTGAATAAAAATTCCTTCTGTATTGTTTACACTCCATTCACCTTGCTCCTTGGTATATACATTGTCACGTCACTTCATTTCTATTTCTTCAGGTGCAGGCCAGAGTTTTCCTGCATTCTCATAACCCTGCCCCAGTATAACAGTGGGAAGCAATTCCTGCTCCTGAGGTACTCTTGAAAACCCCACACTTGGAAAGGAACAGCAGAAGTCCCATTCACTTTCCCTAGGACTTGCACTCCCACGTTTGGAAACTCCTACTCTTAAATCATCAAAACTCTGTCCTGGGCCCATTTCTGCTCTCATTTGCTCCAGGGCGCTTGCATGCTCGTCCCAACACAGAACTGAGTGATGTAAAACCCACAGAACCAGCTGCATTTTGTTTACATCAGTAAGAATTTCTGGGCAGTCGGCTGCAATGTTCCCCCTCTCAATGTCACTGTCGTGCCTGGGGGTGGGGAATGGCTCCTTGTATTGCTGAGTGCTGGATGTACCAACTTCAATGTGTTTGACTCCCCTCAGGCGGGCTTTGTGCTGGGGAAAGGCACCAGAACCTGAAGTCCCCAGAAGGAGATACCAAGCAAGCAGCATCTACCTGCCCCAGAGCTGGAGCTTAACTCAACCCTCTCTATCTGTTGATTGCTCTGCAGGAATTGCCAGCAAGTACAATCCCTAGTACCAGTAATGCCTGAGGTTTGTATGAAGGAGACACCTGCTCACTAAAAACTGCACTGGTGAGCCAAACTGCGTTTACACAAATCGCTGAACAGCCAGCTGATGGTAATGACTTCCCTCATCCTGAACCATGTGTGAGTCAGTGCCCTTGAGGAGAATGTATGCCCTGTCCAGGGCTCAGCCAGCTAGTCCCCCCTCCCTGCCCTCCTCCACAGACTACAGCTGAGTTTGGAGTAACACCTGAACACTTACGGTTTTTAAGCAATTATGCCTACACGGAGAGCAGACTAGCAGGTCTGGTCTTGCAAAGATTTCCCCATTTGTTGTGATTTTTCAAGGCTGGGTTCTCTGTCGACACAGCCTCACGATGGTAGGAGCTTCCCGGAGCAAGTTGGAAAACAATGTCAGATCAGTGCCTAGACTGCCTGACAGACTCACCAGTTTCTGGTCAGATGATCTCCCCTATGTTTTATGGCAGCCTTGTGCAAGATGGAGGAGAATCACCTGCTGTCCTTAGTCATGAAAGCCAGCAGGGTGGACCTGGGGAAACAGTCACTGGTGTGACTGGAATTACAGGCAAATGCTCAGAAACTCCACATCGTGCTTGCAGTGCATGAAGGAATGAGCCTGTCCACCTGGACCCACGCGTGCCTTCTACCTGGGTTCTTACATCACGCCCATCGTCTTGGTATCCGTGGCACAGTGGAGAGAAGAAAGGGGCTGTCTGCCTCCCTGTGCAAAAGGGAACTGAACTCCAGCTGAGCTTCAGGCAGAGTGTGGCTGAAGGTTCACTGGTGGCTGGAATGACATTGGACAACAGAGCTTAATATCTTTATTTCGGACAAGCTGCCCTGGGGGACACAGGGCCCTCCTGGAGCCTTGCTCAGCAGCACTGTCCTGGCTGTGGTATTTGCTCCCCTGCTCAGGCACTGGTTTGCAAAGAAACCCAGATCCTCCATCGGCTGCAGTGAGATTCTGGTAAGGCCACAGTTGTCTTTCCAGTGTCCTTGCTGCTCTTCAGTGTCTTTGCACAGCCTTGCGAGGAAGCGGCTCTTTCGTGCATGTGCTGGTGCTGCCATCTAGAGGGGCAGAGGTTGCAGAACAGTCCTGGCATTGTCTGCTGACCCCAACAAGGGGGTGGCTTCAGAGAGTAAAAGGGCTTTTGTCTCTCTCCGAGAGGCTACTTGGACACGAGGGAGGAGGCTTCTTTTGGAGCTGGAAGGAAGGCGTGGCGGTGAAGTGAGGCACATCACTTTCCCAGCCCATTAACATAAGCCGTTCCCATTCACTGTCACACATACCTAGTGTGGGCGTTAGGGTACATCAGCAGAAACTGGAAGAGCTCCATAAAGCATCTACCAAAGAAGGATCTGGCATTCTGTGTCTTTCCTCTCTCTGCCGTAGGAACGTGGGTTCACAGGAAAAGGCAGGAGCAGTGAAAGAACCCTGCTAAAGACGACTGCGAAGAAGGCCAAGCCATTCCAAGCAACAGAGAGTGGGCCCCAGAAGACCTGGCCTGTCTGGCATCATTAACGGTACAGGCTCTCTGCTGTGCATCTCACCTAGGAGAGCTTTCACCAGCTTTGTTCCCAAGCCACGCTAGGATGGGTTAAAAACAAAACTGTATCAAATTATGGCCATTGGAAAGATGGCTTATAGTTGTCATTCGTTGAGCAAAATTCTGGGATGAGGCAGTGTTCCTGTCCCATCGCTGGGAAAGCACGTCTGTCTTTCTAAAATCCTATGGCTCTTGGAGCCAGTCTATTGTAAGGGGTCTCCTGGCTTCCTTGTTTTGATCTTCTATGGCTTTGCTAATAAGACATAAGAATGATCAAGGCTTATGCTTCCGGGAAGATTCTCCACCAACATGTCCATCTTTGCTGCACTATGGCTGTGACAATCTCCCAAGCAATAAAACCCTCGTCCTCCTCCTTGTCTAAGGATGAAAGGGGGAACACAGACAATAGTGTGGGATATTGTCTCTCTAGGGTTTGCGTGTCTCTCTCGTTTATGGGTCTGCTTAATTGTCTTCCTCTCTTTGTGAAAGGCACTTAGTGGTTCAGTTGCAGACTGGATGGGTAAAACATTTTATAACCCGGAAGGTTAATCATTAACCCTTTCTAAATGCTCCTGAATAAACTTCTTCACACGCTGAGATCTTAGCAGTGATGAGGGCTTTAAAATGACTCTTCTGCCCCTGCTCCCCCACAGGACAACTGCCCGTCTCTGCTCGCTGCTGGTGACTGGGATGAAATCTCTCTATCTGACAGCTGGGCCAGGAAGCAAGGTGACCTTTTGTGACCAGTTGTTCAAACACAAGCTACTACAGGCTCTAATTCCTCTTCATGGGGGAAAAAATGTGAAATGGAAGAGACAAATCACTTCCCTCTCTCCGGGGCTCAGCGATGGCCTAGCGTGCAGCTTACCAGACCTGCATTACAGTGACTTTGGCTGCAGAAGAGTAAAATACAGACATTGAATCTGTAAACTATTCCTGGCCTAGCCCAAGACAGGAGTTGGCATAAAAAATTAGCTTCCCAGGCTGAAAAATTCACACCCTGACCTGCAGCTGACACCCATTGTTCAGGCAAAATAAGCCCTGAGAGCACCAGTGTTTGGGATGTATACACCCAAAGCACTGGGGTTATCATTAACCTGAGGGAAAAGCCTGTCAGGTAATCCCCAGAAGATAATGTGCTCTTCCCCCAGGGAGCAGTCACAGCCCTCAGTTTGCATTCGCAATGAACTCCTCAGCAAGACTTGGCTGTCACCCCCACACTCAGCCGCTGGAGATGAATGCTGACCAAAGCATGACTGCAAATCACTGCACTGAGCTCAAACTGGGAAAGACTTGAAAGTCCAGGTGCCTTTCCAGTACTAGAGATACCCAGGAACCATCTGCCACAATGCCCTGAGCAGGACTGCGTAATCCCGGTGAGAGCGCATTTGGGTTTGTGTGTTAGTTACCAGAGAAATACAACTGGGCGGCTGGTAAGATGCATTCTAACGCTCAGAGGTCCCAGGTGAAGGTGGTTGGCAATGCCAAGGGCTTTAGAAACATTAATGAATTCTATCACTCTGTCCACCTTGAGGTAGGTGTTTATCTTACTTCTTACAGGTGGCTGCAGTGATTTGGCCAAGGTCAGGCAACGAGTCCATTAGGAATCCAGGAATATGAGCAATAACTGCTGTTTCATAAGCCTGTGCTGTACCCACTAGACAAGTCTCTCACTCCCGCAGCCCCAGGAAGGCATGTGCCCATGCAAAACTGGCAGAAATTACATTTCCCAGATAGCTTCCAATCAGCGAGTGCGGAATGGGATCTGGTTTGGCCTGCTCCTGCGTGGGTGATTTTTCTGGCCATGCACTTACAGACATGCTCTCTCCATTGCCTGGATCATAGAATATCAGGGTTGGAAGGGACCTCAGGAGGTCATCTAGTCCAACCCCCTGCTCAAAAAGCAGGCCCAATCCCCAATTTTTGCCCCAGATCCCTAAATGGCCCTCCTCAAGGATTGAACTCACAACCCTGGGTTTAGCAGGCCAATGCTCAAACCACTGAGCTATCCCCCTGAGGGATACAGGAGTGCTGCCCTTGCCCTCTGCAGCTGTGGTGCAAAGCTCATGCTGCCCCATGAGTACGAGCCATGGCTGTGTGCTCTTTTGGACACACAGATTTTTCAGTTCCCCAGCTACCCTCTCCTTGGATTGACCAGTACAGAGGCTCTGGGTCTCTACAAAGTGCCATGGCTGGTCATCTTTGTTCCTAGCAAATGTATCCGTCTTATTAACTTCTGCCCTGAACTAAACACCTCCTGAGCTTTGCCATCCCCTTTGGCTGGATCGGCGGCTGAGCCATGCTGTGCAGTTCTGTGTCTCGGGTGTGTAACTTCAGACAGAGACAGGCGCAGAGAGGACTGGAACAAATCAGCTGTCGTGCCTGAGAAGCCTTTGGCCCGCTCTCATTCCTGACCGTTCGGGGATCAGAAAGGCCCTCGTTAGGTATGCAGCCCCGCTGCCCCGCTGTCTCCGATTCCGCACATAAGATGTACTGTCTGTAACTGACAACCCCTTCCAGATCCAGTGTAAATTACATCTGGCCTCAGACAAACCTTGCACATAACAGCAAAACTACAGAGGGGCTTAAGGGTACTACAGCTCGCTTACTGGCTTTTCTTTCATGAATCATAATTAACGTTTATCAAGTGCTGAAAAGGCCTAAATAGAAGGTGCAGAGGGGAGCAAAGCACTTTGCTAGCATGGCTGGTGGGTGTTGTGCTGCCGAACAAATGGTTCTTGCCACCCCTGGAAGCGGAAGTGGAAGTGAGTAGGGTTTCTGCTAATGTGTGTAACCAAGGAGAAAACTTGGCTCAAAGGGATCCCATTGAGGATGGTCCAGTCCTGATCTCACTCAGCTGTTGATCAAAGGCCAAAGCCCTGGGAGTCAGGACTCCTGGATTCTATTCCTGCTTCTGCCACTAAGCGTCTATACTGGTCCCAGTACAGCGAGACAGGCCTTCAGTGTAGCTGTTCCCTGGATGGACGTCCCTACTTTCAAACAGCCCCGGTAAGCCTCACTGGTGCAAGCACTGTTTTACACTAGTGCAGCACTTCTAAGAGGGGAGACTGTACAGGTAGCAGCAGGGATACAGATCTCCCTAGTGTAAGCAGCTCCTAGCAGTGTCATAGAATCATAGAATATCAGGGTTGGAAGGGACCCCAGAAGGTCATCTAGTCCAACCCCCTGCTCGAAGCAGGACCAATTCCCAGTTAAATCATCCCAGCCAGGGCTTTGTCAAGCCTGACCTTAAAAACCTCTAAGGAAGGAGATTCTACCACCTCCCTAGGTAACGCATTCCAGTGCTTCACCACCCTCCTAGTGAAAAAGTTTTTCCTAATATCCAATCTAAACCTCCCCCATTGCAACTTGAGACCATTACTCCTCGTTCTGTCATCTGCTACCATTGAGAACAGTCTAGAGCCATCCTCTTTGGAACCACCTCTCAGGTAGTTGAAAGCAGCTATCAAATCCCCCCTCATTCTTCTCTTCTGCAGACTAAACAATCCCAGTTCCCTCAGCCTCTCCTCATAAGTCATGTGTTCCAGACCCCTAATCATTTTTGTTGCCCTTCGCTGGACTCTCTCCAATTTATCCACATCCTTCTTGTGGTGCGGGGCCCAAAACTGGACACAGTACTCCAGATGAGGCCTCACCAGTGTTGAATAGAGGGGAACGATCACGTCCCTCGATCTGCTCGCTATGCCCCTACGTATACATCCCAAAATGCCATTGGCCTTCTTGGCAACAAGGGCACACTGCTGACTCATATCCAGCTTCTCGTCCACTGTCACCCCTAGCCCATGCGTCTGCCCTACCTCGCCTCCTGTCCTGCCCCCAGGCTATACAGGGCCGTGTGGGTGAACTGCCCTCAGTCCCTCTCAGCTGCCTCAGCCTGAAAGGGAGCCTTGAACCTGCCCCAGCTGCGAGGGTTTTCTCGGGTTGTAGTTCCGTTATAGACAGATTGACTAACTTAGCTGTAGTGTGATTAGCTTGTTCCCCTCCCTCCAGGGAGGCTCATCGTCCTTGGGAAAATGTGCCAGCCCCCTGGAGTTCAAATGCTGCCCCACTTGCCAGGACGCCATCCCGGTTAGCGATGGCCACGCCAGGTGTGTTCGCTGCCTGGAAGAGCCTCACGCTCCTCGGGCGGGACACTTCTGTTTCGCCCTTAAATCCAGGGTGAGGGAAAACTGGGAGATTAAGCTGAGGCTACTGAAGCTGGAGTACTCCCCTTGCCCTGCTTCAGGGCCGGGTCAGGAGAACGGCCCTGTACACCAGTCTCAGGGCCGATCCAGCGCCCCTTCCACCTCAGCTCAGCCTTCTCCCAGTGAGGGAAAGACTCCAGAGACCCCGTCAACGGGTGACAAGCAGAGGAGCTCTGACTCCGTTCATAAGAAGCCTGCTCCTAAAGAGCCCAGTCCCTCAGTATGTCAATGGTTTCAGAACCCTGGACCTCCCAACTCGGTACCATAGATGTAACAGACTCCTCCAATACTGGCCGGGCTGGAAAGCCCTAGAGATCTTCCAAGAGCAAACATGGCTCTGACTGAGCCTCAGTACCATCCGGACATGCCCAAGAAGGCAAGGACAAACCTTCTTCCAGACCAGTGCTGTCATACTCAGCTTTGTCACTGGCACCTCCCCCAACAGGTTCCTCAGTACCAGGCAAGCCCATGGCTCCCACCTCGGAGAGCTCGAAATGTTCAGGTCCATCTATCTCCGGAGACAAACACACAGTCATGTGGATACCACTTCCCCATTCGGGACTGCAAGAATTCAGGTACTCAAAGGATTTATTGGTGGCAGATGAGCCGGAGTCTCCATTGCTTATGGGTGTGACAGGCCTCTTGGTACGAAGACTCACCAGGCTTTTCTGCTGGGGCTGCTCCACTAAATGATGGAGAGGATGATGATGGAGATCACTCCTCTTGTCTCAGTGCAGGGCTCTCCCACCCAGCCATCGGGGAACCCACCCACTGACATCCACAGAGAACGGGAGACCTCTTGGGTAAAAGTCACCTCCTTTCCCATACGGCCCCCCACAGTAGCCATACCAGGGCCCCTGGGTGGCAAACCAACAACAATATTCCAGGGCTCCAAGTCTTGCCCACCAGGAAAAGAGAGAGAGACACAATTCCCCTCCACTCCAGCCATGCCTCAGGAGGAGACATTTGAGAAGCAGGAAGCCAGGGCAGGTAAGGAGGCTACCCCTCAGACTACCATCTCCTCGTTGTCTCCAGATGAGGTGGTTATGCCTTCACTACCGTCTCTGGGTGATGATTTTCAGCAATTTTAGGACCTCATAAAATGGGTGGTGGATGCTCTGCGGAAAATCTCTGCTGAAGGGGAGTACCCAGCAGGGACATCTCAGACAACCACGGGGACTGCACAGGGGGGTAACCTTTCCTTCCATTTCCATTCCAGTCTTACCAGCTGAATGTCTCTAATGAAGGACGCAGCAGATGTGCTCTTCACACTGGAAAAGGTGCCTCGCTTTACATTAAGTGCTTGATTATATCCTTAGCTGTTCCAAGGGACCCAGGGGCCCTGAACTCGGATTATGGAATGAATTTGCACTATAACAGGTAACGATGGCACTTTGCAGTGAATTGGGATGTTAATTCTTTGGTCAGCAAGGTGTTCCCTACCTCTTTGGGGGAGTTCTCCCCGCCCCACTCACTCCCCTGGAAGTCAGTGGGTTCGCACAGCTGTAACTGGCCTGTAATAAAAGGCAATGCTGTATAATCCCAGCTCTAAACCAATCTTCTACTTACTCCGCTGGCCCGACAGGATAACAAATGGCAGGTGAGGAGGGGTGTTTTGCTGATTGCCACTTTCCCTCACACTTTTGCTTGCAGGTGTCTCTTGGAGAAGAGCAAGGCAGTGTAGGGGAAATCTGTGGGCGTCTTCTTTCTGGTATTAGTAGGAAGGAGCATTTCCTGCTGCCTCTCCAGCCCGAGGGAGAGCGCTCATCTGCTGCAATCTCCTCTGGGGTGTGTCGGAGCAGTGGGTAGCCGCCGAGAGCTCTCTTTTATGCAGAAGCGTGAAACGGGAGCTGAATGGGTGCCACCCAGCCTGGCTGGGGAGCACCTTGTCCAGCCACACTGAGAACATCACAGGCTAGTTTTACAGCTATTGCTTAGCAAAAGGACAGGCAGGATGCTGAATTCCTACACCTGCTCTCCCACAACTGCTTTTATCAGCCATCATCTGGCGGAGCAGGTCTCTGGGAACATCCCTCATCGCAGCCTTTCTGGGGACACTGGGGGCACAGCCATCCATGTGTAGTTCCATTCAGGATCTACCATAGCTAGCGCTGACAAGGAAACTCCTGTAAACAAACCTGATATTTATAGGGCTCAAAGCCAAGTGTGCTTCAAATTTTGGGAAGCTGGCAGGAGCAGCGCTTGCTTCTGGAGCAGCAGGTGTCTTGGGGGGGGGAGGGGCAGGGGCAGCAGAGTGCTTGGGGTCAGATTTGCACAGGAGTTGTTTAAATCTGGCTGAACTGATTTTTATGTATATTGAATGTGTAGAAGACGTCCCAGGTCCGAGAGCTCTCACGACAAACGGCTGCTGGATCATTGAGAGTAGCAAGATAACATGCAGCTGGTGTGACCAGTGAGGAGTTAGCCGTCTCCAGGCCTTGTGCTGCAGAGTAAGCTAGCTCCTACCAGCCAGAATACCTCCGGCCCTGTGACCACTGAGGTAGAAATAACCACAGAGGTGTCCAAGTAGGGAGACAGGCAGCAGCCTGGGCCACTCTGTACCCCCATGGCCACGGATGTGCTGCTCCAGCTGGAGCCCATAGCAACCTCTGCGAGACGCCAGCAGTTAGTGCAGAGAGCTCATGGCTGGGCACTGCTGCAGCTCACAGTGTGAAGGGAGGCCTATGCCTTGAGCTCCTCCTGCAGTGGGGGATGTGGCAGCCCGGCCCCAGTGCCCCTTTTCTTCCGCCATCAGCTCTCTTCTACCCCTTGACTAGTCCCAGTGTCATGTTAATAGCTGAGCCTTTTCTTCTCCTGCTGCTCACCCTGCAGGCTCCAAGCCAAAGTGAAAATCCCAGGAGACGGTGCAGGGAACTGCTAGAAATTCCTGCCCTCCCTTCCCTCCGCAAGCTCCTTAAGGCTTGTCCACAGCACCTGGAGGTGCCGGAGGACCCGGCTCTCTTGTAATGTAGGGGTGCGGTTGATTGGAGGGTGGGGGCTGGGTGCCGGTGGCCTGGCCTGGGGCTGCTTAAGTAGCTGTGATTCTTCTTGCTGCTTGGTGCCCTGCTGCTGACTCTGGCCCCCCGCCAAAGCACTTACCTTCTCCCAGACACAGGCTGGTGGTTACTCTCAGCTCAGGAAGTTTATCACCAGTCCTGCACAAAGGGTGGGGGTTGGTGGGGGGGCCTCCTTTAGTGGGGCCAGTTAAACCTCAGGACCTACATGCTGGGCCCATGGTGGGTCCTCGGAAAAGCATGTTAGTGTTGCTCCCTCCTGCCCCCCAGTTTTTACAACTCTCACTTTTTGCATCTTGTCTTTAGTGAGCATGTCTGCTCTGCCCCAGAGAGAAAGGCCTGCGGTTCTTGGCTTTGTGCAGCACAGATAACACAGTGATGGGTACTGGGTACAAACCTTAGATAGACCGAGCCAAAGAAAGCACTCCTACACTCCACGACTGTGAGGGAGACAAGTCAGCAGGTTGCTCCATGCAGAGATAGGGGCAGGGGAGCGGTGACCAGGGGCCAGCAAAAGCTGCTAGCATTAACTTTCACCAGTCGGCATGTGGAAAGCAAACAACAAAGGGTTGTGACGTGCTGGAGGAACACCTCAATTACCGTGTAACTCAACATGACTGGCTACTTAGTGCATAATTAGTGCCACTTAATGTGTGTGTGAAGGGAAAAGAGCCCTGGAGGTGCCTGGAGCACACCCTGCCGCAGGGAGGGGTAGGGGGGCACAAAGGCAGGCTGGGAGGTGGGAGGCTGCAATTGCTTACAGCTCATCCTACACCATAGGCCTCAGTAAATGCCAACAGAGCAGGTCAATTGATCTTTTGGGTGCTGGCGGGTTTTCCTAGCCAGCTGCTGATGAACAGGGGGGTCCATGTTTCTGCCAAGGAATACCCAGATCCTGGTGTAAAGGGCATAGCCTGAAACCAGTGCAGCTGTGCAGGTTTGCACCATCTGAGGATCTGGCTCCCTTTGCAGATAATCTTGGTGAAAGCTCTGAGCTGGGCGAGCCCCTGGGGGGTGAAGTGGCTGTATGCGTACAGCGTGTGCAGGGGCGGGAGAGATCACAACAGAGAAGGTAACCGTTTGAATCTCAGTGCAACCCACTGAAAGCAGCTCCCTCTCCCACTTCAGCAGAGTGTTACTGCTCATGCAGGGTCAGGGCATCTGCTCCAGAGAGGCAGAATGATAAATGACACTTTACTGTAAGCCTGTGCCTTCTTTGCCTCCTGCGTCTGCAAAGCATGCCCCCTGCAGTCCCTAACAAAAGACGTCCACCAGATGAGGTCACTGCAAAAGAAACTGCAGTTTGCAGTCTGTGTTCTTGCAAACTCTCCATTCACTGCCAAAAGGTGCATCCCTACCCCTGCCTGGTGCTGCCTGCCCCAGAGATTATGGATTCACAAGATTGAAGCAGAGCTGGAAACTTCCCTACAGGAAGCCTGGTGGGACACCATCAACCATGGTCATGCTAGCTGGTGCAATAGTCCTTAGCAGACTAGGCCTGGTTGATAATGATGTTTTTCTCCTTCTGAACCAGGGTGTGTTCCTGTGGGTGTGACAATGGTCTGTAGATATACTCACTGCGGATATGGATATCCGTGGATTTGTAGGGCTCTCGTAATTAGCAAGTGACCCATCCCCTGTTGTCCAGTCCCAGTTTCTGGCAGTCAGAGGTTTAGGGACACCCAGAGCATGGGGTTGCGTCCCTGACCATGTTGGTCCTCTATGAATTTATCCAATTATTTTTAAAATCCATTTATACTTCTGTCCTTCACAACATCCCCTGGCAATGAGTTCCACAGGTTGACTATGCGTCATGTGAACAGGTACTTCCTTATGTTTGGTTTAAACCTGCTGCCTAGTAATTTCTGGTTCTTGGGCTATGTGAAGGGGGTAAATAAACTTCCTTAGTCACTTTCTCCACGTCCCAGGCACGATTTTAGAGCCCTCTGTTGTAAAGCCCCCATCCCCACCCCTAGTCATCACTTTTCTACGCTGAACAGTCTCAGCTCATGTGGAAGCTGTTCCAGACCCCGAGTCATTTTTAAAAAAAAGAAAAGGAGTACTTGTGGCACCTTAGAGACTAACCAATTTATTTGAGCATAAGCTTTCGTGAGCTACAGCTCACTTCATCGGATGCATACTGTGGAAAGTGTAGAAGATCTTTTTATACATACAAAGCATGAAAAAATACCTCCCCCCACCCCACTCTCCTGCTGGTAATAGCTTATCTAAAGTGATCACTCTCCTTACAATGTGTATGATAATCAAGTTGGGCCATTTCCAGCACAAATCCAGGTTTTCTCCCCCCCCACACAAACCCACTCTCCTGTTGGTAATAGCTTATCTAAAGTGACCAGTCTCCTTACAATGTGTATGATAATCAAGGTGGGCCATTTCCAGCACAAATCCAGGGTTTAACAAGAACGTCTGAGGGGCGGGGGTAGGAAAAAACAAGGGGAAATAGGTTACCTTGCATAATGACTTAGCCACTCCCAGTCTCTATTCAAGCCTAAGTTAATTGTATCCAATTTACAAATGAATTCCAATTCAGCAGTCTCTCGCTGGAGTCTGAATTTGAAGTTTTTTTGTTGTAATATCGCAACTTTCATGTCTGTAATCGCATGACCAGAGAGATTGAAGTGTTCTCCGACTGGTTTTTGAATGTTATAATTCTTGACATCTGATTTGTGTC
Organism: Natator depressus; assembly: GCF_965152275.1. Taxonomy (NCBI): domain Eukaryota; kingdom Metazoa; phylum Chordata; order Testudines; family Cheloniidae; genus Natator; species Natator depressus. Next base: position 21,746,531 of record NC_134251.1, on the reverse strand, counting down.
CATTTATTCTTTTACGTAGAGACTGTCCAGTTTGACCAATGTACATGGCAGAGGGGCATTGCTGGCACATGATGGCATATATCACACATTGGTGGATGTGCAGGTGAACGAGCCTCTGATAGTGTGGCTGATGTTATTAGGCCCTGTGATGGTGTCCCCTGAATAGATATGTGGGCACAGTTGGCAACGGGCTTTGTTGCAAGAACAGGTTCCTGGGTTAGTGGTTCTGTTGTGTGGTGTGTGGTTGCTTGGGAGTATTTGCTTCAGGTTGGGGGGCTGTCTGTAGGCAAGGACTGGCCTGTCTCCCAAGATTTGTTGCCCTGCTCTGTACTTTTTTCAATTCTAATGTATCTTTTTTGAGATGGGACGACCAGAACTGCACGTAGTACTCAAGGTGTGGGCATACCCTAGATTTATGTGGTGGCATTATGATATTTTCTGTCTTATCTATCCCTACCCTAATGGTTACTGACATTGTTAGCTTTTTTTGATGGCCCCTGCACACTGAGCAGATGTTTTCAGAAAACTATCCACAATGATTCCAATATCTCTTCTTTAGTGATAACAGCTAATTTAGACCCCACCATTTTGTAAATGTAGTTGGCATTATGTTTTCCAATGTGCATTACTTTTCATTTATCAACATTGAATTTCATCTGCCATTTTCTTGTCCAGTCACCCAGTTTTGTGAGATCCCTTTGTAGCTCTTCGCAGTCAGCTTTGAACTTAACTATCTTGAGTAATTTTGTATCATCTGCAAACTTTGCCACCTTACTGTTTACCCCCTTTTCCAGATTATTTATGAATACGCTCAACAGCACTGGTCCCAGTACAGATCCTGGAGGGACCCCACTATTTACCTCTCTCCATTCTGAAAACTGATAATTTATTCCTACCCTTTGTTTCCTATCCTTTAACCAGTTACTGATCTAGAAGAGGACCTCCCCTCTTATCCCACAACTGCTTATTTTGCTTAAGAGCCTTGGGTGAGGGACCTCATCAAAGACTTTCTGAAAGTCCAAGTACACTATATCCACTGGATCACCCTTGTCCACATGTTTGTTGACACCCTCTAAGAATTCTAATAGATTGGTGAGGCATGGTTTCCCTTGACACAAGCTATGCTGATGCTTCCCCAACATATGTTCACCTCTGTGTCTGATAATTCTGTTTTTTATTATAGTTTCCACCAATTTCCCTGGTATTGGAAGTTTGACTTATGGGCCTGCAATTGCTGGGATCACCTCTGGAGTCTTTTTTTTAAATAGGTGTTAGGTTAGCTTCCCTGCAGGCATCTGTTACAGAGGCTGATTTAAGTGACAGCTTACATACCACAGTTAGTAGTTCTGCAATTTCACATTTGAGTTCTTTCAGAACCCTTGGGTAAATTCCAGCTGGTCCTGGTGACTTATTACTGTTTAATTTCTCAATTTGTTCCAAAACCTCCGATGAATGCATCCGATGAAGTGAGCTGTAGCTCACGAAAGCTTATGCTCAAATAAATTGGTTAGTCTCTAAGGTGCCACAAGTCCTCCTGTTCTTTTTGCGAATACAGACAAACACGGCTGCTACTCTGAAACACCTCAGTCTGGGATAGTTCCTCAGATTTGTCTCCTAGAACGAATGGCTCAGGTGTCGGAATCTCCCTCACATTCTCTTCAGTGAAGACTGAAGCAAAGAATTCATTTAGTTTCCCCGCAATGGCCTTGTAAATTTCTGCTCAGTGTGCAACCTTATCTGCACACCGGATATGCAGCACGGTACCTCTGGCTTGGAAGCAACAGCGCAGAATTGTAAGTGCTCTTTCTATATTTTTTGCATGGTGATACTTCACAGCGCTCACCAGGGTGAAAGTCACACATCTCTCCTTAATAAACCGCACACATGTACGCACCTGGGGGTGTTTAAACACTGCCTGCTGGCAGCTTTTATGTGCCAAAGACTAAATTTGGGGCTTGGAACCAAGGGCTGGAGGCTGCTTTTCTAAAACAAACAAACGCTGAAATGCAGCGGAGAGTTAGCTCAACACCGCCTGCTCCCCCTTCCCCCAGGGGTCAAGGAGACGAGCCGGAACTGGGCTAAATAGCTGTGCTGAGAAAAGGAGTTCGGGAGAGTCCTAGGAAACAAAAAGGTGGAGCTTCTGTGGGCCAGGGCCTGCAGTGGCTTTTCATCCCCCTTGGGCGCCTGGCACAGGGCAGGGCCCCACCACAAAGACACGATCCTTGGGCAGAGGCCTGGAACGGCCTCCAGGCCGGGGAGTGTTACCGGGAACCCACTGTAAACCCCCAACCAGCATGTGAGCTGCAGGGGCTGCGAGCTGGGCCCAGCCGGTCAGGGTCCAGGAGCTGACCCGGTCCAGCAAGGCGGGCCCTGCAGGCCCACAGTGACCTGGAGTGGTTCAGGGTCCCTGCCGGTGCCTAGTTTCTCCATTCACCATTCAAGGGGCGAAGGGGACAGAGCCAGCCCTAGGCCACAGCAGGCTAAGGACTCGCTTAGGGCCCTTATTCACTTTTCATTATAAGCACCTGCCTGTTTGGGGGGGGGGGGGCATTGCTGTCCAGGGCCCCCTCTGGGCTAGCACTGGAAGGAGAACAGCCCAGTTACTGTGAGTCACGGGGTCAGGCTCGCTGTCGGTTAGCTACAGGCTGCTTTTGCTAGTTTGGGAGTAAAAGGTCTCCGGGATTAGGAGCTTAGACACACTCCTTCGTCCCCACCGCCCGTTTCATTAAGTGGTTCAGGGAGAGGCGAATGCTCTTTTCCATAGAAGCCTCCTGTGCCCCCAGCCTTTGCCAGGCCGGGAAGGTGCTAGTGGGGTGGGGGTCCGGCGGCTGGTCAGCCCCACAGCCGGGGGTGGCTGCAGCCAGCTGGGCCGCAGGGGGACGCGCAGGGGCTGACTGCCGGCGCACTTGCTCTGGGGTGGAAAGCAGCACTGACCGCCCGGCGTTGGCGGGGAGAAGTCTGACAGAGGCAAAGGGGCCTCGGTGTGTCCCCCCCCCGCCCCCCCACGCTGCGCAAGGCGGCTCCCAGCGGCGGCGAGTGTGGACGGGCCGAAGCAAGGTCCCCGCAAAAGTAAACCCTAACCCTAAGCATCGTCTCCCCTGTGCAGGGCCTTGGCTGGAGCCAATGGGCCATTCTACACGGACCCCGGCTTCCCGTGCAAAGGCGCAGCCGCTGCTCCGCGGAGAAGGTCCCGTCTCTTGGGGGGACACTTCGCCTTTTGCAGCATCCCTTTGCTCCAGCTCGGCGTGCTCCCGGCCGTTCCGCCTTGTGTCTCGCCAGCGGCCTGGAGAGTTTTGTTCAAACCAGTTTCACATGTTAAGCCTCAACAACTCTACCCCAGCCCCGCGGCTCAGGGGCGCAAGCGGGCCGCCTTTGGTTCTTTTTTCTCCCACGTCCTCCCTAACCCTGCCCGCTCCACTGCTGGGCCGTGCAGGGAAAGAAACCGAGACCGACACGGGATCTGGGAGCCGGTTTATTAAACCCGGGAGCCAGGTACAGACACGCTGCCCCCGGCGCCCCTTGGCAGCCAAGGCGGTCGTTGATGCCAGCGCGGCAGCCACGCCGGAGGCTTCCCGCGGGTCCTGCGTCTCCCCGGGGGCGGGAACCAGCCGGGGGCGCCCGGGGCGCAGGCTAGCCAAGGAGCCGAGGCCCGCGGGGACCAGGACTAACCCCCAGGCACGTCCCCGCTGCGCTCTAGCGCCCACGGGCAGGGAAACGCCCGCCCGCCCCCAGCCACTCACGGTCTCCGGACCGAGCCGCGCCCGGGGGGGCGGCGCGGGCGCTACCAGGGCCGCCACAGCGCCTGGCTCCTGCCGGGCAGGGAGGGTCTTTGCTCCACGGCGCCGCGCCGCTGGGCAGCAGCGCCCGGCTCAGTCCGGGGCTGGGAGCTGGGAGCGCCGGGGGCCCCGGGGCGCTGCGTGAAGGGCCGGGAGCCGCCGGCTTTCTGCAAAGGCTCCGGCTGCTCCGCCGCGCGGCCGCCGGGCCGGGAGCCCCGGGGCTCCGGGCGCGGCGCGGTGGGGCTGCTGTCCGTGGTCCTGCAGCCGGAGCCGCTCACCCGCGGGGAGGCCCGGGCGAGCTCCTGCAGCAGGTGGAAGGAGGAAGCTTCGCTGGCCCCCTCGGAGCGCAGCAGGAACTGGTTCACCCCATGCAGGCAGCTCCGGAAGCCGGCCTGGTAGTCAGCCCCTGGGAGAACGGAGAGCGCATCAGGAGCCTTGGGACGCGCAGCAGCGGCCCCCGCCCCCCCCCCCCCCCGCGGCGCCGGGGAGGGCCCCAGCCCACCCCATCGGTGCCAGCCGGGAGCCTCCAGGGCCAAGCCCCCCACCCCGACAGCATCAGTGCTGCTCCTGCCCGCACCACCCTGCAGGTCCGCACCGCTGGGAACCCAAGACTCTGCGCCCGGGGCCCCTGGCCAGCAGGGGTGCGGGGTCTCTGAACAGCCCTTGGGGCTTGGGGCGAGCACCCCAGGGCGTCAGGCCGCCCGCTGGCCGGGAGAGGAGCCTGGGGCGCGTGTATCCAGGACGCTGCGTTACCCGCGGCTCTCTCCTGCGCGCCCAGGGCGCAGCCCGTCCTGTCCGAGTGCAACCTGCTCTTGGGATGCAGGGGACGTGTCAGTCCGTGCGGCACGCGCCCCTGCCCCGATCCTGGCCCGCAGACAAGCCAGGAAACAGCGCCTACTCAGCCCCTCCCCCTCGGGGGGCGGGGGTCCAGTTACACCAGCGGGCTCTCCGGCGAGCCCGGCGCTGCTCCGCCCCAGCCTGCGAGCCACGGGATTAATAGACACTGGAATTGACAGAGCAAAGGGACCGGACAGGATCGTGTCCACACAGGGCTCGGTGCCATCGATATAACGGGGCGTGGGATCTAAATCCAGAGTACATTTCAAATCAGTGTCTTGAGGCGTCCAGGGAACCCGGGCTCGGCCAAAGGCAGCCCAATAACCAGACCCGCTGCGGGCCCCCGGGTACCTGGGCTGAGATTCTGTGTGTTTCCTTGCACCACGACTCGCGGATTCGCATCATTGGGATGTAACTGGCGGGACCCCGTAACACTGAGCTTCGATCCCGATTAACACAGGACCCATCTACCCAGCAACAGACGCCGAGAGCCTGTTACTCCCGCGAGGAAACGGGGTTTTACCTTGGACAGAATTCTGGAGGCTTTTCATGTACTTGACGCTCAGCTCCAGGATATCTGCCTTCTCCAGTTTGCGCTTTCTGATCTGGAGAGAGAGAGAGAGCCCCAATGCGATCAATAACGTACCGAACGGGCCACAGAATCGTGCTTTGGTTCCACTGTAAATGCGGAGCCAGGACGTGCCCCCGGGGAAAGCTGTTTGGACACTGACGATCTGGGGGCGAGGTTCCCGGGGCGGGGGACTCACGTGGTGGGAATAGTGCTTTTCTAGCAGCGCCTTCAGCTGCTCCAGAGACACGTTAATCCTGGCTCTTCTCTTCTTCTCCATCAAGGGTTTTGAGATCTGCGGGGAAGAAGGGAAATGTTACCGGGGTTTGGCTGCCACTCCTCCGCCGGCCCCAGGCACTTCTTTCCTCCTGCCTAGTGCTGCTGGCAAACCTTGCGGAAGCTACAAAGCAGCGGTTTCTCCTGCCCTCCGGGCTGGGTGACCATGTTCCCCCCTCTCTGGGAATGAGCGGCCCTGGGAGTTCGCAGCCGGGGGCGGGAGCCAGGATTTATACGGGGGACTCACTTTACATGTCAATACCTGCATTCAGGCGCTGAGCACCTCCCCGAGGGGGGCACGGGCCGGGGGCGGGCAGTTGGGGAAGGGGAATCCTGTGGCCGAGGAGCCATGTGATGGGCGAGGCGAGGGCGCCTGAGAAGGGTTACAATGACTTTTACCAAGATGTTCAAGTTTCTTTTGTGTGTTTCACTGGATTTAAAGAACGGGAGCCACCGCCGAGCCAGCCACATCTCAGGGGCGGGGGCTCCGCATTGGGAAGCAAATGACATCACTAGAGTTACCTCTGCCCGCCCTCCCCCGCCCCGTGTGGGGGGGTTCACCAGGCCCTTGACCTGCGGCTCTGAACTCTCATAGGGATCCCTTTGTGTTCTGCGCCCCTGGGTGCCGGAGAACACGCGGCTCTCGCTGCATGGGCTTGTTTGGGCCGTGATTGGCTGTACAGCGCCGCGCACCGCCCCAGCGCTGGCAGACACCAGCTGGTTCCTTTGCTCGAGGTCGCTGGCGGCTCGGGTCCCGCTGCTGCAGCCTGTGCGCCCCGGGGATCCCTAGAGCGCTACTGCACCGGGCCCAGCCTCCCTCAGCCAGGCACTGCTAATTAGCGGCGGGTTTATTCCCTGCCGGCCGCACGCCGCCCGGCCCCGGGCCAGGCTCTGGAAGAGCCCCCTGCCAGGCGGGCCACGGGAGATGAAGACATGCCACCTAGGGGCAGCCATTCCTCCTTTCTGGCCGCGTTTCACGCTCGGCGCGGGGAGGCCAGGCTAGATTAGCGGCCCTAATGCCCGGACAATGCAGCAATTTTCTGCTCCCAGCCCTTCAAAGCCCGCGGAGGGGCGATTTCTGCGCTCCGAGCGGAGACAGGGGCGAACACATGTTTCATTAAAGCGTGGAAGGGCCTGGCCAGCCCCGCGCGCTCACAGGTGCACGTGGGATTCCCGAGGAGCCTGGGAGAGGAGCGGTCCAGGGAAGTGGGGTTTCCAGCTGCGCCCATCTCCTTGGCCCGGGCCCCCTGCACACCTCGGGAACTCTCCCTTCCGCGCTGCCCCTCGTTCCTGTCCCATGCACTCCCGGTGCGGCGGGGGCGCTTTCTCTCGCTCGCTCGCTCGCTGGCTTTTGTCCTTAGAGCCGTAACTATTCCGGGCGCCCCTTCCCCACTGCACGTGGGAACTCAGCAAAGAGCGGGGGGGGGGGGGGACGGAGGCGTTCCCGGATTCGCCTCGCTTCAAAATTGCTTTCCACAGTCTAAATTCCTCCAGCTCACTCATTTAAAAGGTTTTTATAACAGACAATTAGGTCTGGTCCCAGATACAAAACCCCAGATGTTTGGAAAGCCACAAACCGTTTGTGTGAGCGCGGCCCGCGGCGCTTTTGAGCAGCACAGGGAGAATGCAGAATGAGCACCGGGTCGCTGCGGGGATGGGGGGGGGTCCTTATACGTGGTTGGGGAGGGGACCCCTCCAAACCTCTCCGCTCCTCGCACGCGCTCCCCGGGGTTCTGGTCACCCTACTAAAAGCCAAACCTCCAGGGAGCCCTGCGGAGTGTCCCGTGGCCCCCTTGGGTGCTGAAATGGACCCAGGGGTGCCCTGCCGTTGACTTCAACGGGAGAGGTGCAGGATCGGGCCCATGGCTGAGGGGCCCAGCCCAGGTTCACTCCACGGTGTGTAGGGAAAGGGGGCCGAGCCCGCCGAGGGCTGGGGCTGCCCCGAGCGCGCAGAAAGGGCCAGTGTCCCGCAGTGTAAATCGCTGGTGCGGAGCGGGTCAGTGGGTGCCAGGCGCCCCGTGCAGGAAAAGCGGGGGCACGCGCGCGTCCCGTGGCGCAGTGCGGACCCCCCCCCCCCGGGCAGGCCGCTCCCGTCCCGCCACGCGGGGCCCCCTCCCGCGACGGGCCGTCTGCCCCCCTGCCCGCCGCGCTCCCAGCCCTGCTCCGTCATTTGGCCTTTAATGAGGCTTTTATTATGCCCACGGGCCGCGCTGAATCCCGCCTTCGCCGCTGTCCCTGCAGCCCTGCGCCGCTGGCCGGGGACAATAGATCAAAGGGCCGCCGGGCGGGGGCTGCCGGACCCAGCGGGGCAGCGAAGGTGACCGGGGAGTTATTCTCCTATTCACAGCCCGCTCTGCTGCGCCCCTGAGACCGCGGGCTCCTCCCAGAATAGCCCTTGCAGTGACTGGACACCCCTGCTGCCTGGGGCCAGCTCCAGCCACTCCCAGGGGCCTTCCTGGGCCGGGCCCACCACTGCCCCAGGGATGGAGGGGTTGGGGGGCACCAGCTCTGCCATCCTATTACCCCCGGCCCTCCCGGATACCTGCCCAGCGACGAGGCAGGGGCTAAGTGGCGGAAAGTTGGTCTCCGACCAATCCAGGATCTGACCTCCCCCTTACCCCCCAGTCCCTCCCTTCGGGACCCGCCTGCAGTTTAGCGCAGAGACATCTCTGCTCAGGCAGGAGAATACAACCCAAGGGCCCGATTAGGCCATAGGAGCTGGGGGTGCCGGGGGCGCTGCGGCACCCCCTGGCTTGAAGTGGTTCCATCACATACAGGGTTTGCAGTTTGGTTCAATGGCTCTCAGTGCCTCCCCCCCCCCCCCCGCACTATACACATTGTACCAGCGCCCCTGGATTAGGCGGGAGGATCTTGTCCCGGAACAAGGTGGGGGAAGGATGCCAGGGCAGCTGGATTTCCTCCCATGACTCCCAAGTAGGGGCGCTGGAGCAATGGGGGGGGGGGGGCTGAGAGCCATTGCACTGAACTGTAACCCTGCACCCCAGCACCCCCAGTCCCAGCACCTGTGCCCATGACTCGCTGGCGGTGTGGCCTGCAGACGGCAGCTCGCCACCCAGCCACTTGCCGCTGGCATCGCCAGCATCCCTGCCCAGCAGGTCACCCACCATGCAACCGGGCCAGCGGGCCAACCGCTGCATTCCTGCGGGAAGACATCGCCAGTGTCAGCTTCGGGGCTGCCGGGGTGTGTCACGAACCCCGCTTTCATGCAACACAAGGCGGGGGGCGGGGAGTCACCTTCCCAAGACAAACGGGAGGCGCGGGCTGGGCTGGCTTGCGCCAGGGAGTCCCTGGGCGCTGGTGCTGGCCCAGCCCAACCAGCCGCTGCAGACTCGTCCCCCACGGGCACCAGCCCGAGCCCCTCCGCACCCCTGGGTGGGGGGTGGTTACACCGCCTCTCCTGGGCGCCGACACGCTCCTTGCTCAGACACCGGGCAGCGGAGCGGGCGAGCCCAGCACGCCCGGACCCACGGGCACGGAGGGGCTGGGCAGAGGAAATCTGGAGCCCCGCGTCCCGTGCGGGGCGAGGTGGGCGGACAGGCCCCTCTCCCCTCGGGGGGCCGATTGCTGGAGCTTGGCTGGCCCGGGCCGCTCGGGCGGCGTTTCCCAGGCAGGGCGGCAGCTCGCAGCGTGGAGAATCGCGGGCCCGCCCCCGCCTTTCAGTGCCCGGCAGGCTCGGGGGCCGCGCTGGGGACAGCCTGAGCGCAGGGGAGCCAGGCCCGCCTGCCCGGGCAGTGCCGCGCCGAGCTGGGCGCCGCGGGCAGGGGCCCCTGGCAGCGCTGTGTCCGGCTGGCTGGGTGGAGCGCGCCCCCCGGCCGTGGAGTCCAGGGCGCCGAGGGGCCCTGCGGGCGCTGGGGCTCTGCCCCTGGCAGGAGGCGGCTCCGCGCACGCTGGAGCAGGGGAAGCCCCCTGGATTTGCCCTTCAGAGCCACGGCAGCCCGGGGCTGGGGAGCCTCCCCACTGCACACCCTGGTCCTTCTCCTGCCTCCTCCTCCCACCCCCCGGATCTGTCCCGTCCCCTCTCCTCCGGTCTCATGGCAGGCTCTCTGGGGCAGGAGCTGCCGCCTTGGTACAGCACCAACACAGTGGGGCCCGGCTCGGTGATGGGGGCCCTAGGCGCGAGTCACGGCCCGCCCTGGCACAGCCCCCCAAAGCACAGGAGGGACCCTTTAGCTCAGCAGTGCTAGCAAAGGGGGCGGCCAGTCCCACTGGAGCTTGGCCCAGCGGGTTGCCAGCCTGCCCAGTACAGGCATCTGGGCCCACCGCAGCACTGGGTAGTGGCATCCCCCTTACTGAACACACACTTAGGGGCCGGAACCATGTCCCCTGTCATCTGCACAATCCCTCAATCTGGTGCCTAAGCAGTTCTGTTAAGAGCTATTAATATTGTAAACACAGTGCTAGGGCCACAGCTTGCCATAACCCTGAAGATTGAAATATCACAGGCTGGAAGAACTGAGGACTCTTTCAAACCACACTGTGATTTCAAATTACTAGAAAGGGAATTGTTGCTGGCAGCTGCTCAAAGAGAAAGTGCCGTGAGAATTAGGCAGTGGTCTGTATTGTTAGGGGAAACTCCAGTTCTCCTTTACGGTAATTTGTCACCTAATGATATGCTTCCTTGTCATAAACCCCTGATGGCTTCTGTAAGTCTTTCAAAGGAGGCTTTTTTAGCAACCAAATGATCCTTGTTATGCTGATCTCACTAGAACAAAGGAAGCCAAGGAAGCAGAGGGCACTTGGTGAAGTGCGGAGGGTAATTAAACAAGACACTGCAAAGCTGAGCTGCTTTCAAACCAACTGATTATCGCTTCTCAAAGAGCCATTGGATGCCCCTTGACTCATGGCCTCAGACTGGGTTAATAACAATTAAACATAAACAATGGCCTCATCCTGCAGTCCCTACTCAGGCGATAGGCCAGGGCTGTAGGTGCAGGAGGAAAGCAGCTCCCTTGGAAGTCAATGGGAGTGTTGCCGGTGGGACAAAAGGGGACAGGATTTCACCCATGATTCCTTCATAACCGGCTGACTCACTTCACACATGTAGGACTCCAGGCCCTCTGAACTCAATGGGAGCTTTACCATCAATGCTTTTGGAGACAGGATCTACTCAGTGATTCCCTCCGACTCCAGACAGAGGTGTGGGTGTTACTGAGGGAAAGCTGGGCCCATGTAGGCAACATGTGACCTAAGGGTACCATGGGAACCTCACCATTTGTCTTCCATCCTTCTGAGAACTGAACACTGTAATTCTTAATGTGATAGGACATTGTTTGCATTCATCTTCTGTTCTATTACCTGAGACGCTGCATGTGATCATGGATTGTAAGCCCTATTACAATGCACAGGCCCGAAAGGTAAAGGTTAGGTGGAGACTGTTCCACTAGAACTCAGCATTTCTGGACTTTTTGGTGTTTAATTTCTCAATCTTGGTGCTTCATGACTGTGCTATTATTTTGCATGAAATGTGATTGGGGTAGAGTCCAGTGTTAGGGGTAGCATAGAGCTGCTCTCTTGGAGTTTGGGATAGAAATCTGACCCTGAAAGCTTCCCAGCATGCAGAGAGTGTGCATCTGGCCTCCCCCCTATTCAGGGGGCCCAGCATACTCCTCCGCCCATGTGCACAGGTCCCACTCCAGCGGGGCCAGGGCCTCAGGGGAGAGTAAGGGCAGCAATCCCAGTGCCTGGCCCTTGTACTTGGCCACACAAAGAAGAGGACAGAGAAAGGCTCCTTGTGCCTGGGGGCCTGCCACAATTTGTAACTATTACTCGCTTACATACACAAGGAAATCTCCAGCAAACAGTCTGGAATTCAGATTTCCCTGGATTTCCAAAGACCCAGGTGGTTCTGTTCTGAGCTTTGCTTCTTTCTGCAAACTCTCTAGGGTGGAAGCGAGCACATTGCAAAACTGAATTAATGAGAATACATTGGTCAAGCGGTAAAAAGGGGGAAAGAATCCGATCCAGATTCAGATTTGGTCAGGAAGAAAAGGGCTTGCAAACCTTTCTTCTGCTCTAATGGTTACTTACCAATCTTCGTTTCCCTCCAATGGCCAACTTTTAATCGTGTGCCTGCTTTTCCCACCTATTATTTTAATTACATGGCTATTTCTTGCACAGCAGGCTGTGTTTAATGAATGACTACTACATGAAAAGGCTCCTGACGGTTCAACATATCCCCACGCTGCTCTCTGGATTTGCCTATTCTATATGCTACATCTGGCTGGTTTTGAACAACTTGTGTGGTGAGTAGTATTAAACAGTGGAAAATTGACCGAAAAATGTTGCTAATGTGCAATGTTCTGCTCTGGCTATGAGAAGATGATCCCCAGAGCCGGGCTGAGAGCTGCTATTCACTGCTGGTCACGCTCCAGATTTGGAGGCAGCACCGTATTAATGGGCTCTACCCTCTCCCCCCCAAAACGTTACCCCACACAGAGCTGAAGAGTACGCGAAATCCCATGGTCTCCCAAGCTGTTCTGGGATCTGCATAGGGAAGTTACCCATCAATTTGTTTCTCAGCAAGCAGAAAATGCATATATAAATAGCACTCTGGACTTCAACAATCTGTGGCATATAAAGGATGCTTGGAAATGTTGGGTCTGACTTTCTTCTCACTTACACCGGTATAAATCAGGAGTAACTCCACTGAAGACAGTGGAATGATATTCATGTGTAACTGCTGTGAAATCGGAATCAGGCCTGGCCTCTCGACTCTTACACGGACATTTGTTTTTGCTCGTCTCAATTTTTGCCAACGAGCTCCTAATTTTAGATTACTGTAAGTGTGCTGCACATTTATCTGCTGCAAACTATTTTCTTTCTTTTAATTAATGTTCTATCCTGAGTCACACTTTGATTAAAGCCTTAGGTCTGCCAGGGAATGCTGAAATGTGGAGATGCACTTTGATCTTTAACAATAATATTAACGTTTCTGAGAACAATTACGTCCTTGGATATTGCAATGCCCTGGTATGTAAGGGCACTGTGTCGAGTGACCACATTTACTTTTGCTTGAGTCATTTTCTGTTTTAGTTGGGGATTCAAAACCACCAGCTACTGAGAGTTATTTTTATTCTGAAGCAAAGAAAGAAAGAATAAAAGTGCCCCCTTTCCCACATGATATTGTTGCTACTCCTGGGAACAGTCTTGGATTATATGATTCCCAACTTCAGAAGACTTTGATTTCATAGTGGGGGGTGGGGAGAGGAGATAAGAGATTTCTGTGGGCTCCTTCGTTGCTAAACTCATGACACATTTCTGGAGACAGAGATGAATGCCCTAATTTTTCCTGCACTGGAGAAAGCCCAAGTACAGCAAATCTGGGAATGGCGGTCTGTCCAGTGGCTTGGTCACTCGTTACAATTAAAGCTGTGGTCATCTGGAAAGGCGAGGACCTGACAGGAGGCCAAAGCCAGCAGTCTTTTTTCTTTTATTACATGATACTTTAATTCAGTCCTTGCTCGAGCTATATTTCAATCAGTTAACTAGTGATTATCAATCACGACTGACTTGAGCAAACTCAAACACCCTGAAATAAGTTAGCCTACCCCGGAGAAGTCTGCTGGGGCTGAAGTTTTAACATCTGTTTAGTTAGGTTTCAGCTATAAGCAGCCTGATGCCACATAATGAGTCAAGGGAGTGAATCAAGGAAGTGAATCAACACTGAACTGGGTTTTTCAAGAGTTGAGAAGAGTGAATTCAGAAAGACCCCATTGTCTAAGCCTTTTGTGCGTAGCTCCAGCTGGCCCTAATCTTTAAATATTTACTCTGCTCTATTGTTGAAATATAATTTACACACTTTAGACTAATTCACTGATAGAATGTGCAGCCTTTATGGAAGTTTTAGAGAGTTTAATCTGCAAAAACTGAAGTGCACCCAAAAGAGTATGATTCTGGGTTATCATGTTCATTAAAAGCCATCAACCATCTACAACTAGCTTCACTGAACTCCAAGGACTTCAGTTACAAATAAGAACTGCTGGTTTCAAATGGCAGATTACTATTATTTTATATACAGCACTACAAATTTTCATGACTTTTTACAAGACGACAAGTGCCCTGCCTTGAAGAGTTTACAGTTTCAATGAGAAATCACAGCTCACTGGTTAAGGATCACACAGGAGAGTGGAGGCTGGTACTGTTGGCATGGGACAGAAGACCAACATTTTCAAGGGTCCACTGGTTTGGAGCACCTCAATTTTTGGGAACCTAGCTGGAGACCTTGAGCCTGAATTTCAGAGGTGCTCAGCATGCGCAGGACCCAGTAACTAGAATTAGTAAACATACATTCTCTACCTTGCTTTGCAATTGTGGGCTTCTGTTGACTAGTGCACATGCCCCCTCTAGTGTCCACGACACAACACGGTTACAAAAGCATGAATCAAGTTACAAGCCATGCGGGCACTCACCCTCAAATGACACAACCCCAGTGGACACACAGGGCTTTTATTTATTGCTGTCTGGGCCCGCAGGCCCCGCTGCTGCAGCATTTACAGCTTCACAGCCCTCCCCTGCTCGCAGCAGGGATGGTGTGGTATTCCAGCTCCTTCTGTCTGGCAGTCCAACCCACTGCTTCGGCAGCAGAAGAGCACTTCTGTGTCACAAAGACAGTACAGAGAAACAACGGGCCAAATGCTAATGTCACCTGTAAATCCTGAGTCACTTCTTTGCGTAAATCCAGAGTGACCCCACTGGAACCGAAAAGAACAGGAGGACTTGCGGCACCTTAGAGACTAACCCATTTATTTGAGCATAAGCTTCCGTGAGCTACAGCCACTGAATGCATCGGATGAAGTGAGCTGTAGCTCACGAAAGCTTATGCTCAAATAAATGGGTTAGTCTCTAAGGTGCGACACGTCCTCCTGTTCTTCGTGCAAATACAGACTAACACGGCTGCTACTCTGAAACCACTGGAACCAGTGAAGTTATGTATGGAATGAGTACAAATGAGATCATAATTCAGGCCCTTGGTGGGGGGTCCCATTCATAAGGACCGATTTCTTCTTAGTGACCCATTACTCAAGAGTCAGCCCCCTGGTGACCTGGAGCTAAGCGCCTCCCTGCATCCTCCCCTGCACAGGGGGCGCTGCAGGGCCGCATCGTGACCAACCCGTTCGGAGCCTCGCCCCTGAAACCCTGAGCCGGCTGGGGGAATCTCGCGAGATTCCAGTGCTTCCCCGGCGCTGTCTCGCGAGATTGGGCCCGTCGACGCTCCTCTCGCGAGACTTGTGTCGCGCGGCGGGGTTGCCGCCGGGCCGGCCGCCGTCATGGCCGCCGCGGAGGGGAGGCTGGTCGCCGAGGGCCGGGCCAGCCTGGCCGCCTTCCTGCTCGGGGCGTCGGTGGCGGCGCTGCCGCTGCTGCTGTCGGCGCCGCCCGCGCTGCTGGCCGGGCCCGGGCTCCAGGGGCGCGCGGCGCTGGCGCTGCACGTGGCCGGGATCAACGCGCTGCTGCTGCTGCTCTGGCGGCCGCCGCTCTACCAGGTGCGGCCCGGGGGCGCTGGGGCGGGCGCGGGGCGGTGGCGGGGGCGGGGGCGCGCGGGGCCTGGCTGGGGGCGCGCGGGGGCTGCCCCGCGGAGAGGGGGGGGGACGGCGCCTGGCTGGGGGAGCGCGGGGCCTGTCCCGGAGGGGGGCGGGGCCTGGCTGGGGCGGGGCTTGTCCCGGAGGGGGGCGGGGCCTGGCTGGGGCGGGGGCTTGTCCCGGAGGGGGGCGGGGCCTGGCTGGGGGCGCGCGGGGGCTGTCCCGGAGGGGGGCGGGGCCTGGCTCGGAGGGGGCGGGGCCTGGCTCGGAGGGGGCGGGGCTGCCCCGCGGAGAGGGGGGGACGGCGCCTGGCTGGGGGGGCGGGGCCTGTCCCGGAGGGGGGCGGGGCCTGGCTGGGGGTGGGGGTGTCCCTCCGTTCCCGGTGTTTACACCTGGCACACGAGACCGGTTGGGGGCAGGGCCCCCCGCGGGCCCCTTGGAGCCGGGGCTGCTGCTCTGGGGCAGAGACGGGAAGCTCTGTGTTTAATGTTCTGCTTCAGATCGCGATCCGGGCCTGCTTCCTGGGCTTTGCCTTCGGCTGTGGTTTGCTGCTGAGCTTTGGACAATCCTCGTGGAAGCACTTTGGCTGGTGAGGAAATCCTTTGTTAAGGCTGGGGACAGGGACCTGTGTGCAGCGCAGGTCAGTAGGGTCTGAAAACGATTGCTGTACGGCAACCTGTGCTGAACAGCCTGCCAGGTCTCAGCCCTGTTCATGTAAGCCAGGCGACTGCATCAGAAAACCTGCATAGTTGTCACTGATTTTTGGTCCGAGAAGAAAGCCAGAGACTGAATGGTCAGGCACATCTAACTCCCCTCCTGGCCTTTGCAGCGAAGTGCCTCCCAATGAAGGTTGAGGTGCACTACAAGTGAAATAGATGCACTCAAACCAATAGCCGAGAGGTGAGAGGTTTGGTATCCTATTGCTAGAAATTAGAGATGGAAAAATGTAATATTTGGTTATCTACTCAATACCCCTGGCATTGCAGGATCGATTGGCATTGTAGCATTCTCTACCTGCTGCTCTGGTCTGCTTGACTTGCATCAGGGCTAGTCTACACTGGCACCACTTTAACGTGCCTTGTGTGGTCACGGCGCAGCATTCTTAAAAAAATCCACCTCCACGAGGGGCATAGCTGCCAGTGCTGGTACACTGTCTACACTGGCGCTTCACAGCGCTGAAACTTGCTGCACTCAGGGGTGTGGTTTCAGAGTAGCAGCCGTGTTAGTCTGTATTCGCAAAAAGAAAAGGAGGACTTGTGGCACCTTAGAGACTAACTAATTTATTTGAGCATAAGCTTTCATGAGCTACATGCTCAAAAAGCTTATGCTCAAATAAATTGGTTAATCTCTAAGGTGCCACAAGTACTCCTTTTCTTCAGGGGTGTGGTTTTCTCACCCCCCTGAGCGAGAAAGTTGTAGTGCTGTTAATTGCCAGTGTAGACAAGCCCTTAAATATAATTGTATTACTAGTGCCTTGAATCCTCCAGTTCCTCCTAAGTGAAAGTCTTAAGTTTTGTTTTTAATATATATGTGAACATAACCTTACACAAATAACATGTTTGTTCCTAACATACATGAATAAATAGTGGAGAATAAGAGTTGCAGAATTCTAGTTATGCTGCTGTGAACGGTCAACAGAGTACCATGGATTTCAAAACATAGGATTCCAGAAATAAACACAGCAAAACATAACTGGACTTTTTAAATAAATTAAGTTCATCTTAATTTTGGTGGGTTTCTTCTTTTCTAGGTATATGTGTTCCTTGTCACTGTTCCATTATTCTGAGTATTTGGTGACAGCGATCAATAATCCCAGAAGTTTGTCCTTGGACTCTTTCCTCCTAAACCACAGTTTTGAGTATAATCTAGCTGCTCTCTCCTCTTGGATAGAGTTCACAGTTGAAAAAATCATTTATCCAGGTCAGTAGTTTTATTTGAGGTTTTTGGGTAAGTTTTTAAAGAGAAGAGCAATTGCCCGTGTGACTATAGGCTGTATTTCACATGCAGGGACTGCGTTGGCAGCACATTTTAAGCAATTCATAAAAGGAGAAAAATTCCTAGGATTAAATTATTCTCATGCATATGTTAGGTGAGTCCTGGCCCTGCTGAAGTCACTGGGTTTTCTGCCACTGACTTAAGCAGCACCAGCATTTTCATGCCTTGTGTATAGGTCTGGCTCAGCGTGTTGGTGTTTAAATACATTTATGTGGGATTCTAATAAAGCATGGTAAAGGATGAAACCTGGCACTTACGCTGTTAGGCTCGATTAGTCCCATCTAGTTATTCTGTGACAGGGTGTCTAAAGGAGAAGAGATTTTATGAGAGTGTACTGACAGTTATCTTATTCCCAAACGCTTTGCATGCTGTATTGACTCTTGAAACGGAGGATAGTTTTTAGGCAATCTGGAATACCAATGAATGTTTAGCATTCTGTTAAAAAGAGTTTGAAGAGGACATACCTTGCTGACTGGATTTTGTTAGTGCTCAAGTAAGATTCATGTTACCAATAATTATCAATTATTTTGGGATTCTTTATCTTTGTAGAGAAACTTTTTTAAACCAGTTTTCTGGAATGGGGGAAGTATTTATGGTTTCCGCACTGCCAGTATCCTATGTCAGACCAAAGAGGGTTGGATATGGCTTCCTCAGTGCTGCTCTTGAATTGGTGGGGAAAGTCTGATACAGTGCATTTGCTCTCCTCTGAGGACTGAGCACATCAGTTTAACCCCATCCACTTGTGAAACACCAAGAAACAGTGCGCAGTTCCAGGGTTAGATTCTCTTTGTAGCTGTGTATTCTGACCATTCTGCCTTTGCATTTCGATTCACCAGGAAGAGTTAAGACACACTGCTGCCTTATCAGTATAGCTGGTGAAGAGTAAATAGAGTATCAGACTTCTGTTAAAATGTTTTGTTTAATTTTTATAGACTAAAATTGTACAACACACACTGCATTTATAAAAATAAAACGAGGAGTACTTGTGGCACCTTAGAGACTAACAAATTTATTTGGGCACAAGCTTTTGTGGGCTAAAACCCACTTCATCGGATCCATGCAGTGGAAAATACAGTAGGAAGATATATATACACAGAGAACATGAAAAGATGGGTGCTGCCATACCAACTGTAACGAGACCAATTAATTAAGGTGGGCTATTATCAGCAGGAGGGAAAAAAACCTTTTGTAGCGATAATCAGGATGGCCAAAAGGTTTTTTTTCCTCCTGCTGATAATAGCCCACCTTAATTAATTGGTCTCGTTACAGTTGGTATGGCAGCACCCATCTTTTCATGTTCTCTGTGTATATATATCTTTCTACTTTATTTTCCACTGCATGCATCCGATGAAGTGGGTTTTAGACCACGAAAGCTTGTGCCCAAATAAATTTGTTAGTCTCTAAGGTGCCACAAGTACTCCTTTTTTTTTTTCTTTTCTTTTCTTTTCTTTTTATTTATTTATTTTTTTTGCTGATACAGACTAACACGGCTACTGCTCTGAAACCGGTCACGCTGCATTTATGTTCTATATTATCTTAAAACAACAAGGGCATGCACATCAGTCTCTTGGGGATAGTACATAATAACTTTGGGGCTTTGGTCTGGATGCATCAGGTTAGGTTAATGAATTTTGAAGGTGCTCTCTCCCTACCCTAAACCTCTAACCCTAAATTTCTTTTTTTACCTGCAATAAAAGAGTAAACTTTTAAAACATGTTATGACCAGTACTTATTCACTTGCAGAAATGAAGCAAATCACCTGGCTCAGTGCAGTAGGGTTATTGATGGTGATCTTTGGGGATTGTCTGAGGAAAGCTGCCATGCTCACAGCTGGCTCCAACTTCAACCATATTGTTCAGAATGAGAAATCGGATACTCATACTTTGGTGACAAGTGGGGTATATGGGTGGTTCCGGCACCCATCTTACGTGGGATGGTTTTACTGGAGTATTGGAACACAGGTATTGTATAAAATACACTTAGCTATCTTGATCTTCTAGTTTTTCTTAATGCTTCCCAGAGCCTGTACCTAATCTGTTTCGCAAATGATCAACTGTAGGAGTCCCTGGTATGGATTTTGACACATTCTGTCTTCCACCAGTACACTTTTAGCTGTGAATCATGAAACTGCTGGCCTCTGAACTCTCCATCATGTGTGATGTTTGGGAAGACCATATCTCCTTAATTTTCTGTGTGAATTAAGCAGAGGCAATGGAGCGTGGGTTTGAGCTGGAACACTTTCAGAGGTTCAAGGTGTGATCTGCTGCTAGCCATTGGACCTTAAAGCTTCCAGGGTGTGTCCAGGCCTCCCTTTCATCTTTACTTCCAAAGTGTCTTCCAGTAAGCCATCAGACTTGCCTTATTCTTATTGAATATTAGTATTGTACAGGACTGCTAAGTAAATTTAGTGTATATAAAACCCAGGTCAAATACTTGAAACCAACTACAGTACTCCTGTAACTTAAAATGTCAGTATATTAGATATTGTAATTCGTTTATAACAAGCATAGAGTATCCGAGATATAAACCTTGTAGTGTATGAGTGGTGATGGTGTCTGTTGCTGTCTTTTAAAGAAAAATTATAAATATGCAAAGCCACATATGCATAAGCCTTACAAGCCTGAATTCTTTTAGCAGGAGCATACTCTTTGGGTCTGGTATTACAATAAGAAGAAACGTCAGTGCTCTTTCTTCATCAGAACTAATTTGTCATACTCGGGCTAGAATGCAGAGATAGGATTCTGATCAAGAACAAAATTCTAAAAATTTGTTTTTGGAGAATGGGGACCTTTTAAGCCATACTGCAGATACACACTTTGTGGACAACTAATGAAACTTCATTTGTTTTTTCAACCAACCAACCAAAAACCTTTCTCAGGGTGAACAGAGTTTTGCAAGGCTGAATTGGACTGTAACCACTTGTGTCCTCTTACAGGTCTTACTCTGTAATCCCATCTGTGTTGTTGGCTACACTTTAGCATCCTGGAGATTCTTCAGAGAGCGAATAGAAGAAGAGGAGTTTACGTTAATTCACTTCTTTGGAGAGGAGTACCTGGAGTATAAAAAGAAAGTGCCATCAGGTCTGCCTTTTATCAAGGGAGTTAAAGTGGAACTGTAACACATGAAACATCAGACTGACTGAGCGAACATCCAGTTCCAGGCATCATATGGAAAGGAACTATGCATGGCACTATATCGTGACACGCTGTAATAGTAGCCAGTCTCTGTTTACTGGTCATCCCCTGGAGACTCATTAAAGGCTAGGCAGCTGGAACGCCTTGCAAATAAACCAGAAGCTCAATCAAGATGAGTCCTTCCTACATGCATAGAGGAATCATCTGGATTATTTAATCTGTAGTGATCCTAAAATGAAGCATAATGCTGGTGAAAAGATGTCTCACTCTGCCTACACCAGCGAGTTGTACTGAAATGTGTTAACCGATTCTGTTGAAGAATGAGCTGTGCACTTCCTAGTAACTACCATTGCACTAGAAGGGTGCTAGTTGGAAGCTCATATTTCTATGGTGAAACTTTAAAATTAAAGCTTTTTGCCCATAAAAAAGCTAAACAGCACAGCTTTAACCTCTCTGGACCTGACTCGACAAGCCTGCAGTGTGTGGAACTCCCACTGAAGTCAGTGTGGTAATGTCCTGCTTGGAGGGCTGTCAGAACCCAGCCCTTAATCTCTGTCTTTTAAATGCATGAATTTACATACCGTTTTGGGGATATGCTTACCTGAAAGACTGACAGTGCGGCATAAAGCACTGTCTCCTAATATAATGTTAATAGGGGGCTCTTTCAGTATTCAAACTTTCTTAAATCGCAAATAATCTTTCATTAAACATCATGAAAGCTCAGATTGAAAACTTAACTCAGTTGTGTCCATCAGTTACCTAGTGCCATGAATTTAAGTTTCATTGTCATTTTGTCGTTTTCCCATAGCCCTCTTGGCAAGAGTCTGTCCTGTCAAATCGTAAACTTGCTTCTGTAAAACACAATCTTCAAAATCATGCTGCATTCTATCCTATTTAAATAACTTTAGTTGTTAGCTCTTTCTCTACTTTTAGTTCACTCATGAAAATAAGTTTAATTCAGAGAAATTACAAGTTTGTTCCTGTTTTTGTGAAATGCAGAGAGAGAACAATAGCTGGCAGACTTGCAAAAGGCCTTAGGTGGTAAGATTCTTGCCTGGTTCTAGAATATGACTTGGATGTTTCATCTGTATGGGAAACACTTCCAGAAAATAAGCTATTGTAGGAAAATATTTTTCTGATTAACTGGTGATATTCTAAATATTCACCATTCTGGATATGATTTGTATTCAGATTTTGTGGTATAATTTATTTTCTGTTACTATATACCAAAGAAGTTCACTGTTTCCTTGATTCCAGATAGACTTTCTTGCTGGAATGAGAATTGTACGCTGACAGGTAATGGCTTGGCTTGAAGTATTCCCTTACTTAAGGTACTGTAACATAGTTCAGGAAATAGAGCACTGGCAGAAGCTGCTTTTGTAAAGATGTTGCCAACTTCTGTTGGGTTGTAATTCAGTAGAGTTTTTTTGTGGTGCTGATGACTATATTGGTAGTTTGGAATGCTTAAGTTTACAATTGAAATACCACTGGGAACATACTTGGATATTAAAATGAGGCATGTACCAAACAAGTTGGAAGTCAAATTTCAGTCAACCTGCATACGAAGGGATGTAGGGACAAATTGTTAATCTCTTCTCTCTTCCATTATGCTAAAGCTTTTTCCTACCCAAGTTATGCCTTCAAATTTCAGGGCACCTGCTGCATTGAATTCTAGTTAAAATACCCACTGGCATATTAAATCTCCTACTGAATATATTTGTTGCTTGAGGAAAGGGATATGAAACTTCAGCAGGGCTGTATTTGGTTAATGTTGTCTTTCCTCTGCATAATTATTTGTAAGGACTTGATTCCTGTTCCGATTGTTTTTCCTTTGCAATAGAAGTGCCTCCAATGTACTTCTGAAAGAGCGTTATACATTTTGCTATCTGTGTGTAGCCAACATACCTCAGAAAAAATCTCAAACCAGTTAAAAACTTAATACGAACAAGGATTTTTAACTGCGCTTATTTTGTTAAGATGTTTCTCATATGAATTTTTCCATTGTATAAATGTTTCATAACTAAACCTGCTATTGATAATGATACTGACCTTCTTTGTAAAGCACTTTGGCACTGAGCGTTGAAAAGCATCACACTGTGAGCTGGTGGTATAATTTCCCCTGTTCGTGTACGCGTACTGGCGGTTAGTCTGCGAGAGCTAGTGCAAGTATAAATAGCTGTGTAGCCACGGTAGGATGAGTAGCGGCACGGGAGGTACATCTGAGCCATGCAGAATGCAAACCTGCCTGGAACTGGTCAGTATGTACCCCGCATTGCTCATGCCACCGTGGCTACACGGCTGTTTGTGCTTGCGATAGTGCTCGTCAAGCTACCGTTAATATGCCTGGGATAGCACTTAGCTCATGTGACGCATCATGGGTATTTCTAATGCACCTGTCACTGACGACATCAGTTCTGGTGCCTAGATACTACAGTTCCCCTTTGGGTTTGGGATTTATCTGCATGTTCTGAGTCAACTCCCAAATGTAACATTTATAGCTATGTTGGAAGAAGACCTTTTTCATCTGTGTAGCTGGAGGTTCTGACTAGCACTCACCAAGCCTCAGGTTCTGTTGAATAAGCCCTTTGTAGGATCTGTGTTGTCACAGTGAAAATGCATTTTCTTTCGATTGTGTCTATCAGCAAGAATATGAATGGGCACAGGAAATGATTTACTTGGTTGATGCAGTGGTCAGTGAAAGCACTTTCTTCTCCAATGGCCTTGCTGAAATTTATTTTTATATAGTGACAGTTCCCCAAAGTTATTGTTAATATTTCACCCGGACTAGAACTTGCACAAAAATCAGATTTGTGCAGGGCATGTAGGTTCATCCCAAGATGTGCTGAGTCGGAAGAATAATCTTTATACTTCTTGACCTATGGCAAAACTGTCAAACACGAAATCGCTTTTGAAAATGAGATGTGGGTGTTTGCCCTAAGTACGTTTACATAGCGCTAATGTTCCACTTCTGGGGATGGCACAGTAGTGTGGGATCTTAGTACTTTATCTTGTGGTGTAAATATCTGGAATGATTGCTGCAGCCCTCATTCCCAAAGGAAAGGGGAGTCAGCATTCACAAAGAAATGAAGATCACCCTTTAGTTCAGATTGGGTTTTCAGTTTGTTTATTCATCAAAATGGACCCTTTGGCACATGCTGCAGCTCAGAGTCTTTTTAAAAAGTC
Source organism: Natator depressus (assembly GCF_965152275.1). Taxonomy (NCBI): domain Eukaryota; kingdom Metazoa; phylum Chordata; order Testudines; family Cheloniidae; genus Natator; species Natator depressus. Next base: position 21,723,226 of record NC_134251.1, on the reverse strand, counting down.
AAAGACGTATGGTCAATGAACGGCTTCTAGTTCTGTACCCAGTGAATAAGAACTTGATTCTGGCCTTTGGTAGGTTTGCACAGTCTCATGTTAGCAATTAACTTATGGGACTGTGGGAAAGGACTTCAACTCACTACTGCAAACAGTATTTATGTAGCCTGGGAAAACATCTTAACCACTAAGAAGAGGTACAGGCTACATAAAATTCTATGTATTTTAAAGCAGTCTACCAAATGAAACTTGTCAACCAATCGGATTTCTTGCTCACTGACCGTTATTTACTAACAAGGGTAAAAGGCACTATCATGTTGTTCAGGCCAAAAATTTAGGACTTGTTATGTGCTCAATAGGTTGCAAAAGTGTTCCATAGGGTTTTTTCAAGTAACCTGCTTAGCTTGTATTTAAACTATCCCCTGCAGCGTTTGCAGTTTAAAAGTTGCAATTTTAAGCTAGTGCAGGAGAACCAGAAAGTGAAACTGACCTGTCCATTTTTATTGTCCAAAGGTTTGTGAAGGACAGAGTGATTAGCATAAACTGCAAAAAGGAAACTAGATTATTAATAATGTAAGTTGGGGGTGAGGGGTTAGTAAGAACACGTTGAGCATTTATTTATCCTAATGTTCGACAAAAAGTAACTTAGTCACTCTGCAAACAACTAATTTCTAAAACTGTTGCTCTTTTTTGTAAACATGTTATAACTTTAGGAATTTACTTTGCCCTGGTTCCTTGACTTTCATTTTCTGCTTGTAGCACAGAGTAAGAGTTCTTTGACGGTCAGGATACAACTTTCAAATAATGGCACAGAGTAACTGTCCATCTATTGCACTTTCTTACTGCCTGGAGTAGCTTCTGATCTCACTGTCTTTATTTTATTTGGCAATTTGTCATTGGATTGGCATATGAGGAGGAAGTCGTCTTCTGCCTTGAAAACACCTCAACATTCCTGTTGCAATACAAGATTGTTACTTTGTTATATCTCAAGATGTTTGAAGTCTGTTTGTTTGTGCTGAAAAAAACTAATGTTTACTAGAATCACTCCACAGTCTATTTGGGCCTGCTGAGACCAACTGTGTGTTAAACAAATGGAGTAGTTCTATCCTTTTTCTTACATGAAGAAATGTTCATTACAGATATTTAAAGGTTCTGTTCTTTTGCAGATTTGAGAATTCTTTCCATTTATTAAATAAAACTCTACTTGGTTAAAATAACCTGAAAAGGTGTGGTGATTATAAGGGAAACATATTCTCTTTGAAACTTATCAGAAGGAAATTTATCTTCTGAGAAGTCTGCTGGTGGGAGGGTTGTTGTCCCATGTAGTCTGGCCCTCCCAGAATTCCCTGGTGGGTGTAGGCATGCTATATTAACACCTTGCATGAAGTATCAACTGACATTTTATTTTTTCAGATTTTTAATATACAAAGCAGTGTACATCTTTTATGGAAAACAAGACTTCTGAACAGTCTACAGCATAAAAACTCAAGGAAGTCCTACTGATCTCATTACACTAAAGTGCAGAAGTGTTAAAAACAATTCCTCCCCAAAAATAACCACCCCAAAACCATAAACTGCCCCAAAACCCAGCTTCAAGGCTATGTAAGGTGACTTTCTTTTTGAGGAAATAGCTACATTCCACATTTTACAAAGAATACATTGTTTACTAAGCTAGACTTTTAAATAAATTGTATTCATTGGGGCAGGGAGTAGGGGTAGAGGGAATAAAACTTACATAGAGCTAGCTGTTTTCATGCATTTAAAATAAATTGATAGCACAATGTCAAAATTAGGCTTATTAATACTCCATTTTTCTAGGTTCACCATCAAGAGTTTACAGTTCGCTTTGAGCAGCTGAGATAAGAAGGGATTTCAGGTGTGAAATATATCAATATTTGTTTTTTCAAAGTTTTCACGTGAAGGAGAAAGGAGACCAATTCCAATAACAAGTTTCTGACCTGATGGGGGCCCACCAAAGAGTTCTGACTCAGGAGATACTGGACTTCTCTGCTGTATAGAGGTTTGAATTTACTGATGCAGAAAAATACAGTGTAACATTGTTGAAAATACACAAACAGCCAAAGAAATTGGCCTGGGAAGTCAGACCATAACTGAGTAAAAACCATCTGGTAATGTAATGAGAACAGTATTTAGATTCACTGAATTGGTGAAGCCTTAGTCTGCATTTCAAGATTCAATTTCATCAAACTAAATTTGGAAATGCTGGTCCTCCGCATCTTGTCAAGTCTTTATTTCAATGGATAGATCCCCTGTAACACACCAATCTGACTCAACCATAAATGTACTTGAGAAACTCCTATTTAAGTCTTTTGTTTGCATATATGAAATGCAAAGCCGTGCGGCTTCTTGGCATTCTGCCTTGCCTAAGTTGCAAAATCTTTCTGGCTGGGACTCTCTGTCCCACCTTTCTGTTTGGTTCTGTAAGTGTCTTTCAGTAGGGGATCCTCAGTGACAATGTTCAGCATTCGGTTGTCGACTTTGGGCTCTCTGTTGTCTTCCATGCTTCTTGTCAAGTCATTCCTAGAACAGAAAAGACACCTTGGCTAAATCACAAAAAGATCTAATTGTCAGATGGCCTGAATATTTTATTAGCAAACTCTCATTTAGAAGAGGTTTCAGAGTGGTGGCCGTGTTAGTCTGTATCAGCAAAAAGAACGGGGAGTACTTGTGGCACCTTAGAGACTAACAGATTTATTTGAACTCAAATAAATTTGTTCGTCTCTAAGGTGCCACAAGTACTCCCCGTTCTTTTTATTTAGAAGAGAGATTCTGGGCAGTCTACTGCTGGCATGGGCAATAGTTGCTGTGTAATAGTTTTGTTCTTACACTTTCCACATTTGCTGTATTTTGTGTAGCAAAATTGCAACAGCACAAGTCACATGGACATTTTTTTTTTTAAATAAAATATCAAAGTAAGTTCCAGTTCGTACAGTATGTAAAATGCTGCAAGTCTGCATGGGATGACTGAGACTGATCCTTAATTGGGTCACTTCACTGATTAAATCAGGCTCCAATTACAGGAGTTCTCTAGCACTTAACCCCAGCTATTAACACTTGGCACCTGGCTATCGCCAGGACTGCAGGGAGTTTCACCAACAATGAAGGAAGCCCTACCACCCTCCTCTGCGGTACATTAAAGATACTCAAAGGACCGTGTCCCCTGATGCTGCTCTACACTCTCCTCTGAGGTGGAGTGCCATTGTTGCAGGGCAGCACTGTACTGTGCTTTTAGTGGCTCTGTTCCATCTCTTCCCCACGTTTTCCCTCAGTTGCGGCAATGCAGTGGTGGACGACAGGGATCTTTGGCTATGTTACTTTCCTCATTCATGTAGGGTAATCCCCTTCCTCTTTTTCTCCTCCTTCCTTGTTCTCTCCACCAAATGTTCCTAACAATTCAATATTGTATTTACGTACTAGTCTCTCAGGGTTCTGTAACTCAGGATTTTCTTTAGCAGCCATTGCTTCAGCTGCAGCTTCTAAGACCTTAGACCGTCTTGAGAAACCAATCCTTGGTTTAAATATTACTGCAGGTGTGTTTTTCTTCCCCTTTGTCTCTTGTAATTGGATACTGAGTTAATTCTGTTTAGATACTATCCTGTGTTTCTGGAACTTCGAAATTTAGTAGAAAAACAAATTTAGGGAAGGTGGTGAAGAAATTTAGGGGGTGGGATCAGCAAGTAAATTGCTTGAGCTGGATTTTAGCCAGGATACAGTCTGGCTAAAAACCAAAACCCCCACCACCTCTCCCTTCCTCATGGACCCTACCTTTGATGCAAAATGCAGGGCACTTGTTGCTGACCACATTGTTCGGTGTGTGGCCCCTGGCAGTGCCTAACGCTACCTGCAGCGCTGAGGTTCTATGGAAGTCTTCCATTTGTATTTCCTAATTTCAGTATTTTAGTTGACAATTTTATATGGAAACGAATGACTAGCTAATTTGTCAGTGGCTTGACTAATTTTGATATCAAGTATTCAGATAAGCCATCGGCATTCTAACCATTCCACCCCCTCCTCTACCTGTGTGTTGTGTCGCTGGTCACTGTGCTATCATCATACATTTTGAGCAGATTCTCTGTCTGGTCATCCTTCAGTTCCTTGGGTTCTTGCAGTCTACAGTGAGATGAAAAGCAGAGTGAGCTGCAGCGGTTTTGGTGGTACGCTGTATTTTTAACAGGACATGAGCAGCACGAGAACTGCAAGTTTCTGTCCACAGAACAGATACAGTATCAGCTAGGGCAGTACAAGCTTCCCTGTACTGCCATGCCACTGTGCCTCATCTCTGAAGAAATGGGCTCACACGTCTGACAGCTAGGTCGCCATGGTGTCCCTGCTGAGTGCCAGCAAGAGCACTGGTTGTGTTTTTGAAATGTGGCTAAGTCTACTGGGGACTGGACTGAGACACATGAATCCACCTCAAAGACCCCAAAGCCCCTCTTCCTGGGGAAATGGCTCTGTGCTGTCTTACCTGGGCTCCAGCCGTTCCTTCACCTTAGCTATGGAGCGGACGTAGGGGGCAATCTGTTTGGTGATGGTTGTCAGGTAGCTGTTTTCCTGTTTCAGCTGCAACAGGTCATGTAACTGTGCTGCACGGAAAGGGAACACATTGTAACAGGACCCAGCAATTCACCATCTTCCAGAAATTGGGGCTTTGGTCCTGACTCTTAGCTTTCAGAGGGTGTTTTTTCATGGATGTCCTAAGAGTTTTTATGAAGTCATCTAGTATGTCCTCTGATCTCTTACGTCTCTGCGGGGCCTTGTTACATGCTTGTAAACTTTCTGCTAAGCCCAGGAGAGATGCTGTAAACCACAACCAACTGAAGCACCAGAGGCTGCCATCTCTTCATGCTGCAGTTAACCAGCCATCTATGGGAGAGATTTGCAAAGCTACTATGCTGGTTAGATACTTCAATCTCTGAATATCCAGACTTCCCTCCAGACTCTGCTTTTCAGTTTCTCTTTCTCTAGGCTGACATTTTATTTTTTGAATTCTGTGGGTTTTTCTAGTTTTTGTTTCCTGTTCTCTTGCTGCTTCCTGGGCCCTGTCCACAGTGTGGTTTGAAACTGTGTTAGCAACTCTCTGAGCTACTGGGTGGGGATTTGCTCGACAGTTACCCATCCTGATTTACCTTCTCTAACAGAGTCTGCTCTGGATGGCTAGAGGAGGGGGTTTTGCTGGGCTGGACCATTCTTGCCTCGCCCATCGGCATGGAATGAATGAGAGGTGTAGCAGATGGAGGACAGCAGGATTGGGGAAGAGAGGTCGAGGGATCCGCATGTGTGGGAAGCGAGGCTGATTCCTCTGAGTGGGGCAAGGCCTTGCTGTGCTTTGTGTAGCATTCCAGTGCTGGAAGCCCTTGGAGCGGAGAGCAGCAGAGGAGCAATTTAGCAGCTCTTTCTTGCGTTTGAAACTTCCCCTTTAAACTAGAATGTGACCTGACCACACACACAGACTAAGTTAGCACGGTAACCCCTATCACCACTTAGCAAATGCATGTTAAACAGAGACGGTGAATTGGGGAAGAACGTCTCCCCGCACGGAATCAGTGGGTTAGTGGACAGAACTGTCACAAATACCTTCATAAATTTCCTGTTCATTTGCCACCCTCTGATATGTTTCCTCCCAAATCTGAAACAAAAATAGTGAGCTGGACAGCGCGTTGCAGTACAGGGCTGAAGTACCCTTTCCAAGGGACATTTGCTGAGCCTGTTTCTCTCCATCATTCCAGGCTGGCAGAGCAATCCACTTTGCAGCTAGCAACTTGCAAATACCGCAGCAACAGCAGCCCCTTTAGTACAGACCAAGAGCCTGGCCCTTTTAATTGTTCTGGTAACTCAGGCTATGGCTACGCTAGCTGCACTGGTGCAGCTGCACCACTGTAAGTTCCCTAGTGTAGCCGCTCTAAGCTGATGGGGGAGCGCTCTCCTGTCAGCTTAATTACGCCAGCCCCCACGAGCGGTGGGAAAAGCACTCCGGCAACATAGCGCTGTCCACACCAGTGCTTAATTTGGCATAAGTTATGTCATGCGGGGATGGCTAATTCACACCCCTGAGCGACGTAACTTATGTCGACTTAAGCTGTAGTGTAGCATAGCCTGAGTGGAGCCTTTGCAAAACAAGAATAAGGCTGGTGACTTTCCATCAAACCATTTCCAGGGGCAAGTCTCCTAGGGGAGAGTCTGCATCCAGTACTGATGAGTGCGATTTCCTACAGACCACACCCTTACTCAAGATCCAAACCTACCTGCTGGCTGGGTACACAGGGATCAGGCTCCAAATGTAACCAGCCTCACTTGCCTCAGAACACAATATTGCTCTCAGCACATCATATAGCCTCGGGTCTTGAGCACAAAGCAGATGTCTTTGTCTGGCAGGACTAGAAAAATCTTGGCAGCTAACGAAGATCTCTAGCACCGTACTGAGCCTAACGATTCCAGTATAATCTCATTTCACTCCACCTTGTCTGTCATGTTCCTTCTACCTTCCATCGACAGGAAAAAACCCTGCTGTGCCCAACTGTCCATTGCTATTTTCTGCTCATTTAAAGAAAGAGCAGAAATGTGCAAATGCTCTGCAAGGAGCCGGCTATGCTAGAGCAACCCCTGTTGCGTGCCCATTACGTGTCCTTCCTACTCCGAGATGCTCCATGTTCTCTCCCTGGGCTTGGCATTGGCATGACTCACCCAGCTGTAGGAAACGTACCTCTTCAAACGTGCTCCGCCTCATTTCCACAGACGAATACTCCGAGGCAATCTGCACGTCCATCTGGAGGGACTTCTGTAGGATCTCACTCATGATCTCTGTCTTGATGAGGGAGTGATGCTTTGTGAGGTCACGATGCAGCTCCTGTACCTGATCCTTCAGGTTCTGAATCTCCGTTTGTAGGGTCTGCATTGGAAATATGAAAGGGGGTGAGTTGCTGTGGCGTTTCCCTTTCATCCCGAGGAGACAGATGGCAGTGGGTTTGGTTAAAGAAGGGGAAAGTACATGGAAAATCCAGTATCTTTTGATTTTCTTGCTACTGCTGTTTTCTCCTGTGGAAGCACTATTTTACCATAGGCACGTAGATGAGTCTTTGTGACTAGGTCACTGCTGAAGGGACAGAAGGCCTGGCCGTTATATATGATACAGACGAACTCTTCTAAGCCAATGGATTTCACAGATTCCAAGGCCAGAAGCGAGCTCTGTAATCCTGTATAACATGGGTCATGGAACTTCCCCAACGTAATTCCTAGAGCAGAGCTTTTAGTAAAACATCCAATCTTGATTTAAAAATGATCAGTGATGGAGAATCCGCCACGACCCTTGGTAAATTGTCTCAATGGCTAATTACTCTGTTGAAAAAAATTATGCCTTATTTCCAGTCTGAATTTGTCTAGCTTCAACAACTTCTCCCTGGTTCAGGCCTGCCCTGCATCATTACAGGAATTACGCCAGTTTTCTTCTGCCTCTGGGCACTGATCCTGTCAGGTAAGGGAAACCCCCTGGCCAGGGATAGCAGTCCCCTGGTCAGTGGTGAAATCAGGCTGTGTACTATACCTGCCCTCTTCCATGTACTTACCCTGTACATGTTCTCATAGTCGCGACAGTGCTCAGTGAAGGGCGTCTCCCCTCCTTCGGCCAGCAGGACCTTGGTGCTGATGTAACGATGCATGGTTGGCTTTCGAACTATGGAGCCTGTGATGGACATCTTATCACAGGGAGGGGGACAGCCTGTCACTATCAGCGTCTTGGAGCACTGACCACCCGAGAGCCTTAAGCAGAGAGCATGAGTTTTTAGAACGTAGATAAGCAGTGCCATCAAATCAACTGCTGTCTCTGAAATTGCCATTCAGCAGAAGCAAACTAGAAAGTGCCTCCATCTGCTCATAGTTGAAATAAGCATCCTCGGACCTGTGTCCAGTCTGTAGTGCAAGCCAGGAAATAGCCTCTTTGGACATATTTTAGTTAGTCTGCCAAAGAGAAACCAGCTCCTCTTCCTTGAGAGAGCTTTCTTTAGCGCAGGACAAGGCTAGCAGGTCATCGTTCTATCTGACAGTGTCACTCCTTCCACCAGGCAATTAGAAGATTCTAAGATCACAGCTGCCCTTTGCTGGGAAAGATACAGCAGCAGTTAAAGAGGAGGCCAAAGGTGGAAGAATTCCTGCCCATCAGCTCTATTTTACTCTCGCATTAACTGTATTTATAAAAGGCAGATCATGTGGGCTAGAAAATCTGATTTCAGGTTTCATTTCTGACAATGTCTCCAAGGAAGCTTATTGCCTGTGGCTACTGTCTCTGTCTGTGGGGGACAGATCACATTGTGTGTCAGCAGTTATGACAGGAAAGCAGCAAAATCACCACCTCTAATGAGGTAACATCCCCAGTGCCAATCCTGGTACAATGTCTTTTATTTAAAAAGACCCAGGCCTAGATCCTGTCCCTATCATGCAGTTACAGCACTGGGCAGAGTGGGCACTTTACCTGCCTAACGCTTCATCTAATACGTTCTTGTTCTAGTCCCTGTTCATCTGATGGAGATTTACAATCATGGAAACTGCCTGGAGGGTCTATACCATGTAATGATGGTCCCTGCAAGGAAACCCCAGTACAGTAGGGTGAACATGACCCTGTAGTACTCAGAGTTCCTGTTCCCAGCGCTACAGTGAAATTGTTCTAAACATCATTTCTACTTGATTTCTTCTGAATCAGTCTGTAACTTTAAACACGAAGGTGGTGTCGTCATAAAGCCAGTAACAGAAGAATAGTTCGAGACCCCAGAGGTATCTATGAGGCTGAATACAAAGTGGCAGAAACACCCAACAAGAACCAATCTCAACCCAGAATGACCATCAGAAACCCCTCTTTAGGTATGGATTCTCTTGTGTTGTATCAAGTGCCACCTGTGTCTGTTTTTGTCATCCGACCTATTGGCAAGAATGTCAGAGTCACAAAACCCTGATTCTTGGCCCCCTAGAAGAGTCTTGGTACAGAATCCCTGTATTAATTGCACTGAAAACGTCTTGCTGCCTGCACACCGTGCATTTATTGGCCTCTTTTGATGGCCAAAAGAAACAGCTCTTCCAGGGAGCTGCGACTAGGCTCCGACAGCCAGATCCAAGGAGACAGGAATGCAAGTTTCTGCAAAATATCCCTGGGAGTAGGTGAATTCACTGAGCTGTAAATTTGAAGCTGAAAATTGCCAACCATTCTAGTAAAGAAGCAATATTTGGACAAGCATCAGAAAATATACTCTCAGCATGATTTAGCATTTCGTCTGTTATCTAATGATAATCAAACTCTTAAATGGGAAGCACTTCCTATAAAGGAAGGTTTTGCAATCAGACTCTTCCTGCACAGTCCTACATGCAGTAGCTGCTACCACCGTTCCATGCATTATGTAATGAATCAAGTCTCATGCTAGAATCAATGCTCACTGATCAGAGGACGCAGCCGGACACCCACTCTGCAGTTCTTGCTGGATTCCTATCATCCAGCTCTCTGCTTCCCATCAGAATCCAAGTCTTGTGAAAGGCAGCCCATTATATGTAGCTGAAATGTACCTTGTTACAAGGGAAGGGTGCTCTGAAGTCCTCGGCGCAATGATTAGTTTCCCTGAACTGTAAAATCCACTTGGAAACAAGCAGTGATCCCCATTTCACAATAAGAAACTCTGTCCTGTTTGCAGGGCGAGCAGCTGGAGCAGAGTGGAGTGGCCTAGGCTGCCTGTGACATCAATTGGCCTAAATATATCCAGTGCAAGGGAACTGTGCCCTGGAGAGTTCTTTGAAATTCTGATAAAAATAGTGGCAGACCAACAGGCTGCTCCGGGGGGCCTCAGCTGAAACCAATCACTCAGGTGAGCCCGGCCGAAAGGCAGGCGGTTTGTTTGGAGCGCTACGTGGGCTGGTGTTGGCACTGAGCAGAGGGCAGAGAGAGGACCTGAAAGCTTGCTCCTGGGACAGCCCCAGAGCAGCTGATCAACCAGGTGAGTGAGCGAATTGCTGTCAAGATCACGGAGAACAGCCTGGGGCTCTTCATCTTCACCATGCTGTGAGGGGGGCCCGGGGGGTCCCCTGCATTTCATGGGTGGCCAGGGTGCAGCACGGGCAGGCTGGAGGAAGTTGGTGGCTGCAGCCACAGTTTTTTTGCATCGCAGCCTGGTGCCCCCGTTAACCACACTGCATGCAGTGACAAGTGCAAAGGGAAGGGGTTTGTCTGTGCTCAAGCTAACTCTAGACAGAGACAGTAAAGAGTCCCCCAGAGAGGCTGATGCTGTGAGAAGTGACTCCACGAGAGACATTAATGGCACCTTGTCAATAACTGCAGGGGCGTCCGCAGTCGCTGAGCCACCAGGAACCAAACAAGGAGCGTTGCTGGTTTCTCAAGGCGTGGCCCTTGCTGTTTGTGTGTGAGTGGCAATGGCAGCACTGTACGAGGGCCATACGGGGCCTCCCACATGAATATCAGTACGGTGAGGAGACCTCCAGGTAGGCAGGATATTTCGGTAGCTGGGAGGCAGAGTGCTCTTGCAGTTGGAGCCCAGCAATGGAGCCAGGAGGCCTGGCCTCTAAAGCTGGCTTGGCAAGGTACTCTGGGTGACCTTTGGGTCACTTCCTCTCTCTGTGCCTCAGTTCTGCAGCTGTGAAATGGGGACAGCGGGGTTCCAAGAAGTGATTAAGGAACCGTGAGAGCTTTGGATAAGAGGGGATCGATATTATCATGCCGGATAACTATACACATCAGCCTCTGTCACCTCATCCTCCAATAGCCACTAGTTACAATGAAAGTCCTTTCAGTTATTCCAGATGATTTGTTGCACCCCATGACAGGCACCAGTTACGGTCTGAAATCAACAGTGCTGGGCTCATAGTTTGTATGGATTAGAACAGGGAAGGCTCCTATTTTGTCAGTGATTATTGTAATGGAGGAAATTCTTGGGAACACATTGCTTTCCTCCCAGACTTTTTTGCGATTTTAATGTTGTGGGATTTACCCATATGCTAAGGATGGCATTGGTCATGAAGGGATAAATGCTGTCTGTCTTATGTCACTCACCAGTGTTTGCAAGGAGAAGGTGGTGTGTATGTGGAGGAATTTCTGGCAGTTCTTCATGAAAGCTGCTGTTAAACTAATCACTTGTCTGTTGACCTGCTTTAGCCCTCACCCCTTGCTTTGCAGTAAGGATGAACCCACCTTTATGAGTCTATCATATCCGGCCAGACTGGATCTCCTGCAAAACACAGACATGCAGCTCCCCTTGTGCTCCAAATCCCGGTTTCCAGGAATTGCCAATTCAAGTCACTGTGCCTATTCCTGACATTAATCAGCACAGCTGTTATGCATTGTCCCTAGGACACCTCTCATTATGACAAAGTCAAGGGCAGCTCATTGGAAAGGTGACGCTACAAGGAAGCATCAGAGCATTTCAGACCAATGCACTGGGCTGGGTTTTAAATTAAAATAAACAGCCGTCTGTGGCAGGAATAACAAGGGGTGCTGCAGGTCAGGAATGAGGTACTCTGGCAGAGCCAGGCGTGGGAAATTTGCACGGTGCTTGCTCACAATACACTTGCTTCAAAGGCTTGCTGTGAGGCTGTTCCTTTCAGGAGCACTAACCTCTAAGACGTGCTGGTCCCTTAATGCCAATGTAGGAATAGAACTGGTGTGTTTGAATGGTAATTCCACAGTCACAACAGTCTCCAATGTGCTTGGCATGCTGCCCTCTCTCAGCTTTGTATTTGATATACCGTGATGGCTTGTTACTCTGTAGGTTGTTTGCCTCTTCCAGGATCACGTATTGATTATCCAATCGTTCTGTGCATGGGTAGTCTTTCGGGGGTGTGTGTGTGATTTTTTCAAAATTTAACAAACCAGATATTCCAAACCAACTCATGAAGGTACTGTGGACAGAGGCTGCTCCCTGTGAGTCTGATCACTGATCCTGATCAGGGAGTCTGTGACTTCTCCCTGAACGTGGAAGGACTGGTGACTTGGTGTGAGAGAGATTTACCCCATGTACAAATACATCCCATACCAACCTCTTCAAAAGACAACTGTTACAAGGCACCTTTAGTGCCCATCCCCAGAAAGTCTAAGTGATTTTGGAAGAACGTCACCAGATGGCACCACTAGGCTTACTGCCTGCTGGAGCCGGCCAGCTGGGGAAGCAGCGAGGGTGGACTTACTCCATGCTGCACAGCAGTGTCTATATTTCTGATCAGACTACGACTGTTGTCCTGAAATCAAGAAGGCAGCTGGAAGAATGACACGGGATGGCTCAGTGTTTAAAAGTCTATCCCAAATAGCCCAACAAACTATGCCTCCAATATCTGACATTCCAGTTTCTTCCACCGTTTAATCTAGACTATGTTTATAACAGATCATGCCTCTAAGTACATGTTCAGATGTGTACAGGACTGCTCAGTCCTTTGAAAATACAACTTCACGTTGTTGTTGTTTCTCTGGTAAATTGCAGTGTGAGAGTCCTGCGTGAAGGTGGATCTCCTTTAGTTTGTAGGGATAACTTCAAATTAGATTTAATTGAAAGAAACCCCCCTGAAATGTTTAAAGAGAACTCACTTTCTGCCTCCATCCCTGCTCTGACATGCTCCTGTGAGATTTCCAGCCCCAAAGTACCAGTGTTTAGTGATGCTTCTCCAGACCTCAGTGCTTCGCCCATCACTGAGAAAGTGGTGCTGGATTCTGCTGGCTCTGTTTTAGTACGGTGCTCAGATGCATAGGTGAAATTAGATATGACACAAATGGCCAGGATTCACTCCTGAGAGATGGCAGAGTAGAAGCTCAGTGTTAGCATCCCATGGACATTGACCACGCTCTTCTGGCCAAGATTCACCACCAGTGCTGCGCTACACAGCCACCTGGGCACCTTTTTTGGCTTATCTGCATTTTGTGTGAGCCACAGGTTAGAATTGCTACTTTCTTTCCAGCATATAAATCCTAAATTAGTATTTATCCTCCAAATCTTATTCTAAATATCAGAGGTTCCTGGAGACTGTCATTTCCCTCTCCCTCCCTGAGGATGTAGCTGAGAAATGGAGCATCTTACATGTTTCCATTGCTGATCCCTGGTCCAATGCCACCTCCACTCACCACCACAGACCGGCGCGGATTCAGCAGCAACAGTGGCTCCAAGCAATGGGCAAACTCCGTCCTGTATTCGGTGTTTATCTGCAGGGGGCCAAAAGGAGACCGATTAGAACATCTGGTAGGCAGGCATACCCAGCTGGATTCTGTTCCTTCAGTGAATAGTCTCTTGCTCAGATACTATAAAATGCAGTGGGCTTCAAGACAGAGACAGCCCCTGAACTCGTCAGTATAGGACACTATGTTCTGTCTGAGAACCAACCTATTCTACCCTTTGTTTGCTGGGGGAGGTGTTTTTCCTTGCAAGGAAGAATGAAACATGCTTTGGGAACAGGAAATAACCATCCAGTCTAACGTGCTGTCTTGGCTTATCCCTTGGGCAGCGATTTTGCTGCCAGGTTGCTTGTGTAAATGATGGGCATGCTGAAAGCACTGTGGACTTGAGGCAGCGTGAAGCTGGGGAAGTAGCAGCAGTAACTCCGGTGTCTTAGACATTTGGAGGTGAACTGGAGGCAGGTTCAGGACAGAGCCCCAAAACCGCCATGAGAGGGTTGTATTAAATTCCAGAACATGGGACTCAAGAGACAATGGAGACTGTGAGTTGGGAGGAAAGGGTTTACCTTGCTAGTCTGCGTAGGTCTCAACCGATGTGGAAGTTTGACTATTTTCTGGAGCCTCTCCATCAGTTGCTGAAATTAAGCAGAGTATTTTATGTTACAGCTTTCAGCTGCATGCCTTTTTGCCACGGTCCTGGACACGCTTCCCAATACTGGCCAAGCTTTCAGACGTGATGGGAGACCACATCTTCCTGTGTGCACCCAAGAGCGCTTGTGAAGCTACAAGGTGGATGGTGAAGGGCTTTTTGCTCAGCTCCACAAAAGAGGGGTAAGTAAATGTTTCCAGGGCCTTGGTGCAGTGACAGGTGCATGTGTCTGCGCTTCTGAGTCTCTCTGGCCTGGAAGTCTGGTATAGACAGGTGATGGCTTCTGACTTTGCTTTATTTCTGCTTCCTCGCTCAGCTGACACCAAAGTGCAGAGAGTGCGAAAATAACCCCCAAAGTATGAACCAGTGAGCCAAGAGTTTTCCCACCTCAGGTTGGTCAGTGAATTTGGGGCAAAAGGCTGGGTACTTTCTTTACTCAGCTCATCCCTTGCTTCCTGGTGAGACACATGGCTCTGGATCTACCTGGAAGCCAGCTGCTAGTGTGCGTTCCGGTCTTGCAATGTACTTACGTATCCCAAATCCAGGAATTCGGCTTTGTTCGCAGAGCTCAAAAAAGCAGAACAGGTGACCAGATGGACCTAGACATAATGACAAGCAACAGTGCTATTAATCGCATCTGCTGCAGCAACCCCCAGGTCTGGAGGGCGTGGGCACCTACAAATGGGCTGTTCTCACTCATGGGGGAGTTCCCATTCCAGGTATAAGCAGTAAGTGCTAACCCAGCAAATATCACTGCCGCAGAGACAGTGAGGAGCCTGGCAGGGCCAGATGGAAAATCCGCACTGCCTGAGGACACAAAACAAAAGCCCTATGTGCAACAGAGCCACCCTTCCTCTGGGAATGACGCTGCACAGAATCCGCCACTCAGAGGGACAGATCCCGGGAGATACTGAACACCTGCCATTCATTGACGTGAATGGGTCGGATCCTGCTCCTCTGAACTCACAGGAACCTAACTGGGCCCAATGGGAGCTACAGCTGCTCAGCACCACTCCGGTTTTGGCTCAGTTTCCCTGCTCCAGTGTCACTGTTTGTTTTCTGGGAAAACCGTTTCCAGGAGTGAAGTGGTCTGTGAACGCATGGCCTTGCCAACAGATTGGCAAACACCCACCATGTTCACCAACCTCCCAGCATGGAGCTACATGAAGGTTTCTAACAATTCTGGTCTAGCCCTACTTGAGACCTACTGCAGAACAGCAGGCAAACATGGTTGCAATTCCAAGGCCACGTAACCAACTCTTCGATTAGATGGCAGTTTTCTTTTCCTGGGGACTATCATGGAGTTGCTTCACTATTTCAAAGGGCCAGAGAATCCTATGTATTGACCTAACTCATCTGTAATTCAGCCATGAGCGTAGCAGGGAGCGAGAGGACAGGATAACTGAGTCTTGAAAGGGTCGCCTGAGATGGTGCATATGTTGCAGGAGGAGCATAGCCTGGTGTGTGCGGAGACTCTGCATGTGCTTACCTGCAGGGTGGGCAGCAGGGAGGCCAGGTGGGAGAGTTGCTCCTTAAATGCCTTTTCCTTCTCTTCATACTGGCTGGAAGTTACAGGGGAAAAAACCATTTCACTTCAGCTTAGAGACCAGACTGACCAGAGTTTAACTGGTAGGACTGGAGTAATTTATACATTATTATTAATTATTATTACTGCAAAAAAAATAAATCTGGTACATCTCACACCTCACATAGTGGCTGTGTAGGAAGGGAACCTGATAGTATTTTACTGGGAAATACCCTTGACCTATCTGGGGCTCTTGCAGGTCACTAGGTAATTACACTTCACCAAGCTTGGGATCATTATTCTATAACCTGGGCTGTGGATGAGAAGACTGGAAAACCCCTGCAGTAAGCTGGTGCTGGCTAATACGCTGCACTTGCCATGTTGTTTAATGGTCAGATGCTGACTAAGAGGTGAGTGTCCTGAAACTTGGTGTTACTCATTTTTATTAATATTAAAATATTTCACAGTCATAAGGACATTTGTGTTCCAGGCAAATATTTTTTCCAGGTTCAAACTGGGATCTAAGTTATTGCAGCTGGAGGTAAGAGCTACGTCCCAGTCAACTAATGTGCACCTGCTTCCGGTGGAGCTAGCGTGTCGCTGTCCCCTCTGCTGGGGGAGCTGCCTTTGCTGAGGCTCAGCACGCAAAATGGAGCTGCTGAAATCTTTGTAACTTTGAAAAAATATTTACGAAAAAGAAGGGGGGGAAGGAGTAAACCCTGTAATTGTCCACTGCCGAACTATAAACCAGGTGCAGGAGTCACCACATCACTGTCTTGTGGAGCTGCCACCCTGCTCGCAGGCCAGCGGATGTCCAACCTGCATCCAGGACAGTGGGCCTAGATGGAAGGGCTGGGGCAGGACTGTGCAGGTGGGATGAGAGGTGCTCACTAATATTAGCTCCCGCAACTTTTATGCTCGTAGTCAGTAATAAAAACGTTGACACTAGAGGGCGCCTTGCTCTGTCAGCTATAGGTAAGATCTGCCATTTAAAGCGTCCAGTAAAATGGGGCGGGGGAGAATATGTGTGTGTGTGTGTGTGTGAGAGAGAGAGAGAGAGAAATCAGTAAGGCAGACACAAATGCTGACAGCTGGCTCTTTGTCTGGGAGGAGAACAAAAACACTCTCAACAACTTATTGAAGATGATCACAGTGGCCTTGATCCTGCCTCCATTCAGTGCAATAGACGTTCTTGCCACTGAACGGAAAGGGGCAGGGTAGGGTGTGGACTTTTGCAAACGTGTCCACTCTTCTTCACACGCTTGCCAGTTCAGGTTCCAGCCTCTTCCTGAAAGCAGAGCAGCAACCCAGAGGATCCTCCACTCTGCTCTCGCTGATCGGAATCAAGGCATCAGCTTTTCCAGGGACAGGCTCAAATGCTAATCTTGGCAGGTGTGTGAAGGAGGAGTTGACTCTTTCTGTTAAATGCAAATGTATCTGTTGCTCTGCCCTCTGCATGTGGATTCCGTTACTGAATTGGGATATTGGGGTTTTTGCAGAAGCCTTTTATAGCTCCCCTTTAAAACATGGCCGTCTCTTTAGTCTGTTACATATCCCATCCCAATAGTAATAAATTGTGAATGTGATAACCCACTGAGTCTGGGTTGGCCTTACCTCTGAACGGCTTTCAGAAGCATCTTTTTCCTTTCTGCTAGTTTCTCCTGCAAAAGGTAGAAATGATCAAACATTCCCATAGCTAGAGGCTGCAGTTTACAACTCCCGACACTGCGAGCAAAGAACCTTGCTGCTCTTGATTCCAAAGGCTTTGCTGAGCTTTCCCCCATGTCCACTCAGCCGTGAAATGAGGTAGATCAAAATGCTCTTCTGCATGGGGAAAATAGATGGGGAGAAGCTGATTCTCCTCTGACTTATCCCACTGTCAATCAGGGTAACTCCACTGATGTCAATAGCTACACCAGTGTGAGCAAGAGGAGAATCCGGGCAGTTGGATCATTCCTTTGCTCTGATTTGGCGAAGATCTGAAGCCTTTGATTTCCCCTTATGTGGGTGCACTGTTACTGCAGTAACACCCCAAAGCAGTGTGCTGTAATTAACCCCATTGCTGTCTGGACAGCCCCACAGAGAAGGTCCAGTTGGTGGCTGTGCCAAGCCCCTCCGTACCTGCATGCTACTGAAGAGCGAGTTGATGGACGTCTTCTCCTCATCTGCACTGTTGCGCACCTCCTCAATCATGGCTTTGAGGAGGACAATGGCCTCTCGCGTGGACGTCTGGAGCTCTTTCACAGCCTAGGAGGAAAGGCAGCAGGGTCAGCTGGAGAGTCAGTTGCAAACAAGACTGACGCGTCCAGGACATGTGTCATGGGCCTGGGCATGGTCCACTCCCCAAGGCAATGACGTTTTACTGAAGCACGATTTACTCCAATGCTGATGAGAGCAGGAGCAGCCCTCCCAGTGCCGTTCCCTCGCCACAGTAATTTTGATGATAAACATCAACAGACTAAAACTCGGAACGCATCTCTCAATGCTACCCACCATCACAGCCTGGTCGAGCTTCTCGCAGCCTTGCATGTACGCAGTCTCAATGTCAATGCAGTGGGCTCGGCTTTCTCTGAAAGAGGCAGAGACCTGGGAATTAGGATCAGCCATAACCTGCAAACCACCCTTCCTTATCTCCTTTAGTCTGACCAGCCAGGGCTATTGATGTACGGCAGTTAACAATGACCCTCTGCTCCCGTGTGGTCTGGGGCAGCAAGATACTTGAACCTGAGTCTCTTGCAGCAGCGTGGGAACAATGAATGTGGCCCCCTCCCGCCCATCTATCAGCTGTCTGATAGACACACGCACAGTCCAGGGCGCTCAGATCATATGCTGATTACTGACTGTTGACCCCAAAGTAGAATGTCTCTCTGCTCTGACTTCCCCGTCTCCCCGCCAGGAACTCTTGTTACTCTGAATGCTGCTCTCGGCTCCCCTTCCCATCACTTTTTAGACCAGTTGATGACGCTGGTTTCAGCCTGCTTATGTAATGCTGCTGCTACTTTCTGGACTCTTTGCCCTCCCCCCCACCCCCCACTTCAGAAAAACTTCCCCTAGGTCCAGCAACCGCTGTTGTTTTAGAATAGCTCTAACTCCAACTAGTGGGGCTCACTGCTCAAGTTGGGAAGTAGTTTCTCTCTCTCTCTCTCAGGCCACTCCTATTAAATGTGTCTGTGACTTTCCATTCATGTTCTCCCTTTCCTGGGCATCCCAAGCTCCAGCTCCTTAAGGCCCTGTCCACTCTGGGGCTGGCACCATGATGGCAGCAGCCATGTCTGATAGTCACCTCTGCAGACAAGGTACTGTGTCCATTCTCTCTCAGGCTTAGCCATCGTGTCCTCGCTGCAGCACCTAAATGCTGCCATCGTGCAGCTCCTCTCTCATGCAGTTTTTCTGCAGCCTCCATGGAACATAATGTCCAGGGCTTAGGGAGGAATTTGAAAAGCTAGACCCACAAAGGGTGAGTGCAGGGTAAGGCTGCTCCGTCTGCAAAGGGCTGGGTGAGGGGCGGGGAGCCAGCAACTCTGCTACTTACACCTGCATGTCCCGGAAACAGTTAATGCAGAGCATGGATTTTTTCTCTGTTGAAAACATGATGTAAGGTTCCTCATGAAGAGCTGGGAACAAACAAATGCATCCCAGAGTTAAACAAGCTCCCTAAAGAGAGCACAGCTCGGTCCTTAGGGAAGAGGATATGCAATAGGTGAGCTGGGTCCACCCCTCTGAGGCTGGAGGTGTCACTTCCTACCAGGTTTCTGAGGAGCTCTCACTTGTGACAGCTCTGCCATCTGACCGTAAATGATGCCTCCCAGCTCCAGTCTTGCTGCCTGCTCTGTTCAGACAACACCACTTTGACTTGCAGGCTTTCCGGCTGAGCAGCCCGTGGTTCTGGCTGGTGGGACCAACTGGAGAAGGCTACATGCAGGTTACTGCTCGAGGGTGTAGCCCTTTTAATAAACACTTATATAAGAAGAGGAGGACTTGTGGCACCTTAGAGACTAACAAATTTATTTGAGCATAAGCTTTCGTGAGCTACAGCTCACTTCATCGGATGCGTCTTTCCTTTGGCATCTTTGTTTTCATAATGGTTTGGAGGAACCTGCAGTCTGTAGCCTCTCCTGTCTTGAAGGTGGAGAAGATACTGACTGTACTTGTCCAACTTGCGTATGCATGGCAGAACAATGCATCCGATGAAGTGAGCTGTAGCTCACGAAAGCTTATGCTCAAATAAATTTGTTAGTCTCTAAGGTGCCACAAGTCGTCCTGTTCTTTTTGCGGATACAGACTAACACAGCTGCTACTCTGAAACTTTCCTTCTATGCACACCTTGCAGGTAGCTGTTCCTGGGAACGCTGGCTGCCGTCTGTGTTTACACCTGAATCCTTTGTACAGAAGGTGCAATCTGCACAGTATGTGCCATTTGTTAGCCAGGCACAGTGTTGCTTCACGAAGAAGCTGGTGAGTAACTGCCTTCATTTGCTAACTGCACCTTCACCATGCAAACTGATGGGGAAAATAATGAGCAGATCCGGACTGCACACCATTCCTGGGGAGACAGCCAGTTACTGGGCTTTGCACCCCGCACGGGGCAGGAACGGAGTACACAGCTTCTGGTCTGTGGTTGCAGCTCAGAGAGGAGAGACCCTGGATTCAGCTGGGAAAGTGATGCTGATAGGCCAGTGTTAATCCTCCTGCGCTCCCTGTGAAAACTCTGGCCTGTGTGTAATTGCCCAGGTGGAGCAGGGATGTACTCACAGCATTTCTTGTGGATGTCTTTAGTGCGTTTAGTCAAGGAGACAATCTCGTGGCGAGAGAACATCTTGGCTTTGTGGGTCTCTTCACGGCACTTGCTGCAGAGGGGCTGGTTACAAGTGTTGCAGAAATACATGGTGTCCATTTCCTGATGGGGAAACGCAGAACAAACCCCAAAGAGGGTTGAACACCTGAGCTCTCATCAGTGCAATTAGAAATGGCTTTTCTCAGCTGAGGGGGCATCTGTCTCTGAGCCAGAAACTGTACCGTGGCCAAGTGCAGGGTCCAGGACGAACAGGGCAGGTGTCGGCTTTGTGGTTAGCACTTGAGGAGTGTCACTGCCCTGGTCAGGCTTCCCCTGTTGGACCCTCACCAGGGTCCTACCATGCTGGACTCATGTGCTAAGCCTCAATTGGTCTGGGTAGGATCCAACACTGTCTGGCTTTGGCCTCTCCGGCCCACTTCCTGGGCATAGGCCCTGTCTGTTACCCCTTTACAGAAGTGGGACTTCATGGGTCAGCTGCCCCTGGCCGCTCGGACCAGCGCTGGCTCCCCTTTCCCCAGTGGCATAAGCACACCCCTTCTCAGAGCTCCACCTCGTGGGCAATGTGGTTGACTGTTTATCTCTCCAGGGACACGTGACAGAGAAGCACACACCACACAGGCTTTGCAAAGGTTTCTAACACAATTACTCTTCACTGTAGACAGCACAAGAGTTGTACAGAATCTAGGTAAAACCCATAAAACAGCTGCATGCCCTTCTCTGCCTCAGTTTCCTCCCCACTCATGAGCATTCTTTGGGGTTTGGTCGAAGTCCTGGAATCTGTCCAGGAACCCCCACCTGCACATGGCTTCTCTGAATTATCACGTCTCTCTCTCTCCTGCAGCCAGCTTTGTTCTGCCGTCTTCCCCTATCCCCCCGCCCCCCCGGCCCCCAAATGGCTTGTGAGACCCTGCCTTTTATAACTTCCACTCCTCTTTGTCAGGTGACCCCCGCCCCATCAGCCTTGTCAAGTGATCAAAGTTCCCCACCCAGTGATCCGTTGGCTTAGTTACCTGATCACCTGGGCAGACTGGTTCTTCTGAGGGATAGCCAACCTTTGTCCTACAATGCTTCCATTTGACTAGAGGATCATCAAGGTTTGATGACCCTCCTTGATTAGCCCTGTATCACTGCCTTGGAATTTCAGTCTAAAAGGGAGGTAAAAGGACAGCAGAGAGCCCAGACCAGCCTTGCAATAACAATGGCATGTGTAGTTTGAAATAGATACACCCAAAGTTGAAACTAGACGGATTCCTCAAACTAAAGGAGTACTTGTGGCACCTTAGAGACTAACCAGTTTATTTGAGCATGAGCTTTCGTGAGCTACAGCTCACTTCATCGGATGCATAGCATATCGTGGAAACTGCAGAAGACATTATATACACACAGAGACCATGAAACAAAACTTCCTCCCACCCCACTGTCCTGCTGGTAACAGCTTATCTAAATGGCCCTCCCTGATGATCACTTTAGATAAGCTGTTACCAGCAGGACAGTGGGGTGGGAGGAAGTTTTGTTTCATGGTCTCTGTGTGTATATAATGTCTTCTGCAGTTTCCACGATATGCTATGCATCCGATGAAGTGAGCTGTAGCTCACGAAAGCTCATGCTCAAATAAACTGGTTAGTCTCTAAGGTGCCACAAGTACTCCTTTTCTTTTTTCTTTTTACGAATACAGACTAACACGGCTGTTACTCTGAATTCCTCAAACTGTCGCATCAAGGTATTTGCATCTCTCACAGCAGTGCAGCAGGAGAGGCAGCATCTGGGGAGGGGGGAGGAGATGAACAGAAGCAATTAAAGAAAAGGTAAAATGGGAGAGTCTGTGACCCGCGCTCTGAAATCCAATGGCTGCTAACCCTCTGTTAGCACAGGGACAGCAGGTAAGCGCAAGCACGTGGCTGAGCTCTGCCACTCCTGAGGCCAACTGAGATAAACTAGCCTAGACCTCAGTCTGGCCATCTGGAGTCCAGGAACGGGAGGTGGGAGTAAACTGGAGGGAATGATTCGGCAAGGCCCTTACCTCCTCACCTGGTGGGTTCCTTTCCAGCCGTCACAGGTCCCTGTGCTGGGGGAAGAGCGTAACCTCCCCCAGGCAGCTGGCCTGCTGCCAGGTCCTGCAGCAGAGTCAGCACCACGGGTCTGACACTGCAGCACATGCTCAGGGAAAGAAACCAGACAGCCCAAATCCAGCCTTGAGACCTCAGTGCAACAGCAAGAGGGCAGGAGCAAACAAGTGGGGAGGGACACACCCACAGGGCTGCAGAGAGGCTGGGAAAGAGACAGGCCATAGGGCTGCCCTGGCTTTTTCCTACAGCACCAGCGTTGCTGGTGGGATAGCTTCTTATCCTTGGAGTAACCTTTGGAACCGGGAATCTCCTTGGAGCTCTTTGCTATCTCAGCCACACTTTCCATTATCTGACTTTCACTTGCCTTGGTCTCTAAGGGGAGGACTGAGATGACAAAGCTGCCACGGGCAGGGAAATGTATTTCCATTCATTCCAGAATAACTAAGTACCTGCCACTTGTGAGTTCTGGTGCCATTTATCCCTTATTAAGTGTGTTTCTGAGATGCCCATTGCTGCAGTACCTACACGCGCTTTATGTCGCTTGTTATAAGCAGAAACGTCTCAAGTACAGGGAGCAAATACCACATGACGCGCTGGCTGCAGCCCAACTTTAAAGGCCCACAACACAGGAAACCTCACCGGACGGCTAGGGGCGCCGCAGCTGGGAGCGAGTCAAAACCCTGGTCTGAGAGGTGGTGAGTGTTTTTAGTACAGCCATGTTTCTCTGACCTGGCAAAACATGTCGATCCGTGACTCGTGCTTTTTGGTTCCGCGCAGACAGAAAGTAACAAGGGAAGGATGGAGGGAACAGAACAGAACCTCTCTGCTGCTTTCGCCCTTTAGCTTAACTGAGCACATGCTTGGACAGATAACCCCTAAGCGTAGCGCTATCTTATGAGAAATTGCAGGGCAGCGTGTTTTTTTTCTCTCTCTGCCTAATCCTTTTGGACATATATTTTTGTCTGGCTAGTGCAGGGGACTGGGAGAAGAAAAGGCCTTTCCTTTCCAGCTCCCTGCTATGATCTGGTCTAGGCCGGGAATGCCAGCTGCTGGGTATGAAGGCGGGAGGTAGTCTCTGTACAGTTCTGAGCAGATAGGTGTCCATATCACATAAAATCCCACGGCCACGAATGGCACTGATTGGCCTCTTTGTTGGCAGTCTCAGCAGAGAGGCCGAGGACTGAATGGTCGATTGGAACTGCACAGTTCTCTCATCCACACCAGGGCTAAGGAGATTGGCAGGATGGCACAGAACCCTTTACATAAGAACAGCCAGACTGGGTCAGACCAAGGGTCCATCTAGCCCAGTGTCTTGTCTTCTGACAGTGGCCAATGCCAGGTGCTTCTGAGAGAATGAACAGAATGGAGCAATTATCATATGCTGATATGAGATGGCCTGTAGTCCGGTCCTTGCTTCTGGCAGTTAAAGACTTAGGACCCCCAGAGCATGGGGTTGCGTTCCTGACCACCTTGGTTAATAGCCATTGATGGATGTATCCTCCATGAACTGATCTAGTTCTTTTTTTGGACCCAGTTGTAGTTTTGGCCTTCACAACATCCCCTGTAACAAGTTCCACAGGCTGACTGGCATTGTGTGAAGAAATACTTCTTTATGTTTGTTTTAATCCTGCCACCTATTAATTTAATCAGGTGACCACTGGTTCTTGTGTTATGTGAAGGGGTAACTAACACTTCCTTGTTCTCTTTCTCCACACCCGTCATGATTTAATAGCCCTCTGTCATATCGTCCCTCAGTCATCGTACTACCAAGATGAGAAGTCCTAGTCTTTTTAATCCCTCCTCATATGGGAGATGTTTCATACCCCTCATCATTTTTGTTGCCCTTCTCGGTAACTTTTCCAATTCTAATATAACACTTTTTGAGATGGGGCAACCAGCATGCATGCAGTATTCAAGGTGTGGGCATACCCTAGATTTATATGGTGGCATTATGATATTTTCTGTTTTATCTATCCCTACCCTAATGGTTCGTAACAGTCTGTTCGCTTTTTTTGACTGCTGCTGCACATTGAGCAGATGTTTTCAGAGAACTCCCCACAATGACTCCAAGATCTCTTCCTTGAGTGCTAACAGCTAATTTAGACCCCATCATTTTGCATATAGAGTTGGGATTATGTTTTCCATTGTGTATTACTTTGCATTTATCAACACTGAATTTTATCTGCCATTTTGTTGCCCAGTAACTCTGTTTTGTGAGATCCTTTTGCAACTTTTCACAGTTAGCTTTGGACTTAACTTTCTTGGGTAATTTTGAATTGTCTGCAAATTTTGCCACATCACCGTTTATCCTTTTTCCAGATCATTTATGAATATGTCAAACAACACTGGTCCCAGTACAGACCCCTGGGGGACACCACTATTTACCTCTCTTCAGTCTGAAAACTGACTATTTATTCCTACCTCTTGTTTCCCATCTTTTAACCAGTTACTAATCCATATGCCATGCTGTACTTACTCCTAGGCTGGTTGCGGCTTGGCTTTAGAATGTGATGCTAACACTGTTCAAGACCCAAACACAGTCTACTCGGGAAGATGATAAAAGGACCCTCCAAGCAACAAGGATGTGGCTGGAAAAACTCAGCTGTTCTGAATAACAGACCATTCGCATAGGCACCTAAATATGTATGTGAGGCCTAAATTTGGAAGTGTTGGCCATAGCCCGGAAGGACTTTGGGGAGGGGCTGTGTACTCCTTTGCCTTCTGCAATGTGTGAGGCACAGCGATGGAGCTGGAGACATAACTAGCCACTGTGTCTTACCTGTTTCTTGCACTCCTGGTCACAGTTTGCACACTGAACTTCCTCCTCGCAGTCTGCAGAGCTATCCACCAGGAACTTCAGGAGCCTGTCGACAGGCGGGAGCCCATTGTTTCCTTTCACTATGGACTGATGACTGAGGAGGACAAAACAGACAGGGTTAGGCCCATGAGCCCTGGCAATGGCAAGAAAATATTTCTCTACATTCAAACAACTTAATGTTAAAGGAAAATAACTCTCCTGGGACTGGAGTGAAAAGATACCATGCGATCCTTAATGACCCCAGATATAAGGCAAACTGCAGGGCAGTCACACAGGATCAGACTTTTTTTCCTTTGTGCATCTGGCATTTCTGGACATAAATTGCACTGTTTTCCATAACACAGTTCAGATCTTTGTGTTTTCATCAGAGCTGAATTCTGTCTTGCGACATACTCCATGAGCATTTCCTTTTTGTTGCAAATGTTTTCATTAAGGTACAGCATTTAACAATCTTAATTCTATGCCATGTTTACAGCTCTGGCTCTTCCCAAAGAGCATGCTGAACTCTCTTAAGGTTTGTCAAAACCTCTACATGCCACGTTAGCAGCATGCCACACATTTCTGCTTGGCTCCTAGGAGTTTACAGCATGGGACATGCTGAGAATGGCCATTTAACGTTAGCATTTGCAAATGAACAGCCTGAGTTCCAGGGTCTTTCTAATCAAAACTTTGTGTGATTCATTCCACAGGCTGCTGCAAGGGTCATTTCAGTCTTGGAATAGCCATGCTTGATGAATTCCAGGGTGTGAAATCCTAGTATGTTGCCCCTTCGATACTTTCCTGTTTATGCTGAATCTTTAAATTCAGTTTGCCTGCATGTGGCTCTACCCATTGGCTGTGTCCAGAATATCGACTTCCGGCAAGGAATTGCTCCTGCCTGAAATGGTTCTTTCATTTTCACAAGTTTTGCAGCATTTGTTTAGCACTGGACATTGCTGCCCAGATTCCCTTAGCTACTGCGAGCGTCTAATTGCGGAGAGAAAGGAGCAGACTAATAGTGCGACATCTGAATAATCTCGCGGAGCAAGAATAATCCAGAATGGGAATATTAACAACATCAAAATAAGCCATGCGGTGACTTCCTCAGAAAGGAGCTTTAACCAATGGGAAGCAGGTGACCATGGAAGCCCCTCCCCTAACAACCCTCCAAACAGCTTTCCCAAAATAACAGTAAACAGAATTCCGAGAGGACAGAAATTGTCCAAAGCCAAAATCCCTGCATGAAATCCCTCTCGGACAATGCCTGAGCCCCTCACATATACACACACAGGCTTTGTTGAAACCCTTAAAAGCAAGAGTGCCGCATTAAAAGTAATCAAATAATGTTAGTGAAATACTTCCAATTTGGGTGAACGCATGATTAGTCTGAGTGAAAGGTCAGAAAAGCTGTGCCAGAATTCAAGCACCTTCTGTAAGGGCCAGGGCTAACCTCCCCTGGCATTGACTACACTGACTTGCTTTAGCAAAATAGTTAAAAATGAAGGGTCATCAGTGAAGATATTAGCAGTGCTGACCCTGAGAAATGTCACTCACAGTTAAGCTCAGACTGTACACAATTCCTGGCAAACTGCAGCTCCCCGTGAACGCTAGAGAAAGGAATCACCCTTACATATATTCATCCATTTCCTTTAAAAGCATCGTGGAAATCTTTACTGTAGCCACTTTGACACTTCCAGTAAAACCCAGGACCCAAACAGTATGACGACAGCGCAACCAGACACCAAGCCACGGCCACTTCTTGAGTGTGTGTCTCAAAACGCAGGTTCGCAGAGATGACAGGAACTTTGAAGTCTCATTCCCCTGGACAATGAGCGCGTTGAGTCGGATTGAAATGATGATTCACCCACCAGTCACCTGTGCAGGATTGGGTTTCATCGCTCTGGGCTGCATCTCCCAGCAAACTAATCATGGGACTAAAGGTCTCACTGCAGCTGGCAGTGGTTCATCATTGCCCGGCTTCATCAAACATGGCCACGTTCGGGTGCACCAAGTTACCAATGGAAAAGACCTATTAGCCCAGGAATGTCTTGCAGGGGGCTTGTCTGTTGTCTTTGTCTATTAATATTCTGGCACTGCAAGGCTGTATTTGATGGAGAGAGATGTATTGTACTAATACCAGCCAGATAGCTTACCTCCCAGGCAATTGGTTTGTTCTCCTGCTGCATGGCGGGGCTGCATACAGTGGCATCTTGCATTGCCCGCTGTGCTCTGCAGCCCTCCGAGTACTGGGCATAAAGCACGCGGAGAGACTGAGTTTTAAACCAAATGGAGAATCCTGTGAAAACTGCAGCAGAAATGTGCATGTGTATTATGTTCCAGAGAGAGCGCGAGAGAGAGGTAGCGATCTAGCCCCCAACCAGATGTACTGGAATGCGTTACCTAGGGAGGTGGTGGAATCTCCTTCCTTAAAGGTTTTCAAGGTCAGGCTTGACAAAGCCCTGGCTGGGATGATTTAGTTGGGGATTGGCCCTGCTTTGAGCAGGGGGTTGGACTAGATGACCTTCTGAGGTCCCTTCCAACCCTGATATTCTATGATTTTATGCCCTTGGACTCTGTGTGAGTGGGGAGGGCTGGGCCGAGGACAGGGCTGGAAACACTGGGTAGGGAAAATTTAGAAAGGGTTTGTGTGTATGCTGTGGCATTTTAATGTCCACCTGAATTGATTCCCAGCCCCAGTAACTTCTTGTTACGACAGATCAGGAGGGAATTCGGAGAGTAGTAAAGCAGAATTAAACACTGCGTCTCTCAGTCCCCGTCTCTGTCAAATCCCTAGCAACAGGCAAGCTGTGTGAAGCTGAAAAGGGTTCTGGCCATGACTCCGGTGAGTTTAATTGGGGCAGCTCGGCCCCCAAGACGGGGCTCCTGCTGCGGTAATGCAGGTAAAGTTCTTGTTGCCAGGGCTCGGCTGCTGTGCTGCTTGACAGAGGTAGTTAATAAAACCTGCCTGTTGGGCTGTGGACCACAGGTGAGTCACTTCCCCAGTCCTGCTGTCTTGAGAGCCTGATGCTGACGGCCAGGCCAGTGTTCTCTCCAGAGGCCTGTGCTCTGCAGCCTGCTGGGAGATGGAGAGCGGGTTGGCTGTGAGCACCTGGCTAGGACGTAGCATGTGACAGGTGGGGCACGGGTTAATGGGGTTTTACAGGCTGACAATTGTTTAGCAATTGCAGCCGTAAGCATGAGAATTTGGGTCTGTGTGGGAGTTTGAGGAAAAGGCAGGCCGCTGATGCACAAGAGGGTACCATTAAAAACAGTCCAACAAGATTCAGACTCTGCCTGAGTGAAGGGGACACACTGCATGGCAGCTTCATTGCATCTACAATTCTTCTTCCTTTTCATCTTCACTGGGCAACTTCTGTATAAAGACGAGACCTCTGCATTTCACCCCTGCTGCTCCACCCTTCTACCTTGGGGCTAAAGCACTGAGTCCCTACTAAGCAGACCCATGCCACTGCTGGTCTAATTAAGCAGATGTCATTGCTGTTCACTGCCATTAGGCAGAACTGGCTTCCTGGGAGACATCTGATGGCATCCCAATTAAGGTGCTCACGGCTGACTCTGCAAAAGCTACTAAAAGCCTCCTTCCCCAATGAGACAGTAGCTTATGGATGCATATAATACCTACTGTTCATGCTTGGGGAGAGATCGCATCTTATAATGAGGAGTAGGGAGAAGGGCTATTTAAAAATAACCCAGTGCAGAACACGCACAAGACTTTCTAGTGAGAGAAATGTTATAAACCAGAAAACAAGTGAGAATGTGATCCGATGCCAAATACCTGCTCTGCTCAGAGTCACAGTGTCTGTTTGCTTTGCTGAAATATTAGATTGATGGTGATCGGGGAGGAAGTGATAGCTCATTGGGGCTCCATTCATGCTGCCAAGAGAGTGAGAAATTGCCCTGTTCCCCTCTGCAGTGCTTTGCCAATGACTGTTACTGAGCCTGGCTGCAGAGCTGGGCCCAAGCGCCAGTCAGAGATGTGCAGAATACAGCAGAGCAGGTGAGTCCAGCCGTGTGGGGTATCAAAACCATGAAATCAAATCCTCCCAGAAGTGCAGCTCCTGGGGGATACCTGGGCAGCTGATTGTGGCTATGGAGCCTGGCGTCCCTGACCTACAGCTAGAGCTGAGGCTGTTGCGTGACTTCTGGATAACTTACCTGGGAGAGGGGTCCTGGTTGGAAAACCTGCCCTTCTCCCTCCAGGAGCAAAGGCATCAGCACGGCTCCTCGTCTATTCCCTCCTCTTCCATCTGTCAGTGGCAATGCTGCTGCTCTGGAGCTGGAACATCTGTGCTTTAGTGAACCCCACTCAGAGTTTGCCTGCATCTTCAGGCACCTCAATACTTTGGGAAATCTAGCCCTAGCTTCCTAAAGATAGGGGAGCTCCTGGTGAACTCGGGCATTCTGAAGGGGGCTAATATTAGCAACCCGAACACACTGCCATGGACACCTTAAAAAATGCCCATCCTGCTAATGAAGGGTTCCAGACTGGCAGCTCCGCTGCCTAAAGGCCTCTCTGTATACCCAGCACAGCATGGGGAGTGGGGCAGTTCTAGCTTCCTCGCCAGAGTGCCTCAGCCCTAGCATGCCCCCACCCCCTTGTTTTGTTTTCTACGTACATAGTTGTGTGTAAGGCCTGTGGTCTCTTTGCATTGTCACATTTGCTCCCAAGACTAGAACTGACTTTCCCTAATCTAACAGTGTTCATATTTAGCCCATATCAGTGGGGAGTTTGCATGACAAACTGATTGGAAAGTGCTGTTTTCTGCAGAAAAGAATGAATGTTTACTCCAGCTGATCTGCTTTAATTAAATAATTTAAAAATATGTAATTCCTTGATTTTTTTTATATAAGCTCTGATTTCATGCTAATGATATCTGAACAGCCCCTTCAAAGTGCCTGAGATGCACCCAACAAACAACAGCCAGAGGTGAATACCTAAAAATAACATTTGTTTGGTCTCACTTGGCTCTGAGCAACAGTTCCATTGAACTGCTTTAAGTAGCAACATCCATATGAGTTATTCTAGAAATATAGCCACGCAGTGCCTGGTACTTTGATATTTTCCTTTACTGTTGATGCTTTTGTTGGTTTTGGGGGGCAAGTTTTGGAGAGTTTACGGGTTGATGTTAAATCATGGATAATTTGCCATAAACGGCTCCAAGCTAAACCGTTGTCTGAACCAACTTCAGCACGATAATTGTGCCATCTCAGACACAGCATGAACAACTTTTCGCAGATGCAACTGGAAGAGATGGAGGCTCTCTCTGCACACAGTTGTCTTTAGCAGATAACCACATACTGAGAGAGGGGGGAAGAGAGAGCAAAATTCTAGGTCATGGAGACAGAACTGTCCTAGCCAGAACTGTTTCCAAAGATTTCCAGGAAGGGCCAACACCTCTTTAAGATACACAATTTTGTATAACAGTTAAAAAATCCCAACACAGTTTTTTGTGTGGTATTTTCTATTTTTAAATTTAAAAATAAATCCATAAGCGTGCAACAAACCTATCCGGTGTCACCCAGCCCTCTTTCCCCCAGAGCTCAGACAGTAAGTGCCAGGAGTCATTTTTTGGCTAGGGGAATCCACCTACCTAGGGGCTCAGTCCTGCTAGGTGCTGAGCATTGACTCCAGTGGGGCTATTCAAAAGCCAAGAGTTACTCACATGCTTAAGTGCTTTGCTGGATAGGGGCCAGAAAGCTCAGCCCCTTGCCAGATCAGCCCTTAGGGCTGCAGTGATTCTGCTTCTCCCCAGGGTGATCACTTGTCCAGGATAGAGTGGGAGACACTCACTGCACTTCTCCCATTGCTGGTCTGCCCTGGCAGGGGAATGAGCTCTCCTGAATTCTTGTGGAGCTATAAGTAGAACTTGTGTGTTCTGCAGCTGTTCGCATCTGAAACCATTGTGATTAGAACCTCGTATTTCATAGGCACAAAGGCAGCTTGACAACGAAGCACTCAAATGCTGTGCTGACAGGCCATGTATAAGAGCAGAGCTAGATACAGCTTCTCCAGCTTTCCTGGGGCTTTACCACTAGGCAGGCTGACCCCCACTGGGCATGCGTATTTTACAAGTCTGAGATCCAGGGGAAAAAAATCATAAGTGCCTAAGTGACTTGAGGCCTAAATCTCAGTGTAAGTCAACGGGGCTCAGGTTCCTAAATAACTAAGGTGCTTTGAAAATGTTACCCTCATCAGTGAGAGGAAGGCTGGCTCAGTACTTGGAACTCAAGATCCCTGGGATCAATTCCCTGCTCTGCCACAGACTCCCTTTGTGACCCTGGACAAGTCACTTAGACTTTCTGTGCCTCAGTTCCCATCTGTACAATGGGGTAATAGCCCTGCCCTGCCTCCCAGGTCTGCTTTTAGGATAACAACATTAGAGAGTGCCAGTTGCCCAGATACAATGGTGATGGGGCCTGCTCGGTACCTAGAGCTTTATTTTAATTAATTTTCACAGAAATGTGATTGTTTTTAACTGCTTGTAATTAAAAACAAGAGTTGTGAATAGACACAATTGTTTTTCAGGCTGTGGCCTAGCTAGACAATTTGTATGCAGACAGGTATTGCTTGAAGTCTTTCCCATGCTGATTTAAACAAAAAACAAAAACCTCATGGGATTTATTTTAATATTTGTAATTTGTGTTCATCTAAAAAGAACAGGCATAAATGAGCAGCTCACTGGATGCTCATCAAATCTCCATTTCCCCTAAGGACAAACTATACAGAGAGATCTGTATACATTAAAGGTGAAATCTAATCAGGTACAACGTTAACCTCCTCCAGTGCTTTGTGGATAGTTCTAACTTCACATTCCAGAACACAGCTCGGATTCAGCTCTGCCTCTACCAGCCCTCCATTAGACTCAAATGTCTTTGGCAACTATAGTCAGCCTGATACACATCCTATTCACTAGAATAAACGACAATCAACACCCCTGCTATTCTCATTCCTTTTTTGGAATACAAAGTCCTGCACAGTGTTGTCAATTCATGCCTGTGAAGTGAAAGCAGATTCCCTGATCATTAGAGTGTACTACAGAAAAGCAGAGGTGTATTGTAGCATTCCACGTCCAATGGTAAATTTTCCACCATGTTTGCTATCATCAGCAATGTGTTCTTGAGAATCTGAAGCACTCAAGTTTCATGTAGATGAACTTGGTTTGTAGAGAATGTAATACACCCCAAATTATAAGTGGATGTTATTGTTACTAATACGGTGATAGAAATGACCTTCTTCAAACAGGACTGTCCACATCAGAGCAGAAAGCACGAACACTCCACATTTACAGTATTGTTTAATAACAAGGAGCAAACTGCATCATTCACAGCTAAGAGCTGATGAAAGTATCTATGTACAGTAATAGGAACCTATAGAAGAACCCAGAGAGAAAGTACTTAAATATCAGGGGGTAACCGTGTTAGTCTGTATCCACAAAAACAACAAGGAGTCCAGTGGCACCTTAAAGACTAACAGATTTATTTGGGCATAAGCTTTTGTGGGTAAGAGGCATTCTGAAGATGAATCTGAAGAAGTGGTTTTTTTTACCCATGAAAGCTTATGTCCAAATAAATCTGTTAGTCTTTAAGTGCCACCGGACTCCTTGTTGTTTTACTACTTTAAATAATTCCTGGCTTCACTTACGTTAATATGAGATTCTTGAAAGGAATAAAAATGAAAACAAATACAACATAACTGAAGATGTACAATATGCTCCAGAAAAAAACAGGACATAATCTGTAGCATATCGCAATATCCATACAACCACAATGCTCAGAAACACACAGTTCAGCACATTAATATTGTATTAAAATGTAAAACGCAATTTCCTTTTGTTCCAACTGCAAAAGACATTTTGGTTCAGGGCAGGATTTGGCCCAAAATGTCTTGTAATTGGAGGGGGAAGAAAGGGATGTTACATTTGGTTACCCCCATAATCTCCTGAAGGGGCGGGGCAGGGCTGGACTGGGTGAATGAGGGCTGAATTTGGCCTTTAGTGAACACAGTAAGAATTCTTGTTCCAAAGTCAGTTGGGCTTAGAGCCAACACAGAGTGCTTGCTTACCAGTAGTGGTGCTGAGCCTCACTGCAGCTTAAGGTGAAGACTGAAGAGCCTAAAGGGGCAAGTGCCAAACACAAAGACTGCAAATGCTGGTCCTGTGCTTGAGGAAATCTCACTGCTACCTCCCTTCTCAGAGAGCTAGCGAAGAGTAGAGATGCTCCTGTGTTACACCTTGCGTCTGTTATGAACTAATGACCTTAATCCAAGGCCCACTGAAGTCCATGGAAGGCTCCACTTGGCCTCCATTGTCTTTGGATCAGACTCTAACAGCCTATCATCATAGAGGCAGTCTAGGCACAACTTAGCACCAAAATAACGACATCTGTTTAATTCTTGTTATATCAGTGCAAGCTTGTGTGTGGCCACTCTTCTTGTGGAGTATGAGTGTCTCTATTCAGCATAGGTTGTCAGTAAAGAATCAGTTTAAATTAAATCTAAATAAGACACTTTCATTCCACAACCAGTGTCTACACGCAGGCTGGCACTGAAATAACAGAAGGTGTGAATGAAAACCAGTTAGGCTATTTCAGTGCTGGTTCATGTGTAGCCCAGCCCGCATCCTTATCCAAGCTATTACAAAAGGCATTAGGTTGAGGTCTGGCCCAACTCTCAGTGACGTTAACGGAATGACACCCATTCACCCTTAGAGAGTCATGTTCAAGGGGAACTGCCACACATTCAAATATATCACGCTTAGAACCCTCTTCATGTCAGATATGTTCCCTGCTCCCGTGCCAGGTTTTGAGCACAAAACCAATGTACATAAGCTAATTTCAATAACATATCTCAACAGAGCACCGCGCAGGCCTTCAGCCCAAGGAGCATAAGAGAAGAAATGCGACTGTTTCTCCTTGGGCCTAACTTTCAGACTTAGCTGCCTAATGCTGCACATGGTTAGCTGCATTGGGTATTTGCTTATGGGCAGAGCTGGACCCTCTAACTCAGACATCCACGTGTGAAATGCGTGTTTGGTATGTTTGTCAGCATGCTCGACACCTGTGTGTCTGTGGGGCTATTGCAGAGCATGGGCACCTGGCAAGGCCTGGGATAGCTTTCACTGGTAAGTCACCATCTTTCTGTGTTATGGGCGGGCACTGCTTTGAAGTTCTTACCCACAGAGAGGGCAGGTGAGGCGGCTGTCTATTGCCCGGCCTCGCAGGCAGCTGGCACAGAAGTTGTGGTAACAGTCCAGGAGGCAGGGATGCTCATACTGCTCATGGCACAGGAAACATACCAGGGGGTGGCAGTTGGCATTATCCAGGTTGCAGAGGTTTTCCAAAGGCGAGAAAATCCCACCGGACATCTGGAGGAAAACAACACAAGTAGGCAGAGGGATTCAACATCTAATTCAGGATATGGGGCATGTGGCACAGTTAAAAAGCAGCTATTCTGGTGAGTCACAACAGAGGAGCCTGACCTTGGAGGGTGCCACATGCTAGACAGATCAAGAGTCTGCTGGTCATTGATAGCATATGAGGGACAGGGCAGCTACATGATCTGATGGCCACCGATTGCATGTAAAGGGTAGGACAGCTGCAGGAAGAAGTGTCTGGGACGGCGTGGTGGTCACAGATGTAATTTGGCCACAGCTCTGTTTTTGCTGGTGTAAAGGACAGTTCTGGTCCCTTGACCCAACTTGCTCCTCTCTCATTGGGCCTAGGACTGGGGTGACCTGATCACATGCATTTGGGCAGGGCTGCGCCGCCTGACTGCAAGCAACTGATTAATTCGCCATGAAGTTAGAACTGGCAAGACTGCCAGATAGTGCCCCTTCCCCCAAGATCTCTCAAATGCACCCTCCTGGCTGGTGCAGCAGTTCTAGGGGGAGCAATGTCCTGCCTTCTGCAGGTGAAAGGATGTGCTGGCCCAGCTTAGGGCCTCTGAGAAAAGAAAAAAGAGGGGGAGACTGGTTCCTCCCAGGAAACAATTCCGTCTGAGTAAAATCTCTAATATTCCCTACCATCAGCTCCAATGTATCTTCTCTGCTTCTCATACCCCTTCCCCGCCCATCTCCCTACCTTTTCTCCCATATGTAGCTCTGCATTTTCTTTCACACTGCTTTTGTGCCTGAAACAGCCTTCCACTTTCCATGCACCAAGTACTCTCCCTCTCTGTCCCCAGATTCCTCCTTCCAGTCCTCACTTCCCAAAACCGCCCTGCTATCTCCTTCTGCCTTCTCACGTTCTAGCTGTTGTCCTGTGAATCACGTCTCTCTGAGAGCCCACTGTAAGCTCTCGGAGGCAGAGACCCGGTCTTTCTACTCTGTATATTTGTAAAGTCTAGTGCTCTCGCTCTTTATTGTTTAAAGAGTCCTGCACTATTATTGCAGGGCACAGTTGCGATAGCAGTGAGCTGCTGCTGAATGCCACCACTTCCTTGAGCATTTAGGAGTTAAACTACATTGTGACCAGAAATAGCGCACAGAGTCAAAGAATAGGTGGCACATTTGACTCATAGGACTGACTTCATGCCAGGCTGTCCGCAGCGCAATGAGCACACAGCGTGCTTTGTAAGAACAAATGGAAATTATTAACATTGTGTCTCAATAACAATATTAAAGTTCAGAGTCAGAAACCACAGAAAGTCTGAAAATCATTTCTGAATTATCCTCATTTCAGGAGTTCCAGAAGGTGTAACAGGAGTCAGGGGGAATTTTTAGATTTTTTTTTTTAAAAGTTGTGTTGTGTTGGAAGGGAAACCTGCACATTTACAAGATCTAGTAAAGAGCAGTAATAAATAAACTAACAGTCTGTCTGGGCTTTGCATATTACACAACAAACAGCCAGAGAGTAAAAATGACACAGCCTATGTTGTTTGGTGCTGACAAAACAAACTGTGTATAAAGTGGGGGGATGGAAGGTTTCTAAACATGCCTGTTTTCTTATACCACTCTGAGTGATATTTTATTAAAAAAACCACTGTACTGTCCAGAACAGAGCAAAGTGGTGCGGGTATAAGAGGAAAAATGCAACTTTTCAAACAATCAGCTGTGGTTTAAATTCTTTACTCCGTACAGCATGTGACCACATTCAAGAAGAGCACTCTTTGTGGTTAATTCATTTTGCTATTATGCTATGCTAGTGAAAACACTTCAGTAAAAATACGAGAAACAAGACGGCATTCTCTTTAACCTGTTGATCAAATCCAGCTATTTTCAGTTTGTCAATTTCATGGTGATGCCATTCAAATACATTCTTTTGAAATAGACCAGCAATTATCTATTAAGTCCTTATATGAGCAAGCCTCAGTGAGAAAAGTACAAGTTCTGAAAGTTATTATAGAGCTCAGAAATCAAAACAGTGTTTCAGATGTGGATACATGTATGTGTGTTAACAAGGTGGGCTGTGTCTCTCTGGGGTCTGCCAGTACCTCTAGTTTCAATAAGTGAAGTGACTTTGTAAGCAAATGCTACCTTTGCATTTTAAGGAAATGCAAACGGTATATCTTTTTGTTATGGTCACTTTATTGTAGTTAGACACAGCGGCAGTATCAAAGTTTCTTACCTTTTCTTCCAAAGTTTCCAACGTTGTATCTGCTTTGTCCTGTTAGTAGATAAAATTTCAGTCCCCTTGCTCTGCCTGTCTCCTGCTTTTCATGCGTTTGAAGCTGGAATGACAGAAATGCCGAGGCTTTCAGCACAGCCAGAATATTATGAGTGACGTGAACACAGTAGCCAGGGCAACATTGCCAATAAGGAAGAGCTGCTGGGTTCAGAATACATTGTTTCTGCAGGCATAACAGAGAGCACAATGAAATGTTGTTCTAAAAAACTGAAGTCTCTCATTTGCTGACGTGCCCTACGCAGCCTGGTGTGAAGGGGACTGTCTGATATGCTCACGTTCTCCCTCAGGGGCTAAAATGAATAACAGAGGGGTTAGGATTTCTAAGCCTAAGTAAAAGGGGAAAAAATCAATGCATTTAATTCACTGTTGACTCTTCCAGAGGGGAAAGGAGGAATCTCCTACCTGTGGCAGGCAGTTTTCTCCAGACTGAGTTATCTCTATGTTGTATGCAATTCCCAGGGAAAGGCACCTCTAAAAGTTGCCTAGGGTGTAAATTTAAACCCAAACAGCCATGTGAATGCATGATTAATGTTTCCTTTATATCCCTGTCCTGTCCCTCTTGCTCCTTCCATCTCATCAACAAGCTTCAAGGTTCACCCAAGGTCAGATCTAGTGGACAATCCATGTGATGGAAAAAGACCAGCCTCTCCTTGCAAGGGATCAGCCCTCCCCATGTTTCTCAGTCTTTTGGGATTATGAAGCCCAGTGGCATATTGAAAGTGACAGAGCAGCATAACTCAGCAGGTCATTTTCTAGTCACACACAGGAACACACTTCATGCTGGAGGGGTTTGCACAGACACTGTCCCAGCGACGGCTCTACAATAAGTGAGGCGAGGTCAGGATCCCATTCACATGTTAACGCTTTGCAGAAGATCCCATTGCTCAATTGTCTATCAGTCTGAGCTTCCTGCAGGCCCCCTGAGCTGTGTGTGCTCAACAGGGTTTCAGAGGCAGTGTAAAACTCAGGGCCCTAATGCCTTCAGTGCTGCAGTGAATTGCATTAGAATTCCTCAGAAGCAACTATGCTTCCATCCAAAAGCCATACCTAAAACACAGGGCCGCCTCTGATACCCCTGTTCCCCAGGTTTACTCAGCTGATCTCAAATTCCTCCAAACATTCAACTGAATCAGTTTTTCTTCACTTTCTCTCCTGAGACCTGTCCAGTTACTGGTGCACAATGGCTATGAGGATTCAACCCCAGAGGCAGCTGCATCCCAGGGGCGAGGGAAACTATCCTTATTCCTATACCATGTCAGCAGAGTGCTGACGGATGCTTGTGAGCTCTGGTGCTATGGAGACGTAAGGAGTCATTGCCACCATTAATGAGAATAGTAACAAATAAGCAATACTCATTTGGAAGCTGAGAGGACTCTTCAAATTAAAAACTCTTCTGTTTCAATTAGCAAGTGGAGAATGGCTGGTTCAGGTAATTAGGAATGGAAGCTAGACCAATGGTGATGCATTCATATCCAGTCCAAGCTGATATTGACCAAATAGCTGATAGCCAGTTGGTAGCTGGTGAGTTTCAGCCAATTTCCTGGGGGAAAACTGTCCACCTCACCTACTGCACTGTAACTGTCTCTTGTCAACAGTCTGATCAGAGGCCCAGCGTCTCCTGGTGCCTCTCCAACTAAGGCTTGGGCGGTAAGATGCATTGGCAAGAGGCAGCTTGGCAGAAGCTTGCACTGCTGCTGTCTGTGCTCTGTAGCTAGCTTGGCAACTTCAGGCTTCCGAGCTGTCAGGCTGGTGCTTTGTGTGGGTTTAAAATAGGGCAAGTGTGAGGAGAATTTAACCAGCCCCACATCCCCACCTTGAAGCAGGTGTGCCAAGGGGTAACTCTTCTCGTCTGCCCACTGGTGCTTCCTGTTGTGGAACACTTGTTGCTGGCAATGCCACCTTTCATAACTGCTCGCTCTCTCCTTCTGTAGGTTCCTGTTGGAGCAGCACCACCTCGTGGCTTTTGTGCAATGGTGCACAGGATCTGGATGCCACGGTGTGTTCATTTACAACCATGCTTTTGTGATGTTTGCCTTTCTAATTCCATGTTGTTTATTACCTCAGAGATCACTCCATGCCCCCACCCTTTTAAAGACCACACCTTTAGAGTAGGGATTTTCCCATGGCAGAATCAGGGCAGTGGAGTTTCTGTGTTTTGAAGAGGTAAAACGGAGGTCAGGTTCAGATCAATCCAGAGCTTTTCTTCAGAGTGTTGTTATACATTTTGTATTGTGGTAGTGCTGAGAGTCCCCAGCAAAGGATCCATAAGAACATAATGGCCAGACTGGATCAGACCAAAGGTCCATCTAGCCCAGTATCCTGCCTTCCGACAGTGGCCAATGCCAGGTGCCCCAGAGGGAATGAACAGAACAGGGACTCATCAAGTGATCCATCCCGTCGGCCACTCCCAGCTTCTGGCAAACAGCGGCTAGGGACCCCATTACTCTCCATCCTGGCTAACAGCCATTGATGGACCCATCCTCTATGAACTTATCTAGTTCTTTTTTTGAACCCTGTTATAGTCTTGGCCTTCACAACATCTTCTGGCAAAGAGTTCCACAGGTTGACTGTGCGTTGTGTGAAAAAATACATCCTGTTGTTTTAAACCTGCTGCCTGTTAATTTCATTTGGTGACCCCTAGTTCTTGGGTTATGAAAAGGAGTAAATAACACTTCCTTATTTACTTTCTCCAGGATCAGGGCCTTGTTGAGCTATGCACTCCACACACATATGAATTGGGGGTAGAGGTTTTGGCTCCAGTGCCCAGGCAAAATTCCTGTCCTAGACCACTGTGCAGTGTCACTGTGAGCTGTTAAACAGTTGCCACTTTCCACCCCAGAGCAGGCTGCATTTCATCACAGGAGGAAGTGATTTGTATGTGCACGCTATGATGAGATCTGAAATCACGGGGAAGAAAGGTGGCTTTTATTATTATTAACAAAAGCTGCTGTGAAGTGAGTCCCACATGAGAGTCCTGCCTTGGGGCCCGCAGGGCTGAGGGGACAGGAACCTGTACGCACTACAGCCTCTCTGGTTTGATTCCCCTCTCTACTGTGCGCCCCTCGCTACTGCCTGTCCCTGGAAATGGTGCCAGGGCCTCCGCTCCCCACCAAGGGAAAGCTCAGCAGTGACACAGATCTCAGTGCCCCCAGGGTCAAAGCCTCCCCTCCTCTCATTCCTGCTCCTTCCCCATGGCATGGACACCCCCCCCCCATAACCTCTGCCCAGCCAGGCCCCTGCTCCCTTCCCAGATCCCCCCCCCCCCCAGCCAGGACCCTGCTTCCTTCCCAGATCTCCCCCCCTCCCAGCCAGGACCCTGCTTCCTTCATCTCCCCCCTCCCCCCCAGCCAGGACCCTGCTCCCTTCACAGATTCCCCCCCCCCCCCCCCCAGCCAGGACCCTGCTCCCTTCCCAGATCCCCCCCCCCCCCAGCCAGGACCCTGCTCCCTTCCCAGATCTCCCCCCCCGGCCCTTGCTCCCCCCCCCAGATCCCCCTCCCCCGCCAGGACCCTGCTCCCTTCCCAGATACCCCCCCAGCCAGGACCCTGCTTCCTTCCCAGATCCCCCCCCTCAGCCAGGACCCTGCTCCCTTCCCAGATCCCCCCCTCAGCCAGGACCCTGCTTCCTTCCCAGATCCCCCCCCCAGCCAGGACCCTGCTTCCTTCCCAGATCCCCCCCCCTCAGCCAGGACCCTGCTCCCTTCCCAGCTCCCCCCCCAAGCTAGGACCCTGCTTCCTTCCCAGATCCCCCCCCTCAGCCAGGACCCTGCTCCCTTCCCAGATCCCCCCGCCCCAGCCAGGACCCTGCTTCCTTCCCAGATCC
Source organism: Natator depressus (assembly GCF_965152275.1). Lineage (NCBI taxonomy): Eukaryota > Metazoa > Chordata > Testudines > Cheloniidae > Natator > Natator depressus. The sequence continues at coordinate 21,682,779 of NC_134251.1, read as the reverse complement.
CCCCGCCCCAGCCAGGACCCTGCTTCCTTCCCAGATCCCCCCCCAGCCAGGACCCTGCTTCCTTCCCAGATCCCCCCCCCAGCCAGGACCCTGCTCCCTTCCCAGATCTCCCCCCCCCGCCCCAGCCAGGACCCTGCTTCCTTCCCAGATCCCCCCCCCCTCAGCCAGGACCCTGCTCCCTTCCCAGATCCCCCCCCCCCAGCCAGGACCCTGCTTCCTTCCCAGATCCCCCCCCCCTCAACCAGGACCCTGCTTCCTTCCCAGATCCCCCCCCAGCCAGGACCCTGCTTCCTTCCCAGATCCCCCCCCCAGCCAGGACCCTGCTCCCTTCCCAGATCTCCCCCCCCCGCCCCAGCCAGGACCCTGCTTCCTTCCCAGATCCCCCCCCCTCAGCCAGGACCCTGCTCCCTTCCCAGATCCCCCCCCCCCCAGCCAGGACCCTGCTTCCTTCCCAGATCCCCCCCCCCCCTCAGCCAGGACCCTGCTCCCTTCCCAGATCCCCCCCCCCCAGCCAGGACCCTGCTTCCTTCCCAGATCCCCCCCCCTCAACCAGGACCCTGCTCCCTTCCCAGATCCCCCCCCCCAGCCAGGACCCTGCTTCCTTCCCAGATCCCCCCCCCCCAGCCAGGACCCTGCTTCCTTCCCAGATCCCCCCCCCCCTCAACCAGGACCCTGCTCCCTTCCCAGATCCCCCCCCCCTCAGCCAGGACCCTGCTTCCTTCCCAGATCCCCCCCCCCCTCAACCAGGACCCTGCTTCCTTCCCAGATCCCCACCCCTCAGCCAGGACCCTGCTCCCTTCCCAGATCCCCCCCCTCAGCCAGGACCCTGCTCCCTTCCCAGATCCCCCCCCTCAGCCAGGACCCTGCTCCCTTCCCAGATCCCCCCCCTCAGCCAGGACCCTGCTTCCTTCCCAGATCCCCCCGCCCCAGCCAGGACCCTGCTTCCTTCCCAGATCCCCCCCCAGCCAGGACCCTGCTTCCTTCCCAGATCCCCCCCCCAGCCAGGACCCTGCTTCCTTCCCAGATCCCCCCCCCAGCCAGGACCCTGCTCCCTTCCCAGATCTCCCCCCCCCGCCCCAGCCAGGACCCTGCTTCCTTCCCAGATCCCCCCCCCCCTCAGCCAGGACCCTGCTCCCTTCCCAGATCCCCCCCCCCCCTCAACCAGGACCCTGCTTCCTTCCCAGATCCCCCCCCAGCCAGGACCCTGCTCCCTTCCCAGATCCCCCCCTCAGCCAGGACCCTGCTTCCTTCCCAGATCCCCCCCCCAGCCAGGACCCTGCTTCCTTCCCAGATCCCCCCCCCTCAGCCAGGACCCTGCTCCCTTCCCAGCTCCCCCCCCAAGCTAGGACCCTGCTCCCTTCCCAGATCCCCCCCCTCAGCCAGGACCCTGCTCCCTTCCCAGATCCCCCCCCTCAGCCAGGACCCTGCTTCCTTCCCAGCTCCCCGCCCAAGCCAGGACCCTGCTTTCTTCCTCGACGCCCCCTGCTCCCCCCCCCCGGCAGATCCATCCCCCCTGCCAGGCCCCGCCCCCTGCCCAGATCCCCCACCGCCCAGATCCCAGTCCCTGCACAGGTAGCGCTAATCGATCCCAGAGATGCAGATGGCTAAGGGGTGGCGGCCGGGGGAAATCTATTCGCTCAGTGCTTGGCTGGCATGACCTGCGCTCTGCGTGCTTCGGGGGTGGGGTGGGCGGGTGGCACATGCGCGTTTGCGCGAGACGCACGCGGGGGTGTAGTCGGCACATGCGCGAGATGCACACGGGTGATTTGGCGCATGCGCGTCGCGCCGCCCTCCCTTTCTGCTCCTCTCGTTGCAGCCGCCATGGCGCCTGTGGTGAGTGTCCAGCCACGCCGGGCCCGGGCCGGCCTCCCCGCGGGCTCCGAGCCCCGGCCCGACCCCCTCGGGCTCCGGCCCTGGCCGCGGGGGTGGCCGGGGGGCCGGCCGGGCGCGCGCTGCGGGGCGGGTGCCGGGGGAGGCCGCGAGCCCTCCTGCTCCCGCCGTCGCTTCCTGAGGGCCCGGGGGGCCTCGCCCGCCGCGCCGGGGGCCTCTGTCCCGCTGCGGCCTGGCCGGCCTTGGAGCCCCCCGCTTCCCGGCGCCTCCTGCGGCGCCGCCCGCTCCCCCGGGGTCTGGGCGCTGCGGGCCAGGAGCTCCGCGGCCCCCGCCTCGCGGCCGCGCGGAGGCGCCGGCTGGCTCCCGAGGCTGGGGGGCTTGGGGTACCCGTCAGAGCCGGGCGCCGCGCGGTCCTGTCACCCTCCCCTGGCTCCGCGGCCCTGAGAAATCTGGTCGGGGACACGGCGCGTCCTGTCCGGGGGTGCTAGTGTCTCCAGGGCCTGGCAGTGCGGCGAGCGAGCTCTGCCCTTCTGTCGCACTCCCTGCTGCTAAGACAGGCCCCTGCAGCTCGTGCCCAAGCCTAAGGTTCATCTTAGCATGCGTAACCTGTGTCACTTCATTTCTTTCCGACTTCACAGAAGAAGCCTGCGACGAAAGGTGGCAAAAAAAAGAAGCAGGTCCTAAAATTTACTCTGGACTGCACCCATCCCGTCGAAGATGGAATCATGGACGCAGCCAACTTCGTAAGTTTTAAATGCCCTACCATCAGTGTGTCTTTAACTGTAATGGCATTTGCCGCTAGGAGGTCGAGCAAAGGAATCATTTGGTAGCTAAATGAAATGATTATGAAAATATATTTATTATAGTAAAAATCGACTGACTTGTTCTTCCCTTCCATGCATCACTCTCTAGCATTCTCTCATATCCCCAAAGGTGTACATTAGTGTTGTTGGCTTGCTTCGTCTTAGCCACTGCTAACTATGAACTTCTATTTCCCGAGCCTGTTTCCCATCCTGTTGGGAACTTTCCTTCTCTCTTTCCAGTTGTCTCCTCCCCGCTAAGATGCAGTTAGTGGCAACAGTATCACCACCTTTAAAGCCTTACCTATGCTAGGTTTGGCAAAAAGTTTCTTGCAATGCAGTGCTGTGGTGGGAAACCTTGTGTAGCGAAGGCTCCTGTACAGATCTGCTTTGAGCAGGGTTTCATTGTATGGCGTTCAAAGGCAGGTGGCTATAGAAGCTTATCTACAGCCGGGTTCCTACTGTGACTATTACCAATAGAGAAGCAATGTTGGGATTTATCTAAAAATCTTACTGTAGATGAGATGTTGTTAAAAGGGTGGGCACTGGTTAGTGCTTGGCATTGAGAATTGGTAAATCTTGATTTCACTCACCTTGGGCTGGCAGCTAAGTGGAACTTTGCAAAGTTAATGCATGATTCTCATGAAAGGAACCATATTTGCTTCTAGCACCTTTCAGATCCTGGCTGCTCTTCTGGAATAGTAAGGCAAACCCTTTCCATGCTGGCTTTAAATCACACTAATTGTATGTTCCCTGGGTAGCGTAGTCCAAGCCTGAGTGTATGACAAAACCTTTTGTTAGTTTTGCCGTGAAAGACTAGTCTTTCAGAAGTTCCGTAGGCATTTAGATGCTTCTGAAAATTTTAGATAGTCTCTTAGGCTTTGTTTTGACTGAAAAATTGTCACGTTTAGCCTAGGGTAGAACAGGGCCAGCTAAATCAAGCTACAAGGTATTGCTCTACATATACACTAGGGTGAAAAGGTTGAGCTTCATTTATGCTTAGCTAATACATGCTGTCTTAGATTGACCTACATTTGACCATTTTATCTAGTCAAGATAAAGTCTAATTCTGTGTCTATATTAGTAGTCCTGTCACATTTGACATTGGAAGCCATATACACACATTTTGTTCAGCCGTGACTGCAGGGAAACTATTAGTATTTTGCTGGTATGGTCATGGCCGAACAATAACTGATGCATGAAGTGTGAGACTCCAGTTAAATATGGCAGGATTTCTTGTCATTCTACATGCAGGGTTCATATTTGTTCCAGTTTGCACCTGCTGTAATAACTTAAGTCAGTGATGATAGATGAGGACATGAATGATGTGAAGTCAGTGCAGAATTTGACCTTAAGTGAGAGGACCATTGTGGTGACAAGAAAAGGAGGACTTTTGTGGCACCTTAGAGACTAACCAATTTATTTGAGCATAAGCTTTTGTGAGCTACAGCTCGCTTCATAGGATGCATTCAGTGGACCGTGTGGCACAAGCTGTCAGCATAGTCTGTGAGGTATGTAGATTGTAATGGATTTTTTACCTTCAGTCCTTTTGGTATGATGTCCATCTCTTTGCATTTGAAAAGGAAGATGATGTCTGTCTGTATCTGTACAAGTTTTTTCATGAAGTTGATAGATTTCCACTCCATACGGCTAAATTCAGTGTCTTGCATAATGAGAGGTTTCAGAGTAGCGGTAGCTACTGCTGAATGCATCCGATGAAGTGAGCTGTAGCTCACGAAAACTTATGCTCAAATAAATTTGTTGGTCTCTAAGGTGCCACAAGTCCTCCTTTTCTTTTTGTGAATACAGACTAACACAGCTGCTACTCTGAAAATTGTGGTGACATTAATAGCATAAATTGTCTGTCTGGTTCTCTTGAAGTGGTTTACTGTGTCCACACAACAGGCAAGTGCATGCATAGCACAATGTACACCTTTGGTTGTACTGTGTTTTCTGGGGCATGTGTCTCGCTTATCCCATAATGCTGGGAACAAGGGCTTTAGGCTTACTTCCAGATATGAAGCAAACATTGTGTAATGAAATTAGGACAACTGAACCTTTGTGCAGCTGGGAGGACAGTGCTTTGGAGGCTTCACCTGGTCAGGACTAAAGACTCTCTCCCAGGTATTACAACCAACCATTGCAACCTTCTGTAAAAAGCATAGGTTCTATGCAGAAGTTGAAAGTTTGGGCTGTTCGTTGCAATGGTTTTCCCTAATGTAAGTTTGTAGAATAGTTTTAGCACTGTTGGGTTGCTATATGTAGCCAGGGAAAGCATGTTCAAACAGTACTAGCATCCTTCTGGGGTAAAAAAAACAAGTTTTAAAGTGGATTTACTTAACATAAATTCTCTGTAGTGTTGATCGGGATCTCTCTTGGATAGCTGTTCTGCACTGCAAATTTAAATCAACCTAAGACTATGTCTACACTAAAGCTTATGTTGGCAGAACTTATATTGCTCAAACAAACCTCCCCCCAAGCGACATAAATTACACCGATATAGCGCTGTCCACACTGGCGCTTACGTCATTGGGAGCACTTCTCCCATTGACATAGCTTCTGCCACACGTTGAGGTGGTTTTATTATACTGACAGGAGAGCTCTTTCCCATCGGCATAGTGTCTTCACCAGAGGTGCTGCAGTGGTGGTACTGCAGACCTGTATGTGTAGACATGCCCTGTGGTATGTCGATGTACAGCCACCGCAGTAATTGAATTGGTTTTACATGTTTATGCTATGCTCCTTGTGTTGGTGGTGCACATCCTCACCAGGAGCACTTGCACCAATTTAACTGCCAGCCTGGGGCATTGCGGGACAATTTCTGAAAGGCAGCAACAGTTGATGTAAGCAACGCAGTGTCTACACCAGTGGTTCTCAACCTGTGGCCCAGTCAGCACACAGTTGTGACCCATGTGATATCCTCAGGGCCATACAGGTACTATTGGATGCGGCCCACAATGGTAAATAGGTTGAGAACCACTGGTCTACGCCGACACGACTTAAGCGCTATACTTCTTGCGGAGATGGAGTTATTAAGTTGGTGTTGTGGCAAGTTACATTGCTGGGAGCTACATTTTAGTGTATATGCTTACAGAGTTAGGTTGATGTAAACTGCCTTACGTCGACTTAACTCTGTAGTGTAGACCAGGCCTAACTCTTTACAACAGACGTTTCTGGCTGCTGAGTTATGTTGTGGCTTTTCAGGTGTGTGGAGGGCAGTTTCTAGTGTTGTGTTGGAATATTCTTGAACTGAATTGTCTACTTTCTTTGAATTACCTTCATATAAATAACTGTGAAATGTCCTGTATTCTGTGGGCTCGCTACAAATGCAGTCATTAATCCTAAACCAACAAGTGGCTTTAGAAACTAGGCCATATAGTTCTGACTTTGATCAACTATATTTTTTATTGGTTTGCTAATTTAATGCCTGCTGATCAGGATCATTGTGGGAAATACTAGAATTGTTTGTAACACTGACATTTCTTGGAAGTACTGGGAACTTTTTCAACAGCCCTGTATTTTTTTTATAAAATGGTAGTTCTGAATGTGTAAATATTTTTTTATTCATGATGTATCGTCCAATGATTACTGTGTAACTTTATTTAAGACTTCGAGTTTAAACACTTTTTTATACTATACCCATTTCATAGATCAAAAATAAAATGATACGAGGTGATGGAGGTGATTGGGTGGAACAGTGCCGTTCGATTGCAGCTCAGTGCTTTTTTAATTTATTGAAGTCCTTATCAGAAATGTAGGTGACTGTTGTTGATTCAGCGAGCTGAGCTGATCATCCCATTAGGATTATAATAGAATACTGAAGGTCATCAGACTTCAGATTTTTTATAACTTTGACATCCTGGTAAAATACTAAAATTTCAAATTTATAACTTAGACACCTTCTAGTTTCTTCGTGATCACTATTTTGTTATTGGTTGTGGAGCCTCCAACTGGATACACTTTGCAGAGAAGATGGCCGCTGCTATATTTTCTTTGATGGCTGCATAGTGGCTTATGGGATTTCAAAGGGAAATGGGCTAGCTGAAATGTGTATGAGACACTTTGGTAGGATTCTTATATAACTACAATCTCTTAGAAGCCTTTTTGTATGCTCTTTATCACTAAATGTGAGATGTGAAATTAGGAAAGTAAGTTTTATAAAGGTGGCCATTAAGTTTCCTCTTTATTGTGGTTTAAACCTTTGTAGGAACTTGAATCCTTATAACCTTATTTTTGTCAGATATCCAGAAAGATGAATACCTAAGACTGGTGAATACGTCCAAGCATCAAAGGCCTGATGGGTGTTACTCACTATAACCGTGATTCTGCAATGATTTGTACATGTGCTTAATTTTAGGTACCTGGGTAGTCCCATTTAGGCCAGTAGGACTAATCGTATTAATCTTTGTAGGATCCGGGCCTAAGTCTTTGGGAGGAATATAGTAATCATTTGCTTTCAATGTTTGATGTGTGAGGAAGTCACTTTAAAACTTGTCTGGCTTTTGGTTAAAGTAAATTGGGGGAAAATGCTCTTCAATCTTACGTTTTGGATGCTAGGAAGTTAGTGGAGACATTTTGCCGTTCAAGGCAGAGAGACTTTATGGCTATAACTCTGACTAACAAATCTTACCCTTATTTTGCAGGAGCAGTTCTTGCAGGAACGAATCAAAGTGAATGGAAAAGCTGGTAATCTGGGTGGAGGTGTGGTGACCATTGAGAGAAGCAAGAGCAAAATTACTGTAACTTCAGAGGTGCCATTTTCCAAGAGGTAAGGGAGAGGAGGCAGTGTAAATTTATTGGAATGTCTAGCTAAAGGGGTTAAGGAGTGGGATACAAAGCCTTTTCTCTCTGGAAGGCTAGTTCCAATCAATCTCAGGTTGGTAATGACAACAGCCATCAGATAGTAAATTTCAGTGGTATTTATGATGTCACAGTCCAGATTCTAATGTACTGATGTTGGTACAACAAACATCAGTCATCATTGATGCTGTTTGGCCCCCTTTTGGCAGTCTCAGCTAAGGGTCTATGGAGTTTGAACTTCCTGCCCTCTAGGTCAGCCTTGACTTGTGTTAGCGAAGAGGGTAGTGAGAACGTGTTTGTGGCTGCTGTCTATGCTATACCTATTCTGTGGATAAGTGAATAGGCTTCAGTAGATTAGAGGATCTACTACTAGCAGCAGATATCTCCAATGGATGATACATGGAAAAGGCTCTGAGTTACTACGGAGAATTCTTTCCCAGGTGTCTGGCTGCTGGGTCTTGCCCATAGCCATATTTGGGGTCGGGAAGGAATTTTCCCTCAGGTCACATTGGCAGAGACCCTGGTGGTTTTTTGCCTTTCTCTGCAGCATGGGGCACAGGTCACTTGCAGGTTTAAACTAGTGTAATTGGTGGATTCTCTGTAACTTTAAATCTTTAAATTATGATGTGAGGACTTCAGTAACTCAGCCAGAGGTTAGGGGTCTATTACAGAAGTGGGTGGGTGATGTTCTGTGGCCTGCAATGTGGAGGAGGTCAGATGAGATGATCATGATGGTCCCTTCTGACCCCCTATGAGGACTTCACAGTTCACGATTGTTCTGTACCTTTTACTAAATTTACTGTAGGAAGACCATGGTTTGGTCTTTTAGAGTGACAATTTAAAAGACACCGATGATGGCAATTTGAACAGTTATACCACTAGGAGAGTTCTCTCTCACTTTGTTTAGAACTCGAGTGTGTCACCAAGAGGCAGGTCACTTTCCTAATTGACAAGCATCACATTCATAACAGTTTTCTTCTCTCCTAATGCTTTCTTTTTTATGCCTAACTCTGACCCTCTGGGTCCTCAGAATCTCTGCCATTAAATATTAATGCATTAGACAATCTTACGTCTCATTTCTACAAGTTGAAAACAAGTCAAGACAGGTCTGTCTTGGAGAGGATTTGGGAAATGGCTTTCAGCTCCACTGGTGAACTGCACATGTGGTTATGCATAGTGACTGTATTTCGGTTCCTAAACAAAAACCTTCGGTAGAGTTTTACGGTGGAAGATGTTTCAGTGGAGTCCAGCTGACGTCTAACAAAAAACTTTTTTTTATACAACAGTTCTACAACCTCCTAAAATATCTCAAAATAAGGCTAGAAATTAAAACAATCCAGACGATTCCCACTACTATATAATCTTCCATTTCCTGGTCATCCTACCGGACTTCAGCCTCCCACCCCACCTTTATACTGTCCCCTAAAAATTATTTTAAAAAAAAAGCAGGTAAAGGTCAAAAATTACTGGGAGACATACATTTTAATTATTCAGTGGAACTATTTCTTTTTTATTTAGGAAGTTAACAGGTTTATAAATCTTTGCCATGTAATATCAGAGACAAAACAATAATTACATTATGCAGCAATGCAATCAGTTATCTCTATTTAACATGGAGATACCATTTTACAAAGTGAGCATTGTTACGCTTCCCACAACATGTTTTTGGTAATTTTATTAAATTGATTGAAACTTCTGATTGCATATATAACAAAGCAGGCATGTCTAAAAATACGCTGACTGGAACCATTCTAATATGCTCCTCTTCTGTCTCCTCAAATCCTGCATCAGTTACCATCCTTCTAGAATGTAACAGCAGCATTCCTGGAAGCAAGGAACTAACGTCAGGACCCAGCTGAACTTGGTTCCATTTAGTTGCTTGGATGTACAATCTTGTTTTGACTTGTAAATTGTATAAAATAAGTGAGATTAAAAGTCGGACATACTTTTCAAATGATTTTTTGGCCATAACCACATTTGAAAAGGATACAGTAGAAATTCACAAACAACCTGAATCACTGAGCAGCTTTAATCGTCAGATCTAGATTAAGCATGTGAGTGTTTTGACAGTGTTAAATTTCTGCTGGATTATGCAGAAACAGACATGGTAGCTTTCAAAAATGCTAGTAACCAATATATCGGAGCAGTAGTATTTACATTTCTACAGGGCCTTTCATCCCAATGGAGCAGAAAGTGCTTAATTGTCCATACAGACCAACTGAAATACAGCCACGTTTGGAGTGGGGTGTGGTAACTAGGTGGAGCACAGCACACTGCATGCCAGAGCAGCAAGCACTTAAATACAATGAGTAACAGCTTTGTTCTGTTGAAGTCAGTAGGAGTTTTACCATTCTCATCAGCGGAGCTAAGATTTCACTTAATACAAACTTAAGTGCCAGTAGGTAGAAATATATATGACAAGTTATTACTTTCCTGTTTAGAGTATTTAGTTCAGTCTGTCCCTATGAATTAGGTGGCCCATTGCCATGTCAAGGCTGGTCAGCTACCTCTTCATTTTGATAAGTAAACTATTTTTAAAAGAGGTTGTTTATGACCAATTTAAGTTCTTGACACTTAAAACAATTTGCAAATGTTTGAAGTAAAATCCTTTGGTACATGGTAGCTGCCAGGACATAAGAGTTACAAGAAATATTTGGTGGATACATTTCTGTTGGTAACCTGCTATAATTTAATTGCTGGGTAATGCCTTTTACTGACATAATAGGCTAGCTTTGGAAATCTCAGCAATCCTCCATTTAACATAAAATGCAAATACTTTGCCCAGTTGACAGCCATTTCACACCTTAAGAGTGACACCTTTCGGCTTCAGTGATGCCTTGAGAGGGTCTGAAAGGTGTCTTAAAGGTTTTTTTTTTTTTCCTGCTTGCTTTTTACATTAGAAGTTCAAGTCTTGTCTGCCTTGGAAGCCTTTCTGAAACCTGGAGAACTAATGAAGTCTTGATATCACATAACTCCAGACAGTGAAAGTTGAACAATTGAAGGGAACTGATTTTTAGTTACTATTTTAAGTCTCTTTTTAATGCCTGGTTAACACGAGTGAATAACATTTTGGTGAAAGGAAGCATTTGTTCCAGGTTCACCTTGCTCACCCTTTCAGTTAGTTGAGTAGGTGTGCATTATATACATATTGAGTTATCTGATAGACTCTCCAGAATGAACTGGGAAGGCCAGAATTCAGATAATTGATATTTCTATGGGTAAAATAAAAGCGGAAGAAGAAACGAGCAAAAAGGGTGCATAGGTCCAATTTTTAATAAAATTCCATGCAAAAGTGACCTTTAAATGCACTTTGATCACTTGCTGTGTATCAACAGTATCCTCCTTTCTGTTACCAGTTGTTGACAATTTTGATTTAGTAGATTTTATGTTGCATTTATTTAAGTTATTATATACCCTCTGTAGTGGATGGTTTGTGTATTAACCTTTTTTAATCCTACTGATGCTTTGGTCCTTGATTTTCTCTGGTTGACACATTAGTCAGTTCATATCAGGGTACAGTAGATACTTGTGAATTTTTAAATAGTTTTTTTAAAAAGCCTGAAGTTGAATTTATTTAGTAACATCTATGTGCAAATTTTAATTCCCTCCTAAACATGGTTTTCTTAGTATTCTCATTACTTGTGTAGGTGCTAATATTTTAAACTTCATATGCAGTCTTCAGAAATTAGTGATTAACAGATGACCAATTTACATTTATCATGATTACATTTAGTATTTGGTACTAATATTTAAATGAAGACATATGCACACTCTGAAATAGAAACTGACACCTGATTTGTTTGGGGCTAATTTTCTAAATAGCTGATTAGGCTGCTGAGAGAATTTTTTGAATATTGAAGTGGAAAATAAATTAAATGCATTCCTTCCTTTTAAAGGATAGTTTAGTAATGACACAATATTAATCATTCAAAGAAGTCTAAATTATGAAAAAACATCTTTGGGGGAAAATGTATAAACTACCAATAAATTAGAAACACATTTAAATGTCTTATCTGTTGGCCAGCAAAGTACTTAATCATTGACTTTTAGCAGTTAAACATCTTCCAGTGTATTTTTCATACAATAGTTGTCTCTTCGAGGCCTTACACTGAGCAGTCCCTGCCTACACCATTGACCTCGTCTACTTTCTTGTTCCTTTTGTCCCCATCTGCCAACAATGCTAGCTTTGATACCCTCCTGTTGTGTCTTTTGTCATCTTTATGCCTTCTTCCATGCTGTCCCCTTGTGCCTGGAACGCCCTTTCATCCTATTTGCCCAACCTCCACCCTTTTCTCAATCAGATCCTAAAGACTCATTTTTCTAGACCCACTTACAAGCTATAAATGTTTTTACTCTTCCAAAATTAGGAGGGACTAGGCTGAGGGGAAGCTTGAGACTTAGTTCCATGTTTTTATATACAAAATGTGTTCGTACACATCCCCTGATTATTTTGCATATATGTTGCCTACCTTTCGCCTACCCTTTTGTGTTGTCCTTTTAAGATTGTACGGTCTTCAAGGCAGGGAGAGTCTCCTGCATGTCAGCACAGAACCTAGCACGTTCTGAGCACTACTGCAATAATGACTTAGTAAAGAACTGAAAAATGTCAGTTGGTCCATTTCTCTCTGAGAGGTTTTACAGCTTCTCTGGTTAAACTTTATTTGATACCACAGAAATTTAACTTAATCCTTTTTTCTCTTGTTGTTTCTTGGTTTGGTTTTGAGAGAGGAAGAGAACGGCTAGCCTTTCTGCATTGTGTGGCATACCTCTGTTATACAAGATTGATTCTGTGATTCATAGTGTCTCATTCTCAGAATCCTCTGGTTTTAATGCATGTCATTCTGCTGTTTTTACTTCAGTGATTCCAAAGGGAGTTTTGCTAAAGTAAGGCCTATAGAAGTTGGCTCATGGTATCTAAGCTTGGGTGGAATGGATGGTTAAATGTGCTTTCCTTTTGCATTGAGAGAGCATTCTTTGTCTTGTAGGTGCCCTCTTCTAAAACGTGTTTTGTGTTTACTGGTTTGGGGCTGTGACATGGCGTAACTTGGTCATCCTCTCATAGTGAATTGCTTTACTTTCTCAGTCACTGTTGTGAGTAATACAATACTTCTGCAGTAATATCATGCTTTTTGGCTTGCCTTGCAGGAATGTAATTTCTCACAAAGGTGACAGTTTTTCTTTTAAGAAAAATTGTTTTTAAAACTGCTTGTCAAAACATTAATGGAAGAGACAATTTGTCCTTTTAAGGTGAGTTAGTGGTAGGGTCCCACAGGGGAGTGTCTTCAGAAAAGACAATATTAAATGCTGCTATTAGGCAAATGTTGCAGACGTGAAAATGCAAAAACACTTTCAACCTACACATTTTCTTTGTTTCTGAAAAAGTAAAATGGCACGTTACAATCTACATCATTACAGCCAATCTTATCATCATTTTCTTATAAAGCGTGAGGAAAATGTTAAGACAAACTCCTGTTTTTTGTTATCAGAGGTGAAAATGAAAGCCACTATTAAATAATGCAAGGTAGGGAAATTCAATTAAATAGCACACAAGATTTCAAGAGCATGTAATGTGGAACGAGTAATTTTTATAGTCTTCAGTTCAGTTATTGGCTGCCTTCTTTCCACAGATATCTGAAGTACCTTACTAAGAAATATCTGAAGAAAAACAACTTGCGTGACTGGCTGCGTGTAGTTGCCAATAGCAAGGAAAGCTATGAATTGCGATACTTCCAGATTAACCAGGATGAAGAAGAGGAGGAAGAGGAGGATTAAATGCATGTGGATCTGGAAATATTTTGTACATTAAATTTCCTTCAATAAAATGTGGGGAAAAAATGTTAACATTTTCTGTGTTTTCCAAACTCTAGATATCGGCCGCTCTTCCAGTTGTTCAGATTACATAGTGATCACTCTAAAGCCTACTTCTTCATATCTATCTACTTCATAGATAAGGTTTACAGTTTACATTATAAGAATAATGTTCAACTCCCACTATCAGAAATTTTCTCTCATTAATCTTAATTCAGAGAATTTGTTCAGAAAATCTGAGGTTCCTCATGAAGGGGATATTAAGTTTTCTCCTTTTATTGGAGAATTGAGATTTCCTCTTCATTATAGTGATGCTCCAAGTACAGCAATACTTAATGGTCTCTTTTCAGAGGCTTTATAGCTTGATTAAAATATTCTACACTGAAGTTTGGTAAGCGGTCTGGAAAAGATCATCACTGGGATGAGGATTTATCCCGTGATACAACACTTTTAAGGTAAGTAAAGCCTAGACCTAATATTCTCTGGTGTTCATGTAACTCACTGGCCTTGCTTTGTTTTAATAAGGTCCTTAGCTGTGGCATAATTTTTTTAGTTATAGGGGGTTGAGATTTTCAACGCTGACAAAGATTTTGCCACAACTCCTCTTAATCTGAGTGGAGTTCTGTGACTAAATACCCTATTTGGCTTTGAAAATTTTACCCAGTAACTGCCCTTTTATGCTGTCAGACTTAAAAAAAAAAATTAAATATCGAGATACATGACTTTAAAATTCATTAAATATCTATTGACGAAGGAACTATAAAGTTCTTTTCCCCTTCCTGGGCTGTAGTAGTAAGAGTGGTGGTGGAATCATTGTGGATGATAGAGAAGTTAAATCTCACCCTACTTTATTTGGGTAGTGTCCTTAATACAGCCTCCAGAGAACATTTTACAACAGTACATTAAATACCTACTGCAACCTAAGTCTTAACTGCCCAAAGTATTCTGCCCTCAGCTGGAGTGGGGAGTTTCTCAGGCTGAGAGCAGAGAGGGTGAAGGACTGACAGTATGAATGCATGGGGGATCTTAAACATCTGTAGGAAATGGGTTTTCCAGCCAGTTTTGACTCTGCTAGAATATTTCAGAGAATCTGTTGCCTGTACAGTTCCCTCATTTCAAATGGAGACTTGACTCTTGTGGTGTGGCATGGCTCATCTTCCTTCCTCTCCCCCCCCCCCCCCCATTGCTGTAATTTAAATTAAAACTGTTACCTTGGAGTGATGTTGAGAGTTAGTCTCTAAAGCTTTGTGAAGATGAAGCATTAAACCATACAAAATGTTTTTCTTGTTTTTTCTCTTCCCTGTCCTTCCTTCTGTCTGAGTTGCCATTCTTATGGTGGTACTGGGCTGGCCATGTGTCCCTTTGAAGATGGACAGTGTTGCTGCTGAATCGGTGGAAGTGCTGATGAGCAGCATGAGCTTTGCTGGCCTAGGTCTGGAACCTGACTCTACTGCATAGCAGCATGCATTCTAGAAGTAGGCCAGCCCCTTCAAAATTCTTCAAGCAGCTGTGACTTAACAAATGCTTAGGGTCAAAGCCTGAGGGGAGTCTTGTACAAGGTTTTTTTGGTGCTTTATTTCTAGTGCAATGACTTCAAGTCTGGGCTCTGTCCATATGACAACTTTGAAAAATTAAGTGTAGTTATGGTGAGACTGGTTAAGCTTTTCAGCATGGTTCCTGCAGGTGTGGGTTCCCAATCCATTGTAGAAAATTTTGTAACCTGGAAACTTCACACACTCCTTGACAGGTAATGGACCTAAACATAGAACTGTTATAGTCTAGAATATTGGCATGGTACAATATAGATATTGCTGCACTCGGCGAGACAAGACTAGTTAGTGAGTCGCAGCTGGAAGCAGCGGGTATAGTTTATACTTTTTATTCAATTGGCAAATCTGAGGATGAACACTGTGGGGTTTGCCATCTGCTTTACGACTGCCCACAAATTTGAGTCATTGCCGAAGGGTGTTAATGACAAACTTACGCTCCTCTGTGTCAGCTTTGCTAAAGGTCGTTATGCTTCTGTCATTAGCGCATATGCACTGAGAATTATCTATGCAGATAGTTGTCCATATCTTCATCAAACCCTTGATAATATCATCAGGTCAGTTCCTTGTAATGATTGATCATTCTGGGTGATTACAATACTAGGGTTGGTCAGAACTATACGTTATGGGGCAATGTGATAGCTCATCACAGAGTTGCTAATGTGAGTTGCAACAGCTTGCTGCTACTTTCCAAATGCACTGAGCACAACCTAGTCATCACCAGTAAGTGTTTCAGCAGGCCAATAAATAAGACTACCAGGATGCACCCCTGTTCAGAACACTGTGACATGATTACATTATTGTATGGTGAAGAGATCTCCATGATGTTAAGCTCATTTGCATCATGATAGGTGCCAACTGTTGGTCAGATCATAGGCTCGTGAGAAGTCAAATATCTCTTCATATTGCTTTCAAGCAACATAAACAGTGACTCAAACCAGTGAAGAAAATAAATATTTCAAGCTTGGAAAACTGACTGAATTCCAGCAGAAACACTTCCCTTAGCTACAGAAGACTCAGTGGATGTTGAGACAGCCTGGAAACATTTTTGGGGTACAACACATAGCTGCTGAAGTTTTCACCTTCATTAAAGAGGAACCATCAGAATTGGTTTGAGAATGATCTTGAATGTGTCAGCTCTTGAACTCATACCATGGTATCCATTGAGCCTACATAGCAGATAAGGATTTGTCAGTTGAAGGCTGCATATCATTGAGCAAAACAGATCAAACTTTGGCAAATGAAAAACCAGTGGTGGGAAAAGAAGGTAGCCGAGTTACAACTGTCAGCAGACCAAAAAGACCCTTAATACTCTTTTTGCTGGTCTCTGTACTATGTGTGGCCCCTCTATGCATACTGAATGGCAACTGAGTCTTAACTGACCAAAAAGAAATATTTGCTCAATGGACAGAATGTTTGTTTGCTTCTTAACTGCCCTTCCAACATCTCTAAGGAAGCAATTAATGCTCTTTGACAATACCCGTTAAAAGAGCTTGCACTAGCTCCTACCTTATATGAGACCATAACAGTCAAGTAGATGTCACAAGGGAAAGCACCCGGATCAGATGCTGTTCCAAGCAGAGATCTTGTAAGCAGGATGGCTACCATATTGCAAGGCATTTTTCAGGGCTCTTCTGTATTATCTGGGAACAGTCAATGTCACAGGATTACAAGAATGCCAATATGTTAGTCACCTTTATCAGTTTTTCCTACCCATCCATCTTATGTTTATAATCATTGTCCATTTCCCTACTTTCTGTTGCTGGAAAAATCCTTGCACGGGTCATATTGAAAAGAATTGACACTTGTTTTGTGGAAACCATCTTTCCTGGCTTTCAGTTTGGATAGGGGCACTGTAGAGATGCAGCTCATCAGCTCCAGGAAAAATGCCTGGAGCAAAACTGCCACAGCCCTTCATATGGTGGTTGTTGGCTTACCCAATGCTTCTGATTACGTAAATTGCAAGGGACTGAGGGAAACTTTGTGGTTTTTCATCTTTGGATGCCCTGCATAGTTTGTTGTGCCATGTGATCCTTCTTCCTGGATGGGATGATGACAAGAGTGGTGGAAAATGGCGAGATATCAAACCATTTTCTGGTCACTAATGGCAGCGAACAGAGCTTCCACGCTCTTTTCCATCCATTTTTCAGTTATGTTCATGTTCATAACACTGACAACAGTATTTATTTAGTTCCCTACCAATGGGAAGTTGCAGATTAAACGATGTTTCTGTGCTTGCACAAAAGTGGCAGATTTACTTATTTAAGGGGCTTTTATTTGCTGATGACTATGCACTGGTTGCTCACTCTTTGAGGACGTTGTTTATAGTTAATTGCTTTGGTTTTACAACTCATCTAAAGAAAATAAGTACCAACCTGCGCCAGGGGATGAGCACACCCATCCAGTTATTAAAGTCAGCACTGCTCTTCTCAGGTCCATAGAGAAGTTGTTACCTAGAGTGCTGTCTCAGAAGATGAGATTACCCATTGCATAGCCAAGGTTAGCTCTGCATTTGGAATGTTGTCACAGTGCCAGTGGAATGATAGGGAGAGGCATCAAAACAAGCACTAAGCTAAATGTCTGTTGGTCAGTTGTGCTAACAACGCTGCTATATGGTTGTGAGATGTGGACAACATATTGCCGCCATATCAGAAAACTTGTCAGTTCCATACGTGCTGTTTTCAATCTGTTTGCAAGGGCAAATGGCAGGACAAAATGCCTAATACTGAAATCCTTTATCATTACCAGCATTCAAAGCGTGCTCATAATAGCTGAGCTGTGTTGGTCTGGCCAGCTTCTTATGGTAGACTTGAGAATACCCACGGCTGTGTTTTATTGTCAGTTAAAACAAGGCACCTGCCCTCATGGTGGTCAGTACAAATGGTATGAAGATACACTGACATCAAACTTGAAAGCCTGTCAGGTCAATTTCAGTAATTAGGAAGCAACAGCCCACAACAGGGTGGCAGCAGATTTGTCATGTTGCCATTAACCACTTTGAAGCAAGATGCATCAACACCTGATGTGAAAAACATGAACAGTGCAAAGGAAGGATCAACAACTTGCAGTGGTCACGGACAATTTTGTCTGTCCCACATGCAATCATGTTTGCAGTTCTTGCATCAGTGTGATTTCCCTCCCACATCCGCGTTCATTTACAGTGTTCACTGAATCCTCAAACGTTGACACTAGACTCCATCCATCCAGTAACTTAGTCTAGAGCATGAGTACTAACCAGTTTGTAACAGTGGTGAGGGTGCAAACAGTGTTAAAATGGAGGCTGTAACCAGACTAGCACTTGGTCATGGCATGCCATCTGTCCTGGCTTACTGAAGGCCTGACTGCTACGCTTACAGTCAAATCAAGGGACCTGGTAACATTTTGTTAAGGTAACCATCTATGCTATAGCCTAGGACCATGTTATAGCAAGGTCTGTATAAATCTAGTAGCAAAATGATTGTGATAACCAGTGTTTTCAGGGTTACTGGTCTTGAAGCATAGAAAATAGGTAGAACTTGAGTTTCATTCCCAGCAAGTATGACAGCAGAACAGTTACATTTTTGCCAGCAAGCATTTTCCTGAATAAGCTAACTTGATGTGATCTTGTACTTGGAGTCTCAGAATGTTTAACTGCTGAGCTCATATGTATTCTTCCAGGCTTTAGTTCTTTAAATATATTTGTTCCAAATGACAGACAATGCTAATGCATTGAGAGAACCTTACCCCGTATTTAATCTTTCTCTTTATTATTAACCAACAGAAAACCGCACCCACAGAAACAGAATTTTTAGTAAGGCTATTCAGTTGAAACCCAGTTACTTGACAGGGGAGAGTTTTAAAATGTTGATCTTATTTCTTTTCTGTCTACTTGCAAATTAAAGAAGAATCATGCTAAACTTATGTAGTAACACCTTTGGATTAAAAAGGTATCATTACAGTGCTAATTAACATAAACACTGTTTGCATAAGAGTGGGTTTTAGTCAAGATGACTTGTGATGAATGGATAGTCCTTTCTCGCTCCCTGTTTCCCTGGCACACCTAGATAAAGAAATTTGTGGGTATTTATGGGGAAATGTATCAACTTCTAACCTGTAAAAATCTGGTATTTGTGTAACATTCAGATGAGTACTGTTATTTAATAGGAGCCTCTGACTTGGGAAGACAATTTCAGCTCCTCTAGTGAGGAACTGGAGATGGGATTCTTCAGCTTTATTTCCATCTCTTACATGGAGTTGCTATGTGACCATGGGTAAATCACTTAGGGTTGGTCTACACCCTGAACTTGCAGTGGTTTAACTAAAACTGGTAAATTACTAAATTTACCTAAATTGATATAAGCCAGTTGTGAACCCATTTTCTGTTAATAGGTTTGCACTGGTTTAACTAAATTGATTTAAAAATACTTTAGTTAAACTGGTGCAAGTTGAATGTAGACTCATTTCTTCACCAATAAAAAAGTTACTTACCTTGCAGGTATGTTGTGAAGCTTAATGAATATTTTGTAAAGTACTTTGAGATCCTTGGAGGAAGTGTATTTCTGTAGCACATTATCCGGTCACCGTCAAACCCAATGGGGGTGATGTGGCTTATTCAATGCTCAGTGTTCTAGCAGATACATTGAATTCCACGGAGACCTGTTGGAATTATGTTATGCAGAAACAAATATGCTATGTAATGGGCCCTGAAACTTGCAAAAGCTGGGCTTTGTTGAGGTGGCAGAGAAGAATTTCACAGGTGAGGATGCTCAACTGTGATTGTCCTGCTTGTAGTCTAGGACAATGAAGTTCAGGAACCATCAGCATAGCAACCGGCAGTCCTAAGAGTCTTGAGAATCAGGGCTTGTCTATAAAATGGCATGAACCTAACTAAACTGATTTAAAATGTATCTAGTTAAATTGGTGCATCTTTTCTAATGTAGGCAAGCCTTTACATCTTGTGACTGACACCTTCACCTGCAGACCTGAACTGAACAGAAATGGAGGGCATGTCATGGCGCACAGGTGCAATGTTTGACCATCTCCTTAGGAGCAGAGTTGCTGAACTCTGCACCAGCTGAAGCTTTTCAGGCTCTTCACTTGCAGCACATTGCAGCACCTATCCTGAAGGTAATGCAGGTGACTCACTAATTTCAGTCACTCTTTTTAGCACTGACCCAGGACAAAACAGCAAGTAATCTTCATGCCCTAAATGTATGGGGTTTGAATAGATCTAATTAATGCTTTCTCCCCATTTTATTTAACCAGAACAATTCCCAAACTGTTAACCTGAATTGCTGTTTTTGCACGAAGCTTGAACTCAGCCAATAAATAAATAAATAAAAATTAAAGAACATTTTTTTTCCGGGGGGGCTTATGCTGTTAAAATACTCTGTGTTGATAGTCAAAAGCGCATCCACAATGCAATGGTGTGGAAGAACATATGTGGTGTAAACTTTCTAGCAGGGCTCAGGGATTGCTTTGGTTTAGCATTAGTCTGTCCATCTCAGCAGACCCTTTCCTTAGTTCTTGGGGTGTGTGAAAATGGCACCAGGTTACAGCCATCCATATTAGTAGGCAATCTGCAAACTTCCTCCAAATTTGGCTGTCAGTTCTGGTCTGCATCATCCCTGCTCTTCTAGTTTTAGCCTTAGCTTGAGCAGTAGTGGTGTGGGGAATGCAAATTTAGGATTAGAAAGGGGGGGGCCAAGGTCTGATTTGTGTCAACTGGGAATCTGAATCCAGGGTTCTTGCAGCGTAAAAACTATTGTGTATAACTATTGTGTATAAGGCACCTTCCCTTCTCAATGATGCTTTGGTCCCAACAACCAAAGGTGTTCTAGAGCCAAGAGATAGGCTAGACATCCTTGCCTCAAAGTTCTTTCTCACTAAATAGTCATGTGGAGGGATTCAGTGACTTCTATTTTTAAACCTCGACTATGATATGGCTAGTATTTTCAGAAGAAAGGAACAATAAAAATACCATTTAAAGGCAAGTAATCGGGTATGCCCAGTCCCCTTAATAAATAGGGCATGGGAGTCATTTCAACAGAATGGTCTCTTTTTAAATAAGCTTCCTTCAACTTTCTCTCGCTGGATTTGGTGGTTGAGTTGCTGTGTCCTCTCAATGTATAATAACAGGAACAAAAGATTAGTGCAATTCTGCATGTGCTGACTTGCAGCCCTATTAAAGAATGCTTTTGTCATGGGGCTGGTGGGATAAGGGAGATGTACTGCGCTGCGGGCACCATTGCTTCAAGGCACTTTTTGAAAATTGTAGGCAGTAGCACAAGGGCTTGTGAGTTTGGCTGCGGCCAGCTCCTCAGTGAAGTTATTACTAGTACCACCCTGAGACTCCCCATAAAGTCGAGCTTTGGGCGAATTATTCAGAAATGCAGATGCTGTTTATAAAGCTCATAACGTTAGAGGCTGGGCTCTCCTGCTCGGACTTTCCTGGCTATCACCTTTTGTTTTCAATGGGGGCAATGGATTAAACACCCCCCCACAGCTCTCCAGGATAATGCCTTGAGAGCACTGAAGGTTGGTATTTAAGGTCAGTAGCCTCTTTGTCTCCTTTCCTTTGGGCTAGGTTGGCACTAATGGGCTGCACCAGGCAGGGTCTCTGGCCAGGAGGAATCCAGCAGTGGGCCCTTCGCTTCCAGGCTGCCTTGCCTGTCAACTTGCTAGTTAAAGGAAACTGAGCACCTGGCTGCCTGGGCACTATGCTGCCCCAGGGCCTTGGGTGGGAGACAAGATGGGCTCAAGGGCAGGTGCTGGCCCTCAGGCTCCTAGGCAGCAGGTCACCTGTGGGCCATGTCCCTGACCTTTCTCTGCATCCTCCCAGGGCTGCTCCCCAAGTGCTCGGGGGGGCTGAGCCATCAGCGCCTGGAGGGACTGTTCTCGGTGGGGCGCAGGAGCGTGGCTTGCCCCCTTGCCAGCCAGCCTTGCCCCATGCCAAAGGAGACCTCCTGGCCGGGCCGTGCCCACCTTGGGCAAGGTGGGGAGGCAGCATAGGGTGACCAGAGAGCAAGTGTGAAGCATGGGGACAGGTGTGTGTGTGTGTGGGGGGGGTAATAGGTGCCTATGGAAGACGCAGCCCTGAATAGCAGGACTGTCCCTGGGACGTGGGGGCAGCGGTCCCCTAAAAGCCGCCCTTGCAGAGCCCGCTCTGCCTGCTGCCTTTCCTCCGCCCCCTGCCCCTTCTCCGCAGGGAGCGCCCAGCCGGGCCCCCCCGGCGCCCCTGCTCGGGACTGGTGCCAAAAAAACACACGATGGGATGCGGTTGCCGGGGTAACCAGACTGGACGTCACAATCTGGGCATGTGTAATTCCGGGGGGGGGTGTCGCTGCAGGCTGGAGGGGTTGGGGCTGGAGCGGGGGCGGGAGGAGAGAGAGGCCGGGGGAGGGGGAGGGGGAGGGGGAGGGAAATTGCTTCTTAAAAAAAAACCCACCCAGGGCCGGCGCCGCAGCCATCTTCGCGCGGAGCAGCCGCTCCCTGCGCCCGGCGGGCGGGAGCATGCGGGGGCCGGCGGGGGCCGGCGGCGAGCCGCGGGGCGCCATGCGGAACGAGGAGGAGCTGTCAGGTAGGGGGCGAGGGGCGCCCCTCGGGGCCGGGCAGCCGGCGGGGGAGAGGCTGCGGTGATGGGCGGCCGGCCGGCCGGCAGGGAGGGAGGGAAGGGGGCTGGTTCCCCCCAGCCGGGGGGTGGCGGAGCCTGGGGACCGTGTCCCGGGGCAGGCTGCCGGGGGCTCGGGGCTAGCCGGGGAGGGGGTCCCCTCCGCTCCGGTGTGCGGTCCGCGGAGCCCGCCGCCTGCCAGGCTCCAGGGGCAGGTGCTTTCGGAGCCTCACCTGTCGCCGGGCCAGTGGGCTCACGATGGGACTGGCCCCCCTTCCCAGTGTGCGGCGATGGGGGGGTCAACACCTCTGCGCCCCAGGGTCCGGCCAGCACCCTGGGGTCCCCCTTCCCCTCTGGTTCTTTCTGCGCCCCGGTCCAGGGGGCCCCCCGCCCGCAGGGGGGGAACATCGCCGTCGGTGACAGAAGGGTGAAAAGCTGGAGAGCTGGATTTTCAGAGGGGTGCGGAGCCGCAGCTCCATTCACCATCAACAGCGGCTGCGGGGGACTCAGCGCCTTTGAAGATCTGGCCCTGAGTTCCCTTCTGTGACTTCTTCTTCTCTTCCCTCAGTGCCTGACATCCCTGCCTGGCCTGGGTAGCTGGAGGCCTAAATAACTAGCTGAAACCTCAGGCAAAGAGAAAATTGGAGTGGTTTTTAATTTTTCCCTACTTAACTGTACTGGTTCTTTTTGTGTTGGAGACGAACTGACGCCACTCGTTAGAGCTAAGCAGAGTGATGGCTGGAGCAACATATGCTTTTCCAGAGTGTATGTGGCTTTGTACCCTGGGCAAATAGCCATTTGTAGACTCCTGGTGGGGTGTGACAAGGGTCTGTCTGGCCTGATTCGTGTTTTATGCAGGATTCCATCTCTACATCTTCCCCACTAAAGACTTTTTGGACCCATTCTTTGATATCTGTGGTGACTGTGCCTAGAGACCCTTTTCCTTGGAAGTTTCCCTCTTAAGTGTCAGGTACTGCTCCTTGACCTACCACCTTCTGAGGATGTGAAAAATCTTTTCCTTACATTTGCAGTGTTACCTGGAAGGGATTTGCAGATGGGTCATGTGCCTCCCTTGGTCTTCTCTTTCCCAGCCTTTGTATGTTTACCTCCCTCATTCTCTCCACTGACTTTTTACCTATGATTCTTGTATCACTTTTACTTCCCTTTGCTTTTCTTGAGGTTTGTCTATATGCTGGGGACTGTCCAGGGGGATTATTAAGGCCAACAGACTCATTTCAATGAAGCCTAAACCAGATTTAGTAGTTGAAAGACTTTTTTATTTCCCTGTTTTGTTTTTCTTAATTGGCCCATGGATTGCTTTACCTGGCTGTACCCGGCACATTTGAAACCTACCTGCTGAGCTGACAGAAGTGCTGAGTACGTTTCAGGTAGAAAGCAGCTAGCAGACATTTCAGGTGCATCTTGGTAGAGAAAAAGAGGGCAGGGAAATAATTAAATAAAGGCTTAACTTATTCAGGGAGGCTTATTAATTGTAAGACTTATAGCTGAGCACTGAGAGATGGATTTCCTTAGTTGTGACATCAATAAATATAGTAATGATCTGTCCTGCTATTTGGCTAGAGACCTTACTTGGCATCAGGGGCATGCTCAAAGGGGTGGGGGCAAGCAGAGGCCCAGGCCCCCCCATGTCAGGGGCACAGAACTCCTCTGGGCCTGGGAGAGCGAGCTCCTGTGGCCCCGGACTGGGGCAGGAGATGAAAGGTCCACTGGAACTGTGGAGGGAGAACCAGTTTGATCGGCCTCGTGGTTGCGGGAGGGGGGAGGGAGAGCGAGCCAGCTCTGCCGTTGGGGCTGCGGTGGGGAGAGGCAGCTCCTCTGGCCTTAGGGTGTGGGGGCGAGGCAGCTCCACTGGCCGTGGAGGGAGGGAGGGGGGAAAACAGCTCCTCCGGCCATGGGGGGCACACAAAGTGCCCCCCTCCCCCCAAAGCAGCCAAATATTTATTCCTGGGAATTCCTAATATGTGGCATCCTCCTGCAGAACTGCACATAATTACCTTGCTAAGTCTGTGTGAGGGTCTCCAGCAGCACTCCTGTTTTTGTAGGTCTTTGTTTTCAGGTTTTGGGGGTTTTTTTAAGGAAAAAGTTTCTGCTTGTACATAGAGGCTGATATTTTACAAACCAAAACTACATCCACAAATTAAAAAACTCCTATAGCATCTGTTAAAGGAGCCACTTTGGCCAAATTCGTGCTAGCGCAAATGGCTAAAAATCCATACGAGCCAATGGAGTTGTACTTGCCTATGCCAACAGGGCCAAATGTACCATTCTGCAGGGAATCCGCACCAGGACTATGTGGCACTTAAATCTCACTGTGCTGGCTGCTGCACAAGGGTGAATTCTACCCATAGTGAATTTGGTCCAAACAGCGCCTCTCGTTTTCTTACATTGCTAAAATAAATGTTCTCCTGAGCAGAAAGCCTGAATGCAGCCCATTTAGTGGAGAGCAATGGTATAGGAGTGAGTCAGAGTTCCTGAAAAGTAGGGGCTGATAATGCTACTTCTGACAAGCCCGAAAATCCAGCAACCCCCGTGGTGAGGCGGTAATAAGGGTACCTGGTGCCAATATCATGTGGACTGTCATCCATAAGGGATTGAGATTCCAAAAGCCCATCAAACATATTTCATTTAAAACATGAGGGCAGGAGTGAAACACCCATCTTTACAAGCTGCACAGCTATTCATCTCCATCCTGTCCTTAATTTTCCAAAGCATGAAGAATTCTTAATGTCTGGCAGATGGATGCCTCCCCATCAGTGTCAAGAATGGTTCTATTCTTCTTCCTTCCCAGAAATGACTCTGGAGGAGATTATTAAGATCTCTCTGGTTTTTACTCTTAATGCACCTGACTGAAGTGCAATCAGAGAGATAATCAGAGCCCACAATAGAGCCATGCAAATAAGTGAGTGTGAGTTTGCATGTGCTGGAGAGAGATGGGAGTGTGGTAGATTAACATGAACTCAATAAAATAACTTGTGTCCAGCTGTTTCCAGTTAAAGATATTAGTGCATCTCAAATTCACCTGCAAAATCTATCCCCATAGCATCTTCTCTCTTCCTGATTTTTCACTTCAGTTACCAATAATCTCCATATACAGAATTACATTTACTGATTATTCTTTGTATGGAGGTGTTTAAAATTTGCAAATTAGCATGTTTTCCATACACTGATTACAAAACACGTGCTTTTGGTGAAGATAACTCTGCTTTGAAGTTATGGAAAACATGAAGAAAGAACGAACATAATAAAGTTTCCAGCAGAGGGAATGCCAAGTTGTTTCTCACTCTGTAAGATTCTCCATCTTGAACAGCAGTAGGTATCACATCTGAGTTAGTGCTGCTTGAATTAGTATTGACTTGGCCTCAGCGCTTGCATCTCCCTCAGACCAGGGTGTTTTGTGCAGGTCGGGGGTACCTGGGTTATAACAGCCTGTTTCCTGCAAGGGTGTTTTGGTGAGAGAGCAGGAAGAGGAGTACCCGGTCCTGAAGTTTCTGTTCACTTTGAGAAGTGGGGTCAGGGACAGGTCCGGGGCGATGGATAGGCTGGCTTAGAGGTCAGTGACAAATATTCTCCGTTCCCATCATCTTTTCTCCATGTCAGTTTGTTCAGTTTAATCACAATGCTCAGGACGTTGTTTAGGTCTCAATGAGATGTATACCCAAGAATTAGAAGGCATGAGGATATTTTTTTATTAGGGTTGCCAGGGGGATCCAAATGAGCTTTATTATAGGACTGTAGCTATCACCTCTCCATAACACATCACACATCTGCAGAGCTGGGACTGGCACCTTGGTCCATTCAGTTAACACAGGTCTTCACAAGGATTGCCCTTGTGTTCTTTCTAAATGACAGCTGGTCGATAGAGTTCAGCAGTCTCTCTCTGGCCTGTTTCTCAGCCATGCTGAATTGCTCACTTGGACGTGGGGGCTCTTGTCCCTTCTGCACAGGAGTTGGTGAGTCTCTGTCCAGTTCCTAGGAGATGGCATGCTGACCAGGTTGTAGCTGTCAAAGGATAAGCAAAGAACTTCAGTGTCCAGGGCTGCTAATGCAGCAACTTTCATGAGCATGAATTTCACTGAAAACTATTGTTAAACTTTTGAAGAGTTTTATTTCCCCCTGCAAAGAAAGTTTTTAGTTCAATTTTCTTATCAGTCGCTGGCTAGATAATTGTTCCCCTTCTCTAATAAAAATGGAACACATTAATGCAGATGCTGTAGGCTTGTTGGATTTAAAATCCAACCCTGAGGGGCTGGCTTTCAGCTCCTCAGTGTGTGTGGGAGTTGGGGAAGGAATGAGGGTTGTCACTTCTTCTGAAAGCCTTGAAAGGGAGCATAGCTCGAAACGCATGTATGGACCTGGTGTCACCCTGCACCCCTGGCCTCCATGAAACATCTGAGCAGTTTAGCATCTCTATCCGTTCAGTTAAAACAGCAGCATTTCTAACTTTTGGGAATTCCTGGCTTCCCTTTCATAGATTTCATAGAACCATAGATTCCAAGGCCAGAAAGTACCATTGTGATCATCAAGTCTGACCTCCTGGATAGCACTGGCCAGAGAACTTGTCCACAATAATCCCTAGAGCAGAGCTTTCAGAAAAACATCCCATCTTGATTTAAAAATTGTCAGTGATGGAGAATCCACCATGACCCTTGGTCAACTGTTCCAATGGTTAATTGCCCTCACTGTTAAAAATGCATGGCTTATTTCCAGTCTGAATTTGTCTCGCTTCAACTTCCAGCCATTGGATCATGTTATAATTTCCCCTACTTGTCTGAAGAGCCCATTATCAAAGATTTGTTCCCCAGGCAGGCTCCTTCCCTTGCCTTCGTCTGCAGCTGCCTGGCTTATGCTCTTCCCAGACCTTTGGCTGGAGCTGTCATTTTCTGAGAGAGGCTGAGCTGGGCCAGTTCGGCCTCCAATGCTGCAGCTTCCAGCAAGTGACTGGGATTGTAGCAGATGCCTCTGCTTCTTTTGGACTAATGAGAGTGACCTGGTCAGTATTTTATCTTTCCATTTCGTTCAATTAAAAATATCCCAGGACAATCGGGGCCAAGCATTCTCGCACAAGCCGTGCAGGAGGGAGAGCTCATAGGAACAGGGAGGCTGCTCCTCCACTATGGAGATGGTCTGTCAGCAAGGGAGGAGTTGGTCTTTCGCTAGAAACAAAACAAACGCATGTAAACCGGAGGGATGGTTGGGGTGAAGTCTCTGCAGGACACCTGAATTGCAGCACCAGATGCTTGAACAAGCTGTTGTTTTGGAGGGGGGTTAGATTGTGTGTGAGAGAGAAACTTGAATGCTGCAGTGCATGAATTCTGGATTTGTTAATGCTGGAGAGAGTTTAAATCCACTGAAAAGCGGGTAGGCAGGGCGTGCAAGGTGTTTTTCCTCTGAACGGCCACAGCTGCTCTCAGCTTCTTTACTCTGGTTCAAGGTTGACAGGCCATTGTTCACAATCTTGCGGTTAAGTTTAAGAATCAAACTCTCTTCATCACATGCGGTGGAATCTGCCTTGCGATTTCTCCGTGCACTCAGCAAAGTCACTGGATGTCCCTGGGGATTTTGTTTTTTACTGAGCCGTACCTTTGGGTTGGAGCTTTCATATCTGTGAGAGTCATGTGAGTGAGCTGCTGTGCTTGTGAACAGGAGTGTGGAGTGAAAGGGTTGACTTCAAAAATAAACTTGGTGCACATTGGTCTCCGTTACTGAGCAAAACAAGATTCTGCCCAAATGCCTCAGTCTCCTGGTTGGATTTAATGAAAGTGACATACTTAGTTACTGTGCTTCCAGCGGTAGCTCTAACGTCTCTCCAAAGCATTGGTATCCTCATTTTGTAGACAGGAACGCCAGTGGCTCCAGTTTCCGTTTGCCTGGAGTGGAATGGGCAGCCCACAGAAGATCTAGGGAAAGGTTCAATTAACACAATTAATCTTGCAGATCAGGGGTTGCTCACCTTCTGGCTTCACAGGTAGCTTTTGGTTCCTTCCAATGGTCTGTCCAGGTTGTTCATATGTGATACAAGATATCCCTTTGTCTTTCAAAGCCGTCAGCTCTGGCTGCATTTGCTCAGTCTCTGTCACCTGTGTTAGGCTACCTCAGGCTTGGAGCATATCTCTTGTAAGCTGAGCATGGTTGGGTTCGGTCAGTACTTGGATGACAGATGTAAAACCAGGGGAAAAAACCAAATGTTGCAGGAAATGGTGCTGGTGTTTAAGTAGGTAGCTTAGCTTCCTGCTGTGTCTGCACTGAACCAGTGCCCCAGTCCAGAGCCAGGGACCACTCTGCTGCTAAAGGCTGAGATGAGATGGGAAGCCAACAGTCTTGACCTCTTGTGCTCATCTAAGATCCCATCACATTTTTTTTTGTCAGCATAAGGGTGTTAAATGCAGTGTCCTGGCCAAAAGTCAGTTTGGGAAGATTGCCTTCCATCTCCCTGAGGCAGAGCTCCAGCTGGAGAAGTTATCCCCCTGAATAGCAGAATGGCTATTCCAGATATGGGGGAAGCGGTGCTTGTAGGCACAGTCTGCAATGCGATTTGGGATCTTTTGAGATTACTCGGCATTCAGCAGAAGGGGTGGGGAGGCAGCTCTGTGCCTAGCTTGCTGTGTGCATAACAGGTACGTGCACTGAGGAGCCAGGATATCTTTGCCTGGATTCATTCCCCACCCTTTGACATCTTGATCATTAGGAACCAACACTCAATAGTAAACTGAATCTTGCAATGACTGACAGCACAAACTGCTGTGGGAAATGCACAAAAGAGGCCAGGATGTTTCTCGTTGTAGATGGAATCCTGGGCTCCAGCTCCATCGAGAAAACTCTTAAGGCTTTAAAACTTCTTTTCAAAGCAAAGGGCTCTGTTGTCCCATTGCGAGACTCGGGTCCGTGGGGCTGAGTCCCGTCGCTACTACATTTGTATTGGGATACAAAGCCCCCTTCCCGGCCCCAAAAGATTGTTTTTTCTGTGGGGTGTTGTGAATAAAATCAAGCAATGCTGAATGGCTTCTATATAGAGCCTCATGCACCTGATAGAGAGGCCAAGAACTCTGATCTGGTGCTTTTTAGTGGAGATTATTCTGGTCCTGTCAGAGGTGAGGGAAATGTGTTGCTTGCAGGGCATGGTTCTGTCAATTGTCTAATAAATTTCACTGAGATGGAGCTAAGCTGCTTGTTTTGGCAAAGTCTAAACTGCTGTGTTTTGAAGTCGAACACAAAATCTGTCCGGTCTAATGAGATTGGAGAATTATTACCGTAGAAGTTTAGAAATTCAAAAAGAAAACAGAAGAGTACAACACAGAACTGGATCTTAAGGAAATGCAACAATTTGACAAAATGCCAAAGCTCATTAGTAAGAATGTCAAGACTTGGAAGATAATGATGACAGGAAAATAAAAGGGTACATTGCAATTAGTGATGAGCTTCTTTGCCTTGGTGGGGATGCAGCAGATGGATGAAAGCAGTAGAGCCGGCATGCTTTGAGCGGACGCTTCGCTTTGCTCCTGTTCAGGCGGCTCTGGGTCTGTCCAGGAGTCAGTGGGGCCATCAGAGGGTGTGCCGGGGGGAACAACCAGCCTCTCCCAAGACATAGCATCACTCCAGCCTTCAGTGCTGCAATATGCAGCCAGAGGTAGATGGGGAGGAAGGAGCTCAGAAGAGAGACGAGTTTTCTCTCTTTTCTTTGATTTCATTGAATCCATTTTCACAGGATCTATTTCAAAAGGCAAAGGGTAAACAATAAAAAGCCAAGTGCTTCCTCATTACCTACAAGCCCAAATCAGCAACGGCAGGCAGCATGTTAGAGGCGTCCAGACAGTCCCTGCCCCCCCCGCTTCTGAGCAGGCCAGTGGCGGGGGCTTCGTGGGCCCGGGCGTCTGCGGGAGAAAACGAGATGATCCTTCTGCTTTGGTGCTGCATGCTGTGGAGCCCAGCCCCAGCCCCTCCGTGCAGTACCAGGAATACTCAGCCCCCTGCATCTTCCAAGCCCCTTCCAAATGTCAGCCCTCACGAGCTCCGTTGGGAGGCAGAGAGCAAGCGTCCTTAGCTTCATTTTGCAGATGGGAAAGCTGAGGCCATGAAGGTCAGTGACTTGCCCCAAGGCCACGTAGGGAGTCTGGATGAGGACCCGCAAGTTCCTCGCTCCCAACCCCTTCTTCTGTCCTCCAGACAATTGAAGGCTGCAAATGATTCTTTGCCCCCTTTCATCCTCTGCAACTCCCTACCTGCATTTTCTTTCTCTTGCCAGTAACACCTTACATCATTGAGACAGAGAGGGCCCTGAAACCAAATCCTGTTTGTTCAGTAGCTAGACTCTCACCCAGCTTGGATCGTGTCGTCCATGTCACTTTCTGGATCCCTGCAGTAAATCCCACAAGGACTTCTCTCGGCGTGGATGGTTCTCTCTAGCCAGAGCTGGAGTCTGCATTTTGTGCTGCACTGAAAACTCACCTACCCTGCTGGAAATGGAGCTCCAGTTCTCTGGGAGCTGGTTTCTAGTGGCACTGCTGTAAGAGCAAACAGAAACTGCCCCTTCCCACTGCATTGTGCTGAATGCTGGAGCAATTCTTGCCCTCTTGCTGGGGGCTGCCATCCTGCTGAAAACCAGGCCTTGCGTATGACCTTGGTGATGCAAAGGGAGGTTAGTGTCCGAGACTAGAGACCCCTTTGCATCCGCCTCTGATCCTGCGCTAACCATCCAAACGGCTTTCCTGTTTAATACCCCGCCAGGGTTGCAAAATAATAGCAGTGCACTCTTTTGAACACCAAAGCTCTTCTTCTGATGGCCAAAGCAGTTGTGCGGCAGGCTGGAGATGAGGTTCCAGGCTCCGTGCGCGGGCTCTTCCTGCTGGCAGTGTCCACAGTGACGCATCCAGGAGAGAGCTCTTTACGCTGACACCTAGATGAAGTAATGAAGATACTGCCGTTAATTCTAGGCTCTGTGGAAATGACCCCAGCCCCGATCAATTTACAAAACCCGAATTTTGAGTCTAAACGGCCCGACATTGTCCTCCTTAAGCGCCCAAGAGCTGTGTGCGTGATGTGTGCTTGATTCGAACAAGTCTCTTCTTTGTTTGAAAGTGCTGTAGCCATGAACCTGGGACTCAGGTCCTGCAAACACTTCCTGTCAGCTTAGTGCTGAATGCCGTTCCAGACGTGCACCCACTGGCCTGCTCCTGGGGGTAAGCGTTACGCCTTGTAGTAAGCTTTTGCAAGGGTTGGGCCCCCTTTTATGACCTAGCATCCATCAGAACCTGCACTGTGACAAAACTGAAGGTGTCAGATACCACCAGATACTGTTGCCGAAGACTTGTGACCGAAGAGTTGTCCATGGCTGAGCAATGCGAATTCCCTTTGAAGCCAACGAGAGCAGAGTACCTGCCTCGCTGCTGTGTCGCCTAGCACGCCACAACGGAAGCAGAGCAGCTTCCTAAGAATCCCTGACCCCGCAGCAGAGTGGCTGGTGAGAGAGATTGAGACCGGGCACGGTGCATGCTACTCTGGTACTGGGCGAATGCGCAGCAATATGCCATAGCAAATGGATTCAGGTCAGAACGTATAACTGCACCAAAAATTAGTTCTCTGTTTTGCATTTACTCTTTAACTTGGCCCACTCAAAAATCCCTCAGTCCCTGATTTCCAGCTACCACGCCGGGCTGCTGGGTAAGAATCCCTGTGCTTCCTCTAAAGTACGAACATTTATCTCTGGCTGCAAGCTGACTTTCCAGAGCCCATTATTTAATCCAAATTTAAATATCAGTATCGAGTGCTGCTGTTCGTTCTGCCTGTCTTCTACCTGCGATGATCCTGTCCTGTTGTCGGTTTCCCAAACAGCCAGCTGGGAGCTGACCAGCCATTTGGCAAGTCTGCATCTCCAGGATTTAAAGACACCTGCACTTTGCAGACCTTGTAGAGCAGCTTTTTGCCTCTGCTCTGTGTCATCACAGTCACCCCCAAAGTGTCGCAAACTGATTTCTGGTGGGAGGAGTGCGCAGCAGGGCAGGGGGTGTCGGCAGAAACAAAGTGTCTTTTCATACAAACAGGAACGGTGGTTCGATGGATAATCGCGATAATTACTAATAAGTGGGAAGAGAAACACAGGGGAAACAATTTGGGGACTAGTTTTTAACCCCATCTTCCGATTTGGTGTCTGCAGTGCCTTCCACTTGAGTTTGCACACCAGTTGCATGAGCACAGACAGCCATTTGCACATGTGACTCGGGCAGCAGCATGTACACAATGGGGTCCATGAAGATGGAAACCAGGGCTGACCCTTTGATTGAGACTTGTCTTTCAAGGATCTGCATGAGGCATTAGCAGCTAGTTGAGTGCTGGCCTGATAGGCAACTAATGCTACTGTAAGGCTATGTTTACACTACACCCTGTGGCTAAAAGTTGTGCAGTGTAGCCGCTGTTTGTCGGCTTTCCTGCTGACAAAAAACTCCCATCCCCAAAGAGCGGTGTTAGCTTTGTCAACAGGAGAGCACTCCTGCCAGCAAAGCACTGTTCACACTGGGGCTTGTCCTCGCAAAACTTTTGTCTTTCGGGGTGTGTGTTTGTGGTTTTTTTAGCACCTCTGAAAGACAAAAGTTTTGTTGTTCAGTTGTCAGTGTAGACAAAGCCTAACTTGGGACAGCTGTGTCAACAGCTGGACGTGAGTCAGGCAATAAACAGAAACTTGAGCGAGGCCACATGTCCTTGTATCCCATAGGCTGATGGAGCTGCTTGGCCAATGCTCTCCCATGGGATCAAACACAATTCCCATACTTTGTGTGTCTGTGAACCTGGCTGTGTAACGTCTCGCTTTCCTCCCCCTTTGTGTCGTCTCCAGAAGAAGAGGATGGAGTGCTGGAAGGGCTGGAGGAATTTTATCCAGAGGAGCAGGTGACTGCGCAGAAGAAAAAGAAATCCAAAAAGCTGAAAGAAAACAAGACATCCAAAGTCAAGAGAAGGAAGAAAGAGGTAACGTCTCCCGCTCTCAAGTGAGGCTGGCAGGCAGCTGTTGGACTCTGTGTACAGGCTGTATGCTTGGGATAATGCTGCTGGCCTCCCTTGTGGAGAAGTCGGTGGTCTAGGGATGGAAAAGGACTAGATAAGAGCTAGGTATTTACTAAGGGGAACTAATTTGATGTGTGACGGGGGACCTGTTTCTTAGACTTGGGTGATGCCACAGCTGAGCCTGCAGATTGGCAGTCACTCCCCTGAGTGCCTGGAGAGGCTGAGCGATATAATGACCTGGCACACAGGGCTGGGAGCAATACCTGCATAATTCATATCCTGGCTCTGACAGCGACTCACTATGGCCTTGGGTGAATCACTTAACTTCTCTACCTCAATGACCCCACTGGTTAAATGAGAATGGTACTTGCCCACTTCCAAGAGTCTGTGACGGTTAATTAGCCAGTGTTTAGAGCATGCTTTGAAATGTGAAGGTTTGAGTATTATTATTTATTAAGGGTTCCTTAGTGAGTGATGCTCCCTGGCCTTTGTTAGGCAGGAGGTCCGACTCCGTGATTATAAGGATCCCTGGAAAGTCTGATGCTAAGCGCTGGAGTTTCAGGTGTGGATTTAAACACTCTAATTTACATGCCCAAGGTTGAAAACTGAGATTACAAATGTTGTCTCTTCCTTCACCTGGTCTCCACTAGCGCTGCATGTGTCTGAAAGTGGGGGTGGGGGGGGGCGCTCCTTTGCATAGGATTACCCAGAATGCTCCTCGTTAGCTGCTGCAGGGGTTGAGCTCTGGAGATGCACAGAGGTGAGTTGGTGGCTGCTGTAACCCCTCCTCTGCTTAAATAACTTCCACAACATGAAGATGCTAGGTTCAAATTTGTGGGTTTTGGTTCTGAGACATGGATGGGCTTAGTCTGTCTAAATGGCGAGGACGATTTATCTGACCAAAGGGAGAAACGAACACCATATGGGTGTAAAGAGTGAACCTGGGGAAATCCAGAGAGACTGAGTTCTGAAAATATCCGTCAGAAGAGTTCAGTCGACTCGGGCAAGTTTGGAGGGACCCTTATTCATGCGTTCAGTGGCTTTGGAATGGGACCGGTCCGGCGTGTTCTCCCCTGGAGCGATTTCGGGGCAGAAGGGTGGTGGTTTGGCGCTGCAGCCGTAATGGCGTCACCGCTCTCCCTGGGATTGTTTAGCAGCAGGGACGAAGGTGTGAGTCGGTGGTTTTCCAAGGCCATGTTTGCCTGCTCCTCGTGTGGTCGCTTGGTCTGGGCGCTGTCCTAAATGAGGCCTGTGGCAGAGCATGTTGGATGGAGGAAGCTGTATGGCTCAGAGAGGGCTGTGCTAAGGGCTTCTCATGCAGAGAACTGTGGAGGTGGGGAAGGTGGGCGAGGGGAGGAGCCAAGATTGTGACCTCATGTTTTTTCAAAGAAAATAATGTAAAACGGAATCTTTTTATAAACGCTTTCTTGGCTGCGCTTCGTGCTCATGCCACTGGGAGGGCAAGATTCACCAGTGCACGCTGGCTACTTTCCCCGCTCCGTCGATGCCAAGTCGCTTGTCAACCTGGGTTGACTAGCCAGTTAAGGTGGGGTTCTGGCTGCCTGGCATTGCTGGAGCAGTGCCAAGCATCCAGAGGGTACTGGCCCTGGCCCTATGAATGGATCTGGGGAGACTCTGGCCAGAGCCGTGTAGAGCAGGAAGTCTTCCTCCTCCCAAAACTCAGTGCTCACTGCTTGCCCCTCTAAATGCTTTGTTGTAAGGACTGTGGAAAGGGCTCTCTACCCTGCTGGGTCCCAGGGACCATAGTTTGTACTTTAATGTTCTAAATCCCAAGCCCTGCACTTTGAATTCAAGGGGCAGCAGATTAGTCTGCTTTTAATTAGCTCTGCCTGGTGTGGTTAGTTAATTTCTCATTTGGAAGCTAAATCTTTCTACAGAAGTAGGCACAGCTGGAGACAGGTACTAATTTGGGCAAACACTGATCTAGTTCTGCCAGTAGTTTAGTTTTTCTTGAGTCCTAAAGGTTTTCACTTTGAGGGTGGATTGCAAAGAGAGAGAAGGGTGCAAACAACTACTAATTAGTGAGAAGACACACAGGGTGGAAGGGGTGAGACTTTCCTTCCTAGCTGATCATTTGCAAGGATGATTACATTTTAAAGCTTACCAGCTGCATTCGTACCCCCGGGTGTTGTCACCAAATACAATGTTTTGTTATGCAACTATGATATAATGAAAGACAAGGGCATTAATCACTGTTCTAAAACTTTCCTATTTCTATTCCCCAATGTTTTGAAATTCTGTTTATTCTAATATGTTCTTTTTAATGCTGGAAATATGTATGATAAATGTGATTGCCAGTCTTTAATCTTGTGAGTTGTATGTGACAGGCAGTGAATAATCTCACACTTCACATTCTGATCCTATATCCCACGCTTTACATATCAGATATTGAGCTGGCAATTAGGCCTTTTAAATGGAGTGAGTTGTAAGCGTGAGAAGCGTGTCTTCTGGCGTCTCACATACAGAAGCGTTAAAAGAAGGCAGAACCAATAGGAAATGGAGGTTTTGTCAAACAGGCTTTTGCATTCGTGAGTTTGGGATTTATAGTATCCCAGTTAAAGACCCATTAGATAATTATTACAAACGATGATTATCAGACACCCCACCAGACCACATGCAGCAGTACAGTGCGCTGATATATATAATAATGTAATATCTGTATTAGGATGATCTCCTTATCTGGTTAGTAAACCCCTCCTGCCAGGGATGCACACACTGCAATGCAGCACCTCATTGACGGTTTATCCCCGGTGGCAGACAGTAAATCTTTGTGGCACGTACTGTACCAATACCGTTATCTAGGGACTGTGTCTCTTAGGGATGAAATACAAAGCGACAGGTTGGGAATGTAACCAGTGTGATGCTGTTTGGAGAAAACAGCATGGTTTTGAGGTTTCTGTGGAGACAGGATATCGAATGACAGACCGCCCATTTCCAGGGTGTCTCTCAGGCAAGAAGTGGGGCTGGGCAGGATGTGCTGGCTTCTCAGGATGTGACATTTGGAAGGATTTGGGGAGGAGTTGGTTTTTTTTTTTTTTTTTTTTTTTTTTTTTTTTAGAGAAACCAGATTCTCAGTGAATTACTGTCCCAGTGAATTCCCCTCATGCAGCTCCCAGAGGATCCACTCTACTCCCAGAGCCCTACACTGCAGCGTTGCTCCTGGCCCCGAGGGATGCTTCCCCTCTGCTCCCTGGGCTGTGTGCTGCCCCTCAGGCAACGGCTACACTACAAACTTAAGTCGACTTCATGTAAGTTGACATCAAGCCTCCAATTTAAGCAAGTCGATCTTGCATGTCCCCACTAAGCTCATTGTGTCGGCAGAGTGCATCCTCACTAGCAGGGCTTGCACTGACACATGGAGCACTGCACTGTGGGTAGCTATCCCACAGTGCACATAGGCGAGTGGAATTTTGGGTTGGGCTTGCAATGCCTTATGGGACCAAAACATTGGCGCAGGTGGTTATGGGAATATGGCGTTTACAGCCTCCCATGGTGCACTTACCTCCCTCCCTCCCTGAAATCAACAGCAAACAAACCAAGCCTTTTTCATGCCTTTTTTCATAAGCATGAGTTAGATGCCGTAGCACGATAAGCATGGACTCTGCTCAGCTCTACACTGTTGTTATGAGCATTACAAACACCTCGTGCCTTATCCTGCAGCATTTACACACCGGTACAGGAGCCACTGTGCTGAACAGTGTGATGCCACACAAGCAGCCCTGCTGGAAGACACAGAGCGGAGCAATTCGTAGTTACTGGCAACAGTCACGCTTCACCTTCACCCAGTGGAGCACCGTTTCTGGGCCTGGGAAACAAGCACCGACTGGTGGGACCGCATCGTTATGCACCTACGGGATGACGAGCAATGGCTGCAGAACTTTCGAATGCGTAAGGCCATTTTCCAGGAACTGTGGGAAGAGCTTTCCCTCGTCCTGAAGCGCAGCCATATTAAAATGAGAGCTGATCTGACAGTGGAGAAGTGAGTGGCAATAGCTCTGTGGAAGCTTGCAAAGCCAGACTGCTACCAGTCAGTGGGGCGTCAATTTGGAGGGGGTAACTCTACGGTGTGATCTATTGTGATCCAGGTTTGCAGGGCCATTAACAGACTTCTACTAAGAATCATAGAATATCAGGGTTGGAAGGGACCTCAGGAGGTCATCTAGTCCAACCCCCTGCTCAAAGCAGGACCAATCCCCAACTAAATCATCCCAGCCAGGGCTTTGTCAAGCCTGACCTTAAAAACTTCTGAGGAAGGAGATTCCACCACCTCCCTAGGTAACGCATTCCAGTGTTTCACCACCCTCCTAGTGAAAAAGTTTTTCCTAATATCCCACCTAAACCTCCCCCACTGCAACTTGAGACCATTACTCCTTGTTCTGTCATCTGCTACCACTGAGAAAGTCTAGATCCATCCTCTTTGGAACCCCCTTTCAGGTAGTTGAAAGCAGCTATCAAATCCCCCCTCATTCTTCTCTTCCGCAGACTAAACAATCCCAGTTCCCTCAGCCTCTCCTGATATGTCATGTGTTCCAGCCAGGTCTTCCCCCAGTCCTGCCCACTGCCCCACAGTGATTTACCTCTCTGCTGGCTGCCCTGGGAACCCGAAACATACTCCTGAGGAGGGTCATATGACCGCTCTTGTGGCTTCCCTGTGCTTCCCCGTCAAAGTCATTTTTCTGTGGGGAAGCAAAGAAATCTGCCGGGGACATAAATGCTGCGCATGCGCAGTGACGCAGAATTCCCCCAGGAGTAATAGAAGTGGCATGTCTGTGGGGCAGAACCAGAACGACTGTTCGCCTCCCTTGTTTTCTGGTATGCTTGCTGAAGCTCCTTGTATATTCATGCGACACTGCTGTGTGTCCCTGCTGTCGCCTTCTCCCCCCGGGCCCCGCGCAATTTTGGCGTAGATGTCAGCGTTTCTTCTGCTGGATTGGAGCTCTGTCTGCATTGACTCTTCTCCCCACACAGCAATCGGATCCACCACCTCCTGCGTGCCCCATGCTGGAGCGCGTTTGCGGCCTTGAGTCTCCATGATCAGCTGTGCTGGCGAGCTCTCCACGCTGATCAAAAAGGAAATGAAAACTCAAAAGTTCCCAGGGCTGTAACAGGGGCGTGGCTGTTTCCTGGGTACCTGTCTGACGCGCTGTGGAGTTGAAAGTGCTCTCCGGAGCGGTCACAGCGGAGCACTGTGGGACACTTCCTGGAGGCCAATTCGTTCGAATTACACAGTGCAGTGTCTACCCTACCCCATGTCGACCCGTGGATGTCGGATCAAGGGCTAAGCCTCTCGTGGAGGTGGAGTACAGAAGTTGACTTTACAGGCTGCGTAGGTTGGCGGAAGGGACTCGGTAGTGTAGATGCAGACATTATTAGATCAGCTTATGTTGCCCTAAGTTTGTAGCGTAGACCAGGCCTCAGACTCGGCAGTTGAAAGACCAGGCCCTGGATGGGAGCTGTGCTCT
Organism: Natator depressus; assembly: GCF_965152275.1. Classification (NCBI taxonomy): domain Eukaryota; kingdom Metazoa; phylum Chordata; order Testudines; family Cheloniidae; genus Natator; species Natator depressus. The sequence continues at coordinate 21,643,913 of NC_134251.1, read as the reverse complement.
CGTCATGCTATAGCGCGGAGGGCAGAGGGCCCCTTCTCTGCGGCTGAATGTCCAGGGGCCGCTGAGGTGGCGTGCCCCTGTACTTGCATGTGCCAGGTTTCTCTGAACATAATCGCCAGGCTGTCAGATACCCCAGCTGCCTTTTAACCCTCTGTAGGTATCTGTGGATGCTGGCAGCGCATGGGTGCAGTGGCAGGCCAGCGAGGAAAGAGTTACGTATCTCTGAGTAACCTTCCTTCTGGAGTGTTGCTGTGGTTGGTCGGAGCCGTAGGGTACGAAGGACCCAGGCAGCTTGGGCTCACTAAGCCATGGTCAGTGCACATCCAGTGTCCAGCGTGGGACATGGAGAGTGATTAGGGAAAACAGGAAATGTGGGCTGGAGAGAGGGAGGGGACGTCAAACAATAAACACAGCTGGCTGGTGCATGGTGCGCAGGGTGAAATGAGCTTTGCTTGGCTCAGCTTTCCCTGCCATTTAAACTGAGCTGCTCACGCCTTTGACCTGGCTGGGCTGGTGATCAGGATCCCAGGGTGAGCTCTGGACTTCCACACCGAGAGCCAGATTGTGGCAACCTCCCTCCTGGGGGAGGTGGGCTCCAGATGCCATCGCGCCCCAGCATCACCCAGCCTCAGAAGGGGATGAGCCTGGGATGGTCATAGGGAGCTCTCACACTAGATCACTAGAGGGAAGTGGGGTGGTAAAGCTGCATGCTGAGGGACAGGCAGGCAGGGCAGGGACAGACACAGCTCTGAGTAGCACTCTCTGGTCCAGCCACTTAATAGTTTACTATAAAAGCACCAGAATGGTTGTTCTCCTTACATCAGTGACTCAGGTAACCGCAGGTCCAGCTGTTGATATTTAAAGCACCAGCTGTCGGTGTGCAGACAGTATGAGCCGTCCCTCTTGCATGTGAATGTCTCCATTTGCCTGCACCGATGGCTCAGCTGTTCCCTATTTAGCGCTATCCTGTTTAGTGCAATGGGATTATTTTTCTTCACCTCAGACCCAGGCTGGCTGGCAACTTTCTCCTGAGACCCTTTGAAGATCAGATCAAGATAACACTGCAAGGTCGATACGATGACCCGGAAAATCATTCACAAGCATCACACAGTTCTAGTTTCCTATTTTATTAATGAAAGTAAGGAAAGCTGGAGCCCAGCGCTGTGCTGCCGAGACCCACTAGTGTCTGAGTGGAAATGGGTCCTATCTATTATGTAAGAGACAAGCGGCTCAGATGGAGCCAGGACATCTCAAACCAAGGGACTTTAATTGTTTTGGTAGTGAGCAATGTGCCATGGAGCTGTTGGAGTGAGGGATGCGTGAGCTGCTCTGCACACATGGCTTGGCACAGTGTCGTCAGACTCATCCCCTTCTGCAGGTTGTTTGTTTCGTATTGATCATATTAATTAATATATTTGTTTCTGCACCTGTTAGCATGTTCCCATTTGATAAATTATGCTGGAATTTGCAAACAACAAATTAGCAGCTATTGCATTAGTATATTACAGCTCGTTAGAAGCAGGATTGCTAGTAAATTACAACGCTGCCACTTGGATTCTGATAGCGTTCTGATTTAGGGCACTGTCCTGCACTTGGAGTCATTCGGGCAGAACCTCTTGCTCATACTGAACCCCACTGATTTTATTTGGACTCTGCATGGGTGTAAGTGTCTGCTTGTGCTGATCTGACTGCAGGATTGGGCCCAAATGAGCAAGCTTTCTGGGATCTGATGTTTGCTTAGGGAAACACCTTCATTGTTCATCTTGAAACCACTGTTTTAATGATCGTGAAAGGTGCTGGACTGTGTCAGACTCAGAAACTCTTAGCCCAGCAAGGAGAAGGCCTTTCTCCGCAGCAGTGTGTCTTAGCTCTGCCATGGAGTGACCACTTTCAGGGAATTCGTGGCTCAGCCTGGTCTTGGCCTTTCTGCTAAGGTTGCCAACAAGGGGCTAATTCATACTAATTGCTGTAGTCTCCAGGGACATCTACATCGAGCACATCACCGGCCACCGACAGTACCAGGAGGAGTGAGCCGGTACGACATTGTGCACACACTGTGGGAAAGAGACTGAGAGGCCTTCCCCATCGGACTGTATGAACTGGAACTATAAATCCACTGAACATTAAACCCCACCAAATGAGGGTAGACCCATCCCCACCATCGTATTCACTCACTATACCCTGGATAGTGAACATAGCCGTTGTGTGGATAACTTACCCCATATCTCAATGTCTGTACTCTGACTGGTTAAACTTTTCCCCCAGTCGGGGAGATTGCAGATTATTATGTGATCCTTGCTCCACCAGCTCCTAAATCAAATTTTACACCCCTTGATAATCTGTACCTTATCCCCTGACAACCAGAAACTTCTATGCTTGAACTCTGTACCGTTCCTTATTTCAACATTTTCTTGTGATGTGTTTCCTGAGCAACTAGAGATTGGGTAGAGTTCTGCAACTCATTACCCATAGGCTACGTTTGTCTCAGAAGTGACTTTGGACTGCTCCTGACTTGAGCTGGATTTGAACCAGGATTTGGATATGAGGCAAAAAGCTCCATGTTGAGTTTATTTTACTCAAAAACGTGCTTTCTGAGTGCTCCGTTCCAAAGCTGGAGGGTGACAAGGTATCTCAACCTCATTTGGATTTTCAGTGGAATGTTCTCTAGTCTGAGGACATTCTAATAGCCCTATTAGAATACATGTTTGTCATGGGGCCATGTTGCCTTTACATACAGGGTGCTGCTTGTTGTCTGATGTTTCACTGAATGCAGATGAGTTCCCAGAAGCATATGAAGATTAAATTAGTGAAATGTGTGCAGATGAATTTCAGTATCCTATTGTAAAGGGAGGTCAGCAAGTATCAAATATGCAAGCCCAGTATAGCTAGTAATTTCCCTATCCCTTTCATTGCCAGACTCAGTGTAAAAGATGCTGTTCTCTTCAAGTCACCCACCCCACTCTCTAAGAGGAGATTGTCTAGACAAGGTAGCACATTAAAATGCTTTTGCAAGTGCCTGGAGCCTAACAGTCTGTTTATTTAAAGAACATGGATTCAGACTTGCATTTTATTGTCCAACAGACTTTGGGAAGAAGTCACAGTCCAGCAAATACATAATTTTTTGTGGTCATAGTATTGTTCTTTCTTTGCTTTTTATAGACACAATACAAAGCCCAGCTCAAGTCATCAGCCTATCACATCTTTTCCCCCTTAAGCAGAGCAGAGACCTTTGTAATGTACGGTTTCAGAGAAGCAGCCATGTTAGTCTGTATTCGCAAAAAGAAAAGGAGGACTTGTGGCACCTTAGAGACTAACAAATTTATTTGAGCATAAGCTTTCGTGAGCTACAGCTCACTTCATCGGAATGCATCTGATGAAGTGAGCTGTAGCTCACGAAAGCTTATGCTCAAATAAATTTGTTAGTCTCTAAGGTGCCACAAGTCCTCCTTTTCTCTTTGTAATGTAGTTTCTCCTCAAAAAATCATCTACAACATTTTCTCCCAAACTGATTTATTTTATTTTAATAGTGCCCTGCCTAAGACTATTTAGAAGAGGCACCTGGAAATAACTGCAGCATGTCGCACGTATGTTATCTGATTGACTACTTGGTGCAAAAAAGGAAGAGAAGAGAAAATTTGATAAATGTCTGTTGCATTCAATTTTTATTAACTCCTTGTGTGGACAGCATTAGTCTGATTTGATTCTGGCTGGCATAAAGCTTGATTGAAAGCCCAGTAGAACCAAGGGAAAGACTGCCCTTGACTTCATGTGATTGAGTCACATTCTTAATGGGCATCAGAAATATATGTGCAACAATGAATGATAAAGAAGTCCAGAGTTGAGGCTGCTTCTCCTAAGCTCCTTTATTGATACCTGCTAGGTAAATGCACATTCTACTGTAAATAAAGTAGACAATTGGAATTCATTGTGGATGTGTAATACTGAGTATATGAATGGAGTGCAGACTTCTGCACTTGGCTGGGATTTTTAAAATATTTAATCTGTTAAAGCTTTTATTTAAAAAAAAACACAACTTTTTTTGACCCTGAAATTTTAAGAGGAGCATTGTTAGCTCTTAGTTTTGCATGCATTAATTTATAGAATGCCTTAATGTGTATCAGCTATGTTGCAACTCTTTAGAGTCTATTTGCCAGTAATATTCAGTCATGAGCCGATGGCAGAATTGATGCAGCAAGTGCTGAGAAGATCTATTTACATAAAATAACCAGCCTGCAGTTTGAACCTGAACATATGTAGATGAAGGTCCTTGTCAGACAGGGAGGCAGAGAGAGAGAGAGAGAAGGGATTTCAACCTGTACTGCAGCAGTTACTATGGCAACCAATTATTCAGTGCTAAATTATAACTGTTTATAACACTGGTAAAGAAGAAGGCTCAATTTTGTTTTAAAAGCTTGAAGGACCAAAAATCAGTAATGGCTGCTGGGCAAGGATGCTTCCCTAGCGTTAGAACATTTGATTTTGTGTATTACAATATGAAAATCCATCTGCCCACCATCCTAGACTGGCTGAGAATGTCCCAATATGGAGGAACAGAGAGACACTTGAACTGGGGTGGTGAACAATTCCAGCGGGCTGGCTGGCGTCATGTTCAGACATGCACGGATTTGTCCTTCAGACAACAATGCAGTTAGAAAATTAAAATGTGACATAGGGCAAAATAACGCACAGCAAAAAGACGTGTGCAGAGGTTGTGTGCGTTGTTTTTCGTTTTGGATACATTAAAAACCAGTTGTTGGCTGTTCAGTAATATTTAAATGTCTAATAGTGAATTGGTAGAAACAAGGTTAAATCAGCTTTATTTGTAACCTGGTGCAAGGTCTCAGGCCAACAGGGAATCAATTTTAACCTCTGTCTAGAGTACTTATCTGGCCCTTGTTATTGTAAGCCTTCCTTCCTTGTTTTCCTCTAATTAATTTCTGGTCCCTAACTTCACTCAGGGATTTATTTAAAAGCCCAGCTGTTTGCCCCAGTTTAGGCTGAAACATCCTCAGACTGACTGTCCACGGTCATGCCTCCCACATTGCTCTTGCAGCTTTAGAGTCTGAACATTGACCTGTAGGCTGTGATTGGCTACAAGGGAATACCTGAACAAATAATTGTGAGCCGTCCTCAGATTTTGTTATAAAGTATAAATGTCTGGTTCTAAAGAGAAAAATAAGATGTCCCGTCTTGTACTAACCCCCCAAAATGTAGGCAAGGCCTTTCCTTTCATAGACATGCTGCTGAATTATGAGTCTCTTCTCTAATGGATGTGAATGGTATCAGGTGATCAGATTTCTGATAGAAGGAAATGTTTTATTGGTGACAGGATGGTTCATGGGATGTGGAGCTTTCCCCGTGGAGGTGGCTGGTCTAAATCACCAGAGTGGGTCAGGAGTGAGCCAGAGCTTTTCCCACCCGCTGTTTATCTGGTGGTCTCAGACCAGTTCCTAGTAGGGTGATGTTCATATAATGAAAAGCCTTTGCCAGCACTGCCCCCATCCCAGCTGAGTAGCCAAGGATTGAATAAAGAAAAGGAGGACGTGTGGCGCCTTAGAGACTAACACATTTATTTGAGCATAAGCTTTCGTGAGCTACAGCTCGCTTCGTCGGAAGCTCACGAAAGCTTATGCTCAAATAAATTTGTTAGTCTCTAAGGTGCCACAAGTCCTCCTGTTCTTTTTGCGAATACAGACTAACACGGCTGCTACTCTGAAAGGATTGAATAGTTATGGAGGATGAAGAACGCCTTACCCTGGGGAACAGTCCAGGACAGGACTGAGCGAGAGCAGGGCTAAACGCACAATGGTACTGCCTGGGTGTGGCTTGTTACTGTCACACTGGACCTGGCTATGTGGGACACAGCTTAATGTTTTGTAGGAAGAATCTACATTGCTAAATATAATGATTGGCAGCGCTTCCCCCCCAGGAGAGGGGGTGGTCCATGGGAGCTTCAAGACAGAACTCATGGCCACTGGCTAACTGGCCCCCTTTGCACTGTGTGTTTTAATCACAGCTCTGTGTGTCTGTTGCTTTTTCAAACTATCTTCCTGCCAGAAAACCTCAGTGGAAATATTAGCCCTGCATGCACCTTCAGATCAATCAGTCCTTCTGACTGCGTGGCTCCCCTCCGTTGATTATTGCCAATAAATGTGACTGCTCCCTATGGCAGAGACAGAGCAAAATCAAAGGGTAAGTTCTGGGTAAGGAAGAAATATGTATATGCCCTGTTAGTGAGTGCAGAAGGTGATCTCTGGACCTTGAGGCCTTTGGCCAGCCAAGGGTCAGCCAGCAGCTGCTAGCTCTTCTGGGGGCTTGTGACAGAGTCCACTCACTGCAAGAGTGCATCCTCCTGGCTGGGCATGGAGTAGCAGTTTTCTTCCCTTCCCATACGGCACCCCTTGCTAATGGTCACTCAGTTGTGGTGGTGGTGTCTCTTCCTGCAATTCACAGTGCTCTCTCTTTGTGACTCAGCCTCTGACTAGGTCACCGTGTAGTTCCCCCAGTTCTGGGGTATCAAAGTCTTGCCAGACCAGCTGTCCAATGTCCTGTGCCACGTCCCAGTGGTTGGTAAGGGAACCCAGGCCCCCCCTCTACACTGGATTCCAGCCCTGGGATCCTATAACTAGCAGCCAAGGTCTGCCCGGTCCCCCTCTTTGCTGCAGCTTCCCTGCGCTTCTTCCTACCCTGCCTTCTCAGACTTTCTTTCTCCCACAGCTTCTCTGGGCTTGACTCGTCTTCCAGGACTAGGATCCCAGGGCTTATTTTCACTCAGGGTTTCTTCCTTCCCAGCTCTCTTCTCTCATAGAGTGACTGCAGCCTCTGTCCCTGCAGTCTCTTTCTGCGGCAAACTTCTTAGCTTTATACCGTACCCAGCTTCTCCCCTAGTGGGGCTTCATTGGCAATTAGTCATTTATAAATCCGCGGGCCTCCCTTCAGGTGCAAGTGTGAATGGTAATTGGCCTCTTCTGGGCCACCTCAACCCCTTCAGGGCTGGTGTTGGTGAACACCCCATCACGAACCCTCCCCTTTAAGACTGCGACCCTTGGTGGTACAGATGCCTTACTGTCTTAAAAATAATGAAACTACCAAAAGAAAGTTTGGGGCTCTTTTTATTTGACTTTTGGCTTTTGAGCCTTTAGACTGCACTCTGGTCACATTTTCAAGATTTTCTGTGCAAACATAAGAGCTAGAAACGTTATATATACAGTATATGTGAGAGCTGAGAGTCTCGTGTGGTCACCTGACTCCAGGAGCTGAGACTTTAAGGAGAACACCAAATATTGTGAGACTCATAATAAAATCATGAGTGTTCACAACACTGCTCCTTAGCAAAGGCTAGGGCCAAGATTTTACAATATGATGTGTGTGTTGGGGCGGGAGGGCTGTTCTCTTATCCTGCTGGTCACCGTCAGATTGGAATTATTTGGGTGTTGCATTCTCTTTTTAACCTTCTCCTTTTCAAGGAAGGACTAATGTTGCACAAGGGGTTTGGCTTTTGGCTACCGGCTGCCAGTGGGGCTGCTGCCCTCCCTGCCTTTCCTTCTCTCCATTTGGTGATTGCTGTTTTCTTTTCTAGCCTCTTTCACGTGTCTGCTCTCTTTGGACTCCTCTTTACTTAACACATATGAAAGCAGAACAGTACCATTGGCTCATCAGCATGGTGCTGGGTCCTGATGGCTGTACGCAGGTAGATCTATCCTTGGGTTCAGAGGGACTGCAGGCGAGCCCCATAGACTCCATGACAGAAATGGGAACAGGTGAAGATACTGATATGTTGGCAGCTCAGCGCTGTAGGAAAACTTATTGCCCAAAGTGATAATGGATAGAAGGAAATAATTTCTTCTTGCTCCCACACGGCAGAACTTTGGATCGTATACACCTGGGAAAGGGGCCTGGTGTGGGGTCAAGAGAAGAGTGAGGTGCATAATGTGTCTGGACTGAGAAATGTAACTGATTTACAGTGAGGAGGCCTTGGGGGTGCGGGAGAGCTGTGGTGCTGTCAGTGCAGCAAATAACTGAGCTGAAGAAAAACTAACAAAAAAGGTGTTTGATAATCTAAGTGATGTAACACAACTAAAGAAATCCTGTCTTCCTTAGCTCCCATGCTTGCCATATGAGAGTGACATTTTATTTATGCTAAGACATAAACAAATACAAGGCAGAAATCCATAAATTACCTTGTTTGATGTCAATCAGAGATGTTGCAGAACATGAAATTTTAGGATCTTTTAGAAAAACAGTTAGCTGTCTCTATGACATAGCATATGTCACTGGTTAGAGCTGTTGTTTTATTTCACACATTGTTCAGTTTTTTAATATATAGATTAATTTAGCATCCGTTGCTATCTATTTACTTGTCTATTTTATACCATCACCCATCAGAATAGTACCTGGGTGCGACCTTGTGGTAGCCCCTGCAGGATTTTGTGAAAATACATATATACTCATCACAAAGGATAGGCAGAATAAACATCCCCTTTACATGACTAGGGCCAAACATCCCCACTACACACAGGGTGCAGCACTGACAGTAAAGTAAGAGTATGATGTACCATTTACAGATACATTGGACAAGACAGCAGTTTCCAAAATGAAAGTCACCTGTGTTGCATTATTTTCCATTTAATTTATATGTAGGCTTTTCTATTACTCCTGGGGGAATTCTGCGCCACTGCGCAATGCAGAATTTTGCAGAAATTAATGTGCGTGCAGAATTTCCTTTCCCCCACAGAAATGGGCTGCAGTGCTGCTAGCTGCCACTAGGGGCCACTGGACTCAGCAGAGCCCAGCTTGTACATAGAAGAGAGACTGCTGGGCAGGGGGCGGGAGAAGGAGCTAGAGGGTTCCTGGCAGCTGCAGTTCCCAGCATGCCCTGAGGGAAGGAGAGGGTGGCGTGCAGGAAACTCCGTGCAACCCCGGGACCGAGCATCAGGCTGTTTCTCCCTCTGTATCCCTGGAAGGGGGTAGAGAAACAGGAACTGGGTTGTCATAGGGGTTTCTTTAACTCTCTACTCCTGGGGGAATTTTTATGTATCTGTATTGTTACAAACATACTTGCTGACAGTTATTTTGAAATAAATTACCAAAATAATTGAAACTGGTGTGATTATCTAGTGTTATTTTGACAAATAAAATTTGCAGAATTTTAAATATTGTGTGCAGAATTTTAAAATTTTTGGCGCAGCATGCCCCCAGGAGTATTCTATGGTGCTCACCATTGTAGTTTCTGAGCATTTAGCACACGTTGGTGCATTTATACTCCCAGCACGTCTGTGATGTAGGTAAGTATTCTTGTCTCCATTTTGCAGATGGGATACTGAGACACAAGGTCACCCAGGGAGTCTGTGGCAGAACTGGGATTGGATATCAGAACATAAGAATGGCCATGCTGGGTCGACCAGAGGTCTATCTAGCCCAGTATCCTGTCTTTCAACAGTGGCTGGTGCCAGATGTTTCAGAAGGAACAAACAGAACAGGGCAATGTATTGAGTGATCTATCTCCTGTTGTCCAGTCCTAGCTTCCAGCAGTCAGAGGTTAAGGGACCCCCAGAGCATGGGGTTGCATCCCTGACCATCTTGGCTAATAGCCATTGATGGACCTATCCTCCAAGAACTTGTCTAATTCTTTTTTGAACCCAATTATATTTTGGCCTTCACAACATCCCCTGGTAATGAGTTCCACAGATTAACTAAAGAAGTACCTCCTTATGTTTGTTTTAAACCTACCTATTAATTTCATTGGATGGCCCTGGTTATATGAGAAGGGGTAATTAACATTTCTTTATTCACTCTCTCCACACCAGCCATGATTTTATAGACCTCGATCATCGCCCCCCTTCGTCGTCTCTTTTCTAAACTGAACAATCCCAGTCATTTTAATCTCTCCTCATACGGAAGCTGCTCCATCCCCCTCATCATTTTTGTTGCCCTTCTTGGTACTTTTTCCAATTCTAATATATCTTTTTTGAGATGCGGTGAACAGACCTGCAGGCAGTATTCATGGTGTGGGCATATCATAGATTTATAGAATGGCATGATGATATTTTCTGGCTTATTATCTATCCCTTTCCTAATGGTTCCTAGCATTCTGTTAGCTTTTTTGTCTGCCTTTGCACGTTGAACAGATGTTTTCAGAGAACTATCCATGAGTCCAAGATCTTTCTTTAGAGGTTACAGCTAATTTAGACCCCATTATTTTGGGATTACATTTTCCAACGTGCATTACTTTGCATTTATCAACATTGAATTTCGTCTGCCATTTTCTTGCCCTGTCACCCAGTTTTGTCAGATCTCTTTGTAGCTCTTTGCAGTCAGCTTGGACTTAAATACCTTGAGTAATTTTGTGTCGTCAGCAAATTTTGCCACTTCACTGTTTACTCCTTTTTCCAGATCATTTATGAATATGTTGAACCGCACTTGTCCCAGTATAAGTTCCTTGTGGCACTCTGCTATTTACTTTCTATTTATTTTCTCCACTATGAAAATTGACTCTTTATTCCTACCCTTTGTTTCCTATCTTTTAGCCAGTTACTGATTACCCAGGACCACTCACTTTGCTTAAGAGCCTTTGCTGTGGGACCTTGTCAGAGGCATGCTTAAAGTCCAAGGACACTGTATCCACTGCATCACCCTTGTCCACATGCTTGTTGATGCCCTCAAAGAATTCAAATAGAGTGATAGGCCTTGAATTCCCATTACAAAAGCTGTGTTGACTCTTCCCCAATAGAGCATGTTCATTCATGTGTCTGATCATTCTGTTCTTTACTGTAGTTTCAACCAATTTCCCTGGTACTGAAGTTAGGCTCACCACCCTGTAATTGTCAGGGTCGCCCCTGAGCCTTTTTGAAACAATCAACATTACATTAGCTATCTGCCGGTCCTCTGATATGGAGGCTGATTTAAGTGATAAGTTACCTACCACAGTTAGTAATCTTGCAGTTTCATATTTGAGTTGAACTAGTACTCTTGGGTGAATTGCATCTGGTCCTGGTAACTTGTTACTGTTTAGTTCAGAGGTGGGTGGCCCGTGGGACTATCCTGCCCGGCTTCTGAGCTCCCGGCTGGGGAGGCTAGCCCCTGGCCCCTCCCCTGCTGCCCACCGTTCCCTGCAGCCACAGGGGACGGGGAACAGGGGGGGTTGGATAGGAGGTGGTGTCCCCGGGGGCGGTCAGGGGTGGGGGTCCCTGGAGGGGGTGGTCAGGGGACAAAGAGCAGGGGAGGTTGGATTGGTCGGGGATTCTGAGGGGGGCAGTCAGGGGGCGGGAAGTGGGAGGGGGCGGATAGGGAGCGGGGGCCAGGCTGTTTGGGGAGGCACAGCCTTCCCTATCTGGCCCTCCATACTGTTTCGCGCCGCGATGTAGCCCGCGGGCCAAAAAGTTTGCCCACCCCGGTTTAGTTTCTCAGTTTGTTCCAAAGCCTCCCCTATTGACACCTGCATGTGGGACAGATCCTCAGATTCCTCAGATTTGCCATCTAAAAAGAATGGCTCAGGTGTGGAAATCACCACACCTCACATCCTCTGCAGTGCAGACTGATGCAAAGAATTCATTTAGCTTCTCTGCAATGGCCTTGTCTTCCTTGAGTGCTATTTTAGTACCTCAGTCATCCAGTGGCCCCACTGATTTTTGGACTGTCTTCCCGCTTCTGATGTACTTAAATTTTTTTTTTTTGCTGTTAGTTTTTGTCTTTTGTTAGTTGCTCTTCAAATTTGGACTGCCTAATTTTTCTTCTACATTTGACTTGCCAGAGTTTATGCTCCTTTCTATTTTCCTCAGTAGGATTTCACTTCCAATTTTTAAAGGACGTCTTTTTGTCTCTAACTGCATCTTTTACTATGTTGTTTAGCCATAGTGGCATTTTTCTGGCCCTCTTGCTGTTTTTTTTTTTTAATTTGGGGTATAGATTTAGTTTGAGCCTCTTTTATGGTGTTTTAAAACAGTTTCCACACAGTTTGCAGGCATTTCACTCTTTGGACTATTCCTTTTAATTTCCGTTTAACTAGCCTTCTCATTTTTGTGTAGTTCCCCTTTTTGAAGCTAAATGCTACTGTGGTGGGTTTCTTAAGCATTTTCCTCCCTAGAAGGATGTTAAATTTAATGACATTATGGTGACTATTACTGAGTGGTTCAGCTATATCCACCTCTTGGACTAGATCCTAGTTACCACTTAGACTAAATAACTAATTGCCTCTCCCCTTCTGGGGTCCAAGACAAACTGCTCCAAGAAGCAGTCATTAATAGTGTCTAGAAAAGTTCTCTCTGGATTGCATAATGAGGTGACATGTTTCCAGTCAATATGGGGATAGTTGAAATCCCCTATTGTTATTGGGTTCTCTGTTTTTGTAGCCTCTCTAATCTCCCTGTGCATTTCACAATCACCGTCCTGGACCGGTGGTCGGTAGTATATTCCTACTGCTATACTCTTATTATTCAAGCCTGGAATTTCTATCCATAGAGATTCTGTGGTGCTGTTTGATTTGTTTAAGGTTTTTACTGTATTTGACCCCATGCTTACATGTACATATACTGCCACTCCCTTGCCAACATGGCCTATTTCATCATTCTGATATATCTTGTATCCTGGTATTACCCCATCTCACTGGTTATCATCGTTCCGCCAAGCTTCTGTGATGCCTATGATATCAATATCCTCATTTAATACACGGCACTCAGGTTCATCCATCTTAGTATTTAGACTTCTAGCATTTGTGTACAAGCACTTATACAATTTGTCCATACTTAGTTGTCTGCCTTCAGGAGGTAATTGAATGGGGACTCTTGTTCATTTGACTGTTTCTCTTCAGCTCCTACCTGTACTTTATCAACTTCTGTCCTCTCCTCTTTACTAGGATATAGAGTTTCCCCTTTAATAAATCCTTGCCTATGGGATGTGTCTGTCTGACCTGTCGGCTTTCTCCCAGCCCTTTGTTTAAAAACTCCTGTACAACCTTTTAATTTGACATGCCAGCAGCCTGGTTCCATTTTGGTTTAGGTGGAGCCCATCCTTCCTGTATAGTCTCCTCCTTCCCCAAAAGGTTGTCTAGTTCCTAATAACCTTAACTCGTTCCTTCGAACACCATTGTCTCCTCCACACATTGAGACCCTGCAGTTCTGCCTGTCTACTTGGATCCCTGTCTGGAACTGGAAGCATTTCAGAGAATGCTTCCATGGAGGTCCTGGACTTTAATCTCTTACCTAGCAGCCTAAATTTAGCCTCAAAGACCTCTCTACTACCTTTTGTTGTGCCACTGGTTCCTACGTGTACCATGACCACTGGCTCCTCCCCAGCCCTGCATGTAAGTCTGTTTAGATGTCTTGAGAGGTCCGCAGTTTTCACAGCGAGCGGGCAATTCACCATGTGGTTCTCCCGGTCATCACAAACCCAACTGTCCATATTTCTAATAAATGAATCTCCTATTACGATTACCTGTCTCTTCCTAATAACAGATTTCCCCTCCTCTGGAGGGGTATCCTCAATGCGAGAGGATCCCGTGACACCATCTGGAAGGAGAGTCCCAACCATGGGATCGGTTCCCTCCACTCCAGCCGGATGTGCTCCTTCCCCAAGTCTTTCATCTTCCTCAACTGTCCAGAGGCTGTCAGACTGGGGTGGGACTGCTCAACTGTCCTGGAAAGTCTCTGTCTCCCTTAGCTTCTCCAGTTCAGATACTGGTCTCAAGAGCCCGTACTCGGTCCCTGAGGGTCATAAGCTGCGTGCACCAAATACGCACATATGTCACCTGCCCACCAGGCCTGTCATCCTACATGTCTCATTCAGTGCAACAAACTATACAGCCCCCACTCTGCTGCTGGCCGCCTGTCTGCATCATTATATAGAAGATCTGCTGAGTCCCAGTCCAGTGTCTTAACCAGAGGAGTGTCCTTCCCCTGCAACAAAATAATGAATGGAAAACAATGTTTCTGCTTGTGTCTCCTACAGTCAGACCCTTCTTACAGCCCAGATTAAGCCAAGTGAGAGTGGCGTTTCCTTGACTTCTGCTAGGGTGTTGCTATCCACGTGTACTGTGGCTGGAGTGTTTTAAAATGTAAAAGTAATGAATAGGAATGACTGAATCTGGCAAACGACCAGAGGGGTTTGTGCAGGGAAGCTGGGGAGGGGAGATCCTGGCCTTCCTTCATTGTCCCTTCCTCTCTTAGGGGAGTAATGATGAAATATCTGAAAACGAAGAGGAATTGGAGGAGAAATCTGAGAGCGAAGGGAGTGACTATTCGCCCAACAAAAAGAAGAAGAAGAAGCTCAAAGAAAAGAAAGAGAAAAAAATCAAGCGCAAGAAGAAAGATGAAGAGGAGGATGATAATGAGGAAGGAGGTTTAAAGGTACCTACAATTACTGTCCAGGACCTAGGTCCATTAGTCGGATTGTTTCTGAGAATGGGAACTTTAGGGCACCTCCCTGTTACTCTCTCTCAATGCGAGGATGGGATATGGGAAAAGGCTAAGGGGGCTGTTTTTCACCAGGCGCTTCCTCAGGAGGAGTTTCATTTCAGTCTCTGCCTGTATGCCTAACTGGGGGTCCAATCCTGCAGGGAGTGGAGTGCTCCTACTCCCAGATGCTCCCAGAGGAGCCGAGGGCACTGGGAACCTGGCAGGTTTGGTGCTTGAGAGAGCTGTGTGGAGGAGGAAATTCTGTTTCATGAAGGATTTGTTCCAAACTGGAGCAAAAACTAAAATTTTGAAATTCTCCAAAAAAAAATTCTGACTTTTTGTTTTGGGTTGATTGAAACATTTAGTTTCGGATTTGACTTTTAAAAATGCTGTATTCTGTTACAAAATCAAAAAGATCCACAGTGGAAAGTCTGAAGGGTTTTGTTTTGACATTGTTGAAATGGGACATTTCAATATTGTCAGAACTTTTCCCGTTTTTTTCCAAAACAGAGTTCCAGCGAAATGGATCTGATTTCGGGAAGCATGTCAGTGTCAATGGCACCGTGTATTCTGGAGGAAAATGATTCCGTCCAAGTTTCTTCAACCAGCTCCAGCCCCTTGTCCCTCTCTCTTATTTTGGCTCTTAGCTGCTCTTCGGAGGTCTCTGTTGCATGGTTGCCAATAGGGCGTGCACCAGTGGTGCCCTTGACGGTTGTGTTCATTTATGTATCTGGTTCTGTGGAAAAGCAGATGAGTGACGAGACTCTGGCTCCTCAGAAACTGATGTTAAAACAGCCTTTGCTTTTCAAAAAATCCTTTGACACCAGGGTCACCCCTCCCCAAGGTGTGGAAAAGCAGTAGCACCCAGTGAGTCAGGAGTCACCG
This sequence comes from Natator depressus, assembly GCF_965152275.1. NCBI lineage: Eukaryota > Metazoa > Chordata > Testudines > Cheloniidae > Natator > Natator depressus. The sequence goes on along the minus strand of NC_134251.1, from coordinate 21,628,641 downwards.
GAGTGGACCGGGGCCTTGTGCTGTCACAGCTACGAGCAAATGGATTTTGCCGCAGTTCCCACTGATGCATTTGATGTGCCCACGGATTACATGTCGTGGTGACACTAAAGCTGTGGTGGGGTTAGGGAAGCGTTTGGAAGGCATTGTATTGTTTTCCAGCTAGGTAGTGTGTCTGTTTACTAAGCACTTGTGCACACTCCATCCTTTAACCAACAGAAACCAATCCCCATGTTGTGGAGGTCTAGGAGTAGCAGATGGCGTGCAGTATATAACAGGCGTGGCTGCACACCGCTCGGTCATAGCACCTCCGTCATTTGCATTAAATGTATCCCTTTGTAAATCCATAGGAGCCCAAGAGCTCAGCGCAGCTAATGGAGGAGTGGGGCCTGGATGATGTGGATTATATTTTCTCAGAAGAAGATTACCATACTCTGACTAATTACAAGGCTTTCAGTCAGTTTCTCAGGTAAGAGGCTGAGGGTGGAGCATTGTGCGTGTGGATGGGGATCTGTTTTGTACTCGGTTACTACCCAATCGAGTTGATAAAGCCAAGGCATTAGAATGCTGATTCCTCACCAACAGAAAACCAGACATGTGCAGTTTACTGACATTCTGCCAGACTGCACAATCCGCTCCTCATCAGATGCAGGATCTGGGCTACAATCTCTGTAGAGACTCTGGATGTATCCCAAGTGGAGTTCTGCTCTCGCCCATAGCCAGTTGGACCCTAGAAGGTTACCGTTCGCTTTGAGGGCGAGGTCAGACGCAACAGGGAAATGATGCAATGTCATGCCACGGTGCTATACAAATAGTAATGAATTATCCCTGGCTCCAAAGCATTCTCTTGGCCAGTTTAAGTTTGCTGCCCTGGTGCATCATCTATACCTTGGTGCTTCACCACATGTATCCGAGAGGTGTTCTTCAGGACGCTGTTTTCCACGGGTTTCATTGCAGGACTGGTTGGAAAAGGCAGAAACATTTTCACCAAAAAATAAAATTTTCCCAATTTTTTGTTGTTGAAAATTGTGAATTCCCCCCCACCCTGGCTGCTCTTTAAGCTGGTTGAAAACAATAAAAGATTTTTTGGGGAAAAAAAAGTCATTGAATATTTGAACATTTCCCCTCTCTTTCCTTGCTAGGGCAGTTTTGGTTTCTACCGTTTTCAGTGCATCTGTTGCCAGTGACTCGTCACAATCGGTGTCAGGCATTGGCTGCTAATTCATGGTACGCTTTTCCCCAGCGTGTGATGAGTTAAAACAATCAGACCGCAGAGGAGCCCTATCGACTGATGGTTTTTCCTACCCCACCCTGCAGGCCTCTCATTGCCAAGAAGAATCCCAAAATCCCCATGTCCAAGATGATGACGGTGCTTGGTGCCAAATGGCGAGAATTCAGCGCCAACAACCCGTTCAAAGGCAGCTCGGCCGCGGCAGCCGCAGCCGCAGTGGCGGCAGCCGTGGAAACAGTCACCATTGCACCTCAGCTTTCTGTCAGCCCTCAGCAGTCTGCTCTGCCCATGGCCATCAGGAAAGCGAAAACCAAGGAGGGCAAAGGTAACGTGCCAGACAGGAATGAATGGCTAACCAGACAGCGTGGGTAGATCTTGCAATGATAAACAATACATTTACTTGCAATATATTATTTAGCCACTAGATGTGTCCGTGTGCTACCTAGCTAGTTCCAGACAGGGTGTGAAGCCTGGTAAGTAAGGGAAACAAAGCTGGAAATTGAGCTGTGGGGAAACTTGTGAGTCTGTGTCTGTAGTTTGTATTTGTGTTCTACAATAAATGCCACAGATGAACTGTGATTCTTTATATAATGACCGATCATGTTAGCAGGACCATGGAGGATTTGTATCCTACTTTAAATAAAGCAATAATAACAATATTTCTTAATGTGATGCCTGTGTCACAAAGGATCTCCAAGAGCTTTATAAATATTTGCTAGTGAAATCTCGCAACCTCCTGGAAAGGGCACTTTTCAAGCTGCAGTGAATTTGCAGGCCAGTAAGTTCAGGACTGAGGGGCACTGGAAAATCTGTTGGTGGAAACTCAAATGGAATAGTAGGGGTGGTAGGATGCAGGGCAGGACATTGGCAGAGCAGATGTGTTCTGTCTGTATGCCTCTGTAATATTCAGCAGTCTGGCCGATGCATTCCATCTGGACCGACGTAGGACATTCAAGAACAATGAAGAGACCACAGTAGAAAAGATTACAAAAATAACTTATAAGGTATTTGATTTCCTAGCGGGGAGGTGGAAGGACACTGCCTTCAAACCCCATTTGCAAGCATGTTAATCTACAGCAGCTCCTACGGAATTGATCTCATTTTTATTGAAATGAGTCTGTAACTATTAACATTTTCCTGCTCCTGACAGCAGAGACGGGAGGCTTCCCTCAGCGTTCAGAAAGGGCTTCATGAGTCATTGGAAGAAAAAATGGGGAAGGGGAGGAGGGAGAGAAATCTCCCTTTGTTCCTACAGTGTTTTTCTTCATGAAGTTTCTGTTCCAATTATGCAGCAATCAAATCCTGATGCCTCAAGAGCTTTGAAAGGAGCAGCCCAAGAGGCATGGTGCTGTTTGCAACAGTTTTCCTTTCCCATAGTTTTCGTGCAGCATCTCTCAGTCCACTTAGCTGATCTTGTGGGAGGAAGCTGTCGTCTGTCCCCCCTGGCCACACCCACAGAGGTTAGTTATTTGCACCCATCTCTGCAGTATCTGAGCTGCAGTCCCTTTCCTGGCCCCTGGGGGGCAGGCTGCACTTTTCCCCCAAATGCAAAGCAGTTAAATATGAACCCCTGGTTTATAAGGGAAGCAGTTGGCCACCCCTCAGTATTTGCTTAGGGTTCCCACTGCGGAGACACAGAGAGCCAGGAACACAGGGGAAAGAAGCACCTTCGGGGAAGGAGACATGCTGCTTTCATTGCTCTGCTCTTGCATTTATAAAGTTCAGTGAGGAATGTTTGTGAAGCATCGTTTTCAAACAGGAGGGAAACTGTAAAAATGTAGAGCCTTGGTTCTTTCCCAGCATTGAACATGGGACCTTCAGCACCAAAGCACAGGGCCTTTGCCTCTTTAACTAAAGGAGTCGCTCTCTTAACGGGTAGCAGTATTGGGCACTTATCCTCTGTGGATTCAGTGTGGGGGGGGAACACGATGTGATAAGCTAGAATGTTATGCAAGCAATGCAAACACTCAGAAGATACTTGAACGAAGGTAAATTATGAGCAATAGGGTTTGGGGAGAATGTAGAAATCAAGGTGTCCATCATTAGAACGTCAAGAAAATCTTTCTGTTCATTTAGGTCCAGGAGTGCGGAAGAAAATCAAGGGCTCCAAAGATGGGAAGAAAAAGGGGAAGGGGAAAAAGATGGCGGGCGTGAAATTCCGGTTTGGAGGAATCGCCAACAAAAGGAAAAAAGGCTCCTCAGTAAGCGCTCTCTGTCTGTAAACGGCAAATGTTGGTGCTGGTGGAGGGTGCTGGGCGGGCAGCCCTGGAGATTGGAGTCCTGTTTCCCCCAACATTTTGGGTAGTGGCCGGGCAAGCTTCCTCCTGCGGTGTTCCTTATCCTGCCTGAAGCCCCATTCGCAGATAGGAGAAGGGTGTTCAGTTCTGTAGCTCATTCAGTTTTGGCGTCTCTCTGCCAAGAAGGGAGACAATTAGTGCCAGTTGCACTGATGGGTATTGGATGTGGCTACTTGTCCCACAGAGCTGGGCTGTGACTGTCAACCCATTTTGCACCTGGGGAAATTCACTTCTGTGCAGAGAGGGGCCAGCACACAGTCTGTGCCGCACCAAGGGCTCAAGTTGAATTTACATGGGGTGTTTGGCCCTTTGCACTGGCATGCATTTCACCCATTGGAAGCGCCAAGCTTCCTTCAGCTGGGGAAATGCTGGCAGTCCCTCCCCACTTGGGGCTGGGTAAGGAAATCTTAAAATCTCATTTGCGTTTCTTTGTTAGAAACCAATCTTTGCTCAGTGGGTATTCTACCCTGTGGAAGAGAACTGCATCCAGGCTCACGTTCCTAGAGATGGCATGTTTGGGAATTTCTTCCACTAAAATCATAGAATCAGTTTTAATACTTTCCTGTGGTGAGTTCAGTGATAACATAATTTCAGATTTCATTTGCAAATAAACTCTTTAGGGCCTACCCTCGTACTGAATGTATGTCAGAGAGAATTATCAAATGCTTTAATTATATTACCATATCGAGCCTGTGATTTTCCAGCACAGTTCCTGGAGTAGAAGACCACAGGAATAAATGCAGGGCCAAAAAAATCTGTAATACAGTTTGCATGCTGTGCACTTGGCAGTGTATGAATATCAAATGTATGCAGAGTATTTTAAAGAATAAATATTTTAAATAACTATAGAATAAGGACAGAACTCCTGTAGGTCTTGATAATATTGATCAGAATCCCATTAATTTAGCCTTATTGGAGTTCACTAACCCTCTGGAGCCATTACACGTAATATAATCAGTTTGTAAATTACTTTTGTGCAACAAAGATTCAAGTGAAAGGAGCGTTTTTGAACCAATCTGCTGCAGTAGTTTTCAATCATAAGTATGTGAATATGTGGCAAATTTTCAAAAGTGGGCCCTAGATTTGTGCATTCACATTTTCAAGTGATGCTAAAAGCTCAGAGTTTCTCCCACGGTTAGTCAGAGGACTAAGTACGGTGTGTGTTTGTGTGTGTATAAATCAGAGCTTTGGGGAGAAGGGTTTAGGGTCCAGAATGAGAATTTAGACCTGTTAATTTTAGGTGTGATGTCACAGTGTAAGTTTTAGCTCATTTAACTATTTGCAAAAAAAAAAAATCAACGAAGTAGTGAGTGTGTGAATTTTTGTGCGCGCATGCACATGCCGGGGTTACGGCAGACTGAAGCAACGGGGGGTATGGGGGTGCCCTCACTGTATCGGTCCGGGAGAAGTAGTGCAGCCACCCAAGCGAGGGAGGAGAGGAGAGCTCCCCGCTTTTAGCAGAGGATGTGGTAGCTTTGTTTCCCCCAGCCCCGCTCCCCCTCACTTCAACAGACACACGTGCTTGTTTAGTGCTTTTCGTGGCAGGGGCTATTCTGGGTGAGCCTGGAATTCTGAGCCCTCATTGTGTCTGATACGCAAAGCTCCTGTTGGCTGGATCAGTCTCGTTTCGTGCTCCAGGCAAAATCTGAACTGTGCTCAAACACAGTATCTCATGGAGCTACTTTTAAAGGGCACGAGCCAACGGATCTTTACACACCAGGCCCTGGGTGAGGATGCTGCATTTCTCCTGCAAGCTAAACCTGTCTAGTTGCCTGAAGCTGTAACCCCGACTCACCCAAGCCGTGCCATTGACTCCAGTGAGGCTGTTGGCATCGGTAAGAGGTGCAGGGAGTGGCCCTAGCGGCTGAGGTGTTAGACCAGACCGTTGAGACCTTCTGGTCCAGTGTCCTGCCTCTGGCCAGTACCCGGTGTTCAGGGGACACTGAGCCATCCCAGGATGACCCCTGGCTGGTTGTGCATGCAATCTGTGCATTTGTGAAGGTGTTATCAGAGACAGCCAGGGAGCCCCGTCTCCGACTCTTGTCAGGTAAGTGGAGAAGGAATTGGACTGTCGCCTGATTTAAATGGCTTGATTTGCACTCTTTAAATCTGCACTTAGTCTTTCAGTGATTTGGGATCTTAATCTGTCTGCTCCCTTCAGCGGCTGCTGGAGGTGCCAGGGAACAGGCTTGGCAGCCTCTCTTCAGAGCTGAAGGGGAGAGAGCATTGTCCTGCAGATGCCAGATACAATCCAGCCCTATTTGGCTCGACACTGAGTCCGAGAGATTGGTATAATACATAAGATTTACTTTGTGACGCACTTGCATAACCTCCGCATAATGTCACCAGGAGCTGTATAAACCTGCCTGTGGCCTATCCCTAACTACTCAATGAACCTGCAAGCTTTACCGCTTGGCCTCAGTGGGGCTCAGCCCTGAGGAGCTCACTCAATGAGCTGTGTTCTCCCTATGCATTTGCCCAGCTTCTCGGTGCTGTGCTCCTCCTGCCACAAGGACTGGCCCTCTGGCAGCGGGGGACGAGAAGCCAATGCTTTGCCTCTGTGTGGTTTGATTTCCCTTGCAGAGTGAAGAGGAGGAGCGGGAGGAGTCGGACTTCGACAGCGCCAGCATCAACAGCTCTTCGGTGCGCTCCGAATGCTCGGCGGGCTTGGGGAAGAGAGGGAAGAGGAGGAGAAAGAAAAAGAGGAGTAGGCCATTTCTTTGTACTCCGCTCCTGTTCTGTTTGGATTTCCTGCTTTGATGTGTGCTTCTCTGGTCCCTGGAGCCCTGTGTGGGAGCTTCCAGTGCAGCATCTGACCCTGGCTCCATGTGGGGGTGTGTGGGGGCGAGGGGCGCCTTCATTCACACCCAACGCGAAATGCCACTGCTGGCTTGTGTCTCGCCAGGGGTGTGAGCAGCTCCCGTTCTTTCAGCGCTGCCTTGCTTTGGAGGGAGAGCCCTGTCTGCTGGCCTGGCATTGTTTCCCTTCCATGAAAACGGTATTTGCGGGAACACGCCACCAGTAAATTTAGCCTTACAGAGTGGCCAGCCACGTAGGCCAAGGTGTCTAGCTGACATAGGGGAGCATGAAGATGTGAACAAGATTAGGGTTTTTTTCCCTGTGTTAAATGCCAGAGTAATTCACAAGGCACGTGCTTCATTCAGCCTCATGGACGTGCCCTGGGATAAGAAATGCATGCAAGCAGCAGGACAAGGCACGCAGCAGGGTATTGGATCAGACGTATGTATCGTTTTTTGGATACCATTGATTTTTTTTTAGCAACACTTTCTCTGCTTCATTGCGACTGAGAAAATCCATAAAGGTCCCTTTGGACCGAACTGCCCGGAAGTGTTCCCCTGACACTGGCTTGGCAGCATCTCTCTCCGCCCCCGAAGGACTCCAGGAGCGAAGTGCACTACTTGTTTCCTCCCACCATCCCGGACTTGCATTCACGGCAGCAGCTTGGCTTCTCCTCAGCTGTTGCTGGCTCAGCACAGCCATCTGCTCCATGGCAGCACCGTCCCCGCTGTGTTCTCAGCTTGGGCAGCCATTCACTCTTGTAGTGCGACAGAAAGGATCCTTTTCTTTTTATCTTCCGTCCTTGCTCCGCACGAGATATTTCAGATCCAGAAATTCCAAATATCCTGTAGCTTCTTATCTTCACCCTCAGGTTATACTTTCAACAAATCAAAGGGCAGCTTCTGGATGTGGGGCTGGAAGCTTCTGCTGGGATAGGAAACGAGACTGTCTCACCCCGGCAATGCACAGTCCTCATTCTCTGGGTTTGACATCTTACACCGGTGAGAGCTGAGCTCACGAAGACTGGGACTGGCTGCAAATCAGTCCCCTACACGAAGACGGAATCTGTTTAGTCTTTTTGTTTGTTATTCACGTTGCAGCAGTGCATGGAGACCCCGTTGTGCGAGGTGCTGTACAAATACATAGTGAGAGACAGACTCTGCCCCAAGAAGCTTATAGTCCTAGTAGATCAGACTGACAAAGGGAGACTCATTATCTTCCCTAGTTTACAGAGGAGCAGTTGTGCACAGAGTGTTTTAGTGACTTGTTCAAGGTCATTCAGGGAGGCTGTGGCAGAACTGGGACTTGAAGCCAGGTCTACTGAGTCCTAGTCCAGAGCCTTAACCATAGAGCTATCCTGCCCTTCCTTGTCCCCTGCTGTACCAGGTTGGATGAGCTCCTGCCTCTGAGTCTAGTGCACAGACAGGGAGACCAGAGTAGTCCAAAGAGGAAGAGTCCTTCTCGGCTGTATTATTGTTGCATGGTACATTTGCAGTTGATGGTGATGGTATCTGCGGAGGTTTCTCTGACTGGCCTCCCTTGCAACCTCTCCAGGTTCTGGCATTCTCCATTGAGAGCCTGAAGGAACCAAAGGATGATACAGTGTGGAGAGAGAAAGAGAGACAGAGGTGAGATGATGCTGTGTGCAAAGACCCAGATAAACTGATGCTGAGGGACAGAGAGGTAGGGGAATGTAATAGATGGGGACTAAGGTGGAATGTTCTCTTTGTTTCCTTAAATATAATGAATCCTTTTACAAGAGAAATTGTCTCGTTTCCTCCTGGGAAAGCATGTGATGGCTGCTGCTTCTCTGACTGTCCTGTGTGTCCCTTGTTCTTAGTTGAAGAAGGGGATGGATACGAGACCGACCACCAGGACTACTGTGAAGTCTGCCAGCAGGGAGGGGAGATTATCCTGTGCGACACTTGTCCTCGCGCCTATCACCTCGTCTGCCTGGATCCTGAGCTGGAGAAAGCACCAGAGGGCAAGTGGAGCTGCCCGCACTGTGTGAGTAACTGTGGGGTTGGTTTGAAACTGGGTAACTTTGCTGCTGAAAATCAGCTTAGAACATAGCTGGGAGCACTAGTAAAAGGAGGGTTCCTCTTCTGCAGAGAGGAGCGCTCAGAGATTTGTGTGTCCCACTCCTCACCGCACACGGGCTTATCTAAGTCGCAGCGGCACCCTGTCCAAAAGGAGCCTTTGCTTTTTAGTTGGTGCCGTGTGATCAACGGCTCTGAAACCATGTCCTGGACCACAGCAGCAGGACTTGGCTGCAGCCAAACTTGGTTGCAGTGCTCACCAGAGAGGCGGCTTAGCGGAGCTAAGACTCAGGTTGGAAATGGCCTTGACTCCCTGGATTCATGGATCCGAATCCCTGCCAGGCTGACTTGGCTTCTCAGCCTCCTCACGCAGTTCCTACCCCAACAGGAGCTCTTGCAGCTGTGTGTTCGGGTGCTGAGGGCTGAGAACTTGGCCCGCAGGGGAAAGCGCCCGTGTGTGTTCAGACACCCCTGGGGCACTGGATGGGCCACCTAAGTAAATACTCAGCACTGTGCTGATGCACCTTCCCTAGGAGAAGGAAGGGATCCAGTGGGAGCCGAAGGAAGAGGAGGAGGAGGACGAGGAAGGAGGCGAAGAAGAGGAGGATGACCACATGGAGTTTTGCCGTGTGTGTAAGGATGGCGGGGAGCTGCTGTGCTGTGACACCTGCCCGTCTTCCTATCACCTGCACTGTCTGAACCCGCCTCTCCCGGAAATACCAAACGGTGAATGGCTCTGCCCACGCTGTACAGTGAGTGTTACCAGCATTTGTCCTGCCACCCCTTCGCTTCCCCCGGGGCAAGGAGCGGGCCTCAGCGTGGCCTGAGGGTTTCAGAACTGGTGCTAGAGTGAGGGCAGACAGATGCCCCGCTCTGATGGGCTCTGATCCCACCCCCCTCTGATGTGCCCCCATCCCATGCCCTCTTCCCCATGGGCCTGCCGTCCTGCCCCTCACTTCCTGCTCAGCAGAGTCTGTCATCCCCCTCCCCAGGCTGCCTCTAGGACCCACTGGGTCTCTGGAAGGCTCTGTTCCCTGCACTGACTCGCTGCCCTATGCAGATGACTGGTTATTTCCCTGCAGCTTTTTAGATTAAGTGTCAGGTTCCATTTGATGCATCTCCTGTGTGGAGGAGCCTCCCTCATCGGAGGCAGCCGAGCTGCAGTGGCGGGTAGGCGTGATTTGTGGAGCCCGCGACAGCACTGGAGAATTAAATATGGGACTAGTGAAACACTGATTACTTCCCAGCCCGTTCTGTCCCCAGCTGGGACATGGGCAGCATCATGGCCGCTCAGACAGAGCCATCCTTTTCCAGCACGCCTGCATTCAGGGGATGGATCTGCCATCATTCAAGGTGCCTTGGGGCGCACTCTCTCACTCACCCCGCCCCGTGCGTTTCACCCCTCTCACTCACTCGCTCACTTGTTACTGTCTGACCAGTAAAAAAGAGCATTGATTAAGAAACAAGCCCTGGAGTTGACATAGAGCACAGCATTTCCTTTCAGGACTGTCCAGGCTGAGTCAGAGGTGGCAGGCCAGGCCTAGAACTGGCCTGACTCTGGGGTTGTTAAAAACTGCCCAGTTTGTTGCATGACCCTGGGTTCCCTTGAGTCTAGGCCTAATTTACTGCCAGTCGCTGCTGCCCATCCTGCCTGGGGATTTCCCACAGTGGAAGCAGTTTCCAGTTATGGCCCAGGTGCCAGTGGAGACTGCTCAGGGGGCCTCTGGATTAGTGCACCTCCCTCTCTGCCCTGGCAATGCCCTCCTTCTCTGGACAGCTTACTCCTAGGGTACACCACTGCGCAATGCAGAATTTGTGCAGAATTCATGTTCCCCGCAGAATTGTATTTTATCCCGCAGAATTTGTGATTTCCACCAAAATGCTTCACAAATTTCAGCCCCTGCCCCGTGACATTCCCTGAATCTTTTTTTGTTGTCTGTATTGTGACAGACATACTTGCTGACAGGTATTTTATAAGAAGTTACCAAAATAGTTGAAACTGGCCTGAATATATGGTGTTATTTTGACAAATAGAAATATGGAGAGTTTTGCAGAATTTTAGAATATTGTGTGTAGAATTTTTAATTTTTTGGTGCAGAATTCCCTCAGAGTAACAGCTCCCCTCATGGCTTGGCCCAGGCAGGATCTGTGCTACATTTCCCCACTGCAGACCTCTTTGCCCTCCAGCAGACTCCACTGCCAGTGCAGGTCCAGTGCTCAATCCAGGCCAGGTCTGGTGTCTAGCCATTGAGAACCCGGGGCTTGGTAGTGATGGGTTGGGCTTTCCCTGGTGTTTCAGGGCTGTGCTGCCGGGGAAGTGGAAGGGGGAACTGCTGTGTGGGGCTGACAGTTTAAACCTTGAGTGTATGTGTGTTATTTTTGCCTCCTTTTATTCTCAGTGCCCTCCCTTAAAAGGCAAAGTCCAACGCATCCTGCACTGGGTCTGGCGAGAGCCCCCTGCCCCCTTCCTGTCTGGGCTCCCTCCGCCTGAGCTGGAGCTGTCCATCCCTCCATCAAAGCCCCTGGAGGGGATCCCGGAGCGGGAGTTCTTTGTGAAGTGGGCAGGACTCTCCTACTGGCATTGCTCCTGGGTCAAGGAGCTGCAGGTAAGACGCAGCGAGGCTGGTGAGAGGGGGACTGCGTGCAAGGCTGCCCGTGGCTGGGCCTGGCTTTTCGACACGTGTGTGGGGGTGTTGAAACATAACCAGCTCCCCCATTTGTTGCTCTCTCCGGGCGCAGCTGGAGCTCTACCACACCGTGATGTATCGCAACTACCAAAGAAAGAACGACATGGATGAGCCCCCGGCCTTTGACTATGGCTCTGGGGATGAAGATGGCAAAAGCGAGAAGCGGAAGAACAAAGACCCGCAGTACGTCAAGATGGAGGAGAAGTACTATCGCTACGGCATCAAACCTGAGTGGATGATGATTCACCGAATCCTGAACCACAGGTGGGGAGTTGTGCAGGAGAGAGGGGTGGGTGTACAGACTCCTAGAACATCAAGGGGCAAAGATTGCCCACAGGGCCTCGTGAAGATCCATGAAGAAGGAATTCTGAGTGAAACCTGATGCATTCACCTTGCCTCCTTTTGCAAATGAAGGTGTAGGGAGTGGTTCCTCCCCATGTCATTAGTATGGACTGTGTGATATTCCCAATCCTGCAGAGGTTTTTGGGGTGGTGATTTATGGTGATTAGCTAGGTTTTTTGGGGGGGAACTAGAATTTCTGTAGCAAGCAGTATTTCTATGTCAAGCCTAGTTTGTGGGCAATATTAATTCAGCAACGGTTAGATCTGCTTATGCTAAGAACATAACATACCGCAGAGTGATCAGGGAGATGTTTGCAAAGTTACACACACAAAGCATTTCAAGTTTGGATTCTACCCACTGACATTATTGAATCTGGCCTTGAATTTAGGCAGCCCAGAGCGCAGGGATCATCCAGGCTAGTGTCATGTGGCCATTCGTGGCACAGCATTGTAATACCAGAACATAGACAGCCTGGTGTCTTGGTAGGATGGGTGCTGCTCATGTGTGTCACCAGTGTTAACCCAGAACAATTCCACCAATTCTAATGGAATTAATCTGAATTTCCAGGCCCTGTAAGTGACAGCAGAATTTGTCCTGCGATGTCTCCCCAAGCCCAAACTTTCTCCTGGCTAGGGGATGGGGATTTACCTACTGCTTTGCTTTTGCAACCCTAATTTGCTCCTCCTAAAGACTGTAAAGCTGTAAACTTATTCCAAGGCTATCATCACCTTGGAAGCTCATTACAGAGCTGAAAGTGAGGCCAAACATGAATTGTTGCATTATTTCCATTTCTATTAAATTGCACGTTAAAAATATAGATAGTAAATTCTTCCAAAAGGTGGATCTTGGCGTTATTAAACTTTCCCCAAGTACATTATTTGGGTCCCTGATGCCAACTAATATTTTACTGAAAAATTCATAAATTTCTTCTGCGACTGGGTGATCAGTGTTTCTCCTGTTGATCGCAGCATGCAGCTGCTATTACTCACACAGACTGCTCTCAAACCCAGTCCATTTCTGTGTATGCTGTTCATTTCTGTGGGGAATCATGCATTCCACCCTCACTCAAATCACATCAAAGACATTAACAGGAGTTTGGGAATCACATGTATACTGAGAGGTAGCTAATGCTCACATAACTCCCTTGGAGGCTGATGGGACTGTGCATGCAGAGAAGAATTTAAATGAATTTCAATTATTTAGCCATGATATCTGAGTTTATTTGTGCTGAAGACATGTCCTATGTATTAGAAATCTTCTGGGTTGATACCTTTTTTTTTTTTTTTTTTAAAAGTCCAAAGGCAAGGATCACTTTGTAGAACTTCTAAATTAGGAATTACACACTTCTCTTCAAAGCTGTTTGACGGGGACTGAGTCAAGTTGTGTGGCGAAACCCTGTGCCAGAGTTACGTTCTATGTAAATAAGGCAGGTCTTGCCTTTATAAATAACCGGATTCTGAAAGGTTTTCATTAGTTTTTCAGTGTAATTGGGATGAGAAATGTGTAAGGAGACATGATAAGCTTTTCAAACGAACGAATGGACTAGAGAATGTCTTTTGGGGACTTTTGTTCACAGTGTCTCATACTACAAGAACCAGGGGACATTCAATAAACTTTTAAAACTAGTAAAAGGAAAGACCTGTTCACATAATGCAAAAATAGCCAGTGGAACTCACTGCAACAAGATACCATTGAGGCCAAGAGCACAGCAGGATTTGGAAGAGACATTTATATAAATGTGAGAATATCCAGAACAACAATAGTAAGGAAAAAATTAACAAACCCCAAGAATTTTGGAAGGGATATAAACTTTCATTTTTCAGGGCATAAGCCAACTTCTAACTAATGGGTTTTAGGAAAGGACTTTCCTTGGGGACAGATTATTCCATAAGTGCCTGCACCTTCCTTTGAAACATCCGGCACTGTTGGAGATAGGATACTGGATGAGTGCCTACGTTCCTGTGCTTAGGCTGAAATGTAGGACCCTGCCCTGCTCTTTCTGACTTTCATTCTTTTAAGTTTAAAAACATTCAACTAATTTTCTTGCTCTTTCGCTAACAGCCCTATGTTACCTGACCTCTGAGCAGCCCTGGATACCTGCTGCACGCTGCGCACATACCCTGACGCCACAGTGCTAAAGGTGGTGGTGTTACATAAATTATTGTCCCCAACACTAAATTACAGGCAGCACAGACACAAAGAAATCGTGTGGCATTTAGCTTCTGTGATTGATTAAACATACCCAGCGGATTAATGGACCATTCCACCTGAAACTATTGATTCCTTCTTGGTGGTGGTTTAGCTCTGCATCGACTTCATAATCTGAAGGTACAAACAGAGGATGGAGTATTCGGTTCCTTGAAAACAGGGTCATAGCAAGCTGTTTGCTTAGGATTGAAACCTGCCTACACAAGTCTTGGTGCTCCCCCTGGGAAGGTTCCTGAATTCATTGCCTTTGGAAGGGCAGGCCCCCCCATTGCTGTGTATTTATATCTGGACATTTGGTGGTTTTGTTCATGGTTTTGGGCATGTGTATGAGAGCCCATCTCTGGCGTTCTTTCCTCCACTGGCTCCGTGTGAATCTCCTGGGTGCTAGCTGACAGGAGACCTAAGCATGTTCTGTTGGGTGCAGGGTTCTCTGTTTCAAGGGACTTTAATTAAACCCTGCTGAGACTTCCAGGCTCTGAAGGCCTGGGGGGTTGTGTTTGAGAGAGAGGAAGCTGTCTCATCAGGGAGATGTTTCCATTGCTAATACACGGCAGTACAAGGGAAACACCAACTCAGACAATGTTTGTTACATTAGGTCATTTCAGTGATGTGCTTTTCTATATTATGAATTCTAGCTTTGATAAAAAGGGAGATGTCCATTACCTGATCAAGTGGAAAGATTTACCCTACGACCAGTGTACCTGGGAGATTGACGACATAGACATCCCGTACTACGAAAACCTGAAACAGATTTACTGGAATCACAGGTATGAGCCAGGGAGGCAGTGCGGTCTGTAGTCTGCGCGGGTAGCATAGAGTCATGCAGATCTACAGCATCTAAAGTGACTGGTGATTTTTGGTGCCCCATATTTTGAGTGAAGAACTGGAACCACCTTAAAGGGAATGGATTTTCATTGCGTGGGTGAGCTGCACTTTCTGAAAATCAGGCCCTTTTAAGGTGTCTCAAGTTGGGCACCCAAAATCTCTAGTCCACATATCTGTTTACAGCCTATCTATAGCATCTCGAGTATCCGCCTGTCCGTGTGCAGAAGTCATTCATTTTTATCCGTAGTATTAATTTGACTCACTGCATTTCCAAGACAATCCATTGTGCCTGGCTCTGTCTAGTTTTTAGGAAAAAATATTGGAGTGTGTTTATTTTGAGTAAATTATTACATGAATTTTGGGTGAAATTGCCTGGCTTATTATAACCTACTCATTAATGATCAGGGAGGTTCAGCTGGAGCTGGGGCGGAAAAGTTTCTGTGGGGAAAGAACGAATGGAGATTGGCTGGGAATTCTAATCCATTGTGTGGAGGCCATGAGGGGAATATCCTTCTGCCTATCCAGCTCCCCTTGTCTGATTCATGCCCTCTGTTTAATGGTCTCTTCCAGGGAGTTGATGTTGGGGGATGATATCCAACCGCCAAAGAGGCTGAACAAGAAAGGGAGAAAACTGAAGGAAGAAAAACTAGAAAAACCTCCAGAAACTCCAATTGTTGATGTAAGTGGGGGGTGTGAAGGCAGCAGAGCAGGGGCATGCGATCCAGCTGAGAATCTCACTCGTTCCCCATTCTTGCATGAGCTCCTAAGAAACGTTGTAGTTTGTTTCAGTATTTCTTTGTGTTAAAGCCCAAACCTTGTCCAGCCCTGGGTCTCGCTTTCTGGGGGGCTAACGCTACATCTCATTTACGTCAGAGGGAACCATTTTCAGCTGCCCTCGATTGTACAGTGCAGCACCTTCATCTGAATGGCCACGCCCCACACGTTTTCTCTGTTCATTCCTTAAGCAGAATTATCAAGAGGAAAGGGAGTTTCTCAGGTGTTGGACACAAACAGACCACTGCATGCTGGAACCTGTAGTCTGCAGGCTGCAGCTCTGTACTGAGGAGGAGGACTGCATTTTGGAACTGTACGAACTGCATTTAAATCTTGATTTGGGTCTGTCTGTGTTAAAGCCTTGAGCAGGAACCTAGCGGGCTATAGAGAGAAGGAAGGTGAGGGGGGGAACAGGCTCTGCAGACTTTGCATTCCACCTCTTTCCCCTACAGCCTACAGTTAAATTTGACAAGCAGCCATGGTATATTGATGCAACAGGAGGCACCTTACATCCTTACCAGCTGGAGGGACTGAACTGGCTGAGGTTTTCCTGGGCCCAGGGAACCGATACGATCCTTGCTGATGAGATGGGGCTTGGGAAGACGGTGCAGACCATTGTGTTCCTGTACTCCCTGTACAAAGAGGTGAGTGTTTTGGCACCCATGGAGACAGTCCTTACTTCCTTGGCATCCCATGGGAGCCTGGGGTGCAGCACGCTCACCTGGAATTTGCCTTTCTGAACAGGGCCACTCGAAAGGGCCGTATCTGGTCAGTGCCCCTCTGTCCACTATTATCAACTGGGAGCGAGAATTTGAGATGTGGGCACCTGACTTCTATGTGGTGACCTACACAGGGGATAAGGAAAGCCGGGCTGTGATCCGAGAAAATGAGTTCTCCTTTGAAGACAATGCCATCCGGAGCGGGAAGAAGGTTTTCCGAATGAAAGTAAGTCCTGGCTAGCTACAGCCCTGACCCTGCCTGAGGCAAAGCAAATTTTTGCTATTGGCAGGGGAGAGGGTGAAAGGTGCTAGGAAAGATTAACTGTCTTACTCATTTGGTATGTAGAGAAATTCTCCTCTGTAAGCCTGCTAACAAATGGAAAAAGAAACTCTCTCTTAATGAGCCTCTCCTGGCATCTGTCTCTCTCTTTGGGGCTGTCTTGGGAATTGCAAACCGAGAGCATATTTACTCTGACTTCTCCGACTCCTCGTGCTCATCTGGGTTCCCATTATCTCCGCTCTCATTCTGTCTAATGGCTTTGAGGCAGGTTCTTTGTTCCTGGGATGTGTATTCCACCCATATACGTTACCACTGCAGCAGGGAATTTGCTGTCCTGGGGCTGTCTGGTGAATTGTATTCTTTTTGCCAGGATGCAGGCTCCTTCCACATATGATTTTCTCAGTTTAGCACTCTCTGTAAGATAAAGAACTGTAGTTTCTGTTTCATGTGGCCCAGCCTGTGAACCAGAACACCAGAGAACAGGATTCTGGCATGGAGGGGAGGGATAGAGGAAGGGATGGAAAAGGTTTGCACTCATTTGTGCTAGTTTAAATCCAGAGTAACTCTCCTGAAGCCAATGGATTTACTTGGGATTTATATCAGTGCAAATGAGAGCACAGTGTGACCCACAGAGGGTGAGATTCCTAAGAAGCTGAATCAACTGTTCTCCAAAGAGAGAAGCTGACACTGTTTATAAATGCAGCAGATTTATGATGGGCTTTACAGATTTCTGCAGGACCCTTCTCTGTTTGGTTTATACAGCTCCCTAATTCATTTTAATGCTCAGATGGATATAGATTTTCTGCTGGCTTGATTCATTCCTAGACTGGGCTTGCTGGCATTTTGTAGTGCGGTGCAAACGAGTCCACATTTTTCTTCACGTGTTGGGATGTGTGTAGTATGCAGAAGCACTGAGGGCCAGTGGCAACCATGTCCCCTTGGTCTCTTTAATCTGTGATGTTCTCTCTCTCTTTATTTCATCTAGAAAGAAGCTCAGATTAAATTCCATGTCCTGCTCACATCCTATGAGCTGATCACTATTGATCAGGCTGTTTTAGGCTCTATAGAGTGGGCGTGTCTGGTGGTGGATGAAGCTCACAGGCTGAAGAACAACCAATCCAAAGTAGGTATCTTTCATGGCAGCTGGGAAGAATGTTACTTGGACGTGCATTTACCGTTCCAACTGCACTGCCCCGTCATGGCTGCACTCCCCTTTGATTCCCTCTCTGTGGGTCCAGAGCAGATTTGCTCAGGTTGCACATCAAAAGATCATTTCCCGCACGTCCCCCACCCGACCCCCAAACTCAATTTGGGGTTTGAATCTCATCTGGATTATTCCTGCCTCTTGCATCATCGCTGCCCATAGAAGTCCTGCCATTGGTACACAGCTGCGGTGGTCCTGACACCAGCTCGCTCCTCAGGAGCCGCATTGGCTTAGCAGGGAGAGCAGGTGGGAGGCTTTGTCTGGGTCAGTTCAAGTCAGCAGATGTGACTGGCATGTTTGGGGCGTGGCTGGAGTTCAGGGGAGCCTTCGGGCTGTCACTGATGGGAGCTGGGGGAAGAGATGGGAGGAGGACGGGGCCCTTTGCCTGCCTGGGTTGACGCACAGTGGGAGCAGGGGAGTCTGTTTGGTGACGGTCAGAAATTCCAAACGGAGGTAAAAACACAGAAAAGAGGCAAAGTGGATTTCTTTAACACAGGAAAAAGAAAACTGGCGGTTGGCGTTCAGACGCCACAGGGCGCTACACGGCTTCACTTTGATGTGGGCAAATCTGAAGCGCTTAGAAATGACGATGATGATGATAGATTGCCAAGTCCAGCAGCAGCCACACCTTGCCAGGGTCGGGGCGGGAGCTGGCTCTGCAGGATTCACTCCCGCTTGTCTCTCTATCCCCTCCATGGCCCACAATGGGCTGGCTTACCCACCTGGTCGGAAGCCTTGAGGTGACAGCCCCCCATGCCCCACAGAGCCGGTCAGCACTGCTGCCAGGCCAGCCGGGAGGGCTCACCTGAGAGCGAAGGAAGACGCTCCCTCTCCTTCCCTCCATCCCCTTGGGCTAAATGAGATGCATCCTCAGCGCTCCCAAGCTCTCCTGTCTTGGAAATGGAAAGACTGAGGGAAATTGAGAGACTTCTTCCAGTGGCAAGAAGTCTAGGGCAGATTCAGTTTCAAACCATGTGAGATTTAGTCAAGTCACGCTGGCAGGATAATCATTTCAGCAGGGTAGCCAGTGCCACCTTGGTTAGAGGAACTCCTCCCGGTCTCCCTAGGGAGAGAGAGGATTCCCTGGGCTAGCCTGAATGGCGGGGTCTGGTGGCTGGGGTGGCTACGAGGAGGGAGTGGAGGCTACTCCACGCTGCGGCTGCACTTCGGATTAGCAGAACCAAAAGCTCTAAAATGACCAACTGAGCAGGTTCCACCCCCTCAAACCAAACTGCTCCCACCTGACTCGGCTTCTTGTCCAAGTTCTTTAGGGTATTAAATAGCTACAAGATTGACTACAAGCTGCTGCTGACCGGAACGCCGCTCCAGAACAACTTAGAGGAGCTCTTTCACCTGCTCAATTTCCTGACCCCGGAGAGGTTTAAGTAAGTTGCACTATTTCGCTTCGCTGGCTGGGTGAG
The DNA here is from genome assembly GCF_965152275.1 of Natator depressus. Lineage (NCBI taxonomy): Eukaryota > Metazoa > Chordata > Testudines > Cheloniidae > Natator > Natator depressus. Next base: position 21,609,818 of record NC_134251.1, on the reverse strand, counting down.
TGTCACAGAGAGGCGCGGGCAGGTCGACGGATAGATGGCAGAAGGAGGCCGTCGCAGCGCTGTGCTAGAACGAATAAATAAATATTCGTGTTATACACATTACATGTATATAGTTCTGGGATACTCCCAGCTGGGCTTATTGCCTTCCCCAGCAGTCACTGGACTTGTGGGTGAAAGATTCTTCGATCCATCCTCTTCCTCCCGAGAAGGAGGCATTGGTGGCTTTGGAACTTGGCTAACGTCTAATGTCAGAACAGTAGCAGTAAATCCGCTCTACGTGGCCCGTACCGTTCCTCTGTAGAACTGGAACTACCTTCACAGGGCGGGAGGGTCCTTCCATTGTATTCCCTTCGAGCTTTCCTCATTCAAACCCTGAGGGTATGAATCGCTTGGGTTATGGGTCCCCCATGACCTGCCATGTGCTACCTCATTATGGGTTATTTTTACAGCAACCTGGAAGGGTTCCTGGAAGAGTTTGCTGACATCTCCAAGGAGGACCAGATTAAAAAGCTTCATGATCTGTTGGGTCCCCATATGCTCCGGCGGCTGAAGGCCGACGTGTTCAAGAACATGCCTGCAAAAACAGAGCTGATAGTGAGGGTGGAGCTCAGCCAGATGCAGAAGTAAGTGCTAGTGACTAGCCACCAAGGGCTACAGACGATTCTTCCGGAAGCGCGAGGGCACAGCGCCGCTGGCTTCTTTCACACCGTCGCATTTGTGCTCGGTGCAGCGAGGCTGCAGCCTACGCGGAGGGCATGCAAATGGATTGTTAGGGGAGAGCCACACACCCCCATCTGCACTGAAGCATTCAGCCTTGATAAGAGTTAGCGGCCCTGGCCCCTTCCTGTCACGGCAGTGGGGTGGGGCTGGGTCCTCTGACAGAGGGTTTGGTAAATGGAAGCCTGGCTCCTTGCCCTGTGCAGCGTCTGGCACATGGAGGAAATGATGGATCTGAAAAATCATTAAAATTCTCGGAGCCATTGGAAGCCTGAGAGGTGTAGCTGTGTGGAGTATGCTGAATGCTACAGCTCTGTCTCGCTAGAATGCACTCCGGTGTTCTCCTGAATAATCAGAGTTCCCCGAGGTAAAATCCACTTGCTCTACTGCTGAATGCGGTCAGCCCTGTGGGCCAGAGTCTGCTTTCAGTTACACCAGTGCAGATGTGGAGTCACACAAGGCTCGAGCAGCGGGGCACAAGTCTGGTCTTGCATGCCTGGGTAGAACCCATCTGGTTTTTGCTGATGGTCCCAGCTTTCCACTGACATGCAGAAGAGCAGCAGGGAAAGGTTAATTTATCTTCCAGGAAATACCTGCTCTGGGGCACAAGTTCTTTTCACACAGCTCACAGCAGCAGGAATATTTCTTAACACTTCACCCACCTCATCCGGGGACTCTGACCAGGACGGAGTTATCCAAGAGGGCAGTGGAGGGACTCGACTGACCAGGACCTGCAGAGACAGGATCACATTTTTTAAGTGTCTGGGCCAGTTCTTTTCCGGGTGTAACTCCATAGCAGGTTTCAGAGTAGCAGCCGTGTTAGTCTGTATTCGCACAAAGAACAGGAGGACTTGTTGCACCTTAGAGACTAACCAATTTATTTGAGCATAAGCTTTCGTGAGCTACAGCTCACTTCATCGGGTGCATTCAGTGGAAATCATCCGATGAAGTGATCCATAGCAGTGTAACTCCATTGAAGTCAATGGGATGAATTTGATCCCTTCATTCCTCTTCGGCCAATCCCATGTCGGTGGTAATGCCTTTCCCATCACTGTTAATGCAGGAAGTACTACAAGTTCATCTTGACGAGGAATTTTGAAGCCCTCAATTCCAAAGGTGGTGGGAACCAGGTGTCGCTGCTCAATATCATGATGGATTTGAAGAAGTGCTGTAATCACCCGTACCTCTTTCCTGTGGCTGCTGTGGTAAGTTACCTCGCTTCAGAAGCTCCACATCTGTAATGTATGTGTGCATTGCTGAGGGCCAATGTTTCTGCTCCTTTTCTTTTCAATACACGTGTTCAAGGCATCCTCCAGGTTGTTACACCGAAATCATCTTAAAGGCAGGTCATTTTTTCTGGCCTGAACAGTCTGAGGTGGGCATCTTCTCTCTGAAACCCAGTGAATTTCTCATTCATCTTTCTCCAGCACCATTCATCTTTCTGCACCAAAAAATTAAAAATTCTACACACAATATTCTAAAATTCTGCAAAACTCTCCATATTTCTATTTGTCAAAATAACACCATATATTCATGATGGATTTCAGTGTTTGGCAGGCTTCTGAATTTGCAATGTAATGTTACAAAACCACAGCAGACGTCCAGCAGGCGGAGCAAGTGGACAGCCAACAGACTCTGTCTCTGACCTCATCCCCCCACCGACCATTTATAATAATCCTCTAGTCTAGGGGCTGAATCCTGCTCCTGCTGAAGTTGGTGGCAATCCTCCTGTTGACTTCAGTGTGGACAGGCTTTGCCCCTAGAATGGCAAAAGTAAAGACTCCCTCCACCAACCAAGGATCCCCTTACAATGTTCTCAGGAGGCTCCGGTTTTGCCAAATGGATCCTACGATGGGAATTCTTTGGTTAAATCTTCTGGGAAACTGATGCTGCTGCAAAAGATGCTGAAGAAGCTGCGAGATGGGGGACACAGGGTCCTCATCTTCTCCCAGGTGAGTGAAGAGAATTTCTTTCCCCTCGCCTTCAAGACTCAAAGCCCAAAGCTCTGGGAATTCCGAGGGGAAGGCATCTCCTCCAAAAGGCTATTTTATTTCACAAGTGACAGGTGAGCGTTCTAGTCTCACTTCCCGGCAGTGTCATTTTGATCACAAACTGTTAATTGTGTTGACGATAAAGGACCAGAATGGTTTTCCTACATCTATTTCTGTACTAGGGGATTTTTATTGGATACTGATTGAGATGAATGAGAGAGGTGGTGACAGTGTATCTAGGGGTTGGTGCAGCAGACTTTGGGAGTAAGGACACGTGGGTTGTAGTCCCAGCTCCACCAATGACTTGGCCGGTGGCCTTTGCCAAGTCATTTAATCTTTCTTAACATCATTTTACCCATGTGTAAAACAGAGATAATAATACTAATTCATGTGCCCAGGGATTTTTGAGTGTCAGTGTTTGCAAAGCACGCTAAGAACTCCTATAAAAGGTGCCCTATAATGGCAATTAATAGCACAATAGCTTGTTTATAATATTGCTACTGTTTCTATTCAGTCAGACGCTGGGGCTATGATTTGGAATTGGGGGTGGCGGCCTTGGAATTGTGCACTTAGGCCCAGATCAGCCCTCTGGGTAATGCAAACAGCGCCTCAGGCTTCCAAACACGTCACTCACGATGAGGTTTGCAAAAGGCACCCGCACGCCTGCTCCTTTCAGCAGCTAAATTTCCAGGGGTGAGATGTCATTTCCCACTGGCCAAACCCACTTTTTGTTTTCAGGCAAAATCTCCCCCCAGGTGCTGCGTTTGCAGCCCCCCAGTCCCACTCTCCGGGGCAGTGCACAGCACCTTAGGGTGGGATTCTCTCTCTAGATGACGAAAATGCTGGATTTGCTGGAGGATTTCCTGGAGTACGAGGGTTATAAATATGAGCGGATAGATGGAGGGATCACGGGAGGCCTGCGCCAAGAAGCCATCGACAGGTTTAATGGTACGCATTATTGCTATTATTTGTAAAGAACACAAAAAATCAGAGCTTCCCTTTCCATGCATGGTGCAGGCAGCATGTGTCCTGAGCAATCCAGGACTCCGGTTTAATGTCATGGGGGTAATGGTTCTGAGGGTGAGCTGCGGGGATTTTTGTTCTGTATCAGGCACGTGACTAACACAGCGCTGTCTGTGTGTGTAGCTGCACGAGTGACGGGACCAGTGTATAACGTGATGTCTGATTGGCTGAGTATTGGCATCTCGTGAGTGGGGGCAAAAAACTGGTGAATACGGGTGGCCGTGCACAGCTGGTTGATAGCTGCATCCCTGCACACGTGCAAGCTGCACTTTCCCAAAGCTCGTGTTTCGATGTACCCCCCTTAAGGAGCCTGGTCTCCCAAGGGTACCTAACACCTGCAATAGGCACTGCCCGCAAGATGAAGAATCCGAATAATCCAGAACATGAATCCACGTACTTGTTTCCACAACTGACACTGAACGCTGAACTCACTGAGTGTGAGCACCGCTGGGCCCGATGCAGCTGGGGTGTCTGAGAGCACAGTGGGTTTTCAGTCTGTCGGTAATTACTAAGGCTGCGTCTGCACTCTGAGCTCGTGATTCCCAGCTCACCTGCACGCACTTGTGCTAACTCTCATTGAGCTAGTGTGCTAAATATAGTCAGATAGCTGAAAGCTCGACCGATGTTCTGGGCCAGACCTTCCAAAAGTGCAACAGGTGAACCAGCCAAAATGCCTGTGTGCGCTCACCTGGATTTACACGGTGCAGCTGAGCTCAGAATCTGGCTATCTGTGTCCACCAAACCCTGCCTTTGCTCATGAAGCAGGTAACTGCGTGCCCCAGAGGGCGCGCACCTGCTATGCCAGGGTGGGTTTTGCAGACCTGCCTGTCGTGCTCACGTGTGCAAGTCCAGCACTGTGCTGCATAATGAGGGATGTTTGTAACATGTTGACTTAGACGCTTTTAATCGAGTCACATGGTTGAGTCCCAGGGTGTTAACGACAGGTGCTGCCTAGTCTGAAGGACTTGTCTGTCTCAGTGAATTGCCAAGCTTTCCCTGAGAGCTGGAGTTTTATTTTTTCCCAGTAACTGATTTCTAGTGACTGACACACTTGTTAATCCACCCCTCCCCCCCCCCCGCCCCGGTCTAAGCATCAAGTTTTCTTTTGGTGGGTTTGTTTAGACTGAATGCTCCCTGTGTTTTATCACCTAAACACAGTGTCCCGCATTTCCAGCTGAACCAAAGCCCCTTGTCTCACCTTACACCCCCTTGTGGGTTTGTCTTCCTCAGCTCCTGGTGCTCAGCAGTTCTGTTTTCTTCTCTCTACCCGAGCTGGGGGTCTGGGCATAAACCTTGCAACGGCCGACACCGTCATTATTTATGATTCTGATTGGAATCCCCACAATGACATCCAGGTGTGTTGTGCTTTCTTTTCCTTGTGCTATAGAGTGAGTATGTTCCAGCTGCATCCCCTGTTTGCATTTCCTGTACGCTTGCTGGCACTCCGTGTATATTTCAATAGTTTTTTTCTCTAAAGAGTTGCTGATGCTTCTTGGAAAATGTAGGAAGGAATGACTCCATTTTGAAACCCTTCTGCTTTCTGTGCCCTCTGGTATTGCTTTGGCCTCTTTCTTTCCTATTTCAGAGTAACAGCTGTGTTAGTCTGTATTCGCAAAAAGAAAAGAAGGACTTGTAGCACCTTAGAGACTAACCAATTTATTTGAGCATGAGCTTTCGTGAGCTACAGCTCACTTCATCGGATGCATACTGTGGAATCTTCAGAAGACATTATATACACAGAGACCATGAAACAATACCTCCTCCCACCCCACTCTCCTGCTGGTAATAGCTTATCTAAAGTGATCATCAAGTTGGGCCATTTCCAGCACAAATCCAGGTTTTCTCACCCTCCGCCCCCCACACACAAACTCACTCTCCTGCTGGTAATAGCCCATCCAAAGTGACCACTCTCCTTACAATGTGCATGATAATCAAGGTGGGCCATTTCCAGCACAAATACAGGTTTTCTCACACACCCCCCCCCCTTTTTTCCAAAAAACACACACACACAAACTCACTCTCCTGCTGTTAATAGCTTATCCAAAGTGACCACTCTCCCTACAATGTGCATGATAATCAAGGTGGGCCATTTCCAGCACAAATCCAGGTTTTCTCACCCCCCCCCGCCCCACCCCCCCCCCACACAAACTCACTCTCCTGCTGGCAATAGCTCATCCAAACTGACCACTCTCCCCACAATGTGCATGACAATCAAGATGGGCCATTTCCAGCATAAATCCAAGTTTAACCAGAATGTCTGGGGGGAGGGGGGGTGTTAGGAAAAAACAAGGGGAAATAGGCTACCTTGCATAATGACTTAGCCACTCCCAGTCTCTATTTAAGCCTAAATTAATAGTATCCAATTTGCAAATGAATTCCAATTCAGCAGTTTCTCGCTGCAGTCTGGATTTGAAGTTTTTTTGCTGTAAGATAGCTACCTTCATGTCTGTGATTGCGTGACCAGAGAGATTGAAGTGTTCTCCGACTGGTTTATGAATGTTACAATTCTTGACATCTGATTTGTGTCCATTTATTCTTTTACATAGAGACTGTCCAGTTTGACCAATGTACATGGCAGAGGGGCATTGCTGGCACATGATGGCATATATCACATTGGTGGATGTGCAGGTGAACGAGTCTCTGATAGTGTGGCTGATGTTGTTAGGCCCTGTGATGGTGTCCCCTGAATAGATATGTGGGCACAGTTGGCAACGGGCTTTGTTGCAAGGACAGGTTCCTGGGTTAGTGGTTCTGTTGTGTGGTATGTGGTTGTTGGTGAGTATTCGCTTCAGGTTGGGGGGGCTGTCTGTAGGCAAGGACTCTCTCTGGTCACGCAATCACAGACATGAAGGTAGCTATCTTACAGCAAAAAAACTTCAAATCCAGACTCCAGCGAGAAACTGCTGAATTGGAATTCATTTGCAAATTGGATACTATTAATTTAGGCTTAAATAGAGACTGGGAGTGGCTAAGTCATTATGCAAGGTAGCCTATTTCCCCTTGTTTTTTCCTCCCCCCCCCACCTCCGACGTTCTGGTTAAACTTGGATTTATGCTGGAAATGGCCCACCTTGATTGTCATGCACATTGTGGGGAGAGTGGTCAGTTTGGATGAGCTATTGCCAGCAGGAGAGTGAGTTTGTGTGTGTGGGAGGGTGGGGTGGGGGGGGTGAGAAAACCTGGATTTGTGCTGGAAATGGCCCACCTTGATTATCATGCACATTGTAGGGAGAGTGGTCACTTTGGATAAGCTATTAACAGCAGGAGAGTGAGTTTGTGTGTGTGGTTTTTGGAAAAAGGGGGGGGGGGTGAGAAAACCTGTATTTGTGCAGGAAATGGCCCACCTTGATTATCGTACACATTGTGAAGAGAGTGGTCACTTTGGATGGGCTATTACCAGCAGGAGAGTGAGTTTGTGTGTGGGGGGGCGGAGGGTGAGAAAACCTGGATTTGTGCTGGAAATGGCCCAACTTGATGATCACTTTAGATAAGCTATTACCAGCAGGAGAGTGGGGTGGGAGGAGGTATTGTTTCATGGTGTCTGTGTATATAATGTCTTCTGCAGTTTCCACAGTATGCATCCGATGAAGTGAGCTGTAGCTCACGAAAGCTTATGCTCAAATAAATTGGTTAGTCTCTAAGGTGCCACAAGTCCTCCTTTTCTTTTTTCTTTCCTATGGCAGACACAAAGCAAATGCCCTAGTAAAAATGGAAAAGTGAAGGGGAAATGCGGGGTAGATCCCATTTCCAGGTAAATGGTGCTAATGATCTATCGCCCTTCAGTTACACACAAGCTTTTCAAGCCCTCCAACGAGGTTTGCCCCCCTGTTAGGAGAGGGGGATGGAAGATAAGGGCAGAACATGTTTGCAGCTAGCAGGTTCTCAGCTTAATCTTTTACAGCTCGCCCTTTGTTCACCACTCCCAGTTCAGCCTGCAATGCCGGTAAGAACTGGAAACACAGGCTGACTAGATTCCCACTGTCAGGATGAGAATGTGGGGTTCCTGCAGCAGGGAGACGTCCCCAGGCCGTGCTCCTGTGTGCGACTTGTTGGTGACGTTGCCCACGTGGAGGGAGGGGCCCAGCTGGTTGTTGAGACCAAGGATTAGTCAGACTAGGCCTGTCAGTAACTCCCCCGGGTGCTGTTCCCCACAGGCATTCAGCAGAGCTCACCGCATCGGACAGAACAAGAAGGTGATGATCTACCGCTTCGTGACGAGAGCCTCCGTGGAGGAGCGCATCACCCAAGTGGCCAAAAGGAAGATGATGCTGACCCACTTGGTCGTCCGTCCAGGGCTGGGCTCTAAGTCTGGTTCCATGACTAAGCAGGAGCTGGATGACATTCTGAAGTTTGGGACTGAGGAGCTCTTCAAAGATGATGTGGAAGGTGAGACGGGGAGGGAAAATGTCCTGAATGAGAAGCCCAAGAGAACGTATAAGGTGTTTTTACGCTTCACCAGCCTGTATTGTCTCGCCACTTCCCAGCCCACCCACATCCCTGCTGCCCTTTCTGTTTCAGGCATGATGTCGCAGGGCCAGCGGATCACCATGCCTGACCCTATGACTCCCTTTCCCGAAGCACCGTCATCCAAAGGGGGCGCCGTGACTCCAAGCATGAAAAAGAAACATGGAGGCACCCCGCCAGGTATGTAAAGCGTAAGAGAACAGCTGCCCCCTGATGGCATTGATTGCTGGGATTAGGCAGAGCGCTGTGTTGGGGGACGGGGTGGAGGACACGGAAGGGATCAGCAAGTTTGCAGCCAGAAGATCCTTGACTGAGGCTTTTGCAGCTTGTCTGTGCCACTTGCTCGCCTGTTCCTCCGCTCTGTGCAATTCCTTCATGCTTTGTGCCCCTCCCGATGCATCTGGCTCTGGGGAGGGGAACGTCGGGGGAGCGCTCTGTCCCCGGCTCTGGGGAGTGTGCTCTCACATCTCCTTGGTTGTGCCATTCAGGGGACAATAAAGACGTGGAGGACAGCAGTGTGATCCACTACGATGACGCTGCCATCTCGAAGCTCCTGGATCGGAACCAGGACGCGACTGATGACACAGAGCTGCAGAACATGAACGAGTATCTCAGCTCCTTTAAAGTGGCCCAGTATGTCGTGCGAGAAGAGGACGGTGCGGTAATGTGATTAGTATCATGTCTTGAATTTAATCTTTTTGGGTACTTGCCCCTGTTTGCGTTTCCTCCTCCTCTTTTCTTGTGTGTTGGGAAAATAATTGTGCAGAAGCTGGGAATCCCTCCCGCCCCAACCCTGTGTGTGGGATAGTTTGAGTTCAGTGGGCAGAGCTCCCCGAGAGCCCCAGCACGCAGTCGGCAGGTGCTGTGCGATGCCGGGACCCACAGGCTAGGGTCTGGCACGACTGGAGCGCTGCCACGTTCTGGGGCTGGAGGAGGAGGATGCACGTGGCCCTACTATTCTACCAGTGAGAACTCAGCTCCTGAGACCAGCCCTCAGACAGAGCCAAGCCTTCTGCTGGGTGTGCAGACAGCCGTGGCCAGGGGAACGAGGGTGTCCACATTCCCCTGTCCAGGCCCTTACAGCTGCCTCTGGACAGCTCGACTCCAGCGCACCCACAAAGAGAGAGGTTCCATTCTGTGCTCTGTCCCAGATTCCCCATCTGACCCTTAACAAGCACCTCAGTTCCCATCTGTAACGTGGGGTGACAGCCCTGTCCTGCCTCCCAGGGGTGCCCTGAGGAGACTGTGTGGGGGGGCACTAGATAAACCCCTGACAGAGGGCGTCTGAGTGGGGTGTCCTGTCCCCCTTGCCCATCTCCCCTGTCGAGGGGATGACCTGCCCCCAAGGCACCAGCCTCATTTCTTTTGCTCTACAGAGGGGTGTCCTGCCAGGCAGACAAAACCCCTGGGAGTCTGGGACCAGACACGCTGCTGTTTACATATCGTACCATGACTGTTGACTCCCCTGGGAGCCGCTGGACTTGCTCTTCTTCATCTCTCTCAGGCCGACCCTGGGTGCTTATTTCTGGAAGTCCCAGCAGATTTCCCCCTTGACATTAGTGGGGTTACACTGCTGGGATTGTAGGGGGTATTTTGGGGGTACGAATGGCTGGCAGGAAGCAATGCCCCAGGCCACTGACACCCAGCTGTACCCTTGCACCAAGGTCGCCATTGCTGGGTAGGAGAAATGGCAGGCGCTGAAGCGGGACAGTTTATTTAACGTAACGCTTGACCCTGGGTAAGAAGGGACAGAGGCGGAGTCTCCTTCCTGCGGGCTGGCGGCGCTGGAAGCACCGGTGTCCCCGGCCCGCGGCTCTGCTCTCAGCCCCCCTCTCTTTGAAGTGCCTTTCAGGAAGGGCAGCCTGTGTGGAGCAGCAGGGGCTGTTCGGGGCAGGGCTAGCACGGAGCTGAGGTGCCTAACCTCCCCACCCTCTTGCTCTCCTGTGCTTTCAGGAGGAGGTTGAGCGAGAGATCATCAAACAGGAGGAGAACGTGGACCCCGACTACTGGGAGAAGCTGCTCAGGCACCATTATGAGCAGCAGCAGGAAGATCTGGCCAGGAACCTTGGCAAAGGGAAGAGGATCCGCAAACAGGTCAATTACAATGATGCCTCGCAAGAGGACCAAGGTACGGCTTCTGTCCTCGGAACCGCACGGGACCTGCGGCTGCCGCTGGAGAGGGGGTCGGGCTGTTGGGTTTTGACTGAGAAAAAGGAGCGCGACCAGGCTGGCAGGTGCACGTGGTGCTTGTGGGGTGACCGTGCCACTGTCTGAGATGTTCCCCTGCTGTGTTACTGGGCGGGGCGAGCGGTCGGGGACCGGTATTATACGCCGAGCGAGGGGATAGGCAATGTGTTGCAATCAGAGTTTAGAGATTCTGGGCAGGATCTCAAGGCTGGCGGGTTCTCAGAGAGCAGGTTATGGCTCCTTGAGCTCCAAGTTGTCCTGGTCTCGACACAAGTCAGAGCAGCCAAGGAGTTGTTTAGGTCTTGAGAGGACATGACATCAGCTAGGGTCTAGTTCTCGTCCTGTAGCGCTGGACTCTTTGGAGTCATGGTCCTGCTCTGCTCTGTCTTGACAGCAGGTGGAATCAGTCTGGTGACTGGGATGCCATGCACTGGTCTCACTGATGCCAGCTGGCTATGCATCCATCAGCTGTGAATTGGCAGAGCAGAGCTGTATTCCAGCTGGTCCCCACCATCCCTCCATGTTGGGATGGGGGGCAGATGGGGTAAGAGTTGCCTCAGACAGGGAGAAATGCCCCCCCGCACTGGGGGCTTCTCACACTGGCAGCGGTGGCCAGGCTTCTGCCCCATGCGCCGCGCAGGTGGGAAAGGCCTTGGCAAGTCGAAGGACCAGGCCCGTCCAAGCCTCTCTTGGGAAAGCTCTTCCCTGTGCCGAGTCCCAGATCTCTCTCCTGAGGGCATGTGGAGAGGTTGGTGGGCACAAGACCGCTCCTTTGACCTCTGTCCCCCTGTGCTCTGCAGAGTGGCAGGATGAGCTCTCCGATAACCAGTCCGAATACTCCATCGGCTCCGAGGACGAAGATGAAGACTTTGAAGAAAGACCCGAAGGTCAGAGTGAGTTGTGGCATTTATTACTCTTCAAATTCCTCCCTCTCGACAACGCCAGAGACTTGCATGCCTCCCTTAGCTGCCCTCACCCCCGCCAGGCCCTTCGAGAATGACAGACAGGCAGGCAAACTGGATAAAAACGTATCTGCTGGAGGAGACTGGTTGGCGGGTGGGCTTGGACTTGGGATGTGGGGTTCCCCTTCTGGCCCTGGTCAGGAGTGGCTGCAGGCTGGCTCCATTTGCGGGCTTTCGGGTCTTTCTGAAATGCCTGGAGCATCCCAGCTTTGTGTCACAAGAGCCCCAGGCACCGATTGCTGCGCTTGCTGGTGGTCTCAGAAGAGCAGCTGTGGACTGAATGGGCCATGGATGCTGAACGTCCCTGGGACGAGATGGGGCCCGGAGCAGAGCAGCATGGAGAGGCTCACAGGAGCCTGTCCTCTGTGAGGGGTCTTCTCCATTTTCCCTTTACCGCCCTGCTTCCCCCAAAGGCTCCAGGACGCTGCCTCCTTTGGGCGTGAATCTCTCCTTGGAGCTGATCAGTGCTGCTCCAGGCATTGGCTCACTCCAGAAAGATACACGGTGCTTCCGGCCCCACTCCCCAGTGGCCCAATGTCCTGCTGCTCGAGCTCTGCTCCCTGTGTGGCAGCATGTTGCTGTGACCCGAGCCCAGGATCAGCCCTTTAATGGCATGAGCGGCAATGGGTCGCTAAGGTGAGTCTGGTTTGGAGTTTCCAGGAGGCCTCTCTTTGTGCCTGGCTCTTTCCCTTACACCCCTCTCGGGTCCCAGACACAGTTATGGTCTAGTTCTTGCGCTGTGGTGAGAGGCTCTTAGGAGATGTGGTCCAGCCCTGGGCCGTCATGACAGCAGGTGGAATGGGTGTGCTGGGCAGGACGTCGCCTGTCCGTCGCTGACCATACCAAGAGCGTTCCCTTTGCTGCATTGCTGTGTGACAGACACCACAGCGTCTTAGCCAGTGGGAGACGGGTCAGCATCAGCATCAGGCCTGGGAACCAACACCTGTTCTACAAAAGCATCCTGCGTCTCTGTGGGCCTTCCCCACTGAGCCTGTTATGTACAGCCTGCAAATCCTCCTTAGTGACTGGTAGCCGAGGATTTAATGCAGGATGTGATGCCACAGGCTGACTTCAGCGGGTCCTTGCAGTGCATGGGGGAGATGTACCAGGTGTGGTCACAAGAGGTCCCCAGAAAAACAGCAGATTAGGCTCATTGTGTTCTAGCACCCAGGGCTTTTGCAGGAAGGAATGCAGGATGGTTTCTCCTGCACTGCAGTGTGATGCACAGAGAACTGGACCCTGATGCACACAACGGCTTGCCCAGAACTCAGGGCCCAGCAGTGATGTTCCAGCTCTGGCCACGGTGTGCACAGAGTTTGCTTCTGTCTTGTTTTTAGAGAGGACTCTGGGACGCTGCTGTAGCCACTTTAAGGTTCCAGACCTCTCCCCACAGCCTTACCCTGGCTGCAGCTCGTGCCACATCCCTGCGGATCTTACTGGGACCTGCACCTGGGTCACAAGCACCATCTGTCCCAGCCTGCAGTGACTGGTGTGTATGCTGAGGGGAACCTGTGGTAATATCCACATCAGAGCAGTGCAGGGACTGGTTCTGTTGTGCCTGCAGACCCGTACCAGGGCTGGCAGTCCAGGTTTTCTCCATCAGCAAACGTGGCTTCTTTACAGAGTATGTCGATTGCCTCTAGGTGGCAGGAGACAGTCACGGAGGCAACTGAAGAGCGACCGAGACAAGCCTCTGCCCCCTCTGCTGGCAAGAGTTGGGGGGAACATTGAGGTAAGCCGTCATCAGCGTGACTGCCATGGGGGCAGAGCCAGGGCCAGCCTTACCCCGTGGGGGAGCTTGGCCTGATTCGTACTTGTATCGTCCATTCGTATCTGTTCAGACTAGCTCTGGCTAAACCCTGCTGCGGGGCACGTTACGCTCAGAGATGCCCCGTGCTCTCGCAGAGCTGTGCTAATGGCCGTGCTCTCTGCAGGTGCTCGGATTCAATGCCCGGCAGCGCAAGGCCTTCCTGAACGCTATCATGCGGTGGGGCATGCCGCCCCAGGACGCGTTCAACTCACACTGGCTGGTCCGAGACCTTCGCGGGAAAAGCGAGAAGGAGTTTAGGTAAAGGCTCCCTGGACGGACACAGCCGGCTCCGGGCCCTGGGCTCCGGTTGGTTGCTTTCTGCCATTTTCACTGGACTCTCTCGAGTGTGCAATACAAGTAAGCACTCGAGAAAATCTCGGCTGCACTGGGGGGGCCTTTGCATTGCACGGTGTGTGGAGCCTGGCAAGTGCCCTCGATAAGTGCTTTATAACTGAACCCTTGGATATACCGGGCCACAGCTCCCATAAATGGGCCCAGCTCCATTAACTTCAGTGGAGTTTCGCCCAGAGTCATTCTCTCGGCAGGCCGGACCCTTGGTGAGCGCGAGAGGCAGAAGGTCTCGCATAGGACATGGCAGTCAGTTAAAAGCAGCAGTCGGCTCTGGAGAAATGAAGAAAAGGCTTCCCAATCAGAGCTCTGCCCCAAAGAGCTGCAAAGCCCCCAACATGGTCACTGCCCAGGCTCTGTGTAGGTGGAGGGGACCCCAGGCTTAGACAGGCCATCAGTCCTTGCCTGTCTCGACAGGTTTCCTAGGCAACTGCATCATTTAGGTTGTAAGCTCGTCAGGATGGACACTGCCTTATTATGTGTGTGTACAGTGCTCCACGCAACGGAGACTATTGCTGCTGAGCTACAAGTAAATAATTACACTTCACACCCGGAGAGACATTGACCCACAGTGTGAAAATGAAAGGAGAAGAAAACGAATGGTTCCCTATAAATACACACTGCTTCTCTCCCCCCCTGAGATTCCGGTCGGGAGTGAGAGCTGCAGGCACTCGGCAAGTGGAGAAGGGTCCAGGGCACCTCAGTCAGACTGAACTCTTCCTTTCATTTCCAGGGCTTATGTCTCTTTGTTTATGAGACATTTATGTGAGCCTGGAGCAGATGGTGCTGAAACCTTTGCGGATGGCGTTCCCCGAGAAGGGCTGTCGCGCCAGCACGTGTTGACGAGGATAGGAGTTATGTCACTAGTAAGGAAGAAGGTGGGTGAGTAGAGTTTGGACTGTGGCATTGCAGGTATGTTCTGGGCTCCTCTGAATGTCGCTGACTCTGCTGAATGGCTTCTTGCCAGTGACCCACTGAGTATGCCTCTAAGAACTGAATGTAGAGTACACGGGGGTCTATGGAAACTCCCCCTCTTATTAAAATAACAGCACAAGCTGCCTGCCAAGCCCTATGGGTCCTTGATCTCTGACCGCCCAGTCTGACCTCCTGTATATCACAGGCCAGAAAACAACCCCCACCGATTCCTGCATCCAGCCCAACACCTATGGCTGATCCAGAGCATATCGTTGAGCAAGACACCTGCTTTTCATGTTGGGCCCTGAGTCGGCTAGATATTTAATCACCTGCCAAACTTGAAGCATGTGAGTGGTTCTGCTGAAGCCAGTGGAACTAGTGTTTAAAATTAGGCATGTGCGTAAGTATCTAGCTGAATTGGGTCTTCGGAGATGCCAAGTGATGGAGAGCTTTCCACATCCCATGGTTAAAAAACAATTGGTTTGGATTTGGGTGAAGGTTCTGATTTTATCTGTACTACTTGCCCCCAACCTTCAAATACCCTCTGGTGAGCAGCCACAGTTCATTCTGAGAAGAGATCACGCTGAGAATGGAATTGGTCCTGACATCAAACTGGGAAATGGGAACATGTCAAAGTGGGAGACCTCAGTTTATGCGGTGTCTTTAGCGACACGGGCTGCTCAACTGTCCAGGAAGGGCGGGAAAATGCAGTGTAGGAAAAACAACCTAGAGCAATGTGAAGTGCATGGGGTGTGTGGGAGAGAACTTGTGACATGAAAGGGGAAGAGAACAGCAAGGTCAGATATGTCAGGGGAAAAAGTAAAGGTAAAGCAAGAAGCTTTCAAGTGGAGGCATGGACTCTGATCAGTCTGTGTGTGTTCAGGCTTCTGGCGACATCTGTCTCACCCCAGGCATGCACACGGGCTATCATTAGGCATTAGCATGGTCACTCGTTTGCACAGCCACGTCCGTGCTAGTAACTGAATACCTTCTCTTTCCAGAGGTGTCTCCTGCAGAGTAAATGCAGGGAACAGCAGGTGAGAAGCAAAGTTTGGGGGAGCTTGGGGGGCTCCTGAGCTCCGCTTCTGCATGTGCAGGGCCCCCTGCTAGCTCACCTGGTAGAGCTGTTGCCTCTCATTCCCGAGCCTGGAATGCAGCAAAATGCAGAGCGGTCGTGCTGGTCTGGACACTGGATAGGCAACTGTGCTGGCCAGTCAGATCTGCTCAAGTATCTGGCTGCTGGATGGTAAACGCAACAAAGCCCACTGTGAGCTTGTTCTCACCTGGACACTGATGGCCACGCAGTCTGTGAGGTTATGAAATGCTGGGGACACGTCTCTGATTGGCAGCTCTGCTGTCTGACTGTGTTTTACAAACTAACCGGGTGTGTTGTTCGTTATTGTATCTGTGCGTCAGGTTCAGGAGTTTGAACATGTCAATGGGAAGTACAGCACCCCTGATCTGATCCCGGAGGGGCCGGAGGGGAAAAAATCCAGCGAGGTTGTCTCTTCTGATCCAAACACCCCTGTCCCAGCCAGCCCAGCACATACGCAGACTGGGCCAGTGGCCCAGCCAGGTAAATGTGACAACAAGCTGCTTTATGGAGAGCATAATCCTGGGTCCAGAAACTGCTGAGAAAGCAAGATGCGCCCAGGTTTCCAAAAGTGGTTGGAGTTGTTCGGATGCCCACCTTGAGAGGCCTTAAAAGGGCCTGGGAACCCCAGAAAGCAGGCTGTCACCCTCTGCAAACCAGGGCCCTGCAGGGTGTTTGAAGCTGGGCACCCAAAATCACAAGTTGCTTTTGAGAATCTTGGCCACGGTGACTGAGATCACAGCATCGATCTGGCTTTTCTCTGATAATGCCCCACAAAGGCGGTCTTCACTGCCGAGTGAGCTCGAGTTCTCTACACTCCAGTTAACTCCTCTTGGATTAGGCTCTGGCCTGGTCTACACTAGGAACTTACATCGGCAGAGCTACATCTCTTGGGGGGTGAAAAATACACACCCTTGAGAGAAGTAGCTATGCTGACCTAATGCCTGGTGTAGACAGTGCTAGGTCAAGAGAGGAATTCTTCCGTCAACCTAGCTCCTGCCTCTCGGGGAGGTGGATTACCTGCGCTGACGGGAGAAGCCCTCCCGATGCTGTAGTGAGCGTCTGCCCGGGAAGCCAGGGCCCACAGGGCCAGCTGGGATATACTGGGACTTTTGCTGAGCTCTAACACAGTTACAAGCTGTTCTTTCCCCTCTCAATAACAATGGGAAGTTAACAGTTAGACACAAAGGCTCCATAGTAACTGCATCTATTTCCAAGGTAAGGATGAAATTGCCTATAACCAGCAACATTTGACTTAAAAATAAGCTTCCCACTCATAATCCTTGGAATCGAGTTGGAAAGTTCTATAGAACAACAGAACTTTCCAATGGGGCTCGACTCCCAAAGGGTTAATCTTACCTGATAGCACCACGCGAATGGCCCAGCTGAGTGCAGTTCACATGGTGTCCTTTTTTGTTGTTGTTTCAGACAAAACAGAAATACAGTTGGGGCTCCAAGAGGAAAAGGAACAATTGGAGCCAAAGCCCAAGAAGCCAGCTGAGAGCCAGGTAGCGGGGAGCTCCTTTCCCCCTTCTTTTCTTGGAGCTCGCACACCCCATTAGTGGCACATGCAGCGTCCCCAGGATACAGCAAAGCTGGGCTGAACCAGCAATTCTTTCTCTGCTTCCCTTGGCCCTGTGTCCCCCAACCTCTTCCTCTGTTGTATTTATAAAGCCTTTCCAGGGCTCCCTGCCCAGCTGGCCGAACCTGCTTGTAGGTCAGACAGAGGGAGTTTACGAGGACCCTTCCCTAGCTGGCCCCAGGGATGAGGTTCTCGCTTCTGCCATCCTCCGAGCCCTTGTCTCTGCTGCCTCTCTGCAGGGGCAGCATATTCTGCTGTCGCAGGAACCTTTGTGTGCTCCAGAGCATGGGGCATTCTGCAGGCTTCTCCACTCTGGGCTACCGCTGTTCACGCAGAAGGGTTTCTGTGGCCATCCCGTCCTCAAGTGTCCTGAGTACTGATCTTATGGCCTCCAGAGTGACCAGTGCTTCATCTGCCCCATTGCACTGCCCAGAGTCTCTCAGTGCCCCGTGTCTGCACCGTTCTCCCCAGCCCCTGGGGCACTGCAGCACTGCTCAAGTCAGCTGGCTCTTTGCCCTGAAGCTCGTGCTGAGCATTTCCCTGCAGCTCTCACAACCACCGGCTCCAGGCACCCTGTGCAGCCCACCCCACCGCCCCATTACAGCATTATTTAAAGGCTTCCAGAGCATGCTCTGTGTCGCCCTCCCAGTTGGCTGAGCCCCCTGTGTGAATGAACACAGCGCCCCCTGCCTGGCCGCAGCCCTGACCCTCGCCTTGGGCCCCTACGGGAGTCTTGCTGGCCCTGTCCTTAACCCTGGCCTGGAACCTTTACCAGTCTCAACTCTGACCCTAAACTGGGGAGAGCTACAGGTCTTAACTGTAACCCCAACCTGGGGAACCCTGCCGGCCCCAATCCTGATCCTGGCCAGGGAGCTCTGCCACCCCAGTTTTGGGCCAGAAAGTGGCCCCATCTGTATCAGTCCATGTGCCAAGGTAGGAAATGGCAGCCAATCTAATGGCTAAATTGTACAAATCTCACCATGGCACAGCTTGGTTTCCCACAGTGTCCTCTCTCCAAGGGCATTGTTACAGCTTCATGGTACTATTCAAGTAGCTAATTATTTCCTAATCTGTCCCTTTATGTACATACAAACTGAACCCGGTGGGGAAGTCTGTCTGCACAGTGAAGAGATCAGCCTGCAGTTCTGAAAACCCAGGATGGGAATTGTACTGCTCAGCCCTTATGCTATGTAGCACGTTCTGGTAACACGGTGCTTTGCAAAGGAAGGGTTATGCTCCTGCCTTTCCTCATTGATCACGTTTAAAGCACTTTAGTAACGGAGCCACACAGCCCCCCGGGTAGTATTACCCCAGGACTCCTGAGAGGGGAAACTAGGCAGAGAGGTGTCCGCTGTAAATCAGAGCCAGGGCATGGCTGCTGGACCACGCTATGGTCGGGGCTTTCTGGGCAGTTTTGCAGCAACATACCCTGAGCCCTTTGAGCTGGAGTGGCTAATGTGGTGTCCCCACTTGACGTCAAGGGTCCAGCAAGTGCAGAGAAAGCCGAGAATGAAGAAAACCAAGAGAGCTCCAGAAACGAGGAGAAGCCGAGAGACGAGAAACAGGAAGAGAGCGCAAAGGCTGAGCTGTCGCCCGAGCAGCTGCCGGTGAGAGGTGAGGCACCCGCTGCATGCAGAGCATCCACGAAGTCTGGGGCAGCCCCAGCTGTCACCGCGCCGCCTGAGAGACTGTTTCCTTCCTCGTTCAAGGCCCTGTGCGCATGAATGCGGTATTCCCCCAGCGAAGCTTCATAGCTCATCCTGTAGTTCAAGCTACTCCACCTCAGTGCCTGAAGGTGCAGAGTTCAAATCCTCCCAGCGTTGCGTGATAGGGTTGTTACAGTTTTACATAATGGAATTTGTTTGTACCTAGGAAAGTCCATAAAAATACTATATTAAAAGAATGTAAAGATTGTAAAATCAATTACGCGCAAGTTAGGAAATGCCCGTGCAACCTTGATTGGGCCCCCTCGTGAATATGCATTACGATACAGTCTGTAATGACATGATCACATGCTCTTTTCCCTCATAGTTTTTAAGGAACCTTTTTGTATGTAATGTAACTTGTAAAACAGAGCGGCTAATCTCTCTGCAGGTGACATGCACCCCTCTTCCTGAGGCCTGTGCCCTGCTAGATGGGACTTCAGTGTGGCTTAGGGTGAAATTCACCCCTGAGTGAGGGATCAGCACAAGACCTAGGAGCATGTATCTTCACGCATGGGTAGTGCTGGGAGGGCTCTAGTGATGGGCCTAACACTAGAATAAGCTCTCGCAATTTTATTAACATAATTTTTGCATCCATTTACGATGCAAATTGGGGTTTCCCCATCAAACCACCAAACGTTTCAGTTTTGAGGAAAGTGCATTTTCTGACGTGGGTCTACCAGCTGCAATGGGCAGGCAAACACATACTTTGCGACTTTAAATAGGACCGGCAAATCAGTCCAGAGACACTGGTGGTCATTTCTAAACAGCATTCTGCCCGCTAATGGTCCTGTTTAATTCCTGCAGATGAGGCAATTCAGGCAAAGGAAAAGCCATTGGAAAAGTCAGAATTAAATGCCTGCCAAGGTAAAGGGGAAGACAAAGAGTTCAAGCCAGGTAAGATGCCCATGACCTGAACTGCAACAGAGAACTGATCCAAAATTGTGTGTGTTACAGAGCAGTGTGCATGCATGTGCATGTGTATGTGTGCGAGGGGCCGTGTGCCATGTGTCTGTAGCGTGTTTGGCCAGGGAACGGGGAATAGAAAAGCAGCTCCTGCTATTTCATGTCTGTGTTGTGGTGGCGCCCACCGGCTGTGATCACTGTGCATACGCCTATAACGAGAAGTGAGATCCAGCCCCAAAGGGCTTAATTATGATGTGCAAGTGCATTTATGGACCATGTTTGCGGCTCGTACACCACACCTTTGTGAGAAGTGGCAGCGCACCCGAGAGCTGTGTACCCTGCTGCTGCTTGCCGACTTTCCATCTGTGGCTTGGATTTACAAGTGGAGACGGGGGCCCAGCAGCATGCAAAGAGTCTGTGCGAGAGCCAGAATGGGCCTCAGGAGGGACTTAGGGTCTTGCTACGCTGCAGTTAGACACCTGCGGCTGGCCCAGGTCAGCTGACTCAGGCTCCCTGGGCTGGGGCTACAGTCTGAGCTCTGGGACGCTCCCACCTTGCAGGGTCCTAGAACCGGGCTCCAGCCCAAGCCCAATTGCACTACAATTAAACGGCCCGGGCCAGCCACACCCTTAGTGCCCAGCTGCAGCCACTAGACCACGTTTCCTAGCAGGTGGAGCAATGCCAGTGGCTCAGAATAGCTCTAGTGATGGGCAAGAGAACTGACTCTCCCCTGACACTTCTCCTTATCTCCTTTCTGAGGTGGGTGTAGAGTGCCACACCCAGAGCTGCTTCACCCGTTCCTGGCTCCACCGGCATCTTGGCTGGCGGGCGCTGCTTGTGCTAGCTGGGAGGGCCCGGAGGCCGGCTGGTGAGATGCACCTGGGGATGTTTTGGAGAATGATTTGAGGAGAGAGCTGCTGCAGTTAATGGGGCAATGATGAGAAATAAGCAATTCAGCTCAGCGTGGCAGGGTCAGTTGTGCTCGTCTGATGTTACTGTCTTTTTGATAAGCAGAGGATACCAAGGTGGGAGAGAAGGAGCAGAGTGAGACTCAGCAAAATGGTGAAAAAGAGGAAGAGGAGGATGGGAAGAAGGAGGATAAAAATATGAACTTTAGATTCATGTTCAACATTGCTGATGGTGGCTTTACAGGTAACAGGGTTTGGGGCTGACACAGAGCATCCCAGTCACTTTTAAAGTGTGCCTGCGAAAGCTGCCCAAGATTTGCTCAGGTTTTCTGCATATTCAGTTAAAGAGGATTTGAGCCTGACAGTGCTTTAAACTAATGGAATTCCCGTCCCAGAACACAATGCCAGATCTTTGCTCTGTGCTAGAAGTCACTGGCTGTGGGGGAAAGCTAAGCTCAGGGAGCTGTCTTGAGTTCTCTACTGCTTTGGTCTGTGATGCTACTAAAATCATCAGCCTTGTTTATCACGTGAGTCATTCTCACCTCAGCATTTGCGGCACTGTATACTCAGCTCATATTTTATAAAGTACGCCTGAGTGACTAATAAAACTCCACAGAATATTGAAACAGGAAGCACTACAAGAACCAAATCTGCTTTATTCCAGTTATGCTCACTGTTAACTTTTTGTATTTCACTGGCCTAAGACGCTATACTGGTCAGTTTCATGTTCTCTTTATAGTCCCTTTCAGTCCTTGGCCTTTGTGACCTTGGTTATACTGGGGTTGCAGATGCTGCAAAGGAATGTTTGAAACATGTTTTTCACGGAAAGCATTCGCTGGTTTAATTCAGGACAGCACGTCCATTCAGATTCATATTTGCAACCCTCCCCATTTTTAATACATACACCCTAAATTTTGAGCCTAAATGGTTTGACCTTTTACATAGCTGCATACTTAAAAAGAGCTCCAGTCCCGAGGAGTGATTGCATCACGGGATTTCCTGTCGGTTCCTTTTTTTGATGTCACAGTTGTCATAACATCCACTGTAACCATAGTCTGTGCATCCCGTGGCACTGAAGGAATCATTAACGTCAAACCTTATGCCAGCCTGGAGTCCCCTGGGCTTCTAGGGGATACTGTGTAGGTCCCTTTCCAAAGTGGGCCCTGGACTAGAGACTTTCTTCGGTAATGAAGTCCACTCTCCAGGTTGAGAGAGAGCCTCCCTCTTCTCTTCATGGCCTGTTCCCAATGCTTAGGGATAGCACCATCAGCCATGTCATTCAATCTATTGCCCACCAGCTGCATGCCGGGGCTTAGAATCCTAGTAGCCATGCCTGAGGAACACAGCTTTTAGCTGTAGTCCTCTAGCTCTAGCATCATAAGTTTTCTGGGGGAGGGGTCTTTCCTCTTTGCTTATTTAAAAGGAAAAATATATCCGTCATTCCTAATGAGCTGGCAGCTTTCTACAGCCAGTGATCTGTCCTTCTTAAAGGGAGCAAAGCTGCTCAGAATAAGAAGGTGGCTGATGGGGTGTTTGTGAGACCCGTGATTTGGTTCTAAGGTGTCAATTGACTTCAGTAGAGGATGACATCAGCCAGTGGCTGAAATGGGTCAAAGGCCCAGAGGTTACACACAGTACCAGTGGCCGCAGGCAGGAATACGTCCTCTTGGCTAGTCCTGCCTTGCGTTCTAGCAGCAGGTATGCTCTCGTGCTGCTGGCTGAACGTGGCTCTGCTTTGCCTTCTCAGAGTTGCACACGTTGTGGCAGAACGAGGAGAGAGCTGCCGTCTCCTCGGGCAAGATCTACGACATCTGGCACCGGAGACATGACTACTGGCTGCTGGCAGGAATTGTTACGTATCCTTGAGCTTGTAGTGAGAGCTCTTGCCGCGGTTGACAGGGAGGCGACCAGAGAGGCTGGGCCGCCGGGGGGTGATGGGGAGGTGATCAGCATGAGCAAGATCTTTGTCTTCACGTTGCTCTGAAGAGACTCCTCTCCTGAGTGCTGGTCTTGACTCTGACACCGGCTCCCTCTCTGGCCTTGGGCATGTCATTTAACTACCCTGAGTCTTTGTCACCAGAGGACCACAGTAGGAGTGCTGCACCGGTTACCTAGTGCTGTGCTTTGAAGATGACGAGAGCTATTGAAAGGCTGAAAGTGTCACTAAGCGAACTCCCCAGGCTACCCAATGAGATTGCAGTTGGGAATCTGGCTTTTTCCCTTAACACCCCTCCCTGCACCCAGCCATGGCTATGCCCGCTGGCAGGATATCCAGAACGACCCACGCTACGTGATTCTGAATGAGCCATTCAAGTCGGAGATACACAAGGGGAACTACCTCGAGATGAAGAACAAGTTCCTTGCCCGACGGTTCAAGGTGAGCCTGGAGGGAAGGTGCCCCCCACTGGAGGAGGGCTAGTGGAGCTCTGCCGGAGGGTGGGGAGTGGGCTCCAGTCTCATGCACTGGAGAGAGCTAGGGAGCGGTCTGCAAGGGCGTTAAGCGCCCGGCAAGGAGCCCATGGCACCAGACACAGATTCATAGGGAATGGGCTGCAGACAGCCCCTGACCCTACGTGCTGCTACTTCTGCATGGAATGGCAATGAACCACTGCAATGAGACTGTTGCCTAGCTCCTTACCTAGGCCAGGGGCCTCTTGTCAGGTATCGGGGTCCCATGGAGTGGGTTCCCCTGGGCTTGTTTTGGGAGCTGAGCATCGTCTCCACTCACTCAGCTCTTACTAAGCTCAGCAAAGGGAACTGCTGTGGCCCTGCGTGACCTTCCATGGGTATAAATCAACTGTCCTCGGTGCTCAGTGTTTAACGGGGCTGCCTGCCAGATCCCTGCTCTGTAGTCCAAGTGGGAGTGAGTTAAAGCTGTTGCCATCCATTTGCCAGGGGCTGGCCTCTGCGCAGTGAGTCAAGGGGTCTCCACCTAATTCTTAGGCCAGGTGTCTACGCCGCCAGTCAGAGCAGCTGGCACTAACCGTCCGCTCCGTCTGAGCCACAGCCGTGTCTGAGGACTGGCTAGGCCCCGCAGACTGGCCCCCCAGCCTCCACTTTGGTGAGATGGAAAAACCTAAGGGGGAGGGGAAAGTCTGCTCCCCCCTCAGTGGCTGTGGGTGCCCCCGTGTCGGACAAGTGGGGCAGCCAGAGGGCTGGAACGTTGGCTGGAGTAAATCCGCATAGCCAGCGCAGCACCAATTTATCCCCGCCGAGGGTCTGGCTCTGACTCTTCTCTCTTCTCTGGATGTGTCTCAGTTACTGGAGCAGGCCCTGGTGATAGAGGAGCAGTTGCGAAGGGCTGCGTACCTCAACATGAGCCAGGACCCCAATCACCCGGCCATGGCACTGAATGCCCGTCTGGCTGAAGTGGAGTGCCTTGCCGAAAGCCACCAGCATCTCTCCAAAGAGTCCCTGGCTGGGAACAAGCCTGCCAATGCTGTCTTGCACAAAGGTTTGTCGCTGTTGCATAGCCTGCTCCCTCCCTAGCCGGGGCTGAGAGGAGCGCCAGCCGCACGGCTCTCTGGGGCCGAGCCAGAGCCAGCGGGGGCTGCGGTGTCCCCAGCTGACTTGCAGGGGGAGTGGTACCAGCATGGGGCAGAGAGACAATAAATCCAACCGGGAGGAAGTGACTGGCTGGTGTTTCTGTCTCACAATGTTCCCGTGTCCTGGCACTGGCCATGTCCCTCCGACCTTTCCTGACCACAGGGACCGTGGCCATTTGCTTCCAGGGCAGGAGCAGAGGGGAAATGCAAGTGTGCGGTGGGTCGATTCTCATGGCTCCCAAGGTGCCAAGGGGAGACAGTCTTCCCTGGGCAGAAAAGACGTGGCTTAGACCTGAAACGAGCCCTGCTTGTGACGTGCAGCAACACCCGCCTAATGTGGGGCCGCTCGCCAGGTGGGGGTGTCTTGGGAGCCCTGGTTGCGTATCCCCCTGCTGACCCCAGGGATTGCATGGCACCCCTAAGCCTAGCGAGACCGAGATAGCAGAGAAGTGAGGTGTTCTCAGCCTGTGTCCGTACAGATGTGCGCACAGAGGCGCCCTGGCACAGAGGCTCCGATTCGAAGATCCCAGTGGCCACACTGTGTGTGTGGTTGAGGTCACCATCCTGGACCTGAGTGTTGCTTTGCAGCCGTTCACACTGGCAGGTCTAGAAGTGTTTACTCGCACGGCTTATTAAACAGCCCCAGAGCGGCACCCGGTGCCCCATTTGAATCTGGTGCATTGATCTGGAGCAGATCTTGCCCAGCACAGGGTGTCGTGAGGGTATTTTGATCCCCACCCAGCCAGGGTAACCAGGAACGTGCTTTTCACCCGCTTACAAATGTGCAGGTGCTCAGGAGACACGGTGCCGTGTCTGGCTGGTCGGGACTGAAGCCCAGAGTTAACAGATGAACAGCCCCAGGCCTAGATGAGTCAGTCTGATGGAGACTGAGTTTGGAACCAAGAGACCAGCAGAGGCTCCAGCAGGTCCCCACCTAGCCAGTCGTGTGTGCAGAGCCCAGGTCTGTTCAGGTTTTGTGTGCTGTGCCTGGCACCAAGCCTTGACAGACTCCCACTGCCGATTGTAACAGACTGATTATACCAAGTCGATTTACAGGCATGGGATCCGTTTATAGCGCTCTGACAGAGGAGTCAATGGGACAAAGCTGCTGTTGCAGTCCAGGGGCTTTGAGGACCACTGTCTCCTGGCAGCAGTGCCCATGGAGACACTTGCTTCTCCTCTAGAGGTACATGGTTGAAGCGAAGCCTTGCTCTACGGCAATGGCAAAAAACTCTGCAGGGCTTCCACCCCCAAATCCTCCCTTCATTTTCCTGACTGCCCAAGGACAGGATCTTACCTCCCCAGCAGTTGGACTCCTCTGAACCATTACAGGATGGGGTTAAAGTGTTCAGGGATACTGGCCCAGGCAGTCCAGAAGTGATCATACAAGCAGGTGATGTTCCCTTCCTGTTCCAAACCACCCTCCAGGAACAGAACATGCGTCTCCTCCCCAAGTCTGGCTCTTTCTACAGGGTCTCCCTTTCTCTGCCCTGTGTTCTCTCTAGCTGGAGGGTCCCACCCAGCACTCTAGTGGAGTTAACAAGGCATGGGACTCCTTGCCTGAGGAGGTTATGAAGGCTAGGACCATAACAGGGTTTAAGAGAGAACTGGATAATTTCATGGAGGTTAAGTCCATTAATGGCTATTAGCCAGGATGGGTAAGGAATGGTGTTCCTAGCCTGTTTGTCAGAGGGTGGAGATGGATGGTAGGAGAGAGATCACTAGATCATTACCTGTTAGGTTCACTCCCTCTGGGGCACCTGGCATTGGCCACTGTCAGTAGACAGGATACTGGGCTGGATGGACCTTTGGTCTGACTCAGTCTGGCCATTCTTATGTTCTTACGTTTACCCAGCAGCTCTGAGCAAGGTTTTAGCTCCTGCTAACAGGGTGGGTCAGTGTAAGTGCCCTCCATCCCTTGGCAGGGCCATGGAGCCTGCCATCCTGATGCAGGCTGCCCCGGGTGATAACAGCTTAGCAGCTCTGCTGATTCATGAGCTGTCAATGAGGAAATAGTCACTTGCGTAAACTGCAGCCAATTCTGCTGGAGCTAGGACCACTGGAGACTGGTGAGGAGTGCGCTTGGGCAAAGGACGGAGCAGGTGCTGCTCCCTGGTGCTACATAAGGGCACCTGGCCAGAGACTGACACAGTCCATGCCGGAATTTGGTGTGCAAATGTGAGAGTAGAGAGGGCAGAATGTAGCTTGTTTGCCAGACAGAAAACAGCTGTTCTGGGGGGCTCCGAGCAGCAGCTTGCTGTCCAGCACTCTCACTGTCCTAGTCTTCAGATCCCAGCCAAGGGCCGTTACCGTAACATCCCATGGGAGCAAATCAACACTTTGATGGGTGACACAGATCTGAGCTGTGGATGGGGAAATGCTGGAAAGGTTCTGCCATTTAAAAGGACACAAGAAAAATACAAGTAGCCAAGTATGGGCAGAACATGAACACGAGGCTGATGCATTACCTGTTTGCTGCCGTGTGCTTGGAGAGCCATGTGGGAAGGCAGGTGGCTGATGAGAGAGCTGCTCTCCCTCGGGCGAGGAGGGGGCAGGGTGTGGAATTAGACGGGCACACGGTTTACAGCATTGCTGTGGCACGTGGCTTCAGGCAGGTGCACGGTCTGTTGTGACGGCTGCTCCGGTGTGGCTAGAGGGGCCCAGAGCTTGGGGGATTCTGACATCAGCTGGGATTGAGGGGGATGGTTCAGGGGTGGAATTAGGAGGGCACAAAGTGTGTGGAAGTCATTTCCTTTCGGCACAGAAGTGTGCGGTGAAGGAGGTGCAGGCATTCGGCACGTGTGGAGAACAACGCCCCCGTACGCCCACTCAACTTCAAATCCGTGTCCCACTCTGCAAACTATCTCTGAGCCCCGCCACCTCTCCCAGTACAGCTCCCGTGTCTCCTCTCCTCCAGTGTCCAGGACGTGTCACCGTGCTTTCACCCCCCACGTAACCCCACTGGAATCAGTTTGTCCCTTCTGCTCCCTCCCCAGGATCCCCCCGCTCAGCGTGGGAGAGCAGGTTTCCTAGCTACACTGGGTGTAATCCGTGTGTCTGTGTTGCAGTTCTGAACCAGCTCGAGGAGCTGCTGAGTGACATGAAGGCAGATGTGACCCGCTTGCCCTCCATGCTGTCCAGGATACCACCAGTCGCCGCTCGCCTGCAGATGTCTGAACGGAGCATCCTGAGTCGTCTCACTAACCGAGGAGGGGACCCCACGGTCCAGCAGGTCAGAGAGAGCCGAAAATAAACATGGGGCCTGGGCCGCACAGGCCTCCAGCAGCTTGGGCTGTCTGGCTTGTGCTAGTGGAATTGTTCAGTCTGGTGACCGGCCTGGAGAGTCCCTTGCAAAGCATCTCTGTACGGTGCAGTGTTAGGGAGTTAATTGGCAGAGGATGGATACGTTGACCTAACAGGCCTTTTCCATCTCTAACTTCTGCGTGCCGTGTCCTGCGTTCCTTATGTAGGCCAAACGTCTCCGCCTCCCACGCTCAGCACGGTGGTGTCTGAGCAACGCTCTCTTTGGAGACCCCCGGGGCATTTTGCCTGAGTAGAAGTGGAGCAGGTAGCCTGGGACGTGTCCCGGTCACGCCAGTGCGTGGCGAGCAGGGAGAGCAGGGCTGGTTGTCTGGAGAGCACCATAGCCGTTATTTCTCCTGTTTCTCCAGGGCTCCTTCGCGTCCTCCCAGCTCTACAACAACAACTTTGGGCCCAACTTCCGGGGTCCTGGACCAGGTGGGATTGTCAACTACAGTCAGATGCCGCTGGGACCTTACGTGACCGGTAGGTTGAGATTTCTAGCAGCCTCTTTCTCTAACTGCAGAAATTAAAGTGGCAAATTTCACTGGGCCACAAGCAAAGCCAAAGACCACTGGGCAAGCAAGATGTTTTCTCTCTTATCAATAGATATTTAGCCGTTTCCAAGATTTTCCTCTGCAGTTCTTATTCCCACCTGAGGTAAGGCCATGCTTATTACTATCTGCTAAACGTATCGTATTGTCCCATCTCTCAGGCACTGCCTAGTAACGTGATTAACTCTGTGTCAGCAAATCACGAGGTGGAATGAGTTAATAAATCCAGACTGTTCAGGAGCATATAGTTAGTGTTGTCTCCTTGAATGGTGGTAGCCCTGCTGGCTCTTCCACACGGCCCCTAGTCACATGCTGCTGGGCAAGTCATTCCTCCAGGCAGTCAGCTCTGGGGGCGGTCCCCAGAGAGCAGCTGTAACTGGTGCAGTCGCTGCGGAGATGCTGGAGTGAAACGATGGGTCCTCTCTTGGGTTCTGACCCACCCTCCCATGTCTTTGCACCCACTAATGCCCGTGAGCAGCGGTGCCCGTGCGTTTAGTGAAGCTCTTTGGTTTGACGGGGTCAGATGGGGAGCAGCCTTTCCGTCAGCACCATTCACAAAGTAACATGTGAAGGAACGGGGCTCCGGGGCTCCAGAGCTCCTAGGGCACAGGGCTTATCGCTCGTGGCACACTACGAAACACCTAGCTCCAGCTCTGTAAGGATAAGGAACATCAACATTCCCCGCAATTCTAAGTCGGTATGGAGAGTGTTTGCAGAGCCTTGGGGCTAGTGTGCCTGTCATTGGGCATCACTGTTTTGGGGGGACTCATCTCAGACCCACCAGTTTGGTTGCTTTGTTGTTTTTTTGGTAACATATCTGGGGAGTGTCCCGTTCTTCTCGTGTGCGTAGTTATGCTCATGCTTGCGATGCTAAGTCATGGCTAGCAGGTAATGCCCAGTGTAGTGGCTTCACTGACATCTTTGATTTCTGGAATCTCTGCATTTTGTTCTCTTTGCATAGAATAGTTTTCCCTGTTCTCATGCCATTGCCTCAAATCAAACCTCACATTCCCTTCTGCTCCTGAAGAAAGGAAGTTCCTAGACTGATGAGCCATGTTGCCTTGAGAACATATTGATGTGGATACAGCATGTGTACTTTTGCATGGAACCTGTCTGGTGTCATCCCTTCCAAATTGCAGGTCAGGACTTTGGAAAGCCTAAAGAAGAGCCAGCTCCCAGAGAATCCACCCCAAGTTTTACTCTGAGCCCAGTGCCTGCTTGGACTTGAGTTCAGTCAGTGCTGTATTGATGAGGTTGGCATTGCACAAATATCGGAGAAGCTCATCACCAGGATGTGAGCTCCCAGTGCAGAGGGCCCGTCAGTGAGACATGACGTACAGCCAGAACCTTCTCTTTTTCCAGGACTTTGCATCCATTTAAACTTTCCTCCCTCTCCCTTGGTTTGTGTCTTGTCTGAGCTACCAGTTAGGGCATTAACGAACACACCAGTCACAGCAACACAGGAGGCTCTGCCGTCCATTTCTCCCTTGTATTTTTACTGTGGTGGCATTGAACTCTCCTTAGATCTCATCTGAAATGCAAAGGAGTCTTCAGCAAATAAGCCCAGCTCTGGGAAAACTCTTACTGCCCCAGAGGATTCGGCGTGTCTCTTGGTGCGGTCATGTCAGAGGGCAATAGGAATCGTCAGTCAACGAGCAGTCTTTAGCCAGGATAATTCACCGCTTTGCAAGGATCATTCGAGTAGGTTTCCTCTCCTCTCCTCCTTGCAGCGCGCTGTGGAATTCTCTCCAAGGTTGCTGGGCTGGGCTGGGAGCCCCTTGTTTTTAGAGGTAGCACTCCGAGGAATGTCTGCACTGCAGCTGGGAGCCCGCGACTCATGCTAGCCCCGCTTGAGCTAGTGCCCGTAAACCAGCAGTGCAGACAGTCAGCTCAGGCTCACCCCTGAGTTCAGACCTAGCTGCCGCCCCAGCGGCCATGTTTACACTGCTATGCGCTGGTGTGAGTCTGCCGGGCAGACACACCCAGAGGTGCTGGGAGGCTAGCCCACTCTCAGAGCGCTGCTGGGTCTCACCCGTGAGGCCATTCTTCAGCACCCAGGACTGCCTGGCATTATCCTACTTTGAGCCCAGTCCTGGTCCAAATCAGGAGTTAGCCGCGGGTGTCCCCTTTTCTCTGCACAAAGCTCCTGTTCCAGACACAACGGGACAACCCTCACAGGTGGCTGAGGCGATTTTCCGTGTCTTTGTCTGGCAGTTTCCTCCTAGACCCAGGAAATGAGTTCCTGTAAAGTATCCAGTGGCAGGGCAGAGCTCCCTGGCCACGTGACCAAGCCCTGCCAGCCATCATGACTTTATATGAAAATAGAATGAAACCCAGCACGTGGTGTCTGGTTCATGATGGTGAGACATGGAAATTACCCATCAGCAATGCCTCTGCTAGCCAAGGGCTGCCAGCGTCGCCTGGAGGCACTTTCCAGTTGATGAGATCCACCCCCCAGAAACGGTTCCCTACAGTACTAGATCCCTTAAGGTTA
This sequence comes from Natator depressus, assembly GCF_965152275.1. Taxonomy (NCBI): domain Eukaryota; kingdom Metazoa; phylum Chordata; order Testudines; family Cheloniidae; genus Natator; species Natator depressus. Next base: position 21,579,317 of record NC_134251.1, on the reverse strand, counting down.
CATTTCTTAAGAGTGGCTCATCTTATGACATATAATGTCATGTTAGAACTGCCTACTGAGAGCGTCTTCCTTTGCGACCCCCCTGTCGCCCATTCTGCCCATTGGCACAGCCCTGGGTGTTCTGCCCCACGGGTGGCTGAGTTTCCGTGGTGGGCGGCATGGCCCCCTGTGGTCAGTGTGTGACACACAGAATCATAGGACTGGAAGGGACCTCGAGAGGTCATCTAGTCCAGTCCCCTGCACTCCCGGCAGGACTAAGTATTATCTAGACCGTCCCTGACAGGTGTCTGTCTAACCGGCTCTTAAAAGTCTCCAGTGATGGAGATTCCACAACCGCCCTAGACAACTCATTCCAGTGCTTAACTTCCAGTTAGGAAGTTTTGCCTAATGTCCAACCTAAACTGCCCGTGCTGCAATTTAAGGCCACATGCAGGGAGCAAAGCTGCTCCAGGGACGGAAAGGACTCTCCGGGACAGCTGCCACTTCTGCAAGGTGCTAAATCAGGCTATTTCGGAGAGCGGCTTGTTATTCTCAGTTGTCCTGCCCATTGCCATCCCGGGGGCCATTCCCTCAGAGCCTTCACCATTGTGTTCCTTCCTGCTCATAGAGCGCTACATTTTGATTCTTCAGCTACTGCTTGAGAAGGCTGAGAGTTCACCACGTGCCTCTCTCCCCTCGGCCCAGCCAGCTGCCCGCTCCGGGCCGCTGACAGCAGGTTTGACAGGCCAGCACGCTGCAAGCATTCCCAGCAGCGAGCTGGAGTGAGCAGTGGAGCCGTGTGCACTGGGCCATAAGCACCTTATTGTGTAAATGTTGCATTTGCCTTGCTGTCGGGTGGTGCTTATTGGTGAACTGAACACGGACGTGTGTGCACGCGGGTGCTGGGCTAGGGGAATGCGGCTGGGGTGCTTGCTTCTAAGAACGTTTCCTTTAGGTTGGCCAGTGGCCCTGCCTTCTCTGCTCCTTGGGGTCAGTCACGCCCGCTTTGCCGTCACCTTGCACTGCGTTTCCGTGCACATGGTAGCCCACATGACAGGGAGGGGAATGGAAACCAGGTGGCCTGTAACGCATTCACTTTTGTTCTTGCAGCGACACCCAATGGGCCGCCCTCCAGCCACCCCGATAAAAAAGTAGCCGAGTCACTGAAAGATGGTGCAGCCTTGGAACGCAAGGGGAAGCTTGGTGACATCATCTGCATCGAAGACTAACTCTCAGCCCAGTGGGTGTTGAGGCCAGGGGCTGCCTTGCTCACATTTTAAAGTGTTCTTCAAAACAAACCGTCCCCCAGCCCATTTCAAGAACTTCTTAGAAGGGGATTTCATTTCCTTGTACATTTTTTGCACTTTCTTATTGAAGACTTGAAGAGTTTGTCTTGACAATGTTGGCTGAATTATGAAGGGATTATCTAGTAACAGTATTTATGTCTCTGGTTTTATCGACATGTAAAGGGAGACCGTATTGGAAGCTCTGTTTCTAGTCCAGTTACCCTGAGGTGTCAGTTAGGAGCCAGGCTTAATTCTTTTCTGTAGCCTCCTAGGGTCGTTCTATTTTTATGTCCGTTTTGTGTTTGAGCAAATGCATGCACACGTCAAGCCCCTGTTCTGCTGCCAAATGTCCCGTGTATGCGCAGGGAGAATGTGCCCGCTGTCCTGCCAACCCTCCGCAGGCACCAAGGGAGAACACACACGCTGCTGGAGATGCCTGGTACGTCTGTCTCACCGGCAGGGAATGGGTTAAAGGAGCTTGTGTTTATATTTCTGGACTGCTCGCTGACTCCTGGCCTGTATTGAACAGACGAATTGCCTAGCCTGTGCTGACTGAGGGCAGTTTTCTGAGCTAATACACGGATCTAGCTGGTCTAGCAGACTGCGTGGGATTCAGGGGGTCGAAGCCTTGGGTGGGTTAGGATGACGTGAGCTACATACAAGGCAGGTGCTGTAGTTAGACACTTGTCAGAGAACGTGACAGGTGAACAGTCACCTAGGACCTTCCTGCCTGGCCCAGAGTGCGGACAGCGGGCACCGGGCTTCACAGGTAACACGCAGCGTGGGGAGCTGGGGTTGCTGGTGTAAGAAGCAGGCATTTGTTTCTGTGTGGGGTTTGGTGCGCAGGTCGCTGCCCTGCAGGCTGCCAGGTCACTGCACCCCCCAAGAAACATTTCTCCCAGTCTGGCATGAGAGCTGAGTTGCTGACAGCAAGGACCCTGCACTGTTATGTTAGCTGAGGCCTAGGGTCTGCTGCATCCATTTACTGAGCCACAGGGCTGGGGGCGTCCTTCTTACTGGGGCAGAGAATAAAAGGCAGCCCGTCCGCCTTGCCTGCCCCCAGGCCAGTGGCCCGAGATAGCAGCTGTGCTGTCACCTCCTCCTTGGGGGAGCCGTTTTGCCCTCTCTAATCTGCCTTTCACTGCACCTGCCTGTGGTGAAAGCCCCCCATTGCCGAGGAGGAGCCCCCCGCTTGCCGGCAGAGCTGCTACTTGGCAAGCACTGGTGTGTGTGTGTGTGTGTGGGGGACTCTACACCCAGCCGGACTCTCTTCCTCTCTGCACCTGACATTGCCAGCCCTTTCTTGGCACAGACGCTGATTGGCAGGAGAGGAGCGAGGTGTGTCAGGGAAGTGCTCCTGGGTCAAACGCTGCATCTACCTACCTTGAATTCCCTCATCACTTCATATCCAGCTCTGCTCCAGCCAGAACCTTCTCCTTGGGCTTGGTGGTTCACTGGATTCTGGAGGTTGAACTGGAGCAGAGCGAGGAAGCGCTCGCCCCCCAGAATCATAGAAGATGAGGGTTGGAAGAGACCTCAGGAGGTCGTCTAGTCCAACCCCCTGCTCAAAGCAGGACCAGCCCCAACTAAATCATCCCAGCCAGGGCTTTGTCAAGTCAGGCCTTAAAAACCTCTAAGGAAGGAGATTCCACCACCTCCCTAGGTAACGCATTCCAGTGCTTCACCACTCTCCTAGTGAAATAGCCCTACTCCAGTGTGGCGTGGTGAGCGATTGCTGGGACAGCGGAAGACATCCAGGCTCTGGGACGGCAATCAGCTGTCGATTGTCGCCGCTGGAACATGCAATGCAGAAGGCTGGGGCTGGCTTACTCGCTGGTAGGGTGAGGTTTGTTAATAAGCCAGGTCTCCCTGCATGGTGCGAGCTCCTTGCTAACAGCCCTGCAGTGGCTCTCTGCAGCCCTGCAACAGGGAAAGGCACGTGGCAGGAAGAGCATGGTGCCTGAAAACAGTAGGGCCAGCATTAACTCTGCATCAGTAGCTTTTCACCCTGTCCCCTCCCTCCACAGGGCAAGTGGGCTGCCCCCAGCACAATGTGACACAGGAAAAAGAACGGCTGTCAGTGCTCGCTCCCAGATCCTGGCTGACCTGGAACAGGGCTTCTTCAGTCAGGATGGTTAGGGGTACCAGTGTGTCTCCCAGGGAAGGATAATGCAGCATGCACTCCAGAGGTGGCTGCATTTTGGTGGGGATGCATGCCTGTGGGGGGGTGAAATGCATTCTGTAATAGCTGGGCAGTCCGCTCCTGAGAGCCAGCCGCTGGGAGCGGACACTGAAGAGAGTTGCAAGCATGGAATGGGGCAAACAGTAGCCTTGTCTTTGCAGGCAGGCCCTGTTCTAGTGCAGAGGAAGCCAATGCACTGTGGCCTGCCACCTTATTTTGTGGCAAGAAGATTTTTAAATGAGTGCAAAGGCTTTTAATGGAGGGGAAATTAGCAAATCTCATAGTTCATATCTCTGATGTTTACAGAGCTACCAGTGTGTTCTTCTGTCCAAAGTTTGTTTGTGATGGTTCCCTCCTCAATGGCTAGATTTCCTGTAGCAGTGTTTTGTTTTGGGTAAGATTACTTGGCACTAGGCTGTGTTTGAACCATTTCTGTACTCCCCCCCCCTCCCCCAAGGAGATGAGCGTTTTAAAAGGCTCTCACTGCTGGTTATGTTAAACTAGCTAAAAATAACCCCCCCCCCCCATGCTTTTTAACCTGCTTTTTTTCTACTACAAAGTAGACTCCTACCAGTAACTGCAACAGGGAAAGGCACTGATGCCTGGACAGTGGGGCCAGTATTAACTCCTCCCACCTACATGGTCATCGACAGAAGGGATTATGCAACAATTCTGAGCAAGTTGAAAAAGCTCCAGTGAAATACAGGCTAAGGCAGTGAAGATTTGGGGAACAGACTAGGGAAAACCAGAAGCATTTAAAGCTACTTTGCCTTCATGATTCTTGGTTTGTTATTTTGTGATACTAACTGAAGCGTGCTGACCTTTTGTAGGAGCGTTCCTGGCGTCTGTAGCCAACACAAATCACATTTACTTTGTACTCTGTGCGTATTTGTTTTTGTTTTCTGTGTTTTAATAAATCCTTTAAAAAAAGGAGTCAACAAAAACGTTTCCCAATTATTTTTATTGTTACAGCCGCAGCCTCTGCAGCAGAGTGGAAATGGGCCAATGAAAGGCTGTAGGCAGCTTGGGGGGGGCCTTTAGCCCCCGTGAGTCACTTGAAAACGCAGGAGGTAGGTCTGACACGATCAGCACAGGAAGAGCAGGACACTGTTCTACCCCCCCTTTCAGCGCTCTGTCAGCACGGCCCGTGGAGTTTCCGCCTCCAGGAGCCAGCAAGCCCCCTCGGAGGGGGTACATGCATGCACAGGCTCTGGCTTTCCCTCCCCAGGGCTGAGAGCTGCTGAAATTCCCTTCCACCAAGGCTCAGCACACGTGGTTTCTGAAACGCGCATTAGCACAAACACAGGCCCCCTACTCTCCGCTCTGAGACAACTGAGCACCTGGGTTTCAGGCTGAAGGAGCTGAAGTATTGCCATGGCCTGGAAAGCCACTGGGCGCAGGGGGAGCTGAGTTTGAGCAAGGCCTGCAGCCGCTGAGCCACACCGGGCTGGCAGCAGTGGTTTCTGCAGCCTCAGTGCTGAGAGGGGTGATGGCTGCTTCCCCCCCCGGGGACATCACGTCTTGCTTGAAACAGGCAGCCACAGGAACCAACGGGGGACCTGCAGCGCTAGGCTGGGCTTGGAGCACGGGGGAAGCCACATGATTGGCCCCAGTAACGCCATGGCAGGGACCCAACAGGCATGGGGAGGCGCTGTGATGGTGCAGGATCCCCCTGTCAGGATTAATGCAGCCCAGGCTCCCAACGCCTTCGGTCCAAAGCAGCCAAGGAAACCCTCCTGCAGACAGATCAGGCTGGCCTTTTATTTTGTCATTCCATAAATACAGTAGCTGAATGTCCGTCGCAATCATCATTCAGCAGCACAATGCAGTCAGCTGGCTTGGCCTGTCATTTATGCAGTTCTAGCTAGTGTAATCATCACAACCCTCGCTGTGTCTCTCTCTCTCTCTCAAAAGAAAGCGCTTTATTTACATACAAGGATTGGCTGTAAGACAGGACAATAACTGGCGCTGGTAATTCACAGCTACTGGGTGCAGGGGAGTTTTCCAGGGTAAAGAGCAGGGCTTGCTGAATGACGGGGAAAGCACACACACCAGAACTCACCTGCGTTACATGCCTCGTACACAGAAAACCAAGCAAATCCCCTGGGGTAGGATATGGAGGCTCAGACCGGAAAAGGCAACTGGAAGTTGCGGAAACCCCCTTGAACAGCTCTGGGAGGGGACGCTCGAGGGCCACAGGAGCAAGCGTTGGGATCCAGGGGGTGGTTCCTCCCCGTTTTAGCATAACGTTTACCTGAACAGGTGCAGCACCCCACAGCGCTCCCTGGGGACACTGCAGGGCTGGGGCTAACATTGGACAAGCCAGACAAACAGCAGCTGCTAAAGTGCAATCGTAGGCAAGGCTGTCACCATCCTTCACTCACCCTGCCGGGGAACTTTCTCTGCCCACTCCTTACACTGGGGAGACCCAAACCCGCTCCCTGCCGCTGGGGAGCACCACTCTGAGCTTTCCTGGGGCATTTCTGCTGGGGGTTTAACACCACCACCAAAGGCAATGAATCGCTGACTAGCCTACTCCCAGAGCAGCTGATACCCAAGCAGTGGGCCCTTTCTCAGTGCCCACAAGCCAGGTGTTTATTCCCCTGCTCACAGGTGTATGGCAGAGCACTGCGAGTACTGGGACAGGCTCTCGTCCCTCCTGCCTGCCTGCAGGACACAGCCCGCCCCCTGCACATGCAGCGCTGCAGGAAGCAAACACCCCATGCAACTGGCCAACCACCTTTTTACAGCAGCTTAAAAACTGTACAATTTTTAATCCAGCCTCAAACACTAATATGAAAGGAAATTTAAATTCAGTAGCAACAAGCATCAGGCCTGAAAACACTGAGCAGCCCCGTACACAGTCCTCACTCAGAGCAGCATTCTGCATGAGAACCATTAAGGCAGCTGGCCATAACCAGGATTTGATTACAACAGGGCAGGGTCTGTGGCTGGGGCTGGATGGGGGGCAGGAACAGCAGTGGCTCAGCAAGACAGCATTGAGCACGTTGGTCGTATGGTGAGGTTACAGCCATGGGTGGGGGTTCAGACCCCTGCCGCAGACCAGCAGAGTCATGCACAGGTGTAATTTATATTCTAATTTGCAAAGTCAATCAGGAATAAACAGCACTGGTGCAAATCACAACTTGTCTTTCTGCACTGGGGACTGAGCCCAGGGAGCTACCTCCAGGCTGGGACCTGAGACAGGCCGAGCCCACACCACCAGCTGTAAAGAGACCAGTCCAGGGGGTGTGCAGAAATGCCTTTTAAAAAGGAGCAAGACAAAAATGGTCCAAGCGAATCAGCTTTCCACAAGGTAGCTGGCTCTCCTCCCACTGCAGTAACCTACGGTGGTGGGAGGACACAGCTGAGGGATGTTTTAAAATGATCTGCCAATAGACTTGTGGTTTTTTGTAGGTTAGGGCAGTGCTCTGATCCTGCTGTGCTAGAGAGGTTTGTGTGACCCATGTACACACACACAATCTCTGTACAAACACCAAACAGGCACTGCTTGGGTAGTGCCAATTAATGCAAGAAACGCAATTGCATTTTCAGAGCAAGTTCCCAGCTCCCTGCGTGTTGCTGGGGGAGTGCTTGGACCAGCTGCCCCTTGAAAGAGAAAAAGGGGAACAGAAGCACTAATATTTGTAAAACCTAAATAAATGCAGTCAGAGTCCTTGAAAACATTAACCCCTGCCAGGGAACAATGATTCCTCACCACCATTGCTTTATCATTGTTCATTAGTATTATTCTGCCTGCTTTGTAGACCATCCAAATTAGATAGGTTTCTGCTACCCTTAGGGTGCAGAATTATTCCAGCACTTGGACAGCTCCTGGAAGTTTGGAACAGAATCTTATCTGTAGTCTAAACATGTGGTTATCTATGCAATGGTTATGAGAAAATACTACCAACATTATACCAAAAATTGAAGTATGCGATTACTACAGTAATGCAAAACTTCTGCGGCTTTTACATCTCAGACCACCTAGTGTGAAGTGGCTTATCCGATAGCATCTGATTTGCAGAACCATCCCAAAGGGATCCATGTAGCCAACAGTGAAATGCAGCCACCTCTGGGGTGGAAAGTGGCATCTGTTTAACGGCACCAGCAACATTACCTATGAGTTTAGGACAGGAAATGAACATGTATTTGTTGACTGTTATATCAAGTTGACTCAGTGGTTCCACAATCAGTCTAAAGATGAGATTAATCTTTAGTGGAAATGGGGAACCTAGCAGTCTACCGAAGTAATTCCTCTGGCAAGCGAGACCAAGCTATCTCCCTGTAATAGCTGTGCACATGTGTCATCAGTGAAACAAGTACCTACAAATGCAGTCTGAAATTTTAGGGGAAAGTTGGTACCATATTAGGTGGCAGCCCACACAAGTCAGGGATCTGAAACAAGAATAATGATTTTGTAACATACAAAAAATATTTTTTTTTGTTTGCAAAGGCAAAAGATTCTCAAAAATACGCACTACAGCTGTTCAGTCCAGCGTGCAGTATCCACATTACTGAGCAGCACCCAGCCACAGACCAGACACAGCCGCAAGTCTGGTGGCTTGAACTCCTTAGACCGACATCCTCTTGGATTAAATTGCTCATTACCATCATTTACTGTGTGCAGCTGGTAACGATACTCCATGATTGTCCACTGAACACATGTAAACTAAATCCCTGTCTGCCCTGCTCCTTTTAAAGCAATGACTGGCTCAAGCAGTTTGAGAGGTTGCTTACGAAATATCACAGATTCAGGGTGTTAAGGAAATCAAGCATCTAAAATTAAAGCTGGATGCTTTCTGGACAGAGATTAATTGAAGGTCTCTGCTCTCTTTCATACTAAACAGTTATACTAAACATTTTAAACATTGTAAGCATTGTGCATGTAAAACTTCATATTAGTTGTAAATGAGAACCTAGACCTGAGTGAATGACAGAGGAAGTAATGAAACCAGCAAGATGCTCGTGTTAAAACAGCACTGCCTCCTGGAGACAAAAGCACCAGCACAGTGAGGGATTCTTACTGGAATGCCTTCAATGCCAGCGTGCCATTTCTGTTCAAAGTCACAAACTGCGTCCTGCACTCAGTCCTCCGCAAAGCTCCCGGGAAGCCCACTGAGGCCAAGAGGTGCTTGGGCTGAGGACATAGCCTGTTCACAGGGAAAGAAAGCCCCCTGATTGGAACTGAGTGGGCTCAGGCCTTGTGCGAATAGCAACACCACCTCAGAAGGTCAATATGAGGCACCAGAAAAATAAAAAAAAGCATTGTGACAAACACCCCTGGCCCCAGTGGGGGCCTTGGGGAGGCTACCAAATCGCAGAGCATGAACTCTTACAGCTGCTTGCCAACAACTTGGCTGATTCACTTTGTATTTTTTGAAGTATTCAATTCTTCTCCAACAGAAATAGATACAGAGCAAACTAAAGAACAGAACCAGCTGGGAGATGCAGGCAGTACTCCCGAAACAGCTGTTTCTAGCATTCTTAGATGGTTACCACAGACAGTCCTCCGCACTCACATTAGCCAGATCATTGTAAAGCCAGCGTTGCTTTTGGAACAGAGAGACTAGAATTCTTACAGGTAAATGGTGTGTGTGTCAGATCTGAATATTCAAGCACATCGTACAGGAGCTGGAATCAACGAAAAGCAGAGATATTCTGCGTGCGTTTGTGAAAAACGTAGTTTCTCCTTTTAAAAAAGGAAGCCCAGAGGCCTGAAATCTTCCCAGCCTGGGACTCTTCTTGCATTCAAAAGAAATGGTGCATAATAAGCCTATGTCGTCTTGCAGCAACAGGGTAAACAACTTCTCCAGAACATCTTGCCATGTGGTATCTTCGGATGCCAATCACACTCTTCCCTTGGCTTCAGTAAAGCTTAAGCAAGCAAACAGAAGACTAGGAGTCGAGAGAGTCCGGGGGACAGCAGGCATAGTTAGGATCTGTAGTCCTTTTTGCTGTATGGTTTATTGCCCAAAATACTATCGATCTCGTGTATAATGGAAGAGGACAATTTTGGAAGAACCTGTACACAACATACATACAAAGAAAATCAGAATGTAAGTCAGCGCGGAAGTTGTCTCAAGGGACCCATCAACCTGCAAAACTTGAGCTGTCAACATTCCCCTGCTGGCTTTGGGATAAGTGGTCACTGGTGGAGTTTAAGGAGGTGTTAGTGACAGCACATAGTATCGAGGGGCACAAGACGCTCACTAATAAACCGTATTGACCAGCAGGCAACACTAAAACCACCGACATCCTCGCTTGTGACAGGGACCAGCAGGGGCTGATTGAGTTAGTGATGGTCATGAGCTTCCCTGCAACCACAAATCATAGTGTGGAAAAAAAATTCTGTAACCTGCGTGACCGCTTTGGAAAACAAAGGTAAACGGGAAAGCAAAGTCAGCCAAAACCAACGGCTGAAATACATGGTTAAAGAAATAAAGCACATGGGTGTGAATTCAAGGCGTTATTGGTTCCTTCAGTATCATGTACAATTTACTAAATAGAAGGGTTGATGGGTCAAACAACAGAGTTTTCAGAATAACTTGGTTCACTGAAAGAATCTGTTACGGGAAAACATGTGATTTGTTAAAGGTCCGATCCAAAGCTCAATTGACAGCTCTCATGAAGGTTGATCCAAGGACTTATGAGCCATGACACCAAGTCAAAGTCTTAAAGCCCCCTCTTACTAAATGAGCCCCATGTAGTAGCCCTCGTTAATACCTGCAAAACAAGTGCAGCTGCAAGGCACATCCTACCTTGCGCTGATCTATTACAACAGTTCCAATATGGTTAATTTCTTTTTAACGATATAAACTCTATAAGGAGTTAGTTACTCTCAAACTCTGAGCAAGCCAAAGATCATGCCTACATTTTTAAGCAAGGGAAATTTGCCAGGCTGTATGTGGGAACTGACCTGTATCGCTCCGATATTCTCCATTAACTGGTCTGCATTGGAGGCACCGAGCAAAACGGAGCTGACTCCTTCGTTCCTCAGACACCAGGCTGGAGTGACAGGAAGGGTTAGGGGAGCTAAGGACAGGGGGTTCATTGCGGCGCACACACGTCATTCTTTACATTAATAAAAAATGCAGTGAAGAGCTGCAGAAGCAGCTCTTCACTCTCCGGCCACAACTGGCCGGAGTGTCCAGTGCGTGGAAGAACTCGCTGCAAGGCGCTGTGCGCGTACAACCCACAGCATGTTTTTACGGCCAGGAGAGGCGGGCTTGGTGGGGGAGATGTGCCCAGGCAGGGAGGGCACCTCGGTTAGGCTTTCTCTGGCCATGAAGGCTGGTATTTCCCGCTCTGACAGACTCCACCTGTCTCGGGGCAACCGTGGGCAGTGAATAGAGGAAACGAAATTCCGGTCTCCTCGGAGCAGCTTTTCACATGAGCAGGCGCAAGAGAAGCAAGGAGCTGGGTCGGATGGTCTGGAATTCGGTATCAATGCCAGGGAACGAGGCTATGCTTATCCAGTGCCCCGCTGCTGCATTCCAGTGACAAAGGCCGGGGGAGGACGATCTCTCTTGCTCTGCGTCTCGCAGGCTGCTTACCGATCGCGAGCTGTGGCAAGGTGCATCCTAGGCGCTCTGCAATGGCTTGCAGCTCCTTCAGCTTTGCCTGCTGTCTCCTTCCCTCTTCACTCAGGATCTTGTCTTTTAGCCATTGGTATCCCTTTGAAAAGAGAGGCACATTGAGGGAGAGGGGAAAGAGTCCTTAGCATCTGCCTCCTCCCCAGTCTGCTTCTAGAGACGGGGCGTCACTGGCTGGGGACGCAGACAGGCTGATGCCAGCACTCGCTTGGGACCCAGGTCAGCTCCCACTGAAAGCAATGGAAAGGTGCTTCTGGGAGTCAAAGGGAGCTGGCGATGTGCTCACTGTAGGTCCAGAGGCCAGCGCAGGGGGTTCTTCCACTTGAACTTAGTGTCACAGACGCAGGGGGAACAATCCAATGGAAATGGGGTTTATTGTGTATGTGTTCTATCACTCCGGCATACGGTCAAGGGACTTCCCATAAATCTTTGGGGCTATAATGCAAAGATATCAAGGATTCTGTACAGCCCCCAAACCCGCACAAGGAACATGAAGCGAAGCGGCGTTCTAGGCAGAGATCTCGGTAACGGGGTGACCCTCACACAGGAATGCTTAGCACGAGGACCAGAACGTGTGAGGGGTCTCAGTTGTGACACTGCAGTAAAATTAAACACACCTTTGCAGCAGGTGGCTGATTAAAGGTAGATCCCCTCCGACACCATATTACTTAATGCAGGTGCAGAATTCACTGGAACAAGGGGGGAATGTTGTGTTTTGCCTACAGTGCCTGTCCTTCCAAGTGGGGTAGTGCAGCTCCCCAGAATCAACCCCCTCAGCTCCCCTCATATGATCCTGAAACCAAACTGGCCTCAAGCAAGGAGACCAAGTACTGGGAGGCAACAGGAACCCCCCATACTGGCTGCAGGATAAAACCTCAGATGCAAGGAGTGATAAAGAGACACCGTTCCACCCAGCATCCCTCACACCAACCCACAAATCATGCTGCACCTCTTCCTCACCTTCAGCGATGCTCTGGAGTAAGGGGGGATTCCACCATCATATTTTCCAGAAACAATTCCACAGGCCAGCGGGGACCAGGTCATGGCGCCAACCCCTGAGAAGAGAGAGAACATTTACTGAGGGCACTGCAGGTTCCTGCTGACAGCCGGGGTGGGGGTGGAGGAGGGATCAATTGCACACACAGCTGTCTGCCAGTTTTGTTCCTATTTTTAGCATCTCTTGGTAAGTACCGTTAGAGAACCAGACATTTTCCTTCGTGCAGTGTTGGTCTGGGGGCAGCTGCCAGCTGTATGAGCCCTGCTCCAAAATCCTACCCCTAAAAGTGAGCAAGCTCAGAACACAGGGTAGAGAAAACAGGGGTGCGGCTGTCAGTGCTGTTGGGAGGATGTGATTTGGGAGCAGGACGCAGCATGGGAGGAAAAAGGAGGGGGCCCCTGCTAGAGAGGAAATACTTGGACAAGTGGGAGATAGTCTTTTTTAAAACGAGGTTGGGGAAATGTTTTAGAGTGTAACCCTAGGCAGGATTTCTGGGCTAATGGCACAAGTAGTTATTTAAAGGCACAGAAGAAGAGCTGTTGACTATTTGTGCACTATTGTACATGGCGAATACCTGCGAGAGCATTTTTTTGTGTGCTCGGCCCTGCCAGGTGTCGAACCCGTGGGCCCCGAGCCAGCAGAACGCTCCAGCTTGCGATTAACTTTAAATCTGGAGCCATTTTCCAAAAAAAAAAAAATCTACTAAACTGATCGTTAGCGTCACTGCTCAGGTGACTGATGTTTATTTGTTAAGTGCTTTTTTTTTTTTAGATTTTTATCAATCATATCCATTCCTTTGAAATGGTGTGGGGGACATCAGACAGTAGCCACTGAGAGTCAAAAAACGGAGTTATATAATTCTTAACACACAAACTGCCGACAGCGCACGCCGAAACGAACCAAGGGACGGTCCTTCGACCAAACTCACAGGTTCTCGGGCACCACTTTCCCCAGCTGTTCATTTTGATTGTTATTGATGGAAATATTTTTTCACGGTTTGTGTGTGTGTGTGATGAAATCAACATTTACTGACAAAAATCGAATCCTTCCCGGCCTATAAATATCATATGTCATTAAAGCCCTTCCCTGCTCAGACAACACACACATTTCCATGGACACAGTAACTACAGTCTCCTTTCTTTGGTTTATTTAGTGAAGCAGTTTGAACAGGGGAGACATTTGTCTGTACCCAGGAAGCCCGTCTTTGTGTAAAGGGCTCGACAGGCCAGACCTCATCATACTTTACAAATGGGCCGTAGGCCAGGAATGCACAGCACAGGCTTGGCCAGGCAGCTGGGAAGCCTCCAAGTACAGCAAAGAGTGAAACTCTAGAGAAGAGTTGTCAAGTCTGTAAATGACCCAGCTTTGGCTTCCAAGAGGAAGATGCCTCCTCTGTCCTGTGCTCTCTGGCTTTTTTATACTCTTCAGAGGTAACGTGTGTGTCTCTCTCTCTCTCGGTCTCTCATGCGCACACACAAAGGTTAGTCCGGGTACATCAGGAGTTTGGGCATCAGGCCTCAGCACTTAGAATTTCTCTCCTAATTCCAGGCTGCTTTTTCTGATTATGATATAAACACAATCTTGTAAGAGGATTTCAGCCAGAGCCAAGACACCGAGTGACTTGGCATGGCCCAAATAATGCCAGGTTAGGGTGTGCAACAGCCACTCCAGGGCACTCAGAAGTTAAACAATTACCAAAGCCAGCGGCTCCGACTTGGCATGAATATGAAATGTGCACCATGATCACACACTGGGTTAGCAGCGTGGAGGAGACGCCAGCTAAAGGGCCATGACACCAACTCAGCAGCAGCTTGGCCTGGCCAGAGCTCTGATATTCAGATGGGGCTAGATCATGCAGCGTGATCCCCCTTTGCTGTGGCAGAGGCTGGGAACAAGCATGGCTTCGGGGTGACAAACGGGTCTGACAAGGCTGCTGAGATTTATTTTCCCTAAAACTGTGCCTATTTCCCCCATATCTTAGCACATTTATTCAGTTTTTTTAAAAACTATTTTTGTACATTTTAAACCGCAAACCTCCAAGTGCCCCATGAATACAGATACGGGGCCTCGTGCCGATGTGGCATGTTGTATGTGCTGAAGGGACACGGCCAGCTCTGGGGACTCAGAAGAACACTGGGTTTTTTTAGTTTGCCATAAAGATGCAGTTTTGGGGCAACCAAAAGCATTTGCGAAGTTGGGGTGAATTCAGCAAATTGTTCTGACGTTTTTCCAGAATTTTTGTCCTCCCTTTTTATCTGGTTGAAACTGATTGTTCAACCCCAATGAAATCTTTTCAGTTTTTCATTTCGACAAGAAAAGAAATTATTAAAAAACAAATGCTTTTTTCTAAACAAAACGTTGAAATGGTTTATGCTGGAAACGTTGAAACAGTCAGGGTTTAGCTTTGAATTTTTTGTGGATGTTTTTGTTCAGGCCTGGATTGGAGCCGTATGGCTTGGGCCCCTCTCTAGATTGCCCTTTTTATACTTGGCCCATGTGTGCACTGCCCCCGGACCAACCCCAACCCTCCTCAATGGAAACCAGGGGTCTGTTGCCTGATTATTGTTCCATTGGGAAAGGCAATTCTTTCTAGAAACAAAAGCCAGGAGCTGGGCATTCCGGGCAGCTGAGCTGAATATCGACAGACCCTTTATGACAGGACCGAGCCTCTCAACTCCTGCTCCCTTCCCTGAGAGTGCCCAGCTGTGCCCCCAGCCAGCCTCAGAGAACATGTAAGGCGTGGGGGGGGGGTTTGTACCTATCTTGTGAAAGAGCTCAGGGAGTTGCACCTCCACCTTCTCCCTCTGGAACATGTGGTACTCGGCTTGCTCACAAATCGGCGGGATTAGGTTAAACTGCCGTGCCACTGAGTACGCTTCCTGCAAGCACAAAGATAAATGCAAATCAGCATGATTCCCTATAGGGCAGGGCTGCCCCGCCCCATGCTCTCCTCCCGGAGCAGGGTGAGACCTCCAGGTCGTCCCCACGGCACTGGGGCTGGGACGTCCGGAGACCCTGCCTGGCGGGTGAAAGGGAGTAACCCAGGGACATGGGGAGAGTGGCTATTGCCGAAACAGAACTAATTTGTTCCTGCGGCTGATGGGGACCCAGGGCCTCGCTGAACAAGCAGAGACTGGAGGGCCCAGTCCTATGGGAGATTTGCCCATTGGCAGGCCCCAGTGGGACTTTATCTTTGACTTCAAAGGGCACGAGCCAGGCTCTGGGGTCTCTGACTGCAAATGTGGTGCCCACGCTGAGCCCGAGAGGTCTGTATGTTTGGAGCATTCCGGCGCTCTGCGGCTGGCTCTGCACTGACAAGTGCTTTAATGCCAGGGCAGCCACCGCACTGACTGTCAGCATTCAGCTGGAAGGGGCTCGAAAAGGCCCAGATTTGCCCCCAGGGCTCCTGAGATGCTGCCTTGGAGACAGTTGCAGACATGGGGGCTGACACAAAGTTCTGTCTGTTACCAGGGAGACGGTCACATTGAGAGGAAAAGGCGACTGGCTGGAGAGTCTCAAGTCAAAGGATTTAGCTAGAAATCATGTTAATTTGCCCAAAAGTTGGAGCAGATTGAGCCAGCAGAGCACACAGAGCTGGGAAGGGCCAGAGGGGGAAATCTCTCACTGAAGCGTCTCAGACCAGCGAGGAGAGAGAATGAGAGGGGGAGAGGAAACCAGGTGAGCTGGGGGCTCCTGTGACAGCAATGACAGGGATTCCCCGCTCAGGTGTCCTTCTCACTGACCGCTACTGTGCTACCTCCTTTCCCAGCCAGGGAACCCTTTCCCCTACGGCACGAGCCTGACACACTCCGATGAGCCGTCCTATCAGATCTAAAAATAATTACAGCTAAAATACGTCTGCAAGCAGTCGGCTCCTGACAGCTCCTGTCTAATTAAATCACCATCAACGGAGCACTTCTCCCCAAAAACACTGCAGAGAGGCACTTTGCTCTGGCGACGGCAGTCTGCTCGGCCTCTGCTTAGCATCAGCTGCGCACAGATCATTTATTTATGGCGTGTCTTCCGGCCCTTGCATTTCAGCAATGGGAACGCACAGGCATGCATGCGCCCACACGCAGGCGTGTACACACACACAGTACCATGATCTCCATGGAGCTCCAGCGCGATGTTCCCCAGTACATGGCCATTCCCTGGTTGATAACATGGGTCATTGCTCTCACCGTCTCTGTCAAAAAGGAAAGGAAGGCAAGGAGGGAGACATGTCAGCCTGGCACGCAGACTGGAGCTATTCCGTAAATAAAGACTGTGACACCAAAAGGAAAGGGGGGACTTTGACTGCACAGACATCTTGCAAGCAGTGTACTTCCAGACTTCAAACTTGGAGACAGGAGTTTTACAAGGAAATTAAAAAACAAAAACGAACGAACAAAAACCAAAAAGCCAACCCACAACAGAGACTGCTCGTGAAATCATTTCCCCATATTAATTACTTGTCCAAATCTGTAAAGAATAATCGAATGCAAAAATAAACAAACAAACCAACAATCGCCAGAGATTGGGTTGGAAAGTGACCTTTTTATGGCCGCTTGTGCTGAAATGAGGGTGAGAAGAAACAGAGGGATGTAAATTATGATGCCATAAGAATTGAGTTTTGTTTAGTTAGTTGCTTTTTGGAGGAATAATAGGATTAGCCTAGAAGAAAATAACCATTTGCAATGGACCAGTGAAACGTAATGAGGTCACAATCAAATAGGTGAAATGCAGTACAGAGTGGTGGAAAACAATGTCCAACCTCACGGATGTTCACGCTCTCCTGTGAGATGGGGATGGACAGGAGCCACAGGATATATTGCACCCATGTGTGGGGGAAAAAAATAACATCTTCAAGGTCCTACAAAAAACAGACCCGAAGACTCGGTTTTCCATCTAAACAGAGGAAAACCAGATCAAATCCACCAGGATGGAACAGCTGTCACAGGAGGGGAGACATTAAAAAAACCACAACAAAAAAAGTAGAAACATTTCCGGGAGACCAACTTCTTTGGGGAGCAGGGCTTGACTCTGTGTGTGTGTGGGGGCGTGGGGTGGGATAGTTTGGGAGAGGGAAACAGCACAATGTTTGTGCAGTTCTTAGCACCTTCCAATTTTGTTTCTGGGCATCATTGCTCTGCTGCACTGAGATTTATGAACCCAACTCCGAGGTCCGTTCAGAACTCCCTGTGCAGGGACAGACGAGCTCAAAAACTCTACCCCTGAGCATCTGGAATCAGAAGATTTCAGAGACTGAGGAATACAGGAGGAGCTGGGACTGCTGGATGTTAAGGATGGTTAAAAAACCCTCACCTCCAGCTTTGCCCTGATAGTTTAGCTGCTGTGAACTTCAGAGATTATTACTAATAAGAAAAATTCATCATTAGAAAACATCCATTAGCTATGAAAAACAGAGGGCAAATTCTGTCTGTATAAAGACTTATGCAAAGCAAATATTGCAGCTGATTGTAGGAACCCATTAAGTTAGTTTGGCCTCATGGTTAATATTGCATCTAAAAACAGCTAACGTTCAGATTTTTCTTTTTTGAGGGTTGTCACTGTGATGTTTGGCAAATACAGGGACGGCCCACCAAAGGTGCTGAATGTATGTAGTGGATCCAGCGGGGGATATCTAGAAAAGGCAGCTCTAAGAATACATTGCTTGCAAGGTTGGTTGCAAATTATTGTGGTATAAAGGAAAGATTGCAAACAAGTGTTTCTAAAAACAATCCACTGACGGCCTGAAAAAATAAACCCGATATAATATATAAATCAATGTGATTATACACACGCACACACACTCACTCAGACAAAAGTGTATGTATCCCTGTCTTCTGTCTGTTTCAAGGTGGGAAGCAGACAATGGTATGTGTTTGTCTAAGTGCGATGCTAAACATGCTGGAACATAAAGAGAGAACGAGAACGCAAAACCTGAGGCTCCTCATTTGACACTCGCCCAAATGTTTTAAACAGCTACTGATTTTGGGTGCTTTGAGGCATTTAGGGCCGATTTTCAGGGCACAGAGTGCTTACAGCTGCAGGGGCTGCTCAGGGCGGCTGCCCCTATGCAGCTCCTGTGATAACCAGCACTGGTATCTCCAGTTGGGACAAACAAAAAGTCGACCGTCAGTTTCTGAACGGGTGCGAAGATGCTTTGTCTTTTATTAGACTTGGAGTCGCACTGTTCAGCACAGGTTCAAGTGCCCCGTTGCTGACACTGGCCCTCAGCATCTGGTAGTGTTAAAAAAGGCTTGAGAAAGCAGCAGTGAGTTAGAACATGCAGTTCCCATGGCCTGGTCTCCATGACGCCCACGGGCTGCAGCCTGCAGATTGCAAACTTCTCCTTGGACCACAAGACACAATCCTGCCAAAGACGCTAATTACGTTTGCAAAAAGTCACAAAGGGGGCAGAGCTCCATTAGGTGGTGGCTTCATTAAGCTAGGTTAGTAGCTGCCACCCGAGAGTGCTCCGCAGCAGGCTCTCTGTTCCTTGTAACATCCAACTAGCCCTTATCCCAGAGTCAGCCCTGTGCTGGTTTAAACGTTTCTCTCGCTTCCTCAGAGCTGCTTTAGGAAGTGTTGCTGAACAGGTTTAAAATACTGAAATCAGAGAGAACGTTTTTCAGTCTCCAAAAACCTCATTTCTGGGCTGAGACCCAAGGTGGAAGGTTTCAGCTCTGAGGAAGGGATCGTTAGGAAATTCTGAGCGTACAGAAGCAGGAGGATGAGGAAAGTCCAAATGTCAAGAGCTCTATAGCTTGGACTTTCATGAAGGGAGACTCAGATTTAGCAACCAGAAGCAAACATTTCCTGGAAAGGCCATGTAAACTCCTTGATCTGTTGGGAGTGTGCTAGGCATCGGGTCAGCCTTCTAGCTGTCTGGGGCAAACCCTGCTCGTGCCACCCAGTCCACGTAGCTGGAGTCTTCATCGGGGCAAGGGCTGAGGAATCTTCCCATGCCAAGACACGGGATGAAATCTTGACCTTACTGAAGGGGAGTTTTGCCATTAACTTTGGTGGGGCCAGGATTACACCCAGTCTCTGCAGCTGCCACCTGCCACCAGTATTTAAAGAAAACACTTTATACATACACACACACACACCCCTTCCCCCGCCCCCCCCAAGATGCAGAGTAACAAATGCAAACAATCCCAATCTTCTTTTACCCTTGTTCTCCCTTCTCTACAACCTTCCTCTTGGTCTCTTGTCTGAATGTAGGCAAACAGAAGACGAGGTCTCTGCCCCATGGAGCTTACCGTCGAAGCCGCTATGCACATTCATGGTACTGCATTAGCAAAAACCACCATCCCCCTAATTTTGTTTCTCTTAGCTTAATGAAACCAAGGAAAGAGGTGCCAGAGAGTTTGAGACTCAATTGGCTAGTTAACACGGGAATTTACAGCTTAACCTTTAGGTGTCAGTCAAACCGCTGCTGCCCTGTTCTGTTGCTGCCTTTTCTTTTCTTTTTTAGAAACACTGTTGGGAGTCCCCGGTCACAGGCTCTCCAGCCAAGTCTGAACCATGCAGGCTGAGTTTGAAGCCAAGGCATAAACTCATGCCAAGGAGAGAAGCAAAAAGAAAAAGTCACACCAGGCTTCACATGTCCATCACATGCACTGACAGAGTGTTACAGTTTAGCTAAGCGCTGGGCTTGTGCAAACGAAAGTTTTCCATAGAAATAAAATCTGGCAGGTCTGTAGTACATCTTGCACAAGATCACAAGCCATTACAAGGAGGAAGAATAGCCCGTCATAAGCACAAAGAGCAATGACTGTCAGAGCTGGGCAAAATGGGCATTTCTTACGTCACAGGAATAGGCTCAGCAGGTTACATGCAGCTGGGGTCACATTTGGTCATTAGCTCTATTCCACTTGCCCCTTTAATTTAAAAAATCCCATGGGAAAATAAGTCTCCAGTCTCCATGCCAAAGTTCCAGACACTAATGCTTGAATAACCATATTAAAAATGTATCGCAGGTAGACGGCAATAGACGTTCAGTTCAATAATGAACAGGAGTAAGACGACCGAATGCTTTGTACCTATTGTACATATTCATAGCTGGGACTGTAAAAAGCTAGACTGGCATGGATATATAGCCAGCCAACTATTAGCCTTTTGGTCCCAACCTAGTGCTGGTAAAGGGATGCCCCCCCCAGTGGTAGCAACCCCCTGAGGGAATCTGACTCTGAACAGGGCTGAAAACTCTGTCCCCTTATTTTAATTTAGTCTTTGGTCAAAGTTTGCCACTGCAGGGAGTGCAGTTACACAGAATTTTGCCCAACCCTAGTACACACTCATTAAAAAAAAAAATCCAACCACATTCCTTATGCAAGACCAGGCGCATTCAATGGGGTGAAAAAACCAGCATAACATGTTATTTCAGTAACTGACTAGACGGACTTTGGGAGCCAATTCGTTCAACTTACCAGACAGCCGTATTTTCTGATGCTAATGTAAACTTATCAGCACTCAGCCCCCACCATGGGCTTTAAAGTGGAGAGTCTTGTGGACTTTAAAACTTCTGGGTGAGGACCACCACAACTTGCTTGTTCTCCCCTGGACTACTGATTTGTTCACCCTGATCCCTGAACTGCTCTCCTCCAAGATCACAAGCATGTTAGGAACCATGTTATTTTAATGAACCAACGAATTAGGCTTTAATGCAGAATTTCAAACTGCGGGGACCTCATGTCATACAGACAAGCATAGCAGAAAATGGCACGTCATGCACTGAACAAAGGAAAGGAACAAAAGAATGAAGTGACATGAATCGAGGGAAGAGAACGAGAAGAACTAATCACTATTTTGCTTTTTACTTGCAAGATGTTCTCAAAGGCAAGTGGGGTTTTTTGTTTGTTTTCCTTTGTGCATTTTATGGAAAAGTTTGCCACGGAGGAAAGGAAGTCGTGTAAATAAAAATACAGAGTCTGTCCCATAAAATGCTGTTTGGACACAGAAGTCAATATTCGGATTGCGGGTACGATGTACCTTCTATGATGAATGTTCTTGACTTGGAAGAACTAAATGGGTCCCCTGGTGATAAAAGAAAGATTTAAAGAGACCAGAGTTTACAACTGCTGGCATATTACAATGAACGGCATGACAAAAGGGTCTGAGTCTGGAGGAAGAATAACCCCCTATCAAAGCACCATTAAAACAGCCTGTTCCAGAAGCAGAGCGCATCCTGAGAAGGCCCCTTTACATGGGGATGGAGGGGGATTGAGGTTGAAAAAGATTTTTGGTTGGTTTGTTTACATATGCTGAACGTATTAACACATGAAACAATTGCTACAATAATGGAAAACGCACCATAACTAAAAACCCGTCACCAACATCATGATTCAAACATTCAAAACATCAAAAAATAAAATGCAATGAAAAATTCAGACCTGATTTGGCTAATAAGATGTTAAACTAACAAGGAATTAATAGTTCCTTCTTAGAATGGGCGAGTATGTAATCCAGAAATGGGACAGGCCATGAAATGAGAAAAGTTAGATCTGTTGCGGAGGTACAAACTGCTAGCACAGCAGCTTGAGAAAATTATTATAATGATCGTAACCCTATGTATGAATTGTATTATCCAAGAACCTAGGAGCGCCAGTCATGGACCTGGGCTCTGTCATACTGGGCAAACACGGACTGAAAAGGGAGATAACGCAGAGAGAAGCATGTATTTCCGAGAGTCCCAGTTCAGCCTGCAGCACAAACCCCAAAGGGACAAAGATAGCATCACATTCAGGCCCGGAAAGTCCGAGCGTAAGAGTTCCCCATGACATGAGCAAGGGGAACGTCCCCTGAGAAGCCCTTTGACTGGTGCCCCTCTATTACACTTTGCTGGGGGAGAGAAAGAGGTTATTCTGAAAATGATTTGGCGGCCCACGGCCAGCGCTCCTACTCCCCAATGCTACACTCTTTGGAAGTCGCTCCCTACTTCTGGACGCAAATGGCGAGACCATGGCTAATCCACCAGTCTCAGCTGCCTGCTGACCAGCACCCGAAACAGGAATAGGCTCTCAGGGAGAAACTGGCCGTGGAACCTACCTTCCATGGGTGTGTTGGGATCTGGTCTGTTCGCAAACACAACATCCACGTACTCTAACTGCAGCCGTTCTAAGGAAGCCTTCAGACCTGGTGACGAGCAAACAAGGACAAAAGGCCATCAAGCAGGGTTCCCCACTGAGCTCCCTGCTTCGTTAGCACTAAAGAGAAGGTCCCAGCACTTGGCAAACACAGGCTCCGAAGAGCTGCACTAACACTCGTGAGATGGTGCCCTGAGGCCCAGGGATCCCAGCTTTGCTGAGGCGGTTCCAGAGCGTTAAGAGCACCGCGACCCACATCTGCACGAGAGGGCTGAGCTGTGCCGCGTGCTCCGTGGAGAGACCCGGCTTGCTGCTGCTCCACTGGGAAGGGCAGCCCCAGCCCCAGCTCTCACAAGGGCTGGCCACTCCCTGGATTTCTGCTTGGAGTAATGAACAGAATGAAAACCATCTCAGGGGAAGAGTTGCAGAAGTGGTGACGCTAAAATGTATCCAACCTCTGCCCAACACGGGCCAGTTGCCAGGCAATTTGAATTACACTTATAACAACTCAAGGAAATATTCAGCTCATTGTTATAAACAATAACTACCAGCACATGCCTCTCCCACGCCCTGCTCCTTCTTCCAAGCCAGGAGGTCATGATGTCAGCTGTTGGCGTCTGCAAGGCACTCTGCAGTGCCATTAACGCCATCTTGGCAGGACAGCGCACCCACCAGGTGTGTGTGGGCAGGTGTGTCCCAGCCGCTGAGACATGGCAAAGCAGCCACTGAAGCAGCCCAAGGGATGGGCTCAGCTGGAGCCCTGTCGAAGCGTGTTTGTTCCTTCTCCTGAATGGGAACACCCCAGGTCCCTCAGACTCTCCCATCTTACTATACAGGAGCAGCAGATAGGCCCCGACCCAGCAAAGCACATGGTTAAGCATGTGAGTAGTTCCATTCAGTTAAGTGCTCATGTGCTTAAAGTTAAGCACGTGCTCAAGTGCCTTGCAGGGTCAGGCTCACATACAGCATTAAAGCAGACGTGCTCTCTCACCTTCTATGATGTGTTTTCTGGACAGTCCCCTCTCAGTCTCTGCTCTGAAAAAGAACAGGCCCAGGTTAGCAGTGTACAGTACAACGACGACAATTACGGTGCTGGGTGAAATTAGCCAGCGTTACTTACTTTCCTCCCCAGAAGATTTTGGTTGTGATGACCAGGCTAGAGCGCCTTTAAAGAGAAACAGAAAGTCACTGCATAAAATGTACCAAGCCAAGGTTCCCTTTCGCCCTCTGTGCTCCCATCCCTACACTCACCGCCCCAAGCTGACGCTCGCCCACAGCTTCCAGTTACGCAAATACCCTCTTCCCAACTCATTGGTCCGCGGAACGTAAGTGATTTAGCACCAAGCACTGCTCCGAGTCGTGCTGGGGCACAGCCAGAATAATTCTATTGACTTCGCAGTGGAGTTACTGCTGATTTACCCCAGTGTAAGGAAGGTTAGAGTCAGGCCCTTAGTGATCCGCTTGGCTGTTTGATCAGACACCTTCACTAGCCCAGATCAGAGGTGTTACCTCTAGGACCCACCTCACCTTGAATGATCCTGGGGTTAAGCCTTTAGGGTGAGATTGTCAAGAGTACAATCGGTGTTTAGGAACACAAATCCCTCTGAAAATCACTGAGGCACTTCGGAAAGTCCCAACCTTGGGTCTGGCCCTGTAGCCCAAAGTCACTTTGCTTCAGGGCCATCCAGCAGGCTATAGCATGGCAACTACTAGGAGAAACCACTACCAGCTCCAACTACTGTGAACTTACTGAACCAGCTGCTATGGTCCCGTGCCTACTCCAGACTCAAGAGGCTGTTTGCTGAAAAGGCATTATTCGCGTGCCTGAACTAAAATGTTTGGACTCTTAAATCAGTGTCCAGGACAGCTAAACCAGACTCTCATTGTGCCCACATTACGTTGCAGTGTGAGACTGCAGTCATCAAAGGGCTCCAGCCACAATGGGCTGGCCATGTTCCTAGTATGACTGCCTAAGACTGTTCTTTAGGGCGGAGTGCATGGTGAGAGAGCCAGGAGCGGTCCTGGAGTCAGCGGAGTAAATAGAAAACTACTCAGGCAACACCCCGCCGGGCTCCAATGCCACCTCAAAGCAGCTGTGGACCAATTTGCTCAGAACCTTGGTGCTGGAAAAAGAAGAGGACGATGAATAGGCATGTGGGTGCCACAGTTCGCCTCCGAGTACTGACAGGAGAGCTCCTCATGGGATTTGCTAAAAAGTCAATTACCTTTAATTACTGGGAGCTGTAGTCACATGGTAATTAATGCAAAGAAACAATATTGGTGGAACAAGATGACAAGTATAAATAATTGAGTGGGAAAAATGTACCCGATAACCACTGACTGGGAGGATAATTGTGGCATTCTGGAGGGAAGGAAATACAGACTTTCTGACAATCCTACTATGATTAATGATTCATGCCCAACTGCAGCGAGCTGGTATTTGAAATTGCTCTTCCCTGTGACTTTTACAATTTGAGATCATTTCAAACACGTCCCTGAAGAAACGCCACTCTGCTCTGACCCGGCCAGGACAGGGGAGAGGTGCCAGGCTGTGACGGACTGACGAGCCCTGGACATCTCCATCAGGAACAGGAATGGAGATTTACCAGGGGAAACACTGAGATTAAGAGACCATTGTCTTGCTTGAAACTGGCATGCACCTTGGGCCCCCGAGCTACCAGAAGACTGAATGCCAGCCATAAAGAAGGCATTATTATTTCATGCCGTTACAACAACCTAGAAGGCAGAAACTCTCTTCATTCACAGGAACAAGTCCAGGACAGGCAGCAGCAGTGAAAGATTCCTCTACCCTGCCCTGGAGCGATCACTGCTAGGGACCAGAGAGGGGATTTCAGACTCCATGTCCCAGATTTTGTGCTCACTGGTGCACCACTCCCTGCAAATCCCTGTACAGTTATTTGACTCTTCACCTTGATGCCTACCGTTAATTTCCTTCCTTCCGTAACAAACACAGCAGTTATCAAGGAAACTGCCCAAGGCATAAAAATGAAGCACTCTGGCTCTAACATGGCACTTGGCCTAAGGAAGAATAAAATTACCTCCAACCCTTCTTCTTAATAATATTTCCCAACACAACTTCAGCCCTGCAACGAGAGAGAAACACAAATGATGATTTCATCAGACTGGTATAGAAATTAGGTCCAAACCATTTCAATCATGAAAAATCGGTTCTCAATGGAGGGATCCCATGTATTTCAAATCCCTGGTGTTAAAATGTTATTAAGGAGCTATGGAGAACAAGACAATTTGAGGCTACCCCATGCCCCACCCACTCCAATGGCTATTAATGGGCTCTCCGAACAAAGAGGAATCCTGCATGTTGTTTACATTGCAGTACAGGATCAAGTGACAGCTGGAATTTTCTTGGCATTTGTCAGGGTCAAAGATAAAAATATCCTGGCCACAGGCAACATAATTTCCTCCTTCCTTTGCACTGTCCTGCAGTGTATAAAGAAATGCTCTCTCTAATTGCTTGTTATACATCTTAGCAACAGAGATGGGACAAGAATGCAATGTGCATTACATTTATGCCCACCACATCCCCTGTGCCGCTCACTCGGGCCTTCGCATCCCTTCACTAACCAATCCCAACCCTACTTCCCACGGGACTCATGGCAGGCACAGACCGTGAAAGCTGAATATTATGTCACCCATCTCCTCAGCCTCTTTTGTATGGACACGCGGAGCCCATCAGTGGCGAAGGGAGGGCATGGCTGGACAAAACGTGGCATGCGTTCAGGTTATCGGAGCTCAGCCCACTAGCAGTGCTGTGGCTCATGGCTGATAATTGCAGGATTTGGCTATTCAGACCTGTCATGGCACAAATGACTCCCTACAAATAGGATTCATAATGGCCTCTCTTCTTCAGAGTGAGAAAACAGGTCAGAGAGATTCAGGTTCTTTGCTAGTGGGATCTCCGGCTGGGATGTGCTGGAGTGGAACTGTGCATGTCTTCTCCAGCAAGAGCGGCAATAGGTAAGGAAGACCAAAGCCACAGGTAAGAGAGAGACATTCTTCCATTATACGTAAGGCCTCTCTCACCCACCCCACACCAGAGACAGCTCTCCATTGCCATCCGTCAGGAGCCAATTCCATAGCCATTGCTCAAACCCGCTTTGGCAGGTTGCTTTGCCCCTGTAGATGCTGCTGCAGGACTGGCTCCTCCAACATTTCGATTTTGAAATAAATACATGGACTTGAACATCACACTGGGATTAATGTGTGTGGCTTGTTCCTATTTGGCACTGCTGTGCCAGCTCTGGGTAGGAGCCCAAGTTCCAGTGTGGCCCAGAGGCGAGGACGCTACCAACTGAGCCATGCGAACATCTGTGCTTGGACTGTGTGGAGTGCCCAGACACACACTGGTAGGAACAGTCAACACAACTGAATTGATCTTCGCTCTTGGCCATGTCAGGCATATTTTGTTCCTGGGCAATTTAATTTTTAATGTGCAATTATTCGTGAAACCTCTCAGACACTACATTCTGGAGCCTCCATCCTTTCCAGTCACAAAGTCACTGCGTCTCTTTGGGAGGAGACCGGAAAAACCGACCCTTAGTCATTAACTTAAAGAGACATGCGTGACGCTTCATTGGATTTGTTCTGTGCTGTGCAAGCGTCTAAAACCAAAGATGAGACTCTGAACAGGTCAGACTGCAGGACCTTCATTTCGTACAGTAAATAAAATGTTCCGCGACACAGATGAACACTTTCAGTCATCCCAATTAATTCACTGTCGCTAGGGTTTAATACACAGCACACGACATGTTGAGACTTTCACCAATGCTCTCAAGTACACTTAATCACCAAAAGATGTTCCCTAAGAGCTACAGGAAAAGTGGTTCTCCATGTTTTCCATACTTGGACCTTCCTGCCTTCTCGCTAGGACACAACCTCCCAGTTAGCAACATGGAAATGGCAAGGCAGCCATGATGCCCAGCGTCTGTTCATGACCCTTCGGGAATGATTGCAATTTCTACCTACAAGTATCCTGCGCCAGGCCTTCGTTTTGTTGCCCGCCACATTCTCATCACTTGGCCCTCCTCACTGCTTACCCCTTGTCATTGCTCAGACAGCAATAGGAATAAGACCAGGCTGCACTGTGTTAGGTGCTGTAGGGACACACATGCAGATGCGTCACGACGCTGAAGAGCTACGATATTTCGTCGGAGCCCAGGCACAAAGTGATGGAAGGAGAGGAGTGGAAAGGTTAATGAGGAGAAAGTCACTGTGCTGACATGGGTTAGCTGTACCACAGCACAGCGGATTCTCGTTGTCGGAAAAGTTCATAAGAAAAAATAAATAAATAGGGTCAGCTCTCCGTATCTCCTGTCTTCTCCTAATGCAGCCCATTCACACATAAGTCATGAACATATAAACGTTCCATAGAACGTGCCGCCTTTTCCCAGAAAGAAACACTGCAAGTGAGTAGTGTCACAAAGGGCTATTGAAGAAGTAGACGCTAGGATCTATATTATAGGCAAACAAAAAAATTATAGGGCGAGAAAAGGGCCAAGAGAGAGAGCCTACCTGTTCTGTAACACATAAGAACGGCCACAGTGGGTCAGACCAAAGGTCCATCTAGCCCAGGGTCCTGTCTTCCGACAGTGGCCAATGCCAGGTGCCCCAGAGGGAATGAACAGAACAGGGAATCATCAAGTGATCCGTCCAGTCATGTCACCCATTCCCAGCTTCTGGCAAACAGAGGCTAGGGACACCATCCCTGCCCATCCTGGCTAATAGCCATTGATGGACCTATCCTCCATGAACTTATCTAGTTCTTTAACAACTACCAAGAAGTAAATTTCAGCCACAAATTCAGAAACTTTTCAAAAAAGAGTTAAAATAACTCTGTCCTGCTCTGCTCCTGATGGCATGGAAGATAAGCTGGGTTAGTCAGGAAGTGCTGTACCATCAGCAAGACATGAGGATAGAACAGGCTATGGTCAGCCAACCCAAAAATGGAGTGCACCAATCTCAAACTCTTTCAGCCACCTGAACTGAAACAGGAACAAGCATCTGTTAAATCTCAGAGGCAACGCTGACTCCCAGATGTAACTTTTCTGGCCTCAGGGAATTAGAGGGAGGCTACTCTTTGATAACATCTAAGGATCAGGTTCAAAGACCCTTGAGTTCAACAGGAGTTTGAGCCAGACTCTTGGGACCTGGCTCTAGATAAGTGAGTTCATTCAAACCCATCTGGGGGGTTTGTTTCCGCTTCTGAGCAAGTTTTAATCATTCTGAGTGAAACTTAGCCTCATGGCCCATAGGCCTGAAGAGGCAGTTGAATGGCGTACAAGACTTGTGCATGGGTCTTCTGTAAAACCGGGGGGGGGGGGGGGGGATGATCTTGCCCCAGGAGCTCAGTTCATTAATTCTGGTAGGGAAAACCCCTGAACTGGCACCATGTCAGTGCTGGTGGCCTAGCCGTCTGGACTCTCAGCAAGGCAGGGCTGTAGTGATGACCAGTAGAGCTTGCCTTGAGCTGGGAAAGAATTAGGAAATTTGAGGTTCTTTCCACACAGTAGGGTTTTGCCTCTAGACCAAACGCATACTGCACTGCTGCCCCAGTATGCTGTCATCCATGTGTCCCCCTGTATTGATCACCCATCACCTCCCCTTAGACACTGCACAGCAAACTCTCTCCCTCAGTCCTTTTTTGTATTCATTTTTTCTCATAAAAACTTCAGAAGAAATATATTTTTAGATGTGAAAGGGATGGGGCTGCCCAACCCCCACTTTCCCTGCTACTCACAGTCTGACCTGTTGAACCAGGATACCACATACAAAGGCAAAAGAACTGCCAGCCTGTCTAAAATCCATGCCCAGTTACACACAGAGGGATTCAGACCACCTGCTAGTAATATGCAAGCAAATGCCACGGAAACCCAGTGAGAGCAGGAACAAACATTCTGCACCTCATGGCGTCTACTTCTTCTATTTCATTTTTCATCAGCATCAGGCTGTGACTTTTTCTAACAATTGAGACAGGCTCTGGTGCTTGTAATTTACTGACTGTCCCTCCAAATCGATGGTTGCCCATGCACCCCTCTCTGGTTCACAGCAGAGCCTCGTTTTGCCTGGTCACTGTGCTGGTCAAAGTCAGCGTAGATGAGATGAGCTATAGCTGCTCAAGCACCATTTCATAGCAATCCCTTGACAACCTCTGCCTTCCAAGTCTTCATCTCTTCTGAGCAGGTGCCCCCACTTATTAGTCCAGACAGACCCAGGCTCCTTCGCAGTTCACGGTGCGTAGGCAAGGGGACGGAGGCAGCTCGTTCTCTGAAGGAGAACTGGGTTCTCCACGTGAGACACATCTGTGCAGAATCTTTTTTTGAGTTTTTCTCTGATTTTGTCTGTTTCAGTGCTGTCGAAGCACCTGGAGTCAGGGATAAGTGCTTCAAACGCACTGAAACAAACAGAAATAAAATACATTCATTCACCGACTGTGCCGGGCCAGTGGGAAATGGCAGTTTGAGCGGATATCTATCTACAGTACTTATTTGGGCCCCGTTTCTGAGCAGGCCCAAGATCCTGCACCCAGCTGGGTTTATAGGCCTGGCTAGATCCCATAGTGGTTTTCTGAGACTAGCCAGGAGGCAGGCAGTGTGTCGAGGAACCAAACCCCATTAATTTACCCTTCAAGACAGAGAGGCTGTAACAATTTTGTGGCTCTCAGGAGTGCGTTTTGCACAGGCCAACTTGTACTATGTCCTGCCCCCAAGCCGAGTTTGGGACTAAACGCGGCACAGCTGCTGCCCTTTCTCACCGCATTTCCCAGGCTGGAGCAGCAACGGAGACAACTAACTTTTCAAACAATTTTTCTCAACCTCTTTCACAGTCTGTTCTGTTGGGTGAACGCAGGTTTTGTTTGGATCTTAAACCATGAAATGCCTGGTTAACCTGGCAGGAGCGCTGAACATCAACAACAGAGCACCCTGGCACTCCTCCCCAGTGATTGCTCCTTTGCCATGAACAGAAAATTAGATGGGACCCCTGGCCGAGTGATACAGTCAGAGCAGGGGGATTAAGGGAAAACGTATCTGCAATCTGTCACTTGGCTGAAGCAGTGCTGGGGCTTGGGGGTTGATAGTCATAGTTTAAACAGATGGGGAATGTAGACAGTGTCTTCACTGCCACAGAAGGTGTTTTTCCATTGGGATACCTATCGCCATGTAAAATCCAAGCAGAGATGTAGCTGTTTTTACTTCGATTAAGCTAATTGTGTTCCACCTTATACCCCTCTCCTCGACAATAAGGGGTTTACCTCAATGTAGCGAGATGAGGTAAAAACTCCCATGCCTTGTTCCCACTGGGATTTTACCTGGCGATAGCCATCCCGATGGAAACACACACCTTTTTCGCAGTGAAGACGCAGCCTGTGCGCTCCATAGTGAAGAGCATTTAATTAGAAGCTAAAAAACCACCTGGATTTTCACTGGCAAAGGAATGCAGAAGGGACATCATCATTCTGGGAGAAAAACTTTATGGGACAGGAGTCTCTGCTGTAATAAAGCTGGTTAAATACTAGAGAGTAAGCACCGGCCACCCGCTGAGGTGAGACCCAGATTTCATTCCTGCTCTGCACTTTTGCTCTCCATAAGGGCAGGGAGTGAGAGCACGAAGAGCAAGGGGCACAGCAAAGAGCCTTGCAGGGAATCCAGAACACGACATTTTGGGGTCTGTGTGTGTTTTAGAGAACTCCGAAGCAAAAGAAAAAATACTGGAGAAAATATAACATAGTAAAGGCACCTCGATCAGGGAAAGTCAGGTAGACAGGGAAAGTGTCATGCTGAATGGTTACAGCAATCACCCATTCATTAAAACACATCTACTTGTGTCTCCTGGTTAGATAAACATAGAAGGTACCTACTTCCCAGCAGCATAGACTTCTGCTGTGTCAAACAGGTTAATGCCATTGTCGTATGCTAAAGTCATCAGCTGTTCCGCCATCTGCAAAGAAACGTTTGTAACGTTTATAGAGAGCCCCTTGTAGAAAGCAGGAGCCCAGAAACGCCTGGGCATGAGCGTTATATCAATAAAATGCACGTGTAACACAGCACACAGTAGCATGCTTAGATCAGACATTACAAATTAGGCTGCCTAAAGTTGGGCACCTAACGAGGTGATCTGATTATTTAGATGCCTAACTCTAGGCAGCCACGGTTGGCCTCACGGCAAAGAAATACCATGCAAATTGCACACTATGTATTTTTAAGTCCAGCGTATTTTCCCCCATATCAGGATGCACTCAGTAGCTTATGAATATAAAAGAGGGAATCCCCAGCACACACTGCAATATGATTTTCCTCCTCCCACTTTTATAATCCAGTGTTCAGAAAATTGATTTTTTATGGTATTAGCTCGGACTACAGCTGGCATCGGTTGGCTCAGAAAAACCGTGATGCAAGTATTGCGTTGTACACATTTACTACACGGAATGGAGGAGGTGTCCTGAACGGATGACTATGAAGTTGCCTCCTAATCTGTATTAGCAGGGAAGGCTTCAGGTGCAACATGTGTTTCACAAATGTTACTGGTAAACTGACTATACCTTCTGAAAGTCTGGCTTCACAGAAACGACACGAACTTAAAAACTTCACCATCCCCATGAGATTCAAGTTCCAACATCCATGTACAATGGAACAGAGCTGTTCATGTTTTCTGAGTCTATCTGCTTGAACAAAAGCATCTGCTACATTCAGCTGTGTTTGTGCCCCCTTCTGTGTTCATTTCCCACAAATATTACAGCAAATCACCTTACAGACCAGGGTGTTCGTACAAAGTCACTTGAGACTATGAGCTGACGCCAAATTTTGAACTCTTAGAATCAGTCTTTCATTGCTAATTATTTGTGTTTAAGACTCATGCTCAACGAGTTAGGGATCACAAAGGCTACCATGTGACCCGTGTGTCCAATTAAACTAACCAATGCATCTCAAATTTTGAATATTAGATAGCTGGAACAAACAGCTCATGAGCAAACTCCTCCTGGAACAATTGTGAAAAGTATTTGGTTTGAATTTAGTCTCTGTTCTTGGAAATTATTCACCAATTATGTGCTGCAAATTATTTGCTCAGCAGTAAGTACGAGTCTTGGTGGATAATAATTAGCCAAAGGAAGGATAATTTTTGTTTCTTTTGGCCATAATCATAAAAATTAATCTAGCTAATTTGAAAAACAAAGTTGAAACATGTCAGACAAACATGAATATTTATGCATCTCTATAGTGAAAACTGGTAGGTATTACAGAACCTTTATTCATTATGACAGGTTTCAGAGTAGCAGCCGTGTTAGTCTGTATTCGCAAAAAGAACAGGAGGACTTGTGGCACCTTAGAGACTAACCAATTTATTTGAGCATAAGCTTTCGTGACCTACATTTCATTGCATCCGATGAAGTGAGCTGTAACTCACGAAAGCTTATGCTCAAATAAATTGGTTAGTCTCTAAGGTGCCACAAGTACTCCTTTTCTTTATTCATTATGAAGATTTCCCATGAAAAAGGGTATTGGCAACACTGAGGCTCGGTCACTTCAAATAATAAAAGGAACTAGATTGCGGAGTCTCCTGAAGGGGATTTTCAGTACAATGAAAGGAGACTGAAATAAGAACTGTATCTTTGACCTATGGAGCAGGCAGCGCAAAACAGGGAACAATTCTTACCTCGTCTGTAATCTGCCCTCCAAACGTCACCCATGTTCCTGTAAAGGGAAAGAAGGGAAAACACTCATTCTGAAAACACAAGTACAAAACAGCTGTGCTCTAAAAGGCACTATAACTGTGGAAAAGGGAGCTCCAGACTGAATTAATCTGTAGGTCAATAACAGAGAAACACGGGAACAATCCAAACGCAGTCAGTCCTATGCTAGCCTGTCAATACCAAGCTGGCCCCACTGTTCTTCCTTCTGGGATATAAAATATCCCTGCCCAGAGCCTGTGGGTGGATGAGTGAACCAGGCTCTCAGGGCCTCCCTACCTCTTGCTGTTGCACTTAGACTGTCTGTCTCCCTCTCTCATTGTGTTTGCCTGACTCGGGCAGAAGACTTATCATCCGGGTGGATGCTCACGGATACCAAATGCTAGGGTTCTCCAACGCCTTCCTGCCAGGTCAAGCCCTCCCACCAAACTGGGATGGAGCATTGTACTTCTGCCCTTGCCATTTGCAACACCTACTTGCCCTTCCCAGCCAACAACCAGCAGGGAACAGTTAACTAAACCATTTCCGATTTGCTAGTGGAGACCTGTCTGCCTGTAATGACCCCACTGCCTGACATTACAGCATGAATCACCGGACCAGGAACCTGTAATAGCTCATCTGTTTGCCATTTCCTCTCCGCGCTGTTGCCTTCCCTATTCTACTCCAGATAGTGGATACCCAGAGCTTTCTCAATGCTGGCCAATGTTAGCTCTGTTGCAGCTTGGCAAAGGCACGAGGAGCCACAGAGGTACTGGTGCAGCTTCTCTGCAGACTCAGTGCTGGCCTACACAACACATTCTTCCAGTTATACAGAACGGTTAGACAGGTACAACTCCTTCCAAAATGACAAACTAAGCTGGAAAAAGACCTCCCCCCCCACACACACCAGAATAAGAGGGTCCACATGGGCAGTTCTACGGGTGTAACTACAGCGGTTTAAATACACACCTTTCCTTATACCAGTTTAACTTTCCCATGTAGACAAGCCCTTAGGAAGGCATGGGTGCGTTGGCTGCACTCACTCCACATTTGGAACGTTATCTGAGCAACCAAATATCTAGAAAGTTAGTCTTTGTCTGGATACAATCAGTTACAGCAGATTCTGAATTCTGCACAAACTCTGCAAACTACAGCTCAAGGGTGGATCATTCTTGAAGTATATTAACTTGGAAGCTCTGAACACGAGTGTTCATGAAGAAGCAAGAACAATGCCTTGCAGCTTGTTTCATAAAGAAAAAGAAGTTTTAAGTTGTTCATTGCAGTCCATCTGAATGATAGCAATCGAAGAGTCAGACATTTCTTTCTGCAGTCACTAAGCTGTGAGGGGCAGCAGCTATCTTGAGTTGTTGGTGCCCTTTAACAGATACAATGCTGTATGACCAATGCTATCGGGAGGGCTGATAAAACAGTTCTGTTTAATGCCCCCCTTTCAGGCATTTTACCTTTTGGGCTGAGATTTCTCAGGCTTGTTATCAGCCCAGGGGAAAATGCCTTTTTTTTTTTTTTTTTTTGGAAAAGTTTGATAAAATTTCATTCAGACAAGAAAAACAGATGTTCACTGTTTACATTTTTCAGATGCTTCGTTTTCATGACAGTGACTCAAACGGCTTTTCTTTTAAAAGTGACCTACAATGGAAAAACCCTCGGCATGTTCTTTTTCCTTCTTTACGATGGACAAAAAAGGCCTCTATGTTTCTCTTCCCCCCAACAAGCAACATTTTTAGTTTTCTGTTTGTCTTTTACATTAAAATGTCAAGGTGCGAGTCTCTGGGGACTGGACAGGCAAAAGTCAAGACCGTGAAAGTTGATCAACTGGGAAGAGACTAGATTTTTACTCAGATTGTTTAATTCTCCGGTTTCTTTTTGTTAATACTTATTTAACTTCTCGGGCTTAACAACGTTTTGGATACAGGACGCTTCTGTCGAAAGATTTAACTGCTCACCTTGCAATGAAGGTGTGAGAGCTTAAACTAACCCTACGTTCTCCAACTGTGGCAGGCAGTATAGCTGTAGCCGTGGCAGTCCCTTGTCACTCAGACATTCGCCAAGACACACACAGCAGCTACTCCAGAAAAACAGCAACAACCACACTTGAGGTTTCTGCTATTTCTATAAGAAGCACCAAACAAGCAGAACTCCATTCCCCAACCTGGCCAGCTTGTGTCATACATCACAAAGAAGCCAAAGAGAGCCCAAGTGTACTCGGCAGGTCACGGCTGAGCTTTAAACTGAGCATGGACTTAGCCCTCACTGAGGGCTGGTGTCTTTGCAAACCAAATTCAAGCGTGACGTGCTGAAGTGCTCTGACAACCATATGCAGCAAATGGCACAAATGTTTCTTTTGACATACTTTTAAATGTCATGAGCACATGGGTCTCTTGAGGAGCAAACACAAAGAGATGCCTGTTTGTGAACCCATCCATGACAGCAGCCCAAGTAAACCTGTAACCACCACATATTTTAATACAGAAAACCAACTGGGGATACAACATGCACTAAGCACAGAGGAGGATTTCAGAGTCTGGTAACCATGCTGTCTGCGAGGCCACGATCCAGGCTGATTCACTGGGGGAAATGCCGAGGTTTAGGACAGAACAGAAATCTGTGGTTAGATCTGGTTACTTGGTAACCAGCAGTTAGCAACAACAACGCAGGGAAATACTGCACTGGTAGCTGGATCCGGTTTCGGGTCATCCATTTTTAATGCAACATGGAATCAGAGGAACATCACCCTGATCAATGCAAAAGGTGCAGCTCCCTTCACCTGCCACCTCCACCATGGGGGCCTGTCTCTTGCTTAAATAACTGAGGGAAGAAATCATTGTGAAGATGATTGCTTACCAATGGACACTGGAGAGGTATGAGAGAGTGCCCCTGATGATCAAGTCACTTACCTAAGCCAAGGCAGGATACTCGCAACCCTGATTTCCCAAGATTTCTGAAAAAGAGAAACACCACTTAATAACCAGTGGAAATGCCAGAAATAGGATGTGCCATAGCTACATGGGACAGATGATATGTGTGGTGTCCCCAATCCCCATCCCTTCAGCAAATGTCACAGGAACATCAGTTTCCAAAACTATCCACAGAAAGGACAGGGGTTTCCGTGCCCTTCAGTTGCACTCCAATCAACACAAAGTGCTGTACGGGAAGTGTTTAGCTAAGCTCTTGTCTTTGAAAGAACCATGAGTACAATGTATTCCCCAGGCACCACCGTGGAGCGGCAGTTCATAACACTTCTCCTCCACTGCTGATCAAGTGAAATTACTGGTTTCACTCCAGGGAAATTATGCAGCTACATATGTATGCACGTATAGATAGTTAGAGGAAGAGAGACCTCCACACTGTCAAAAAAAGGCAATGCTACTGAAGCCACTTTAAAGAAAAGGCATTAAAAATAACTTTTATCCTCTGCATTCACTGTTCTTGGAAGATAATTTCAGTACTATTTTAATGACTACTTTTTGATCCTGTTCTTAATAATTACTTACACACACAACACACTGTTTTTATGGTGGTGGTGGTCTGGATTTTCTAGTTTTGCCTATGTGACTATTTGGTCTTTGTACTGAATTGATAAAGTGAAACACTGAAAATTAGACTGCATTATTATTGTAAGAAAGTTCTGAAGGGCACACCCTACAGTGTACCAGGTGTATTGTAAAGAACATGCAAACGCAACCAGTAAGTCGTGGTTATTGGTACGACACTTAACAACCCCCTCGCAACCAACCAACCTCATGTTGGTCATTGAACAGGTACAAAATCACAAGCTGGTGTGATAACATTAGTCCCTTTACAAGAGCATATTTAACCCCCGAAATAATATGGATTGAAGAGCCTGTGACACATCTGTGAGTTACAAGAGTTGAGTTAGCATGGATGGAAGATGCACAAAGTAGAGACTGACAGGCAGTGAATGAGGATGCGTGTTGCAAAATTACCTGGAATAAACAGCTAGTGTAACTGTTCTGAGGTGACCCGGTGGTTGGGAACCCCCCCCCACAAAACCTACCAACCTGGGTTGCAAGGCTCTAAAGAGCTT
This sequence comes from Natator depressus, assembly GCF_965152275.1. Lineage (NCBI taxonomy): Eukaryota > Metazoa > Chordata > Testudines > Cheloniidae > Natator > Natator depressus. The sequence continues at coordinate 21,542,440 of NC_134251.1, read as the reverse complement.
AGGGTGGCCACATTCAAGCCTAGCAAAAAGAGAGAGAGCAAAACAAAAAAAAAGCAAGGTAATGAGAACATGATAAGGAATGAAATAACCATGAAAGAGAGAGATATAAACACAAGGTAAAATTATGAATAAACTGGATTTGAAGAAAACTGTGATAGAAATGAAAGTATGAAATCAGCAGCACAAAGATAGAATCATAGAAATGTAGAACCAGAAGGGACTTGGTTAGGTCATCTAGTCCAATCCCCTGCACTGAGGCAGGATTAAGTATTATCTAGACCATCCTCGATACTTAATCAGAAAACCAAACGATAGAAGGCATTACCCCCTCTAAACGCATATTGATGGCTACAAAATTAAGGCCATGAATTGAGACGCTATTTAGTTAAAGAAGAAAGAGAAGACAGAGAATGATTTTTCCCCGACTCGAATGAGGTATTAAACAACAATTGATAATGTCAAGTAACATTATTATTTTCCTATTTTTGCAATCAAAACAGGAGATAAATATCTAAGGAGACAACAAACACAGACACAGTAGGAATGGAAAGGATGCTGTTACTTAGACACTAGACATTTAGTTATTGCCAACTGAAAAACAAAAGCACTTTGCAACTTGAGAGTGTCAACAGAAAATGCATAATTTTGCACACAGCACATCTGCAGGGATAAAACAAAAGCGAAAGAATGTGAAATCTCTTATCACCTTTTTCTACTTGCAAATGAACTATATATGACAGAATAAAACCAGGAAAAGGTCATTTCAAGAAATTTATCTGCATCACACAATGAATGCTCTTTTCCTGGGCAATTACTTAGAGCTCAAAAAATGAGTACAAAATCAGAACTATTTATGACAATTAAACATGGAAAACCAGCCACATTTTAGTGGAAAATAAAACAGCAAATGCAAGGTTTTCAGACACAAAATTCACTTATTAGATCACAGATGGCTGCGGAAACGCTGTACGCTACAGTTGCACAATAATGTAAAATGGCAGTAGCAGTGACCTCATTCAATCTGCTTTATATGATTAAGCCAGAGTCATTATGGCATCCAGCAGTTTTACAACAATGGTGTTTTTAACACACACAGAGAGAGAGAACACAAACTGAAAATTCAGAGTAGATAGGATAAGAATTTAATAGCTGGAAACAAATGATGTCTAACGAGCATATAATTTGGTGAGCAGATATGAACTCTGCAACGTTATGGCACATTTGACTCTTTCAATTTTCAAAGGGCTTTAAAATATTAATGAATATGATACAGATAACTTAACCCCAGTTTTAAGAAGGGTACACTCATGAGAAGAGAGTCTATGTCTTGCCCAGAGCTACAGGGAAAACCAATCTCACAGCTGGGATTTCGACCCCAGGAGTTCCCGACTCCTGGTTTGGTGTCCAGAACGCACGCTGCTCCCTCTCTCAATAAACTAGTTCAATTTGGGGTTTAGAATCTTTAAAACATTATAAAAAAACTGATTTGCACAGATATTTTCTAGTGGCACAAAAGCAGAATGCTGTGAAGAAGTGGTGTCAGAAAAAACATGCCAAGTGAATGGCTTTCATTAGCTCTGGCTCAGGTCTGTTCAACTGCATAGAAAAGACTAATGGCAGTCTATTGGAATAACTGTTAGCGTGAGCCATCAGAAAGCACTGGTGCACTTCATTTAGCCCCTGCATATTTCACTGCTATTGAATATTGCATGTTAGACCCAGGTGGTGTTTCAATTCCTGTGTCACATTAGGAACCTTGTTTAAGAAATAAAAATGAAAATGAAAAGATAAGAAAATGTGCTTAGTAAAACAAACTGGCTTGAGATGCTCACTTGCCTTTAAGTCCCCAGGTTGTACTCTGCATTGCTGCTGTTTCAGAGTAGAGCTGGTCTCTAAGGGCAGGTCTATACTACTCCTTAAGTCGATCTAACTTACATCACTCAGGGGTGTGAAAAAGCCACCCCCGCATAGACACAAGTTTCGTGCTATCCACGCTAGCTCTGTCTCCTGCCAACGTAGCTTACGCTTCTCACCAAGGTGGAGTAATGATGACGACGGGAGAGCACTCTCCCATGGGCCTAGAGTGTCTTCTTCACCAGACATGCCACAGCGGCGCAGCTGCATCAGTGTAGCGCTGTAGTGTAGACGTGCCCTAAGATGTGGGGACACATCCTAGGGACGGATTCGGTACTGGCTAGGGATGGATTAGAGCAGGGAGAGTCAATAGGCAGATTGCAGGCCAGATCCGGACTGCCAGACCCTTTTGAACAGACCCTGAAATTTTTTTTATTAATTACTATAATTATTGTTGTTTTTATTTTCTCTGGAGTCTGAACCTTGACTACACCTTGACCAAGAAATCTGAACCCTAACAAAAAATAAATTGACCATCCCTGGACTAGAGGATCGCCTAAGACCTTTTCCATCTTTAATGTCTACAACCGACATCAAGCTTAAAAAAATCTATTTATTCAAATGATAAAGACTCTAATAACCCAGCCATTAAAACTTTTCTGGACTTTTGCACTCTCTCAGCTTAGTGTCTACAGCTTTGAAGTAAGCACATCTAGGAAGGCTGGTTCACTGCAGGAAGGTGGAGGCCTTTACCTCTTTAAATGGTTAACAACCTCTACTAATAAAAGGACCTGGGGAAATGAAGACTATATAGTAACACACTGCAGCAGCAGCCACCACAGTCCAGCAGAAACTATAGTCATTTGCAGGATTCAAAGTACAATACAGATTCCTAGATACTAAAGGAAAGAAGCTATAAATTGGGGCATTAAGCGCTCTCCCATTGGCATACAGCATCTTCACAGAATCATCGGACTGGAAGGGACCTCGAGAGGTCATCGAGTCCAGTCCCCTGCACCCATGGCAGGACTAAGTATTATCTTCTAGACCATCCCTGACAGGTGTTTGTCCAGCCTGCTCTTAAAAATCCCCAATGATGGAGATTCCACAACCTCCCTAGGCAACTTATTCCAGTGCTTAACCACCCTGACAGTTAGGAAGTTTTTCCTAATGTCCAACCTGACCCTCCCTTGCTGCAATTTAAGCCCACTGCTGCTTGTCCGATCCTCAAAGGTTAAGAACAATAATTCTTCTCCCTCCTCCTTGTAACAACCTTTTATGTACTTGAAAACTGTTCTCATGTCCCCTCTCAGTCTTCTCTGCAGCTGTGCCCATGAAGCACTTCTCGTGTGGACCTGCCTGTACGGTAAGTACGTCGCTGTTCTTTAGTTCAGTGACAAGGCATTTTTCTAGAGAGCTCGAGCTCCTTATTATTTTACACTCAAATATACGAAACTGGCTATGATGAAATACAGTAAAAAATCCTCTATTTATGAAAATAGCCCAGATACAGGATTGTTCTTTCAGGGACTGGGATCAAAAAGAAAGTGATCTCTGGATTGAAGCCTCAGGCAAGCAGCAATTTGATCAAGGGATCTAGGATTTGGGAACAGAGCAAATCTAAACAACAATAATAATAGTTACTAACTGTAGATGATGGTTAATATTCCTCAGGTCTTGTTATACTACTCTGATTCACTGTGTAGAACAGAGGTCCCCAAACTGTGGGGCATGCCCCTCAAGGGAACATGGAGGAATGTTTGGGGGGGCGCAGTTGGGGCCCGAGCCAGCCCCCATGGGGGCAGGGAAGGAGCACCACCCAGCTCCATTCGTGGTTGCCGGGGCCCCAGCCATGGGCCTTGGTCCCCAGCTAAGGTTCCACTCCCGCCCCCAGCTGTGGCCCTAGCCTCAGCCCCCTTACCCCTGTCTGCGTCCCCCTCCTTTCCCAGAGCCATGGCCCTGCTCCTGGCCCTGTGGGGTGACGGTGGGAAACAAGGTAAAAAGTTCAGGGACCACTGGTGTAGAAGTTAAGGCTTGTATTAAAGCTATACGTATGTACAGCTTAGTTTAAAAGATGAAACAAACACACTTTCTTAACAAGTTGGCCCCCTACTCCCTTAATAACGTGTGTTATTAGTGGTTTAACACAGCCCTAGCAAAAAAAGCCACCACACAGCAAGGCACAACCTAAGGCGTGTGCAATTCGTTCAGTGCTGCCAGGGAGCTGGAAATGGTGAAGGGACACTTCCATGAGGAAGTAGAAAGACCTTTTCCCTTCCTCAGCACTGGAAGAGGATAGTAACAGATGCGCTTTTCAAACTATTAAACATGTACTCGCAGACCACACTACCCAATCCACCAGTACTTTGTTGGGTTTTTTAAAACCATGCTTGCCTCCCAGGGATTGAACAAACTACATAATGAATCAGCATTTCTGATTCACATGTTTGATGGGGAACGGTCTTCAGAAGGATAGTGGAACTTTTTTGAAGCCCAAATTCTCCCTGTTCTGGGAGTCACCCAACATTCCCACCAGTCTACGTTCACCTCAGCAGAACTCTGTCTCAAATAATTGGCTACGCAAGTTACAATCTAGAGAGAAATAGGATCCAACACAGCATATGTCTCTAGCTTCCGGACTACGTGGGAGGCAGCGTGTCCATCTCGGGTATGTGGCAAAGGGGATAAATACTGAATAAGAAACATTCAAATGTTGGAAGGCTGAGATTTTCAAAGTGGCTTGTGTTTCTGGAGGCCTTAGAAGGGGGCTGATTTTCAGAAAGGGCTGAAAAGCCACCCGCTGATGCTAGGTCCCCTCTCAGGTTGGGCACCCAAAAGGCGACGCAACCAAAAAATTGTTCGTCACTCCTGAAAATCTTTGCCAAATAACATTTACATGGTTCATTTTTCTCTCATCATTTTAAGATCTTTACACAGGAAGAGGCGATCTCTTTGGGTAGTGAGGGAAGGATGGGCGAGGAGAAAGGCTGCTTTTGCCCCCAGTGTATTGTACAGCATGTTTTTATTCACCACTAATAAGCTGACAAACCCAACCAACCAGCAATGCTATGGTTGACCTAATCTTCTGCAATCCAGGAAGTTTAACTAGTGCTCTTGGCACTGGAATTACTTTGGTCTTTATGATCTCTCTTGCCTTTGGAAGATACTTAGAAATTTGCTGTCTTAGATGGAAAGGTTGAAGAACTGTAGGGTGTAAGTTTATAAGTCAGGCATTTAAAGAAATTTTCAGCTGAACTTTTCAAAGCATGTATTGAATGGTTTCCAGATAGAATTGCCTGTCACAATTTTTTTCTTAATGCGAATACAGCTCTGGCATTCAGGGGTCTCAATTGAGAGGTACATACAGGACCGAGAGGAGACCCCAAGGTTCTTAGCTAATAGATCCCTTCCAATCTAAGGCGAAACCTCTCCCATGTATTCATTCTTTATCTCTATCTCACTCACACACACACACTCACTGCTTAGAAGACTACAGAGGACTGGAGTAATAATGGCTTGTTATTGAACATGGCAAGATAATCTGGTACACCTCACACCACGCGAGCGATGTGCCTCTCCCTGACATATTTGGCACTGTTATTCACATCTTGTATGAAGTGTCACACATGCCAATATTAGCCAAAGTACAGCATACATGTTATTCTTGTTCTTTCAGACACACAAAACTTCTTGGCATCTCCGTATTGAAATATCATGCCAGTTTAACACACTAAGCCCTTGGTGCATGGCTCTTTGGAGCACGTTATGTCTGTCTTGTTTAGTTTTCAGATCACTAAACACAGATCAACAGCGGTAGAGTGTATGACTGATGCAGTCCCCTCTTATTCGACAGCACATGAACTGGGGCTCTAAAGGAAAAGGTGGAAGCATCAGAAAATGTTTGGTGATATTACCGAACACAAAGGTCTGCTATCATATGAGGAATCGGTGGGCTGCTGACCCTCGGGAATGTCTGAGAATCAGCAACAACAAAGCCAACAGGGATTCTGCTGAACCCTAAACCATATCTTAGGGTCACATTCTACTCTCATTTAGGCTAGCGTAAACTGGGAATAATTCCAATGAATGCAGTGGCGGTGCTCTGGTTTTACATCAGTGTAAGTGAGAGCAGACGACGACCCTTCGCAAGGTTGCACGTAAAGGAGAAAAACAGCCAACTAGTAGAAATAGAGAGAAGTAGGACAGTGCACACCGAGTTCAGCATTTGTATCAGTGAAAATGTATAGACGTAGTCAGGCAACACAACACACACCCGCACACCCCCCTTCCAACATGTATACTAGACAGCGAAATCAGAAACACATCTACACAAGAGACCAAGAAACTCTCTTCCCGCAGAACGGGAAGCACGGTCTTCTCCATACCTATATTTCATTCCTGGCTGTTTCATGCTGGATTCACTTGAGGATGGAGCATTTTGCACAGACAGCTGCCCCAGACTCCGGGCAACCATGGCCACTGCTCGGAATTTGCTACGCGTGCCAAGGCTGGGACTGCTGGCATTTTGTCTGTTCAGTCGATCTTCTGCACTCCGGCTCTTTATGCTGTGCTCTGAGCATACAAAAGAAACCTGCATAATGTCCTCGCTTTATTTTGGTTGCAGAAATCCCCTCCCCACTTTAGCTCTCAGAAGTGTTCTGTTCCACAGCAGGCTGCCCTCTCTCCCCGGGAGGGCTGGAGGAGGAAACGGGTTGGAAGTGTTTTCCCTGGGAATATAGAATATTCAGAACCCCCCCCCCAAAACAAAACAAAAACACCACATAACAAACAAGCAGAAGATACAGCTCTTGCAATTTCAACCTTCTGTCATAGGAGAAAGTCTGCCGGGGAAAAAACACAACTAAATGAACTGGGAGGGTTAAGAAATAATAGAGTCAAATCCATTTACATCCCAGCTTGCATCCTTCTGCCATGCAATGCTTTCCCTGCTCCCACACTTGACGGTGTAGCTCAGTGTTTCTCTGAAGTAGCTTTTCAAAGTTTAATGGATGCTGTTTGCCACTAAGTTAAACACAGTGGCTGGCAAATAAATAAATATTTATGCTGTATTTCTGTTTATTTTCAAATCTCAGACTTTCAGCTCTGTTAGGTAAAAATCTTCTGCAGGTTTCCACGTGCACAGGAGCCAGGCCATTCAGACCCAGCTGGTTATAGGCAAAGCAAACATCCATCGGGCCTTCATTTAAGGTAAAAGGCTTGCCAAGCCCCCAAATTCTTCTGCTTCTTGTGCCCTGCAGAGGAATTCCTGTCTCTCTCCCTCGCTGACCCCTGCGACAGCTGCTTCCTTGCCAGATCCAGGGCTGGATTTCTGAAGCGAAGAGGGCAGCGTGACTATGCTGCCACGGATCCTGCTGGATTCCCAGGCTCGGCTAAGTCAATTAGGTAACCAGTGAGCTGAGCAGGAAACATTCAGCAATTCATTAACAACAAAAAGGGGGTTCGTTGCTGCGTCTCCCAGGGAAGAATAACTAGAGAGACAGCTGTGGGTGTTAGTGGACTTGCTGCTTGCAGCTGCTCTGTGGGTCACTAATGGTCTCTCAAGGGGGGGAGGGAGGGGTTTCCTTCCCCCTCAGTTTCTGCTCCCTCTCGTCTCTGTCCCTCCATCTCCAAATGTTGAGATGAACAGTGACAACAGCTAAATTTAGATAGTAAACTGGGTGAAGCAGAGACCTCCCTCCTGTATGTCTGTAAAGCAGCATTTAAACATTACTACTAGAGTGCAAGAATGGAGAGACCCAGCTTGTATTCGCGACATGTTTTATGAAAAAAACCAAATGTCCTATTCAGCTCTGAAGCGGAAACGTAACTGTTTCAAATACAAGAGTCAACAATGTCACAGACTGGAACCGACGCAGTTTGCAGTGTTTTCATAAGCATGTGCGGCGGCTGTTCTAAAACCTATTTTTATTCTTTGCCTTTAAATGGTCGTGGTGAATTTTACCACCAAAGAGAGGTACTGGTGGCTTTGCACCTACAGGCTAGTACAGAGGGGTTTGCTAATAAAATACACAAAGCCTCTCCCCCCAGAAGACAGGACATGAGAAAAGGGAGACCATTACAGGACAGGAGGCTGCACGGGATGTGCTGGGGGCTCCCAAATTCCAACAGCCACAACAAAGGTTTCAGGTCGGATTCCAAGGACTTCGGCCACGGAAACGGATCTCTTCTCCTCATGCTAATTCGAAGGGGGGAAAGACCATGGCAGTAGCAAGAGACGAATTAATCAGGCTTTGCCTTGCCAGGCCCGCTGCCATGCCTGGAGCAGATCCTGCTGCTCCCAGGTGAACACGTTAGGACCCATCTGATAGCCGAACAGGGCAGCAGGGCTGTGCAACGTAACAGTTCTGGGAATACTAAAGTAACAATTTAAACAAGGACTTTAGATTAGCCGGAGGGACAGAAATGACCTAGTATGGAGCTTGCTTTGACACAGAGCTCTTTATTTTACCCTGGCACCCCACTGTCCATCAGACACCCATGAAAGAGAGCTCCTCTCAGCAGCCCTTGCACTAAAAGGCTGCTGCTTCCAACCGTTCGGTTCCTGGACACACTGTGCCACGGAGACTTTGTCGTGATGATGCAACTCCCTGCTAAGCAGGGCTGGCGGGAGGAGGTTTTGTGGGACCAGGCTACTGGAATCCCGTCTCCCTGGTTTGCTTGGGCCACTTCGATTAACACCCATGGAATTAATCGCGTAATGAAATCGGGTAGTCCAGTTCAGCTCCAGATTAAAAACCCTTTTTCCTCTGAAGCCGGCAGGGTGCGGAATGCTGATCCACAGCCTCTTGCAGGGAGCCCTGGGGGATCTCCCCACCACAGGAGCGAGAACCGCCTCCCGGGCTCGCCCCTCCCTGGCGGAAAAAGGCCCTTTAGTTGGGCGGGAAGATGCTTTCTCCCTGCCGGGGTTCGGGGTGCTGCCTTCACAGCGCTCCCAAGCATCTGCCTGCAGAGCTCAGCTCCCGAACACCGACCCCTTGCACGGCGCTGTCAGAGCGCTGGGCTAGCGGCCTACGCACACTCAGATGTTGCGGTGTCTTCCTAGGGACCTTTTAACTCAATGAAAAATTCTCCCTCCCTTCCTCTCTCTCTCTCTCACACACACACAGTCTGTATGTCTCTATGATTTATCTTTAGAAACAGGCGAACATCTGCAAAACTAAGTATCTTTAGATTCTCAATCTAGAAAGGGTGCAGGGGCCAGATTTGGATACTGGCTCCACGGAGGCCCTAGCTATGACCGGAAATGGGGCTTATGTATTCTCTCTCTTTGACAGCTGTGGGGTAATTGCAAGATGGCTCTTATGGAATTTTCTTAAAATCGGATCAAGGTCAAAAATAAAATCTCCCAGCAAGAATGTTTCATCGCTCACCCTTTTAAAACATTTCTGTCGCCGGAGTAAAACCCTAGGGAAATGCTAAGAGCACTCCAGTGTGGGGAAATTTCTTTCCCTGTAATGTACTCTTGGTTTTTAATTTAATTCAACACACCACTCAGTGTTATTGCTTGTGTGACCCCTGCCTGAAGGCTCTCCAAACAGGGGGCAAATTGACCAATGGGAGGCAAAATTTTAACCATTCAGAGCTACACAATCTCATCTCATTTTTAAACTATTTTGTGATTTCAAACATAAAATATGAGCCCTCTATTAAACACTCTCACGTCTTCTGAATGCAATATTAGACCTTCCGATGCAGAACTTCTGCCTGCAGCAGCATCCCCTCTCCTGTGTTGTCCTTTTAACTGACATCTGTGGAAGCTTCTCTTTCAGTAGGAACAGGAGACTGCTTCCGTGATCAGGAAATAATTGTTTAAATCAGGCACATGGTCCAGAAAAATAACACTGAAGTAACAAACTGGATTATCAATATAATTATGTGAATTAATTTGTAAAGCACTTTTACACAACGAAAATTGTTTTGGTGTGTGGGTGTCTGATGGGAATAAAAAAATCACATAAATTTGAATTCAGATTACCCCCCCCCCCAACCTTGTAATCCAGTGATGTTTTCTTCTGCCTCAAAGATCCTTAATCCATACAGTTGAGCCAGTGTAATCCTACTTAGCTCTCTCCAGACCTTGATTGCAGTTTCCAATTCTATTGCAACCAGTTCAGAAATTCCCGATGACAAAGGGGGAATTCTTGCCCCTACTGAAGTTAATGATAGTTTTCCTATTGGCGTCACCAAAGTCTTCACAATACTGGAGGTCCCTCTAGTACGCAAAATTAAACAAACACAACCCCCCTGCGATGCAAACCCAACACCACACGCATTTACCAAAAAAATCCTCCTAAACAAAAACCAACCAACCAGCCCGCCCAGCAAACCAGCCAGGCCTCCCCCAGCCCTAACAAAAAACCAAAAACAACATTGTCCAAAACTCCTGGGAATCAGAACCTCTAGCAAAAAGCTCCCATTGAGATCAGCTCCTACTGGGACTCAATACTGGTGGTAAAGTTCCATTTGCATATTCAAAATTACTTACTTTAATTTTTGCTCAGGCTATTTTTAGCTCTGTACAGCCAGGTGCACACCAGGTACCACTTTAACAGCTGACCATTACAGTGACTGCACCCTGAATGGGACTGGCTTCTCACCAGCAGAAAGAGATTGTCTCACTCACCTTATCTCCCTAATATCCTGGGACCTACACGGCTACAGCAACACAGAGTGCATCTTGAATGGCAAGTCTCGCAGGCCATTCCAGACCTGCTAGCCAGCACAGAAGCTGTAAAAGGCTGGCGTAATCCTACAGGTTCTCATTGCAATAATCCCTTGCAGTGAGGTTCTTCCTAAGAGATAACTGATCTGGATGCACAGAGTCTGACACTGCATCACCCAGCTCCCTGTGCAATCACTTACACCAGTGCAAAGAGAGTATAAAACATGGCCATCCGGGTCTGGGAGCACTTTATACCCAACTTGCACTGGTGTGATGGCCGTACGAGGTGCACGGCGATGGAGAATCAGGCCCATTGCTTTTAGTGTGTGGTAGTTTAAATAGACTTGAGATCCAAAGCATTTACAAAAAAAATAATGCTAAAATTCCTGCCAAGATTGCTAGTTATTTTATTAATTAATACTTATATGATGGACCCATTAGACTAGGCCTTACACACACACAAGTAGACACGGAGCCTGTACCAAAGGGTTTGTAGCCTAAGATGATGAACAGCACAGAGGGACAGAAGAGGGAAATATCCAAATATAAACTTGTAGCGTACCCACTCTTCTCTTCTTTCCGGCCCCAGGCCCGCTAGCCCATATCATTTGTTGTAGGCATCATGGCAGAAAGCAGCCCTGAGGAGGGATGGGAAAAGAAGAGTGTCCTTGCAGATTACTTCTAACATCCTGGCAGGCTAGGTCACTGACACACGGGCACCTATCCGACAAGGAGCAGTTCCTGCACCCCAGACAGACACAGTGAATCAGAACTAATCTGCATGTGACCCTTTAGTGCCTCCAGAGGAGAAGCAGGAAAACCTCCCTGATCCCAGATTAAAAGTTCCTTGCAGGAGGCATAGGCCAAAGCCCCCGACTAAAACAAAAGCCAGCAAAATGCAGTTTCCCACCAATGGATTCAGTGGGTCACATTCTTTTCCGGGCTACAGCAGCGTAAATCCAGAGCAACACTGCTGAAGTCGGTGGAGTGACGCTGTCGTGAAGCCCCAGGAGCTCAGAGAAGAATCCAGCCCAGCGTGCGGGATTCACACAGAAGCTACGCATTCAGCTCTCAACCCTTCATCCACGTTGGTTATTAGAAAAATTCACTGTACTACAGCAGCAATTGCCAGAGGTCACTCCAGCCATCGCCCTGTGCCGGAGGCTCTTGGACCCTGGAATTTGAATGTCAGTTTATTGCTGATGCTGCCACTGCCCCCTACCCCCAATCTGGCATCTTTCAGAAATTGCTCCATTTCGTTAGGCCCTGGAACCCCAGCCCCACAGAAAGCACCGTGTGTCATGCACAACCATATCACAGCAACAGGTAAAATTACTACCCCTTGGCTGGGGCAGCAAACACGCTGTAGGTGTTAATAGCACATCCTCTAGATATTAACATGCCAAACCTAGAACTCCTCAGAATATTTATTGCATGCTAGGAAAAGGATAAGACAACTTAACCCAGAGTTTCCAACTGCAGATACAAGAATATAACAAACATTTATAGGGCGCCATGAGCGCACAAAACACTTTAAGAAACTTGGACTATGTCCGTGTCCCAAAGTTCAGTGGTTCTCAACCAGGGGTACACGCACCCCTGGGGATATACAGAGATCTTTCAGGGGGTACATCAACTCATCTAGATATTTGCTTAGTTTTACAACAGGCTATATAAAAAGCACTAGTGAAGTCAGTACAAACTAAAATTTCATACAGACAATGACTTGTTTATACTGCTCTATATACTACACAATGAAATATATGTACAATATTTATATTCCAATTGGTTTATTTTATAGTGACATGGTAAAATTGAAAACGTAAGCAACTTTTCAGTAATCGTGTGCGGTGACACTTTCGTATTCTTGTCTGATTTTGTAAGCAAGTAGTTTTTCAGTAAGGTGAAACCTGGGAGACGCAAGACAAATCAGACTCCTGAAAGGGGTGCAGTGGTCTGGAAAGGTTGAGAGCCACTGCACTAGGCCCTTGCATCTCTAATTTCTAGCAGTGACCTCCGTGTGACACTCTAAGTGTGTTTTTTGGTTCCCTAATTTTACTGGTTTATTTAAAATGAGTTTCAGGGTGATCATGAAAAATGATGTGCTGATTTGCTGTACAATCACTTAAAAGGTTTTTACTGGTCGACCTCCAGAATTATTTACTGTCATTAGAAATAAATCCTCTTAATTTATACAGCGATTTATTAGAGAAGGAAATAAAATTTCAGCTGGTGACTTTTTCAGTCAATAAATTATTACTCAGAGGAAATGCCCTGAAAACGGAACAATTTCTCTTTATGTAATTCTGATCCCCAGAACAACCCCTCCCCTAGAAAGGGTCTCTGCTTCTAAGCCAGAATGTTTAAACTCACCAATTGAAAAGCTACTGAAGTGGAGCGGCTTAGCCCTTGCTAGGATACATGCGATACATTTCCATTCTAAACTTCAAGGGAAATTGTTCAGAAGTAGGCTAAGCTATTGTAAAGCAACTTCCAGAGGCTTCTTCCTGCTAGCGTTAATCACACTCTTCATGGCAAAAAAGGCTCACACTTAAAGTATGTCACCATGGCCCCTCCACCTCCAAACCCCTGCAGCTTAACTTTAAATTGCTTTCCTGAACTAAATATTTTATCCTAAATAATTTCTTTGATACTGTATGTGCAAAGCTTCACTTCATCAATAAATAACGTCAATAAATGGGCTATTTTTTACTGTGCAAGTGTTAGCTCCCTCCATTCTTATAGAAGAAAATGCAAGGAAGCCCTGTCTGCAAAGCTTTTGATTCAATGACATGCCGTAATCCTGCAGGCAGCTCTTTGCAGGCGGAGCTCAAAGAAACAGAATTCATGTGGGCACAGGGTAGTCCTCATGGAGTAATTTGCTGTCTCAGGACGCAGGAGATGGACTAACTGCAGAAGGGATTTTTTTAAAAGCGTACAGTCTCTGTGCTTGTTTGTGGAGTGGGCTCTAATCCCTAAGAGAAAGAAAAGTGCAATATCTGGACAGATCGTGTGTTAACAAGCAGGTGAGCAGAACAGCAGGTGCCCCATCGCTGACCGGCTCACAGCTTGGCTTCGGATACGAAAATGCAGCCACGCAACTTTTCACCAGGGCTGCGTCAGCCATTCAGTTCACAGCTGATCGTGACCATCTGCTCCCCATTCCCTGCCTTTGATGTGAGAGTTTGACAGATGAGAAGGTTTACATTCTGTTCTCACTTTGGTCTTGTCTACACTGGGTTTTGGCCACTCCCGTAGCTGTGCCAGTGCAATCCCCTTGTATGGACATGATTTACACCAGTGCAGCATACCCTGAACCTGGAGTGAGCTGAGCTGGTGTAAGTCAATTCTACAGCAGGACTTTACACCAGTGGTTACAATCCCAGTGCAGTCAAGGTCTTATGCCATGTAAGTCAGAAGCTGGTGTAGTTACCAGCTAGAAACACCACAGATTCAGGTTAACAGGAATGGTGACGAAAACAGAGGAATAATAAAGATAACCTCCTTCCCAACCCACTTAAAATGAGTGTCTAAAGACTCTCCCCTTTCCAAGCTAGAGTTTGGCAGTAACTGTCCCACACTCTGGAGTGTCTAAAATGTCTCCTGTTTCTACTTTCAGTATCATGACGATTTCAGATACACCGAGTGAAATAATTGTTCCATCTCTGATCAGAGTGAGAACATTTCATAGCATCACTTCACACTAGCAGCTCACAACCCAAGCCTATTCTAAAACAGCTTTCAGTCAATCAAAAATATAATACAGTTGTTAAAAAAACAAAAATGCTTTGAAATATTTATGCTCTAACTACACCAGGTTCTGGAGGAACATGCAAAATTAATGGCGTGCCGGCTGCCTTTGTGCTTGGAGTTGGTTTTCCGGCTCCACATGATACTTTCTCCGTTTTATTTCTCTAACGTGGGCTGGTGTTTATTTTTCCAAGTTGACTGCAAAAAGGCAGAGACAAGTCAAGAAGCCGGAGTACCTAAAGCACAGGGCACTAAGCTCTCCGGGAACTCCCCTTGAGCTCCACATATGTGCGATGTCTGAGCTGAGCAGCAAGGACTGGAGTTTAGATCCCAGGGAGTGTGGGAGTTCTGTTGTCAGGTTGAAGGAAGAGAAGGAAAAGACACTTGGATGGGGGGCACTGAATGTCTGGAGGCCTGTAGTTCATGAAATAGGCTTTCTGAAGTGAGAGAAGGTCCAGCACCTAGGCTGTGGATACCCAGAAAGTCCCTTTCTGAATAGTTCTATATTTTAGCACCATGGTAGTGGCTGGGAGCGTCAGTTGTGGATCAAGACCCTATTGTGTTAGGTGCTATACAAACCCCTCTACTATCTTTAGTTCTCTCTTCTGATGGGTCCCATTAAGCCTTTTATAGGAGAGATTTTTTTTAAACCCACCACATTTCTTCAGTTGGTTTAAGCACAGACAGACAACAATCCTGCCTAGACCGGGGTACCAGGCATGGCCTATCGAAGGTGTGGAAAAGTACCCAGGTCAGAGCAGTGCAGCTCTCTTTAGGATGACTCATTCTCATTTATCTTTAAGGAGCGGGAATTGCCTCAGTCCCAAAACCTGGCTGAGATGCCACGTGTTTGGACAGTACCTGGCACATTAGGGACAGATCCTGAATCAGCCCTTTGGGAGTGAACGCAATGGAAATAGATAATCCTATCCCACTCAGGAACTGACTGATGCGGAGCCGGGACGTTGGACTGACAATCCCAATGGCAGGGGAAGGAATCACTCAAACACAGGCACCCTGGTTCTGGTTCAAACCCTATTAAATCAAAGGAAGAAGCCTTCCACTGACTCCACAAGGCTTTGGACAAGAGCCTAAAAAACTTCACAGACAACAAAGAAGTTCTGTTTCTAAAGCCCAAGCCCTAGGCTTCCAAAGGCTTTGCTTGTTCTCTAGGAAAGAGGGATTGTCTGCCTGCCGCCAGGCAGGACCCATGAATGATGTATCTCACCAGGGTATCAGATGGCTGTACCTAGGACTTACAGCCTAATTAATTCATATTCATGTCTTGCCCTAGTAAACACCATGTTGCAGCTCTCAAAGGGATTCCACTCCATCTATACAAAAATACCCCCCAAACCAAACTAAAACTCCAGACAAAACTAAACAAGTCATAATTACATTGGGATGGATGCAATCAGTCAAGAGAAATTGAGTTACATCAAATGAATGAGAAGAATAGAAACACTCCACCCACAATGCCCCCACCCCACCTCACAGAATAGGAACTTGTCTCCAGGTTCACCTGAATGCTTCCTTTCTGTCAGTAGGAAGGTCCACAGGCCCTTTCCAAAGGGGACTTGGCCTCACCAGCTGGCAGTGACAGGCCAGAGCTAGCCCTGGCAGTCAGCGGCAAAGTGCGAGTGACCAGTCCAGCAGCTTGAGCCCTTCCACAACCGCTGCTTGAGAACTAACCGTTTGCAGAGCGTATGCGTTCCTCCGCCAAGAGAGGGCCGATCACATCCCACATTGTGAGCACTGCAGCATGCCACCCCTTGCTTCTGACACCCCGACCATGGAAACTTGGCAAAAGGGTAAGGCTGCGTGGATGCCTTCCTTGTTGCTGCACACAGGGCATGCAATCTTCCCACCCAGGTTACGGCTGTGCCTCTGCGCCAAGGAGCCCCGCCCTCTGCAGTATGGGGTCAGACTCCTTGCTCTCTATGCTTCCCCAGTTTGCTCCAATGGTCTTATCTCAGTAGCTGAGCTTTGGAGGCTTTCCTGCCTTTGGCCGCTGGGCAACGTTGGACAGAGAGCATGTCAGATCTTCAGAAGGTTTCTGTCAGCTCCACGTGGATCTGGAGAGCCCTGTGCCGGTCCTAATGTGTGCCAGAGTGTTTCCGATGGGTGGGATGGCTTTGGACAGAATGCAGATAACGTGACCTGTGGGATGGCCTGAATGCTGCATTAGTCATGAGCATGATGCGTGCTTTGTAAAGGTGCAACACTATGGATCCATGGGCTGCACTCGACGCTCCAGCATCCCCCTGGCTGAGGCAGGGACAAAGAGGATAGCTACTTTGAGCGGCTGAGCAAGGTTCCACTGTACACCTCGGTCAAACAGTGCTTCGTGAGGGCGCCCCAGGCCATCGGAGGTCTCAGGGTTCTGCTCTGGGCACTCCAGGGAGAAGTGAGTAGTGACGCCACCTTGATGGATGGATGAAGCGAGATTTGTCTGTTACCAGTTGTTGCCGATACAATGGGCAGAGCTGCCACTTCTCCTTTTAGGGTCTGAGGTTTCATGACCGCAATCAGACTGGGTTGTAGGGATTCCTGGGTACATCGGGCCCTGGCTGGAGCAGGGATTACTGTGGTCCTAGCACCAGTACTCAAACCCTGTCCAGGGTCTGGATCAAGTGCTGTTGGCAGACTTCTCTCTAAAGGCCAGTCTGACGATGACTAGCTTGTCCCAATACATTGCCGTCTCCTTTAACACACGGGACAGCCAAGTGCAGCATTTCTGGGTCGTGGTGCAGGACTGGCCCCTCAGAGGGAGAAGGCAACTTGCCCAAAGGTCTCGATGCTCAGGTCAGAAACTAGCTTCCTCCCAGCTAGTGAAGGATCACTGCTGGGCCACTGGCCTCATTCATGCTGTGTGTCAAGTGATTGCCAGATATTGCTTTGCAAAATCTGGCTCTTCTCCAGTGGTTGCACACAGATACCCTTTCCTAGCGTTCAGTCCAACTGTTGTAGGGGTTTGGCCTGTTCTGACTGAGAGAACCATGCCTGCACAAGTCTGTAGAGTGGGCCTGGCCTGGGACTAGGCTGTGAACACCCCTGGACATTAGCAGCTGAGCACATTCCTCTACAGCCTCTCATATTCCTGGACAGGCATTGGAATCTAATAGGTTAAAATTCTATCTTTAATTTTCACCCAACGCCTGGAGTGATCTGGCACAGCTTTACAAAGCAGAGCGTTGCCAGCATCAGCTGGTATGTAGTTTAAACTCATTTGTTGGGAATATGTTACAAGGAAACATTTGCAGGAGCAGAGCTGGTGGGTACAAGGTGAGCTCTGGATCTCACAAGACTGAAGATTTTTTATGCAGTGACCTTTTTATTCACTGACATGGTGGTCTCATTTGCAAGAGGTCATACAACCCTGACACTGGCATCACTGTCTAGTTGTGAGGTCTGGGTTAAAACAAAGTTGCTGAAATCTGCTGTACACCATGCTGTTATTCCAACATGTTTATTGCTTAATTATTTCAAAGCAAATTGCTGTGGATTTATGATAAAGTACGTTCCAACCCAGAAAACTCCGTTGCCTGACAGAGTAGTCAGATAAAATGCCATTCCTTCTTGGAGAGCTGGCTTCTCTTTCCTCACCAGGCAGTGTTTGCCTTAAGAGAGAGGGACAAATTCATCCTGCATGTAAAGCTGGGATAACTCCCCTCGCTCCAACATGTTCTACACCAGATCTGAATTTTTCTTATTAATATTTAGGACCAAACTTAACATGAGCTCTAATCTTGATCCTGGGGAACAGTTTTGGTAAGGAGGAATTGTCTCTCTCTTGGATCTTTAGTAACTAAAGCAGTGTCATGACTTGTTTTCATTTCACGATTCTATTAAATAACCGGTGAGAAGCTAAATGAAATGTATTTGCTAAAAGCCAGTGTGGTAGATGTAAACCATTAATGTGTCTGATGCTGAGGCAGGGATCTTGATCTACGTTTCCTTTTCAAAAAGAAAATCTTGCTTAGCTCTCAAACCACAAAAATCAGACCGAGATGTTCAGTTTTATTGGCATTTCAGGCACACAAGAGAGCCTGGGCTATAAAACTGAAATATTTTACATGTGCACAACTGACTTATTCAGCAGTTTACGTTACACTCAACTGCTCTGACTTCCCTGGTTACTGGCGGGATAAAATATTTTTGTGGCTCTTAATTTTTGAGATTTTGTTCAATAATTCATTTGTCCTAAAAGAGGAAGTTAAGGTTCTAGGCTCTTTGCACTTAGAAGCATACTAATAATACTGTAGAAAAAAATAATCCTGAATGAGGAGGAGAGGTTATAGAAACGTTGGGGTTTTTTATTTACGGAGGGGAGGACGGAAGGATGTAAAGGCGCTAACCTTCTCTAGCCATTTAAACATGCACCGGACGAGACCTTCTCTCTAGGATGGCTTGAGAAGGGTTTCATCGTCATTTCCCCACTCACCTAGAGGAGAACAGATTCCTGGATACAGACACTTCAGATATACAGTATAGCCAAGTTATTTAAAAAGAAAACCAGCTTGACAGAAATATGATATGGTCTAGTGTCTAGAGCTGTCTCCGCTGCATTGCCCCTTTTGATGTTTATTGCATTCGGGCTTCAACTCCACAAAGCAAAAAACGTGGTCACCTGATGTTAAATGATGGCAGTAGCCTCTATAAAAGCGCTCCATCATGGCCAGCTAACAACATTTAGTTGCGTCCGTATCTTTCCCCTAGAATTCACACTGTGAATCCCTCTAAGATCACTGCACAGATCAGCAGTACACCTCCTTTATCAGGACTGCATGAAGGCGGCTCAAGAGGGAGCTCGGCCAGGGCGGGGAGTGAGCTGGGAGGGGAGTACACCACGATGTTGCCTGCTAGTAGAATAGTTCCAGTGGAATAGCTGAGCTGCGACGACGGGTTTGTCTACACAGAGCCCGAGTTCCAGCCCAACCTGCAACTTCAAGGCACTGTCTACACAGTTACATTTAGAGTGCTCGTGTGAGAACCACAACCCCGCTAGGGTGGCTGGGTACCCTAAGGTCCATGCACAGGACACTCTGAACTTAGTATCTGATCCATATCCCCTTCGATTAGCAATACCCCGCACACGCCCATTTCCAGGCCTCCCGTGGTGAACGTCTGCCATCTGCTGGAATCTCCAGAGAAATGATCTTATTTGTCAACTGTAGCGTGAGCACCACCACATGATAAAGTGAAGTAGGTCAAGTGAAACTACAGAGAGTGAACAGCAGGTAGATTCGTGGCATGGAAGGGCTGCAGAAAAGGAGAATCTCACTGTGGTTCTGAATACAAGGAATCAAAGGTTAAGGACATAACCTGCTCCACCTAAAAGGGGCACACTGCACATGGCCTAAACTGAAAGATGCAGTGGGAGAAAGTTTAGAGTGGCTATTAGGACAGGCTGCTCTCTCTTGGAGAGGTACCTGGGACAGTTTGCAATGTCATGGGAGACAGGAAGACCACTAACGGATTTACGATGGAGATAAATACTCTGACTCAGAATAGGGAGGTGGATGTGCTTGCTGAATACCAGCCTGCACTTGCCATGGCATGGGAAATGGATTAAGATGGAAATCTGTTTCTGTACATCCATGAATTCCACACTCCAAGTCTGGAAATCGACTAATCAGTTCTTCTCGCCTGATGAAGGCCTAGGTCTAATCCCAAAGGGCAGATACAGACCGTAATAGCGTATAAGAGTCTATCCCATTCCAAGAAAACAAACACACATCTTGGTCTCAAAAGGTGGCTTAAATTAAAGTTATACAATGTGGGCCAAATGCTCTGTTGGTACATGCGGTGCGTTTGGGTTCTCATCTGGGTATAAACACCAGACACACAAATTCATTAGAGACTAACAAATTTATTTGAGCATAAGCTTTCGTGAGCTACAGCTCACTTCATCCAATGAAGTGAGCTGTAGCTCACGAAAGCTTATGCTCAAATAAATTTGTTAGCCTCTAAGGTGCCACAAGTCCTCCTTTTCTTTTTCCGAATACAGACTAACACGGCTGCTACTCTGAAACAAATTCATTAGCTGTCCCAGCCTGCACGATTGCTATTTTGGACAGACTTGTGAACAGAGTTTTCATGTATCAAGCTTAAAAATTTAAAAGATTTTCTACCGCCAGTGAAGTACACATACGGACACACACACACACACACACACACACTCTTACTTTAACAGCTTATTTGCACCCCTGGCTTTGCCAGTCTCTGCTTTATCCAAACAAAGATTTCCCAAAACATGTCATAACAAGGCTCTGACGCTTATTTAGGTTTAGTTAAAACAACAGCAGCTGCTTCAGCTAACTCCTCATTGGAATTTCTTTGCCACAGGGGGTTAAAGAAAACATTAGTTTTATCTACGGTACGCGATATCCTAGAAACTACTTTCATAGCCTGTGTGCAGATTTGACATGCTGCTGTATGGACTCGTTTACATCTCAACTGAAGTGAAATACGCACGAACTGTAGCTTTTCCCAGATTTTCCATGTCCGTTAAAACCCACGTAGAAGATAGGAAGGAAGTTCATTTCTTACCTATATCTCATGCCCGTCTTGTGAGCTGTGCAATCTTCCAGCGACAGCCCGTGCATTTTGAGAAACTCTTCCATGGTTTTGGCTTGTGCTGCCACTCGGACATCTCGCAGTCGCTGCAGCTCCACCACATCCGTATGGCGAACCTGGTGGAGACCCCAGTCCGAGTGGTACCGGCTGGCTACGCTTCTCAGGCTTTCGCTGTATGTCATGGACAGCATTCTGCTGCCGGATTTGGAAATCTGCAATTTTTTCCAGATATTAAATGCTTAACTGAATCTACACACAAGATCTGTGTCCTTCTGGAGGCAGGTGTCTAATATTCCCTCTCGATCAGGTAGTAGTGACCTTGTAGGGCACAAACTCACAAAACCAAAACTCCTCCTCTCCAGCTCAGCCAGACAACAAGTAAAACACGTCAGCACCTCTAGTAAACGCTCCTGCGCTCACACAGCAAACAGACAGACACTACACTTGCACATGTCCACAGAAGTCACGTTCTGCTTGCTGGAAGGAAGATCGTCCCTAGAGCTCATCCACATACCTGAGAAACTGAAGTCACGAGCAAGTCAAGAAGAACCCTGAGCTACTTTTAAACTGCAAAATAATTTAATTAATCAAAACAAAAGGTTTCCACACAAAAACCAAGCCTCACAGAGAACGCAGCATGAAATAAAGCAGAGCTAGGTGGAATGCTCAGTTGCAAGGCTTGAAGCTGCTTTTCGTCATACAGTGACAAACTGCTGAATGCATATTGAGCATTAATACTAGACATGCGTTCATGCCAGCATGCACTGAAGCTGCGCCTCTTTAGGCAACCCTCACTGTGACGGATTCTGAAGGATTACAAGGGCAGCATTTAGAAATGTTTGGGGTTTTAACTATGCAACAACTGGGATTTTTTTTAAAACAACAGAATGAATTGCTCTTCTGGGGCGTGATCAGCCCCCACTGAACTCAGTGAGAGTCTTTCCTTTGACCACAACAGAAGCTGGATCGGGTGCTGAATCCTTTAGGCTTGGGGACTAAGAGACCTTCGCTCTGTGATGAGTTAGGAAGAGTTATGTCAATTCCTTAACTCAGTACTGTACATGAGACAGATATTCTGTGTGAACACAATGAAGATCAAACCGACACCCTTCACTTGGAGACAAAAAAGGCCTGCAATTTTGTAATCTAGGCATCTCAGCTTTATTTGCATTAGGCACTTCCTCATGTATTGAAATCACCTAAACCGTCTCCTGGTTAAGAATGAAGATTTAGGATTTCCACTGTCAGAGGCTACAGAAAACCCGCAGGGCATTATTTGCAAAATGTTTCAGAAGAAAAGCCACACCAACACCACTTTGTGATTCAGTGGTGCTGCTAAAAACTTTCCCTTAGAGCAGTTACTTTGAAAACTTAATTAGAATGAAAGATGTCATGACGGCTGTGGCAGAGAGTAAAAAACTGCACTCGTTTGCACGCTGTCCAGTGCCTGCACATACGCTGTAGAAGGTGTAATTAGTAAATGTCTAGGTATAGTCTTTGGAAAAATCCCTATATGAATGTAACCATCCTGGAAAGCTCAGAGATCTAAGAAGTCTTTAGCAAGAACATTTTTAGCTTTGCTGGATGATTCACCATTACCTGATTTGTCTTAAAGCTTTTGCAAACAAGTTGCAGATCATCACATTTATTTCTCTCAGCAGAAAAAAAATGATTTCTTCAGCTGCTTAAACTTCAGCGTATGTTAGAAGTTGGTACTGTGTCACTGTCACAAAAACCTTGTAGCATGGACTTGTCAGATTGATGTTACAGATGTTTTCATACTGAATGCCTCTTTTCTGGTTGCAGAACAATTACATGGATATTATAGATAGTTATTCCAATGTATTCTGGCAGGGAAACTAGAAATGTATCAAACAGCGAAGTGCTCTCTGCATCAAGAGTTTGTGCCAGTTTGTAGATCAAAATCTGGCAGTTTCTGGTTCTTCAGATTTCTAATGGCTCCTCTGATTAGATCACTGATCCTGGGTTTTTTAGCTGGTTGCTGGTTTGTGAGCGCTTGCCCACATATGGTTTGCCCCTCGGTATCTGGTTAAATACATGCTCCACAGAAAATGCCACAAAAGAATTTTTGGGGGGCATTGCATGGATTTGAGCGAACAACACAAAAGCAGAAGTTTAATCTGGTGTCAATCGGCATAACTCCACGAGTGGAGTACACTGATTGACACCGGACAAGGATCTGGCTGTCACAGTCAGGCCAAAATGCATGTCTGCACCGTCTGGAAAGCAGGAAAAGTTAGCAATCTTATTCGTGCATAGAAGTTCCACCTCAAAGTGGACGCAGCACCCTCTCTCAGCTAGACCCCCGCCCCAAGAGGGGAACACAGTGACAATGGCTTGCAGCAGCTAACTCTTCCGGGACTCTTGGCTGGCTGCACTCTTCAGAGGAAAATGCAATGTCTATGCAGCGGACTGCTGCAATCCGTGCATCAAGCCAATATTTTTATCTGCAGCAGCATGCACGGCACAAGACCACGTCATCGAATTTCCATTCATTGCAGGCTGCTGAAAATAACCTGCTGACTGTGCACCAGAGCTGGTCTCTCTGAGTGACAGCACACAAACCCCTCCACCACACCAGGGTGCTTTTCGGCAGCGTGAGGATGGGAAGAGAGCTTATGATGTTTCCCCATGGCTTTTTGAAACACCCAAAGTATTCGATGTTTCAGGTGCCTGAAGTTAAGCTCTATGGCCATAAGCAGGCACATAAATAAGTGCCCTGATTTTCAGAGAAGCTGGGGTCCTACAGCCCCCGTTGAAGTCAATGCTCAGGGCCACTGGAAATCAGGCCATGTGTTTAGATACTAAGTAGGCTCCCCCTGTGGAAATGCTGGCCCTAGTATTTTATCAGTGCCTGCGGGTCACAGTTAGTGCGCTGGACAAGATGGTGCCATTCGTACCTGACCAAAGGAAGCCGACAGCGGCGTGGATAAGTTTGGAAGCACATACCAGTTAACCACAACTGCACACAGACGCTGATGCAATCTGCTTTTAGGGCCCTTCCAGTTTTCATCCTGGCAGGATGAATTCCAGTTTCTCATTGTTTTTAAAGAATGAGAACTGAGGTGATCTGGACCCAGATCAAGTTTTTATGTTGGGGCCAGAGGTCCCAATCAAGAGCTCCAGAATTTTGCACTGAAGGTACTGGGGAAAACTCTGAGTCTCTGTTTCAGGGGTCAGGGCTGCTCTCACCTCTGAATCTAGTGCAAACCTGGAGTCTGTGGGTTGAACCAGAAAATGCAAAGTTAGGACATGTCCAGAAATCTAGCTGTAGTCTCCAAAGAGGTGTTAGATGGGTAGCACGGACAGCGGTAGAAGCATCAACAATTCTTCCAGCAAACAAACAACCAGCACTTGCTCTTCCCTATGCGACACCAGCACGTTGACACCACAGTTGTACATTAGATGCAGTGATATAGCTTAGTTCTCAGTTTCTCAGCAAAACACAAGGCATAAGAATAACGACTATATAATTGCTTTTCCTGAGACAAACTCATAAGCGTCAGATGCAAGCTAAATTTTGCGGTATTTTCTCTCAAAGAGCACAGAAGATGCATCACTTTTCCAACCAACTGTAACCTCAAAAGAATCAATAACCATTAGTGTGCAAGAAATTAATGTGAAAAACCCCAAGAATTCCTGTAACAAACATTATTTCAAGAAATCTTTAAAAAAATCCTCAGATTTAGTAAATAATGTAGTGATCAAAATCCACACTTTCACACAGTGACCTGGGGAGTTAAATAGCTGGGCACGCTTTTTAGAAAGAGCTTCATAAAATCACTGAAGTTAGAAATGGAAAAAAGTACTCCATCCTCTTGCCAATACAGGGTCACTTATTCGGACTATGTTTTGCAGTGCTTTGGACATTTGCAACACATGTCTTCCAGTGAAACTACTGGTCAGGATCTTCTGCATTTGATAGACACATTTTCCACTCTTCTTTCACATCAAATATGAGGATTTTCCTATTTCCTGCTTCACTGCAGCACCCAAGGAGTTCTACCAAACTTAGTGTCTAAGGGTCTGATGCAAGCAATGAGAATTTCACCTGAGTAAGGAGGGAAGGGCTGGACTATATGAAAAATGAAGGACTGTATTTAAAGAGTAAAAGCAGAAATTAGTAAGCCTGCTAGCATATATACCTGTGTACCTAGCGTCACAAGAATTCTCTGGATGGATGCAGGCAGCTCTCCCGGTTCCATTTCTTGTACTATTTGCTGATTGAGGACTTAATACAAATTAGAGGCAAACCTACAATCCTGCACAGTAGTTTTTTAGGGTCCTGTCCAGTTGCAATTAAAGTCATTGGACAGACAGATCAGTGGGAGCTGGACCTGACCTGGCTTGAGGAGCGCAGGGCTGGCTGAACAGAGGCACAGCTTGAACATGGCATCTCAACCTCTATGTAGTTACGCTTTTGGTTAGCATTACTTAGCCGCAAGTGTCGACAGCAGGGTAAAGCCATTTTAATCACCAATACATAGTCACAGTCGTTTATAAAAAAATAATTTAACATAACATGGACATGAACAAAATCGCAGTTTGGGATTATAAAACCTGCAAAAGTCTAAACAAAAAATATAAAAATGCACCAGTGACTGTTCAATTATCTCAGATTTTTTATGCATCACAAAAAACAAAAGAAATGACAAGAATTTCAGCAAACAAAAAATAATTGTATTTTCTAGAACATGTACAGCAATTAAAAACATAAAAAGTTCCAACATGCATCACACATTTGAAAGGCGGAATGAGCGGAGGCTATATTGAGAAAGCAGTGGTCTAAAGTAAGCAAATTAGCAGCTGGTTTCTATTAATAACAGTTTTATTCTTTAAAATATAAACATAGAACTTGCTTGAGTCAACAGTTTGGAGGTAACTGAACTGCCTTCTCTAAAATATACACAAACCATACAAACACTGAATTCACTTGTACAGTGGAACTAACTGAGAATATTTCAAGATACCCAGCTCCGAAGACATGATAAAATCTACTGTAACATCACCAGAAATGGGAAAAACCCTAACATTTACGAGCCAGCAGCACCAATGAGAAGGTATAAACAGACAGTTTACAAATAGGATTAGTTTCAACCTGACACATCGTAGCTTTGGCATCTGTTTCTCTTGTAAAAGATTTCTCATTTTCCTACAGACAGAAAGCTACTGAACTACCAAGAGTTCCTGCCTCCACCAACGGAGCACGCATCTTGCTTTAAAAGAAAAAAATACACGATCCTAAAAATTATCTCCTAGACCACTTCCTATGTTAAGAAAGCACAGATTATCTATCAATACATATACATATTTCATAATATCAAAAGGACTCTGCCTGTCTTTTCCGATAGCTTCAGGAAAAACACAAACTCACCCGGTTTCTTGGAATCCTGCTCATTAAAAGAAAAGTTCTAGCTTATTAGGGGTTCCTCAGATAGCTATAAAAGAAAGTACGGGTGGGTTGTTTTTTTTCCCCCATCATGGGAGTGTCAAAACTAAATGTCAAAAGCAATTGGTGAATAAGACAGTCACTCCAGAGCCAAGTTTTTTAGCAGGCGCTCCATTAGTTCTATTAGGGTATTTTCCTCTTAGCAAACAGAAGCTAAATTATTCATGACCTTCTCCCTCTCTAAAAGCCTGTGGATGTGCAGCCGCTTTATGAATATTGGCATCATTTACTTTTTTATAAAGCAGATACTTGTCAGACGCTGTGGACAGGCACATCCCAACGATAGGTTCCACCTCTAACGAGCCATAGTTCTGATGATGAGCTATTGTGGTGGCAAGTGCTATAGCAATGCCTATAAATAAACTGGAAGTGCAGTTCCTTCTGTCACGCTGGAGTAACTCCCTTGGAGTTAGTGGCGTTACACTGGTATTAAACCAGTGCAGCAGGGAATCAGGATCTACAGCTGAACAGTGTGACGCTGGCAGACCAGGTGTCAGCTCATGCCAAGGCCCCAGGCCTCACTGAACACTTACAAATGCAGAGCTGGAAATCAGTCTTGCTTACCTGTGTGTGAGCGCTATCCAAATAGATATTAAATGTTAAGTTGATAAGAATGTGTTTAGATTTTATGAAACGCTGGTAGGATGCAGCATGTATTGATTTCATTTATAATCTCTACAGCCCATGGTATAAAGTTATACTGTTTGGTACACATCTTGTGTACCAGAGGAGCACTTTACCTGAATCAATGCTTCTTTTCCTGTTTAGTAAGTTACACAATTTACAGAGGTTTACAATGCAATCAAAGGACAGTCTTTGTTGACTGCATTACTAACTCCATCCAGGAAGGAGAGACCTGCACATGAACTCATCCCATCAGCTTGAATTCTGGGCTCCGGGGGGGAATAAAAATCACTGACAAGGAGAAACTGGTCTCTTTGCTGTTTGGCCTCTCACAAGGGCTGGAGCTAAGGAACAAAAGTAGAGATCCCCAGGGTCAACCTGGGTTAGCCCTAAAACACGTTCAGTGGACAGATTACAACATTTCTGTCACCACAGACTAACTTATTTGTGCATATATATTGCACATTTTAACCTGTAAATAACTCTCTCATTTCTTTTTCCTAGTTAAAAAATCCTTTGTTAGTTTACTCTTGGATTGGCTACAAGCATTGTCTTTGGTGAGAGCTCTAAGGTACAGATTGACTTGGGTTACGTGACTGGTTTCTTGGGACCTGAATCTTTAATGATTTTTGGTGTGACCATTTATAGAATCATAGGACTGGAAGGGACCTCGGGATCTAGTCCAGTCCCCTGCACTCATGGACTTATCGCTAAGTCCAGCTTGCCTGAGTGGCAAGATAGACTGAAGTGCCTGAGGGGACTGTCTGTGATACCATGGTAAGACTGGCACAGTGCTTCGGGAGTTCCTATTTGTTACTGGGTTGGTGAAATCTAATTATAGAACATACCACCAGGTTGGGGTGTCTGCCCTGCTTTTTGATAGTCTGCCCTGAGGTTGGCATTCACAGTCATGAACCACTCCAGACACCACGACAAACAGTTTGAAGTAAAAACTTTTCTCCAGTACGTGGTTTGAAAACAAATACTAAGAACAGTTATATTACACACAGATAGATATTAATAGCTCTTGCTATTTGTGAAAGCAAAGGTTCCATGGAGACTTTCATTATAACCCTCTAATATTCTCAATGTCTAAAAAAGTTCTCTTAACTGGCAGAAGTTTTCCATGCTTGGTCTAAGCCCAGATGCGAGTTTGCCAGGCCAAATATATGGACTCACTTTTAAGTCACACCCAGGTAAAAGGAGAAAAACCAAAACACACTTTTTACAGCAGAAAGAATAAGACTATTTGGATGTAAACCAAAAAATGACTAAAAACTACAAATTGAGACTCACTAGGTTAGTAAAAAGAAAAGGAGGACTTGTGGCACCTTAGAGACTAACAAATTTACTTGAGCATAAGCTTTCGTGAGCTACAGCTCACTTCATCGGATGCATTCAGTGGAACTACTAGGTTAGTAGTTCTCCGAGATTGCTAGAGAAACAGCATACTGATGGGAGAATCAGTTCTGCACAGGGCCATGTGACATTTCCACTACGTTCAAATTCCAACACTATTTAGTGAGGCCGTGGAATCACAAATACACAACAGCCGTGAGCTATGCAGGTGAGGTGTCTAAACGGTTATTTTCACTGTAGAGTTGAATACTTTATTTTGACCAAGTGGCTGTGGAAGTGCACAGTGAACTCAGGAGAGAGATTTAAGGGGTGAGGGGGGAAATCACACACAAAAATCTCATCGTTCGGGTCACCTTTTACACACTCAAAGGTCAGGAGGAAATGCAGAGTTTATGGGGCCCAATACTGAAGTTTAACTAAATCGTGCTCATCTCAGCACTAGGGGATGGAGTTTGAGGGGGCATTTGGACAACCTGGATCCTGTGGCTGGCCAGAACCCAGTGCAAGTTACAGCAACATTGTGGCTGTTCCAATTCACTCCCACCTGCCACAGTCACCCCCAAGCAGCCATTAGAGTAGCTGCGGATTGTCAGAGGGATGCCACCCCCCACAATGCACTTCCTACCCCACGGCTGTAACAGCATGGCACAGGGCACTCTACGCCAGGCCTGTGCCATCCAAAGATTCTGCCTCACCAGGGGAGCCATTAGCTGGCCAGTTACACTTTCCAGCCCTTTGGGACTGCTGCAGTGGCAGAAAGAGACTTGAACTGGGCCACGGATCATGGTGCTCTCATGGAGCATTTTGAATGGCTAGTTACATGGCCAAAAGTAACCTACACTGTGCCCAGGTCTGCTCAGTGCTTATAGGTTACTAGAAAGTGAAAACAATAATAGATTTCTACGAAGTTCCCAAGAGGCATTACCTTGTCTTTTGAATTGTCTGCTTTGAGCGTTTACGCATAGCCTTACATTACGATATGTTCGGGCACACGGGTCACTGCTAAATGGCGAACATAAAGCCACCAAATACACTAATAAAATAAAGAGAAAAAGAACATTTATAAAGCTCTGACTCTGCAAACATGCTCACATGTAGCTTCAAGCCCTGGCACCGTCCCCCTGATCCTTAAGGGACTGTCTCGTACTTAAACAGGTTAGGAAGCATTTGCAGGATCGAGGGCCATAGAACGTCAATGGTAAATCACCCTTTGATGTCTGTGGTGTGGAGTCACACCTGAAGAGAGCACATGTCAAGCAAAGCCAGTGGGAGTCCATGAGATCCTATTAAGGAGAAAAGCGCATGAGGAGTTTTAACTTTTTAATCCATCCTCTCTTTTCAATGGTACTAATAAGTGGCCATTACTAATACTGACCATGTGCCAAACAACTCATCTGAATTGTTCTTTAGATTTCTTCCATGCCTAGAATTCCCCAGATTTCCATAAACCACCTGTTGATTGCTCAAGGTAATAAATATTAACGGAAAAGTATTTCCATTATTTGTGCAGCATTAGTGATTAGTCGTTTTGCTTTAATTAGCTATTTAATCATTGCTTTGCATATTGTTGTACAGTCAGTGTAGCTGAGTGATCACTAACTACACATCTAGGAATGCATGAGGATAAAACGTCAGGACAGTGTTAATGCTGCAAAAACAGAAACATCATGAAAGCTATAACTCCGCCAGTGGTTTAAGACACTTCTCCCTCTTTTATAATCTTACCTTACCCCCTCTCTTGCCCCATCCCCCTTCTGTTACAATACTTATTCTGTTTCATTCATGTGGCTTTATGTACGTGTAAGCTGAGAACATCAATTAACGAAGAAGTGTGCAGATTTGGGCTAGCGTGCCAAAAGCAACCTCATACTTCCTTATCATCCACACTTGTGTCTGGACCAGCGGCCGGTTCAGCAATTTGCTGTACTGTTACATCGTTAACGTAAGCCTCCAGCAATGTTCAAATAGTGTCCAGCACTCCATTCACACGGTGTTTGTAGGGGGTAAATGGTTCCTTCAATTTTAGACAGTAAAAGGATGAAGAAAAATTATTTCGTCTTAGACCCAAGGTAATGGTGTTTCTCCTAATGCACATATCCAGATTAACAGGGCCTGGACAAGAGCTCTGGGGAAAAACAAGTAGGTCTGGGTTTTGCCAACACATCCTCTCAGTTGTGTAGCAGCCTCACCCTGAGAAATACGCGTGTGTTGTAGCTGAGTGAAAAGACAGGAGTACTGACACCACCACACTCTTGTATCCTGTACGACTATTTTTGACCCGAAGACGTCAGGACACAAGTATCCCCATTTCTGATTTTGAAAATATGGTCCCCTTAGTATGCAATGGGTTCCGAGTGCCAGAATGGAGATTGCTCCATTATCTTAGCTGAAAGAGCCATGGCTGCACTCTGCTCCACCCAGATTCTAGGCTCCCTTGAATGTAGGGTGGCCAGACAGCAAATGTGAAAAATCGGGATGGGGATAATAGGAGCCCATATAAGAAAAAGACCCAAAAATCAGGACATCTGGTCACTTTACTTGAACGGCTGAGTCAACATAAACATATATTTCATTGGATGATCAACACACCACAGACTAACATTTTGGCTACGGAGCTCCCCACCAGGCTCCTAATCATCCCCAACCCTCATCCCATGTCTCAGAGAAGTGACAAATTTATTATGTGCCACAGGCTGTACCTCTGGCTCTGCAGGCCAAAGTTTTCAGAAGTGACTCGCCAATTTGGACAACTCCATTTTTACATATCCAACTAGTAATACTTTAAAGGGAGCTTGATTTTCAGAAAGAGCTAAGCTCCTATGTCAGGGAATCAGGCCCCTTTAAGGGGTCTCAAGCTGGTCACCCAAAAACGGAGGCACCAAAAATCACTAGTCACTAATCTTAGCCAATAAATGTAAGATGGTACTGTCCCTTCTGGCCAGCGTAATATGGTATGTGAAAAGGTCAAGTCTCTCTTTCTCTCTCAACAAGGATGGGATGGAGTTGTAACCAAATTTGTACACTAGACTGTCCTGGGTTTTTTATTTTGATCATTGCCATTTCTGATCTGGCAATTCTTCGGATTTCCAACACACTGCCACCCAAAAGCACTTCACACTTTGCTAAATTATTGTAAACAAATTGCACACGCGCACACACACTTCTTATTTTGCCTAGGATTAAATTAAATGCAGCCATCTCAGTAATTTAAACGATAGTTCAGCTAATCTGTACAGGTTAATTTTTCACAAGCTGAACAATACACATACTTCTGCAGCACAAGCATGAAAACTAGGACCGTGCAAGTAGCTGGCTGAATTTGAATTGCAGAGCTAATCTTCTAACTTTTCCATTCTGTAAGGATAAGGCCTTTTCCTGTAGCCATATGGTAAGGCCTAAGACCTTTGTCTGCTGCCATATTAGGAGAGCAGCAGCCATGAGCTAAGAAGCAGGAAGTCGCATTCTCACATTCCATCTAAATTACATTAAAACACTGTAATATCGGGCCGATAAGAAGGAGATCCTGTCCTAATATCACCCGCTATCACCAGACTAAGAAACAGGTCTTAAAATGGTTAAAGAAAACTTAGTTTGATAGATAGCATCCTGTCAGGCAAGAAATCACTTATCAATAGTTGTGGTTGTGAAATCCTCATTTTTTTTTTTACTATTTTATCTTTATGGTCCCCACTTCCTTATTGTTTGTCTGTATGGTCTCTGTCTGGTTCTTTGATTGTTTCTGTTACACAATTAATTTTGCTAGGTGTAAATTAATTAAGGTGGTGGGCTCTGATTGGTTAGAGAATTTTGTTACAATATGTTAGGATTGGTTAGTAAAATTTTACTAAAATGATTGGTTAAGATGCTGTTAAGCAGGAGTCAAGTTTCACTATATAAACTGGGGTCCAAGAGGAAGTTCTTTGGGAACCAACTCCTGGACATAGCCCCAAGAACAGAGGTGCCAGACTTCAATACCCTGCCAATGACACCCTGCAGAAACTGGAGTCCCCGAGGTGGACCTGATCCTGACTGGCCATCAAGAAAAGTTCAACAGTCTTATTGGGAGTGGTAAGCATTGTACGTGTAGCATGTGCATTCTGTTTTGGTGATTGTTAATAAACAGAGGGTAAGTAGGATATTACTATGTAAGGCTCTTTCACTGGTAAAAGACCCCTTAAACCCACAAAAGATTAAGCCCCGAGTCCACAGGGAATGGGAGTTTGCTCAAAGTCCAGGGGAGTAGAGCCCAGAGGAGTAGAGCCCACGTAGGGGTAAAGTTAGAGTGCTTAATTAAGAGGGTTACACCTGAGCCCTAGGAACAGGTTGACGGTGGGTGCCTAAATTAAGAGGGTTACGTCTTGAGCCCTAGGAACTAGGTAGAGGTGGGTGCCTAGAGTGCGCAAGTGACAGAGAATTTTGTGCGGGTAACAATTCCCTTCAGGCTGCCAGAGCCAACACCTGCTGAGGTTGATGATACATAACATATCCTGGTGTATGACGGGTTGAGACCCCTTCTGAAACGTGCCCTTCCGTAATTATACCCATCACTACTGTTCAGTCCCATTTTTTATAAAAAAAATAACAGACTCTGTTACCTGTAGAACTGGAGCTGTCGTTTGGGACTCCCGTACCGAGCACTTCCGACAGCAAGGGAAAGAAAGAAGAAATATTCCACAAATCGCATTAACAACTGGGAAGTGCCAGAAACAGAAAGCTCAGTCTCAGTTCATCCTGCAATGATCTTTGTGCTCTAGCAAACCCGTTCGGTTGATCTCCATCAAAGTCTCTATAAGGGTTTAATGTCTGCACAGTTTCTCTTCACTAGGAGGAGCTGAAAAGCTCTGTGAAAGCTTGACAACAATGCCACCAAGTGAGGGAAAGAATTATGGGCACAAAATTTGTGCAAGGCACGTGCGCGAGCGGACTCTGGCTCACCTGATTCAACAGAATGTCATTCAATGTTAAAAAAATAAAGTGAAATACAGAAAACATACTCTTAAACCCTTAAATGTAATAGATTATTTGAAAAGAAATTGATGAGTGACCCATTCCTTAAAACAACAGGCACCAAATCTCAGAAGGAAGCTTAAATATTGTTTATGCTATCCAGTGTTTGCACAGTTCTGGAAATGACTTTTTTGTAAGCATCTTCAAAAATCAAGGTTTGGATTTTAGGATAGAATAGTGGCTGCCTCAGAGGGTCATGACAACTGGTTTACCCTGTTTTTCAAAAAACTGCAAAACATGTGCTCCCCGTAACAAAGAGAACTTCTGGGTAGTCGGGGAAGCTATAAACTCGGTCGCATGGCTCACCTGTAAATCATCCCTGGAGAGCCAGTCTGTCTTAGCGAGAGTCGAGCAGGGGAGTCAGTGGTAGATTCTGGATACATCGAGCCAGCCTCAGTTTTCAAGCTCCGTTTTCTTTTTTACCTTCTAAAAAGATATAGAATAAAAAGTTACAACCAGAATAAATTGAATTTTTAAAGCACATGAATTTTTGTGTTTCCTCTCATTACTTTCTCTTAGTGAGCATGGAATATTCCCACTGGTTGGAGCTGATGTGGGGGTCAGGACTCTGGGTTCTAATCCTGCCTCTACCACTAATTAACCATGAGCTATCGGGCAGATCACCACCTCTGGGAATAATACGGATGGCCATGAGACCATAGGTTAGGAGCTCTCAAACTGGGGGCTGGGACCCTTGAGGGGGTTGCGAGGTTATTACGGCGGGGGGGGGGGGTCGTGAGATGTCAGCCTCCACTCCACACCCTGCTTTGCCTCCAGCATTTATAATGGTGTTAAATATATAAAAAGTGTTTTTAATTTATATGGCGGGGTCGCACTCAGAGGCTGCTGTGTGAAAGGGGTCACCAGCACAAAAGTCTGAGAACCCCTGCCATTGGTCTATTGCCAGTACCAGACGCTGCAGAGTGGCAGATAATTATGGAATAACCTCCCAGTGGGGGACATCTCATCCTGACCCCCACTCAGCTGGGGGTTATGTCCCGAGTCAGGAGAGGTTACATACTTTTCACATAAATTGCATAAATTTTAAAAATCCTGCTGAGTTTGTTCTCATTATCCATGCACACGTCAAATTTCTTCTGAATGCTGCTCAGCAAACACGTCAATGACATGCTGTGGCAATGAGATCCACAGGTTAATTATGAATTGTGAAGAGGAGTATTTCCTTCTATTGGTTTTAAATTCTCTGCTGTTCGCTTTCATTGAATGTCCCCTTGTTCTCCTATTCCAAGAAAGGCTAATTAGGGGTATCCAATGTTTCATTTCTATACCCCTATCTCCTCTTTAAACTGATGAATCTGAACTGTATTGATCTCTCTTCATCTGGAAACCTTTCCACCCTCTCGTCACTCTCATTAGCTGTCAGTGCCTCCTATTTCTGCTATATCCTTTTAGACACAGGGCGACCACTATTTCAAGTGGCAGAGGCATTTTAAGTACAAGGGTTGAAATTGCACTTAATAGGTAGATGACATGCCACCAGCAGCTGTGATCCCATCGACACTAGGACTGCCCTGATGTTGTCCCTGCCAGAGAGAACAGACATCAGCAACAGTGGGAAAATGTGCAGACAGGTCTCAAGAAACTCTAGGTATATCCCTTCTCATCAGAACTATGCCAGAACTCAGGAAACTTTATATAAACATAGATGCTTTAGATACTTCAAGGTCAAACTATGTAAATGTCCAAGTGCCCACGACACTAGACTATTGATAAGGAAGAACAGATTTGTATTTATACTTTAATGCTAGGGGTTTCAAAAGGTGCTTAACTTCTCTAGCCCAACTCCTACTGAAAGTCAGGGGGAGGGGGTCACTCATTCCTTCAGGCAGCTTTCAAAAATCGCAGCCTAAATTCATACAGATGCTCTGTTACTGATTTTGGATCTAACACCTTGCTTGAAACACACATATGTACATGCAAATTTTTTTCATCTTTAGCAGGACTGTGGATTATTAGCTGCACAAAAATTAAGCACAACCAAGTGACAATTGAAGAAGCTGCTGTAACTTTGTGCCTAGGCCATCTGCAGCTGTGGAACAAGCCAAATCGAGATGTTTTCTTGTTAATTATCTAGCACCCAAAGCTATGCTGAGCACCTAACAACTGGATTGGCAAACATACAGTATGAACTGCCACATCTCAAATGGCATAAACTATGTACAAGCTATGAGAGAATAAACCACATGAACGGATGTGCGATCACGTTGCTTATTGCACTATTAGAAGGTGCTTGGGTACCATGGTGTTGGGCACAGCATAAGTATCCATATAGACTAGAACAGAACACAGAAAGTGAACAAAACTAGAGCAGCAAACTCCATCTCAATCCCTCCTGCAACATGCTCCATATGATTCTTGAAGCCTCTGAGTTCATAATTCAGGAATCATTTCGAAGCAGTTCGTCATCATCTGTGACCTATAACTCACACCTGGAGCAGGCACTTCACGCTATCAGTCAACCCAGACAACAGCATCATGCATCTCCATGAATCAGGACAAGTGCAAATCTGTGGATGAAAAATAGCAGCCTGCTTCCAAAGGATGGTCATAGCTACTATGGTGGAGTTTGAAGCTCCAGCCTTATGTTTCCCTGTTTTTTAACCAGCCAGAATTCCAGAAAATACCCAAGAATACCAACCAGCAAACTCAGAGAAACCAAACTGCAGAACAATACCATTCAAAGGCAAAGTTCTCAGTTGTGTAGTTTGTTTACAGTCAGGGAAACAGCCCTGCCCCATTAAACACATGGGCCTTGCGTGTGGGGGTCTGTACTTACGAGTAACTGAGCATTGCATTGTACTGCTCCATTCCCATATTGTTTCAAAGTCATTAAATGCCAGTTTAAATCAACAGATGCCAGACTCCATCATAAACACAGAAATGACTTTTCAAAAGTCAACAATACAAACAAGTCATGAAAGGGCCATCTCTAAATCTCACAGAGGGGAAGTTACAACGACGTGCAGGGTAGGGAGGGGTGGGAAGGGGAATACAGATGGGGCCTGAAGAATAGCTCCTACAGAATGGAGATGGTACTCTTGATGCTCAAGAGCTGTACTGAAACAGCGAGACAGCCAGAGGGCAGCAGATGAAACAGAAACAGAGCAGTTCCACAAGGATTCACCCTCTCCCACTTCAAATTCCCCATCCCTCACCCACATGGAGGTAGGCAGAATGAGAAGAGACGAGACAACCGGGGTCCTGACTAGTGCGAAGGTTGCGTTAGCAAAGCTCTGCCCTGCGTCGGAGGTTTCTTCACACTTTCCCTTTACTAAAATCTATGAAGTTTGATGCCTGAAACATTAAAAACGTTTTCCTAGCCAGAGATTCGAATGCAGAGGTTTCCGTGCTAGACGGAAGAGAAAATACTTCAGATTTTCCTGCAAACATAGTGTGACTGGAGAAATGCGATTATAAAAGTACCAGCAGGAACTGTGCTTATCTGCATACTGCTAACCTGATTTGCCAACCCATTAAATGTGAAGAGGAAAACCTGAGGTTTTTAAAGAAAAGGCATTTTATGGCCCCGCAAAGACTCATCTACTAGATTTTCCCCCCCACACAGAGTTGCACTATTGTAATTTAAGGTGTAATTTTAAATTGGTTTAATGAAACCAGTGTGAAAGGCTGTGTTGACACTTAGTTTAAACCAGGCTTATTTTGGTCTATCTTAAGTTGATCAGGAAGAAGTTTAAGATAAACCAAAATAAGCCCACTCACACTGAAATTGGAGTATCCGCACAGGGGTTTGTACTGGTTTAAATAAACCGGTCTAATTACACGGGGACAAGTGTGTATGTAGACAAAGCTGTAGGCACATATGTAAATGTCTCCCAGGTCAGAGGCTTTGGGTCCGCTCTGCCCTTGTAACCAGGTGCCCTTACCATGTCCCTCCACCCCCAGCCTATACAATGGATGTCTTTGTCATGAGCAATTCTGGGGGAGGAGAAAAACATGATATTTGGTTTCTTTTGCCTTTGCCTTTTAAACCTGTTATTTCCTTTGGCTACAGCTAGAGCAGCCTGAGGCCAGGTCCATAGTACAGCCCTATCTCTCTATAGCCACGTC
The DNA here is from genome assembly GCF_965152275.1 of Natator depressus. Classification (NCBI taxonomy): domain Eukaryota; kingdom Metazoa; phylum Chordata; order Testudines; family Cheloniidae; genus Natator; species Natator depressus. The sequence continues at coordinate 21,505,025 of NC_134251.1, read as the reverse complement.
GCTCAGGGGTGTGGAAAATCCAGACCTGTGAGCGATGTACTTATACCAACCTAACCCCCTGCACAGACAACAGGCTTCTCCCATTGACACAGCTGGGGCCTCTCAGGGAGGTGGATTAAATATGCCAATAGGAGCTGTCCTGTATGTAAAGATAAACCCTCAGATGCGATGGTCGGTAGCAAGAGTGCATTTGTGTATGTGTAGTCTGGCTGCTCCGCGATTCTAGTCCACTGCTCTTGCAACGAGTCCTTCACACCGTTATGTCTTTCTCCAATTCGATGAAGTTAGCATTAAAAACAGAACAACAAAAATACCACAAGGGAACTGCCAAGCAGGTTCTCCCCAAGGCACGCCGGGCAGGAAGGTAGTAAAACACATTTTCTACCCAAAGGAGCATGTTGTAAAATAGGTCACTGAAGAACAAACTACGCTTTGCCCCCCAGAGTGACTGGGAATGGGGGGGGGGAGCTCACACTACACATGTCGGAAGAACAGAGTAAGGAGATGTCGCCTGGTCCATTGCCTCCTCCCTCCCCATCCCTGTCCCTGCTCTCCTTCTCCAGGTGGGACAGGCAGGTCAGAGTGAAAGAGAATATCACAACCCAGGGCACACAGTGCAATGAGAAGGAAGCTCTAACTAGTCAACAGGCAACTTGAGAAGTTCACCATCATTCCCCCTCCCTGCCAGTGAAAACAAAGAGCTCTGAACAATAGCCTCTCCCCCACGCCAAGAAACAGCAACACCTCACCGACAACCGCTGGCTCTGGACGGAAGCCACACAGCAAAGCATGGAGGCCTTAAGGCTGGGCAAGCTGGCCCGTGCATCAGAACAGCAGGAGCAGAAAATGAAGAAAGGAAGCCAAGTGTGTAAGGCGATAAAACACCCGCAATCTATGCAGGGCTGAAGGCATGAAACAAATACCTTCTCTTTCATAGGTTTCTAGGCAGCCAGCACAGAGCCAGACCACATAAGTCACCCTTCAACCTGCCCTTCAAATACCTTGAAATGAAATTTAATAAAGTGCCCAAAGGAAATCAAATTTGCTAATATGTTCATCCTGCATTATCTCACTTGCTTCAAATCCCTCCACAGGGCTCATCAGAGGGAAGCACAGGTTTGTTGAATTTAATACTTTTTGGGGGGCAGAACTGCCTGTCGCCTTTTAATTCTGTATCCAGCCAGTGCCATCTGCTGTCAAGTCTCCTCTCCTAGCTCTGGTCAGGGTTACAGTAAAATTCAATGCTCTTTTATACACATTAATTTTTTAAAGTAAGCAGTCTTTTCTCCCCCACAAAAATTCCTTTACCCTGGAATCAACTAGCCAATTTCATCCCACATAGGAAATGAAATATTTCCAGAATCCTGGTCTAGCTTTCTTCAGTAACTCTGAATTCCAGACACACACACCTCCGACCTGACTGGAATGCTGAATGGACTTCCAGCTGCTCTGCAGCCAGTGCTACCCAATAGAAATCAACTGCATCAGTCAAGTAACCAATCCCTCCAGAGACATGACGCTGAAAATAACGGAGTGCAAGTTACAGCCCCTGCACCAAACCTGCAGAGCTCAGAACAGGAGCAAGTCAGGGAAAACAACAACAGAGCCCTGCAACACTGCACAGCCCACCCAAATGAACTGTTGCATAATAATAGTGGAGAGAGGGAGCTCACATCTCTTAATGGGGACTGGAGAGGTTGGGGAGTCTAGTGATGCCGGAGACTTTGGAGGGGGGAAGGGATGGGAAACGGGGTGGCAGTTTCTCTCTTAAGCACCCCATGTTGCAGCATTTGCACACAGTACCTGAGCAGACAGAACCAGGGCTGCAAACAGCTGCTCATAACTGGTGGGAAGCATGGAGGGTGCCAGGAGGATGTTAAAATGAAACATGGCCTAAGATGCTTGGGTGTGTGCATGGGGAACAGGGGAGTAGAACCCGGACTCCAAGATGGGACAGCCAGTAATGTCGGAAGTGGTCGGCATTATCCTAGTCAGATGATGAGAATCCTGAGGGGTTAACTGGTTAACCCAGAGTCTAAGTGAGTGTTGCAAGTTGTGTGTCTTTTATTCTAGACGTCTAGAGCACATGGATAGCTGCAGTCTAAAAATAGACTCACTTGGCTCATTAAAAAAAAATAAAGGAAGAGATTCAACCTCAACGCCTTCCTCCCTCCTTTCCTCCCTCCCTCCCCAGCCAACAGCCGATTTTGTATGAACCAATGTATGGCTCCAGTAAAGAAAGCCATGGCCACTGTATTTGCAGAAAGGCAAACAGGACAATATGAGATACTGTTCGCTTCATTAGGCCACGTCTCAGCAGCAATGTTCTTTGGTTACTATTAGGAAAGGGGTGAATCCTGTCAAGGCTGAAGCTTTGCAAACCTCAAACTGTGTTCTGCAAGTTTGCTAAAGTTCCTCTGAGTTCACAAACGCTTTCTCCTCTGCAATGTAAACCAACCCGCCCCAACAAACCACATGCTTTTCTTTCCTAGCTGAAAGGAACATAAGAGCTCCCACAACAGCTCAAGTGCCCTGCGTATGGTACCAGTGCTGCATTGACTTTCCACCAGAAAATCTGTTTCCCCCCACCTCCCTCCTAAGCAAAATGCGAATCAAGTGAACTGTTTCTACAGGGTCCAAAAGCGTGTTACATGTTTCACAAGTGAGGGGTCCAGTCTGGGACGGATTGAAGTCAGCCAAAGCTGGGAATTTCAAAATAGGCTATGAGAGTTAGTCACCCAGTTCTCATTGAAATATCTGTGGGAATTGGGTGCCTCATTTCCTTTAGCCATTTTGAAACTCGCAGCCACAGAGTTTGTCCATTTCTGGTTATTATAAAGCTACACTGTAGCTTAATGAGAGGAAAATCCTCCTAACCTCATCTAAAGGCAAGCAGGCACGCACGCAAGCATACACTCCTCTTCGAAGTAAAGTGAAAATGGCATACGTGAGGGTCTTCATTTTCTCAAAGATACTGTACGTGGGGGGGTTAGCCAGCCACTGACACTGAACCACGAGAGCCCCAAGCCCTGGAAGCGTCGTGAGCAATGCACCAATAGCTCTGTCTGCACCGTCACAGAGGAGAAGCTGGAAGGCCACACACAAGCAACCTACCTAGAGTTTTGATATTTAGATGATCCAGCCTCCCTAGACTACTGCCCTGCACTACACGGCGCTGGGACTGACACTGTGCAGGCGGACACGGAGATGTGGCCCACCCGCACAGCTGGGTCAGTCCCATCGGTCCTGAGCAGTTTCACTCACTCTTTGATTTAAAAAAAAAAAAAAAAAAAGCCAGTTACATACAGCAGCCTGCACCCTGCAAAAAGGCGACGGCAGTTTCCTTCTTCCGTTCCAAAGTGCATGATTTCACAACGGCAACCTCAAACATCCTTTGTGCTGCAGGCACAGCAACCAAACCAATTCCTCCTTCCTTCAGCATTAACAGCGTAAGGTCCGTCACTATTCCTCTCTGTTGGCCACTCCAGAAGCCCCTTAATTTTATAGTCATAACATTTAAAAAGCCCATGTCCAAACCCATCAGCTGTTTCTGACCCAGTGGTGTGCTTGGTTCACTACACTGTAAGTGTCTGGTGTTCTGAGGGTGAAATGAACTTTCCAGATGAGCTGTTTCTCAGCGAGACCTGGGGGAGCCACAGCCTCCTAAAACAAGACACAGGAAGCTAACAAAAGAAAGCAGAAATGGAAGAACTGTGCTAAGTGGCAACCTGAGACACTCCCTGGCCATGCTGAGTGATCATGCCAAAAGAGAACTGATAACCTCAAGCTGACATCCATGCTGAGTGGCTCACACCTTTCATAACATTCACATTTTCCCAAACCCTCAGACACATGTTAGGGACTCAGGTTTTTCAGCTTAATCACAAACACAAAGCTAACAATTGACACAAGCTCTGGATGCTACAAGAGGGCAGGATGTTGCAGGAGTTTGGAGGAATAAATGACAAATGGAAAAGCTTCATGCACATTTTGTTTCCAGAGAGGAAGGCACCCTCCTACAACTTGGGAGACCTGGATTCAAGTCCCTGCTCTGCCACAGACTTCCTGTGTGACCGTGGGCAAGTCACTTCATCTCTCTGTGCCTGAGTTCCTAATTGGTAGAGTGTGGATAATGGCATTGCCCTGCCTCCAGGGGATGTTGTGAAGATAAATGCACTGCAGACTGCAAGGTGTTCAAACACTGTGGTGATGGGAGCTGGATAGATACCTCAGACAGACAAAATCCCAGCACTGCCATTGGAGAGACACAGCAAAGAATGCTTAACTCAGGCTCTGGAGCAACCTCCAAGCCTGCCTGGAGGACCTAGTACCTGTACCAAGCCACATAAACCAAGCCATACAGTAACTGTGAGCATCAGAAAGTCACACACTTACCACCCACGACTGACCTCTCTGGGACGGTGAAATGGGTAGGGTGGACGCTGCTGAGTGCTCCTGACAGACATGCCAGGACTCTTCCCTAGGGATAAAAACCACGACGTGCTGATGCAGGAGAGCAGAAATGCCTTTCAGTACACCACTGTGATTCCCTGCAGTCTCTGAAGAGGTCAGTAATCTGGTGCAGGCAGATGCGCAGAGGGCTGTGGGTCTCCCTGTGTCTTAATGCCAGGCACTGATGTGACTGTTCCTAGCGAGCTGGCACAGACTGCTGACTGCAGTGAGAGATGCAGGATGAGTTTAACTCTACAGGGAACACGAGGTGCCACTGGACAATGCAGTGACAGAAGGGACCTATTTCACCAGAGAGCATCCTGAGGGGGATGCTGCTCATTGGTCCCTGACCCAAACAGCAGCCGTTCATCCCACTTTCCTGTTCCCAAAAGAGAAAGGCAGAGCTGTGCTGGCTCCAACCATTAAGGCAGCTCTGGGAGAAATACCAGATGGACCCAATGTAGAGAGGTTTCGACCCAGCAGGCCTTGGGTAGCGGGGGCAAGACTATTGATGGCCCCTTGGCTATGAAATTCTGGAGGAAGGTGAAATCCTGCCTAGAACTTCTGGGTTTAGAACTCTGCACTTCCATTTGAGGACAGCAGAACAACTGTTTTTGTCCACCACGCAAAAATCCCAGTTAACCTCCCCCATGCACAAGGGGTATAAACAACCCAGGACTAAGCTGCTGACTACTGAGACGGGGTGGTATCAGATTGGTGCAGACCCTTCTGCTGGATAACTTCGACAGACCAGGCATTCTTGGTCAAGGAGCCTCAGACAAACGCAGAAGTAGTAATCCAGCAAAGGACTGTGATGCTGGAATGAACGGCGAGGAATGTCTGGGGGTCGACCCTTTAGGAAGAGGTCTTCCATTTCTTTGACGTTTTAGTTGAGGCAGCAACGTTACTTTGATTTGCACATCAGCAAACGAGAGGTTTACAATTATATAGTTTGTGGCTGGTTCTTTTCAGCTATGCTCTAGCTACTGTGTAATTTAACAGGTGATGCAGTCTTTGGTTTTCAATGTGATTTTAGTTTCTTTGGGATTACCTTTGTTTTTGTGACAACCCATTCCCAAACTACTAGTAAATTAAAATTCTTCAATTAGGCTGGCCAAGAGAGCCCGACTGAACTATCCAGCTGCCATAACCAAGACAGAAAGCTAGCAAAACCACAGGATGCACCGTTACTTTTAAAATTTTCTATGAACACCAGCCTTAATATTAAAAAAGGAACTAGCAATTCACTGAAATCTCTCTTTGGTTTGACATAGTAGGACTATAAGTCGGGAAATGCACCATCATGTCATATTACCAAGCAGCCCACAGCCAAGTAACACTGCACAGAAATGCCTCCAATTTTCAACACAGCACTTCAAAAGAAGCTGCCTAGCTGCTATTTTGTTGTGATGCCGGGGGTAGGAATAGGTAGGAGGGAATGATTCTGCTTTTCCCATTTAATAGAAACCACTTGGGTTTAAAAGCTTGCCTGACATTACACAAGCCAATGCAATTTGTTTCTATCCCGACCAGATCAAACAAAGTTATTTGCTGCACAAAAAGATTAACAAAGGCTCAGCCAAGGTGCAATTTCAAGGAGATTTCTGGGGAGAGCGACAGCGATGTAAAACGTAAAGCAAAACCATTGGCTGTATCTCAGCAAGAGACACTGGTTATAATTAAAAGATGAGAGAGATGGACTGCCTACTTCCTGTTCCAATTTTTAGCACAAAACCTTGATAACACTCTCTCAATGTCACTTAGAGAGGGACTTTCAGGCTGGGGAGGAGGGAAACCTCCAGTTTATCAGGCCTCAATATAATCCTGATTATCCTTGGACTTCTCTTGTTCCCCACTGCTTTTATCCCACACAGATTCAAATCTCCTGATATTTTAAATGAGGTCTCCCACTGACCAGGATGGCAGGAAGCGCATTAGAGCATTGTCACCAGAGGAGAACACAGACTTTGTCAGAGGGTGATGGCTCAGACCAGCCAGCTGAACCAGCGGTGGGAATGGCGGGTGGGGGAGAAACACTTGTTGCAGAAACAGTATAGTTTGCTCCAGTGCAACACTCCCTCCAATCAGACACTGTTGTGAGTGCAACTGAACACACCAGTTTTCCTCGACCTCCGATAGTTACATAAGTGATTAAAATTCAGGGCGATTTGTGTTATTTTCACAAGGAATGCAGCGTGCAACAAGGGGTCTGTAAAGTGCCTTGCGGAGATCAGGTTGGCAAATGAAAAAGGAGCGCTGTCAACTTGAAACCAAGTCAGCTGAGTTCAAAGTCGTTTCAGATACCGCCCAGGTCTTTTAGCGCCCTGCCAAGTGTTGTGGTTTTATGGCGTATTCCTATCTTTAAATGTTTTCTTCTCCCCTGTTTTGTTGAGTGAAAGACCCACATAATGGGCCCAATTCTCTCAGAAACACTTGTGTAAATCCAGAGCCATCCCGATGAAGCCAGTAAAGTAATAGGAGACGCACACTTGTATAAACGAGAGAAGAATTTGGCCCACATGACAGGAAATACTACATGATACAGGGGAAATGGGGAAATTGACTATACAAAGTGCTGTCGAATGCACAAACCAAGCAGACTGAAGAAATAAAGAATTTTTCTCTGCTCTCTTTCAGTTACTGGAATCTTAGTGTTCACGAGAACAACTGGAATAGAATGTGAACTATTGGTCACACCATCTCGAAATGGCCACGGGGAGGGGGGTTCAGAGAAGGGCAAATGATCATAGAATCATAGACTTTAAGGTCAGAAGGGACCATTATGATCTTGTAGTCTGCCCTCCTGTACAACGCAGGCCATGGAATCTCACCCACCCACTCCTGTAACAAACCCCTAACCTATGTCTGAGCTACTGAAGTCCTCAAATCACGGTTTAAAGACTTTGAGGTACAGAGAATCCTCCAGCAAGTGACCCATGCCCCACGCTGCAGAGGAAAGTGAAAAACCCCCAGGGCCTCTGCCAATCTGCCCTGAAGGAAAATTCCTTCCCGACCCCAAATATGGCGATCAGCTAAACCATGAGCATGTGGGCAAGACTCACCAGCCAGACACCCAGGAAAGAATTCTCTGTAGTAATTCAGATCCCACCCCATCTAACATCTCATCACAGGCCATTGGGCATACCTACTGCTAATAGCTGAAGATCAATTAATTGCCAAAATTGGGCTATTACATCATATCATCCCTTGATAAGATCCATAAACTTATCAAGCTTAGTCTTGAAGCCAGGTAGGTCTTTTGCCCCCACTGCTTCCCTTGGAAGGCTGTTCCAGAACTTCACTCCTCTGATGGTTAGAAACCTTCATCTAATTTCAAGTCTAAACTTCCTGATGGCCAGTTTATATCCATTTGTTCTTGTGTCCACATTAGTACTGAGCTTAAATAATTCCTCTCCCTCTCCGGTATTTATCCCTCTGATATATTTACAGCGAGCAATCGTAACTCCCCTTAGCCTTCTTTTGGTTAGGCAAAACAAGCCAAGCTCTTTGAGTCTCCTCTCATAAGACAGGTTTTCCATTTCTCGATCATCCTAGTAGCCCTTCTCTGTACCTGTTCCAGTTTGAATTCATCTTTCTTAAACATGGGAGACCAGAACTGGACACAGTGTTCCAGGTGAGGTCTCACCAGTGCCTTGTATAACGGTACTAACACCTCCTTACCTTGACTGGAAATAGCTCACCTAATGCATCCCAAGACCACATTAGCTTTTTTCACAGCGATATCACATTGGTGGCTCATAGTCATCCTGTGATCAACCAACACTCCGAGGGCCTTCTCCTCCTCTGTTACTTCCAAGTGATGTGTCCCCGGCTTATAACTAAAATTCTTGTTATTAATCCCTAAATGCACGACCTTGCACTTTTCACTATTAAATTTCATCCTATTTTGGCAATGATAATGATGAGGATCATGAAAAAAACTTACATAATGAAGATAAATTGAAAAGACTGGGATTGTTTACCTTGGAAAGGAAATGAATAAGAAGGGCTATTATAAAAATATACAAATAATGAAAGTTATAGAGAAAGTAGATCAGGAGCTTCGGCACAGAAACATGGGGATACTCCAGGAAATTAAAACATGGCAAATTTGAAACTAATAAAAGGAAATAGTTTTTCACACAATGCAAAATTAGCCCGTGGAACTCACCAACACAGGATGTCACTGAAGCCAAAAACTTCAGAAGATTCAAGAAGGGGCTATTATAGGATAACAAGAATACTCAGAGTTCTAACAAAAATTTTTAACCTCATGCTTCAGGGATACTTTTAACTATCAGAAACCTGAGTGAGACAACATGGGGGGCACAGATTATCCCATATATGCCAGGTGGGGGGGCTCTTATACTTTCCTCTGGAACATCTGGCACTGGTCTCTGTCAGAGACAGGATACTGAGCTAGATGGACCATGCGTCCGATCTCATCCAGCAATTCCTAACAGGAACCTGGGAAAGCATTTACCAGCAGAAGTGCAGTTTGTAAGCTGTTGATGTTCTTTTATGCATGCAAGAGTCAACATGGTTGGCTACCTCGCAATCTCAGTTTGCTGCCTGCTGCTTTAAAGGAGATAAGAGTCAATAGGTCTACTATGCACCTATTTTCTATTCCTTTTAAACTCTACATTTACTTACAGTGGGCGCCGATTGGTTTCCATTGCTTAACTGTAATTATTTCCACTTCTTTGATATAGGAACTGCAGCACTATGATAAACACAGACTGTACAGCTGACTAGCTTCATAGTAACTAACTTCTAACTACCCTGCTGCTCAATGAATCTCCAGACAGGTCCCTCCCAACTATTCCTCATACAGCAGGCACATTATGGGCAATCTCCCTCCCTCTGCTCCTCCACCCCCAATCCACCAGTAGTGGAAGGAAAACCCCATCTTCCATAAAATCTTTTTAAAATTGTAGCCCTTTGTCTTTGGTCTTGAACTTGGGGCCTGATGCAAAGCCCAATGGAGTCAATGAAAAGACTCCCCTGACATCAGAGGATGAGCAGACACAAAATGTCACCTTTTTGGCTCCAGAAAACTCATTTTCTAGCAAGGGTTCAGAGCGGTGCCCTTGTACCTTGCCCTTCAGACACCTCCATCCACCCGTCAGTCTTGAAAACCTCAAGGGAGCGTTAGCCGCAATTTAAATCACCACCGCTGCACATGCGCAGCGGCAGCTGGTGTATTTGTTTAGTCCCATGTTCTTTCACCCCCCCCCCCCCTTCCATCCAAAAATAATAATGTGTGTTATTTCAATTATTTTCCCTAAAAGGTATTTTCTGTGAATAGTGCCCCCAATTGCTCCCATCAGTCTGGCATGCTGGGGTCTCTGCTCTCTTAAAGACAAATTGTATTCTTCCTTTATTTTTATGTGACTCAAGGTTCTCTGTAGATCAAAATGACTGCCAAAAATCACTTGCCTCTTCTGACCCAGTCATTTTATATTTCTCTTCAGCCGGCTTAAAACCATTATAACCAGTTTCAGTTTCATCAGTCTGAAAGGCTTAGCTGAAAATCCGTTCGAGTTAGAGTTACTGTATTAATTTCTCTGGGCTAATGCATGGAAATACAGGGAAAGCTGTTCTTATGCAGAGCGATGCATCTAAAAGCCCTCGCGGAAAGGAGGCGAGGGACTCTTTCACACACCTTTGCTTTTCAAAAAGCTTACACAGGTCTGTCACACTTTTCTGGAGACAAAAATACAGAGGAACCTCAGAGTTACAAACACCAGAGTTACGAACTGACCGGTCAACCACACCCCTCATTTGGAACTGGAAGTACTGTATGCAGTCAGGCAGCAGCAGAGACCAAAAAAAGAAAGGCAAACACAATACAGTGCGGTGTTAAACATAAACTACTAAAAATAAATGGGAAGCCGCATTTTTCTTCTGCACAGGAAGTTTCAGAGCTGTATTAAGTCACTGTGCAGTTGTGAACTTGTGAAAGAACCACCCTAACGTTTTGTTGCGAGTTACGAACAACTTCCATCCCCGAGGTGTTCGTAACTCTGAGGTTCTACTGTACTGGGACAGGTGGACCCTTTCCCATCCCAAGACAAGGCACATTTTGGCCTCTAGCCTAAAAAGAAGTACTGAAATTCCAAGGAAGCGGGGACAGGATTCCACTGAGAAAAAAGGATGGCCTTGTGGGTAAGGTGCTGGACTGGGACTTGGGAGATCCCAATTTCTGGTTCTTTAATAGACCCCCTTGTGAGTCCTTGGAAAAGTTAATTCTGTTCAGATTTTCAAGCGACCTCAGCTCCTATTTCAGCCTTGTTTCGACTAGGACAAAGGCGTAACAGAATGCGGAAGTGAAGATGTGTGAAGTGTCGATTTTAGACACGGCGCTGGGGAGCCAAAACTCGAACAGGAGCAGCTTAGCAGGAGTTCCAGTACACACGCCTTGCCTAGAGTAGGCTTTTCAAATGCATTAGTCTGAGAACACGTTAGCAAACACCACATCTGTTATCCCAGTCTAGGACAAGGCATTCAATGTGAGCTACCGGGCACTAAGCCTTTTTGAAACTCTCTCCCTGCCTGAACTGCAGAGTCCGCTCTAGCTATAGACTAACTAGGCAGCTGCCTAGAAAGGCAGTTTTCTGGGAGCAGCCAGGCCACATTCGAGTGGGTGGCATTACGATCTGGCGCACCCAAGGGAGGGATGGTTTCAGTAGTGGGGTAGGAGAGCGGGGGCCCACAGAAGTTTTGCATAGGATGCCAGACTGCCTTGAGCAGCCTCTGCTGAATTAGCTTCTCCATCTGTGGTGGTGGTGAATTCATGAATGAGGCACTCGGCTGCAGCGGCAGAGGGGGTCACAGGGAAGCCTTTTCATTAAAATTCAGCCCCCCCGAACAGGCTATGATGTCATAGTATCAAACCAGGAGTCCAAGTCTATCATTCTTTAAATGGTGTTTCGGAAATCAACCCTTTTTAGTTAGAGAAACTACGTTATTTGTAGTGGTTTCTGTCAATTAAAAGAATCTGACCATGGGGGCAGAGGGGAGCGGTGCAGTTTGAACAGTGATTTAAATAACTGACACAGGGAAGATCTGCAGTAATAGATGCGCTCTCTCTATTGGAGGCTTTACGTCTGATCCTTTCATACCACCTTCTCACAAACAGACACCACAAAATAGCATGGTAGTTTCCTGGTAACTGAGATTTATAGCCAGGCCTCGCGGTAAGCCTAGCAGCATCAGCACGTGACTTAGTGACAAATCCATAATCCCTCTCTTTCCCCCATGTTTAACTCCACATTATTTAAAACGATATTAAAAATACATGATGCTTCCTGGGTATTTCGTGTTTTGCTTTTATTTTTTATACTCGACAATTTTTGCATTTGTAAATGAGGAGACCACTGCTATTTATGCATTGCTAGTGAACAAACACTTTTCTATCTCTCTGGTTAACCATATAATCTAAGTGTCACTAACCAGAAATAAAAGAGAACTCTCCCGGGGGCTCCCGCCGGCCTCCCCGGGATCATGTCTGAAATGTGTCCGAGTTCACAGGTCTTTGGGGTTACACAATTTATGCAGACTGACAAATGATGGGATGTCAAGAAATCCAAAAAAGTTTTGCAGCGTCTGGGTGGGATTTACAGAAGAATGACTTAACAGGCGGGAAGAAACCTGCCCTGCCTCTCTTTTTGAGCAGCTCAGGGAACCACCCCAGCCCTAAAGGGCCTTTACACTTGGTGCATTGACAGCAGGGGCCGCGCGTGAGGGTTAAAAAAAACTTAAGAGAATAGTAACAGGACAGTTTCACAGCACAGCAGGGCAGAGCTGCTTTGTTCATGTACTCTACCGTGCAGATCTCTGAGCATCTCTAGGTAACTGAGGAAAAGATACAGGCACCTCCTAGATCTTCACACAAAATGGAGTTCAACGCCCCAAAGATGGAACTCAAGATGCGGAGGCAGCTACACAGGAGAAGTGAGCAAACCGGTTGGCTGAGGTAGGCAAGTGTCTCTGGGTCCCCTGATAGGTGGAATGTCTCCAGCTCAGTTCCCCCTGCTTCTGCATGTCCCATCAGAACCGCATGAAAAGGCAGAAAGAATACTAAGGAGGGAAAAGCCAAAACACCTGACATTTAAAAGAATTTGATCTTTTTACCCCATGTGGTCAAAACCTGAGACATCAGGAACCTCACAGCTGTGAAGCCTGCAGCTGACCTCTGTATCGCAGTAGCTCTGCCCGTGACAGCAGCATGCACTGAAAGTGATGCTACACACCTCTGGGGCTTCAGAAAGGACTGAGGGGGAGAGGGAAACTAGGGGAGAGCAGAGAACGTTGCTCTCATATAAAAAACCAACTTGAGAGAAGTTTTAAAACTCAGTTCCAGTGTGCAAACTTGACAAAACAGGGTCCTACAGCAGACACTTACAAACACAAGAATTAGGGGAAATAAAGAGAAAAAGGAAGCTCTATCAGCTATTCCGGGCAGGACAGTGCCTCCTCACACGGTCCTGAGCTTCACTGCCACTCCCACCCCTCCAGCCTTTGCCAATTGGATTATTATCGAAATGGAGAGAGTCAATAATACATATCAGGGGAGAAACATCACAGGTTTAAGCATCTTGCCTTGATAGCTTTTCTGAAGTATAACAGGGTTCACTGGCGAAGTTTGAAAGCCGGGAACACCTGGCAGCTCAACTTGGAGAGCTGCTGCCCTGATGCCCTCCGATGTCCCCTCTGCCCTGGTGTTCGCTCTGTTCTTTGAGCCTCTGGATTCTAAAAGCAGAATTTGGGGGGCTGCAGTTGTGCTGTCAGGATGCATCTCCCACTCCAAGAAAAGCAGAAGCAGAGAGAAAAATTGTCAGTCACCTTTAATGGTGCTCTTCAGCAACAGGTGGTAACAAACCGAAGGACACTTACACGGCCCCTTACAGCCACAGGCCTCCAAGGATCTAACTAGGACAGGTTGCAGTATTACACCAATATCCCTTATTTACGGGGGGGGGGGGGGGGGGAGGGGACTGAGGCATTGGGGAGAAGGTACTTTCCCATGAAATACATGCAAACCCTGCTCGAAGGGAAGGGAAAGACTTTGCACAGCACCTGGGTGATTGGATTAACCTGTGCAAACACCTCTGCCCACATACATGCCATGTACAGATTAACATGCAGAAATGACTGGCCGAGAAAATGTAAAATATTTTGTTTGTGAACTGGCATATTTTTGCGAGTAGGTTCCCTCCCTTGCTGTATCCTCCTCTCCTCGTATAACCGGCACATTCGCAGTGCTTGAAATCAGTCAGCACCAGGACAAGAGCACTGGCTGCTAACGCTCCGTGTGAGGCAACAACATAAGCTGCAACAGCGCAAAGATAACACACACACAAAACCCATTGCAGTGTCAAAAGCAGTACCGTTTTATTGTAAATTGAGACCCCAAAATCTGGCAGTCTGGGAAATCCTTGCACTAAAGCCTTCTTGTTCTTGCCCACAATTTAGGATTTTTCTAATTTAAAAACAGCTCTGCCACAATTCAAGTCCTAAGTATTTCAGGAGTCAATGGGTCAACATTAGCTCTTGGTTCATAAAGACTGTTCCAAAAATGGTAAATCTGAAACGTACCCCAGAAGATGGGTGGACACTGCAACATATCAGACATAAATTAAACTAAGTTTAAGAGCTTCTGCCACAGTGCTCTGCAGCTAGGCATCCTTCCAGATCACTCAAAACAGACCCTCTGGGTGATGTCTGCTGGGTCCAGCATCAGCAGCTATTTTGAAAGACTTTGAGCCTCAATATCCACCTAGGACCTCAGACCCGATCGAGCTGTGCATGGGGTTCGAGATTCGACATGTTCTTGATCGTGCACCTATTTGGCTGCAGTGATCTACGTTACCCATACCTGCATCACACACCTCACGACTGCACCACGTTCTATGTGGAGTGCCACCTGAAATCTATTCTGAAACTGAAACGGGTGCAGAGCCCAGGGCCCTGCTTGTTACACAGGGACTCTCTGGGTGAGCGTGTGACATCAGTGCTCTGGGCAAGCTTAAAAGGCCGATCTATGAAACTCTCAATGGCCTGGGAGCTGGATCATCTCACTCCTAGACCCATCATGAGAGGCACTCACACCACAGTCAGAGGGAGCTGCCAACAGGGTGTCTCCCATCAAGACCCCCTGCCTTTGGAATTCGCTCAGACTTGGGCTTGCTCCAAATGCTGGCATTGCAGTGCAGTTCCAGGAGGCGCTGCGCTCAGCAGGCCCGTCTCTTGAGCCTGCCTCACTTCAGGTGGAATTAGTGGCCTCGCCGCACTTTCCAGGAGCGCCGGGTAACCTCAGTATCCCAGCCAACACGCCTCCTACTGACAGGAGCCACTCAACCGCCCAGGGCTGCAGGTGACCTATTGCCAAAGGCATTACTTCTGCAAGTCACCATTCTCCCATTCTGTAAAACCCTGAGAGGCTGCCAATATGCCCCGATGCCAAAAACAAATGCAGTGTGCCTAGAGCCCCCAAATCTCTCCTCCCCCTTCTAGGGGAAGCAGGGTGGGCAGGGAAAGGCTCAGCACTGGGGGCAGATCTTCTGCTCTTTGACAGCGCAGACACACACGGGAAATTTGTCCTAAAGTTCTAACTACTAAATTTGGTAGCTGGAGCCAGAACAGGAACATGGGGAACACCTTGCAGCGGCATCCCTTCTGTAGGATCACTTTGTCCTTTGGTCTGCTGTCCTTTTGGGGGCAGCCAGCTCATTAAATTTCTACACTTGGATAGATATCAAAGACGACACACATCTGGGGGAGGTGGAGGAAAGACAGCACAAGCGAGCTCCTGTATTCATGGGATTTGGCCTCTGAAAAAGCCACGCGTGCACACTACATTACACAACACCAAAAAGAGCAGGACACCAGGCCCCTGCTCTGAAAGACAGAATTCACAAGCAGTCAGGGTAAAGTGATTGCACCAGGGAGAAAAGCTGAAGCTGCTATAGTGGGCTTTGATATTGAGGAGGTCTCAGGTTCTTGCTTCTGGAATCCCACAACACACAAGTCACTTATCCGACAGCTACATACAACTTCACATGGATAAGGAGTGAGAACCAGACCACAGAACCCCTTTTAAAAGCTCCCTGTTAGGGGTGGGCTGCACAGGAGCCAGGGATGTAGTATGTGGGGAGACGGTGGTGGGAAATAAACCTATCCACTCCCTGTCGAAGGCAAGCAATCCTAGTGCTGCATGGCGCAATGCCCTGCCAGCTTCTACCACTAGGATCTGGAGTTAGTAGGCTGCCACCATGAGCAAGGTGCAGTCGTCAAGCTGATGCCTCCATAAACACAGTCCCTGCTGCTTGCTAGCCACAAACATGGAGAGAATGAACCAAGCAGCCAACCCACGCTGGCTTAGCAGTGAACAAACACCCCAGACCAAGCACTCACGACACAAGTATGGGCCCCCACAGCCATACCGTGGGCTGGCAGGAGATGCCCTGGACCAAAAATGGCAGGATCTCCTTTTTCCTGATGAGGTACCACTGATGCTGCAGTTGTGACCACCAGAAAAAGAAGAGAGATTTGGGGAAAGAAGAGTTAGGAAGATAAACCAAGAGCAAAGCACGGAGGCTCCACCGCAGCAAGAGAAGAGCCTGTACACAGGTGTGCAACGAGGAAGACCCCTTCACACACAGGACACGAATGATTACAGACCATGAACAGCCCATGGTAGGGGGATGAGAGGACAAGGGAAAGCTCCCCCTTGCCTGGGAAGCTCCCTCCCCACCCATAACCCATGCTGTGCATCAGTACATCCAGGAGCAGATTTTCATCAGCTTGCCTACGAACGCAGCGTGTAAAGCCCAGTTGGAGCGTGACACTTCCTTGCTCCAAGTTTCAGCACGGAACTTAGGTTCTTTTTAATAAACCCTTTTTAAAAGCCAGCAGCCATAAATGAGGCATGCCCCTGAAGTACAAAGCCCTCCGTGGCAGAGCAGTGCTGCGCCGTGTGGGGTTAATTCCCAGATGTGGGCTGCAGGAGTCCTACTGTGGAAACACTGCAACTCCTCTTTGAACCCTGCCATGCCCTTGCCTAGCCACGTTATCCCCCAGGCCCCATAGTACATTGCACTGTGCCAAGAGCCAGCATCATTTGCAATGGTGCTTCACAAGGCATTCAACAATACAGCTCCCATATTCAATATAATACAGCCCGTGTTCACGTCCTCTACCGGATCTAACAACAAACAGCTCTAGTTATAGCCAAAATGAAGAGGAACACCACCACAAATGCGACTTAAGACAATTAAAGATACTGTTCAATACTTGCATCTGATATGGCGATGCTAGACATAACAGCCAGTGTTACTATACCTTCCCTCCTCATGCAATGCAGGTTACCTACACGGAGCTTCATTCCACACACTCCTCCACCCGAGCAACCTCCCAACCTCAGCCGTTCCAAGTTCTCTCACCCTCTATCAGACCCCTCACACCCAGGTAGTCATTTGTTTACCATTTTCCCCCTCTATCCAGAGCATTGCTACAGGACTAGGTAAAATTTCTTGCCATGCATTAGCCAGCTTAAAATCTTTATTACACTGGACTCTTGGTTTCTGTGAATTCATGAGCTGCTGTGGAACTGTCTACGCTCATGATCCAGTCCAAAAAATAAACTAGTGCAGAGCTGCACCTCCTCTATTTCGCTATTTCATTTACAACACAACTGTGGCAACTTGCCGCTTTATTTCTGTGTGTGCTCTAAAGCTTAGGCAACCTTCATTGCTAACCTCCACGAATCGTTTCCAAATCCCACGATGGGATATGACATTTCAAAGAAGGGCTTTTTATAGTAACATTTAGAAGTGACAGGTATCTGAGCACAGAAGCAACACTGCCCATTATGCAACAGAGCACAGACAATTCCTTGATGTGCAGCTGTGGAAATACGTGTCACTTTTTTATTTTTTAATCTCTCAGTTAGGCTCCCTGCTGGAATGCATTTGCAAGAGAAGTACAAATGAAAATGCACAATGATGTTGTACACAAAAGCCTTTTAGACCTTTCAAAGCGTGAATCACCTCAAAGCAATGCACTTACCTTGCCTTACGATCAGAGGCCACAAAAATCCAACTCAAATTTTGAATGGATTTTTTCCAGGAATGAAGATGTGCAACTGAAAAAAAAAAATCAACTAAAAAACAAACTGATGGAGAAGGAGGTTCTAAAGAACCGAGGCGACAGACAGTGTAAAGTACCAATCCACTGGGACCATGAGCAACCAAGACAGCTGGATACAAATACAGGAGGTATTTTATTTTGTTATTTTTACCCCATTCCCTTTCACTCCCTGGGAAAAAAAAACAAAACACCAATTAATCTAGTCTCATGGCCAGGCTGAAATCCATTCAACAGAGCGCAGGCAGAAGTAAATAAAACCCCTTGCTATTACTGCAGCAAAAATATCTTATGCTGGTCTCAAATCCTGACTCGGCAAGTTGCACTCTGCCAGCCAATATACACAAACCGTACTGACAAGCGCTTCAGCCTATGGATCAGAACACAACACGGCTTCATTTGTCCACTGTTACTGCACCCAGGCTGGACTGTTTGGCCTGAGAAGGAACTGGTTTTACCTGTGTAAGTGCTGCAGCAGTGCCTCACGAACGATTCACGAGAATATTGTTCCAGTTCTCGAGGTCACACAGGCTGATTTTACATACTGTCTCCACTGCGTGGCCACTCACAGCGCCAAGCAGTTCTAACGCTGGAATCTGCAAAGCCGGCAAAGGGGCGATATGCACAGTACATTTGTGATTACCTAATTTAATGCTAAATCACACCAAGTCCAGCCGCCAGGCTAGGACGGTGCCTTGAGAAGGTTTCTCAGCAAACTGGACCTATAGACAAGTGCACAGCACCAGAGGAAGAGAAAGAAAAAAAGACAGGCAATTTACTCCCCAATTCAAAGGCAATTTAGGAGTTTCAGTGCTACACTCCAGGGGTGAAATTATATTATTTGTGGAAATGTTAATAAAGGATAGAACAATTACAGATGCTGCACTTCTGCAGAGCCTTTTAGCCCAGCATCTCAAAGCCATTCACAACCACTAGTTAAACCTCTCATCCCGCACTGGGAGGTTCTAACCCCAATTTTCAGGTGGAGACACAGAGAAGAGACACAACTTGCCCAAGGTAAATCCATACACTAGCAGGGTTGGGAATAACCCAGGAGTCCCAGCTCTCTGTCTCTTGCTTTAACCACTAGACCACACTGCATGAATTACAAGGTTCATCCTGAGGCTATCCCAAACAAACAAGAACTTTTGTCAAGATCACATACCGTTAGTATGCCTACTAGAGGAAATGAACACCTGGGTCCCCAGGGTTAAGAGAAGCGGAGTGCAGGAACGATCAGATAAGGTCACGTGGATAAAGAATCTAATACTCCTTTTGAATAGTGCAAGAACCAAAAGGTATCTGCATGGAAATATCTGCAGTGATCCCTCTGGCCAGTTCAGCAAGGAGAGCGACAAGAGTCCTAGGCAACCTCAGCTGAAAAGGAAGGTCATGAGCCAGAGTCTGCAGGCTGACAAGTAGGGAGGAAATCCTCCCGTTAAGACTCTCCCACTCCCACCCAAAAAAACAAAAAAAAGTTTCCATTCTGTGGAATTGCTCCTGACTTACCTCGTGTAAGTAAGAAAAATACCAGGCTCAAAGGTAGAGAGATTACACCATGGCCCCCAAACCTACTTAAACCTTCCAAAGCACCGGATGAACTGATCATATTCCGCCAAAGGCTGAACTAACATGTAGGTGTGCATAACGAACGCATGACACAGCATGAGACTACATTGTTCTTCATCACTGGACCTGGCTCACACTCAAGTGCCAAAATACAAGAAGCTTTAGGTTGTGTGGAGTTCAGTGCTATGGAACCAGGGGGGATTCTCCATCACTGGAAGTCTTTCTGAAAGATCCGTTCTAGTACAAAACAGAAGTTCTGGGATTGATGCAGGAGCTGCGGGGTGGAGCTCTCTGGCTTGTGTGATGCAGGAGGCCTGATTAGATGACCATAGCATGATGAATACCGTTGAAGAACGCTCTGCATAAGCCAGCAAGCAAAACTTGATCTGTATCAGAAATGTCCAGTTTGTTCTGGTCTGGGCTATCTTTTCAGACGTTAACAGAAGAACAACTCCCTCCCCCCCACAAAAGTCTGTTCCTTGTGGTCTGAAGAAAAGTGAAAACAGGGCAATGTACACATTGGACCTACGCAACTCAGTCTGAGGACAATGAGAATAATGCTGTGGCTGACATTCTGAAGCCACCCCCAGGTCTGTATTTTAGTGAGCAAACTTGTCCACTCAGTAAGTGCTAAGGGCCAGGCTTTTAGAAGTACCCTGCAGAGAAATCCCACTAGCACCTATCTACACCTTTAGGTGCCTACACACCAGTAAGAAACCGGCCCCAAAGTGCCCAATACTGCACAGTGAGGCTTGGGCAACTCTTGTTTTTGCCTTGGCCCCATGCTTCCAAACTACACATTTGCTGATCCCTCCAGGAACTCCCCACTGCAGAAAACACCCCTCCAGCCGTGAGAGGCTGGATGGGGCAGGAGCATTTGGCTTGGGAGTGATTGCGTGTGCACCTTGCAGCACTCCCAGCACCACAGGGAGAACAAGGGAAAAGATGCCCTTGCCCCATGTTTTAAAGAACTGCGATCACCTCTATAATTAAAGGTGCAAACACCGCAAGTCCTTCTAATGGTGTATCTCTGGGGAGGTGGAGGGTCATTGGCTAACCCAGTAGGGTCGTTAGGGCACTGTACTGGAACTCAGGGCACCTGGATTCAATTTCTGACTCTGCCATCTGTAAAATGGGGATAATATTCCCTTCCCGCCCACGGTTTGTCTGTCTTGCCTATTTGGATTGCAGGCTCTTGACGGCAGAGTCAGTCTCTTGCTATGTGTACGTACAGCATCGAGAACAACGGGGCCCTGATCTCAGCTAGGGTTCTCTACACACTAGTGTATTGCAGATAATAAATGGGTTAATTTCTCCATTTCATCAGAAGTCAGATTGTAGCATTGCATTGGGTAGGAACTGCCCTTTTCTTGTAAGAATAAATTCCCTCGGTGTTGTTCAGCTCTCCAAGTAGGTGACGAGATCGCCTTGTGGGCATTTCTCTTTAGAGGGAGATATTTAATAAAGATCCTGGCTCAAGGCGCATGCTAACTGTTAATTGGCTTTTGCTTTCTTGCCATCTTGGAATGCTCTTCTCTGAGATATGTGGTTTGGAAGAGAATGGAAAGACATCCCTATAATTAAACTGCACTTGCCCTCAAACAGACAACTGTGCTCTATTATTGTAACAGTGCAGCGATAATAAAACTGATACGGCTGGAAATCTGATTCAACATTAAAACCAGTGGCCAACACGAACACAAAAGGCCAGAATGTCTGAAGCGCTCAAAGCCATCAGCTCCTGCCCTTCCCAAGGGAGTTCTGGGCACTTCTCAAAATCTGGCTGCAGGGGCTGAATAAAACTTCTTAATGTATGCAGTACTGCAGGGATGCCATCAGCTGCAGAGAGGTGGTGGGATCTGGCAGACGGGACAGTCAGGAGATAAGGTTCTGTTCTCAGCCGTGCCACAGACCTACTTGGTGACCTTGGGCAAGTCACTTCCCGTCTGTGTGCCTTTGTTTCCCCTCCCATCTGTTGTCTTGTTTGTGTCAATCTCTGGGGAAGGGACTCTCTCTCATTATGCGTTTGCACTGTGCCCAGCACAGTAAGGTCTGCGGGCACCACAGTAATACATAAAACAACTTATCAAGCACTCTCTTTTCCGAATGTACTTTGCCTCCTAGTGTTAAATCACCACCGAGAGGTGACGCATAACTGTTGATAGTGGGGTGGGGGATGTATTTTGAACCCACTCCTGCAAAAAAAGAAATAAAAATAAAAATATAAACCCTGGCAGAAATCTGGGGGGCAGGACACATGACCCCGCATCGCCTCTGCCACACCTGTACAAGAACTGCTAGGGAGATTGTGTTTCTCTCTGCTTTTCAGTCTCTTTCCTTTGAGCATCTGACCGCACTTGGTGTACACAGAGTTTCACTGATGCCCTCGGAATCAGTTCCTCCAATTTGTGTGGTATTTCATCGGGCAACAACAGAAAGAAATCCATATGGGGGAGAGGGAAATGCGTAAAGCCACAAAAAGCTGCAAAGGACTGATTCACAGATAAGTGCGGTTCTCCAAACTACCGAACTCTTTTTTTAAGAATTAATTATGTTTCAAGGAGATACGGTGAGTGAAGAGCTTGCAGCCCTATATTCCTGGGCCTGGTAGCCACACAGTTCTGCCCATCCTCAGCACCGCACAGCTAACTGCCTCTGGAACACAGCCAGCTAAAATACACTGTGGACCTCCTTGCGATTCTCGGTGGGCACCTGTTGCTCAGCAACATGGTTAGAATCCCCTGGGGAAATCCTAGGGACGGATGGACGGACGGACGGACGGACGGACGGACGGACGGACGGACGGACGGACGGACACACAAAGAACGTCTGGCAGCTGCTCAACTGCAACTGCACTGCCAGGTGCTGCTATGATAAATACACAATTTAATTCCAATTGGGCTGAAACCCTGTATTAAAAATGAGCTTGGTTGTTTTCAGTTAGAAAAAGCCCAAGTCCTCTCTGTTCCTGGCTTCAGGGGTGGCTGAATTCAGATGATTTTTGTACAACAGCTGATATACACGAATGGAGAATCTCCCTATCAGGTCTGAGCAATGGCCCATCTGGTTTCGCCAACAGTGGTAAATCCTAAGTACATCGGAGGAAAACGTAAGAAGCTCCAAGACAGATGCTTGAGGAACACCCTGCCTCTGGGAAGTTTCCTCCTAACCACAGGTAGCTAGTGGCTGTCTTATGCCTTGAAGCATGAGGGTTTAGATCAATCATTTTGTTTTATCCCATCTAATGTTACTGTAATTATTATCCATGTAACTGTCCAAGGCCTTGTCTACTCCAGAAAGGATTTGCGAGTACAGCTCTACTGGAAAACCCTCCTAGTGGGGACGCAGCGTGTGCTGGCACGTTTTGCCAGTACGGCTTATGACACCAGTTCCATGAACAAAGTAAGCTATACTGGCCTGGACACTTTTTTGCTGGTATAACTGCATCTACATTAAAGCTTTTGCCAGCATACCTATGTTAGGTAGGGGTGTAATTTTTCCCCACACAGGTTAATTATATATGTAAAAACCCTTTAAATTAAAGGGCAACACTTATAAACCTGATATTTTGTTGGGTATCTCCTTGTTCCATCAGTATAAAAAAGGGTCAATAGAAATCCTGATTCACCTCTCTACTCATTTATCTTTAAATACACAGACCCACCTCTGCCACGCCCCCTCTTATCTGCCTCCTCTTTAATCTTTGTGGCCCTAATTTTTTTAAAAAAAGGTTCAGCGAAGGACAGTGAAAATAATTAAGAGGCATGTGCAGACTTCCTTATGAGAAGGGATTAAATTTCCTCTCACTTTTGATGTGGGGTGAACAGAATAAGCAGAGTACTCAAAGTCAGGGCATACGATTAACTTTTGAAAAGGCCACTGTAATATTTTCAGAATTATACTCTTCCTCCTTCGTTAATATAACCTGCCATCTTGTTTGCTGCTGCACATTGGCCTATGTTTTAGCCGAGTTGTCCATCAAGGGAGATTCAGGTTAGAGGTCAGGAAAATCTTTCTAACTGTAAAGATGGTTAAGAACTGAAACAAGTTACTAAAGGAGGTTGTGGAATTCCCATCGTTGGAGGTTTTTAAAAAACAGGGTGGCCAGACACCTGTCAGGAATGCCTAGGTTTACCTGGTCCTACATCAGAGCAAGGGGATGGACTAAATGACATCTCAAAGTCCCTTCCAGCCCTACATTTCTATGATTATATGAGGATTCCTGGATTTATAAGCAGCTTCTCTTTTAAGATCAAAAGCCCTGGAGATTAGAAGAGGATAACATACCAAGGCAGTAAGGGCCAACTTTTCAATACCAGGTAACTAAGGCCCAAAACCACAGAAAATAGCTACATTTCAAAAATTTGATCCTGAAGATTAGCTACTGAAGATGAAAAGAACTTCAGCATGTAACATTTAAACAGAACAGCAACATGCCTCCTGTCATCCTACCGGATGCTGAGCCAGGCTCAAATCTCATTTGGGATGCTGGAGATTTGCTCCCAGTCACCCCCTATATCACAAGGGAGGGCACTTTCAACAACATGGTGGCCCACCGCAGATTTGAGTAAACTATGCCAGGGACTCTCAACCTTTCCAGACAACTCTACCCCTTTCAGGACTCTGATTTGTCCTGCGTACCCCCAAGTTTCACCTCACTTAAAAACTACTTGCTTACAAAATCAGACATAAAAATACAGAAGTGTCACAGCACACTCTTACTGAAAAACTGCTGACTTTCTCATTTTTACCATAGAATTATAAAATAAATCAACTGGAATATCAATATTGTACTTACATTTTAGTGTTTAGTATACAGAGCAGTATAAACAAATAATTGCTTGGTTTTACAACAGGCTACATAAAAAGCACTAGTGAAGTCAGTACAAACTAAAATTCCAGAGACCAATATCTAGAAGAGATGATGCACCTCTCTGGAAGACCTCTGTGTACCCCCAGGGGTACATGTACCTCTGGTTGAGAACCACTGAACTATACCATTGTCTAATCAAGCTCTCCTCAGCCCTTGTAATGGGAGAGCCCAGGACAGTATGTTGAGCAAACTGGGCCAGTCAGTGAGGGATTAAACTTCCAACAGAGAGGGCACATGAGCTGTAGAGTCACATTACCCCACTGAGACCAGTGATACGTAGGTCGGGTCAATCTTCCAGTGAATTTCCCACTGTGGGTTTGTCTGGCTCAAGGGCACCCAAACTTTGTTCATTTGTGGGCTGCCTTGGCAAGGGGCACGACTATTTTACATTACGTGGAAGAGAGAGAACTGAATTGATAGATTTCAGAGTAGCAGCCGGGTTAGTCTGTATTTGCAAAAAGAACGGGAGGACTTGTGGCACCTTAGACACTAACAAATTTATTTGAGCATAAGCTACAGCCACTGAATGCATCTGATGAAGTGAGCTGTAGCTCATGAAAGCTTATGCTCAAATAAATTTGTTAGTCTCCAAGGTGCCACAAGTCCTCCTGTTCTTTTCGTGAATTGATAGAGAGACAACAGATCCCCGTACGCAATATTGAATCCTGATCTCAGCAGCCTCCTCCCAGTTGAAGATGGAATCCTGAGACCTGCAGTCTCTGCAAGCTCCAGCTTTGTATCAGAGAGGAAGGTAGCTGGAGGCTGCATTGCAGAACCGCAGGGACCATGCTTTGACCACCTCAGAGCTAGCAAAATCTTCCTTACAGCTGACCAAGGATAGATTAATTTTAGTTTGCAACCCTGGAAATTCGAGTCAAGTACATCTTTCTAGAGCAGCATCAGAGCTCTAGATTTACTCTCACTGCAGCAGCAAGCACATATGATTCTGCTCTGGGTTTAATTGGGGTTTACCTTATAGAAAAAATTTTACAAGACAAAAGAGGAAGGTCCTGGAACACCTACATTCCCTTGCCACTGTCAGATGGATCTTCCCAGCCAGCATCCCACCCTTGGGAATAAAATGCTTTAGGGTCATCATTT
Source organism: Natator depressus (assembly GCF_965152275.1). Taxonomy (NCBI): domain Eukaryota; kingdom Metazoa; phylum Chordata; order Testudines; family Cheloniidae; genus Natator; species Natator depressus. The sequence continues at coordinate 21,479,881 of NC_134251.1, read as the reverse complement.
TCCAAGGCTTTTAAGAACCCTAAGCTTTCCCCCCAAAGTTTGGCTGTCACTAGGGCCTTCCTGCTGCTACAACTCAGCAGCAGCTCCCCTGCATCTTTTGAAGAGTTCAAGCACCTGACATCAGGACGACTCAGAGACCAGAACCGAGAACTCTAGGATCACACATCTCAACTTGCCAATGCCCTAACATAGAACACAATGTGTGACACAGACCCAAAATGAGGACACAGAAGCAACTTAAAATGCTGTGTGATTCACCCCTTTGGCGTAAACAATTCTGTGACCTCAGTCTCAAGAATCTTTATTTCTGATGTAACAAACAAACGAAAAACAACCACCACCACAAATCCACAATACGAGTGAGTGTATGCTGAGTGTGTGTGGAAAAGAGGTAACTTTGGGACTAAAAGGATGAATGGTCCTTGGAATGAGGGACATGCGAGCGCTATACCCTAGCATCCTTCTGCCTCTCTGTTACAGACTGGTTACCAATTACCGAATGCTCAGCTGTGAGAAGGGTCTCAATAGCAGACGGAGAAAAGATGCATAAGTTATAAGTAGCTCTGCCCATATCATAAAAATCAGCTGGTAGTTGAAGATCTGTTTCTATTATACACACATTTTAAAAGAGTATGTTTCTGCAGCTTGAAGGACGCCTAAGGGGGAAAAATATCAAAGAAAGAGGGTCTGCACTGTTAGGGTGATAAATCTGTGTGCCATACAGATACTAGTGTGGAAAGGAGAAAGCCAAAGAGAGATTATGAGGGGGAAATCTCTGCATTTGCCTCAGGCCCCTTTGCAGCTCCCCATTTCCCTCTACAGCTCTGATTTCCTTACTGGTTTAAAGGCCTCCAGGTTTAGACATGTCCTTACCCTAAAAGAGCCTCATTTCCCATTTTTATTTAATATTTTGCTAAGTTCATTTAAACTTAAGGAACTATAAATATCAAGAGATCATTAAACTGCTGAGTATACTAGCTTTCCCCCTCAACAGCAGAAGTTTTAGATTACAGGGAATATAAGACAGGAGGGATAATCCAACTAACAAAAAACGCAATAATTTTAAGGACTGTTTTGCTAACATTTGCTACCATCAGCAATACAGCTGTGTTTCTTCAGTAAACTTGCACAAACAACATATTGATTCATCAGATCTGATGTGTTTCAGTATCGTTCTGCCAATCTTCCTACCCCCGTACCTCCAAACAAGGAACTGTATAAAAAGTGACGCCAGTCATCTTTCAAAATCATTTCAGGTCCCAAATATTCCCTTAGCTGCCCCAAGTTATGCAGAGTAAGCGTGTTCTTAGGTCAATAAGGACAATCTCACTATATTTTGTTTCCTACTAAACATAAGTTTAAAAAAAAAAATCAGACTGAATGTGACTTTCAGAGAGATAGTAAAGATGAGGTCCTTTCCTCTTGTAATTATTAAAGATCACATGGCACTTCCCATTACTAACTGCATTGTCTGGGACAAATTCCAACTCAAATAATTATGTTCTGCTGGCTTAAATTCCTCTCCGTTTCACCTGGATAGTGCCCTCCTTCACTTCCTGCCCCAAGTTCTTGTGCATTGCTGCTGTGCCCCACCCAGCACACCCCAGAGGCACCTTTCATTGAATGCAGCTCTTCCAAATCTCTCTTTTCTCTCTGCCCCACTGACGCTCTGCATGCAGATTCTGTTCCGGCTGCACCGCAGAGGCATTTCGTGTTAACCAGGGAGGAGTCACAGCTTGCCAAGAAGTTAAAACCTTTTTGGATGCAAAGACTTTGAAAGGCTCAATGTCAACTATCCATCTTTTAGCATAAACTCCTGACACCTACTCCATCCAAGGTTCATGCCCGAAGATGCTGATTCATGCAGTGTCTAGGGCAAAAGAATATCCATCACACTCCTCTTAAACAGCAAGCTCAGGGTCGGCCCAAGAGAAGAAGCCTTAATGGAAGATGCAGCAGAGGTGGTCAGTTTCTTTTTTCTTGAGACAATATTTTTCCAAGTACTCTATGAGCATGCCAAGGAATAACCTGCATCAAGAAACCTCACCCTCAGTTTGCTTTTTGGCAGATAATGAGCCACTTGTGTGCATGAACAGCAGCAGCAGGCTCTCCAAAAGCCATTCAAAACATGAGGTGGAAGATGGCCAGACTCCATTTACACTTGCACTGTATACGGAGAGTATTAGTCAACCCTCAGATCCAGCGGAGCCAAAGCATCCAAAAACCAGAGGAGTTCCCAGAGATACACATAATGGAAGTAATAAAAAAACCCCACTTACCTCCTCCTCTAGTTTGCCTTGTTAACCATAAAGACTAGGATCAGCCTACGAGTCCTTCCCCATCTTGCCCGTCTGTAGCGTTTGCTGCAGAACCCTCCAGCATCCCAGCCCACACTCCCCTCTGCCTGAGACAAACGCCACACTCTGTTAAGAGCCACGGTCTAACATGACTTATCTCAATTCCTCCCTCTCTCTGTGCAGGGTCCAAGCACCTGACAACAGACGAACCTTGCAGGGTCCTATAATCTGCCACCCTATTACCCTGCTCCGGTCAGTTAAATAAACAGCTGCCCTTCCACTTGGGTGATCCTCTGAGTGGTAAAGAACCGTCACATCTCCCCCGTGGCACTTGGTACAGCTCCATGAGAATCACTGTAAGTGTACACATTAAATCCCTCAGTTCAGGGATCTAGGCCCCACTACTGGGATTCTGCATCTGCACAGCAGGGGGTGGCCTTACCGGGATGCTGGGGTTGTGTAGGCAACATAACTGGAAGAACAGCAGAAAGGGCTCCATTTCCATCCCCAACCCACAGTCCTTATTATCTGCATTGGCTGCATTTTCTTTCCCAATACCTCAGCCAGTTGGTTTGACTAGACTAGCAATATCCTATGCTAATGTTTGGTAAGGTGCGGCATAGAAATGCTTAATAATGTCATTCTTATACTGCAAGATACCATGCCAGTGTTAGCAGATACACATTAGGCAGTGCGGACACCGCATTAATAGCTTTTACTTGCATGGTATTAATAGAATATACATTATACATACGGGTGTTGGGAAGTTAACAGAATATATTATGGTCTGCTCACAATTCTGGTCACCCACATCAAGTATCCCAAAACACTCTGCAAAGTTAAAGCCAGCTTTGGCATTAGAAACTTGTCAAAGCAAAGATGTATGAATACTTTGTACCAAGTACAGTTAAGGAATACTTTCATGGATCATCAGCACTTGGGATCTAGCAGACAAAACAAGATATGGGAAACTAGAGGGAGGCACCAAGGACAAAGATGGCACAAACTAGTGGGTTAAACTTAAATTTTAAGAGACGCATAGGGACTTTTAGCTTGTAAACAATGACAACATAAATAGAAGTGGGTTCGATGGCACACCTTTGATGCACACCTTCTGTGGAAGGTGAACATGCTGTGAGATAAGAATTGCTTCTTGGAAGGAGGGTGTGTGTGTCTTTTTTGTATTGTACTTTTATGTCTTTAGCAAATAAATTTGGCTAAGCTTGGTAAGTTGGTCTCTTGAACATACTTAATAACGAACCACAAGTGTAGTTAAATCAATTGGCTATACTACTAATCAATACCAGCCTCTTTGAAGGAGAATAATTCCACTAATTTTAAACATATTCAAAGAAATGAACATTCAATTTGTTCTACTGAAGACAGTGTCCTTCCCTGGCTACACATCTTTCACTTGGTTCACAGAGATTCAAGTATTTCTTTATTCAGTCACCAGGCTCCTGTCGCTTTGGGACAACATCCATCCAAAATGCTCACACCCTCAGACACTGTACTCTTTTACAGTATTCCAGTTCTCTCTCATGCTAAGCTGTAAGATCTCTCTCTGGGAAATAATGTTTTCCTCCTTTAGCTGACTTGTACTGAAAACACATTCCCTAGTAAGAGATGTAGAATTAAACAGACTTATTTTGTCAGTTAATCTTTCTGGATTGTTTTTAATGTGTTTTAAATGCTGACAGCTGCCTGCTGAATTGAACAGGGACCTCATCTTTTCAAAGCAGTTCTAACCTACATTAGGGAATATGTCAAAAACTAGGAATTGTCCATTCCCCCTCCAAAATATGGCACAACGTGTATTGATTTTGCATAAGGCACCACCATTTTCCACAAGCAATTTACTTCACTTCATACGACACATTCCATTAAACAAACAGCAAGGTTTGCACAGTTTGCTTTTCACCAGGATAAAAACCCTGTCAGAAGTTAATCACTTCATTTCAGATATTCTAATATTTGCCAATATTTCCTAACTAGTGAAACTAATGAGGTAAAAACTATTTCAACCTTAAAAAAAAAATATCACACAGCAGCATCGTGGTCTCTTGAGCTGAATACGGGGCATGGAACTCCAGGGTTCTAAAGCAGCCTTTGCTATTGACTTGATCAGTAATGATGGAAAGCCAGTTAGAGCAACATTTTTAAAATTAACCTACGATGTTGGATTCACAGTGTCACCTGGATCATGATTTTCAGAGACCCTGTGCACCCAGTATTTTGAACATGGTCTTACAAACTGTCTGCTATAGGATAATCTACTACACTGAACAAGATATTGGAAAGAACAGCTGAAATATACAGCCACACAGCAAGTTTGCCCAGCCTAAGAAAACAGACATTTTCCAAGACATACACATTTGAAAGGGACACCCAGGTGGCCAAAGTTTAAAAAAAATACGTATTTTTAAATCTTCAGGAGGTGTTCTCAGTAATCTGAAAAAGTATAATCTCTTCCAGCTGCCATAAAGAATCATCCATTCTGCACGTAATCAAAGTTTGCCCGCAGATCAAGTTGAATGTGTCGAACAGCTGTTCCTTTTTCTGCACTCTGATGGGAAATAATCTGTCATAGGAAAGGGATGTTACAGGAAGAAGTTTTCTGTGGACTTCCATACCTTTCCCGCCCATATAACACAAAGGCATTTTGTGATGCTTGGGGAAGGTGATGCACAGTAACATCTTCAAGAGCAACTAGGTGACTAAAGAGTCTTGGGGCATGGCTACACTTGCAGATGTAGAGCGTGCCGAGTTAAACCAGCCTTGGGAGAGCCCAGTAGGGAAAGCACTGCAGTCTGTTCACACTGACAGCTTCAAGCGCACTGGCATAGCCACATTTGTGGCACTTGCAGTGGCATTGGGAGTGGTGCATTATGGGTAGCTATCCCAGCATGCAAGTGGTTGCAACGTGCTTTTCAAATGGGGGGTGGGGTGGAGTGTGACAGGGAGTGTGTTGTGTGTATGTGGGGGGAGACAGTGGGTTTTTGGGGGCTGAGAGCATGTCAGCATGCTGTTTTGTAAGTACAGACAGCAGCAGACCTCCCTCGCCCCCCCCGCTCCCCACAGCACTCCACACTAATGGTTGCTTTGTCTCAGAGCAGATAAGCAGCCGGCTGTCAGAAACGGAGCTTTCAAAGGGCCTATCCGCATTCCTGTAGCTGATTCCAAACAATAACAAGAGTGGCCGCTTGACTTAAGGGGATTATGGGACATTTCTGGAGGCTGATCAGAGCATAGGAAAGCAACAACTCGTTCATGCTGGCGCTATGGCGCTCCAGCAAGGGCGCAGCAAACATTATTCCACTCACTGAGGTGGATCACCAGGAGCGCTCTAGCCACGGAGTCAGAGCGCTCTACGTGCCTTGCCAGGGTGGACAGGTAGTGAACTAGTACGCCCGAGGCTCCTTTATTGTGCTGTAACTCACAAGTGTAGCCAAGCCCTAAGTCTCATTGAGTTTCAAAGGGACTCAAGCATTTTTGAAAATTTAACCTGCCTTCTTTAGAATGACAGGAGACAACCACCACGAGAAAAACCCCTCATGAGAACGAGTGCTGTGGACACAGAAAACTTAACCACTGTGGGTAGAATACCTGCAACTTTCAAGGGATCCAGCTCCCAACACAGGTTCTTCACAGAATCTCTGTATCTGTACTGGTTGAGTAATCACTATCAGCTGATGGAAAAAGCTGGTAAAGTCTGTCCACATATTTATATGTATATACAAAAACTAATGTAGCAACATCAGAAACGTTCATACCAAATAGTAAAGTTTAGGAGTTTTTCTTACACACACATTAAAATGCAAAAACAACTATCTAGGCTTCTGGATCAGTTAGCAAAGGAATAAGTTGATGTATTATTGGTTTCTCTGACCCATGTTCTGTTCGTAACAAGAGAAAATGGAATGATCACATTCCTAATCAGCTGCCTTCCTTTTCCTTGGAACTGAGGCAACTCCGATCCTCCAAGAAGAGGATGGTATGAAATGCTCACTCGATTCTTTTAAAAATACAAACACAGTCACAAATGTTTAAGAAGAACTACAGAGACAGTGAGCTCTTTGGGACAGGGGCTGTCTTCCTTGTTACATGTCTGTACAGGGCCTGTACAATGAGGCCGTGATCCCTGAATGGAGCTCCGAGGTTCTATATAATGCAAATAATCAACAATCTTGATGATCTGTTCCCTACTAGGGTAGGGACAATGGAGAAGTCAGTTTCTGCGTGGAAGCGAGGGGAGAGCCAGGAGCACACGCAGACCTCACCCAGAGGCATCAGTTCTTGTGCTTCCTAAGAATCCCCTGGCTCCTGGGATCGTAACCCAAAAAGGAGTGAGTGTGGTGGGGCAGATCCCCAACCCAGTCAGGAAATGGTTAAAGAATTCCTCTGGGCACACTTAGCCTCAACCCTACACACCTGTGTGGCTTCTCCTGCCTGGAGATGGGTGGGTTCTTAAAAGGGAAGATTTTTGCTCAATGAGCATCTCCTCTTGTTTACTTTATGGCTTCCCAGAGGTCTAGGACTCTGCTTTCATGGGCCGTGGAAGCACATGGACTTTTTGTTTGGACTACTTTAAACTCCACTTCCCCCAGCAAGGGAGAGGGGGTGATGCCTTGACAGCAAAGCTGGAGCGCTGTGCCCTGGATGCTGACACAGGAGCAGTGCCCACCCTCTCCCCAAGAGGGTGCTAGAGAGATAATAGTCTACTACAAGGACCAAATATTTTTATTACAAGAGGAGGAAACCACTCAGTCTGGCAAGGTCTTTCCAAAAAAACCAACAGCCACCCCACACACGTCATTCTTGCGGGTTACATTTGATGAGGACCCACACTGTATTTTTTTAAAGACATTACTAATCTTACTTTCCTTGAAGGACGCTGCCTGTTTTTGAAATATTTATGTGAGGATTTTAAGTCCCATGCAACATGCCAGTGGGATAGTTCTATTTCATGGCATCCCTAGCCTCTGTTTGTCAGAGGGTGGAGACGGATGGCAGGAGAGAGATCACTAGATCATTACCTGTAAGGTTCACTCCCTCTGAGGCACCTGGCATTGGCCACTGTCGATAGACAGGACACTGGTCTGGATGGACCTTTGGTCTGACTCAGTATGGCCGTTCTTATGTTTGTTGAAATGAAGCTCCTGGTTTAACAGCAAAGAACACCGAGTGACGCAACAAGGCAGTCATACCATACAGGGTAACTGAGTCATGAAACATACATGACACGCTTTAATAATCATATCTAATTGGATACTCATTCTAATTGCCAAATTGATCCGCTCTGCTATAAACAGGGGAGGAGAGGAAGAGGAGACTAGATTCAAGGGTACACCTGAGGCCTGAAGCATATTTCTGAACAGTGGATTCAAATCTCACATGGGACAATATAATGTGAGGGAATACCATCAACTCAAAAAAATTACCTGCATCTGAAATTTTTTTTACCTCCTATTGCTAAAAGTAACACAAGCAAAAGAGTTTAGAGGAAAAAATATGTCTACGTACACACAATTCCCCCCCCCCCCATTTGTTTGCTCTGTACATTTAACAGCAATTTGTGTCTAGTTAGTTCTACTGTATAATTAGTCAGTCTGTCTTCCTTTTGTTTATACAGACCTTTGAGGCAGAAAAAAGGGAGAAAACGATTTAAAAGAAAATAAAAATTAATAGGAGGACTCAGGGGACGATGTAATTCTTCAAATGCCATCTCTTTTTAAAAGAGAACGTATTGCTGTAAGATGCTGCAAAGCGTTATGAATACAACGGACAAAATGAAGCAAGAGATGCTTCTTTTTTCTGACACAATAAAATGGTAAAACACCCTATAAGCCCACACAGCTACACTTGGAGAAGGTGTATATATTTGTACATATGGTGTTCGTCTGCAAATTATTTTAATTCCTGCCACCCTGCTTTTTTTTTTTTTTAGCCTAGAAGACTTCAACTTGATGGGGTCCCTTTAAATTCTGTTGCTCATTACTCATATAAGAAAGTGGGTTTTAGGGTTAGAAAAATCCAACATTCATCTTTGACACATGCACTCAAGGCCAAATCAGCTTTTTTAAATACTAGAGATTGCCTAGTTAATCTACCTACAGAAAAATAAGTAGCCACCATGGTTTGGCAAGAAGGTTTACAGCCAAGAAGTGAGGCGTAGCAAAGATCTTAGGGCCAGAAGTTAAAGGCAAACAGTTGGCATAATGTATTCCTTACAGTAATTGGATTCAATTACTGTATCAGCCACAAAGTTAATGTGAATTACTGTTCCTGGTGATCTAATATGGACACAAGGTCACTACAAACATACGCAATCAAATACCTGGCATAAAGACACAGACTAGTGTCTAAACTTCTAGAAGAGTCAGTAATATTTAATCAAATTGTGCAACAGAAGGAATAATGCTTACAGCAATAAATAAATTCCTCTAACCGCATGAAGCAATTCCCAAACATTGGTTTATTTCTTTATTATTTTTATAGAGCCAATATATTCTACTTCTTCTCACTCCACACGTTGTAAACAGTGGGAACGTGACGAATGATCGCTAGCCCCGAACAAGATATGGCTACAGAAATGCGAGAGCACAGGCTGCCTGCAGCTATATTAGCTTGGAGTCCCTCTTCCGCACATTTTTAGTAAAATAAAAGGATAAAATTTGCCTGATATTGTCTACATTTGTATTTAAAATGTTTCAATAATTAGTATGTTTTCACTACCACAGATAATTACAGTCTAGGGCGGGAGGATTCCAGGGATTGATGAAATAGGATACAAAGACTTTCACCTGTAGTTTACTGGGTCAAATCCAGCCTTGAGTGGAGAACGTGGCATGAAAAAAAAAAACAAACAAACAAAAAAACAGGATTCTGGTCACAATCCAGAAGTCTTCATGCAGAACCGCACTTAACCTATTCTGTCTTGTCCCAGCTTTAGTACATGTGGCGACAACAGTTAGCAGCTGAATAAAATTAAACTGACAGAAGAGACCGCCAAGCTCCATATCTAAGGCTATCAAAAGATCTCCTGCATCCTCCGTGAGATCAGCGGGTTCCTGCCAGCCCACATCCTGGCAGCTGTGCCACAGCCCCAGAGGGAACAGCTTCTTTATTCAGAAATCATCCCTGGCAGAGCAAACTTACACTTTACAGGGAGAAAAACGAACATTATTGTTCGCTCTAGTTCGAACTAGCACTTCTTCCACTAAAAGGGAATCAGCTCCTGGGCATGGTGAATGAAGTTCTCCCCCGTTAGAGGCGATCCTGATGCATCAGGGTTGAGACAGACTGTCAGGGCAGCATGGGAGAGACTGGCACTGCCATTGCTTAGGTTGCACTTCTGTGCGTTAAAGACTTCCCCTCTCCAGTGTGGTCCCTAAAAATCACTCAGCCAAGCAGAGCTGTGCTTGCTCAGGACCCTCTCTACCAATGGAGTCATGCCCCAAACCCATGGGCGGCGGATATCATAGGCTGGGGAAGACAGTGCCTCCCCAAACAGCCTGGTGTGGCCCCGCCCATCCTCCAGTCCCCCCTCCTGCAGCTCCCGGTGCTCTGCCCTGGCCTAGGCTGGCTGGGGCTGCGGGCTTGTCATGGGGACTCAGGGCGGCTGGCGCTCGGGCCGAGATGGCTGCTCAGCACTTGGATCGCGTCACCCAGAGCTCCGGGGCCAGGGCTGCTGCTCCTGCGCAGCCGGGCGGTAGTGGTGGGGGTGCTCTGGGCTCCTTTGGGAGAGGGGGGCAGATGGGGAGAGGAGGAGCCTCAGGCAGAAGGGGAGGGGCCAGGGGCTAGCCTCCCACAATGGCCAGGGCACCAGCCGCCCATGCCCTGGCCAATTTCAACATGGAATTACAGTGATCCCGCAAAGCATCACTGAAGGCCACAAAACAAGAAGGGGGCAGGGGAACTGCCTTGCAAAACAAACAGGGAAAGAGAGGAGCAGCCTGATTTCAATTAATTCAAACACAGTGAGATTCCTTACATCAGGCCTACGTCTACACTGCATGCCATGGGCGGCAGCAGGTAGGGTATGCGTAGCGACAAGTCGCAATGAAAAGCAAGCTGTAGTTCACGCTCCGGGTGTAGCAACACTCAGTGAACGGTTCCAGGTCCCCACTGCCAGAGCCTTTTCCAATGGTGGGGAAGGGGTCCAGCATCTCCTTGAGGCAGGGAAAGGTACCAGTGGCCGGAAGGCAGTGGGACACTGCACTGCTGAAAATCGCTGCGTAGCTGGCGGAGGCAATGCTTGGGCGAGCAGAGAGCCATATGGACATGTCTTTATTCCCTAAGCAGCCCTTCTCCGCCTACACTGCTATTTTTAGCAGTGTAGCATCCCGTTGCATCCCCATTGTTAGAGCCTTTCCCTGCCACAAGGGGAATTTATACCTGGACTAGGGGTCATGCAGTTTATGTACTATACACACCCCGCCTACCATAGGTGTGATCACAGCAAAGGCTTGCTAACCAGTCAATAAGAAGAGAAAATAAAGGTATTTCTTTTCTTTAAAACAAACAAAAACAAAACTAAAGGAGCACTTTTGGCACCTTAGAGACTAACCAATTTATTTGAGCATAAGCTTTCGTGAGCTACAGCTCACTTCATCGAAAGCTTATGCTCAAATAAATTGGTTAGTCTCTAAGGTGCCACAAGTCCTCCTTTTCTTTTTGCGAATACAGACTAACACGGCTGTTACTCAAAAACAAAACTAAAGTTTCTCTGGAAGAACAGAGTCTCGTAGCTTAGCTCTCAACTGAAAGCCAAAATACAGAGAAGCAGCAACCACCAGAGTATATTTGGGGAGAGAGGAGAGCTTGGAGGTTTAGGTCTATGGCTTGTGTTATACAGCTCAGACTAGACGATCACAATAGTCCCTTCTGGCCTTGGAATTATGAATCTAGGAGACAAAATAGCAATTTTTTTCATTTAAGCCTTTTCCAACCAGCCTTGTTGAATTCTGAGCACCTTTCTGGTTCCACTTCTCAATGCTGACTAGGTGTCAAATGAACGTGTCTGGGTGAGCTGCCTGGGGCAGCATGGCAAAGACTCTGGAATCATTTCAACCACAGGAAGAAGCCCCAAGTAAACTGAGCCAATCCGCTAGTCAGGCCTGAATGTGACAGGCTCCACCTTGAAATCAGAATCCTCTGATGCTCCTCTGGCCCCTGTAGAACAGACTGCAAAGAGCAGGAGCAATATCTTACACTGAAATGTATAAAATTGTAAACAACAGACAATAAATAAATAAATAAATAGACTTTGTATCTATTTGATTACTTTCACCCCCTCTCCAAAGTTTTTATTTACATCTTTTGATGTATACATTCGTTCACTACATAGAATCTATTACTTGCCCTGACTTTAAGACTAAATTACAGGTTACTCCTGATAACTCTTCTTTAGCCTACCATTGATACTGCAAACTGTTTAGGGCAGGGATCTTGTCTTTACATGTTTGCACAGAGCCCAGCACAATGGGGCCTTGATCCTGGATGGGCCACTATAATCCAAATACTTAATAACAAGAGTAATAACATTCACTGTTATGGAACAGTTGTACTGGCAAAGTGCCCGACTCCCGTGCTGCTCAGTTATTTGACTTCCCCTAACAGGTAAAGGGCCCACCATGTTTTAATTTCCTGAGAGCCTTCCTTTGCCTTGTAAGAGAAACAACTGCCTCACACACGATAATAGCTTTAAAGAAATGTTCAGACACAGAATACATTTTCCCTCCATTCACAGTGACATTGTTTGGCTTCTGCATCACCCATTCCTAAGACCTTGGGCGAACCTGTGAACTTAATTAATGAATGGCATTCTATCTGAAATCTGTATTATTTAACACAGAGACTTAAATTAACACAGCTTTAAGAACATGAGTTTAATCCCACAGTCATAAAAATGAGTTATAATTTTTACTGCAACCTTAACTCTGCCCCTTGTGCGCTTGAGTTACAATAAGGTCCACCATAAAAAGCCCACCTAGCACTGAGCAAAAGGCAGCAACGAAACGGAGTCACGGACGTCCGTGGCAACCCTGATGTGTCACCTCACGCATTACACGCATCTGAGAGCTGTGAGCAACCGAGGGTCACACATATGGTAAAAATCAGCAGGTACAAAACCAGTTAATTCCTGGCAACGGTAAAAGCGATGGGATACCAAACGAGGCGCGGGAAGCAGGGTTGTTTTGGAGGCTGGGGTGGAGAGAGGTCACAGAGATGCAGGGCTGGAAGGGACCTCGGGACGCCATCCAGTCCAGCCCCTGTGCCCGGGGAGCCTCAGGAGGGAAGATGAACGTGTCACTTTAGCAGAAAGCACTTCCAGCTCCGACAAGGGCAGCAAAGGGGAAACAGGAGCCCTGACACCCCACGGGACACGGGTGGAGGGCGCTGGGGCACCCTCAGCTCCCAGGCTGGGCTCGGAGGCGGAGCAGCTCCCAGCTCGGGCACGGTGCCACGCCAGGCTGAGCTCGCAGCTCGCACCGGAGCTCGGGCCGGAGCCACCCGCCCCGTCCCTCGCTCAGCCCCGGGAAAGCTGCGCCGGGCCAGGCTCTATGGGGAGGGGATGGGCCCGGGGCAAGGACCCACTGCCGCGTCCGGGTGCCAGCCCCAGTCGCTCCCTCCCTCCCGCCCCTGCCCGGCCTCTGCTGGGGGGGGCGGGGTCATAAGCAGCCCCCCAACTCCCAGTACAATAGAATAGACCCCCCCGCGCCACAGCCCCACCGCGGGCACCGCCCCCCCACTACCGCCGCCCCCCGGTACCGGCCCCCCCATGCTCCAGCCCACAGCTACTCCCCCCCCCCCATCCCGGGGTCCCGGCCCCCGACCACCGGCCCCCCCATGCTCCAGCCCCAAGCTGCTACCCCCCCATCCCTGGGACCCAGCCCCCCCGCTACCTCCCCCCCCCCATCCCTGGGACCCAGCCCCCCCGCTACCTCCCCCCCCCCATCCCGGTGCCCCGTGCTCCGGCCCCACGCTGCAGCCCCGGCCCCTCCACGCGCGGCCCGCGGCTCCCCGCACCTGGCAGCGGCTCCGCTCCCTCTAGCTCAGACCATCTTAGCCCTCGTGGGGGAGAAACTCCGCCCACCGGCCGCCCATTGGCTGCTTAGCCCTGCCGCTCACACTCATGCAAATTAAGAGCGACCAAGACGGCGCTGATTGGGTGCCGAGAGAGCCACCTCTTGATTACGACAGAGCTGAACCGGGAGGCCCCGGGCCTCGCAGGCCGTCAGCGCCCCCTACGGCAGCGCTCACGTCCCGCACTGTCTGGCATTGACCCCCCCCCCCCGCCCCCTGCTCCTGCCTGGGGACCCAGAGCCCCCCGCCCCCTGTTGCGACCCCCCTCCCCCCAGCATCTTCCCTGCCTGGAGACCCAGAGCCCCCCGCCCCCCTGCTCCCGGCTGGTGCCACCCCCCCCGCCAGCATCTTCCCTGCCTGGGGACCAGGAGGCTCCCCCCAGCATCTTCCCTGCCTGGAGACCCAGAGCCACCCGCCCCCTGCTGCGCCCCCCCCCCCAGCATCCTCCCAAACTGTGGACCCAGAGCCACCCGCCCCCTGTTGCGACCCCCCCCCCCAGCATCTTCCCTGCCTGGAGACCCAGAGCCCCCCGCCCCCCTGCTCCCGGCTGGTGCCACCCCCCCCGCCAGCATCTTCCCTGCCTGGGGACCCAGAGCCCCCCGCCCCCCTGCTCCCGGCTGGTGCCAGCCCCCCCCCGAGCATCTTCCCTGCCTGGAGACCCAGAGCCACCCGCCCCCTGCTGCGCCCCCCGCCCCAGCATCCTCCCAAACTGTGGACCCAGAGCCACCCGCCCCGGCCCCTGCTTGTGCCCATCGCCCCCCCCAGCATCTTCCTGCCTGGGGACCCAGCGCCTCCCCCCCCAGCATTCTCCCAACTGGGGACCCACCCCAGCATCTTCCCTGCCTGGGGACCCAGCGCCCAGCCATCCTCCCCCCAGGCACTGTGACCCCCCCATCCCTGCCCCAGAGTCCGCCCCCGCCAGCTGCACCCTGCCCCGCTCACCCCGGCGCGGCCCGGCTCCCTCCCGGCTGCAGCAGGAGCAGAGGCGGAGCCGCCCCCCCGCGGCGTCCCATCGCCCTGGTAACCTGATGCCAAGCTCCGGGCCGAACCATCCGGGCCTCAGCCGGCGCCGGGCCGGGCCTCCCGCACGGGGCTGAGGCTGCGGTGGGAGCCCCGGCCCTGGCCTGCGGGAGCGGCCCCAGGCCTGTGTTTGGCGGAGGCAGAGAGGGGCAGGCGGCTCGGTGGGAGCCCGTGGAGCGGCGCCCCCCCCGCCGGCCGGGGCAGTTGGTGCAGTCCGGGAAGATGGCAGATGGATACATTGTGGCAGGTAAATGTGTCCGTTTCTCCTGTTCCCGGGCGCTGCCGGCGCGGCGCGGCGCGGCGCGGCTCCCCTCCCTGGACCCCGCCGCTCCTCCCGGCTCCAGCTCCCGGCGGCTTTAACAGCGGCTTCCCCCGAGCACAGGCCGCATGGGGCGGCCCCGGGGCTGCAGCCTCTGCCCCGTGGGCCTGATTCGCCTCCTTCCGACTCCGGATTGAAGCCGGTGTAACGGAAGAGCAGCAGGCTGGGGTTACTCAATACATCACCGGACTAAAGACACCGGGGCTCAGCAGCAACCGGGCAGGGCAGGGCAGGAGCGGGGGAAAACTTTCCTAAACAAACCCCAAGCCCAGCTGGTTTCAGATTCCCTAAGGGGCCGGAGGGCCTGATCCAGATACCCTGGGGGTGATGGCTGAGATACAGCTACCTGGAGCGCTAGCTGCATGGGTGGATCCAACGTCTGTGCCCAGCTTGCTGAGCTTCAGAAAACTTGTAATTGAACTTAGGGTAAGACTGGGGACTTGGGTGTCAAATGTGAAATGGTGGAGTTGAGTTTTGTCTTTGTTCAGATTGGACTTTCAGGGGAGAATTGGCCTGAAATGACCAGATGAAATTCAGTAAAGAAGGATTTCAGAGTAGCAGCTGTGTTAGTCTGTATCCGCAAAAAGAACAGGAGGACTTGTGGCATCTTAGAGACTAACCAATTTGTTTGAGCATAAGCTTTCGTGAGCTACAGCTCACTTCATCAGATGCATTCAGTGGAAAATACAGTGGGGAGATTTATATACACGGAGAACTTGAAACCATGGGTGTTACCATACACATTGTAATGAGAGTGATCAGGTAAGGTGAGCTATTACCAGCAGGAGAGTGGGGGGGGGGGGGGGGGAGGAACCTTTTGTAGTGGTAATCAAGGTGGGCCATTTCCAGCAGTAAAGAAGGACAAAGTTTTTCACTTAGGAAGGAAAAATCAAAGACAAAATGGAGAATAACTGGCTAGGCAGTATTACTGCAGAAAAGGATCTGGGGTTATAATGGATCACAACTTGAATATGAGGCAACAGTGTGATGCCGTTGCAAAAAAGGCTAATATAATTCTGTGGTGGATTGACAGGTGTGTTGTATGTAAGACATGAGCTGTAATTGTCCTTTTCTGCTCAGCACTGGTGAGGCCTCAGCTGAAGTAATGTGTCCAGTTCTGGGCACTACATTAAAGAAAGTTGTGGACAAATTTGAGAGGGGGAACCTGATAAATAGTCTTCAGATACATTAAGGACTGTTAATAAAGAGGAGTGTGATCAATTTTTCTTCATGTCCACTGAAGGTAGGACAAGACGTAATCAGCGTAATCTGCAGCAATGGAGATTTAGGTTAGATATTAGGAAAAACTGTGTAACACTCAGGGTAGTTAAGCTCTGGAACAGGCTTCCAAGGTAGGTTGTGGAATCCCCATCACTGAATGTTTTTAAGAACAGGTTAGATATGTCAGGGATGGTCTGCAAATACTTGGTCCTGTCTCAGCACAGTGGGCTGGGGTGGATGATCTCTCAAGGTCCCTTCCAATCTACATTTCTATGATTCTATGATGCAAAGTAGTGAGAGCTAAACTGAGGGCAATACTTTAATGAACCCCCTGTGACTCACATCTCTGATTTTTCCCACCAGTAGGTGAGGCTTTTTCTTTCCCAGTTAGGTTCATGGTGGCTCTTTAATACTAACGTGAGAGTGTGGGAGTTGCACCCCACGGGATTCAGAACTGGTAACTGTGCTTCACTTTAAACATGAGAGTGGTGCCACTGATGTCAATGGAGGTTAACAATGAGTCCTCCTTATCTGGGACTGAAAACAGTTCAGCTGTTAATGTAGACAGCCTCAAACTGTTTCCAACACTCATTACAGAAGTTGTGATTGATGCTATTAGCTGCATCTGCATAGGCAATTTTCTTGCGTTTTCCTACTGAGCTCTGGTGCAGCTCCAGTGGTGGTAGGAAGACGAGGACAGATTAGATGCTGTCCTGTTAATGTCTGTGTCATTCAACCATATTCAAAGAAAGATGACACAGCCAGGGTTGCCAACTCTTATAATTTTTCACAAGCCTTGCAATATTCGATGTTTTTCTGAAAGCCCCAGATCCTAGATTATGTGATTACATGAAAATCTAACCTTTAATTTTTATTTAAAGTAGGTTTCTAGCCCTGATGGTAGTGGAGAAAAGCTTGAAAATGCGAACCCTGAAAGCTTAATATCCTCACGCCCACCCCACATTTATTATTTTTAAAAACTCCTGAGGTTTAAAAATTCTTGAGGTTGGCAGTACTGCAACACAGGCACTAAAATGTCAGTGGTCACTATTAGCCTGTCTACCCCAGTGCTTTCACCATTGTTACCCGAGCAATATGGGTGGGATTTGGGAAACCTGAATAAAATTGCTCCTGGAAGCAAGGTTTATGTGGAATGAAGGACCTAGAGCACACCTTCTGCCGGGGTGTTAAACATGGATTGCTCATGTCTATGATAGCAGTCAAAATTTTAGCAATCCAGTTTCTGTGGGCTCAGTCAGGACTCTTTGACACCTAAAGTTGACATACATTAATTATACTCTTAGAAAGCTCAGTCTCCAGGAAGAGTAAGTCATCCAGAAAAATCTCTTAATTATTCTTTTAAAATTATGTTTAATCCTGCAGGAAGCTGCCACTTTGGACATTTTATGTTGTACAGGGCCCCGAGTCCCTCAGTGGGGGTAAGCAATTTAAAAATAAAATGTATTTATTATTATTTTTGACAGTCTGATCTTCTAGACTTGGATACCAGTAATGCAGTTCCCATCTGAACACATGATAATCAGATGACTTTCAAAGCACTTGTAAGGTACATTCTTGTAATTTCTTTAAAGCTGCCTAACTTCACAATAATTCTTGTTAAATTAACCAAAAATAGTCCCAGGAATCTACATTTCACAAAAGAGTTTCCAGAAGAGGAAGTTTGGAATGGAGATTTTCCTGAAAGCACAATTCTCTTCTCAGGTGCATATAGCTGGCAACAATTCTCTTGGGCCTTGTCTACACTATGGAGGTAAGTCGACCTAGGTTACACAACATAGCTGGAGTCGATGTAGCTTAGGTTGACTTACTGCGGTTTCTACACCATGTGGCATCGATGGGATGCGCTCTCCCATTGACATCCGCTACTCTTCCCGTTCCGGTGGCGTACTGGAGTCAACAGGAGAGTGATCCGCAGTCAATTTAGCGGGTCTTCACTAGACCGGTAAAGTGTAGACATGCCCTACCTGCATAGATCTCCCCTTGATGTCACGGGCAGGGAGAGCAGAGTGCAGACAGCAGACGAGAATTTTGCCCAGAATTTCTAGTAATAAGGCGAGTTGCCATCCAGCAGCAACACTGGATGCTGCCTTCTGACAGCTAAGTTAGAGTACAGCTACGCTTGGAGCGAGGGGTGTGATTGCCAGCGGGAGGAGACATGCTCACGCTAGCGCTCATTGAGCTAGTGCGCGGAGATGTAGAATGTAGCTGCAGCGGTACGATCCGTGGGACAGGCTGGCCATCACAAGCCCGTGCCCCTCAGAGACCCTAGGTACATGCTCTGGGCTTGTGCAGCAGCTTCTGCTGCCAAAGCTACCTTCTGTTTTCAGTGCACTAGGTCAATGAGAGCTAGCACAAGAATGTCTCCTCCAGCTGGGAATCACACCCCTCGTTCCAAGTGCAGACGTATCCTAACTTGCTTATCACTCCAGTGCACTACCACCAAAGGAATTAGGTCTCATGCAAGAGGACTGCACCAAGTGATCTCTCATCTGTCTAATTATATTGCCCCCATTTCTGTAATCTCTCAGACTGCCAGGCATCACTTCGTTCATGCTCACAGTCCCCCAGTGATGTAGGGAAATGTTGTCATTCCTGTTTCTAGATAGGGAACTAAGGCTCAGAGAAATTGAGTGACTTCCCCAAGGCCATGCAGGGAGTCTGTGGTAGAACTGGGAATTGAACTCCAGCTGCTGGCGTTCCAGTTCTTTGCCATAACTGTAGGATCATCTCTTACGGTATTGCTCGTCTTCCCTCTTCAGAAACTCTTCATTAAAAACAGAGGATGTTATTAGCCTGTGGAACATTCAGGAGAATCCTGTCCTGAGTGGAGTAAGGCAGCGTTACTTTAAACAGTGTGAGCATGTTGTTTTTCTGATCTGAAGCAGTGTTTTGTTGTTTGTTGTTTATATTGTGGTAATGCTCACTCCAGCTGACACTTTGTGCTTGGTGATATGCAAACACAAAGGAAGATAAAGTGCCTGTCCTAAAGGGCTTAGAAAAGTCTGTCTTCCTCCAGCACTAGCATGGTGTAGGGCTACTGTAAGTAGCCCCATGCTGGCCCCCTCACAAGCCCCAGCACAGAGAGCATGCTGGGAAGTCTCTGTAGCACATGCTGCTGTGGAGATTCTGGGCTGCTCTGGACTGTGGATCCTCCCATAAAGTAACGCATCCCTGTGGCTGCTCGTTTACTCCATTGGTTGTTTTGATCTCTGGAGGAACCCAGGATCCCAAGGGTATTTTACAACTGTCTTGTTCTCCCTGGCCCGTGTTGCACCTTCTGTGACATGCCTTTAGGAGGTGCAGCACAGAATCTCAACTGTTGGTTCTGATGCTAGACTAGTGGGCAACTGTTCCTACAATGCCCTGTTCTGTACCCTCCCTCGGTATTCTCTCATGGGTTTGTACTGAGCTCGTCCCTCAAGTCCTCAGCCATCAGTGATCAACCCATAAGGAATGGAGCATCACCCAGTGCACTTGAGTGACCTGTGGCAGTTGCTCACAGCTGTGCTGACTGGCTCCAGAGAATCATGTCCAGCTCTCTGCATCTGGAAGGGAAAGAGAGTTGCGTTAACACAGAGCCTTTGAGGGTGGAGGATATTCCAATAAAACATTTTTTAAAATCAGCTTATAATTTGGATAGTAAATCTGTGCTTTTTTAAAGGCTTTGGAGTGTTCTCATGCCAGTTTTAAGATAACAGGTTCTGAGCATGCATTTTTCTGAAATCAGTTTTATTTTCTAGATGAACATTTGCCATAGCAGATGCCTAGAGGAAGAGGTGACCTTCTAAGCAGCAAGATGAGTGAATGGCAAAGGATTTTTGTGCAAAATCTGACTGTTCCTCCACACTCCCAAAGGAGACGACATCTCCCGAGGGAATCAGTGGCATTTCAGTGTGTCCTGAAGTATGTTGAGGGGAATTTAATTAAGCAGGTAAAGAAATATTCTGTCTGCCTTGTGGGAGTGTAGCTTTCATACCCTTCTCTTGTTGACATTCTCTGCTTTGAGTAGAGTTCTAATATTGAAAATTCCACAGTGACTACTGAGATTTAGGCTGGATCCAAGAGGTGTGTGGAAGGACCTTTCACCCTATCTTCTGCAGACTGGCACAATTTTCCAGGTGCATTCTGTGGCATTTTCACTTTTTCCTGGGCATTAGGTATTGGCCATTCTTGGAGGCAGGTTTCTGGATCTGATCAGGCAAATCCTATGTTGTCAGCAATGTAAAGTCTTGTGCAAATTAATGTAATTTTTTGGGGGACTTTCGATATGAGAGAACAGCTCCTCTCTGACCAACAGTCCAGGATCTTCGGAGTAATATAATTGATTGCAAACACTTACACTCGCACCATGTTAAGGAACAATGGATCCCTCTGGGTGCACCCCTTTGTGGGCTCTAGCCTTTGAAGACACAATCTCATCTCTACATTAATTGAATAACAAAGCTTCAAGAGAAACAGATTCTTAACATGAGTTGTAGGGCAGATCTATCCCACTTAATTCATAAGAGCAGTTCTTCCTCGTGTGAGCTGCTCTGTTGAAGTCAGTGGTACTTTCACCTGAGCAGGGGATGTAGGATGGACACTTCAAAGTGAATGGCCTCATGGTGTGTTTTCTCAGCAAGTGCATCCATATATTTGAGTTCACTGAGCTCAGAAAAGGAACTAAAGGTTTGTTCTCTTTATGTACCTCATGAGAAAAAATGCTCAGACATGCATTTGGATCGGTGGATTATAGTTTAGAAAGTCAAACTGTTAAAAAAAATTCAAGAATCAGTGTTAGCATCACAACAAACTGTGTTTTCTTTCTTGTTCATGTGCCATTTGGATTTGGTTAAGACTCAGCTTTCCCCAAGCCAAGAGAAAACACAGGTGGAGAAAACCAGGAGGATTTCAGGTTCTGAAAAGTAGAAGAACTAGTCACAAAAATTTTCTTTGTTATTCTTATCTGCTAATTTGAAGAGAATTTTTGTTCTGGGAGCTGGAAAGTTCAGCTAGGTGGATCTGTAGTGATAGTGGAAATTTTAAGCAGATTTACCACTGTCCTGCCTTTCTGAGGATTTACAAGAGGATTTTAGAACTTGGTTGGTGCATTTTAATGTAGGTTTATATTTTAACCAGCAAATGGAGTTGGAGATCTTGTACTAAGATTCTAATAGAGTAACATTCAGTGGTTTCAGGGACTGGGCCACTAAATAATATCACATTTGGTAATATCTTTCCACTGTCCTTAAGCTGACAGCAATATTGGATGTGAAAGGAGACTGATAGCTAAAAATGCTTAATTTTAACTATGCTAAAAAGATTACCTACTTTTATTGTTAATATTTTTTGATAAGTTCTTGGCCTCAGATTTGTACAGCTCATTGTGTTACTGTGAAGAACAGCTGTTTTGATTCCAGGCCCAAGGTACCACAGGGTGAGATTTCCAAAACCAACTAAGGGAAGTAGCCACACTTCTAGTAACATTAATGGGAGTTGTGTCCCTGGGTTTAGAGCTGAAAATCTCAGCCAAGTTTCACATGCTGATTTTGAACTCTGATGAGAACTTTCATATCTCTAGGAGACATGTCTGTAGACTAGCTGTTTCCAAACTCTATTCTATTGGTTCATGTACCACATTTCTTAAAAACTTGTTGTGAACTGAATGGATGGGACGCCAAACTCACATACCATACCACCAATGGTACATGTCCCACAGTTTGGGAACCTCTGCTCTAGACATTCATTGTTCTAACATTTGTTTAACTCCATCACTGTTTTTATTAAATTATTATGCATTTACACAATTACCGATTTCCAAATATATTTTTAAATCCCTCTGATTTTAAAGAGATTCTCCAGTGCAGGCCTTTTCAGCACTACAGCCACTGTTTTGGTAACAGGAAAAGAATGTATTATTACTCTTTAGTTGTGAGGCATGCTACAGTTATTTGTTCATGATCAATGACAGTAAAATAATCAAACACTGACCTCAGAAGCTCTCAGAAAAAAACCCTTTAAGTAAAATTCACTTTCGAAATTCAAGTCTGAAAGAGGCTCCAGTTCACAGAATAGGTCTTGGAGGGAGCAATTTCAAAACCAGATATTCCCTCCTGCTCCCCAAAAACATCCCCTTGGGAAAACGTCACTTGTGATCTGTTCTTCACTCTGCAATAAGGGATGGAGCACTGAATAAATTGCTTCATTCCCTCTGAGGCATCTAGCACGGGCCACTGTTAGAAGACAGGACACTGGGCTAGATTGACCATTGATCTGACCCAGTA
This sequence comes from Natator depressus, assembly GCF_965152275.1. Lineage (NCBI taxonomy): Eukaryota > Metazoa > Chordata > Testudines > Cheloniidae > Natator > Natator depressus. The sequence goes on along the minus strand of NC_134251.1, from coordinate 21,457,652 downwards.
TGGCTGTTCGTACGTTCTTATAAATATAAAGAAGTACAAGAGTTTTGGAGAATACTAGTGAGCCAAAAAATTGTGGAACTATCCCAAATAAAATGGTTACTGGTTAAGCATGATAGGTACCCAATATAATTAGTGTTTTTTGGGGATGAAGAGAGGAGAGGGGAGTTTAAAATCATTCAACAATTTTTTGTATGATTTTATTTAACTCTGTGGATTGTTTGCAAACTTTTCTGTGATGACTTGATTCAATTGCTGTATAAACTTTCTTGATTAGTTATAATTAACCAGAAAAACCATATGGTATTGTTTCTATTCCATGACTGGATGAGCATCCAAGCACTTCTGACATGAATACTCACAAATCCAGTTTTGAGATTTGTATTCTGTAAAATTTTGTGCCAGTAAAACTGGATCACGTCTTCTCCTTTTTAAAATCCCTGATTAAAACGTATTTCTGCTGTGATGTCCTGAGGCCAGATCACTCCCATCTGGCATTGGTTAGGCAAATGATCAGCTGTGACTCCTGCTCAACTCTTAATTTTCGTATCTTGGCCTCCTATTCATCCGCACTGCACTTGTCTGCCTGCCATGTAGATTGGAAGTAATCTGGGTAAGGATCGGTCATTATTATATGTCAGTACTGTACCCAGCACATTGGGACCCTTATCATTGATTTGGGTTCCTAGAGGCTACCGTATTACAAATAATAAATCATAACAATAATCAGGAAATGCAGAAGAGACGTGAATGTGACTGAATTTTTTTACATGAGTGCTTCAGTCAAGTGTCTCTGGAAAATGTTTTACATAATTTGCCCACTACTCACATGTGTTAAACCAAGTGGATGCTTAAAATTTACATGCATAAAGGTTTGCTTGCCAGTCTTGGGATTTCTCTCTGCTGGGAAAAGAGTCACCTTCTGTTGTAGGATGACCTCAGCATCTGAGTTCATAGCTAGCTATTCCTTGGTGTATCAGTACACAGCGTCTTGCAGGGTGAGACGACCGGGCATAGAGAAGCCCTGCTTGTCTGAACGTGAGGGCACATCACTAAGTTGATGGGTTGTACGGTTGGAGCTATTGGACTGTAACGGTCAGAAGAAAATGTCTTTTTTTCTCTCCTTTTTGACTACACTCAGAGCTATCTATTAACTATTGTTTAGAACCATTTTTATAAGATCAAAGTTCTTAATCTGCCAGACACATTTCAATGCTGCTGCGATCAGAAACTCTTAAAGCTCCTACTTAGGGTGTTTATTCTTATATTCCAGAGAGTGCTAGAAGGCTTGTCAGAGGTTGAATACCAGCTTCGCCTGTCCCTCTTTGACATCACGTATCGTCATTTCTTTGGGAGAACATGGAAAAGTACCACAAGACCTCTCAAAGCTGTGCCAGGACAGCCACGCAAAGTGGTTTTCAATGAGGTAGGACAAGAGCAGAGAACACAGCTCATCTGAGAATGCTAACACCCAGTGAGTGGACAGGGAGATTTTCCTGGATGAACATAGGTATTTTGCTATATGAGATGCAAAGTGTTTCAGCCATAAGGCAAGCAAAGAGTAACCCACTCAGCACAGCTCCAGCAATCGCTGTAAGTGCGGCATGACCCTCAAATAAGACAAAGGGCTTGTCTCCTTACTACAGGAGTGTGATTTCTAAAGCGGGCTAATGTGTAGTGCTGGAATTGATCTGTGTAGATCCTGCTGGTGTGTGCTAAATGTTCCATAGTGCACTTTAAATGGAGAGCTGTGACAGCACTACACTGAATAGAAATCACAGCTCTAGTGCATGTTACTCCGCTGTATAGACAAGACCTAATTCGGCTCAGCCCCTCCCACTGGCAAAGCGGAGGTGCCCTTTTGGTTCACGTGGTGGAATCTGTTTGCACGTCAGGTACTGTGATGAGCACGCAGCCTCACCAAGAGATCTGGCGCTGTGCTGGTCACGTTGGATAGAGGCCAGTGTGGGTACAATCACTTTGCAAGAGCAGCCATGTGTTTCACAGAGTGAGCCTGACATTGCTGTCCTGAGCTGGTTTATTTGCACATTAATATAGACAGACAAAAGAGAACGGGGAGCCCGTTCAGTTACAGTCTATCTCTATCTATGGAAATCTACTGTTTGCTGAATATCCGGAGTTGCAACAGCTGGACACTTTTTAGCATTAACAAGTGAACATGGAGATAAATACATGACATACAAGTGATGTAAAGAATTCAGAGACACAGGCATCCGGCCCATTTCATACTGTAGATAAAATACCATGCATACCAATGGACCTGCATAAATAATGATTAATAATGATGTATCCACGGCTCTTATGCTCCTGAATGTCAGAATATAAAGGGTTCTTTTTCCGTCATAAATCATGCGGACATCGTCTGATATTGTAACCTCAAAGAGCTCCTCTAAATAGTAACATAAATCTGATGGATGCTCTTGAGACTGTAATGGAAGAGCTCTTCTTCACTTCAGAACATAAACCCCGCAAGTTTTTACAGATACTGTAATAAACTGTTAATCACCTGCTTCATCCTTCTGTACATCCTTAGCTTTCTCTGCATGTGCAGGAGCTTCTGCCAGCTGCGCACAGCTCTTGCCGCCCTGACTTTATATAAAGAAAGGACAAGAAAGATGGAATTGTTAAAGATTTGCCAAACACTCAACCTTCCATGGTTTGTGTATCTGAAGTGCGGGAGCCACCCAGGTCAGAGGCAAGGCTTGTACATCCATTTTTGTAACTGTTTGTATCTTTGCCATTCATAATTTGACATGCCTTGGCTGTGTCTCCTGTTCATAAGAACTTAAGAATATAAGAACGGCCATAATGGGTCAGACCAATGGTCCATCTTGCCCAGTGTCCTGTCTCCAGACAGTGGCCAGTGCCAGATTCTTCAGAGGGAGTGAGCAGAACTGGGCAACTTATCTAGTTATCCATCTCCTGTCATCCAGTCCCAGCTTCTGGCAATCACAGGCTAGGGACGCTCGGAGCATGGGGCTGCATCCCTGACCATCTTGGGTAGTAGCCATCAATGGATCTATCCTCCCATGAGTTTACCTAATTTTCTTTTAATCCAGTTATACTTTTGGCCTTCACAACATCCCCTGGTAACAAGTTCCACAGGTTGGCTGTGCGTTGTGTGGAGAAGTACTTCCTTGTGTATTATAAACCCGCTGCCTATTCATTTCATTGAGTGACCACTGGTTCTTTTGTTATGTGAAGGGATAAATAACAGTGCCCTATTCACTTTCTCCACACCAGTCCTGATTTTATAGACTCCCCCAGAGTCATCTCTTTTCTAAGATGAACAGTCCCAAACTTTTAAATCTCTCTTCACATGGAAGCTGTTCCATTCCCCTCATCATTTTTGTTGCCCTTCTCTGCACCTTTTCCGATTCTAATGTATCTTTTTTTATAGACGGGGCGACCAGCACTGCGCACTGTATTCAATGCGTGGGCGTACCTTGGATTTATATAGTGGCATTGTGATATTTTCTGCCTTATTATCTGTCCTTTACCTAATGATGCCGAACAGTCTGTTCGCTTTTTTGACTGCTGCTGCACATTGGACGTTTTCAGAGAATTATCCATGATGACGCCAATGTCTCTTTCTTGAGCAGTAACAGCTAATTTAGAAACCGTCATTTTGTATGTACAGTTGCGATTATTTTTTCCAATGTGCAGTATTTTGCACTGATCAACACTGAATTTCATCTGCCATTTTGTTGCCCAGTCACCTAGCTTTGTGAGATCCCTTTGTAACTCTTCCCAGTCATGTTTGGACGTAACTATCTTGAGTAATTTTGTATTGTCTGCCAATTTTGCTGCCTCACTGTTCACCCCTATTCCCAGATCATTTATGACTGTGTTGAACAGGACTGGTCCCAATACAGGTCGTTGGTATTTACCTCTCTCCATTGTGAAAACTGACCATTTATTTCTACTCTTTGTTTCCTATCTTTTAACCAGTTACTGATCCATGAGAGAACCTTCGCTCTTACCTATGACTGCCTGCTTTGCTTAAGAGCCTTTGATGAGAGACCTTGTCACAGGCTTTCTGAAAGTCCAAGTGCATTGTGTCCACTGGATCCCCCTGTCCACAGTCTTGTTGATGCCCAGAAACAATTCCATGGATTGGGGAGGCATGATTTCCTTTCACAAAAGCTGTGTTGACTCTTCCCCAACAGATCATGTTCATCCTCATGTCCGATCATTCTGTTCTTTACTATAGTTTCAACCAATTTGTCTGGTACTGAAGTCAGACTTACCGGCCTGTAATTGCCAGGATCGCCTCTGGAGCCTTTTTTAAAAAAAGTGCATGACATTAGCTATCCTTTAGTCATCCGGTACAGAGGCTATTTAAGGGATAGGTTACATACCACAGTTAGTAGTTCTGAAATTTCATATCTGAGCATAGGTGCTCCCCCCGGCTCCGCCCAGGCCCTGCCCTCAGCCCCCCTCCACCCCTTCCCCCAAGGTCCTACCCCGCCGCTTCTTCCTACCCGCACCCCACCCCCACCCCTTCTCGCCCTGCCCCTTCCCTGCCCAGTTCCAGCCCCTCCCCCGAGCATGCTGCGCCCTCGGTCCTTCCCCCTCCCCACCAGCACCTCCTGACGCTGCGAAACAGCTGATCCATGGCAGGCGGTAGGCGCTGGGAGGGAGGGGGAGGTGCTGATCGGCGCGGCCCGCCGGCGGGCAGGAGGCACTGGGGTGAGGGCGAGGTTCTGGTAGAGGGCTGTCAGTGGGTGCTCAGCACCCACCAGTTTTTCCCCATGGGTGCTCCAGCCCCGGAGCACCCACGGAGTCGACGCCTGTGTATCTGAGTTCCTTCAGAACTCTTGGGTGATACCATCTGGTCCTGGTGCCTTGTTGCTGTTTAATTCCTCAATTTGTTCCAAAACCTCCTCTACTGACACCTCAGTCTGGGACAGTTCCTCACATTTGTGACCTAAAAAAGAATGGCTCAGGGTGTGGGGATCTCCCTCACATCCTCTGCAGTGAAGACTGATGCAAAGAATTCATTTAGCTTCTCTGCAACAGCCTTGTCTTCCTTGAGTGCTCCTTTAGCACCTTGATCATCCAGGGGCCCCACTGACTGCATGGCAGGCTTTCTGCATGTGACATACTTAAAGAAAGCGTTACCGTTAGTTTGTGTGTCCTTAGCTAGTTGCTCATCAAATTCGGTGTTGGCCTGCCTAATTATACTTTTACCTTTGACTTGCCAGAGTTTATGCTCCTTTCGATAGTCCTCACTAGGATTTGACTCCCAATTTTTAAAGGGTGCCGTTTTGCCTGTAACCGCCTATTTGACTCTGGCCTTTAGCCATGGTGCCATTATTTTGGTCCTCATACTGTTTTTTTTTTATTTGGGATATACATTTAGTTCAAGCCTCTATTATTGTGTTTTTTAATAGTCTCCATGCAGTTTGCAGGCATTTCATCCTTGTGACTCTTCCTTTTAATTTTCATTTATCTAGGTCCTCATTTTTGTATATTTCCCCTTTTTGAAGTTAAATGCTACTGTAGTGGGTTTCTTTGGCATTTCCCCCTCTGCAAGGATGATACATTTAATTACATTATGGTCACTATTACTGAATGGTTCAGCTATATTCACCTCTTGGACCAGATCCTATGATCCACTTAGAACTCACAAAGGGAGAGGCAATTCTTGATTTAGTGCTATGAGAAGCTGCTCCAAGAAGCAGTCATTCAATGTCTAGAAATTTAGATCTTTGCATCCCTTCATGAGGTGATATATATCCAGTCAATATGACTGGTCTCTGTGTCCAATGACAGGGCCCATTTCCTCTTCGGTCCCAGCCGCTTCTAATAATTTTTCTTTCCCCTGTCTGGATCTTTTCTGTTTTTTTCTGTGCTTCTTTTGAAATGAAACAACCTGGTTGAATTTTATCTGCTCTCACAGTTAATCCTAGAAACTACACATGCTGCTGTTTGCATAGACCAGAGAACTTCCCCATTTCAGTGCAAGGTTCTTGATCAAAACCTCACTTTAAATACACAAAGAAGGAATTTTTTAACAAGTGTAAGCTATTTTCTGACTAGGAGGGAAAGCTCAGTGGTTTGAGCATTGGCCTGCTAAACCCAGGGTTGTGAGTTCAATCCTTGAGGGGGGCCATTTAGGGTTCTGAGGCAAAAATTGGGGAATTGGTCCTGCTTTGAGCAGGGGGTTGGACTAGATGACCTCCTGAGGTCCCTTCCAACCCTGATATTCTATATCCAGCCTCAATCGATGCAAAAGTGCTTCCATCCCCCATGGTGTCCTGAGGTTACTGACCAAACAAATGCTTTCCTGGAACAGTGCAGTTCAGAGCAACAGCTGTTTTTTGTGGAGACAGTTACCGAAATAGCTTAAAAGTAAAATTATTAGTTAGTCATATAACAATGTGACTGTTTTGATTTACATATTTTAATAATGTGACTATTTTGTATTTTCTGTTATGAAATGGGACTGTTTCTGGTAATCTTCTTGGTCCAGGGATAATATCCTATAAGGAGGTACCACTCCACAGTGTAGGGTAATATATACAGCGTGGATAAAGATGGGTTGGGTCAGATTATTTTTAAATAATAGTGGGGAGAACACTAGAAAATATATGGCAAAATCCTTCCCTTGATTTTAGATGGGATGTAATCAATCTTCTTGCTGCTAATTTCTGTGACTCAGTCATGCACATTTAATATCTGTTGCAATCCCGCTGAAACCAAGTCTTTGTTATCCTGGGAATTTGCTTTTCAGAGGTGCTGATCCCACACAGCTGTAGCCGCAAAGGCAGCGGGAGCTCTGGATGCTCAGCACTTGTGAAAACCAGGCCCTAATTGTTTGCAGATTCTGGTGTCTTCTGTCATGCATATTTTCCCTATTCAAGCTTCTGTGGGGCTGTTAATTTTTCACCATTTGGATGCCTTTCATTCTTCTCCTAAATATGCGCTCACTCATATCTTTTTATATATCTAGAACAATAACAATTCTTACCAATGACGTATTGGTGATGGCTGTGGTTTGTCTCAGATGTCTCATTAGGATACAATTATGTCTCTATTATGTCAAATCAATTTGAATTTCAATGCAAAACCCAGGCTTTTTGTTAATCCCGGTATTGGGTAATGGGCTTAGTTAATGATGAGAGAGACAAAGTGGGCGAGATAATATCTTTTATTGGACCTCGCCCACCTTTTCTCTCTATATCCTGGGACCAACAGGGCTACACAACAACAACACTGCATAGTTAATAATTTCCAGTGTCGTCTTGTGTTATGTTAGAGATCAGACAGCAGAGGGCAGTGCTACTCTAGGAACGAAAATGAATTAGAACGTAAATTAACAACATCCTTCAAGCACACCAGTTTCCTCTCATTACCTTGACATTTGTAATTCATAAAACCAGGGTTTTTTTACAAGTTTAATCAACTACAGAGAATTTTTCCCCACTTATGTGTTAGATAAAAACTTGGAAATTTCCTTAGGGCAGACTTTTAGAGAGACAACTGCCTAACAACCTGAGCGTCTGACTCCGAGTAATTGTCGTGTTTGTACAAACATGAAAGCCAAGGAGAAGATACACCTGTCTGTTATGGGCATGGATCTGAGATGAGATTTGGTGTCCTTTTCCCTGATGTGGCTAATTATGTTTGTTTTCCAGTTCTAATGGTAAATATTGCCCAGGGTGCAATTTTGCATAAATTAAAGACGCTAATTTTCTTTATTTAAAAGAGTGTTTCAGCAGCATTAGCTTTAGTTGTGTTATTGGCATATACCTTACTTCCCAGGCTGTTTGAATAATCAATCAATTAATGTCTTGATTTTTTTTAAATTAAAAAATGAACCAGTACGGCAAACATAATGCAATGCATAGAGATAAACACTAACATTTCATGCACTAGCAGATTCGGGGTACGTTTTCTCTTAGTTTACAGCGTTCAGGTGTTTACGAAGTTGCATTTATGAATTCTAGGTCAGTATGTGTGTGCAGTTTATACAATTAATGAATTAAATTTTAGGACCTTCCTTATATTAGAGTGCTGGATTTCACAAACATAAAGTTGCATAAAAATTATTATTTTGCATTTGAGTTTTCCCCAAAACATTAAATAAACTATATTACACATTCTACATACTTTACAGTATGTACTTATAAATGATATGTGAGCTCTTACATTGTTAGAATAACCTACATTAAACCACAGTAGGAAATACTACATAGATGCCACGTGACCTAGTTAACATCATAGCGAACACCTTACATTTCTGAATTACCTGACTTTTAAGTGCTTGATTTCACAATTTCAGTGTTGCATTAATGTCTCATTGATTTAGTTAATGTTGCATTTAATTTCCCAGGTTTTTAAGCAGGGAAAAAAGGACAAATCTGGCCTAGGGCTATTCTCCATCCCATGGTTTACATACTTTTATGTGCATCCGGATTTGGGGAAGAAGGCTAGAAAGTCACTGATGGTAACATTGAAGTTGTGGGCCTGGGGGGTAGTGGAGCTGTCAGTGGTGATAAAGGCAGGAAAAGAGGAGTGCGTTTTAGAGGAAAGATGGAGCAGATCCTCACCTAGAGTAAATTGTTGTAACTCCAGTGACACCGGTGGAGCTCTGACAATTTACACCAGCCAAGGATCTGCCGCAAGGAGTTCCGATGCCATAACGGCGTGACTTCATCCCAGGGGTAACGCCACTGGCTGCAAGGGATTTACCCTCAGGGTCAACTTCCTCTGTGATGGGTAAGGCCATACAGTCCCAGTGACCTCAAGAGAATTGTGGGTGGGTGCAGGGGCCACCTTATGCTGTTCTCTCTCCTGTACCAGGAGTGGGATCCACACCAGCAGAGAGCCAGGAGAGCCTGGATTGGCTGGAAGGGGGGAAGCTGGGGGCAGATCTGTCTGTCATCACATAAAAGTGGTAGCTGACATCATGATAAGTGGATGAGGGTACCTAAGGGCAAGGGCAGGGGGATAGAAGGAGGGAGCCTAGGAGAGAAACCGGTGAGAGGAGGAGTTGTTGGAGATCCTAAAGCCGTGACTATTGAGGCAGGAGGAGACGCAGAGAAGTAGAGGGGTCTAAGGAGTCACTATCCTCCTGTGAATTCCAATGTGCGGTCTTTGTCCAGCTGCGGAATAGAGAGTCCATTCTTGAACACAGCTCTCTCATCCTGAGACCTTCAGTTTTGGGCTCCCCTTTGGTGCCTTGACCCCTCTCCTCGCTGCATTTAACAGCTGTGAATCTGCAGGCTGAGGAGAGTCCTAGTTCAACGCCCACTCATCCCCTCTGATGCCTGGGGGGTGGGGAGGAGGGCATTCTAAAGGAGGGGAAGAAAATGGAGGTTGTTTGGGAAGCTGAGTAAGTTGCCCATTGCCTTTAGCAGCCGCTGGGACTTTGCTCTTGTGTAGCACTCTAGATATTGGTCTGGTCTCCTGCTGAAGAGAAATCTCCATGGTGCATTTCACTGCCATCAGGAGCAGCTTCAGTGTGTGTTGGGGTTTTTTGTAAGCTGTACTGAAGTGGACGCCTGGGAGAAAGAGCAAGGCTGAGATGTAGGAGCAAAGAAGTGTTGCAAAACAAACAATAGGAAAGGGAAATGCTGCTCTGCTGTGGACATAGGGTTCAATATGTCGCTAGGTTATTTTGATACTGTTTGCCTTGGAAAGAAGCTATTTGCTTCTTAAATTGCATATTTATTCACAAACAGGAGTAGGGCTAATGATTCATACAAGGTGAGGTGAGGTAAGGTGAGCTAACACCTGGCATTCAAGAGGTCATAAACATCTACAAGGAAGTTAGCTGAAGATTTCTGAATGTCTCAGAGAAAGCATGTCATCTGGTGCATACTTTAGATTATGCTAGTCCAGATGAAAATTGAAAGCCTGGTATGAGTGCTAAATAACGTGTGTGTGTGTGTGTGTGTGTGTGTGTGTGTGTGTGTGTGTGTGTGTAAGATGAAAGCATTAGAATAGAGTGTGTTTAAATACCGTAATTTATAAATCTGTTTACCCCATCATGGAGTGTAACAGTCAAAGACAGATAAGCAATGATGGTGATGTGAATTGAAATATCATCTATTCTGTCACAAGAATGAATCCTTTACAGATAATTTGCTGAGCCTGATATGAAATTTGTATTCATCAGTTAGAATTATGTGATTAGAAAATTCAAATTTCTGAGTTTATTTAAAAAGAAAAGGAGTACTTGTGGCACCTTAGAGATTAACAAATTGGTTAGTCTGGAAGGTGCCACAAGTACTCTTTTTCTTTTTGCGAATATAGACTAACACGGCTGCTACTCTGAAACCTGAGTTTATTTAATAATTTTCCCCTAGGAGAACTCATCAGCCCTTGTTTATAACTATTGCTAAGCCGTCTCAGTAAACAGTTACAATTTTGTTCACCTTCTGGAAGTATATTTTAGCTACAAACAGTTAAAGTGCTGGTATAAAGCTGCACACAAACAAGCCGGTCTTCTGGACGGGGGATACATTTCTGAGCTGTGTGAACTACCTGCAGTTCCCGTCGACATTAGAACATAATGCAACGAGGTACAAAATACTTACATACAAATGATGTTTAATTTGTATCTAGAGCAATGGCAGGGGACCTGATCCACAGCCCAGGGAAGTTCAGTCGACTTCCACTGTATCAGACCCACTGTGCACATGTTTGTGATCTCCCCTTCAGGGATTCAGGGCCTGATTCTCCTATGTACTACTTTTGCTTACAGTGGAGTGACTCCTGATTTACACTGGAATAAACAAAAGGAGAATCAGGCCCTCAGTTCCTACACAGGAAACGCTGAACTTTTGGCTACGTGAGATAATGTCTCCTAAACTTTTCCTCTGGCACAGACTGCCCTCTGGCAATTTATTAACCAGAGAAATGGGCATTGCTTAGTTCTCTACAAGAAAATGCAAAGGGAGAAAAAAAGCGCTCCAGAGAGTTAAAGTGTGATGATCTCAAGGTGACCCCTAATTGGGAAGATTGTTGTTACTTTAGAGCAGAGTTTAAGGGAGAGGAGTATGTTAGTAAAACTTTTATTAGCAATTAAGGAGACAATGGTAAACTTAGTTTTATAACCGATCCACTTTCACAGCTTCCTCATTCTTTGCAAGCCAAAACATAATTCTCTCTCGGTCCAGTCACCTGTCAGCAGTTAGTGGTCATTATTTCATCATTTTGCAATAAAAGTTAATCGAATAATGATTTATTTCTCTGGGATGATGTTTTAATGCCTTTCTCTGTTATCCCTTCCTGACAGTCTGTGATTACTGTAGCTGTTTTCTCGGTGACACCATTATAATGACTGTTTAATAGAAGGATTAGCCTGGCTTTCAGTCATGTCACTGGCAGACATCCCCCTACCCCCTCAACCCCGTATTCTTAGGTCCATATCATACTGTTGATCCTCATGGATAACTCTCTTTCACATCAGCGCAGGTGAAGGTCATGATAGGCCTTAGATTTTTCCAGTCACTTTGCTTTTCTAGCCTAGAGCTCACAATGGTATCTTCAGGTCAATTGAAACCTTTGAACCATACTTTTATGGAGTTTGCAGCTTAAGAATAACTCATCCTTATTGTTTGGCAAAGTGGGCCACTTTAACAATGCTGTCCATTCTCAGGATTTGTGACATTTACTAGCTTTAGTCCTAAATGTCTCAATTTAAGTTGGGGAAACGTAACCTGAAACAGGACAGAGGCAGGGTTGCCCCTAGGTGCCATTCCCACGTGGCATTGCACACACGTTAGCTGAATTCCATAGGACAGAAGTGCACAAATCACTTCTCCCCAGAACGTATTAGTGCTGGATTGTGTGGACTTGGTGGCACCATTCTTGGAACCTGCAAGCAGGGCCATTCCTCCAGTTTAGGAGAGTGCTCACCTCAGGAGGAAAATTCGAGCTCTGCTGGGTCTTTGACAGCTGGGAATTCTGCGAAGGCACTTTCATCTGGAATGCTCTCCCCTCTCCCCACTGAGCATGAGCCCTGGCTTCCAGCAGCCCTAATAGCCCCTCCGATGCAGTTAAGGAGTGTAATGAGAAGCTAAATACAAGACTATGTAGAGCTTTTAAAAGTAGAGACCAGAACTCATCTTACCAGCCAGTGCAGCATATGGGTGGCATATGGTGTGATGGGATCCCAGCAGGCTCCTGTCTGTTCAACCAGCTGTAGTTTCTGGACGACCTGCAGGGTCGTTCTCTAGACAGAGCATATTTGCAATAGTCCAGCATCAAGGTGGCCAGATCATGGATCTACACTGGAGAGGTAAAGGCATTCAGAGGCACAGACCGGCTATCCAGTAAAATGAGTGGGTGATAATAGACACTAACAGACTGCAGATTTCTCTTGCAGTCCCAGCTCTTAGGCTAATTCTTCGTAGGAGGGAATTGACCTGACCTGAAGGTTAGATTTTTTTCTTCTTCTTTTTACAGTGGTACCCAAAATGTGCTAGGTATTGCGCAGACATAAGGAGACGAAGTCCCATTGGTAAACCGGCCCCAAGAACTCTACACTTTCTAGTAGGATCCCTTTAAAAAATATTCCCTAGTGATACAGTGTGTGGGGGATGAACGATTACTGTTAGTTACCCTCCCAGACCCCCGGGATCATTTGCAATGGAGCTTCCATCAGTTCCTATTGGAGATTATTCTGCAGACTGCTACATTTCACTGTCTGCCCGTTTTTCTGGCTATTCATTTTGAATATACCTGGACCTTACTCTCCAACTGTAATATACATTCAGCTGCTAATAGCTACTCCACCCAGGTCTAAAATCTGCCATGTTCTTTCTCTCCCTCCTCCCCCAGACCATTTATTTTCACACATCTTTAAACCACCCCAGCATCGTCGCGGTGGTAGAAGTGGTGGCTGCGGCCAAGAAGCGAGAAGGGACCCACCAGGATCTGTCTTGTGGGTTTGGAATTCTGCACCTGTTCAACAGCAAGTCAGAACCAACTGATGTGGCCACAAAGGACGGAGAGTAGGTGTTGCCGGCTGCAAGGGACAGCGGGACTTGCGAGTCACTGTAGCATTTTATAAGGTGGAATCAGGTTTCTATGGCAACATGGAATTATTGCTCTCCATTTAGAGAGGAAGGATGGTCCCGTGATTAGGCCACTAGCCTGGGACCTGGAGACCCTGCTTCACCACAGACTGCCTGTGTGAACTTGGGCAAGTCATTTTTTCTCTCTGTCTTTCAGTTTCCCCATATCTAAAATGGGGATAACTAGAGCATATGAGGATACATTGCTCATGGGGGGTCATATACATACTTTAAACAGGTTTGGGTTGAGCCTTTTCCACTCTTGGCTACATATATGAAAATTGCATGGACTACAGCTGCCCTGGTGGCTTGTGGCTGGGCCTTTATTCACCTCAGCTGACAGGCCTGAGGTGGCAGGTTGGGTGAGGTCAGCTGCTGGATTTGTAACCCAGCAAGCGATGCCCATGTGTTGTCCCGCATGTGTGCAGAGTTCACAGCCTTGACTCAGCCAAGCCCCCCTTTCCAGGGCCAGCGGAAGGCAGCTCTTTCTGCCTTTAAGCTCTTGAAGCCCGGCTGACTATAAGCTGAGTTTGCTCCTGGGAAGGGGAGGGCTACCACACCCAACACTTGGGGCATGAAAGACATAAATAACCAAAAATAAAGCAGGTCAGTCGCCCACCGTCCTTGCCAGCCAGGGGAAAGAGGAGACACTCTCCCGCCAGGCCTGCTTCCTCTTCCTTACGTATCCCCCCCACCACGCAGTAGGCCAGGCTCTCTGAACCCTTTCCTGGTGGCTGCTTCACTTTGTCACGCTGACATTGTCAAACTCCCTGTAAATACCCAGTGTAACGCCTATTGTACACTGGATCCTGCCTCCCCACCAGCCATTGCCACTGGGGAAGCTTCTCAAACCAGGGAGGTTTTCAAGGGAATATCTATGTCCCCTCCCTGGGGAATCAACCTGAAGCAAAGGACCTGGCATCTCAGTCAACTGCCCTCCTTTGCTACTCAAGGCTCTAAGGAGACCAGTCTGCTGGCGGAGAGTTCACGGGACTGGAACAGGGGGTTGCTGTGTATTGATCAACAGAACCATTGTGGGAAATTCACTTTGGAATATAGCCATCTAAACGGCCATGTTTGGTTTGTGCTCCTCTTTAAATCTAGGCTCAAGCTGTATCATGGGACACCGCGAGCGCTCCTGCACCCCCTCCTCCAGGACCCAATGGAACGTAAGAGCACATAGAACTGCTTTCTACTTGACTTTCTTCCCGGGCTGGTCAGTAACACGTCTGCGTATTTGTTTGCTGAATGTAGCATTGGCTGTTTTCTGTGTTAGTGTGTCAAGCTTTTGGCTGCTCAGGTTCGGGGTTAGCCACCCAAAATGGATCAGAAGAAAAGCCCGGAAGACAAGGGTGCTGGATGGTTGCTGTGAAATGCCCCTGTGCTGTATGCCAGGCTGTTCGAGGCCAGGGCCAGTTATTGCTTATGGGCAGTGGGGTTGGCAGCACCCCAAGGCTCTTTGTCATAGCTGGGGCTACCGGCAGCCTCAACAATGTGCTCTGCAACATTGTTAACGGCTGTCTTTCATGCAGGGGCCCATTTCTGGGGCGTAAGGAGAAAAGGGGCTTAATTTCTGCTGCATCAATCAAATCCCGTCCCATGACAGCATGTCCACTGGCTAGGCCCTGATCCCGCAGAGACTTCCACACGGACTCAATTTAGCACACGTGAGTCGTCCTGTTGGCTCTGCTTGACGTGAATAAAGTTAACTGGATGAGAGTCTCTGCAGGATTTTTAAGCTCTTTGGGGCATGGAGTCTGCATTTAGGGTCTTGTACAGCACCAAGACCGTTGTCAGTTCTCAACAAGCAAATAATAGCCTTGACGCATCTGCTGGGGAAGGCAGAATGATCCCAGAGCACAGTGTATCAAACAATCTGCCCACTAAACCCCACCCAGCCTTTCTCAGTATTTTATAGGTATTTTACATGGCAGTGAGTCTGTATCTAGCTTGATGCATGCCTCTGCCATGCAAATTCACCTCTAGACTGTAAGTTTGCATTTTCTAGTCTGCAATGGAGGATTCCCCGACCATGTCTCCCTCTCAGACTTAATCCTGCACCATAGCAGCTCCAGTGGGGGCTGATCTACAGAGCTCCTAGGTCACCCATGTGTCAGCTATAGGGCAGGAGGAGTTCTCTGAGTGTGCCACATCCAGGAGAATGGGTGAGTGAGCCCAGGAGTTGAATCTCTCTCTCATACCTGGCAGTGGGCAGCCTGCTACAGAGACACTGAGGTGAGCCACCCCACGATTTAAGTTGGAAAGAACCAGACTGAAAACATGGATAGCTAAAGCTAAGCAGAAAGCTGTCGTGAAGGAAGAAGAAGGGATTCTCTTTCCTTTGCCTGGAAAATGGGCTCACAAGCTGTCCTTTCTAGTGCCAAATGTCCTGTCTGAGCTGGAGGAAGACCACGTATCAGTGGTGTCAATAGTTCTGTGTACCACAGGGGTACATCTAATTCCCACTTCTGTAAGAGAGAGGGCTAGATGGCCCTAGCAGAGCTCAGCACTCAGCGAACTGGCTCACTCAGGCCCAGACTGGATATCTGTACAGGCAGGGAGAGGTGAAAGATGGGCAATGTATGGAAAAAGGTGCCTCTGTGGATACTGGCAAGAAAACCTGACACAGCCGATAAACACAAATGGGCTTCAATTATTGATATATACGTATTGATGGAACACAGCCCACAGAGCAGGAAAAGTGCACTATAAAATATTAAATATAAGAGCAAGCTGCCTTGTAAAGCGTGTAACAAGGACCTTGTCTTTCTGAACATGCCTGGCTCTTGTCCCTTTGTGCACTGTTTTCCTGAAGGTTGGTACTGAATTTGCTAACGAACTGTAGCAAAGCTGGGTGGTGGTCGTTTGCCCTGAGAAACCTTCGGGATGTTCCAGAAGCGGAAGCAGGAAGGAGGGTCAGTTGCACTTTCACCAGTTTTGCTTTTAAAGACCATTTTTTCCACAAGCTCTCCAGTGCCCTGTATCCTTCCACCAGGCTGGTTTCCTGTTTGCAGAGATGAAGAGTCCAATCCAGTGCCCATTCGAGTCAGTGGAAGAATTTGCATTGTATTTCCACTTTCTACTGTGCTAGTCAGACACATGCTTTCTTTTTTCAAATATCAGGGATGCATGGGAGTTTTCAGTAATAGGATAGTAATGATAACAGCGTGACTCCAATATCTGCTGCTAGAAACGGGGGAGAACGTGCACACATAATCAGAGCAGGTTAAACCAGGGGTAATTTTAATTTTGAAAAACCTCGTTTGGTAGGTTTTTATTTTGCGGATTCAAACCTAGGAGGTGTTTTGGTTCTTGGTTCATTTAGCTGAACTTACACAGGCTGTCAAAATGTGGGGAGCCAATGTGGATTTGAATACATGGCTATGGTTTTGGCCCACCTCTAAAACTGACCATTCAGAGAAATATACTGAGCAGTTTTAGCAAATTTTGAGTAACTTATTCTACAGCTTGCCCAAAGGAAATGGGCAAGGGGGTGGATTTCAAGTTGCTTTCAAAAGCAAAATGTAACTGAAACAAAACTTCGTAGCTAAGGCTTGGTTGCTGTTCCACAAAGACTTGTCAGATTTGTTTTCCTGAGTTAGAAGCTAGGTAGCATCTTTTGCCCAGGATAGGGATCTTTGTGAAAGGTCATTTCTAGAAACTGTTTTCTTTCCTAGCAAGGAAAACAATACTCACCATACTAGCAAACAAAGCAAATACATGTCCACTAATGCAGGGACTGAGCCTCGGTGGTAAGTGGCAGAAATAGGTGCTGTGATTGCCTGGTGATGCTGGTCAATAACCATGTCTGAAAAATGATGAACACTAGTTCAGCTGTGGCTGCCCATTGGAAAGCTGTCTCCGTATTGAAGCCTTCCCCGGAGAAGATGGCTTGTGTTTATTGCAGTCTAAGAGGAATAACCTGCAGGTGAGTATCCAAGTGCTCAGGATCCAGCCACTAGAGGCAGCTGTAGTGTATCACCTCGGAAGGAGTTAGTTTATTTTTTAAAGAAAGCGCTCTCGTTTTCCCAGTTTGCGTTGGGGCTGCTGTAATGTTCAGTGAGAGAAGCCCATGAGTAGCAAATACCTCTCAGCAGCTTGAGAGCAGAGACCATTGCTAGACTGCTGAAAGCACTTGGGAGATGCCGGGTATCAGGGTGTGTACCACTGGTTCCTGCATTTCAGTTCCTGAGGGGAAACCGAACCTCCACCGAATGAATCACTCACGATACAAGGATGTGCAGCAGAAAGATAAAAGGGTCGCTCTTCTGAGTGCGTGCAGTGAAACAGCAGGAGATGCAGCCAGTTTCACTATTCCCATCTCATGCTGTACGACGAAGAGGGAGCAAAGTTAGCACAAGAAGTTTAGGGAAGTTCAATTAAAAACAAGTGTCCCAGGGAGCCTTTGCCAGCTGTTATGGATTAAGATTTTGCCTTTCACTGTGAACTAAAATGGCACAGACATATCATAATGCACCCAAGATCAGCTGTGTGCAGGCCCTGTTCTTTTCTGAATGGGACTCAGATGCTGGTCTTTTGAAGATATGTCTAGATGGGGACTTGAATAGAACACACAAGATTAAGGAACAACCTAAACAAGAGCATTTAGTTGCAGTGCTATTGAAGAAGGGATGGATTTTCTTCTTTCTTCTTCACAGCTGAATGAGAGTAGATCCAAGTAATTTTAAGTTGCTTAATCATAATCTTCGAGAGACTGGGCATTGTTTTCACTTACCCTGAAGTTGCAGTGTGAGGATTTGTAAGCCCAGAACTCTTAACAAAGCTAAGCCTGAAGAGACTGCCTATTCATTTATGAAGAAAACAGACGTTTTAAAAACAGGTTTTACATTGCTGATAAAGTGCGCATGTATTGATACCTTAATTCGATCAGCTTCTCCAACGGGTAGCACCATTATAAGTCTGTCTCTCTATGTTTTCAGATATTGCATAACGTTTTCCCCTCTTTAGAGAATAAACACATGATGGTGATAGAGAACACTCACCTTCAGTACACCTTAAGGCCACACCCGCCCCTCGAGACCATGTATCACCTCTTCCCTGAGAATATGCTGGTGTCTGGGCTGCAGAAAATTCCTGGCTTGCTGCTAACACATGGAGAAACAAGTAAGGGATCCTTCCATTCTGATTCCTGCATGTGTAATCAGACCACAGGACAGTAAGGTTGGCATAGTACATACCAAGCTACAGTGCTCATGAGTTACTCTGGACTTTCCCTGCTTATAGATTTGTGAGCATTTGTATTATTATGGCCTTGGCCTGCCAGATCTGGGGGTTCAGCTGGACTTTATCTTACTGGCAGAGCAAAGCTCTGTGAGCTCTCTGAGACAGGCCCCAGGCCTTCTCCACCCATCAGTTATTACCGGAGGGAGATCTGAAACACACGCCAGCCAGTGTGACCATTGTGGGATGGGAAGAGACCGGCCGACCTCTGGTCCCCCGATCAGGGAGTGGGCGAGGGGCTGTGGGAATGGAGAGAAGGGAAGGGGATGCTGAAGGGGATTGGGGAGGGATTATTGCAGAACATCTGGTGCCCAGAAAGCACTGCATGGTACAAATTTATTTATTTATAGGGCCTGATTCTCCCAGCCACTGCACTCTCACAAAATGGGAGCAGCTCCATGAAGGCCAATGGGCTCATGCTGATGTGAGCCAGAGGAGATTCAGACCCACCCATTTTAAGTTTACGCACATCTTCTGTTGCTGGTTTGTGGTCAAACCTGAGCTTCCAAATGCACCAGCTGCTTCTCATTACAACACAACTAGTGTGCTCCTGCTAAATACACCAGGTACCAGATGTGGGGCACAAGAAATGCCTGGCACAGCCTAGCAGACAAAGACATACGTTTCCTTGTCACCCGGAGGAATAGTACCAGCGCGGAAGGCGGAAGGGAGACCATGAGGGAAATGTTATAGTTTTCTCCCCCCACTACTGTTACTTTGAAGGGGAAGCGGAAGCGAAAAGTCGGGTCGCTGCTGTTAAATAAAGCGGAGTGTTTTCCAGGGGGTCATAATTTAGAGACTCCTGTGTATGGCATATAATGTGCTCGTCTGGGTGTTTTCAGTGAGAAGGGATTTCTAGGTGAATGTGGCCTTATCGCAAAAGCGTTTGCTTTCCTCTGCTAACGCAGTGCATCAATTGCCAAGGCGCCAAATAGATGCAAGCAGTGCCTGCAACGCCGAGTGTGTGACGCACTGCTGCTGTTGTAAGTGCCAATAATTAGGGATTATAAATGAGAAATCTAGCCGTGAAAATGTCGTGCTCACCCGCAAAAGAACGACAGCGACCCCTCTTCTGAGAAATAAACAAAGGAAGCAGGATTTTCACGTAAACTCTCTCTCTCAATGGCCATCTGAGCACGAATCACTGTGACTCAGCTCTTTGCTGAGGTGCAGCCAACCTTGTCGATGGCTCATAAAACAACTTGCAGACGAGTCCGTTGTGCCTGCTCTTCCACAGCCTGTGTGTGGCCCCCCCCCGGTGGACATTTCCTTGGGTTTCCTGTGGGTTTTAAACTGAAGGTGGGTTTTTATGGACACGTGGTGTTTTGCTGTTCGGAAAGGCTGCAGCTTTGTGTACACAGTGTTCTACGTTTTCGTCAGTGGTAGCCCCTTTCCAGTAAATGAGGAGGTTAGGGAGAGTTCCCTTGTAAAATGCTAAACTACAGTGCGATTGGGACGCGTTTATTGTCACTAGCACGTGATAATGAAAGCCTGGACTATCCCTGGATAAGTTTCTGTGGGATCCCGTCCCGGTCTGCCCCCTCTTCTGTTGGGGGTGGGAGTGCGGTTTGCCAACCTTCCCACGGATAGGCCACGGGATGCAGCCAAACTCCATGAATGCCCCCAGGTACTCTGGGAGGTCAGAGCCATCTGCTCAGAGTCTTGCGTCTCTGCTCCGGGTCTGGATCAGTGTCGCTTGTGTGCTCCCCCATCAGCATGGCGCTTTTGGACGCTCCTTGCCACTCCAGTGCCTGGGCCCCACATGCTAGGGCTCTGCCGAAAAGGTAATACAACCCTGGCCTCTAATTTTTCACTGAGACTCCATTGGGCAGGAGAGGGGGACTGTGTGTAGCCCGATCTCTGCCCTGCCCACTCTCCCTCACCCACCTTCCCCTGTGCATGTGGCCCAGGGCATGGTGCCATATAAGCAGCTGGGCTTGCCTCCTTCCATGTTGGAAGGGGGTTGTGGGTGGAGATCCACATTCATGTGTCTGGGGGAGATAATCTGAGCCAGTTTCAGTCTCTTTGACCTGCCAGTTGTCAGGACAGAGGCTAACGCACCATCAATAAGGGTCACAAATCTAGTTTCTCCTTCTGTTAGTGCCTCTGGAATCTCAGCCAAGAAGGGAGTGGTTGTGACCCAGAGACATAAACCCACACCAGACAGACAGCACGTGTTCCTGCCAGAATCCTTTTCATGCAACTTCCCTCTGGCTGCAAGGAACATGAGCTCTGCGTTGACTGTGGTAACCAAGCCTGCTAACAAACAGCACGATCAATTATTCATGTCTCACTGGTCCAGTGTATCCGCTGCTGGTAAATAGAGACACTGCAATAACATTTCATAGTTTGCTGATCGAACACTGGACTTGCTCAGCCAGTTTTTACGAACCGACATCTGCTTGAGTTGCTGATGTCTGTCTGAGCAAGGCAGAATCTGTGCTGGTTTTATTGGACCAAGTTATGTTATTTCATTATGAATTATATGGGGAAATCATTGGCAAATAAATAAGACCTGATAGTTTACAGTGTACCTGAGTTCTTCATGAATTTACAACAAGATCTTATGTTTATTGCTACTTCTTAAAGCCGTGTCCTTTATTGGCACTTTACCTGGACTGCTGGTCCAAGTGTTGGGAGTGAAGATAGCGCTGATTGTGACTAAATACACATGAGGGGTTGTCATGCATCCCTTCATCATGGTAATAGTTATGTTAACTAGTGGGACTGTTTAGGTGAGTGAGGACTGCAGAACAGGCCTGTAGGTAAAAGACGCCTTAGATATTAATGTCCATAGATGTTTAGTTTTCATTTTCCTTTTTAGTTCTCAGTCTGTGCATCTTGCTTTTTGTGGATCTGTACTGACAACAAACACAGTTACAGAGCAGAGATGGGCCAGGAGTGATGTGGCACAGAGACCAATTGTTATCGAATTGATGGAAACTGGAACGGGCATTCTACTGAAAGAAATGTACTGTATACCCAGAGAGATCTCCTCCGGGACAAAGGAACTCTCACTAGAGAGGCTGATCACAGTAGGACTGGGAACAGAGCCTTTCAGCAGCCAGCCAGTGCGCTGAGGACTGCCTGCCCCAGGAGCTGAGGATGAAAGTCTGATGGCTTTCAGGGAAAGATTTAAGACCCACCTCTTTGGCATTAGCCTTCCTGAAAAGCCGCTGAGAATGGCACGAAAGAAAATAAACCAAACTGCTCTGCCTCTTCTTTTAATGGGGGTTGGGGGGAAGGGAAGATAGAATAACAATAAGAGGATAAGATCAGTCGTGGGAAATTTTTGAGAGAGAAATGGGAGAGCTCAGGTGTCCATGTGGGTCAATCATATGGCTTGATATCATCCTGTATTACAGCCCATTAATACAGCAAAGTCAAAGAGGCATAAACATAGTTAACAGAATATGCTGTTCAGAAGCCAAAAAAAAGCCCATCAACAGCCTAAACATAGAGCAGCCCCAGACGTAACATCCACACGGCATCAGGTGCCACTTCTGGGAATGAATCATCTGCTAGCATCTGTCTCCTCCACAGAGAGAACAAAACCACGGGGGCGTGCTGGATAAATCACCTAACTCTGGGCTAATCTCATCCCTGGTGAATCAGCTCTGAAGTCATGGGAACGAGGCTAGGGATGAGTTTGTCCTAGTGTGTTTTAAATGTTAGCACAGAGATGGCTAAACGGATCTACAGGAAAAGGGAAAGCAAGTGCAATTGTGGATGTGACGAGAAATGACGATTCTCTGAATGTATGTCACACCTTTCATCAGCAGATTCAAAGCTCTGTACAGATATTAATTAGCTGAGACTCTGTCTCTCTATGAAATAGGTAAATATCATCCTCATTTTCAGCTGGGTAAATAGAGGCATTAGAGAAGTGAAGTGATAGTGTCAGAGGAAGAATTAGAACCCAGTATTCCCTGTTCACAGTCCCCTGCTTTCACCTCTAGATATATTCCCTCCTTCATCAATGTAGCACATGAAAGTAGTAGAGAAATTGTCCCCCCCCCCCCCCATAGTATTGTTGGAGTCTTCTGGTCAACACATGTCTTTTGCAGAGACAGCACTTAGCAAGGTGTTTGAGACCCCTTGGTGCTACTGCACTGCACATTAATAATAATAATGAAGAGAAGGCACTCCGGAGTAAATGAGGAATTTGGTTTAAATTGCTTCATGCAAAGGGTTTTGAATACATGGAATAAATTACCCTGAGAGCAGACTGAAGCAAAGTGTGTAAATTGTTGGAGACATACCTCAAGTTGTTCTTAAGGAGAAGGGGATGAAATGGTATGGTGAAAAAAGTGCCAAAGGGAATTAAGGTCAGAGAAAATAAAAGGCTAGCAGGGAGAGCCAGCCATTCATCCCCTTTTCGTAAATTATCTCATTTCTTAAAACCTGAAACATCCACTGGGAGCTGAATAAGCTTGACCATTTGACATTGAGCCCAACCCAGCTCTCCAGTGCCTGGAAGCAGGACTATATAACACTCAAATATTTACAGTAGCAATGAAATATGTAGCTTAACAGCATTTGTAATTTAAGAGAAACCCCACTGTGAAGCTTTGAAGAGAATGAATTGTTCTTTGGGGAAAAAAAGAAAAAAACCACGATCTGGTGGTGTAAAGCTCACTCCCAAAAGCTCAGGTATATTAATCTGTGCTAATCTGAAACCTCAGGGGGAACACCCAGCAACCCAGCAAAATGACGTCAACGGAAACAGTGGCTTCGCTTATTTGAAATAACATCCTTGTTCCCAGGCAGCATGCCGAGCTTTGCTTTTACAGATGCCTGACTAAAAGGACCAGAACTATTGTGGGGCTGGGGTCTCCCTCTGAACCTGGGATTTCAAAGGACAGTTTCTTCCAAGTATCTGATCTACCCAGTTGATGGAATGTTAATGGTTGTATTTAACCATTGGACCAGCTTGGATTCCTGGGGACGTGATGGTTTAAAGACTGCAAGTGATGCAAAATCCAAGACTGGTTATCTTCCTGAAAGATCTACTCTAGCGCCACCAGAAATTATGGGTTTGATGCAGAAATTAGTGGGGGAGGTTCTTCAGCCTGTGTTGTGAAGGAAGTCAGTCTACATGATCATAAAGTTCGCTTTGGGCCTCAACAGCTATGAATGGTGCTTGTGGAATCTACTCCACTGGCTACTTGCTCTTATTGGGAAAAGAAAAGGTTTCCTAATGTCTAACTTAAAGTGTTCCTCTCTAGTTTCAGGCTCCAATTGCCTCTCTCTAGTTATGTTTCTTTGAGGTTAAATATCTTGGAAGTATTTTGTACATTCTTTGGAATTTTTCTTTTCATACAAATTTAATCACAACAGTTTGTATCTTTAATCCTTAAAGGGGACACAGAATCATTTCAATCTAATCCCCTTTTTTTGCTAATTGCTTCTCTTCCTGGGAAACTGCTCTAGATGAATGATGGACGCTTTAAGTAGTCAGTCAGTTAGTGGAGTCTTAAGAGAGAACTTTGATGAAAGCTGTAAAGACATCCTTGTTCATGGCATTGTTCTGGATAAGTGGAGATTTGGCAAGGGCAGCGGGATGTGATTCTGATACACCAAAACCTTACTAATCTTTACTCATGAATTTTCAGAGCTCTACATTTAGTGGTGGCTTGGTGGCTAAATCCATGTGATTCGGAAAAGTTAAGAGCTAAGGACAAGATCATCAGTTCTTCAGTGGTGACTCCCTCTGCTTAGAAGAACCTTCTAATAATAACTCCTGTGGATGCCTCTCCTTGAGGACACAGCCATCACGTTGTCAGAAACTGTGAGATCTCCAGAGCAAAGGAGCCCCCTGCAAGAACCGCAGCCACCCCATGCAGAGCTTGACAATGACGTGGTTGCAATTATACAGCTCCGGAGATGCCAGCTGGCCTTGTGAGTGCATTGACTGTGGCTAGTAAATAGCCAGTCATCTGAAAAGCTGGAGTAGAGCCACGCTTCGTCATGCATGTCTCCAAAGGATTTTCTTCTCCATTCTCTCCCATTGCTCAGATTTCGGAGCTCCTCGCTCTTGCCAGCGGGAGGGAGACGTCATTTTCCTGCATCTTCAGATGATTTCCTCAATGTATAGCCCAGTATACTTATACATCCACTGAGATCTGGCTCTAGCTGCAGAGCATCAGTCCCATCTTGTGGCAGACGGGGGGAACTGCATGTTAGGCATGACAGTCACACAAAGCCGTACCAATCTACCTGCTGGGTTTTACTTGCAAATTCAGCTACCAGTCAAACAACTGGCAGAACAAACAATCAAGCCAATACATTGATAGTCTCAGAGGTACCTTGCAGGGAAAATTCAGCTCGCTGCGTCCTGCTCCTCTTTGTTTTCCCTGGTAGCCCTAAATCAGCTGCTCGGGTATACAGGGTAGGTACAGTGTGGCAGGGGAAATGGACACTAACCGTCATGCAGAGGAAGAATGGTTCTTTGATTGCTGATAAGGAAGTGCACTCAGCATCCTCCTTCCAGACACCGGATGATCACACGGGGCTGTGTATCTCCACGGCTCACCTACATACGGCTCAGCTGCAGTAAGGGCACGTCAATTAGATGTGTTGTAAGGGAAAGTCCAGCTGAGTTCCATACACCTTCCCAATACGCAGCCCCTTGCAGTAACACTCATACAGTCTTCAGCCTTTGGAAACCGGAGGCTGATCAGCTGCAGCCTGCCGGCGGTGGCCTCCGAATTCGATGAGCAGTGAAAAGTGAAGCAGTTTTCAGACGGAAGACAATGATGAGAGCTACAACCACTCTCTGACTCCAAATCAGCAAGGTACTTAAGCATATACCTAACTTTAAACCTGCGAGTAATCCCCTGGAAATCCTTGCTATTGCCTTTAACATCTTGACTTTCAATTAACTTAATTTAATTCAGTCATTCTTTCAGTGAGGCTACTCACATGCTTAAAGTTAGGCATGTGCTTAAGTTCCTGGCTGAATTGGGGCCCTGAATAAGGTTAGTCAGGGATATTTGTAAACATCTGACTTCAGTATAAATGTAGCAGTGTTATTACCAAGTCGCCCACCAATACACAAGCATGGAGCTGTTCATCCTGCCTATTCCCTGTCACCTCTTTGCTTTCAGTTAGTTAATTCATTTTTAAAAGCCTAACAACTTAACTAAAACAATGCTAGTGATTTCCTGCTGTTTGGTTGTCAAGAAAAGCTTTGTCCTGAAAAGTTAATAAGTTTCGCTTCTTTCTGCTCTTCTCCCCTCCCCTGCCTTAAGCTAAAGAACTAAGCAATAAGTACTGCTTGAAAGCTGGACATAAAGGAACAGGGTTGTTGAAATTGGTTTTAAATGGGCAGTTTAAACAAAACATACCCTATAATTTGATAGACTGAATCTTCAGATAACAGAGTAAATGAAATCGGGAAGATATATTTGGTTTCTAAAATCAAATTAAGGCAGATTCTAGCTTCACTAGCACTAATTTGATATGAACTCCCTCATTCCTCAAGGCTCCTGCAGCTCTGACTAGCCCTGAGATGTTGTATTATTGAATTCTATTGTTAGGCACTTTATAGACTTCAGGTTTTGCTTTTAAGTACGTAGTGTAGGTTTGTTAATGCTCAACTGTGAGTCATGTGGAGGAGGATAAAATCTTAGGTGCCTTTCTGTGGAAAAAGCTCTTAAGGAAGGTGTTCCTACTCCTTAATTTTTGCTTCCACTTCCCAAAACTTGCAGCCCCTCCAGTTCCTGCAAGGTGGAATGACTGGCAGCCTTGGCAGTGATCAGCATTGTGACTTGCTTCGTCTTGTATTTTTAGGGCAAGAGAAAACAACTCAGCTTTGATTAAAATAAAACAGCTGGAGTTCAGAATACTTGCCATAGGGATATGTATATGTGGCTTAAAATAATATCAGTAATAACTAGGAAATGGTGGACTTGGTGGGACCCTGCAGTACCAAGATCCATGGAAATACTTATGCATAAATAAATGGTTCATTATTTATCTATTTGCATATTTAATCTAGCAGTGATCTCTGAATTTCTAAATTTGCATGAAACCTTGGTCTGTTTGGTTAGGTGCTTGGAAAGGTCATGGTTGCAATTGTCAATGCTAGAGACTGGCTGTTCCATTTTTAACTGTTTCTTCTATATATCTTCATATTTCATGCCGTTTCTGTGGCCCTCGGTTCAACCCATGCCTTTCATCATCACCGAGCCTAGTTCGGCTCTCTGCCCATTAGCAGAGTGCAGCCAAAACAAAGTAGAGTATGGGGTCACTCAGTTTCAGTTTTCCTTCCGAGCCCTGCCGTGCAAAAATCTCTAAATCTGCTGTTATCATTCTACCACTCTGCACTCAGAGAATTTGCGCAGTTTAGAGTTGGGTTTATCCTTTCCAGCATTTCCCCCCAGGTAGTCTTGGTAAGTGAAATGTAATTCTGTACAACAGAGTAGCTGTTGGTCTGGGTTATCTAAAGCATGTGTGTGCCTTCCTATTTAAAGGACTCCAGTATGTTCCCCACTCCTGCTACTGCCAGCAAAGTTGAGGGGGTTGGTCAGAGTAATTCTCCCAGGTTCTCTTAAACATCCACTACTTCACTGCTCTCTGGCTCGAAACTCTTTGCGTGCTGCTGCAATAAATACTCTGCTTAAAGTCAGTCTGGATTCATGGAGCAGGTCTGAGCCATACGATTCCAGCCTCTTGTGTATGGGTATCTTGGGCTAAAGAGGACTCTAGTGATACCGTGACTTGCTAGAACAACAGAAGTCAGGAGAGAGATGGGCAGTGGAGGGCTGTATTCGGTTTATGTCGTCCTTATACTGTTCTTGCTCGTTGGCTGTTCTGGATCGGAACGTAGATTTCATTTTTAGAAGGAGTTGCCTTGTGCATTTAGAAAAGTGGTGATGCAGCTGGGTGGGGAAGTAAATAACCCAGGAAGGGGCTAGTCCAGGAAACAAGAAGGGCTTATTCTTCCACCCCCAATATTTTTGACTGTCACATATTCCCCTATTGTCCTTTCCTTGAATATGCAACTGCAAGTGCATTCCGCCCATTGCAGCTCATGCTGGCGCTTGAATAGGCATCTTCTCCTCAAATTGCTGTGTGGTGCGCTCGCTCTCTCAAGCGGGTGCCTAGGGATAATTGAATCTGTTGTGGACTTGGGGCTCCCCACATTGGTACCAGTTAAATTATCGGGCTGACCTGTTGGCTTTCCTAGTGTGTTAGACTCAGGATGCTTCACAGCAGATGTAATAGGAGGAGGAGTACAGCTGGCTTTCTTTCTGGTTGGAGAAGAGTATAAGACGTGAAAAGAAACTGAGCTGAAGAGGTAACAGATGTTCCTTTGCCTTTATAATCTACTTTCTTTTAGTGACTAGATTGTCGAATTTGTTTCTGGAGGCATTCTGAAGGAGAAAATAGACTTCTCCCAAAGTTAGCATTTGTTTATTAATTTTAGCTGTGGAAAGATGAGGGCTTATTATTGTGAGTTCCCTGTGAGTACCACGTATTTCAGCTGTATTCTCTGCTTTGGTCAGAGAATGGGATTGACTATCAAGGCCATATTTGGGTGACTGCAGTGTAACATATGGCTGGATGTCTTTTCAGATGATTTCTTTCGAAAACCCCACCTCATGAAATCAGTCACATGGTACTTGGATAAGCTGTCCATTCATTTGTACCCTTCATTAGAAAAGTTTGAGGAAGAGCTGCTGGATTTACTCAACAGTGAGCGTTTACTTAAGGTACTGTAAATATCATGGCAACACTAATAACTCCTTTATCATCTTGACAGGTTTCAGAGTAGCAGCCGGGTTAGTCTGTATTCGCAAAAAGAAAAGGAGGACTTGTGGCACCTTAGAGACTAACCAATTTATTTGAGCATAAGCTTTCGTGAGCTACAGCTCACTTCGTCGGATGCATTCCAATGAAGTGAGCTGTAGCTCACGAAAGCTTATGCTCAAATAAATTTGTTAGTCTCTAAGGTGCCACAAGTCCTCCTTTTCCTTTATCATCTCGGCATTTTTATCATGCTAATAGACTGACATTGATAGGGTGGTTTTCTTCAAGATGCATATTAATAGCTTTCCTAGCAATTGAATAAACCATCTCTATGAATCACTTTGCCTACCATAGAAGTGCAAGCTCTGGGATGAAATGTGGTAGCTGTTTAACCGTGCAAAGCCACACTACACAACAGTTCAGCGCAAGGTGTGCAGAATACCTTATCTAACTGAAGGCTTGTGTAGGGAGCTGCCATATGATTGGCCAAGTGAGAACCTGGCCAGGATTCAGAGAGTAATTTCCCTATACTCATGAGAAGCACCTTAGGAAATGTAATGACCACAGACAGCAAGACCTGGGTCTTACATCTTTTCCCAAAGACTGCACCAACCTCCCTTTAGCCCGAAGGCGAGGCACTGGCTCAGTACTGGCCAAGGGCAAGAAGCACTGCCTGGTGAATTGCCATAACAATTTTCTAAAGCCTCCGGGCGCTCTCTCATACTCCCAACCCTGTAATGATCTGCCCCAGCCTTGCTTCAGTCATGGTATCTGGCCCAGGAATCTTCAGCAACAAGACAGAGATTCTCCGTCAGATGCATTCGCAATAAATGAGAGTTAGTGAGCGCTGGCATGTCCTTCTCTGGCATACTCTCCCATTTGTTAAGGTGAGCAGGTGCCACTTTATCTGTCTGCAATGGCTAGTCTTGATACGACGGGTCTCAGACTCTGTAGCCAGACAATGGACAGGACTTGTACTGAAGAAGCCTTTGCCCTGAATAGCTGAATCAGTGTGGGGTTTGTGCAAATACCTAAGCCCTGCAGTATTTGGAGGTAACACAGGTAGAAGATATGCATGTGTAGCTGCCAGTTTTGGGATAAATATTATTTCTGGCTAAGTCAGCAGTTCACTGGGCATGGTATTGGCATCGCCTACCGCTGATGTTATCACACAGCATTTGTGATATAAATCCCTGCAGTCACAATCCTATTATTAAAGCCCCAGGTAGCTAAAAAGGAGGGATTAGGTACAAGTTCCTGATTCAGTGTTTAAAATAATTATTCAGGGACTTAACACACAGCCATTTTTCATGAAATAATAAAATACCACCGGCCAAAAGAGGAGCTGTTTCTGCAGTGCTTCCAGTTCTCTGTACTATTGTCCCTCCATGATTGAAAAGAAATCCCTAATGACCAGAGAAGCAAAAAAATTGCATGTTTGCACGATGAACTGCATTGTCCTCTATCTGTGCTCATCTTACACGACAGTGATTTACCACTTACCCCGTCCTAGTCGAGGAGGAATGTGAAAGGTTGAAAATTAGCAGTGGGCCTGGGGGGTTTTTTTTTTTTTGGTTGGGTATTTTGCAACAGCAACTGTACTTTTGTTTTTTTCTACAACATTATTTTGGAAACTTTCTAAAATGAGAGACACAAAAAACAGGCGATTATTTTAGTTTTAAGGAGAAAGTACAGTAAGGCTGTTGCTTTGTTTTTGTATAGAATAGACACATTTATAAAAATGGCACTAGCGCAAGATTGCTTTAGGGACAGCGTGCTAATTTTCTACCATGAAAGTAATTTTATTACGTTTTAGCATTTTATTTCTTGGTTTTCTTTTTGATCATCAGAAAGCTGTCCTCCGTGGTTTATGTTTGGAATATTCAAACACTAATAGGTTGCAGTTTGGTCAACTTGTTTTGATTAATGGGAAGATAAAGGAACTTTAAGGTTTAATGTTCATTTTCAAATATCATATAATTTAGTAAGCAATAATGACCGGGAGGAAAATCCTTGTTTGTTTGTCATATTTGCTGTGGATTTTCTGTTAAGATAAAACACTTTAATATCTAGCAATCACTCTGGGGCAGGTTCCATTTTTATGTCTTTTTGATTAATTGCCTAAATTTTCCTTCCTGATCTTCCAAATGCCCCTTCATTGGCTAGAGGCATGAGAACCAGGAAAAGAGCAAACATAACTCACAAAAGAAAATGGATTTGCAGGGCTCTGCTCCATGTCGTATTGTGCCATCTCCCATCTGAGGGCTTTAATCTCGCCAAGCACTTCAGCCCTGATCCATCGAAGTACTTAAGCATGTGCTTAAATTTAAGCACAGGAGTAGTCCCAGGGATGTGAATAGCACTACTTGCATGCTTAACCATGTTAAAAAGGAGAGGTACACTTCTCCAAGGCCATTATGGGGAGTCCCCACTGGCTAGATTTGGGAGGCAGGAGCTGAGCACCACCTATGAAGTGTGTAGCTCATCCCTAGACTGGGATGCAATGTCAATGCAATGGTCAGCCCAGCTTCTCCCAGCAGAGATGGGGCTGGGGCTGGGGCCATGGAGGATCAGGCCTGCTCCAGCCGTAATGAAGGAGCAGCTTCTGCAGCACTGTTATTTCAGCCTGTGATGTAACCGTGGTGAAATTGGCCCGTTTCCCAGGATAGCTCCACAGTGGACGGGAGCGAAGTTCTCATTCAGGAACGGCGGCTGCACATCGGGGTCCACAATGGCTTATGCTTCGTTCAGACACCTCAGGTGGTGGTGGTGGTGCCAGAGGCCGAGGTGGCTCGGGGGCGCTCAGCCAGCTTCCACAGGAAACAAGACCTCAGCGCGAAACCCAGGTATGAAGTGAAAGGACGAGTAACAGCTGAGGAGTGGCTGGTTTCTGCTGCTTTTGGCTGCCCTGTGGTGCTCCATGTCACTTCTCTTGTCAGTGGCAGATGGGCTGCAGTCCACAGGGCTAGAGCATCAGACGGCCTTCCTGCCTGCCCTCCCTGGATTTCAGCTCTGAGCAATCAGAATTGGAAAATGGGCAGGGCTGAGGGAGAAAGCTCATTACCCAGCTCTGGGCCCCATCCTGCCTGGCGTTGAGCACCTTCCTATCTCCAGAGGGAGCTGAGGAGTTTGCAGATTCAGGTCCTGTCCAACCCATGTCGCTATGGGTCAGCAGGGCTCTGAACGACTTGTCCTTTTCTTAAAAAGGCCCATGGTGTTTTTGAGGTGGAACAACCCCCAACAACAAGTCTGGGTGTTCGAGAGAAGAATGTTTCCCAGGGGCTTGTGGTGGTGGGCCTAGTACAGTTGAGCCATGTTCTTTGGGCTTTACAAAGCCTTTGCTGTTAAAATGTCAGTGAATTAATTGAACTCATCGTAGAAGTAACTCTAGAAGCACTTTCCCACGGTCTGTATCAGGTTTGCTCTTAGATTGTAAGACCTTTGGGGGAGGGACCATCATTTTGTTCTGTGTTTGTACAGCACCTAGCGCCATGGAGTCCTGGTCCCTGGCCCGGGCTCCTAGATGCTTGCACAATACAAATAACTTATAATCATTTCCAGACCTGTGCTCAATGCCACGCAGTACCAACAGAGCACCAGCAAGGGATGCAGCTGGAATGAATCAGCTGGAAGCTAATTTCTGCAGGACTATAATAAACAGCCCCCATTTAATCTGTGGTTCTGTTACATTCTAACGCAGCATGGTAGGTCAAGCTCTGGTTTTGAGAAGCCGCATTCGTTTGACCGAGATGGTCCGTCACCCAGCATTCGCAATCGTCTTCCAGCTGGAGTATGTCTTCTGTGCACCAAGCGGAGCCGACAGGAAGGTAAGAGTGAATGTAACACTTACAAATAACTGTTTCTGCTACCCATTGTGTCCTGAAGGATCCAAAGTGCTTACAAACTATGCATGTACAGCATCGCTGACATTCCTTAACTAGTCACACAGCATATTCTTCCAAAAGACCACAATAGCTTCTTGACGCTGTTCTGTTCATCGGTGACATTTTTAGCCTTTCTGTGATTAATTATTAAAGAACATAAATCTGTACCTGATAGACCAGAATGCTATTGCGTAACTATATATTCTGACCAAGTTTTACAATCCTCTGTTACTGAGACAATAGACAAATGGCACCTTCTGAGCAATTCTTGGCTGCTGTATAATTAGTGCAGGTATTAAAGACACATGCCGTCTATTGAAAAACTCCTTAGGAAAAGGTGAAGATGTTGAGCCCCTTAAAGAAAAATGGAGTAGTTTCTTGCTAATGCCTGGCTTTCTAACTTCTGAAATGCTGAATTGTACTGCATGTCATCTAGCTGGATAATAATTTTAGCTCCTTCAGCCCACTAAACTAGTATTCTCAGATTAGATGAGAGGAAAATTGAAGAGACAGATACTTGCAACTCAAAATTATTGGTTACATTTATTGTAATGAAGCCATTCTTCTCAGAACTGCATTGATATTTTGTTTTATCACCAGAACAACTTAAAATTAAGCTCAGAAACAAGTTTGTAGAAAGTTTTCTATGGAGAAAAGGTCTGGAAATGATAGACTGTTGAAAGCTTGACCTTCTGGTAAAGTGAACAAAATGATTCAGATAAAAAATATACATTGTGCGACATCTGTAATAAAGACAACTTTAAGACTGCATTACAGTGCAACCTTTTATATACAGTAGATGCACTGATAATTTATACCATGGGAAACCTGTTTTCAAGAATCTTGAAAGAAACATTTTGGAGCCTTGTGACTCAGAGCTGTGTCACAAGTTTAAGGTTTTCCAACCCCCTTGGTAAACTTATATACACTAAGCTAAGGTCCCCACGAATATTTGTGATGACTTACAGCTGTTTCTGAGTGATACACACTGTGAGTTATATGTTAAATTTGGTTGCTTTCAAGTCTTCTCTGAAATATTTAAGCCGTGGTAGGCTGTTTTGGCACATACTGCTCCTCTTGCCTTGCTTTTGAGGCCGTGCGATACTTCATAAATTCTCTCTGATGGAATGGTTTCATCGTAACAAAGTACTGGATTCCAGTTAACAGCCCGACAAAGTTCTTTCTTCAGTACAGAGTGGAAGTCAAGTGTTCCAAAAAGGAAGATGTGTTTTTTCCCAGAAATTGCTGACATGGTAGAACAAAAAGACGTTAAGTCCCTGGGGCCCAAAACTCTCATTGACCTTAATGTGTGTAGAGCCAGGCTCTTTCTTCTTAAAACTTTTGTTATTTCATAAGGTGCTCTTGATTTAGGCACCTAGGGTATATAGGCTTAGAATCACAGAATATCAGGGTTGGAAGGGACCTCAGGAGGCCATCCAGTCCAACCCCCTGCTCAAAGCAGGACCAAGAGTTCTCTGAGGAGTTCTCATCTCACACACTCCAATTTCAGCAGTGGTTGAGTATTTAATTCAGTTGATAAACCAAAGAAAGCACAAGAGGTTTTACTTACTTACATGTCACTCCCTATTGATGATTATTTCTAGCACATTTAATCCTTTTCATTAATACAAATGATCACTGGGTCTTAGCTCTTGAAAATGCACTTGGTAATGCTCTGGTTTTCCTCCCTGTTGCTTTTTCCCCACAATACATCACTCTTGAGTAGCAATCTACTTACGCAGTAAGTGCATTGATGAAAGAAAAACAAAAATTTGTTCTTTTAAAAATGACTATTGACTAAAAATCTCAAATTTGCAACATAACAGAAATTGAACACAGACCTGAAGAAAGGCACCCTAAAGAAAGTGATCCTTCAAAAGAGCGTACAGCAGACTTATTTCTTTTGGTGAAAATTCCTAATGAAATTGTGATTGCTAATTATAGATTCCTCTGCTTTTATTAATTAAATTATCTATCTTAATCCCTGTGTGTCTCTGGTCTTGCAAATTGGAAATTTTGATTATATTTGTCATTTTAGCCTACAATATTCTGCAGTTAGCAGCTCTGACTTGGAGAACAGCTCCGATTGTCTCATGGTGAAACTATTGAAACTTCTTTATTTGTTAACCAAAAGGTCACTTTGCTTTGTGACAGCAGCAGCGTCTTCATGCTCCTGCTTGGCATTGCATGTCCTCTTCCTTCAGTCCCCAAAACCCCTCAGGCAGTGGCTTCTCCTTCACTCTCTAAACAAAGTCCCAGAAGATAAGAACTTTGGTTTCCTAGTCTTCAGTTCATTCTCTTCTGTTAACTTTACAGGCCCTCAGTTAAATATGGAAGTGGCTTTCTATTCCATTTTATTTTAGGTGCTTTTAGGAACAAGTACAGTCGAGGAGCTGACTGGGCCTTGACAGCTGAGTTGCTTGTTTGGAATGTCACTTACTTCACCACCTGGAGATAGCTATTGTCTGTTTGCCCATTGTCCCATTCTGCACCTAGGCAGTGGCTTGAATGTAGTGCTCAGCTGGCCCCCCAGCATCTCAAGCTGCCTCAGGAATGTCTGGGCTGCGGGATCTGTAATGGAATCCTTTGGTTGCTAGTGAAACATGGAAACACTGATACTATTGGTAAGAGTCACTAACAACAGTCACTTCCACTCTTGTGCCTAATCGACCTTCGCCTCCCTCACAAGATCTCACCATTGCAAATAAAAGTGCAGTAGCCCCTTCTCCATGGGTCACTACAGATATAATGAAAATTGTCAGGTCAGGCATCCTATGAATGCATGATTTCTCAGAGGATTTGGTAGTGGTCTGAGGGTGTCGTGCCGACCGTTGTCTGCTAATCAGATCGAGTGTACGAGGCATTGAGAATAGAACTCACAACCTGGTGTGGCTACAGTGTAGGTTGGAGAAAAACTGCACTAACTCTGCAGAGGAGGAAGAGAGAAACTATCACTGTTGTTGTTCTGACTCTTGGTAAACATTCTGATGCTACAGGGCACCAGGAAAGAACCCAGAAAGATAGACAGTGAGCAAAGGAGCAGGGTCGATAGCTCAGTCACTCATGGATGTCAAAAAGGGCATATCTAAAATGTTCCATCCCATAGAAAGAAGCTACCCACACGTTAACCTTTGGATGCCAGCCATCACTGGACCTGCCCCTAACAATAGGCTCTCAGGCCAATTTGATCTTTTCTTTCTATTGCTGAAGTGAGTGCTGAGTGAGGCTAAATGTTAAAAGCTGTTTGGGCTTATTTGCCTGTTAATATCATTGGACACCGCAGCTCTGTACTGTTCTGTACCCCCTTTGATTTGCAAACTAGAAAGTAGAGCTGGTCAAATTAAGAGTTGCGAATCAGATTAGCTGGGAATTTAGTTGCTTGTTCTGTCCTTGAATGATTCATGCTCTTGACATCTGTGCATGAATCCATTCTTAAGTATTCTCTAGGTAGTTTGGACAAACAGTTTTCAGCTTGTGGGTTGTTTGGTTTAGCTAATCTATTCACTATACATTATATTTGGTCATCCAAATCACATGATGTTGCTTGTTCTCCATGTCTGGGCCACTGAACCTTCTTAGAAAGGAGATTAGCAAATAACCTCTCATGCACATAAAAGTATGTATATGAGAATCAGCCGTTCCCCAAACACCCATGTGAACAAAACCCATTCGCGTCAGTCTTTTTAAGGAGCGAATAGTAAGGTGGCAGGAACATGGCAGAACTGAAGAGCACTACAGAATTCGAACACACGTGCATAAACACAACTTTTCTGGATTCACCCCACTCTTCTAGAAAGTGGTGTTTGTTTCTTACGGCTTGATCCAACACTCATGGAAGTCAATGGAAGTCTTCAGCAGGAGTTAGATCAGGCTTTTAATGTGGATCCCTTTGTGCTAAAATCATAGCTAATTGAGAATTTGACTCCCACCTTGTGTTGATCTAAATATTTAATGTTATGTTGGAACATTATAAAACCTTGAGCAAAAATTGTACTCAACTATAAAGTGTCTTTCAGAATCAAACAATAACTCCTTTTGTAGCTCACATATTGCTTCTGAAGAACTATTTCAGTCTGTAGGGTAGAAAGGCAAATATCGCCCATCAAAATGACAAAGTGCTTTTTAATGGTCCCACATGTAATGTGGCACAAATGGGCTTATGAAGTCTTTCTAATTATATGTTAATTTTTTCCGCTATAAATGGAGAAACCTAGCCTGCAGCAGTCCTGGAGTGCTCTGGCAAGCTCAATTGGAGAATTTCAACTTTGAAAAAGCGAATTCTTCTTTAGGTTTTAGCACAAAATGGAATTTTTTCACTATGAAAATAATTCATCCTTTCTTGGTCCTTTTTTGAATCCTTAACTCCATGTGTGAGTTTAAATCTTTTATTGTTCTGAGGATTTCAAAAACACAATTCACCGACTTTGGATGAATTCCCTGTACCAATATTATGCATGCTAGCATACGTTTATTGGGATAAGTGCACACATTTAAATTGTTTCATCCAGTTTTTTAGTCCAAATTCTGGAGCAATGCAAAATTGTGGCAAGCAGACAGAAAGCTATTCATTACCATTATTGTCTTTAACGCTGAGGAATTCCATGGAATCAGTGATGTAAATGGGGATCATGCAATAAATTCCTTCCCACACCAACCCCATGTGTGACCATCTCATACCCCGCATCATGAGATGTGATTGCCTGGTCCCTAGGCACAACACCGAACTGGTGCACTGAGTTGATTTCAGTGGGATAAGACTTCACATTATATTGTGTTGGGGGGGATGGGAATGGATGTGAGCTTCTCCACCTATATCCTGAATAGTAAGCATAGGCCATTTCCAGCAGTAGGACGTTGGGCAAGATGCATAAGTGATCTGATGCAATGTTGCAACCATGTTCTTCCCTGCGTAGATGGTAGTTTTCACTTCTTGAAATACCGGGTAGGATAAGTCCAGTTAATGCTATATAAATGTATCCTCCATTAAAGATAGGAATCTCCCTTCGGAATGCCTTCAGCTTTGTCTTCATCACCTGTGTTGGTTGCTGTGCCTGGACTCTGTCTCTTAGCAGCCACGCTTTGGAATAAAGGTCTAGACTATCCCTGTGAGAGCTCTCAGCAAGGTATGGACACCGGAATAGGTTTGCTTACTGCAATCTTCCATTTTATCCCAGAGGTCTTGAACCTGGAGGGTTTGAGTAACTGGGACTCAGGCTGTGGTGGGAGCATTTGAGCTTCATGGAGAGTGGAAGAGGGCTTGGGAAGCCTTTAGGTTTTGGGCATTGGTTCAGTGTGAATGGATTTTAATAATAGACTGTGTGCATGTAATTAGGACCCATGATGGGTTCATATTTAATATACATAAATATGTAAAATAACAAATGAGTCAATCTTTGGAACTAAAAAAGACCCGTCTAATACTTTTATCACAAAATGGGGGCAGGTTTGGCCTACAGTAGGTTATATTTATAGTATCTAAATCCAAAATAAGACCATTTTCACTTCTTTGGTGAAGAATGTAGCTTTTGTGTTTTTTCCATATGGAAAAGCTCATTAATGCAAGAGCCTCTGTTACAAGTGCAACCTCCTGTAACAACTGCGTCTAATGCTTTAATAGAAGGTAGCCACAAAGTATTGCTAAAATGGCCAGAATCATCCAGTGCTTTGCATTGCTAACTCAATGTTAGAGTGAGAACACGTAGGTTTGCATTAAAATAATTCCACCCTGTTAGCCAGCACTGTCTGGATGAGCCATTTTTGCCTTATTTTAGTAAATTGAGACCCTAATGACTTGGATAAAGATGATCGAATTCAGGGAGACAAGGGATTTTTAAATGGTCTGTTTTGCATGCAGTGCCTGAGGCAGACAGCAGGGGAGTCTCATCCTGGTGGACTGATAAATTGCTCCTCTTGCCCTGTTCCATGTACGTGGCCTGCCTGTCTCTCTCTCTCTAGGGATGGGGGATTTCTAGCACATGTTGTGCAGGCTGTCACCTACAGGGATCCTTTACTATTCCAGCCATTAGTTTGTGGTAAGAACGTGCAGCTTAATCAATAGCAATTGATTTGTTATGAGTCCCTAATTGTCCCGCTAAGATGATTGTGAGAGGGTCATTGATAATGCAGTAAATGTCATCTCTCATTAGAGCTGTCCAAAGGAAAACTGGGGGGGAAATGGATATTTATATAAGTGACACATGCCCTACTGGCAGATGGGATTTGTATTGATTGGGAGAAGACAAGCTGAAGAGAACCATACAATTGGAAAATTAGATATTGGATTCAATGAATTTAAAAAATTAAAACCCGAGGACCTGCAGAGGTCTGGGTATTTGAATGCAGATTTTTATTTTATTTTTGTACACTGATAAGAAACTTAAATTTATTTGAGTGAAAGTCCAGTTCTAGGTGTAGTTTAAAAAAAATAAAGAATCAAAGTGTATTTAATTCTGGAAGAAAGTACCAGACTGTGAGCTCTGTCGGCTGAAGTCCCATGCTTAGCCATGGAACAGATACAGCACGAGCAGCAGGAGCTGCATGCTTGTCCTACATTGTCTTCTTACCAATGTGCTTTAAAGCTGCCCTGGAAGGAGCACCTCTAGGAGATCAGTTTAGCCTCCATGGCTCAGTCAGTCCATGCCCTCAGCTGAGACTGCTAACAATTATGGTAGTGCTTTTAGTGATATGGTCCCTTGTACAATAGGACATGGGCCACAGTCTCATCTGTTTCTGTCCATCCAGAGACATTCACCCAGTAACTCAGCACCTATATAAATTCCAAACTGATACTCTCAGAGAGCTCAGAATTTCTGCATTTCTCTTCCCACCTCTCAAATGGAGATTTTTTTAATTT
Source organism: Natator depressus (assembly GCF_965152275.1). NCBI lineage: Eukaryota > Metazoa > Chordata > Testudines > Cheloniidae > Natator > Natator depressus. The sequence continues at coordinate 21,418,866 of NC_134251.1, read as the reverse complement.
AGCCTTTAAATATTTTGGCTAGACTGGGTGGCTCAAGGAAGCTGGTCTCAGATCTAGTCCTGAGGGCCCTGAATAGTGTGGTTATGATATCTTCTGGCTGCTGAGACAGCTTTGTCTCCTTACCCACCCAGTGTTGGCTGACTGCTCACTGCTGATGTGGGCTGACTTTGAGGTGAAATGCTCCTAGTTCCAATATCCCTGTTGCCTTGTGCAACCAACAGAGATTTATGAACATACCTAAAATGCTGCTCTGTATCGTGCCTGAAGCTTGTGGTCTTTGAGGATGCTGATAAATAACAGGTCTTCAGCCACAGTCTCCACTCTCCTGTGACTGTTTGAGAAGGGTAATTCATTGCAACTTCCTGCCCAGTTCATAGATTTTGTTGCTAGCAGAATAAACCCAGTTGAAAAATGGAGTCTTTGCAAACTTCTTTGAAGTCTCTCTGTCCTTGTTGTCATTATGTAAGTGCTGACATTGTCCTGGGCTCTGAACAAGGCACAGAATGAGGAAACCCCTTCCCTAAAGAGTTATCTGGCAGCACTGGGGAGATGAAAGGGAAATGTTTAAGCTGCATGCCTCCAATGGATGTATTACATTCAGAACGAGGCTGATGGGAAGTGGGCATTCCTGTATGTGCTTCAAATCAAAAAAGAAAAGAAGAAGGGTGGGAAAGCTGGGCCAATGCAGGTGCTTTTAAACGATTCTGAATCCCTTTGGCATGCCCATGGCAATGTCCTCTCCTTTCAGCTACCACTGCAGCAAATTCTGTACCAAAGAGGCGGCTTCCCTGCCTACATCTCCCCCTCTCCTTCTCTCCTGCGTGGTGCACCGGGATGCTGTCCTTGCCGCTGTCCTTGCCTATGAACTCGACACACATAATTCAGCCTGGAGTGTCAACTCAGGTAGCACACAGGTGCTACCTGGGCAATCCTGAATCCTCTGCCGCTCGTAGAGCCTCTGTCTGTGACTTTGACATTGCTAAAAGGTTACTGAGCCTGAGGCGGGATTAGCATCCATCTGACATGCTGGTGTGCCGTAAACTGCACTGATGGGAACCGTCAAGCCAGGCCATCAATGGCTTCAAAGTGAACCCAATTAACCTCTGCACTCCCTTTATGCAGAGCGGTTGATCCCAAAGCTGATTGCCATGCTAATCGCAGTGTCCTCTGTACCACGATCAGCACTTTGCAGGGAGCTACAAGAGGGATTTCAGTCACTGACAGACCTGTAAGCTTGTTTTTATACATACCCTTCTATAATGTCTGATTTTAAGGGGAAGCTTTTAAAGTGATTGTCTGAGTGGAACCCGTTAGCTTCTTTTTAGAATACATTTCCCACCTTGGAGGACATGGCTCAGAAGTATACTGTTTATGCTGCCATTTCAATGTGGGAATTAAAATTATTTTTAATGGTCTCACTGGTTCTTGCAGCAGAAAACAAATCTCCATCTCTGTACAGGCAGTGTGTCGTCGTGGGAAACACAGTCCCAATGATTATGGCAATGATGGTAATCCCTCAGCAGGGTCAGTGCTGGCACTCACATTGTAAACCCTTCTAGGCAAAGTCTATGTTGGCTCTGGATTGAAATTTGGCCAGATAGTCGTAGTGCAGGAGAAATGGGGCTGTCATTTTTGAGAGCTAGGTATGGAAAATGTTACATGCTGTTAACCAAACAGCCTTTCCTCCTCTGTTTTCGGATTATGTTACAAAGGTATGAAGTGCGGTTATCACATAGCCTGATTGCCAGGAGATTGACGGCAGAGATTTGTTACACTTACGTTGTGGATAAACTGGATTTGTACTTGTGAAATAAAACGTTCTAGAGACAAATGCGGTCCAATGGTTAAAGCAGGGAACTAGGAGCCAGGACTGTCTCCAGCCACGCCTCTGAGATTATATGTGACCTCAGACAGCTGATCCTGTTCATGCAGATGATCCCAGTGACAAAGTATGAAGACGAGACGACAAAAAACTTGTGCTAAATCTAAGCACAGTTGTCTCTGACTAGCAGGTAGCAAGCTATTCCAAGTTCTCCACGAGGCCTCAGCAGCTCCTTTTCACAAAGAAAGATAATATTGGTACTTCTTTAAGAACCTGCAAATTTAGGGATTTGAAGAGAATTTTTTACATTATGAGCAAAGTGTGGGGCTGGAAAGACAGATAGCATGCTTCAAAATAGTACACCTCAAAATTGTGTTGAGACAATGGAAATTATGGCTACAATATTGAAGTCACAAGGGGAAATACGTAACTGAAGGGAAGAGCCCCGGGGCAGTGGATGGTATTCATTTTCTCTATATTGCACTAATACTGGAGTGCTGCCGTTCACAGTCGTTTATTGTGTCCCTCCTATTTATTGTTGTTCAGCTGGAAAAATTACCCTTCTGTGTTGGTAGATGAGAGAATATGGTATCTCGCCTCTCAGTAAATATAGCTTCCCTCCTGTATCCTAGGAACATCCAGCCTTCACATGCAGAGATTTAGGATTTTTCAGGTATGCAATAGCAGTCTCTTCAGTAACAATAATTGTGTGTGTACATTAGTAACCGGTATAGGCTTAACCATGTGGAGTAGTTGCGAATATTTGCAATGGTAGTGAGATGGGAGGCTAATTTCTTTTCTAATATTCATGGGTTGTGCAGAAATGTATATCCATCTGTGTTCATTTTAGGTTATCGCTTATGATGTGATGCACTGTTCATTCTGAATATTGATTAGGGTTGAAAGCCAAACAAACAGAAAAGAAAAAGGCTGCAGACAACGTGCCTGTCACTCTGCCTGGAGATGATGAGGTTCCGACGAAAGATGGCTAAAGACAGACGATTGTTACCATTCAGTAGGCAGAAGATGGCTAATGGCCAATTCCTCTTTGATTTTGGGTTGGATGACAGCAGTCTAGAGTGGCACAGAGATAGAGTTATGGCACAACACCAAATGCTCTTCATATCTGTTTATTTACTCTCCTATATATTTTTAATCCTAGGCATTGTCCATTTCCTCTTTGACGAAAGCAGCCTATATGCATTCCATCCGATGGACTGTTTGGAATCCTTTGCTGGACTCGAGTTCCACGGACGTGATCTTACCACTGCAAGGAAGCGCCCAGCATAACCCCAGCCATGTGTTAGTTTACAAGATGCCCCCCACCAGCATGAGCTCTGAAGAGGTAAAAAGAAGCTCTTCTGAGCTCTCCTTTAGCGAAGGTGCATCAAAACCACCCTACAGGTTTTCAGTACACACACGGCACAGAGCATTCTTGTTGGTTTAAAAGCTTCATACAAGAATCTTGCTAAGTAGCCCAAACCCAATGCAAACCAGCCACTGAGTGAACGGACATGAGAAAAGGAGGAAGGGTAACGCATCAGAAAATACACATTGCTCATTTATTTTGTCAACTGTTTGGTGTTCATTATTTATATGACATTTATGCCAAGTGCACTGTCACATACTTTATAAAATTATTTATTTTGGCAGTGTCTGGATTTTTGTGCTAGGTGATGTACATAAAAATAGCAGGTGATAGTCCTTGCTCTGAAGAGCTTACAGTTCACTCTGTATGATCCTTCACTTCCCTAGGAGCTGTCCTTTAATATTAGAGAGGCCAAAGGGAAACCACCAATGTTTGGGTGGCTTAGTGAGGGTCTGTGATTAGTGATGCAGAACAAGCACCCATCTCTGAGAAAGATGCTTTCTGTACAGAATTCCATTATAACACTAAACTGGGTCCTTCACATTCACGCACTAGTGGGGAAAAGTCATGACACTGGAGTCTATTCTGTATCTTAACTGTAGATTGCGTAGAGAGTGAAGATATGTGTACGTTGCTTAAACTTTGTTAAACTTCACACAAAGCGTGGGGGCAAGGAGAGTTTGCAAACGTGGTTGAGTGGTTTTGCTAGTCCATTCCGTTGCATATACAGTCTTTTCCCAAGACTTTTTCTGGCTCTGACTGGAAAGCCTCAATGAAAATCTGTTCACCGTGCATTTCATAAGAATTGGGAAAGGGTGCAAGCTTTTGACAAATATACTGTTCCCAGATGATTTTCTAGTTTTAACCATAATCTGGCGGCCACTCTTGAGATATGAACCTCATTGAGAAGGCAGAAGGTGCTAAAGAAATTAGTTAGTCCTTTGGGTCAGATTTTTTATCCCCCCTCATGTCTCTCATTTTAAGTCTTTCTCCTGCATTTGAGCCTTGGCAGTTTGAGAGATTAGGAACCAGATTCTGCTCTCAATTACAGCATGTAAATCCATAGTAGAGGCTGCTCCAGTTTTACAAAATAAAACGAATAAAGAATGAATGTTGTGTGCTGTGCAACACAGGCAGAACCATTCAGGCAAAACGGAAATGGAGAAATAATAGAAAAGAATTGAAATTAGCCAACACAGGGTGGGCCTTGGAAGGAAATGCCTGGGATGGGATCGGGTGCCTGGTTCCTGATAAGAATGAATCTATTACAGCTGGGGGTTGAGTGTATTTCATTATTGGCTGGTGGAAAGATTCACGAAAGAGAGCAAAGTAGCTGAAATCTCCCCTTCTTTTGTCTCCTGAGCTAGAAGAGACTCATGCTAGTTGCTGAAAAGGGTATTTGAAGGCTATTTTACATTTGGAAAGGGTTTCTCTAAAAGGGAGTTTTAGATAGAGAAGATTTTGATCTGTTTTTAATACAAGAACACAGCAGTAGAACGAATCACACGGAAATGTGCAGTGTGCCTTCTTGGGGCCCAAAGGGTTTTCCATCTAATGCAGTAATGGGGGAACTGCTGCTCGTTTTTGGTGACTGCACTGACGTCAAGGACCATTTGGGGAATCCTGCTGTAGATTAATGAATTTGTTCCCCCAAAACACTTGCCAAGATGTTGCTTCCTTCTGTTTTTATCCAAACCTATTTGCTAGAGTTCTTTCCTAGTGCTGGTCTGGTGGAAAGCCAAAGTTCATTCTTGATCTGGTGGACAAGTTTACAAATAGACCAATAAAAAGAAAAGGAGTACTTGTGGCACCTTAGAGACTAACACATTTATTAGAGCATGAGCTTTTGTGAGCTACAGCTCTCTTCATCGGATGCATTCAGTGGAAAATATAGTGGGTAGATTTTATATACACAGAGAACATGAAACAATGGGTGTTACCATACAGACTGTAACAAGAGTGATCAGGAAAGGTGAGCTATTACCAGCAGGAGGGGGTGGGGGTGGTGGTGGACCTTTTGTAGTGATAATCAAGGTGGGCCATTTCCAGCAGTTTACAAGGACAGTAGGAGGGGAAATAAACAAGGGGAAATAGTTTTACTTTGTGTAATGACCCATCCACTCCCAGTCTTTGTGCAAGCCTAAGTTAATTGTATCCAGTTTGCAGATTAATTCCAATTCAGCAGTCTCTCGTTGGAGTCTGTTTTTGAACAGACCAATGTGTGCGAAAAAGCACACAAGCCACATTGTGATGCTGTAACATGACCAGAAACTGAACTAACAAACTGTAACATAAAGCTCTTTCTTCCAGTCTGTAGGATCATAGTTACAGTTCTGGTAATTAATCCTTCCCACCTGAGCTTTGGAGGAAAATTTGATGATAATTTTGGAGTTTAGTGACATTCCACAACCTTTGTGCCTCAAGGAAAATAACTTTCAGACTGAATCAAAGCTTTCTGGGAACCCCATTTAAAAAAAATTATCTGTTGATAGTCCTGCTGCCATATGCCTTGCCTTACAATTTCTTATTCTAACTTTGTTGGTTGCCTGGCAGTAGAACTCTTGATTCCAGAGAGCGGGTATGGAGGATATGCACAGAGCACAGTTTTTTCTAAATCTGTTTAAATTTCAGGTGAAGCAGGTTGAGTCTGGCACAGTCCAGTTCCAGTTTTCCACTGATTCGGAGGAACATCTTGGGACTTCTACAAATTCCTTAAGTAACACCAGAGAAGAGCCGCGATGCTCAGCGAAGCCGTCCACACCATTTCTGAGTGAGTATTTTCCAGATTGGTGACTTGTAAAGCACATTGCCTGGCTTCAATCTCTGCTCAAAAAAACCCAAACACAATACAGAAGGCATAGAATTTACCAGCTACGGTTGTGACTGAAGTTTACTTTAATTTGAATTGGTTAGTGGGATTCTCACTCCCTATGCTGCCTTTAAGCTTGCAAAATTCAACTGTGACAGCATAGAGCTTGGCAACATATTATCTGTGAGACCCCGGTACAGTGTAGGAGTTGGTTCACTGCTACCCATTGCCTGGAACAAGAGCTGTGCAAGGCCCTGGGGTGGAGAGAAAAGGAAACATTTTTTACTTAACACATGACTGGCCTGTGGAACTCACTGCTACAAGATATCTTTGAGGCCAAAAGCTTAGGACGATTTTAAAAAGGACTGGACATTTTAATGGACAATATGAACATCCATAGTAGGATAAAAGTATGTAGACAGGGTATAGCCCCACATGCTTCAAGGTATAAAACAACCACTGCCTGATGGGGATTAGGGAACAATAAGTCCAATGGGCAGGTTATTCCAGGATGTATCACCACAGGATCTCTGACACCTTCCTCTGAAGTGTCTGATCTGGCTATTGTCAAGGCAGGGTACTGGACCAGGTGAACCATTGGGATCATCTGGTATGGCACATTCCTATTTTGTGTCAAAAGGGATGAGGTACAGAGACAAAGGACCAAATCTTTCCTGCCTAGATCCTGCCTGGTGATGAGAAGTTTGGGCAAAGTCTCTGTACCAGATCAACAAGCTCAAGGCCTGACCACCACTGTGCAAAGGACCTGAGCGTGTGTTGACCATTCCCAAGTTCTAGTCCCAGATGTGACACTACCTTTGGGTACATCACTTCCTCTCTGTACCTCAATTCTCCATCTTAAAATCGGGGATAATGATTCCATCCTTCCTTCCAGGGGAATTATGTGGCTAATTCATTGATGTTTGTAAAGTGATTGGAGAGCCTTCAATGAGAGGTGCTTTTATTGTGCAAAGTACTAAGACTTCACACTAAGCATCTATGCCTGGGCTCATGCACTGCGACCTGTCCGTCCCAGGGGAATAACCAGCCTGTCAATAGCATGAGGTTTATTGTGAATGTGGGCTTCTAAGGGACCATTTCCTGTTGAAACTGGGAGAAGGAATTTGCAAGGCAGAAAGTCTCTGCAATAAAGTTTTCATCCCCAGTATCTTCAGGCCGGCCTGGGCTTTGGCGATGTGAACCCCTACAGCCTCATGGAGTGGCATTCCAACAACCACCTGAAATGTACCATTCCTGTATAACACTGTGATTTATTTCTTTAAACCCTAGACCCTCCGGATGGTTTGAGTAATTGATATAGTCAGAATAAATAACCTCATTTAATTGTCCTTTATAAAATGTGAAAACACTACTTACTTAATCAGCATGTACCTGTGATGCCAGTGTATTCTGTTCTAGGGTCTAGCTGAGAAAAAAAACATGTCGTTTAGTAGGGTAGGAGGAAACTTGTAGAATTCAAAACTTTGGGAAACCTTGCTGACTATATTTTTCATCATGTTTGCAAAACTAGATCAGGTCTGTGAACCCTCTTTTCCTGTCATTTAAACACAGTAGTTTTCCCTCAAGCATGATTCAATTTAAAAAAGAAGGAAAGAAATCCAACCTTTTCCTAGATAAAGGGAAGGCTTTGCTGTACATTGGGAACAAAAGTTAATCTGACAGAAGTGGTAGCCTATGTATATTGTGTGTTCATGTGTGCAGCTAAAATATACTGTAGGGTGATATTTTCAAAATCATTCAGCCCAGTTGCTCCCATTGAAGATGGTGGTAAAATTGCATTTGACTTCACTTGGAGTTAGGTCCAGGCTGAGTGCTTTTGAACCCTGGCCCCTCCAAGATACTTTTTTTCTCCCACTGCTCTTCTTTTCCTCAGCAGGAAACAAACCCAATATGCTAGAGTCTGAGTTGAACTGTACTGGGTTCAAAATCAGGCAAAATGAGTATGCCCGTTTATCCAGCATCTCTTTATGTGGAATGATGTAATTGATAGTTTCACCGTGGGAGGTACTGTAAAAAAAAAATGAGCAACTCATTGAAAGTCACTCCCCCCACTGCTGTTTTTAATCTTTCTCGATTTATCTATGGGTGCGCTAACCAGATTGCTCTCAACTTAACTGCCTGTTTAAACATCAGTGTGAGAGTTTGTTTCCTTATTAATGTGGTGTTGTTACTGAAGTCTATAGGACTATCTGTTTCAGAGTAACAGCCGTGTTAGTCTGTATTCGCAAAAAGAAAAGGAGGACTTGTGGCACCTTAGAGACTAACCAATTTATTTGAGCATGAGCTTTCGTGAGCTACAGCTCACTTCATCGGATGCACCCGATGAAGTGAGCTGTAGCTCACGAAAGCTCATGCTCAAATAAATTGGTTCATCTCTAAGGTGCCACAAGTACTCCTTTTCTTTTTAGGACTATCTGTATTTGAGGAACTGCCAGAAAACGTCATCTGTTAGTAAACATTGTGCTGCATAAAGTGTCCGCTTTAACTAGTTAGTGCCAGTAGGTGGCCAGTTCTTGTCAGAGATGGTGGCCAGCCTCCCCTGGAAACAGAGGCATGTGTAGTGCATACCAGGGAGCCCATTTCAAGTCTCCAGGTGGATGCAGAGGAGTAGACTGTGCAGTTTATTACACAGCTGCCGAGTAAAGTAAGAACATGCCTGCGTTTGAGAATCTCTCCTAGCCCTATGGAGTGGAGACCTCCTGGAGAGTTGTTTTTCTTCGCTGTCTTCTGGAGGCTCTGTTCAAAACAGAATGACATTTTCATGCTTTGGAACCTGTTGATGTGAGCAGGGGTTGAGAGCGGCCTCCCATGGAACGTTGATTGGGGCTCCACGCGTGTTTGTAGCACGTATGCTTTGAAACACTGTCTCCCGTAGAACGAACGCTCGCGGTCGATCTCTCCTTGGGAACAGCACAGCCACACCTGCAGCATTTCCACTGTCCCACTGGGTGCGGAAGCGGGGGTGTCAAATCACTGCTGCCTCACACATCACAATACAGGCGTCTGCTGCTTGAAACGGAGGCTGAAGTATCATGAGAACATAGTCTAGCAGATTCATCTGTTTGTACCTTATCATAGAAATACCTAGACTCTTCCTATCAAGCCTGACTCTGCTGAATGCATTTAATTTGAACTTATTTTGTTAGGCTCCCTCCAGAGCTTCCAGTTACAATCTTTCTCTGCATTCTCTCCCAAGCCTCAGTAAGAGACTTTAAACACAAAACAGCTTTTAAGTTATGACCGAAACCTTTTCTGTTTGAATATTTTGCAAACTGCTATGGGTCCTTTGGTAACCCTAATGATATTGTAGCTGTCAGCTTTAGTGACACACTTTGACTTATAGATATGAATAATGCTCCATGTTTTGAAGTATTAAAACAGGCTAAATGTGGGCTACGTTATGCATCATGAAATCCACTAGAGGGCAGTCGGACCGTGGGTTTTGCCTTGTAAATATGCACTGACTCATATTCTGCATTAGAACTTTCTGGCTTGTCACAGTTGGGTTGGTTTGTTTATTTGTTTAATAGGTTTTAAAACAGAAATCTTGAAAGGGCCAGTTGAAGCTTTTTAATAGTGGCGTTTCCTTGGGTATATTGAGTTAGGATCTCCTGGACATAATTGCAGGACTTTGCTTGAAGTGTCTTTTCATAAAGGCAGTTGAGTTGGCATTAATCAATATAATTAAGTGGATTACAATGTGGAAAAAGGAGAGGTAAATTCATCTGAACATGCATTGCCAGTGCCATATCTGTAGGGAGCGAGGAGCCTGAGCGATCGTGCAGAATGTGAAACGACACTGGGCTACAGTTTTGAGCAAGAACATGCTGTAGCTAATAGTCTGTAAAAAAAAAAAAAAAAAAAAAAAAAAGAAAACAAAACAAAATGCCCAGTATATTTGGGTGACCTCAGTGCCACAATAATAACACAGTGTGTAACCAAGTGAGAAACCCAAAGTGCAGATCCTGGGACATCTGCCTCTCTGTCTCTCTCTCCATGAGAGCACTGCGGATGTGGCACGGTGAGCTTGTAAAGTCTTCACCGGTGCCGCTGTAGGTAATATTTTACTGACTGAGCAAAGTTGGCATAAGCCAAATTTCCTCTTACCTAGACTAATGTTATGATGACTGCTAATTGATTAAATCCCATCTAGTTGGCATTATTGGTGTTATTTATTTGTGTTGTGGGAGTGCCTAGGAGCCCCTGTCATGAACCCCACTGTGCTAGGCGCTGTACAAACACAGAACAAAAAGACTGTAAGATCTCTGAGGCAAGGGCTGTCTAAGTAAAGGGATGGTCCATTAAGGAAAGATGAGGTATTCACAGTTTCTACATGCATCTGCCTGGGGCTTACACAGGAGATCTCATGCATTGGTCATACTGCCTCCTTTTGGGGTGACCATACTTTGGTGCGGGTTATTTCACAAGACTTTACCCTGTGTGGCTGACAGACAAAGTCCCCACCCCGACAGACCCTCACAATTAGCTGGGGAACCAGGAAGGGTTAGTGAGAATTCTTTCCTAGTTAGGAAAGAACCTCCTCACAGGAGAACCTGAGTTAGTTTACCACACACCAGGACAGCAAGCAGTCTGTGAGTGCAGTGCTCAGGTCTCTTCACTGAAGCCAGCGGCTCACCTGCCCCTTCTTTTCCATCATTTTAAGACAAGAATTCAGAAATCCTGCTGGCAGACTTTTAGCCAAGATAAATAACATTCCCAATCTATTGTAGATTCCATTGACTTCTCCATGGGACTGGGAAAGACCAGGTGTAATTTGTCTCAGCTGGGTGTATGTCTGTCTGACACGCTGAACATGGATATGAAAAACTTGTAGGCACAACGCCTGGCAAGTAAGCTTAGGTTTGAAAACCTGCCAAGAGTCTTTAATAGAAACAATTCTAACTTCTGGTGCCTCAAGAAGAACATGAATCCTCCTGCCTGTTTCTTTCAAATTACTTGAATACAAATGCTATTGGCATTTATCGGACACTGGTTTATAGTTCCACAGCCCTAAAAATGCACCTGTCCACTGTTCTTGGTTTTACCCCCCATTTGAGCTCTGAACAAACCTAGTGCCTGGGTAGAATGATAGATCTTGTTCCACGTACACCAGGAACAAGTGTCAGGCAGTCTCCAGTAACTTCCTTGGAGAGTCTTGGTGCTGGAAGCCGCAGCCAATAGAATGAGCGTAATGTGCATTTATCCAGAGTCCCTTCTTCTGATGCTTGTCAGAATTCCACAGTTTCAGTCAATCCACCAGAATATACTCCCGAGTCCCTGTCCTTTCTACCTACGCACCTTGAGAGATCGCTTGACTTTTAAAGGAGACTAGTGCAGACCTTTGGAAAGCATTGACAGGTTATGCTTCCTTTGACAATGACATTTACTCTAAAGAACACTGTCAACATAGTGATTGCTTTGTGTCTTTCACAGCTCGTTTTTGATAATGTCAGTCGCGGCTCTAGTTTCCGCTCATTCAGCAAAAGCTCTCGCCCTAAAAGTAGCAGTAATAATAAAAAAAAACCTTACAGCCTAATTCTGCAGTCCTTAAACTCCCATTGAGAGTTTTGCTTGATTACGAGCTGCCAAATTTGGCCCTTACATTTTATATTCTTCCTTTCACCTCCGAGCATCCCCCCAGTAATTGCCAGAATTAAGATTTATGCAAGAAATCTTTTGCCTGTCACTGAAATGCAGCCACTACTGGGGTGGAGTGTGAAAGCGAACAGCACATAGCATCCCAACACGACAGCCTGGGATGGCAAATGAAGAAGCATCCTTTATCTAACAGAAAAGGGACGGCTTGAAGTATATGCCAGTCTGCATTACTTGTGGGGCTGTGTCTTGGAGATGAAGACAGACTTGTAACCCAAATTGCTGCCTCAGGGATATATCATGAAGAGACACCGGATCCAGTCTGAATCTTTGCAAGGACTGTTTGCATCCTTACACTCCTCCTGCCTTTCTCCTCCAGCTCACTGCTTGCTAGGATGAAGTGCGTCATTTGACGGAAGGGGGTCTCTGGCTTAGAGACTTCTGTGCTTCAGGCAGCACCACAAGGCTTGTCAGCCCTTCCCCTCTCTCTGGCTTAGCTGTGTGTTCAGAACCCTCAGCCCACTGTGCTTTTCAGCATACTTAATTGCTTGCTGAATATGTCTATTTATGGACAGCAGTGAGATCTTGATTATATCTGTTCAGGGAGAGTGCTACCTCCTACAGTTCAACACAGGAAGCTGGTTCTATTGCATGGTGTTTATGGGTCACAATTACCGGTAAGTTATTTCAAGACACATGTCTGGCTGCCTCTAAAACCGTCACCATCACTACTACCCAGTTCCTTTCGTTGGTGTCATGTGCATGCCTCAGAGATCCGAATAGGAGATTGTTGCAAAAAGGCCTTAACTAAAAGCTGATCTCTTTCCATCTATCCAGGTTCTTATGCCGTACCCATCCCTGTAAACGCTGATTGGTACTTGTATCCAAACAGAGCTGAGACGGTTATTCTGTTGCCTTTCTAGCAGTGCATTCCCCCATTCCTACACTCTTGCCTTGCGTGTGACTGGTTCGAGCGCTCTCTCTCCTGCCTGCTTTGATTTGGGGCTTCGAAGTGCTCACCTTCACCAGCTCTAAAGCGATGTTTGCACAGCCTCATTCAGTCAGGAAAAGTTATTTAGTGCCAGTCACATAACCAGAGTGCCCCTGGAGAACTTTCTGACCAACAAGCTGTTTCAAAATCTAATATGGAGCAACACGCAGGTTGTTTGATGAGACGTAGTTGCTGGTTAGGTGCATTTACATAAGGGGCAGACTATTCCTCTGTTTCACATGTATGTTTGCAACCAGATTCTGATCTCTGCTGTTTATCACTCGTGGCTGCACATCTGCTATTCGAATCTGACCCAGGATGTCTCTTTGCTGGGGCTCACCTTTAGTCTCTAGATTCTGCAGCCACAGGGAAGAACCTGCCTTGAAAATGGCTGCAGCAGTTTCTGTTCTGCCTGCTGCTATTGCACAGATTCCCATTCCCTCCTGCCAGTGGCCAGATACATTTGGGCTTATAGTTTCTAATATAAAGAAAGATGTTTCTGGTATGGGGAGTGAAGAAGGATAAAGAGCCAACATGAGGAGGCTGTTACTCCCATAGCAACTTCTGAGACCTGTTTGAAAAATTCCTAAACATATGTGGAGTCACTATAGTTAAAAACCAATCGTCTGGACTGATCAGAGTTTTCACACAAAGGAGCTTCTGCCATCTTAGAAACCCTGTGTGCTGTGGGGTCATGAGGAAGCTGTCATGAGGGGTCATGTGGAAGCTGTGTGTCCACTACCCTTTTAATGTCACAGTGCTGAACCCCCTTTCCTTCCAGACAGGTTCAGTTTTGGACCACAGTCTCCCAACCACAAGATGCTGCAGAGCACATTCCTCCAGAATTTCATTCAGGTGATACTTTTGGGTACCCAGGAGAGAATAGATCCTTCCCACACTGGTTCTTTCAACAAAGTGACCATCTTTGGCCTGTGTCTCCGCTCCCTGCTTGGGCCCCATTTCTATACCCTCATTGTGCAATCCAAAAACAACCCCAACACATTTCTCTGCATGAACAGCAGCAGGTTGCTAAGCAACAGCCTCATCACATTGGCCCTTCATCCTTCTTCGCTCACTACTTTTCAGGTTAATAAAAGATTCGTTTAAATATAGGCAGGTATATTTCTGCGTCCCGTAAATTCAGCAAACTCACTGTGCATATTTCATGTTAGTGGCTCTCATTAAATACATTATGCACATTGGCTTTTCCATCCTTCAGTAAACTCCTCCAGTTTGCACAATTAACATTAAATTCCTATTAGCATTGATTGAAATGGAGGCAGCCTTACCCCAAAAGACCTGAGTCTCTGGGGCAGCACAGCTATCCCGTCCATACCACACCCGTCTCCTCGATGTACAGAGGAGAAGGATTGCAGCTCAGCAGGTTTCCATCACCACCCAGTTTATTAGTATTCCCATCGCTGGTCCTAGTGTAACATTGCAACCCCAGCTTCCTGTCCCTAACTATGCCTGCAGAAACTCAAGACACCCCTGCTGAAAGGAAAAAGTAAGGGAGATCATCGGAAGGTGTGAGAGACTTCAGTAATGCCCCAGAATTGTGCCATGTATTGTTGGCACATCAGTGATTGACCAGCACACGTGCATAGTAGAAAGAGCTGCAAGATTCAAACCCTGCCTGCCACTCCTGGGTGTCTTTGATTGGATAGGCTTCCTATGTCTGCAACATTCTGCTTTCTTACTGCGAAGCAAGACAGTAATGCTACCCTGTGAATTCTTGGGACCACTAAAACTAACTTTCCACGTGGGACATGACATCTTCAAGACCATAAGCCTTTAGTGAAAGCTCAGGGTAGCCTCTCTGAAATGAGTTAATGTCTCTGTCTACTTCCTGGCGCTCTTGTCCAATCCCTAGTTCAGACCTCCACCAAATTAGCAATAGCTGCCCTGCTTGTTGGCCATGTGAGCAGACAGAACAAGGGTTTGTAGAGCCAAAAAGATGGAGCCTGGAGACCTGGTCTCTGCAGGACGCACAGGTTCTGGGTGACGGCAGGGAAGCTTGCACCATTGCTGTCCCTGTTCTGGGGATCTGAGACTTCATTCTTCAGGGTTGTCAAAAAAAAAAAAAGCCTCAAATTCACGTTGGCTATTTTTTTTTTTTTGTTAACTCTGACAGAAACCCTTTTGTTTGTTTGTTCGCTGCGTTTGTTCGCTGGCGACTGCGACACGCCATTCTGCTCCTTTGATGTGAACCTCATCAGGAAGCACGTCCCACCCCGCCACGGCTCATCCTGTGTCCCGGGCTAGAGCACGTGCTAGGTTCAGTGGGAGCCGGTTCCAGCACAGCCCGGACTTCGCTGCACCTCTCGGCTCGTCGGTACTGAGCTGTCTGTGCGGCTCTCAGCAGCGTCCTCAGGCCGCCGGCCCGGTCCGGTCCCGGTTTGATTCTAACGATGGAGCCGATCTTCTGTCTTCTGTTAGGGTGATTTATGCAAAAATGCCTTTGTACTTGTGCTGGTCTGGCCCAGACTTGCGCGCTGGGGGCACTGTTCCTGCAGCACAGCTCCCTTCGTAGGCTTAGAAAGAGAGCCAGACAGACGCAGTCACAAGCACCTTGTTCAAGGAGCTTTCGAGAACGTTGTGAGGACTGTTCCAGGCAGGAAGCGGAACCGATTTCCAGGTACAGAATGCAGAACCCCAGAGTACCTTTGCTGGCCCTCTCTGCAGCGAAGCAAGGACTCGGTGGGACACAATTATTAGAAGTTCCCTGCAGGCTGTAGCGGAGCTGCACACCGGTGGCAGGAGCGCACAGCACAGGTCGCTTGCGTGCGCAGCCACATGCCGAACCTGCCTTGGGGGAAAGAGCGGATTCGCTCCACGCGAGCTGCCAGCCGGGCACCTTGCACAAGCAGAGTTCAGTTTTGTTTCTTTCTAAACCTTAGTCCAATTTCAGGAGGGGAATCCAGACAGGAGAACTCAGCTAAGTCTCAGCTGAAAAGCAGCGTTCCTTTAGCTGCCCAAGGCGGTGAATGGCAGACACACCATCCCTCTCCACCCAACACAGGCGCAGAAGGCAGTGTGCTGTGACCATCCAAAAGGAGGGACACGGAAATCATTCATGAAGGAAACTCAAAATGCTTTGAGATTCCTGCCGTCAGTGTTAATAACCCCAATGGTGCTTTCAGTCTCATGAGACGGCGACCCAATTGCTGATGTCATTAATTTTCAACCGTAACATTAAGGGGACACCATCTTTGTGTGGCCCGAGATAACTTTGGTACTAAAATGAAATGAGGGACATTGGAGAAATATGGATCTCACACACACGCGTGCGCCCGCACGTATGCAGGCATGGGTGCTCTCACACACAGAAAATTGAAAGAACTAAGTCCATTTGTAACTTTAAAATTAACCCTTTTGGCTCCTGATTTCTCTGCCAAGGGCAAGCTGGCTTCAAAGCTGTCTGGTTTGTTATGTGACCAAGTGTTAGAAAAGCTGAATGAAAAATCTTAATTATTTTGCTGGCAGCTACACTCAGTGAGTGGACACTGGCTGTGGAGTAATAGAATGTCAGGAAAAATTAATCTCTAGACAGGTCGGGACATTTGCGCAGTTGGCAATCTGATTTTTACCATTGTCTCAAGCAATCTTTCCAGATGGACTCTAGTTTTTAGTATCAGTTGGAAGGCAGTAGTGTACTCCAGTCTCTGACTCCTGTGTTATATTTAATAAACAGTTGGAAACTATCTTATGGTAAATTCTTCTAGGATATTTCTCCTAAAGAGCGACTAATGCCTCCTGGAGAACTTTAAAAAGCCTAGGCTACAAGCAAGCAGAATTGTTTTTAAACAGACTTTTTTCAGACGTCTTTGGATTTTATAACCCAGCACATTTGCATGGTAACAGAGTTAGTGTAAGGCAATAGAAATCTGGACTCTGTATTTTAATTATTGTCCCAATATAAAGTTTTTCGAGTTTTTTTTGGAGGTGTCAACATTTTTAAAATCAATTAATCTTGAGTAGAAATATATCTGACATTGTCAACGTTCTGTAATGGGTTTAAACTAAAAGATCAGGGCAAAGCCTAATAATGTCTAAAATGACACTGAACCCTGTGTTCAGTGATGGGAGAGCTCACTCAGTCAAGCTGCTTTAAACTGAGTTGATTTATTGACCAAGAGTGCAACAGAAGCTGACAGAACCTTTCCTCAGCTGGTGTGGGGATTGGCACCTTACAGGCTTCAAAGGGGTGTGTATGGGGGGGGGGGGCAAAAGGGGGGGACAGCAAGATGCCAAAAAATGGGGCTAGGCAATAAGAATGACTTGGGATTTGTTATGTTGTGTGTGTATGTGTAGAGAAATGGTGTTTTCTAGGGGTGTTTTTTTAACCTTGCGCCACCTCAGCTTCCTCTCCTGTGAAGTTTAATTGTGACTCTGCGCATGCCTGTGAAGTGAGTAGTTAGCCCTTAACAATAACTCGATGCATGTTTCAATGGGAGTTGGGTGCTAGATTCCTTTGGAAAGTCCGGCCTCATTGAGTTGGGATGTTGGACGCAGGCGGAACAAAACATAACGTGCTCCCTCCCTTCCCTGCCTATTGTTTCAGGCTGTTGTAAGGAGGGGGAGGTTTTTAGCTGCCGAGGAGCGAGGCTGTGCTCTGTAATGCTGCCCAGAGCAACCAAGTGCAGGGAGACAACAGTGGTTCTGGCCGCATGTGAGGGGATGTGCTGAGCATCCAGAGAGTGGACAGACCCGCTTGAACAAATGTAGGCTTGCTCGAGAAGGGCCTTTTAGGGTTATTTGTAAAAGGCCTGCCCCCTTCCCTTTATTTTTAAGCGCACCTAGAAATCCCCTTCAGTGTTCATGTTGGACAGAAGCTGGAAGACAGTGCAGTGATGGCGATTATTTGGGGCAGCACGTGGGGCTGTTTTTCTGACGTAAGTGCAGTAGCGTTGGATCACATTGTAAAGCAGCAGGCAGATGGGAGACCACACTACACAAACAGACTTCTGAACAGAATCCACCAATCAGCTCCCATCAGTCTCCAACCCCTGCCAGAAGCCCAAAGGCACGTTAAAGCTTTTAGTGGAGTTTTTTTTTATCCCACATTGTTCCTTATAAAAAGTAACAGCTTCTGATAGCAGCAATCCCCGTTCTCCCTAAACTCTGCAGTAGAATAACCAACAGAGACATCCTTAAGGTGCCTCCTTGCCCTGGGCTTAAAAGACACAACTCTTATTGTCAGTGGGCATCTTGTAGTGGAGCCGCCAGCAGCGGGAATTATTGCATAAGTAAAACAGACACTGTGTGATCTGATGTGCTACCTAAAGGGCTACCCAGTCATTCAAACACTCCAGACTAAAGTGCACTTAGACGCTGATTCCTGCCCCTGGAATTACCCGCCTTTCCTCTTTGAATGGATAAAGGGGACATCTTCATCTGGAAGAGCTAGTGCAGTCCACAGCTAGAGCCATGGGGTTGCCTATTTTGGCCAATAGGACGGCTGCTATATCATCCCATTTATTAAAAGGGACACAAGAGTTAATTCGATTCTGGGATGCATCCAATGGATTAATTCTCCAGCAGTGCCTTCGAGGTGTCTCCTGGCTGCAGACCCTGCGTATTCTCTGTAATCAGAACTGACTCTTGTTTTACCTATTTAGAAGTTGATAGTAATTATAAGTGCACAGCAGGACTTGGTACAATCTGTTAGGTCAGATCCGTGTTAAAGATAATCACTCATGCAGCATGTTCTTCTCTTACAGCGTGAATCACTTTTTTTCTCGCTATTCTTGGAGAAGGACTGAGCAGATGTTGCACAGAAGCTTTGAAGCGCTCAAAAAATACTGGTTTCAGAGTAACAGCCGTGTTAGTCTGTATTCGCAAAAAGAAAAGGAGGACTTGAGGCACCTTACAGACTAACCAATTTATTTGAGCATGAGCTTTCGTGAGCTACAGCTCACTTCATCGGATGCATCGGATGTAGCTCACGAAAGCTCATGCTCAAATAAATTGGCTAGTCTGTAAGGTGCCTCAAGTCCTCCTTTTCTTTTTTCAAAAAATACTGTGATTTTGCATGAAACAGTTTAAAGCGAGTAGTTGCGAACGAGGCTGTATGCAAAAGATAATTCCGCGTCCCAAGCTGGTGCAAAGGCCATTTTATTCTGGTCTTTTTTACCTCATTGGAGGTTTTCTCTCCCTCTGAGACTGGCATCGGGACTTCATGGCCAGAGAAGCTTGGATAGACCTCCTGTCAGTCCGATTGCTTGTGCCACAAACTGAGGTCTTTTACTCCTTACATAATAAAGAGGAAGAAACTACATGGGCATGTTGAGGGGGTCCAAATAACAGTGCTACACGTATACACAACACTGCAGGGCCCAGCCAAACACCTGCTGCTCTGGTTGTGTCCTGGTGGTTTCTAAACCACAGAACACATTGAGAACCACGAGAGGGATCACGAACTCTTTAAAGGGATGATACCTAGTTCCTATCGACCACACCAACCCTGCTGTTCTTGGCAGCAGCAGTCCGAATTCTGAGATCAAACGGAAATCTTGCCTTTGCCATTGCTAGAGGCAGGCAAACAGGCTTGGGAGAATGGAGAACTGACACGGGGCTCTCTCTCACTTGCACTGAGTGGTTGACATTCTTTCCATTTTTTGGTGTTTCTGCCCCTCCTGATACCCGTGTATGGTAGAAGTTGCAAAATGCTTCACGTGGGGCTCTTCCTGTGGCATAAACAAGGCATCCGAGAGCAGACGGAGTAGAAATCCCTCCAGGAGGCCTGGTCTCCTGAGATTTGCAAGGCGGTTTGGCAAATCTAATAGGATGGGATATTTCAGATAGGATCTGGGACAACAGCGGAATGTTCGGATGCTTACGTCCTGTTTTTAAAGGGACAGGCCCGTATTTAAACCATCCTTCAGATGTCCCAACCTTTTCTTAGAAGCGAGCAAATTGTCCCGTATTTTCAGACTCCCTCCTTCCCCGCATCAGTACTGGCAGGTCCTGCTGCTGGCCGGATCCCTGCTCACCAGCCACTCGCCCACCAGTGGTGAGTGGGGGGTGAGGGGCATCCAGTGGGCAACAATGGGGTGTGTGGGCAAGGCTGGTGGCGGGGCAGAGATGCAGCGTGCGGGGCCGGCCGCTCTCCCTGCTGGTCCTTCAGTGCAGCCCCTGCTGCGTGCCGGCCCTTGGCCAGCAGGGCCCAGCCTCCCATCCCATTACCGGCCGGCACTGGCTGCACGCTGCACGGGTTGGTGAGTGCGGGCAGGCGGCAGCGGTTGTGTCAGCCCTTTATGTGCCTCCGCTCTTGCTGTCCTCTCCCTGCTTTGCCCCTTCGCCCCCCGCTGCTCCTCCGTATCCTCCCCAGTGGGGTGCGTCCCGGTCCCAGCGCTGTGTGGAGAACCAGCCCCTGGTCAGAGTGCTCAGCTCACCAACAGCCTGGCCGTCAGGCCCCTTCCTTCCCCCATTGCCTCTGGCTGGGCCGGCGCCCCGGGAAAGCCCAAGACCCTCCAGCCTGGGGTGCTGGCCAGGAGGAGCCGAGCCGTGCGTGTGCCAAAGCCCCCGCACAGCACTGGCAGGGGAAGCCTCTCTGCCCCTCTGGAGTAGCAAGGGCGGGGAAGCAATTTCCAGCCTGCTCGTGCCCCGAACCTTCAGGTTCCACATGCCCTTCCTGTGGCAGGGGCTTAGCACCCTCTTCACCTGCCCTGGGTCCTGCCCCCAGGGAGCACGGGGGCTGCTCCATCCCCTAGGCACCCTCCCCTGCTGAGCCACCTCTCTGGCCCTGTTCACTGAAGCCCCTGCAGTCAGGTTCCCTGGGCCCTGGAGCACAATGGATCCCTAGGGCTTAACCCCTTCCTGTCCATGCTGTAGCCAGGGGACAGGAGGTGTCTGCATTATGTCAGTGGCCAGCATCAGCCTGGATATCTTAGCTACCTTTTGACATTGTGCGGGTAGGAAGGGACAAGCTGTTTCCAGCCCCAGGGGGAGGAGGAGAGATGAGCTCTGCAAAGACACGGGCCAGGTCATCCCTTCCCCACTTCCCCGGCACGCGTCTGGAAGCAGCTCCCGTCCCTTCCCTCCTGCCCAGTGCCGAAAGGCTGCTGCCGGCAACATTCTGGTGTGAACCCGGGCAGAAATCTGGGGAAGGGGGCCATGTGACCCTGTGTGCTCCCCCCCCCCCCACCTGTTTTCTTGGGAAAACGTGGTGCCAGATACCAGGAGAGGCGGGTCCATCCTGGGGGCCCAGCCAGGCATGGAGGGCAGAGAGCACCAGGCAGGGAGGGTTGGGTCGGTTTGTCACCCCTGCTGTGTGAGAGAGATGTACGGGAGTGTGTGTCACCCCTCTCCCGTGTGAACCCTAAAGCTTTAAAGGTAAGAAGGTAAATAAAAAGAATCCAACTATGCAGTATTACTTTTTAACAGGGGCTGAGTCAACTTGGTTTGATTTGAACATTTGTACGATTGCCGTTGAATTTGCTTGAATATAAGTAATTTTACCAGTTGTCCCATATTCAGCATAGGGACATATGGTCACCTAGCTTTACTAAGCCATTTGAAAGTGACCCACTACTAGTAATCACAGAGCTGCTGGGCAGACTTGGCCTTTCTTTACTATTAACCATACTTGTCTCCTCCTATTGATGCGAGGTTAATATCTGCTAAAATATTCTCCATAACTCGACTCTTGCATATATCTAAGTCACTGATCTAGTGGCCTATGAACTGATTAGCAAGAAACCTCTCCTACTCCTCTCCTGTGCTGCCAACTGTTGAGCCTTGTGCATTTCTAATAATGACCCTCTTTAATGGCCAAATCCATCGTAATCAAAAGAACACAGTAATTTCGGCCGAAGGGAAACTCACTAGTTTCTTTGGGAAATGTTCCCAATTAAATATCTGGAATGTGTGAATTAGAGAAAGCAAAACTAAGTCTCAGCATGGCCAGAAAACGTCTGTGTGTGGAGGCTGTGTGAAAGGATTTCTTGCTTAGTAGAAGAGCAAGTTCATCGAGTGCCAGAGAACAAGTAGACCAGCCAAAGATAAACACAACAAAACCCAGGCAATTTCAGGGCATGAATGTACAAACAGATGAAATAGTGACAAGAAATAATAGAAGAGCCAGGAAAACCTTAAG
Source organism: Natator depressus (assembly GCF_965152275.1). Classification (NCBI taxonomy): domain Eukaryota; kingdom Metazoa; phylum Chordata; order Testudines; family Cheloniidae; genus Natator; species Natator depressus. The sequence goes on along the minus strand of NC_134251.1, from coordinate 21,397,159 downwards.
TGTCCCAAAACGTTCACGTCTCATTAAGCAACCCACTTAGCCAGTACCACATGTCTTCAAGGGAAAAGGCAGTACTGTCTAGCAATAGACAATCTGTGTTTTACAACAGGCAAGCACTAAATGGCAGATCTAGCCGACTTCCCTTTAAAAAAAACAAAAATCAAACCAGTGAATCTGGAGAACTGCTACACGTTTTTTCCCCAGGTGACAATCCCTATTGCAAACGTCTAAGTCAGCCAAATGGCTGAAATACAGCATTTCACATCCCTGTAGTCAAGTGTCTTCACCAGGTCAGCTGGGAGGAAGAATTTAATCAGAAAAATTTGAATGATCATTAAGACTAATTTAAGAACAACTTACTAGATGCACAAAAAGCCACAATCCCACAACTGAGGAAGAAGGCCATGCTGGTTAAAAAACTGACCTGGTTTACAGAGAAAGTGAAGGCAGCTTCAAAAAATAATATATTAGAAAGGGGAAGTAGATAGTAATGAATATAAATCAAAAGTTAGGAATTATAGACAATTGATAGGGGAAGCCAAGGGACACAGGGAGAAGTCTATGGCCAGCAGCATTAAGGACAATAAGAAGGATTTAAAAAAATATATTAGGACAGAAAGAAACCTGACAGTGGTATTGGGTCCATTACTAGATGGAAGTGGTAGAATTATCAATAATAATGCAGAAAAGGCAGAAGGATTCAATAAATATTTCTGTCCTGTATTTGGAGGAAAAACAGCTGATATAGTCTCATCACATGGTGATGATAACACTCTTTCCATTCCACTAGAGGCTCTGAAGGCTGTTAAAACAGAAGCTGCTAATGTTCGACATTTTAAAATCAGCAGGTCCAGATAACTTGCATCCAAGAGTTTAAAAAGAGCACATTAAATGGATTAAAAACTGGCTAGCTGATCGGTCTCAAAATGTAATTGTAAATGGGGAATCATCATCCAATGGGTATGTTTCCAGCAAGATCCTTCAGAGACTGATTCTTGGCCCTACGCTATTTAATATTTTTATTAATGACCTGAAAGAAATCATAAATAAATAATATGGCTCAATGTAAATATATGCATCTAGGAACAAAGAATGTGGGCCACATTTACAGGGAGGCCTCTATCCCAGGAAGCAGTGACTGAAAAAGATTTGAGGTCATGGTGGATAATCAACTGAACTTGTGCTCCCACTGTGATGCTGTGTCCAGAAGAGCTAATGTGATCCTGGGATGCAGAAACAGGGAAATCTCGAATAGGAGCAGAGAGGTGATTTTACCTCCATGTTTGGCACTGGTTCATTCCTTGATGGAATCCTGCATCCAGTTCTGATGCCCACATTTCAAGAAGGATGTTGATAAATTGGTGAGGGTCCAGAGAAGAGCCACAAGAAGGGCTAAAGAATTAGAAAACCTGCCTTGTTGTGACAGACTCAAACAAGTCAATCTATTTAGTGTAACAAAGGGAAGTTGAGGGATCACTTGATTTGTAAGTACCTACATGGGGAACAAATATTTAATAATGGACTCTTCAATCTAGCAGAGAAAGATATAACCACAATCTAGTGGCTGGAAGTTGAAGCTAGACAAATTCAGACGGGAAATAAAGTGTAAATTTTTAAAAGTGAACATAATTAACCACTAAAACAATTTACCAAGGGTCATGGTGGATTCTGCATCACTGAATATTTGTAAATCAAGATTGGATGTTTTTCTAAAAGATCTGCTTTAAGAATTCTGTGAGAGATGTTCTCTGACCTGTCTGATACAGGAGGTCAGACTAGATGATCACAATGGTCCCTTCCATTCTTGAAATCTATGAAAACTTCAAATGCAAAATTTTGTTTCCATTAAAGCCAATTAATCAATCCGACAGCTAGATCTCTGGCTGTTCTGGAGGCTCACTGCACCTTCTCTTGTCTCTGCTTCCCGGTAGGTGCACCATCTTCACCCCAGATGTTGGTTTCCACTCAAGACTATCCCCAAGGACCTGGGGTAAGTGCCTGATGGGGCAACATGGGCTATCTGCAGTTGCCTTATTGGGACATTAGATTTAAGCATCAATTATTTTAGTTTGAGTCTTTCATTCTTGGAAAGGGGCCAAGGAGGGGAAATGTTGCAGCTGATCTTTTTTTAAAGGTTATGTTTTCAAATCAATAACGGGATAAACGTGAAGATTCTAAAGGTCCAGTTTCCCTCTGGTGTAACTCTAGTTAGTTAATGGGGTGACTCCACGGAGAAGCATGGCCCAGTCACTACTAATAAAGGAGTTTGAATCTGATCGAGAAGAGACAAGGAGGCAAAGAAAGGCGATCAGGCGGGGTGACTTGGTTAGAGTGCCAGGGGAAGAGGACGTCCGCAGTGGTCATTTGTGTAGCCCAGGAGAAGGCAGAAAGGAGAAATTTATAGTTGTCTGCAGTGATAGATGACCAAGGTTTAGGCTACTGTAATCTGCCCTTGAAGATCACGAGAAGAAAAGTGAGTATTTCATAAATCATATTTGTACATAATACCGCATGAAAGGCAGGCTTTGAAATAGCCAGTTCTGCTGCTCATCTCTCTTTGATCACATATTTTACCTTATTCTCAATTGCCATTAAGTTATAAGACTAATAAAAATAATTCTTCTGTGGGTTTGTTTGTTTGTTTGCTTGTTTCAGGTCGAATTTTTTCCCCATCAATAAGGCCCTGAAAAATACTGTTGTAGAGAACCTGCCTAATTCGGTAGTAAAGTGTGAAATGTCCACACACAGACATGATTAGTATATAAAGTAGAAGGAGAAGTTTAGCCACCCAGCAGCATTTCCTTGAAAATAGTTATTTTCATATAGCTTGATCCAGCTCGCTGAGTTATGCCGATATCCCACTGGGCATCACTTTCCCAGGTCTTTGTGGCCAAACTACAACAATTTCCTGCTATAATCCATGTCCCCAGAAGCAGCAAACCAGAGTCTACATATAATTTGCTGGGCAGAAATCTCTGAGCTGTTCTCAGGCCCTGGACTTCTTATTTGTTAAGGGGGTCATTTGCAGCAGACCAGATTTGCAGGCTTTTGCTCTATAGCACAGTGGAAGTGTATTGACAATGACATATAATTTTTGCATGGATAGTTCTCAGGATTTAAGCACAAACACTGAAAGCCTTTTTGTTGTTTTTCCTTCTTGTTACAGAGATCTTTACACAGTGATATTTTTGATGAAATTTAATACTTCACGAGCGTGCATTGTGAGACGACTGCATCTCGCCAAACGCGTGTGGGTTTTTCTGCGAAACCACACACAGCACGCTGCAGCATCAACAGCTGAATTACAAAACATAGTTCAGGCATGTCCAGCACCCATAAGTGCCCGAGCTGTGCTGCATATCTGAACCACAGAGGGGTAGCTCAGTTTGGTCGTTCCTGACCATTTAAATTTGCACAGACCATTTAAAATAAACTGCCAACATATCTTGGAGTTTCTGGCCCTCCTAATCCAGCAAGATTTTCCACAGCCCAGATTGCACCTTGGCAGTTCCTCCTTCAGCAGCCTCATTAGTAGAGTTAATATCATCATCTTAATTATCATAATTTTCTTTTCAGTTGTCGATATCCCAGTTGTCTGCATCACCGTATTCTCCTCCTGTAAGCCACTCGTCCAAACCCCCGTTGCAACAGCAAACTGGCTCTCCAGTCCTCCTCTCCCCTGGGATGCGCCGACGTGAACGTGCAGTAAGGATTCCAAGTCGGGTTTATGTGGTGGCCCCTGCATTGGCTAGCCCTTGCAGAGAGGGATATTCCTACCCGCGTGTGTTTGGAGTGTGTCCCTTCCCACAGAGCTATACAGTACATACTAGGCCAGGTTCACTCATTCCTATGGTCATTGCAGCCAAAAATAAATGTGGGAAATCTGAATTCAAAATGTAGAAAAGCCAGGTTTGTGAGAATGCATGAACCCTGTCTGCTCAGGAGCACTTCCCTTTACGGAGAGGCTGCATCAGGTGCTGTGCTGGGAGGGAGGACTCCTGGGTTCTGCCCATCCCCCATTGCTTGTGCCCTGCCCGGTGATCTGTGCATTAGAACGTATATGAGATAGGAAAGGCGCTGCTCATCGGCTCAGCTGAGCAGGACTGTGATGACAACACTTCTGCTGAGAACAGATGGGGAACTGTTTGCCTGCACTGCATCTGTTACCCCCAGACTGCCCTGCGAGGAAGACAAGCAGCAGCTTGTGTGAGTGGAGCAGCCTGGCCCGGGCAGCTCCTTCAGCGTGCCGTGCCGACCCCTGCCCCTCGCTGCGTTCTATCGCCACCCATATGGGGACGGTCCGTTTCATGGGGGCGCCCTTGTTTGTCAGCAGGAGCTCCCATATGGAGGCAGCAGCCGTGGCATAACGCACCTGGAGGCTGACCTCAGCCCCAGCTACTTGATCCTGGATTCCTCTGCAAGTGACCAGCTGCAGGAGCTGCCATTCACTCCCGTGCACGCGCCGATTGTTGCCATGGGAGCACAGACTGGAAGGTGAGGCTCTAAGGCAGGGTTAATGGTAGCTGGAGTGGGAATGGGTGAATTGCTGCCTCAGCGATGCTAGCCCAGGGGGGTGGAGTTCAGTGATGTTCAACGGTCCCGCACCCATCATCCTGCCTCTTACGATAGATGTCCGTAAATGCTTCTGACTCGCACAGAACCCCGTCCAGGAGGGACCTGGCAGAAAGGGTCAGGATTCCAATGGCGTCTAGGTCCCAGGAAACTCAAAGCCATTTCTCTTTCAGCTCTAGCACTGTCCTCACTCGGGCCTCTCTATCTCGCTTGCATGCTGCTGGCTTTCCGGAAATCCTGGATTGTAACAAGGAGCCAGCAGAAGTTGTGGACCCCGCAGACCCTGTGGACTTCAACCCTCAAAGGGAAGAAGCTGACTTCTTGCAAAGCAATGAAATCATTTTGCAGTTCCTTGCCTTCACCAGGTAATACCTGAAATCCCACTGCCCCATTTTCAGGTTGGATTCACGTCTCCTCTTGCAATAGCATCCATTTCCATACTGATCTGCGTGCTGCTCTTTGGCTTGATGATTCTGAAAGGTCCTTGTATCCATCTCCTGTGCCCCTTCCTTAGGGCTTTCACATTGCTTGGCTGAGGCATGTGTGAGCAACTGCCATGGTAACAAAAGCACCAGAAGTGCCTGTGAGACAATGAACATTCCATTTTAGATGCTGTTTTATACATTGAGCCCGTTCCAAATTAATTTTTTTGTTCACATTAGCCAGATTGTAATGTAAAATTAATTACTGAGTAACTCCTTATTTACAGACAGGAAAGCTTCACTTGGAAAGGCTTTTCTGCAATGGTGGTTTTATCTTTATTATGCAACATTTGTCTATTTACCACTGACTACAGGGCACTGTAATTCTGGAAGTAAAATACCATTCCCACCTGGTCTGGAAGCTGGGAACTCTGTACCAAAGAGCAGAAGTGACATGTTACTACCAGTTTATTGAAAGCAAAAAAACCCAAACCTTGTCCTTCCTGTCACAATGGCTTCAAAGGAAGCCTCCCAAACCAGTTTGAATACACTTAATATCATGGATCTTCCCCAGTTCTTCTGCTTCTCAAATGGTTCACGAGCACTTGCAAAGCACATACCAATTGTTGGGTCTGTAACAAGAGGAGTTAATCCAGAGATGTTTTTTGGTCAAGGATCCCACAGGACGGCATGGGGACAACATGGCCAAAGACTATGTATTTCACCTTCCAGTTTTACCGTTTCCCACCGGTCACAACACCACGATTGCAGCTGGTGAAGATGGACCAGTCTGGGACAGCCAGTTCAGATGCATCTTCCCATACCTTATTCCAGATCAACAAAGACGGAACCCTCAAGAACGGTAAGCACTAGTGGAGGAAGGGTTTTTGAAGAAGGAGGAATGTTTCAGCACTTGCCAGGTAGTATGTCCTCTGAGGAAGTCCTGGAGGCTGTAGCCAATTGTTTGGGAGTTATATGAGATGTCCAAATACTCCAGAGTCTGTGCAGTTTGAAGGGAGACCTAGCAGAGCTTTATGAAATAATGAATAGGGTAGAGATGGTACATAAGGCACTCTGATTTACCCTTTGTCATCATCCTGGGTCAAGGGGCTACTCAATGAAATTAAAAGGCCGCAAATTTAAAACAGATACAAGGAAACCTTTTTATATACAATGCGTAACTAACTTGTGGAACTCATTACCCCAACAAATCATTTAATTCAAGAGTTTAGCAGGATTCAAAACTGGACTAGACAAGTATATGGAAAACCACAGTTACAGCAGAGAGGATATAGATTTATAAGGGGTATAAATCTCCATGTTAACTGATTGGGGCTAGGAGGAAAACCTCCCTATGGCCCAATCGTTCTTCAGTTGCTTACTATGGGGTTTCTTGCACCTTCCTCTGAATGTCTGCCTGTTGGAGATGGGATGCTAGATCAGATGGACCACAAGCCTTCTAGCTCTATTCTTCGGGTGCTAAATTCTTCCAATCAACTGGGCCTTGCTCTAGGGTTTAAAAATGAATACTGAAACATGCCAATGCTTTAAGCCTTTCTTGCAGTGTATCAGCAAAATTGTTTTTCTTTTTTGGCTAGTATGTTATAGTAAAGAGGAAAATCCATTGGGAGACTTAAATTACAGTTTTTAATAGTTCAAATGGGATTTTTGTCAATCAGATTTAGGCTTAGCTCCAAGTCAAGGTAATGGACTAGTATCTGCTATAATATCAAGTTTCCATTAGTTTATACACCATATAATTAAAAGTGTTCAAAATGTCAAGCCATAAGGCAAAACATCAATACGTGTCAGTGACACGATTCAGAAGTGTAGACTGCTGACTCCAGCGATAGCTAAGCAGATGTAGAGGGAGACACAACACATCTAAGCAACCAGCCTGTAGTAATGCAATCGGATTCTCTTAGCAAAATGGTTTTTTTAATGTCTTATTAAATTTTTGTCCCAAGAGATGCAAAACTAATCTCCCACCTCCTACAGAGCATTTTTAGTTTGTAAAGTTCCTTCCCCATGTGGAATAGTTAATGAAAATTAATAAGGAAAATCCACATTAACTTAATTTTTTGTGGATGGATATCAATCCCGACGAACTTAAAAGTGACTGATTCAGGGAGTTCATAAATGGTTTGATCCATAGGTTTATGAGAATGAAATTACAGCTATCAAGAGGAAAGCTGATCCAGTGGCTAGGGTGCTCATGTGTGACTTGGCAGATATAGGTTCAATTCCTGCTGTGCCGCAGACTTCCTCTGTGACCTTGGGCATATCACAGTCACTCTATGCCTTAGTTCCCCATTTATAAAATGTGGATAATGGCCCTGCCTTGCCTCACAAAGGGTGTAGTGCGGATAAATACAGTAAAGATTGTGAGGTTCTCAGAGACAGCTGTACTGGTTCTGGGAGCCACAGGGGTCCCTTTGATAGCAATGAATCTCCTGAGAAGCCATGGAGGGTTAATTTACTTCGTCAGGCATACACTCTTTTTCCTGCAGGATCTCCAGGGTTGCAGCTAAAGTATATGGTGGATCCTGGTTTCCTGAAGCCAGGAGAACAACGCTGGTTTATACGTTATATAGCTGACCATAATCTACAGATTGATATTTGGGATGGAGATTCTTTGCTCCTCATTGGATCTGCTGCAGTTAAGCTGAAGGTATGAAACTTTTCCCATACTAAGTCCATAGCTGCTGATAACGGAGAAAAAGGCCAGAATCTCTACTTACGAAGTATAAGAACTCTGGGGAAGGGACCTTCTTTGGTTGTGTTTGTACAGCACCAAACAGAATGGGGAATTGCTCTAGGCTCTGTTGCTCTACAAGGAAGTATTAAAATAGTAACCCGGCTGCAGCTGGCAGGAATGGCTACTGGGTAGGGTAAGTTCAGGAAGTTTCTTACAAATGTGCATTAATTTCTTTGGTGTTAAAATCTGAACAATTTGTCGGAGTGTGTAAAATGTTTAGAAAAAAGGTCGTGCTCTAAGGTTCCTTGTGCCGCTGGAGGGCTTGCGCGGGCGTGAGAACAAACAGTCTCCGCTGATTCACAGGAGACGCTCACTCTGGGCAGGAGCAGCACATGTTACTTTGGCCCGCCAGGGTGCCTCATTCTTGTTCTGGAGAACCACCACCCGCACTGCAAGGTCAGGCCAGTCCCTGTGCCCCTTGACTCCTCTGCTTCTCCACCGAGGTTGCCAACAAAGAGGGAAAACCAGTGCCAAAAGGCCGGAGGTGGTTTGTGGTGTAGACACTTGTGCCCTGGGAAATGGTCTGAGACCCCCTAATTCCCTGCGAACAGGCCACCAAACAGCCCCGAGGGAGTGAGAATTGCTGTTGGCTGCTACACTGTCTGGATTCAGCTCAGTGACCTAGCGGTGAAAGGTTTGTATCCTGCTCTGAGTTGCCTAAACCATCCAGTCCATCAGGTGCCACTTCCCTCCCCTCACTCCTGAATGCAGTGACCAGTGCTAATGGCCTTCTGTCCAAATGGCCAGAATAATCATCTCCATTTCTAGGCAACGGTTGTGCTATGGCCAGTGTGTGTGGTGAGGATGGGGGGTTTCATTATCAGGTTTAATTGTACAGCAATTTACGTCTCCTATGGAAGTTTCTCTGATTCTTGCCTGAGTCTCTCAATGGTCTCTCCTGGACAGTGTACCACTCTGGACAACGCCTCCTGACAGTAACAGCTACACACATTTTTTGGCTTCAGGATATGTTCCTCTTGCCCCACAGCACTTGCTTCGCCAGGGTCGGACAGCAGTTCAGGTCCATCATGAGCTGGAGGTGATGACAACCGAATACGAGCAGGACACAACAGTAATGAGTGGGGACATTCTCAGACATGGCACTGTGAAGCCCATAGGAGTCTATGTTGTTGTGAAAGGCCGACTTCACCTGAGTTTGGCCAACGTTGGTAAGAATCCCAGTTATTTTGGCTGATTCACCATGTTTTCTGATGAAAATTTGTTTCTTTCAGAAAGTAACTCAAGATTTCTCATGTATTCTTCAGCATGCTCATTAGACACTTAACTCTGCTGGTTGTCTTCATCATTGCAGTTTCAGAACCATTCTGGGGCATAGCTGGGAATCTCTTTAGTGGCTGATCTGTTACCTTCCCCCCTCCATCTTCACAGAGTGATCACCTCCCAAAACAGAGATGCTTTTACCTGCACCAGGATGCAATAATACTTTGCACGCTGATTTGATACAGTTGAAAAGCGCTATGCAGGTGCTAAGGTAGGAAGCCATGCTGTCCCCCCTGTACAGCTGGGGCTACTGAGGTGCTGAGTTTTCAGAGGTGTTGAGTGAGGGTCAATAGGACGTACAGGTGACAAGCACCTCTGAAAATCAGATTTGCGCCAGGAGCAGAGCCCAGTGCAGTGGCCAGCTTTCTGCTCCATGCCCCTTTTCCAGCAATACGATTGCTCAGCATGGTTCCAGACATCCAGCAGCTTGTTAGTTAAAGGTCTACTGAAAGGTGATCTCAGTGCTAGTCACCATGAGAAGTGTTACCCTACTGGCCTTCAGTGCTGAAGCTAAGCTCTTGAGCTTGTATGAAGCCGGCAAAGCTTAGGAGCCTCACATGCTCAAATAAATTGGTTAGTCTCTAAGGTGCCACAAGTCCTCCTTTTCTTTTTGCGGATACAGACTAACATGGCTGCTACTCTGAAACCTGTCACACACAAGGGAGGATTCTGACATTGCAACCCGAGGGACAGATTGGGTGTCTAGCTAACCCAGAGTTTCCATTAGCCGACTATCAGCATTTCTGAGTTGCGTTGTGTTTGTTCACCAGCCATGAAATGGGAGCTGGGGATAATTTGATGGTGGTGCTAGAAGTTTGTCTAATTTCAATGCTTCTGTGAGTGCCTTTTATAACGCCCTCAATCAGCCATCCCTCTGCACCTGTTTCTGTCCCCGAGGGCAGACTGCTCTCTCCTTTCTTTGGAAGCCTGTGGGAGTCACGGCAAGGCTACGCTGCATCAGAACTGCCTCTGCCCACTGCCACCAGTGGGTTCTGCACTAAAGATGGCTGTAACTCTTCACAATATTCCCAAAATTGTTTCATGCTGGCAAAATGAAAAGCACCCCCATGATGCCATTGGAGCGATGGATCTGGACCTCCAGGTGCCTGTGCCTCTGAGGGAAGAAAATGCTTTTTTGAGACCCAGCAGAGCTCTGGGCTTGGGCTGTTCAGAGATTTTTCAGTTGCTTGAGAAAAATCAACAGGTTCTAAATGCCCGTCTCCGATTATCCTGTACCCACCCTCCGCCTACAATAAGTAATAACACCAGGCTACAGAAAGAGGAGGAAATGCACAGCTCATTAGTTCTGTTTTGAGTTTTCTGCCTGCTTGTTTACAAATGTAAAGCTAAGGCAGCTTTGAAACAGACAATATGGAAACAGCGACACTCAATTAGGTGCTAGCAAAATAACTCCGAAACATGGGAGAAACAGACAAGATGCACAAAGCTGTACCTATAAGAAAACCAAACTTGTAAGAACACTGTTTCCTAGAATTTATTAGGTACTTTTTATATATATTTAATTCACCATCTTATAAATGTGCAGTGACTCCAGGTTTTAAAATCTTATCTTCAGAAGAAAGATTAGCTCCATTATATGATATCTTAAATTGTCATTTCCATACTTTGCCTGCAAGAGTGTGATAAGCTCTGAGGAAGGAGAGTCTGAGATTCCTAACCCAGAGAACAGCTCAGTGCAAACCCAGCAAAGGAAACTGATTAACAAAGGACAAACACTCGCAAAACAGCAACAACAAAACACCCACCGTACTGTATCAATACAGCTGCCACTCTGATTTCTCTGGAAAATTTTGTTTGATTTCAAAATAATATTAGTCTGGTTTTTAAAATCCCTCATAATACTGGGGCTTGAAGCGTTGAACAGCAGGCCCGTTCTGTAAACTGGATGGTGTTGAGAGAGAGAGAAATGGGGCTAAACAGAGCCAAATAGGGGCATTTGTATTCCAGTCTTTGCCTGCTACACCCATTTCTGCTCCGTACTACATCATCCCTTTGAAATCTAATCCGTTTCAGAAAGTGAGTTCAAAGCAATTTCAGATACTGCCCCTACCCCTGGCTCCCATTGCCAATTTGCTCATTTTCCTGTTTTTTTTAAAATGCTCTTCCCCCTGGTTGCTGTGTGAAAGACCCACACAAACAATACGGGGAAACTGACCATCCAGGAGCCGCAGCAATACTGACTGAGCAGGAAGTGCTGTCATGTGCACAGTAAACAAACTGGAAAAGAGGGCTTAAATCTCCTTCAGTTTCAGTAATCTTGGCTGTTACTCGTAACGTTTTCCATCAAAGTGATTTTTTTTTAAAAGTGACCGTAACCCTTTAAGCTGCAGGAAAAGAAGCTTCTGGCTAATCCTCCCCTTGCCATTCACACTGAAGTGCTAGGAGGGATTAGCTGTGAATGGAGTTAAATGACATCTTTATAGCATGATATTTTTCTGATTTTTGGTGCGGTAGAAATGATCAGCAAGGTAATTTTAAATACCTCTCAGAGACGAGCTCCGTAGGGTTGCAGGTTTCCACTGGGAGAATGTGTGAACTCCTGTAAGCCCAGGGGCAGCATTCTCAGCAGAGCTGGCTGAGGCAGAGTTGCACTGACACTATCCGTAACATTGTGAGAGCTTCAGGGCACATGCCCTGGTGGATAATGTTAATGTTCTCACTGTCCGTGTTAATATTCTCAGCTGCCTAAACAGCTTGAGCTACTTCTGCTAACGGCGCATTTGCAGGAGTTGTACACATGAAAAAAGGGTACACATATAACTGCTAGAATGTCCTTCCATTCAAAAGCTGTATCTAGCTGTTGTATTTTGCATCGTGCCAGTCACCTTAATACCTATATTTTGTAGGTCCTAAGACATCAAAACGGCCAGACTGGGTCAGACCAATGGTCCATTTAGCTGGTATCCTGTCTTCTGACAGTTCATCACACACTGCAACAATACGTCACCCCCTGTGTTTACAGAAGACCCTCCTACAAACTCTAAGGTGGATGGTCTCATCGCAGATGACATCACAGCTCAAATGTTAAGGGTTGTGCAGTTTTAACACTTGGCTCTTTGTTGTGCCAGAATTCTTCCCAGCTTGCTGTGGGGAGGCATGCCTTGAATCAGCAGCTCTGCCATCTCTTGCAAGCATGCAGGGTGCACTTTTCTCTGCATGTTGGGGGCTCTGGCATGGTCCGGTCTTCACCCCATCGCTTTGGAGCTGCCCCAGCTGGGTGCAATTCCTCTGCTCCCCAGAGAGGGTGTGCCCAGGCTCAGGGGCATGGGGAGGAGAATGCACTTCGGGCCCACCCCTAGACACTTGTACAGGGCCCGCTGGAATCCAGCCCTAAATATTGAAAAACAATGTCAGGTGCTGCAGCCAAATGTCTCCCAAATTCTCCACAGTTATGGAGCTTTTATCTGAAGGACAGAGTGCATTTGTCGGTTAGGTGAATCCACAGACAACTTTACAGCTTCATCCTGTACAGTCTGGGATAGCCTATATATGGATGTAATTACAACAGCATAGAGAGGTGACAAGACAGTAAACAGATCAGTGTTAGGGCTAGTCTTTCTTCACTTGATATAATAGCTAGTATGTGGAAGGAAGAGACATTGGAATAACAAACTTTGCCAGTGATACAAGCAAATGCCAGGGAGTATTTGGGCCTCTTGTGGGTAATGAAAGCCCCTCACCCTAGCTCCAGGACTCTGGACAGCTATTGTCTCTGTTAAGGTACGTATTTTCAGTGGTAGCAATAAAGAAAATATGTCACTTACATACTGCAAAGACCCATAGTAAAAATCCAACACAGTGTCTAAACGATTAGTTAATGGGAACAGTTATCCTGTCCCTAATGGGAAAGGTCCTAAAAAATGTAATCGTGATGAAACTAACAGGGTCCTACAGCAGTCACCCTAAAATCTATAAAATGTAACAGGGACGTGAATCTATTTGTTACTGCTGACTTCTTTTTAAACCATCCTGCAGAATTCTATAGCAGGGATCTAATTTTCTATTAAATGCATAGCCAGGTCCAAAAGACCCGGAGAAAAGTTATCATTTGCTATTAAAATCTACATAACTTTTCTCTAACAGGCACATTTTCTTGTGGCCATGTTGGCATGGCCACAGTATGTATTTTCTACAGTGGCAACCACTGGGGAGTGCAAATTTCACTCAGAAAGCAAGACCATGTTTTAAGTCTCCCAGACTTGACCTTGTCTTACCAAAACGTTTAGTGTTGTTTTTGGCCTATCCAGTGCAAGTCTTGTCAGCCAATCAGTTCATTTGGTAATTTCCATTCCTCATAACAACATTCACAAATTCCAGATTGCCTTTACTTCATCTGAGAAGCAAGCTGGAGTGATAAAAGGTTTAGCAGGCGGAAACGTTCGTTTTTCAGTGGTGCTTTTGAAACCTGAAAAACTTTGGCAAAGTTCATGAGAGTCTTTAAACCACGATTTGAGGACTTCAGTAGCTCAGACATAAGTTAGGGGTTTGTTACAGGAGTGGGTGGGTGAGATTCCATGGCCTGCGTTGTGCAGGAGGTCAGACTAGACGATCATAATGGTCCTTTCTGATCTTAAAGTCTATGATTCTATGAGAGGCTGTTACAAAATCAGAAGAAATATGTCTGTCTACTTCAGTCATGGGCAAATTGACTTTAAAATGCAGCAGCGTGTGTGTTTGGGGAAGCAAATCTCCTTCTGTAGATACATGATGCCTCAACTCCTTAAATCTGAACTTCATTACACCAGTAGAGAGTGCAGGTTTCGCAGTGGCTGTAGTAAGGTTCTGTGATGACTCCTGTAGACTAAGAATCAAAGATATACATCTGTAAAGTGCCTAACAGTACCTCCTTGGATACCCTTCCCTGGGTTAGAAGGAAGATGTTTTGGATAGTCCGTGACGCTGTCCCAGTTTGCAGCCTGATGTGTAAGGAAGTACCCAAGGTGCAGAGAGAGGCTCCAGTTGGTCAGAGCAGCTGCAGAAGCAGCCAGAGCCATTCAGGGGACTTCCTACAGCTCTGTCGGACCTACTGTGCCCTGTGTTGATTGTCTGTTTGCTCCAACCTTCCCCATTCCCCTTCCCCAGTGTTGCTTCCACTCCACACCTGCCTATCCCTCTCTCTTCTCCCCAAGCCTGCCCCACTCACCCCTCTTAAAGTCCCAGCTCCCTTCCCTTTCCTTACCATTCAGCTGATCACCTCCTAACTACCTAACTCATCTGGGGCACCTCCAGGCTGTCTGCAGCCATCCCATAGTTCACTCTGCTGTTCTGTTCTCCCCCTCCCCCACCCTGCATCCGTCTGCTTTATTTCGATTGTCAGCGGTTCGAGGCAGGACTGTTGGCTACTCTGTTTTTGTACAGCACCTAACACAGTCGGCCCTACTCTTCGTTGGTCATTAGGCACTACTGTAATCAACATGATTAATAGTAATAAATGAACCAGAGTCCTCTTAAGTAACTGCAGAAATCCACTATTATGTTTCAGGGTCATAAAGCACATGCTGTGTTCTGCTCAGATACCACAGGAAAATGAGTACAAATTCGTTCTGACAAGGGGAAGCCCTGATGTGTCTGCATTTAAATTATATGGGCTACCTGTTCAGGTCGGGATGCTAGATCAATATGTGTAATATCCTATCCCATAACTGCCAGGCGCCGGGCTGTAAACATAGCTCTCTCTGGGCTCAGTCACGCGTCTTGGTGCAGATGGAGATTTTATTAACATTGCTCTGGGGGATGTCGATTTGTTTGTATGATTATTTGTTCTGGTTCTATGAAAGGAACCAGCCTGAAGTTTGTCAAGAGTTGAGAAAGGGAAAAGAAAAATACCTAGCATGAGAAGGGAAAGTGAACTTTAAACACAGAACTTTGAGAAATGGAATTAGCTAGAACAATTATTTTTTAAAAGTGGTTGCTCTTATTCTCTTGCTAGAGAACTGGTTAGTTTTGGGCTATGGTTGTGATAGAAGTTAAATACATTGGGCCAAATTCTTGATTTCACTGAAATTTTTCCAGTTTATAGCAGCAGGGAATTTTTTTTACTGCATGTTGTGATCTGGTATCTGTGTCCTGCAGTGACATGAAGCAACTGGCAACAGGTGCCCATGGGAGGAACAATGTGCTGTATTATAATAAATGCCATCTGTTGGTGGACTGTGAAATGAGACGGTCTCAGTCAGGCTCCATTGTCCCTCCTGACACGAACTGGCCCCTGGCTAGCAATACGGATAGAGTGTGGACCGTGCAGACAGAACTCTCCTGGTTCCAAGAGGTGGCCCCTCCAGGGCAGGGCTGAAGAACGTTAACCCTGTGTGTGGGTGAACCTTGCAATGCTGCTGTCTCTGCTGGAGATAAACTGAAGGCATTGGGATCCAGGGATGTCCATCTGGCACATTCTTGAGCACTGAACTGTTATTAAAAACAAAGGTCTTCTTGTGGGTGCTCAGTGGCTTAGTGGCCAGGGCACAGGATGAGGAGACCGGGGTTCTATTCCCAACTCTACCACTGGCATACTGGGTGACCATCAGCAAGTCACTTTAACCTTTCTGTGCCTCAGTTTCCCCATCTGTAGAATGGGGAGAATGATCCTGCCCTCCTTTGTAAAGTGCTTTCAGATCTACTGCTGTCGAGTTCTAGATAAGTGCTAGGTACTGTTGTGAATATTGCAGCCATGGTGAACACTCCCATTGGCTTTAATGGAAGCAAAGCTAGGTCAACGGAGCATTTCAGAAAATGCTACCTTTAGGGTCCAACTTAAGAAGCGCCTCTCTCCTGTCGCGGATGGGGATCATTGTTGGGCCGGGGTCATTCCGACTCCATGCTAGTGAGGCAGATCCCCACAGCAAAGGGCTTTTTTTCTGGGCGTGGCTGGGGCCCACCTACCCCACCTTCACCAGCTCTGTGTTTCTGTTGCAGGTCACCTGTGTGAGCAGAGGCTGAAGAAACCAAACTCCTTGCCACCCCCGCGCTCTCGCATTGTCTCCTCGCATGATGGGACCAGCAGCTTCCACGGAGGCAGCCTGTTCTCTCTCAATACTCCTGGGGGTAGGTCCCGCCGGCTCCTAGCTATTGTCTGGCAATAGTTTTTCTCCTGTGCGCTATTAAAAGTACCAAAGGCGACAATTGCTCAAAGACACAAGTGCCGTGTGCACTGGGTCCCTGGACTCGGTGTTTCCCCTTTCTCCCACAATAGCATGTTACAAGCATATGTTCTATCAGCATGAAGTGGTCCATCTGCTGGTGGGTTATTGGGGATTTTGTTCCCCAAATTATCTACCCCCACGGCTGCTGCCTAAATAGTTCCCCTGGGCTGTGAATGTTCAGAACCTGATGTTTGCTCAGCCGGTGCCGACAAACATCCACTGAGAGGCTGAGCTACAATCGGATTCTGCTGAACTCTCTCATCAGCCAATATTAGGGGATGCTTTTCACCCAACTCGTTCCAGTTCCCAGATACGGTTGGGTCCAGGAGGTAAATCCTTAGCTGCTCAGGCCACTGCGGCATCACGAGTCCATTCTTTAGCAAAGGGAGAAGCCTCTCCCCTTGCTTGTCTGCTCGAAATGAAGCTGTTGTCAGAAAAACACTTGTATGGGTCTCAGCTGGCTGTCTGAAGAGGTGAGAAACTGGGGCCTGTGAATCATTGACTCGAAGTGTTTGCTGAGGTTGGCTCTGTGAAAATCCGGCTCTACTCTGCAGCTCTGAGCCTGCGAAGCTGGGTCCTGTGAGTAGAATTTACGGTCCGGTTAGTCTGCAGCTGCTGAGGGTGAGGGATGGCTGCTGATTTTCAGCCTCGCGGTGATTTAAACTCCCCTACATCAGAGAGCAGCAATAGCCCATGTAGTTAGAGATGGGAGGGCTCAAGTCGAAAATTATATTCCTTTAAGTAATTATTGAAGTTTTGAGGCCTGCTTGCCTTTACATAGGCCTGGACAAAGAGTCTTGGGCCCAAATTTAACTCCTTCCCATGAAGGGGTGTATGTTGCATTCAGCAAATGGGGAACCCCTTATTATGTCCAGGTTCAGATGAGCTTAACATGCAGTTCACTCAGCCCTGCCTTTGTGCCTGGCATGTAACGTCTTTCAAACACGTCTGACCTGCTTGTCATTTACATTTAGGCCCCTTGACACTGCTCTCGCAGCATCAGTGAGTCTGCGCCATCGTGTAAATGAGAATCAGGCTCTTAGAGAGAGACATTAATCTTCCACATTCTCCTCCTCAGCTCACTAAACACACATCTGTGTTGAGATGCGAGTGTACAAGAGCACAGACACACACAGATACATTCTCTACCCTGTGCTATCCGTGATGCGTTTGTGCAGCTGGAATTGGGTATATTTCTTGAGTAAGAGTCGTTGAAATATTTTATCAAATTAAGCACCTGTTCCCAAAGGAGCTCCAGATGGTGTGTGAAATGAAAGAGAGCTGCCCATACGCAGAATTCCCAGGGGAGATAGGGGGTACAGAAATACTATTATGCATCTATGTATGCTTTTAATGGACTTTCTGATGAGTGTCAACAAGACAGGTTGTCCCGATGTGCCCTATGTCTAAGCTAATGTGTGAGCTATTTATACAACTGTTGTATTCCCAGCCTGGGCAGTTTTCACTGCAGGAAAGATGTGGACAAATTGGAGAAAGTCTAGAGGAGAGCAACAAAACTGACTAAAGGTCTAGAGAGCCTGACCAATGAGCAAAGACTGAAAAAAATGGCTTTATTTAGTTGGGAGAAGGGAAGACTAAGGGGGGACACGATACCAGTATTCAAGTACATGAAATGTTGTTATAAAGTGTGAATAATAAATTGTTCTCCTTAACCACCGAAGACAGGACAAGAAGTAATGGGCTTAAATTGCAGCAACAGAGATGTAGGGAAAAATCTTTTCAACTGTCATGGTAGTTAAGCACCGGAACAAATTCCCTAGGGAGGTTATGGCATCTCTGTCATTGGAGGTTTTTCAGGACAGGTGAGACAAACACCTACCAGGGATGGTCTAGATGATACTCAGTCCAGCCTCAGTGCAGGGGACTAGACTAGATGACTTATCCAAGTCCTACATTTCTATGATTCTATGACGAGGTATGTGAAGTACTGAATTAGACATTTTGCACAAAGTGTCAAAAAAGGTAATGCAGGAAGAAGAAGAATCTGAGATTTTAAAGCCAGAAGGGACCATTATGATTTCCTAGTCTGATCTCCTGCAAAGCACAGAAATTCTTGCATCAAGCCCGCATCTTGTGGTTGAGCTAGCGCACATTTTGATGGTATGAATCAGAGGCAGTTGACTGTCTCAGAGAGCGTGTGTGTGTGTGTGTGTGTGTGTGTGTACACGTACACGTACCAGAGAACCTCATAAGGTTCAGTTCAGAGAAAAGTCAAAGGTTTAGATTTTGATCCAAATTCGCTGACCTGGAAATCCCTCAAAGACGTGCTCCCGCACAAGATTTCCACTCCTCCCCAGTGGGTCAGAAATCCGGTCTGAATCCTCTCTCCCACAGCACACCTGCTTCTAATTCAGCAGGAGTTAGGAAGCACAGAGATATGGGAAATGTAAATGCCTGGCTGGGTGTCACAGTCCCAGGTGGAGTGCTCTATGTGCTGAGCTGTGTGCGCTGGCCTCATGTGGCAGAGTGAATTGGATGAATGCACCCTCCATGGAATGGTTTTGATATCAGAACATTCAGCTTTTAAATTGCAGAAGTTCCCCTACTGAGACAGGCTTTTCCAGCCAGGCATCCTCCTTTCTCGTTAATTTTTTAACATGGCCCGTAAGGTTAAACATTGTGGACACTTGCTGAAATATGACTATTGCTAAAATACGAGCATTTTGGCTCAAGATGTCTAACCCAATTTGCCAAGTCTGGGAAACAGTTAAATGGATTTAAAATTAAATTCAGGTGGGTAATTTGCAAATAACCCTTGTTTACCAATTTTTTAAGAAAATGTAATGCAGCAAGACTCAAACAGCCTCTGTGTGGAGTTACACGTCATGTAGAGAGTTTAATCCCATGCATCAAGTGCTTGGTAGTGGATTGTATTTCACATATTAAATATTGGCTGGCACTTCAATTGGGAGCTGCTCCAGCGGCAATTTTGTGGAGAAATGAGAGAGAGAGACAGAGAGAGAGAACATTTTAATAAAAACATAGATGTGTGCATAGTGTACAGCAGGAAACAGGCTGGTTTTGAACTAAGGGAGAGGAACAGAAGTCCCTTCTGGAATGTTTGGTGGCTTGAGATTGTTTGGGTTCATCTGGATATTCTGGCGATTGTCAGAGTCCCGTAAATCCCAGATGCTTGTTGTTTATTCTGCATTTAATCCAGGCCTCGTAGTTACATTGTCACTACTGAGAGGAACTTTTGTTGGGATCCCCAGGCCAGAGAGAATTAATATAGCGCAATGTGTTGCTCAGATCTGGCACGATGGCCACACATATAGGAGAGATGTGATTTGTCGGCTGTCTGTGGAAAGCTTCAGAAACTGTGTAATGTAAAAAACTGCCTGACAGCCCTGGGTGTGTTGCTTTCACGGCCGATTTTGGTGCCAAACCCTGGGTATCAATTCCACCTACTACCCAGGCTTCTACTGGGACTACTCAGCTTTTACTGGCCCCTTAGGCCAGACTGAGGCTTGGTCAAGGAAAGAGCAGTCTGGACCGCAAAGCGGCTGTTCCTCAGCTCCCCTTCCTGGTGGTTGCCGCTTCATTTGCTTGCCAATCTAGGCGGCTTCAAACACCTGCATGCTTGAGGCAACTCAAGTCAGCATATCCCTCTGTTTGCCCAGGTCATCCATCCATCTCCCTGTCTCAGTGGTCTACTGCACTGCTCCCCATGGGGTCCACTCCCAACTCGCTCAGCCCCAGACTCTGACGCTTGTTTCCTTTGCACCCAGCTAAGAACGTGTCCCAAGCCCAGAAGCTGGCGGACGTGGACAGCGAGCTGGCTGCCATGCTGTTCAGCCGCCTGCAGGAAGTGAGCACGGCCTTCCAGCACGCCAGCCGCGAGGCCAACGCCAGCCGCAGGCGGAAGCTGGAGAGGATGATGATGGTGCGACAGCTCGAAGCCCAGGAGGATGTCAGCGGGAGGAGAGCAAGCCTCATGGTGAGGAGCACAGAGCGCTGTCTAAACGATCTTGGGACCAGAGAGCAATCGGGAGCCAGGCCTGATAAAACACCTTGTAGCATCTCTCATGTCAGGGTTTGGGGGCGGGTTCCTTCGGATGAATCCTCAGACACACAGGGGAGGGGCCCACATCAGTGCGTTAGTCATAGTGCATCTCTTCTTCGATAGGGCCGGCGTGAGGAGCGCATCCAGCACTCCAGGGACCTGCAGATTATTGATGCCTACCGGGAGCGCATCAAGGCCGAGAGCATCTCCAGCATGCTGAGTCAGGCCATCACCACCAACTACACGCTCTATGCCACGCTGGGCACCGCAGAGTTCTTTGAGTTTGCACTGAGAAACCCATACAACGTCCGGCACACAGTGACGATTGAGATCGACCACCCTGAGCTGAGGTAGGAGCCAAAGGCCTTCTCCCCTCCAAAATTCTGCACGTTACACTTGGAAAGCCAGCCCAGAGCAAAGAGGCACTTATGGAAACGTGAGACAAGAGGTGTCTTTGGGATCGAGCTTGTTGCTTTCCAGGCTTTATTGGGAAAGGCGGGGGGGTTAGTCTATAATGAGGACTCCATCATATACCAATGATCTGCTCCCCCCGTTCAGAGATTTCACTTTTCTTTTGTTTTCTTCCCACGTCCTGTATCACTATCTAAAGGGATGGGAGAACGCAAGCTACCGAGAAGCTAAGCACAGAGGAGTTGCCACACTAGGTCAAATCTACCCTAGTTATCCTGCCGCTAGCTGTAATTCACGTGCCTCACTGTGCAGTGTTCGGGGAGGGGCGGGTGTACTGGGGGCGAGGAGAGGAGAGGTCTTTGTTTCCCAAACCAAAGGTGTGGTTGATTTTGGATTTTTCTTTCCATTTAATATGTGCCTGCACATTCCAGCAACTGTCTTTTTTCCAACCCCGTACACTGAGGTCTAGGTATAACTCACAGCCTCGTTTTGGGATCGGGGGAACCCCAGCTCCTGGGATGTTCTGTCCCCAAAGTAACTCTGCCTTTGATTTTTTTCCACAGTGTTATTGTGGACAGTAGGGAGTGGAGACACTTCAAAGAGCTGACCCAAACAATGACTACTCCAGTAGAAGAGGACATGTTCCATCTTCAGGACAACCTCATGCCTCAGGTCTACCTGCGCCCCAAAGAGACCATTCACATTCCATTTAAATACCAGACCTTCTCTATAGACCGCGCTGTCATGATGCAGGTACACACATCACCCTATCACTTCTGCTGTATTATGACATAGGACAAATAAAACAATGAGGAAAGGGTCCATTTGCCTACCATCATTATCTAGAATTAAACATGATGCTAACTGTATAAACTTCTATGCCCATTTTATAACCAATGCTATTTCTAGCAGGTGATGGGTAGTATGCCACATCACTTAACATCAGCTGTTCTTTATATTGCTTTCTATAGCATTTATTTTCTTCTGTTCCTGCTGTCTGATATCACACCAATAAATTTACAGAAATATGACTTAGCTCATAAGGGAGGGCCTAAAAATATCAGGTCTTTGTTGCCGAGGAGCAATGGCTGAATGTCTTTGGGAGACGTCAGAAATATCTGGAAGAGGCTCTTCTGTAATCTTCTCTCTTCTGGCCCCAGCAGAACCAGGAAACAAAAAGCACACAAAACTGGAAAAAATAAGAAGGGACTCAGCCTTTGAGGCCAAAGTGGCTTGTCCATCTGTTGTGGTTGAATAATAATAGCAAACAAACTCACAGTGTTTGTGAGGCTCACATGAGGATTAAAACAGAGAGGCCTTACATTTTAAAGACAGGGCTCTAGCTTCAGGGGGAACAATCCCCTCTACCTTTGCAACTGGCTCATGTCCACCTGTGCTTCTCAGTTCTTGATGTGTTAAGATTTAGGGCCAAATTCATTGGTGTAACTCCATCAGTGGGATGAATGCGACCCTTAGTCTGCTCTTTAGAAGCATAAAACTGGCTTTTAAAATGAGATTGTATCCAAATTGTTCCCTTTTATTCCCTTTTTAGCTCAATTCCACAGAATAAATGAATAGGGGAGGCAAAGCTGCTGGGTGCTTGTAGAATTCAGAGTGGTTAGGCCGAGGTACAAGCCAGCTATGTAACCCTAGAGTGCTCCTCTAACTCTCAGCAGTGGGACAGAAGAGAGGGTTCAGAGGACAACAGGCTCTTGATGCTGTCCACAATATGCTATGCATCCGATGAAGTGAGCTGTAGCTCACGAAAGCTCATGCTCAAATAAACTGGTTAGTCTCTAAGGTGCCACAAGTACTCCTTTTCTTTTTTCTTTTTACTATTTTACTGATGTTCACAGATTTTAGCAAAGCCACCAATGACAAGAACATGCAGAAATATAGAAAAGCAACTCTCGCTTCCTCAGCAACACTGCGAAGAGGCCAATAGCAACAAGAAATTTGCAATTCACGGTGTTTTAAAGTTAGTACCTGAATTCCCAGGTGCAAGGGAGAGCTCTTCTAGAGCAGAGCACTTTGTGTTTTACAGGACAACGTTATCTGCGTAGGGATCTCTGCTCTGAAACCCTGCTCTCCCAACATGCAGGGAGCTGTCATTGTTTGGTGTATGCAAAGAGCAGCTGGTCACAAGCAGAGGGACAGCTGGAGGCTCTGGGAGGAGAACTTTACCCTTACTAGTTTTCACTGTGATACGGTTTCTTAAACATTATAGATTTAGATCAAAACAGTGGTGAAAATTCCAAAGAATGCATTCGTGACGTGACGTGCACTGCTGCTTTGCATGATTACTACTACTTAATTTGTAGCAGGGCCCTGCTGAGCTGAGGTTTAATAAAGGCACAGAAGCTGCACCACCCTGGAAGTCCAGTGCCATGCTGACAAAACGCATCAAGGTAACAGAGGCAAAAAGAAGTGCTGTCATTTAGGTGAATTGCAAATGATCAAAACCCTATGACAAAGATTAAGCCTACACATATATAATTCCTTTTAACTGCCCATTTATGGCAGGCCATAAGGTTTTTAATGATCAGGAAATAAACTTTTCTGAATTTCATTGGATGTCTATTGTAGTGTATAGAAATAGGGTAGTATCCCTTTAAATGCGTTGTGAGCTGTCTGCTGATGTTCACTGTGTTCTCTGTTGTAAATGCCACCACAAACCAGTATGACAGGGTATAGATAACTAGGCTTTATGTGTTTGTATGTATTTCGTGAACATGGCTATTTAGAACCCAGTCATGTCTGTGTGGCTTCTCATACAGGTTTTGTTATGAAAAGAGAAGAATACAATGACTTTACAGCCATGGTCAGCATTGTTTTTGAAAGGATTTTGTTTGCAAACATATCTATTGACCCCTCTGTCACCATCCTGGGCTTGGTTTTTAATTCCTCTATCAAGTATTACTTTAAAGCTACTCCCCTGAAAATGCATGGTTTCAGTGCCCTGGAGATTCCATTCATAGTTCTAGATTTTACCATCACATATTTATTTAAATTGAGTTCTCTTTATAGCATCCTAGGTCCCCTGCTATTCGATGGTAACTACTTCAGAGCTGTAAACAGATTGAGAATTGATTTTGTTCCCACTATCAGTCGGAATGAAAGCCAGAGATGCTATTTTCTCTTGCTGTAGCACAGGGGTCGGCAACCGCTGGCATGCGGCCCGTCAGGGTAATCTGCTGGCGGGTCGCAAAAGATTTTGTTTACATTGACTGTCGGCAGGCACGGCCTCCCGCAGCTCCCAGTGGCCGCGGTTCGCCCTTCCCAGCCAATGGAAGCTGCGGGAAGTCATGTGGGCCGCAGGGACATGCTGGCCACAGCTTCCCGCAGCTCCCATTGGCTGGGAACGGGGAACCGTGGCCACTGGGAGCTGCGGGGGGCTGTGCCTGCGGATGGTCAACGTACACAAAATGTCTCGCCGCCCGCCAGCAGATTACCCTGATGGGCTGCGTGCGGAAGGTTGCCGACCCCTGCTGTAGCATTTGTTGACGGTCTCTTTTCTTTCTCTCTCAACGAATTCATTATTATTTTTTGTTTTGCACAGATCTTCTTTAAGGCAAATGGTGACAAACCCATTGCAATTCTCAGTGTTAATGTGGAGCCTCAGCCCCATGTGGTGGATCAGACATTCCGATTCTATCATCCGGAGCTCACCTTCCTGAAGAAGTCCATACGGTTACCTCCATGGTACACCTTGCCAGGTAACTGTCTGCATCCAGCTGAGAACTGGCATGCAAATATTGTGTCTGCTTGTGTTTCCATGTTTTTGTTTTGCAGGGTTGTAGGTTTTAAAGAGATACATACTTAGAGATTTGCCAGCTTTCAGGCCTTCCTGATAACGAGGGCAGGAGATGGGCCTATGCCTAACAGCAGGGAGAGTGGTCATCTTATGCTTTTTTCCCCAGGTGCCCCAGCAGGAATGCCAGGTGGGGAACCGGAGATGTACGTCCGCTGCAGTGACCCCAACATCATTTGCGAAACAAAAAAAATGGTACTACTTACACAAATCAAGCGGCAATCCAATGGAGTCTATCCTTTATGTTCACCATCTCTTTTCTATCGATCGCTTTATCTAAAGCAAAGATACCATGCACCAATGGTTCATTGATCTGTAATGATAGAATATTGGGTGTTACTAGGTTGTGACTGCCTCACTCCCCTGTTAAAAAGGAACAGAACTTCTCTAGCCTGCTTCCATCATATTTGTGGGTTTAATACCACAATATAAACCATAATTTGTTAGGCTGCATTGCATTGTTCATGTGAAGAAAGGCCAGATTTGAAATGCTGGTGGAAACTGCCACTTATGGAAACACCAGCTCTCCAGCTAGGTGCCACAGATAAATTCTTCAGAAATCAGAGGTTCCAATAAGGAAAGAAGTAAAAATGTGTCCTTATTGAATAGACCACAAAACCTCAACTGGATTGTGGTGCTGCTCTTTGTGTCATATTCCAAGACAGCATCCAAGTACTCAAGACTCAGTTACTACAGGGAGGAGGGCTACTCGATCAATCGATAAATAAATAAATAGATCGATCTAACTTCTGATCCCTTTCCTTTCAGGCGATGATATTTCTCCGTCATACAAGTGTTGCTTGATCTCCTGCATGTCCCTCTGATGGCCTGATCCAATAACTGAGACGCTTTCAGGGGCTGATCCAAAGCCCACGGAGGTTAATGACAGGCTCTCACTGACTGTCAATGGGCTTTTGATCAGGCCATCAGAGGGAGATGCATAGAAAAGCAGCTCATGATATGCTCTGTGTTGTAATTTTTAGCTCTGATTCCAAGTTTCCTGGATTTTATTTTCAGCCAGTTGGGATTTAAATGAAAAACAAACTCACACATAAATGCGGACGGTAATGAAGGTGCTTGTTAATTGCCATTGCAGAAATCTGCTAGCATGGTAATTGGATTATGGCTTGTTAGAAAACTTGAGGGAAATTCTGCAAAATCTAATTACTGAAACAGACCCGGAATGTGAGAGCCGTTTGTATCCTCTTTTGTAATTAAAAATGTTGGAAGAAGCCAAGCTGTATAATAATATAATAGGGTAGTTTAGCTGGGTTCTGGAGCCCTCTGCTTGTGGAAGTGGAGTGGTGGGGGGTTAAAATAAAGGGAAAAGGAACCCCTGGGGTCCTCATTAGCTGGTTTGATCTCTTTGTTAACTATTCTAACGATGCTTTCTGATTTCTGTACTCAGGGTCCTGGGGAGCCACAGGATGTGTTCTTAAAAGTAGCTGGAGGACCAAGCCCACAGATCAAAAAATTCTTTGTTGCTATTTATACGTAAGTAAGAGAATCCAAAAGTAGAAGAGAGAGAATTCTCCAGAAATCTTGTCAGAGCAGATAAGGAAACGCACATGGAACATTCCTAGTACACTGGTTCCAGCGCGTGACTTATTTTTCTGACAAGCAAAAATCTGGAAGAAGATCTGTATGATTCTCTTGAAATACGCCTGTTTGCACAACCTGGACTAGGGTGGAAGATGTTAAGAGGGTTCTGAAGATTCAGTGTCACCTTTTCCTTTAGTACAGTCATAACAGGCTCCTCTCTCTCTGCTCCAGGGATGCCTGGCTTGCTGCACCCATTCAGATCTGGCAATTTTACCTTCACTCGCTGCAACGTGTGGATGTTAGCTGCATAACTGGCCAGCTGACCCGCCTTTCCTTGGTTCTCAGGGGCACCCAAACGATCAGGAAAGTGAGAGCTTATACCTCCCACACACAGGAGCTGAAGGTAGGCTCTGCCATTGGACTCAGAAGTGTTTGCTGCCAATTCCTCTCTTCCTTCCCCACCACAAAGAGAAACTTTTCATTTGGAAGAGACTGGAGTTAGGAGTGAGTTGAAAATTAGTGAAATCCTTCACAATTATAATTATGAATGGACTTACGTTGACAGTCCCAGTGAAAATAACCCTCCAATATGAAACCAGTCCCATTAGGAATTATGAACAATTTACTGCCATAAAGTCTTCATTATAATTATCTTTTGATTAAAGTCGTCATGTGTAGGATCATTGGTACAAAACCCCAGAGGGCAAATTATCTGAATTAATGAGACTATCTGAAGACTAATAATTTCTTTAGAATTCATTTAGTCGTAATTATAAATGTGAATAATAAAAGACACACAAACCATTCCATGAATTAGGAAATAAAAAAATCAGTGTTTAAATGTTGTCCTCACTGAGGCAGAACATGGAGATGAATTCCCTTGATGGCGTCCAGAGTGAGCTCCGTCACCACAATGGGCTGCTTTCATTGCAGCGACCTGAATTATGGTTGGGAGTTGTACATCTTGAATTCTGTGTTAGCTTCCTGTGATGTAGGGGCTGGGCTCTAGTTGGCCGAAGTGGTAATTAGAACTGTAATACATTGCAGGGAAGCATGTGTGAGAAGGCAGCCCCTGCCTGATGCACCCTCCTGCGGCAGGCCATGGCCTGGTCTGCCTCGATTTCCCCTTTCAGAGTCCTCCAAAACAATCCAAACAGTCTTTGTTACTGTAAATATAGGTCTTGTTTGGTTCATTTATTACAAAAGTCCCATGTACATAAACCATTACCACAGCCATAGTCCAGATTTCCCCTGACAGATAAGGCTCTGGGGTCTCTCTCAGCAGAGTAACCTTCCCCCCCCCGCCCCCCGTTTGCTTGTAATGTCACATGGGTCTTTTATCTGATTCATAAATCTGTTTGGCACCTAAAATGAAAGTGTCTGTTACTCTGACATTTCAAAGTATCTTTTCCACCTCAAGTAGGAGGTTCTAGCTATACAAATAACCTGCCCTTTCCTTCTAGCTCATCGGACGGTATTCTGGTAGTCGATATATTGATAGGGCTGTCAGAGAAGAATTTTTAGGTAAAACACAAAATGCCAGAACTGTCTTTGCCGAGCGTGTGTAAAAGGAAGAATGACGACTGTAACCTTAACGTACATAACTCAACAAAACCAAATGCATTCAGAGACCTTCTGTTTTGCACATGGCATCTAATGCCTCCAGTATATCTTAGATGTATTGCACTCTGTTGGTAGCATTTTTCTGAGCCTGCATCAGGCATCCACAGGGCAGTAGCAGGGTTAACATTTCTAGCTGAGATGAGCTCTCTAGATGTTGCTAACTCCATTTTGTTATTGAAATTCATTCTGCTAAGCAAAGTTCCTCTGCAGACAGGCTCTGAATGTGCAACTCAGACAGATTTTACAATGAAGTTAGAGCCTAGTTTATTAATGCAGCCAGCTTTAATTTCCTTCTCAGAAACACACATTTCTTGACATTTGATCAGTGTCTAATTTATATTCCAGACTGGAGTCTAGAAGGTACAGTAGATTAGCTTCCCTTCTGACTTCATCAAAGGACACCATGTTGGTGCCTCTAAAAAGATTTTTCATGGCACATGTAAAAGTTTGGGTTAATTTCTCCTCCACTGTCTCTCATGCTGAGACTATCCCAATAACGTGTTATATTAACAGTGCCAATAACTTTGACCATGACTGATACCATCTTTCATTTTCATCTAGACAATTCTGATTTTCTTGCATTTTTAATATAAAACATTTTGAGCTGGAATGTACCAGATTGGACCTCATTTCCAGGACCGGAGAGATACATCATTTGGGGATTCTAATTAAACCTTTTCATTGTCTTTCCTGAGAGGCAGAGAGGCCTCATCTGCACGTGTAGAGTTAGTGTTCCTACGGCTTGGTTGCTGCCTTAAATTGTGAGCATTTCTGCCGGTTTCCATTTTGCTCATTTCCTACAGGTGGATCCCAAAGGTGTATTTATTCTCCCTCCGAACGGGGTCCAGGACCTGCATATTGGTGTGAGGCCTCAGAAAGCTGGCAGCAGATTTGTTTACCTCAATCTGGTGGATGTGGAGTACCACCAGCTTGTTTCGACCTGGCTGGTGTGTGTCTCCTGCCGACAGCCTGTCATTTCTAAGGTACCTGGGTGCACTCTTATAACAACATTCCAGGCAGGTCACTCTGTGTGTCACTCGAAAGCCTAGAATGTCTCCTGAGTCAGTGTGAAGTGATGGAAACAGCTACAAGCATGGCCGAGAGCTCTTTGTGTTTAGAATGTCACCAGGTTCAGTCATCACTGGGATTCGTGGTCTGTTACCATCAAATTTTTAAGTTCTCAGCCACGTTGACTCTACAAATTACACTTGTGCGACTGCATGGGCTGTTAGCTGCTAGTTAAATCTTATTTGCCAAAGATGGAACTGCCCTGAGTGCAAAGTGAGCTGACTAGTTTTACTGGAAGGGTCACTACCGTCTGTAGCTATCTCTATGTCACCCATTACCATAGCCTTTAGCCACCACTTCTGGTCAGAAATCAGTCCCTCGCATTGAGTGTGAGAAACTTCCAAGTCATTCATCGTACAGGAAAGGGCGAGACTAGAGTCCTATATTGTTACAACTCCAGAATGTGTGTAGAACATTTTGATTTTTTTATTATTCTTTGGACAGTGTTTTGCTTTCTTTGCAGTCTCTTCAAACGTGAAAGACTCTTCCCTTCACCAGGAATATAATATAGGATCATAAAACTGATTTCTAAACATTTGGGACAGATAGTGACAAAACCACTTTGTTCTTTGAGTTAATCACCTTAAAGTAGTAATATTTTTAACAGCAACTAGCCCCAAAGTAATTGCCTTCACATGCTAAATGCAATCAAATTGCCATCGGAATTATAATAACAACTCAATATTACTATATCTGGACAGCTGCTTTAGATATGGCCCTGGGTATAACCAGAGGAAGGACTCGTGGTTTTTCCCTTTGTACATAAATACTGCTCCTTCTCCCGATTTTGTGTATATAGGCCCCAGGTCAGGAAAGCACCGAAGCACAAATCCATGCCCATTCAGGAAAGCACATGCTGAACTGCCACTGAAGTCGGCGGGACTTTATGCACACGTTTAAGTGCTTTCCAGAATCCGGGCTATAGTGGCATGCGTGTCTGTGGTAATACTTGTGGGTAGCTCTTGTATTCAGAATATATCGTAGAGGATTTTGAGGGAACCTGGTGTACGGTATGGGTTACATCATGCTGAGCACTGTAACCTGGATCTAGGATGCACTTAAGCACGTGCTTAACTTTCAGCCTGTGAACAATCCCACTGAAAAGCATCAGAAAATCATGTTCGGCCCCTGTTTCGAAGGCAGCTCCACCCATAGAGCCCCCGTTCCCGAAGTCCGTCACAGCAGGGGTATTTCCTAGTAGCGCTGACTCCAGTCTGCTCTGGGATTTCGGGCCAAAGCAGGAAACTGGATTTCCCATTTAACCATTGTTCATTTTTAAACATTTCCCTGAAATACTCTACACTGGGGGAAGTTAAGCACAACATTACAGCACTGCTACACTTTCCCTCGTAACGCCAGAACCACTCCCGTATGCCGTGTGATGGGAATTAGCACCATGGCTGACATGATGGAAATAAATTAGCTAGCTGGTGAAGGAGCCTGGCTATGATCCCAGCTGAGTCCCTTTGTCATTCAGGCGAATAACCCCATATATACAAAAGACTCACTGCAGAATTCAAGCCGGGGGAGAGCCCTTTCTCCACTTTGCCCTGATGGTAGAAATTTAAGCATAATCCATGCTTCCTGGGAGCTGAGAGGAAAGCCAGGTGAGGTGAGGGAACTAATGTTTTCACAGTGAGTGAAAGTTTCCCCTGTGCAAGGCCTATGCAGCACTTTAGCCTTCAATAAAGGGTTTCAAGTGGGATTTAAGGGGGCCCTCTCTGGCACACCCATTGGGAATAGCCTAACAAAGGATCCACTGAGGAAGAAAAATTCCTCTAATGAATAGACACAAGACTTTGCAACCAGCACTGACACCATCGCCGTGGGATGTGTGGTAGGGAGAGAGGGGGCTGATTGTGGTAGCCTGGAGACACCCCTTAAAGTTTCTGGTCAAAACATTTTGAAAGGGATTTTCAAAAACACTGAGCCTTGTCCTAATGAGAGTTCGACCATTGGCTTCGGTGGGAGCAGGTTCAGGCCAGCCTTGAGTACTTTGGACCCACCTGCCCCTCGTTCCTATGAAATGGTCCTAGGAGATTTGAATCCACAGTTAGCCTTAGAACGATAGATAATTGGGACTGGAATGATAGATAGAGACGTCTTCTGTTCTTGCTGCCAAGCATATGGACTAGAAGATCCAGAAGGAGCCATTCAGTCCCCGCTGTTATTCCTTCCATAAATGGCCTAAACAGAATCTGCGATTGGGTCATAATCACTTCGCTTCCATGTTCTAATAACTCATTGCTGGGTTCTTATATAGTAGTTTTCACTCTCTGCAAATTTACTGAACATTTTGGTAGTGACTCCAGAATAAAGGGAAATCAAAAACCAGTCGGAGAACACTTCAATCTCTTTGGTCACTCGATTACAGACCTAAAAGTGGCAATTCTTCAACAAAAAAACTTCAAAAACAGACTCCAACGAGAGACTGCTGAATATGGAATTAATTTGCAAACTGGATACAATTAACTTAGGCTTGAATAAAGACTGGGAGTGGATGGGTCATTACACAAAGTAAAACTATTTCCCCATGTTTATTCCTCCCCCCTTCTCCCCCCCCGCTGTTTCTCAGACGTTCTTGTCAACTCCTGGAAATGGCCCACCTTGATTATCACTACAAAAGGTTCCCCCCCCCCCCGCTCTCCTTCTGGTAATAGCTCACCTTACCTGATCACTCTCGTTACAGTATGTATGATAACACCCATTGTTTCATGTTCTCTATGTATATAAATCTCCCCACTGTATTTTCCATTGAATGCATCCGATGAAGTGAGCTGTAGCTCATGAAAGCTTATGCTCAAATAAATTTGTTAGTCTCTAAGGTGCCACAAGTACTCCTTTTCTTTTTGTGAATACAGACTAACACGGTTGCTACTCTGCTTCCTGTGGGTGTTTACTATACCATGTGGGAAACCATTGTGCTTTTACTCCAGACTTGGCCTGTATCAGTACTGAAATGACAACACTGTGATTTCTTATATGTAACCACAGGCGTTTGAAATAACGCTCCCTGCCGGCGGAGGGAAAGGCTCCAACAAGCGGATCACATACACGAACCCGTATCCCTCCAGGAGGATGTACTTCCTGCATACCAACCGAGCTGACCTGCTGCAGTTCAAGGAGGATTCCTTTGAGGTAGCAAACCAAACAGCATGGCGGGAGAATCTCACTACCCTTGCAGTAGGCCTGCCTATCTTTCTGTTTTTCAATCCTCAAAGGTTTTCCAAAGCTAATGATTTTCTCCAATGCTCAATGGCTGACTTTCAGAGACGCTGTTCCTATTGACTCTCGCCGGAGTTCTGGGAGGTGAACACGTTTGAAAATCACTCCCAGAAGGTTTTTCTGCATGTCGTGGTCTGTTGTGGTCCATCATTTGCTTTTTACCCTGAATCCTAGAATGCATGTTCCACTCACAGCGAAACTGCACCATTTGCTCAGGGAGACTGGAAATAGATTAGTAAGCTTCATGCGTTTTGAAAACTTTAGACTTCTTTTGTGCTCTGTAAGAATTTGCTAGGGAAGGGTGGTGCTGTGTGAACTCAGTGGGTTGGGATGTCTGACACTGGGACCAGGTAGAAATCACGTTACGTGTTGTTGTCGGGCACATCTCCCGTGCCTGTTTTGTCAGCTGACAGACCCCTCTGGCAGCTTGGTGCCAAATGCACATGTGTGCTAGTGCAAGGCATGCTGGTGTAAGGAGAATGGAGATGTTTAGTGCTGACATCTCACTCTTTCTGCAGATTGGAGGAGGGGAGACGTACACGATTGGCTTGCGGTTTGCACCAAGCCAGAGCACCGGGGAGGAGGAGATTCTGATTTATATCAATGACCATGAAGACAAGAATGAAGAAACTTTCTGTGTGAAGGTTACCTATCAATAAAGAGGAGGCTTTGCCTGAGGGTCAGTAGAATGACGTGTTCCTGGAGCATCTGTCGAAGCTTTCATCTTACTCCACCTACCAAGCGACATAGTCCTGTTGTTATTATCAGCTTTAGAGACTTTTCCCTCCATAGATTTTCTGGTTCTGAATTTCCTTGACCATGTTTGTTTGCAGACAGAAAACCGAGTGAGCTGCTCTGTGAACCTAGCCCACATGCTGGCAGGATGTGTTTCCTTCCTGTTTGCAGTTTGCCTCTATCTAATCAAGCCATGGCCAAGTCACTATGATTTATTGTCTTACTGAATTCTTGGCACATCAACATGACCGCCAGTGATGTAACATAGCCATATTTGTTCTACTTAAAATGGTAAATGAATCCCTATGTATTTATACCATATGCCACAGTCCAGACAATTGTCACTATTTCTGTTATCCTTTGCTGAGCCGTGGGCTTGTTTGGATTTTTATTTTTTAAATTCTTTTTTAACAGATTTTAAAAAGCTGCATTTCCAGAATGTGTTTGTTTTAAGTATTTTGGTTTTTGAACTGTATTTTGTACACAAAGACGACAATTTTATGGTACTTTACTCATTCTAGTTCATCTAAATTGTTGCACAGAGCTCGAAGAGTGCAGCACAGAGTTTTCTGTTACAAGGCTTTTGTTTGCCAGTAGCTCCCCATTGCATACTGGAGCAAGCAGCTGGGTTGTCCTTCCTCTCGCTAATCCCTTTAAGTGACAGATCAGAAGCTCTCCACAATCCAGCCCATCACCTGCATTTCTATGAACTGTCCCGGAGGCTAGAAGGGGTCAGCATGTTCTGTGTGTGATTTCAAATCACTCCGTCAGCTCAGAATTCGTGCATTATTTGAATTGACAGAAGATAATCTCTTCTAAAGGTGAGTACTAGAGATGTCAAAATTGTCTGATGCTGGAATTTCATTTAATCTATGAGCACACAGCATCCAAATCTGGTATTGGTTTCAGGGTAGGGGACCCTTGCAGATCTCAGGCAAAGGTGGGAACTGGAAAGCATGAAATCAGGCGATACAGTACATGTAGGAATAAAGAGATGAATTATCGCCACAGGTCAAGGGGTAGAATTGGGCTAACTCTGCTTAGTATTAAAAATCAAGTCAAAGGGAGTTAACTGAGAGGGTTGAAAATGGACAAAATCACCCCTCGGACACTGTCTCAGCCACAGGCGAGGGAGTGGTAGACAAGTGGGTGATGAATTTGCAGTGGCCTGTGTGAAACAAGTGGGTAGTCTCAGTCCATTTCCCAGTGCACAGATAACAGCCTCACAGGTAGACCCCTTGCTGGCAATCTCAGCAGGGAGGCCATGAGGAGGAACTGCCCTTTCACCTGCTGAGATTGTCCCATCAGAACACTCAGGCATGTGATGGGGCAGTGTCTGGGGAGCTTGTGAAGACCATGCACACCTCTGTGTTATAGGCTGCCACTCTTCAGTATTATATTGCCTTTTTGCCTCTGGAGTCTATGCCAACAATTCATGCTCCCTCATCCCCATTGTCAACGTAGCATCAGGCAAGGTGCCACACCGTGCCTAAAGCCATAGTTCCCTGCCATATACCATACCTAATAAGCACAAACAGTGTTAATAGAGCACACACTAAGTGGATTAGGAACTGGCTAACTGATAGACTTCAAAAAGTAGACTAACCTAGGCCCATTCAATTAAAATGTATTTTAATACAGCCACATGCAAAGTTACACATTTAGAACAAGGAATACAGGCCACACCTACAGATTGGCGACCGTATCCTGGAAAGCAGTTACTCCGAAAGGGATTTAGGGGTCATTGCAGACACACAACTGAACATGAGCTGTGGCACAAGGGCTAACGTGATCCTTGACTGTATGAACAGGAGGATAGCGAGCAGGAAGGCGATACAGCAGTATTGAGACTGGAATGCCAAGCCCCGTTCTGGTGTCCACACTGTAAAAAAGATGTTGAAAAATTAGAGAGGGTGCAGAGAAGAGCTACAAAAATGATTCGAGGGCTGGAGAAAATCCTTACAGTTAGAAAGTTAGAGCTCGATCTGTTTAACATCTAAAAAGAAGATGGAGAGGTGATGTGATAGTGTATTAGTGCCCTTGGAACAAGTACCAAGAGGAGTGGTAAATAACCAGGCACATCTTTTGATGTCTCCAGATAAAGACTGGATGCCCTTCTGGAAGATCTGCTTTAGTCAAACACAAATTACTGGGTTCAATACAGGGGTAACTGGGCGAAATTTAATCCCGTGATATTCAGGAGACCAAACTAGATGATTTAATGGGGCTCTTCTGGCATTAAACTCTGAATCTATGGGAAAACTTGCTGTTGCAGGTCTCTTCACTGTTCTTCACATTATCAGCCGTCTTTAGTTGGAAACCAGACAAAATACCCTCTTAACTTTCCAGGAGGGCAGCCCCAGCTCGTATTGTGATCAAAGCTGCACAGATATGATCATCTATTCGTATTGTCAATGGAAATTAATTGGGAATGAATGCCTAGTTGCCAGGAGATACTGCACTGTGACAATGCTGTGTGACTGCTGCATGCAGACAGCACAGTGGGAGGGGGAATTAAGGACAAACCGAATACAGAACTGTGAAGGACATCCAATGAATAGAAAAAACACAGGCAGAGGTTTTCAACAACCCATTGTGAGCAGAAGATCTGAATTCTCTTTGCATTAGGTCTAATTCATTCTGGAGGACTGTCCAAGCAGGCCTGTGAAAAAGATTCCACGTTATTTTTAACTGGATTTAAACAAACAAACAAACAATTATATTTGTATAGGCCACAGTGGATGAAAAACTGGTTGCCGTTTCCATTTGGGGGCATAGTTGATGATTATTTCTGTGAAAAATTATGAAAAGTTTTTTTTTGCAAAATTTGTCTGCATTTTCCCAATCAGCTCTAGATGTGGGTTATTGTGTGATAATAGGTAATAGTGAGTAGACTTCAAACAAGCATCCTCATTTCTGGAAAGTTTTAGATAAATTTTCAAGCGTGTGGTAAGAGCTTTTTGCCAGATTTGCTGTGCTTTCTGTTTTTGTACAGCTTAAAAATACTCTGCAAACATTCTTCCTTGTAGATTTCTGGTCCAGGACAATAATATTTTGCACTTCCATATGCCTTGCATTTGCAGATCTAAAGGTGCTTTACAAACCTTCAGCCCTATAATCCCTCTGTGTTATAGGTCAGTAGTACTGCCTCCATTTTTACAGGGAAACTGAGGCACAATGGTTCAGCAATGCAGAGCTTCTGTGCTTTCTGCAATACAGTGTGATAAGAAAGTTGAGAAGTTGCACAGATCTGAACACCTGCAGCCTCTGTAGAGGACACTAAATATCTAAGTACCTGTCAGAGCTGGTCCTGAAATACCTCCCCAGAACAGCAGCATTTGGGAACATTCTGTATGCAGCGCCAACATTCTTCACCCGAATCCTCCCCCATGGATAGATGGGTAAGCTAAGCACTTTGCCTCCTATTACCTTAATTGCCTCCAAACCTGTCAGCCTGTGATGTTCAAACTGCTGTATTTTCACCCCCACAGAAACCCCTTTGGCAGTTCTACCTGTTATGCACAATCCACAATGGATTTGATTAAGCCTGCTCATTGATATGTTGCACGGTACTGAACAGAGCTAATTTGCTGCCTTGATTAGCCTCATGAAAAGCAAATCCCTTATCTTTTTGGCTTTCTGGGCTCCTCTTGCTAGAAATCCAGATTGCCAAGCACATCTTAACTACGCACATCTCTCTTTTCCGAGGCTGTAGTGTCATAGACAGTGATTTCAGTTTTTGTTCTGGACCTCAAGGGTTCACAGCAGCAAACTCCTTGGATCTGTTCCATCGGCCCAGAAAAGCAAGCTGTCTCTTACATGAGACAACATAATCACAACCCAATGAGCTACGTTATAGCAAGACAGGGCCTTAGCTGTAATGGGTAACTCCAGAGTCACACCACACCACTGGACATGAGAACAGAATTTGGAGCGTATATTATACTTCAAGCTAGTGGCTAGAAAAACTCCTGCATTCTTACTTAAGAGCACTGAATGCATCCGATGAAGTGAGCTGTAGCTCACGAAAGCTTATGCTCAAATAAATTGGTTAGTCTCTAAGGTGCCACAAGTACTCCTTTTCTTTTTGCGGATACAGACTAACACGGCTGCTCCTCTGAAACCTGTCAGTAAACCTACAGTAGCCTACAGGTACTTTCCAAAGAAATACAAGGACGGAACAGCAGCTTAAAGACAACAATTGCTCGGTTCTGCATAGGGGCTGCAGCATGAAGAGTCCCAGTAACCCTACCTGGGAGGTTCGAGAGCAGCAGTGTACGGATTTGGATAGAAATCTGACGCTGATCACGGCTGTGTAGCACAATCTTCTGCAGGTTCAGTAAAGGAGAAGGAAATAGTTCATGTGGCCCTAGACAGTTCCTGAGGGCTTGTATCCATTTGTCATAGGAGAAATCTCTGGGAACTTTTCATGAACACGAAGTTAATTTCAGCACTATTGCTATGGCTGGAATGGTGGGGGCGGGGACTGCAGGTCAGATAGTCAGGTGCTGTGGCAGAGTGGGGCATGGGAACAGCTCCCCTTTGGAAGAAGGGAAAAGTGGAGCCTCACAAGCCCTTTAAGTAGCTAGACTGGGCCAGTCCAGGCTACAGCCCGTCCCACAGTTGGGGGATGCTTCAGCCCAGACCCCTCACTCCTTTCAAGGAAGCACAGTCAATTCCTCTCTTTGCTGAGCCAGGTAGAGGAGCACAGATGCGGAGAGGAAGGAGGGCCGCAGCGTTTGCTGACTTCTTGTTGCTTTTTTTTTTTTTTTTGTAATTTTAAATGTTTTTCCTCTCTTTTGTGGAGCCTCATTTCACATTGTAGTCTCTAAAGTGAGTCGGCAATTTGCATTTGAAAGCTCCTGCTGCATTCATGTCAGACTGAATGCAGACCCAGCACTTGAATCTTCCCCAGATAAGCTGCGGCATTCTTACGGCAGACAAAGGCAGCCCATCTTTCAAAGTTAACGTTATCAATTTCATCAGCCTTCCCCCTCTCCCTTTTAATAAAATGCCATTTTTAGCTAAATGGAGCAAAGTGAAAGCCGGGAAGTAGCAGATCCGACTCTTTGATGTCTCTGTGATAAGGATTTAATCCTGTGGTTGCCCCTATTTAGACATTGTAGAGGTATTTTAAAATATTTTAATTTTAAATGGTGTTTTCCTCTCGTTTACAACAGCTCCATCCTCTTTACACTGAAATCCCTTTCCTAGTTAAGGGTGGCCTTGTGGCTACAGCAGGGGACTTGGGGGTCAGGTGTCCAGGATGCTAGTTCTGCCTCTCTGCTGCCTTGGACAAGCCACTGGTCCTAATCACCCAATCTGTAAAATGGGAGGAAATGAAACTGACCCTCCCGACCGCCCTTCCTCTGCCTACTGTTTCTTTAGACCTTTTCATTTCAAAGCACTTTAGAGGGTGACCAGCAGTCAGCAGCTCTGTGATGGCCTTTCTTGGATCAGAATCCAAGGGTCATACCCCAGGATGGACTTTGTGCGGTACCTGGTGGATTTGCTTGATGTCCTCCAGAACTCTAGCTTCACCAGCCCGTGTGTGTTTGCGGACATGTGGTGCATTTTGTGTATTATTCTACCCTGGAGTGGGGGCACTTGCTTCATTGAAAATCAAAGGGTGAAAAAACCCTGACCAACAGCAAACACATGCGCTAAATTGTATGAATGCAGAGAGCTAAAAGCATGGGGGCATTTACATTCTGCCAGTACAACCGTGACGATGGCACTAGAAACGCTCACGCCATTAGGTCGTAGTAGAGCAGACACTGATGACAGGCACAAACCAGCTGCCCTCCTGGGTACGTCAGTAACACGTTGTGCCCCTTCCTTTGGCTTTGCTGCGTAAAAGGGACGTGTTGCTTTTCAGCTCTCCAAATGGTCCCTAGGATTGCACGCAGTGTCAGGTCTGATGGATGGGAAGCACGTCTGGCAGAAGGCTGTGGATAAAAAAGGCAAACCTCTGCTGGTCAGTCATCCCCTAGCTGAGGTGTGACTTGGGGTTCAAAAGAGCCGGTTCATTGTGTGTAATCAACCTTGAAACAACACTGCTCTGGAGTGGTGTGTTTCTCTGCAGGGGGCGAGGCACCAAGTCAAGGGCCGAGGCAGCTTTTAGAGGAAAAAGCCGCATGTCATGCAGCCCAAGTGCCCCTTTCAGCTCAGAGACTGAGGGGAGGGGAATGAGAAAGGAGCTCCAGCCCCCTGCCTGTAAGCCCGAGTTTGCACTGTACAAAGGCCAGCAGGGAAAGTCAATACAGACGAAGTCACTCAGACCAAACAAACCCACCCATGTGTTTGAGGTTTGCCCCACCTGAGCCTTTAGCGATGAAGTGTGAATGGTGTGGGCTCCCCCTCCCAGGCCTCCAGCATCAGCGGAGTGTCCCGCCCCCTCTGCCCCACCCTGACGCTAGACATGTGAAAGAACAAGCAGGTGCTGGGACAGTTCTCAGGGCAGGCAAGTCCTCTGAGTCCCCTGCCTGCCTGCAGCGAGGAGGGGGCTTGTTTGTGGTAGCTGGGTGCCAGCCCATCAGCCACTCTCCTCTGATTTAATAACTGTTAACACTTGCAACTCTACAAGTGACGGTCACAAGCCAGGCCTTGGTGTTTTCCTACCACAGTCAGGAATAAATTCTAATATTCAGTCTCCTGTCACCCCAATCCTTAATATTCAATTGTAAAATCTTTCAGGACCGGGATTGTCTGGAATAGCCCTCTGTGTAGCACCCCAGCACAATGGGGCCTCGGTCATGGCTGGGTCATCTGGGCCCAAATAATAGTGTTAAAAATTGTATAGGACAACCGACACAGTTCATTATTGGGAATATTGGAAGCAACTAGTACAGGTCTCCTCCAGAGACAAGCTGCTGTGTCTGCATTAGAGGGACCCCCGCTCTTTTCTGGTAGAATAACTCTGATGTTTGTACAACATCCTATCCCCTCAAATTCACACTCAGTCTAGTGACTTGTCAAATGGTCCCACTCCTTTCTCGTTAGGGTCCAGCCATTTCTGCAGCTGCCTGTTTCATTCTGAGCCAATCCGTCTGGATGAGTTCTGGGTAATTAGAAGAACATTACAATGGTGCTAATGGTGTCATATTTGGGGCTGAGCAATGACGATCCTTTCTCGATATGTTTTCATCTCATTAGCGGGATAATAAAGAGGACATTAATTACCAGTTTATACCATAGTTATTTCTGTTAATTCCAGGTCATTAGTACTTAAAAACATCAAGCGCTACCTAATTGTCTGAGCGCACCATTTGCACTAATGGTTTAGAGGGAAATAGCTGAAACCCCATTCTAGTGATTGCGAGAGTGTGGCAGGATTGTGATTGATCACGCTCGTCTTGCAGCAGCAACTTGCATTTGGCTTTGTTACATAAATACTGGGAATTCACAGGCAAGTTTTACTGGAGAGGAAGATTCATTGAGGGGGAAAATCCCCCCTTCCTGCCACATCCTGAGGGCAAGGCAGACAGGGAAAGAATTACTACAGTGATCAGAGCAGGTGGGTGGGTAACAGGACTCCTGGGTTCTAGCCCTGGCTCTGCCATCTTAGGCAAGTCACACCAACTCTCTGTGACTCAGTTTACCATCTGTAAAATGGATATAATAATGCTTAACTATCTTATAAGGATGCTGTGTGGTTTCAATCTTTCATGTATTTAAAGCACTTTCAGATCCTTCTGTGAAAGGTTCTTATAGAAGGGCAAACTTATCACTCTTTAAACCCCCATCCCAAGGTGACTGAAAACTTGAGCAATGACTCCCTTTTCTCTCTATATGATTGGTGACCCAGACTGCTATAAAGAAGCCAAGCCCTGGTCCTGAACTTGCCAGCCCAACCAGCTTTCACAGCTTCAGCTCAGGTCTAGTCTCTTGGTATTTGGGGTTTGCTCAAAATCACTTTCCAGAAAAATAGAACCCCTTACTGCCAAGCTGTGGTAGGCCTCAAGGAGCTTGGCCAGTAAAGGGTTTTATGCAGGGAGCAAAAAAAAAAAGCCTGTGAAATCTGATAGTGGCCATTCCAAATTACTCAAAGGAGCTTGGCGGGAGCTTGGACTGTGGCAGACATTTTAAACTTTAGCTGATCTGTTCTGATGATACAGAGACAGGACCTGGGTGTCTTTAAACATGTGTAGCATATATATATAGTCATTTCTTGGGGGCGAAGTTCCATTTCAGTATCAAGAAGCAGCGTGCAATCATCCAACAGCATTTCCCCCCAGTAACACACTTGCGTTTTACTGCCGACGTACTATAGGAATCTCCAAGTGCGTGGCCCACTGGGGTTCAGGCAGCAGTTCTTAGGCCTATTTGGTCTCCATGTTCTGGATAACTCGCTGGAAGGAGACCTCTTTCTCAAACCAAAGGGGCTTCCCTCTCTTCAGAGGGAAGGGCCAGAAAAGAACAAAACAAAGCAACTAAATCTGGGTGGGCAAAAAATGAAAACGGAGCGAGTGCAAGTCAAAGGTTCAAAATCAGGATTCCGGAGGAGGACACGCCTGCTGCTCCATGAAGGAGTCCAGAGAGCTAATGGCCACCACCTAGAGGAACTGCCTGGAGATGTGAGCGAACAAACGAAGAAAAACGGGCCCCACAGTCACAAAGACCAGCCCTCCCGCTATCCCACCTCCCTAGGGCTGTTGTAGAGGACACCAAGGTTTGGGAATGACCTCAGGAATTGCACTCCACTCTGTACTGAGGGCTATGACTGACGCCAACGGCAAAACTCCTATTGAATTTTAAGGTGCAGGACCAGGCCCAGTGACTCAGGGAGCTGTGGTGTCGCACTCTGCAGGAGGACGAGGGGCCCCTGGCTAGCAAGGACTGTAGCTTCACAGGATGCACATTGATCTTTGGGGATAGGGGAGAAGTGTCAGCAAGGAAAGCTGTCCTTTTGATAGAGTTCAGTGGGCAGAGAGGGGTTTGTGTGTCTACTCAGCAACTCAGAATAAGAAGTGGAAGAAGCACGGCTCCCAACTAAACACCTGGGGTTCTGTTACAAAACCAACACACCCTTCGTTTATTCTGCTAAATCTCTTATTAGTCACACTGCCTAACTAGAAGATTAACCAGGGCAAAGGAAAGGTACCCTGTAAAAATGGAGGGATGAGGGGCCAAGGGAAGAGATCACTTCTGGAATGAGTTTAGCCACATTAACAGTTTCACAGTTTCTTTCTCAGAACAGGAATAATGTATGTTTCAGATAACAACGCTGTTTGGTTTTTTCCTGCGCAGGGTGGCAGACGCAGGGGCACGGGTAGAACGCATCACAGCGCTCCATCTGGAACCTGCCTTCCGTGCTTAATAGTCTGTAGCCGAACACTGACCTCCCAGGGCACGGCTGGTCCATTAGCCAATGCTGTGTAGCCATACTTCCCATGAGGATGCAGGGCTTCTCGGAGCTCATGAAAATGACGAGCCCCGAAATGTAATTGCAAAACTGGACAAAAAAGGCAGCATTTTAAAGGGTACCTCTGTTATTCCACTGGAACGGCCAGGAGAAGGAACTTCCATCACAATGGGCTGCCAGCACAGGTAGCAACAAAACCAACAATCTGGAAAATGAAGCAGCCTCCATTCATTTATACCCCCTCATTTCCTGTAAAAAAAGCTGACGGGTGTCATCGAGCACCTGCATTAAGCTGGTGAGGAATGTAGATGCTGG
Source organism: Natator depressus (assembly GCF_965152275.1). Lineage (NCBI taxonomy): Eukaryota > Metazoa > Chordata > Testudines > Cheloniidae > Natator > Natator depressus. The sequence continues at coordinate 21,354,848 of NC_134251.1, read as the reverse complement.
GAAGCGTTTGCTGTTTGAAATCTCAGCATGCTGATCCAAACGATATCCTGGTAGGGGAGTTGGAATCCAGTCATTAGAGAGTAACCTCCCCTAGAAATGATCTGTCCAATGGCCTCTTGTTCCACCACGTTGATTCCCCAGGGCTTTAGTTGTTCGCTTTTAGCTCCATTTCCTTGTGATAACTTTGCGTCCAGCAGCTGGGCAGGGGCCGTAACAAAACACACAAGCAATAAGTCTCAGCGGGGACTGGTGCGGTATATTGTAACTCCATTGCCCCGTCACGCTTATTGGCCTGAGTCTCCATTGCCTTGTGTTGCCACTAACAAACTGAGTGACATAATCAGGCTGACCTAAGTTTTAGGTGTCAACCGGACCTAAATGAGACACACAAACATATTCTCTCTCTCTCTCCATTTGGTAAGTACACTCATGTTGGGTAATGCTTCAGTATGACAATATAGGCCCAATATAGCCAGACTTATAGTTAACTTGCCCCTTTTCAAAGAACTTATTCCCTCAGCAAAATCTGACACAGTAGTTAAGAAACTTCAATTAGCTAATGTCCTCAGTGATTCCAGTAGCTTTCTATCAAAACACTGAAGTCTGGTATTGGGATTGCAAAGGAAGCGTTTTCCGAGGCTGCTATAAACCACTGTTTTAATGGAACTCATCTAATGTTCTGTCAGTGCAGAAACCCTCTCCGAATGTGTCAGATGATTACAGTCATTAGCCTTTCTACCAGCCCTTCTCTAATGTTTTCCAGAATTTACTCCTGTAGCCGATTCTCTCTCTCTCTCTCTCTCTCTCTCCCACACAACCTCTCAGTAATTATCCACAGACTTTTTCAGCAGATGCCTCCCCACTAGACACAGGAGTATGAATTTTTTTCATAATTAGAATGTTTTTCTTTGGAGGTAAGCTGATTTTTATGGAAGTGGAAGTAAAATCATTTTATGAAGCCCCTTTGGAATGCCAAATAACGTGAGACCAACATCAGCACAATCAGTTGCACAGAAGCTGTGCAAAAGCAACACGAAGGGTCATACATAAATGCAGCACAGAGAGAGAAGCGGCTGAGAAGGAAGTCACGGCTTCTGTTTCATCCTCCCAAGGGGCCAGGCATGGCTGAAAATGTGGTCGCACTACGTTAGAAATGTTCATACATGTGCTACTCCTGGCCTCACCTGCATTGGTACAGCTCCATTTGGATCCCTGTCCCAAGTAGTCCTGACTTCACTGCTGTGAGAGAGAGAGGCAGGCCTGTGTATCTGTGTAATTTAGACATCATCTGTGCCCACGCTACTTGCATACATAACACAGCCGCACCCAAACCTGTTAAAAGAACGTTATTAAGATTGCAAAGTCAAGCTCCCAAAAGTTAGGAAATGCCAGAATTAATGCTGCCTGTCTACTTTACTTTGCCCCCCTTGTGTGTACGCATTATGATACAGTCTTTAATATGTGCTCACAGATACCCTGGTCTGTCATGTTTGGGGGGAAGGAGGCGGAAGTGCATTGCAGACACAGTCAGTGAAACCCTCAGGGATCCAAGTTAAAGTGTAAATCCTGTCACCATTTGATGCGTGTGGTAATAGCACCCACGGGGCAGAGTTCCACCCCTGCCTGGCAGTTAAGAAGCAGTCCCAGTTTCAGTCTTTTTCGGACTTATGTTATTGCTGTGAAAGCAGCTGGAGTTTGGATTATCGTGACCTGCCAGTCTGGGGAAGACATGGAGTGGGAATCTGTCATTTAAGTGACAGGAATATTCTCAACCACCTCAAAGCTCTTGATTTGGATAAGTTTAGGGTGAATGTGAAAAGCCCCAAATGTAACTCATTGCTAGGGGTTGGCAAGACTTTGTTGGAAGTGCCTGATACTTTGGTTCTGAGCCCACGAGAACAATCCACCCCAAACAAGAGCTTTCCTAAGATTGCTGCCCCCCACAAAGAGCAGTTAGCCCAGGCAATCGATGGTTAAGGTCATCCACTTCGGAGCTTCAACCTGTGTGTGCATTAGTGCTGGATGAATGTGGGTGACGCTGGAGAATCTCCTCTCTTTCTTAAAGGTCTTGGAAGTGGAACTAATTTTCCTTAACTATAGCTTAGAAAAGGAGATGAATGGAGATTATTATCATTATGTTCCATCTCCCGGCAAAGGCATGAATGGCCTCTTTCATTTAGCTCTAGCAGGCGGCCAGGTGGAAGGTCAAACATCCCAAGGCACATTTTTACAGGAGGAAGGAGCGAGACCAGCAGAACAGGGGCCAGTTAGCGGCCAGCCACTGCGGAGTCAGAAGAGCTGCCACATCTGCCTCCATACCCATTGTAGAGAGGTATTGCAAAACCACTGTACACTGATGTGGCATCTCCAGTCTGAGGCTCTCGGACAAGCTTTATAAACACATATTAAGCTGTACATGCCCCTCTGCTATTAATGACTATCACTGCTCCCATGCACTTGGAATTATATATAATAATAATGATTAATAACAATTATTATCACTGCTCCTAAGTACATCAGTCACACCAGAAAAGCACATGATGCCTGCCTCCCAAAGTACTCTCGGACTCTTTCCTTACGCCGGTGCTTTGGGGAGGAATGGCACTCGAGAGAAAAGCACTTCCCATGTCACCTGTTAAACAAAAGCCCAGAAGATGGCACATAAGTGTACAGTAATTCTGTAATAGCACTGTACAATGGCAGTACTATTAGGCTCTCTCTAATGGAGTCTGAAGTGACTGTAGATGTATTATTGTCAACCTCTAACCTTTCGGGCAAGGCTAGGAACCAAGGAATGACCACATGAGTTGGGGCCACTCATCTAAGAGACAGTCTTGGCCAGAGTCATTAGTGTGGAGGATGCTCTCTCTCTCTCTCTCTCTCGTTTTGGATGGAAATCTCCTTTCCATGATGGCATGGAACAGTCAACACTAAAATAGTTTCCCACAGCTACTCTCATCTGTACTCTAGCATGCCTGGTAATTTCTAACTAATTATCTAAGGAACTGGACTATGGAACTGGTCAAGATATTTCAAATAAAACTTTTTTCCCCACCAAAAATGGTCCTTTCTAAAAACCAATATTTTCTGGGAAAAAAATCATCAACACTGTAGCATTTTTTCACCTCTCTCCCTCCCAAAATGTCACTTTTCAATATTTTTCAATCGTTATTGAAAATATTATTCAACACGATCTCAAGAGGTTTGTAGTATTTTCATTTGTTTCCCTAAAACCCATTTTGAGAACGTTTCCATTTTTTTTGTGATTTATTTTAAAAGGTGCAGTTTTGAACATTTGAAAACAGAAAAAAGTTCAAATTTTTCAATTTTTCAGTTAAATGACTTGTGGGTGTTTGGACCAGCTCCAGTGGCCATTTCTCAGAATTAGATTTCTATTTAGTAGATGCTCTCTTGCCTTGTGACACATGAGGCAACTCAGTCGTTCCACCTCCATCTGTCTAATGCCAAGTTTCTTGCTCTGTTTTAGACTGTTTCCATGACAGCGGCATCTTTCTCAGTGGTTTTCTCATATATCATCTGCTGTCCTCCTCTTTTCTGTCTTTCACCAGGAGCTAGCCAATCAAGGACTTGTCTAGGAACATAGTTTTTTGAGATATGTCCAAACCATGTCAGCCTTCTTTCACCAATCGTCTCTACAGTCCGTGGGAAGAATTGGACAGGGAAGGAGGTGGGCATAGTCGCCCAGAGTCATTGTCAGACCCAAACGGTTCTATGGAAGAATTTAAAAGATGATGAGACATTGTGCAAATTTGTGTTCAATCCATCAGGAAGAGGCAAGGATTGAGATTTGCTTGTGTGTCCAAGAGGAATGCTTTCTACCAAATACAGCAGAGCTGAAGGGACAGCTTGGTCAGTTAAACGTGCATCTTCATCTTTAACCAAAATGATTCACCTCAGCTAAAGTATCTGTTAAGCACAGAACTTTGGCCCAGAGCAAGAGCTTTAGTGGACTTGGATACTCTTTTGCTTTCCCCCACTAAGATTACCAGGTTTTCTTTTAGCTGCGGTGCTTTGAAAACTACATAAAAATCTAGATGGGCTGGACACGGGTCTACTCCTGTATCTATATGAGTGAGGAGAAACTGCCTGTAGTTTGAGTTAGCAGTATGATTTTATGCATGGTAACCCCTCCATCCCAGCAGTTGAATTATTATATTTAAGTGCAGGCCAGTATTTTATGATCTGTGTTTTCACTTAATGACACTGGACCCTTGTTAATTCAGAGTCAGCGGATAGTGCTGCTATCCATCTGGAGCCTGCATTCCATCCCTGCGTCCTTCTATGGGGGGTTGAAACCACTTACAAGTCTGTAAAGTGTTGGCCGAGACTGTGTCTTCCTCACTGCAAAGAGCACAAGGAATAATGCTCACCTCAGCGATCTGATCCAAGGGAAGCAGCAGAATGCTGCACTTCTCTGGGGTGGAGGGCATGTTGCTACCTATAAATTTACCAACATTTTCTCCACAAATTCAGCTGCATTGGTGTTAGCAGAACAGGGTGCCTTTGTGTAGGCAGACCACTGGCTGCTGCAGGCATTTTCTGCACTATGATGATGAGACTTGTTCTCAGCTGGATTAGCGGGAGTTCTTGTATGTGAAGAAATTACTACACAGTTCAGCATTTTGGCCCTGATCCATCAGGTGCTTCAAACACACAAGCCATGTCATTGAATTCAATGGGGCTGCTCAAGTGATACAGTTAGGCACTTGCTTAAGTGCCTTGATCAAGTGGAGCCCTTGCTCTGAAAGAGGTTAGGTCCATGGAATGCAGCAGTTTAAACATGGAAGCTAGACTGGAATCTAGAAAAGGGATACTTTCCCCAATGGACGTACCCTGATCAGGTTAGGCACTGTGGTGAAACGCCAGAGTCCATTGTTTTGGAAAGACAAACACCCGTGTATGCACATGCGCCTGAGTGAAAGCAACTGATGCAAAGAGGCTGATGGTGTACGTTTCGGATGCTAATGCTCCTGTACGTGTGCACAAGACACTCACTGTTCCAGCAGGTTCTTACGGAGATGCTTTTACTGACCTACCTAGGAAAAATAAGTCTGTTTAAAATTCATCAATAACCTGATTTAAACCTTTTTTTCAGCTTACAGTTTTGTTTTAGGTAAAAATTTACAGCGATGGATCTGTGGGATAATACCTTGCTCTTAGGTTTTCTGACAGCTCTTTTGGAGTTTTTAGTATCTTGATCACCTGGGCAAGTTACATTACCTGTAAATTTAGGTTGTGTGTGAACTTGCTTAATATGTAGGCTTATATTTGTTTTAGCATAAATACTCTTGACTAAAAAGGCTACCTGGTGCATTTACAGCAGCTGTTTACAAACAGTGAGAGAGAAAACGTGAATTATTGCCTTCATTTTTACGCATACGGATGACCAGTAAATACATACAGGGAAGTAATTAGTTATCTGGAAACGGCCTTGTTACCTGGGGGAGGAGGGAGGAGATGTGGGTGGATGGGTAGGATTACAGCCTTCACAACTGAGTTATTGATCTCAATCCTCTGTTTCAAATGGGCTTCTAAGCTTTATCTAGTTGGAGCAGCAAGCGGTTGTTTCATTTCACAAACAACATATAATAAACAAGGGCTGGGAACCTGCCTGCTCAGCAAATTTTTGATTTTCCTTTTGTCTAAGCTTCTCAACCTTAATAGGCCAGGGTTAATTTAATTAAAGCTTGTGTATAAATTAAATGGTCAGATGGGTAAGAGCTGCTGCGCCAGCCCCTCTTGGGTACCAGCAAAGCTGTCACACGGACTTGGATTATATAAACCATTTGATGCACAGAGAAGTGCAGGTGGGCTGTTGATCACGCTAACGACTGGGCACACTAGAGTGTGAACCCTGTTGGGGTGCATTTGCCAGAGTTCCAGATAATTATTACTAGCTTTTATTCAGGTTTGCAGCCCCCTGCTCAAGCCCAAAACTTGGACAAACCAGAGGAATCTGGTGAGTTTCACCTGTTTCATTATGACACCACTCACCCAGAGCCCCCATTTAGCCAGGGCCTTTTCCCCCATCCTGCTATGAGTACCTTACCTGACGTTAATGGGGGTCTTCCAGAGTGGTCTGACAGCCTCCTGACATCATTAAGGGGTGTCTGACTGATTATTTTGGGCAGCTTCCAAGTCAGGTATTTTATGATGACAGATGGCCTCCTTGTCCCCAACCTTTTAAGACAATTGAAGACCTCTCATTCCTAATGCTGCCTCTCTATTCTTCAGCCCAGAGTGCACTGGGCTAAAGGGAAATCCCTGTTCTGCTGCCTGGTGGCAGATTTTGGGCCTAGCCTCAAGCGTCTCAAAGCCCAGGATCATACCAAAATCCCACTCCAGGCCTTATGAAACTTCCACAGCTCTACTCACGGCCCTGCTGGAGCCAGTGCCTGCCAACGGTATGGTCAGCATTCATCCCGGCTGCCAGAGCACTAGGAGAGGATCCCGTGAGGTGGGATGGTCCTGGAGCCCAGGCTCCAGCCCAAGCCTGAACTTATACCCCACAATGAGCCCCGTAGCCCAAGCCCCGTGAGTCCGAGCCAGCGGACAGGGACCAGCTGTGGGTGTTTCACTGCAGTGTTAGGTCACTGCCAGGACATATCTCCTGATACTCAGCGGCCATTTTCTTTGGCTTAGTGTCATCCCCTTTGACATGAAGCCTGAGTGAGCACTGAACATTACAAATTACTGTGTGCTCTTTATGCATTTCATTTTTTGGTTGGACTTTTGGTTCAGGGAGCATATTTTACTGACATCTGTGTTCCAGCTAAGAGGTCACTTCCCATCCTAAATGTTTTGTGTCAAAAGTATACAGTCCTCTGCCTGCTGTCGAGAACCAGCTTGACTTCTGTGCTTTGCATCCACCACTAACCTGACCTGCAATCACAAATAACTGTCATTATAATGATAAAAAAAGCCTCCAGATTTACCCCAGCCTGGTGGTTTTGTTAGCATGTGTGGGCCATTTCATTAATGGAGATGGGAGCCAAGCTGATGGACCAATTAAACACTTTGCTTCCTAATCAGGTTGCATAAAACCGGGAGCTGGGACGGGATGACAGGGGATGGATCACTCAGTAATTGCCCTGATCTGCTCATTTCCTCTGCAGCATCTGGCATTGGCCACTGTTGGAAGACAGGACACTGGGCTGGATGGACCTTTGGTCTGACCCAGAATGGCCATTCTTAATGTTCTTATGATGGTTTATCACTTAGTCCAACTAATTTCTCAGGGATGTGTAAAAAAAACCCCAACTCTCTCTAAACCTAGAGTGGCATTTTTGTAAAAATAAAAAAAATAAAGGCAATATTTTTGGTAGCATTTGAATCACGAGGATCAAAAAGCAACATCATTTGTTCACCTTCCAAGTGGTGTTATCACTTCTGACCCTTATCATCACAACACAGCAGACTGATATCTTAATTAGAGCAGGAGTACATTTTGTCACTATATCTGCTACCACCTGGGAGCAGAGCTATCGTCTGGGGCAAAGCCAGAGGAAAGGATGACAACACAGAACTCATTTCAAAACACCCCAAACAAACCACACTGCCGTGTCCCCATTTCCTCTTCCAATTTACCACAGTAATATAGCGAGTGAGGGCCTTGTTACAACACAGCAGCTGAGGGGGGATTTGCCTTGTTGAAATGATGTTTCTTCTGCACTGGGGAGGGTGTGGAATTTAAGCTTTCCTGATTGGTAACATATTGCAGGTTTTAATTTAATCTAGTTATGTTTCTAAGTTTCTTTTATCATCTCGGTGTCCAAGTACCATCTAAATCAGTCCCTCTCACACACATTATTTTTCATACATATTGATATTCCTAATCAGGATTTTGTCCTCATCCTGACACTCAATCCTCCCCACCCTGGAGCCTACATCAGACCTCAAGGCTCTTATCTGTCCCACACGCACATCTGTTTAATAGCATAAAATAATACCTTGCGTTGGACAGGCAGCACAAACGCAAGAGGAGTTTTGTCCTTCAAGAGCATTTTCCAGTCTGCTCCTCAGCAGGAGCTTGAGATTTGAGTTTCCGATTAAGTCAGTTGACATTGAAAAGCTGACCGTGCCTTTAAGCCGAGGGATAATGTTGGGTTCTGCCGCTTGCTACTGCATGGTCACTTCTGTTTCTCACGTTCTGTGCTAGCAGAGAGTCACACAGGGCTTTGGAAAATAGCCTCAGTGTGTGTAACAGGCAACGCAAAGCTAGGAAAAATGTTGTCTGTGGGACAGCAGTAGACAGCCAGAGACGTGGTAGGGCCACAGCCTTGCTTTGGGTAACTGCTCCTGTGGCTGGAATGTCTAAGGGCGGCTGTACATTGTCGTCACTGAACGTTTCATTTGGACAGCCCCGTGTAATGCTTGTCTGTAAATGGGCAGCATTTTACTTATGTTTGACAGTGACCCTGTAAATAGAAAGCTCTTGAGAAGTTGAAAAAAGTGTGGGGGTCTCCTCTCCCAACTGGCACTCCAGTTCCGGAAGCACTGAGAGCAGGCAGGCCTCTCGCCTCTAACCCGGCAGGAGAAGACTTTGCTGGTGGCTCGCCGTGAGAGACTCTGGGAACATTCGGCCTCGGGGGGAACGAAGGACGCACCTTCTCACTGTCCCAGAGGTGAAGCTCCATGGAGTGGCTGCTCTTGAATGACTGAGGCTGGGCACTCAGGGCTGCACAGCACCCTCCTGAGGAGTGGGGAGTTTGAAGGCATTACCGCAGTGCTGCTCCAGGAGTTTGGATGGTCTTCTTGTTGGGGCATCATGTCCCTCTCTGTGCCAGGCAGAGAGCCCTTCTCACGCATGTGTCTCACCCCTGTGCTGCTGATGGAAAGCACAGCAGGGCCTGGAAAAGTGGAGGACAGGCCGGAGAAGGGCAGTTTGCTTGTCAGAGTAGCAATGACGCAGAAGTAGCTTGCTGGCATTATGAAGAGATCCTTATGGGCAGCTGAACAGGCTTTTCAAAAGCCATTCCTCATTACCGGGATTGCAGTAAATCTGGAAGCCTGGACGCTGAAACAGGCCAAGTGGCAACACTCGGGGCTTATCTGCCTGCGAGTGGCTCAGTTCCCAAAGTCATGCCAGCAGACTAGTCTCTACAGGGCTGTGTGGTGTGTGTGGGCTGCAGTGACCATCTCCCTGCAGCCACTCTCATCCCCCCAAGCAGAGCGCCATGGTTAGTCCCTGCAATTCCTGCGCCTACGCATGGGTTTGAGCATCCAGCTGAAGGACTTGCAATCCTAAGGAGATCCCAAGTCAGCCTGGCTCCACAGTATCTGAGGTGCTGTAGCTAGCTTGCATGGCTGCAAAGGGTGCATAGGTATGCCTGGAGAGCTAAAACAATCACCACCACTATGGCTGCCCTGGGAAAATGACAAGGGCTATGTAACCTTCAGTCCCTGACTCCGGAACAAACCATCTGTGATTGCTAAGTGACAAGAATGTACCTAGCTCTCACATCAGCTACAAAACGTAGGCACTTAAAAGCAAGGAGATGATTAGTTAAGGGAATCATAAATCTTACAGTGTCTGGGTAACAAACAAAGAGATGATGATGCTTACCACATATAAAGGAATATATATTGCATCCTAACCCTGATACCTTAACTCTGACCCATAGAAGCTAGGAGTTTTTAATGTATTGTTTATTGGCTTGGCTCTCCAACTGACACCATCTCTCCATAACCCCTGTCTTCCTTGGAATCATGCCCCCAGGATGTCCTGAAGAGACCTGGATTATCTTTGCCATTGGCAGAGTGACACTGAAGTCTCTCGCATCCCGTACCTGGGGTAGCATCTCGGCTCCACTCACAGTACTCACTGTGGGTTTCAGTGTCATTCAACCGTCTGGTATTAGATTTTCTCAGCAAACAGGTTTGGTTTCCCTCTTGAGTCTCTCACCAAGTGTTATTTCAAAAGGTCTTTTAGTTACCATCTGTAATTCCCTGCCTTCCCTGCACCAGCTACCTCTCAAACTAGTTTAATGTTCTCTAACCCCCATTCCTAAAGTCGTCAGCTTCTGGCTGGATTTTCTTGATACCCGATTGTGGTGTGACAGTTTTCAGGACACCCAGGACTGTGAACATCTTGCTACACCCCTTCCTCTAGCAAGAGAGAGACTTGGTTGTGCTTAGCTGGTTGTCAGCTTCCTGACACTGCCAGTCTGTTACCCACCCACCCAGTCTCCTCTGGGCTATGCCAGTCCTTCCTTGGCTTTGCAGGTTAATGGTGGTCACATCCTAGTCCTCGAGCCCCTTTGAAGTGTTCTCTGGTAGTTTGCAGCCTGAACACTCACAGAAATACCAGGGTAGCTGGCCCCAGAGGAACAGGATACACATCGGTCTCTTTGATTTCCTTCAGGATCAGCTCCTATGACTGGATTCCTAGAGACTTACCATAGCTTTACCAGGGAAACCAGCTGTCTAAAGATGCTTACATCACCCCAAATGTCTTTGGCAGCCGTTTTTCATTAATGTAAATGTGCTGTTCATTTACCCCCTCAGGTACAAGATAAATGGGGGTCTTCTTTGCCTCCCCAACCTCCCCCCTTGAGGTCATTGTCTTAATACACGGTCAAGCCCAGAGGTTCTTAAACTGTGGGTCAGGACCCCAAAGTGGGTCACAACCCCATTTTAATGGAGTCGCCAAGACTGGATTAGACTTGCTGGGGGCCGGGACCAAAGCCCAAGGGCTTCAGCCCTGGGCAGCAGGGCTCAGGTTACAGGCCCCCTATCTGGGGTTGAAGCCCTTGGGCTTCGGCCCCCCGACCTGGGGCGGAGGGGCTTTGGCAAACCCCGCATTGGGTGGCGGGGCTTGGGAAGGCTCAGGTCCTCCCTCCTGGGGTCCTGTAGTAATTTTTATCAGAAAGGGGTCGTGGTGCAATGAAGTTTGAGAACCCTTGGTCCAGCCTAACCTTCATGGCTTGTTTTTTCGGGTGTGCTCCTTTCCTCTTGATGCTGTAGGTAAATGGGCTGTCCATTGTGTTGGCGGACAATGCTTCATTTACATTTGACAGAGCTACACATCTGGAAGACATCTGTTTTTCTGCTTTGGCTGGTGACAGATTTTCAAACAGATTTTAGCCTTATACACAACTCCTTAAATATCATCTGTACATTCATCGTATGATGCTATTCGGAAGAACTGTGATGCTGGCTTCCATTAAGCCTCCACATGATCTTCTCTATGGCTAAATACTATGAAAGCAATGTGGTAGGTGTAGCGAGTCTGTCAGGCCTGTTAGGAGTTGCTGTCATACAACAGTGAACCCCTTGTCAGCTGACATTGCGGGGTGCTTAGGGTCACAGGTGTTTCCACACATTTTCTTATAGCCAGGAATTTGGAACGGGATTTCTCAGCTGACAGTAGTCAATCTGTAACAGGCTAGCAATCCTCATGCTACAAGGCACAAAGTGGTCACCAGGCTGGGGACAGAAAGAATTTCTCCTAGCAATATTGCCAGCTAATACCAGTGTGAGGAACAAGTTTCAGTTTTTGTCCTGTCAACAAATGGCTGGCTTTCTGGAACTGAATGAGTAAAGCAGTCCAAAATGATACCGGGAATCTTTAGAAACAGATGAGCCATAAAGACTTTATGTTTATACCTTATTTGACTTTGGTGGCATGGCCTTTTTTTCACGTTAATGGCACACTGTGGGTCTGAACATGAAATAGCCTGATTCTCAATGTCTGAAGCTTTCTTTCAAGAAGGTTCTGTGAAGAAAGCTAATTTGACATTCCCTTTGTACCAGCTTGGCAGAAACACCAAGTGCCCATGTGTGTGGTTGTGGTTTCTGTCCATCTGCATGAGAATCTTGCTGCCTGCTGTCTGCAATATCTCAGATCATTTCCATGAACCTGAGGCAGATGTTAGGAGCCCACTACCCATCCTTACCTGGAACAAAACATCTCAGGGCAGCCCAGGGAGGACACTCAGAGACAGATGCTCAGGGAAACAAAAACCTACATGCATGGAAGAACACTGTGCCTTCTGGGTAGGGTGCTGGCATATTACGGTATGTCTTTATATTCCCTTTAAAGTGAGATGAATGAATCAGCCTTGACAGACTCCTCACTAGGATTTTATTCTTGTGATGGTTAGAGAGAGCCCCGTCTCTTTTCCATAGGAAAATGTCTAACATAGAAGCACTAGGAAAGGTCTAACAATGCTCTGCGAGTGATGCCCCCATGGGCAGCTGAGCCCTTTGGAACTTCCGGCAGCAACCAGCTAGCCTTACGGCACTGAGAAAATACATGGCTGGCTTGAGCCAGAAGCCAAATCTTTAATTTGCAAACTTTATGACACAGTCTTTTGAGCTGATGTGCCTTGAGAACTGACATACCTGGGCCATGATGATGCTTCCTCTGTGGGGGACCCATGTCCAGAACTGGGAGAAGGTGCACCGCCCAAGCAATGGTATCAGAAGACATTATGCCTTTGAAATGCCAACTGTCTCCAGGGTTCCTGGGTTGTGCATTCAGCAGCACCCCTTAGTACATTTGTTCAAGAGCCCAGGCCTATGCTTCTTGTGTGGAGACACCTGTGACGCTAAGCGCCCCACATTGCCAGCTAACAAGGGGTTCACTGTTGTGTAACAGCAACTCCTAACACCTTCTCTCACAACTCTGCTGTTCTGAATTCACAGTTGACTTCTTTGGGGGACACAGAGGATGACCAGAATATCAGGAATGACCTTGAGCGGATCACTGCAGACTACGTGGCTCTGGGAAGAAGGATAAAGGAGTTTGAGGTGCAAGTGGTGTTCTCGTTCATGCTCCCCATGGAAGGAAAAGGCCCAGGTAGAGACCGTCGAATCGTGGAAGTCAATGAATGGCTACGCAGGTGGTGTCGGAGAGAAGGCTTTGGATTCTTTGACCATGGGATGGTGTTCCAAGAAGGAGTGCTAGGCAGAGATGGGCTCCACCTAACGAAGAGAGGGAAGAGCATCTTCGCAAGCAGGCTGGCTAACCTAGTGAGGAGGGCTTTAAACTAGGTTCACCGGGGGAAGGAGACCAAAGCCCTGAGGTAAGTGGGGGAAGTGGGATACCAGGAGGAAGCATGAGCAGGAGCATGTGAGAGGGGAGGGCTCCTGCCTCATACTGAGAAAGAGGGGCAATCAGCGGGTTATCTCAAGTGCCTATACACAAATCCACGAAGCCTGGGAAACAAGCAGGGAGAACTGGAAGTCCTGGCAAAGTCAAGGAATTTTGATGTGATTGGAATAACAGAGACTTCGTGGGATAACTCACATGACTGGAGTACTGTCATGGACGGATATAAGCTGTTCAGGAAGGACAGGCAGGGCAGAAAAGGTGGGGGAGTTGCACTGTATGTAAGGGAGCAGTATGACTGCTCAGAGCTCCAGTATGAAACTGCAGAAAAACCTGAGAGTCTCTGGATTAAGTTTAGAAGTGTGAGCAGCAAGGGTGATGTCGTGGTGGGAGTCTGCTATAGATCACCGGACCAGGGGGATGAGGTGGACGAGGCTTTCTTCCGGCAACTCGCAGAAGTTACTAGATCGCACGCCCTGGTTCTCATGGGAGACTTCAATCACCCTGATATCTGCTGGGAGAGCAATACAGCGGTGCACAGACAATCCAGGAAGTTTTTGGAAAATGTAGGGGACAATTTCCTGGTGCAAGTGCTGGAGGAACCAACTAGGAGCAGAGCTCTTCTTGACCTGCTGCTCACAAACCGGGAAGAATTAGTAGGGGAAGCAAAAGTGGATGGGAACCTGGGAGGCAGTGACCATGAGATGGTTGAGTTCAGGATCCTGACACAAGAAAGAAAGGAAGGCAGCAGAATACGGACCCTGGATTTCAGAAAAGCAGACTTTGACTCCCTCAGGGAACTGATGGGCAAGATCCCCTGGGAGAATAACATGAGGGGGAAAGGAGTCCAGGAGAGCTGGCTGTATTTTAAAGAATCCTTATTGAGGTTACAGGGACAAACCATCCCGATGTGTACAAAGAATAGTAAATATGGCAGGCGACCAGCTTGGCTTAACAGTGAAATCCTTGCTGATCTTAAATACAAAAAAGAAGCTTACAAGAAGTGGAAGATTGAACAAATGAAAGGGATGAGTATAAAAATATTGCTCGGGCATGCAGGAGTGAAATCAGGAAGGCCAAATCACACCTGGAGTTGCAGCTAGCAAGAGATGTTAAGAGTAACAAGAAGGGTTTCTTCAGGTATGTTGGCAACAAGAAGAAAGTCAAGGAAAGTGTGGGCCCCTTACTGAATGAGGGAGGCAACCTAGTGACAGAGGATGTGGAAAAAGCTAATGTACTCAATGCTTTTTTTGCCTCTCTCTTCACGAACAAGGTCAGCTCCCAGACTACTGCACTGGGCAGCACAGCATGGGGAGGAGGTGACCAGCCCTCTGTGGAGAAAGAAGTGGTTCGGGACTATTTAGAAAAGCTGGACATGCACAAGTCCATGGGGCCGGATGCGTTGCATCCAAGAGTGCTAAAGGAGTTGGCGGATGTAATTGCAGAGCCATTGGCCATTATCTTTGAAAACTCATGGCGATTGGGGGAAGTCCCGGAAGACTGGAAAAAGGCTAATGTAGTGCCCATCTTTAAAAAAAGGAAGAAGGAGGATCCTGGGAACTGCAGGCCAGTCAGCCTCACCTCAGTCCCTGGAAAAATCATGGAGCAGATCCTCAAGGAATCAATTCTGAAGCACTTAGATGAGAGGAAAGTGATCAGGAACAGTCAGCATGGATTCACTAAGGGCAAGTCATGCCTGACTAATCTAATTGCCTTCTATGACAAGATAACTGGTTCTGTGGATGAAGGAAAAGCAGTGGACGTGTTGTTCCTTGACTTTAGCAAAGCTTTTGACACGGTCTCCCACAGTATTCTTGCCAGCAAGTTAAAGAAGTATGGGCTGGATGAATGGACTATAAGGTGGATAGAAAACTGGCTAGATTGTTGGGCTCAACAGGTAGTGATCAATGGCTCCATGTCTAGTTGGCAGCCGGTATCAAGTGGAGTGCCCCAAGGGTTGGTCCTGGGGCCGGTTTTGTTCAATATCTTCATAAATGATCTGGAGGATGGTGTGGATTGCACCCTCAGCAAGTTTGCAGATGACACTAAACTGGGAGGAGTGGTAGATACGCAGGACAGTAGGGATAGGATACAGAGGTACCTAGACAAATTGGAGGATTGGGCCAAAAGAAATCTGATGAGGTTCAACAAGGACAAGTGCAGAGTCCTGCACTTAGGACGGAAGAATCCAATGCACCGCTACAGACTAGGGACCGAATGGCTCGGCAGCAGTTCTGCAGAAAAGGACCTAGGGGTTACAGTGGACGAGAAGCTGGATATGAGTCAACAGTGTGCCCTTGTTGCCAAGAAGGCCAATGGCATTTTGGGCTGTATAAGTAGGGGCATTGCCAGCAGATCGAGGAACGTGATCGTTCCCCTGTATTTGACACTGGTGAGGCCTCATCTGGAGTACTGTGTCCAGTTTTGGGCCCCACACGACAAGAAGGATGTGGAAAAATTGGAAAGAGTCCAGCGGAGGGCAACAAAAATGATTAGGGGATTGGAACGCATGACTTATGAGGAGAGGCTGAGGGAACTGGGGATGTTTAGTCTACGGAAGAGAAGAATGAGGGGGGATTTGATAGCTGCTTTCAACTTCCAGAAAGGGGGTTCCCAAGAGGATGGCTCTAGACTGTTCTTAGTGGTAGCAGATGACAGAACAAGGAGTAATGGTCTCAAGTTGCAGTGGGGGAGATTTAGGTTGGATATTAGGAAAAACTTTTTCACTAGGAGGGTGGTGCAACACTGGAATGCATTACCTAGAAAGGTGGTAGAATCTCCTTCCTTAGAAGTTTTTAAGGTCAGGCTTGACAAAGCCCTGGCTGGGATGATTTAGTTGGGGATTGGTCCTGCTTTCAGCAGGAGGTTGGACTAGATGACCTCCTGAGGTCCCTTCCAACCCTGATATTCTATGATTCTATGATCACACAAGAAGATCTCGTTGATGTTGTAAACTGGAGTAAGAGAAATGGGATGATATAGAATAGTGCAAAGTGTAAGGTCCTGCATTTAGGGACTAACAACAAGAATTTTTGCTATAAGCTGGGGACTTATCAGTTGGAAGTGACAGAGGAGGAGAAAGACCTGAGTGTATTGGTTGATCACAGGATGACTATGAGCTGTCTATGTGATGTGGCCGTGAAAAAGCCTAACATGGTCCTAGGGTGCATCAGATGAGATATTTCAAGCAGAGACAGGGAAGTGTTAGTACCATTATACAAGGCACTGGTGAGACCTCATCTGGACTACTGTGTGCAATTCTGGACTCCCATGTTTAAGGAAGATGAATTTAAACTTGAACAGGTGCAGAGAAGAGCTACTAGGGTGATCAGAGGAGTGGAAAACCTACCTTATGGGAGGAGACTCAAAGAGCTTGGCTTGTTTAGCCTAACCAAAAGAAGTCTGAGGGGAAATATGAATACATCAGAGGGATAAATACAAGGGAGGAAGAGGAGGTATTTAAGTTAAGCACCAATGTGGACACAAGAACAAATGGATATAAACTGGTCATCAACAAGGTTAGGCTTGAAATGAGACAAAAATTTCTAACCATTAGAGGAGTGAAGTTCTGGAACAGCCTCCCAAGGGGAGCAGTGGGGGCAAAAAACCTAACTGGCTTCAAGACTGAGCTTGGTAAGTTTATGGAGGGGATGGTCTGATGGGACTGCCTACGATGGTTTGGGGCCCATCGGTGACTGCCAGTAGCAAAAATCCCCAACGGATGGAGATGGGACACTAGATGGGGAGGGCTCTGAGTGACTACACAGAATTTTTTCCCAGGTATCTGCCTGGTGGATCTTGCCCACATGCTCAGGGTCTAACTGATCACTATATTTGGGGGCAGGAAGGAATTTTCCCCCAGGTCAGATTGGCAGAGACTCTGGGGTCTTTTCGCCTTCCTCTGAGGCATGGGGCATGGGGCACGTGCAGGTTTAAACTAGTGTAAATGGTGAATTCTCTGTAACTTGAAGTCTTTAAACCATGATTTGAGGATGCCAATAACTCAGCCAGAGGTTAAGGGTCTGCTACAGCAGTGGGTGGGTGAGGTTTTGTGGCCTGGAATGTGCAGGAGGTCAGAGTAGATGATCACAACGGTCCCTTCTGACCTTAAAGTCTATGAGTCCATAGGGGGCACATGACTAGCGTGACACAGCAAACGTGCAGGTGTGTTGCACGGAATGCTGTACCCCCACTGCATTTTACGGCATCGCATGAGAAATACAGAGATCTACACAACAAGAAGAAACCCTACACACGTCTGAGCCTCACTCTCCTCACCCTTCCAGAATGGCCTTTGGATGGAGCTCAGAGCTGTCCTGGGCCATCCAGGGTCCCTTGGCTGCAGTGAGAGACTTGAGTTCTGAAACACGGAGCCTGCCCTGAACGTGCTTGGTCCATCCCCTTCCACTGTCCTGCCCAGGCTGCCTGTGCAGCTCCCTAAGTCTTCCCCCATCCATCTTTTTATGGCCTCCTGCTTTGGTCACCTCTGTCTTTGTCCTGCTTGGGGAATTTACACTCTCTGAGCCCCAGCGCTCTATAGACAAGCGGGAGGAAATGGCTTCTCCCAGCGCTAGCCAACCTCTTTGCATTCTTATTGGCCAGACACCATGCAGACCTTGATGTTAAGTAATCACTGTTGTCCCCACTCCGGTGAGGATGTGCTACACCCTTGATAGCTATGGTGGATACACAGACATAGGAGCATTGCATGATACAGAAATTGCATAATAACTTCACAATATCAACCAGAATTCATAACTTATTTCCCAGATAGCCCCTGCCCTCTCCCAGCTGCTCCATCATGCAGTGCAGGTTCTCTTTTAATGGCACTTTCCTTACAGGCCCAGTGATGATAAAAGAGAAGGAGACAGACACTGGTTATTGAAGGTGAAAGAATTCACCTTTGTCTACAGCAGACAGAGCCTGTGGAGCTGGGGAACAGATGGCTGCTTTGGGAAGAGGATGAGAGGCAGACATGTTGGAGGTTATGGGGCATGGGAAGATAAATGGTGCCCCCCTGACCCCCAAGCCCATGAAGATAGGGGGTAATATTAGGTTGCTGTCTGGGGTCAAGCTTGGGAAGGGAGCTGTCTGAGAGCAGTGGGCAGAATTCCCTGCAAACAGCCTAAAACCAGCTCCTGACCTCAAAAGATTTATGTCCAAATCAAAGCAGAGTCGCTGCTCTTTACGGCATATGAGCCTGATGAATTAGTAGCCCTCAGTAAGTCATGGGCTGAGTTACTCTTGCTCCCTCAAACTGATTGGATGTGACAGCTAATATTTTTTAAATTATTGTGTCATCTACAGGACAGAGAGACTCCTAAGATGGGCTATTAAAGTAGATTTGCTGAATAATTTTCATTACATTTTCATATAATATTGCTTAAGGATGATGCATGAGCCGGTGCTTTATTCACAGCCACTTCAGGCCAGGAATCTCCAAAGGTATACTGTGTATCACACCTTTATAGCTGTAAGTAAATTATTTGCTGGTAGGGATGTAAACGCTAACATAGGGATTTCAGTTAAACTGGCAGCTCAGCAAGTGCATTGTGATTAAGTGCGATCAGTAGCTATAATTTCCAAGCTCTCACTTGCAGATATAATGAGGAGATCTGACCCATGGCATTTAACAAAACATTATACACTGGTGTGTGTGGACCAAGCACAAAGGGGGAAAACGGTGCAATCTGACAGGTCTGCTCAGGGCACAAAGGAAAGCCCCTTCCGGGGCTATCCTTGCGTGCTAGCAAACAGCATCTGGAGCCCCAGGTAAGGGCTGTGGTCTGATCCAAGGCCAACTGAAGCCAAAGGCAAAGGCACTCTTCCCATTGATTTCAGTGAGCTTTGCATCAGGCCCTGAGTGCCTGGATATCTGGCCTGGACAGTGTTGTTGCTGTCACCACTGAGACTGTATCTGCTATCATCAGCCAGTCTAGCCAACGCACAAGTCTCTGTTCCTTTGCGGAAGGAGTGATAATTGAGCACTTTCTCTCCTGCCTGGCCAGTGCGGAGCCATGACATCTGAGGAACGGTCTTTCCATCACAGTTAGGGATGGCAGTCACAGAGGTCAGACTGCAGCATGACATGCTGCCCTGCTCCCTTCTGCTTTGCTTCACCGGACTTTGCATCAGGGAGAAGGACATTTTTCACACGAGTGTCCAGCTGGCTTCTAAATTGGCACATCTCCATTTGGGGTAGCTGGTTTTGTCTGTAGAGGCTGGTGGGCACCCAATCTCCTGGAGGATTTGCACATTGGTAAATGATAGCTAGAAAGATACCATTTCCATGCCTGAATTGGGGAGCTGGCAATTTGCAGAGTGTTTATTGCCTGAGTGATGCTTTCCCATTTGTTCAGAGTAGCTAAGTCCGCTCTGAGGTACAGAGACAAAATCAACCTGAACATGGATTCAAGTGGGTCAAGTAGCACATTTGTCTGCCTTGGCTCTTGGCAGTCCCCTGACTTGCTTGCTGCCCACATTGTTTTCTCTCTTTACCTGGGGGTAGGACCTAGTTCCCACTGTTCACCAGTTTCTCGCTTAAGCTGGTTTATGAGGAACACTTTTACCCTCCCATTCATTAAACAGACATTAGCGTATTACCTCTGTTGGGTCTCTCCCCCAGAGAAGATGCTGCTGGTGCTAGTCAGGGAACATCTCTGCTATGGAAATACCCTTATGGGTGGAACAAATTGTGCTGAGGGTTTAGGTGGCGGGGCTCTGACACTGAATTAGGAGAGTCGCAGGTTAATAGATGAAGTGATGCTACAGCAGAGAGGTGATTATTTCTGTTCAGCCCATTTGTCTGAAATACTCAAGTCTTTATAGCCACAGCCTCTCCATGTCATTAAGACGTATGTAGGCACCGATTGGCCCCTGTGGTAACATTTCCGTGGGCAGCGAGGACATGAGGCAATGCCTTCCAGCTCGGAGCCAGCACTGGGGCTGGGACCCATTGCAGGCACGGGCAGGAAGAGGGGTGCTGCACTGGCAAGTCTGCCATGCTCTAGCTGAGATGTGAAATTGAGCTTCTTTGTTCATGTCTACCCTGGCTGTCCAGAGAGACTGGAAGACCCTGGGGCATTTTCAAAGCAAGAAGGGAATGGTGGTGAAAGAGACCCAGTGGCCTTGCTATGACATCATGTTGTTGTCATGGTAAGGATTCTGGGATGATGATGTCATCCTTACCATGACATCCCCCTCTCTCAGTGAAATGTTCTGTAAAGCCTATTCACTGTGGCTGAGCTGCAGTGGTTGGGGCACTGGCCTACGTGGCTTGCTGTAGGCCCAGTACCTAACACGGGGCTCTGTAATGCTCTTTGGGATGTCATTGGTGTGAAGCCTCCCAGTATGAAGCAATCTGCTCCCCATTGCCCGCTTGTTTTATGATAACATTTCCTTAGGGAAGCGTGGCACAAACTGGTTCGCAAGCCATGCACGGGCTCAGCTGAGTAACCTGCCAGAGGGGAACAAGTTAATACTTTCTTGAAGCTTTTCACATTTTCTGTTCAAAATCAGAGCCTGAATGTCAGATGACAGTCATTTGCTTTATTATGTGTGCAGTGCATCAGTGGTGTATAATGCAAGATGCATAAAATGATAATGTGACAGCTTTAATTAGATTTTTTATAAATACATATGCCAATTAATGGGCAACAGAGCTCAGCATCTAGATTTATAGCCAACCACGAGCCCTGAATCTTGCTGTCTGAAAAGGATCATTACTGCAGAATGAATTTGTTTGCAGTGGTTTCATTTAGTAATGTAACCCTACACACTGGAGAACGCTCATTCCTGGAGCTGGTACAGTGTCAGCTGCATTTTGAGGCAACACATCTCTTGTGTTGGTTCTGAGAATGACGTTTCCAACATATGGTATCAGGACCTACAACATGTTGGGGATTGCAGAAGCAAATTCTGCTGGATTCTACATCTCATTGGATTTATACAGAGTGTTCGGCTTTTTAACAAAAATATGATAATTTTCCTTAACTGGAGGAGGATACTAAGCTATCAGTAAAGTAACCCCTGAATTGGAAGCACTTCAAGGCAGAAAACTGATACTGTCTAGCTTTACTACCTCACACACTAGATCCAGGATCCCAGCGTGAGGCCTCTAGGCACATCTGTAACTGTAATACTCTGCCAGCATTTTTAACTCACTCATTTTTAGGAGTCACAGGAACCTAGTCTACTCTCTCTTTCTCTTTGAGGTTTCCAGTGGCAGAGATGCAATGGATTATCAATGGTGGAAAGAATATGCCCAAAAGCCCTAGTGTGCACATGGTTTTAACTAACATTCCTCACCCCAAGAAAACCCACACTGAATGTTGCAGAATGTCCACTCCTGGCTTATGCAGATCTAAAGAGTTCTTATGCATTCGAGACTCGTGTGGCATTGTCCTCTGTTGAGAAAGCAAAATCTGTTTAGGGTTGATGTAATAGTTTTATAAGCACTTATTCTGGAGGGAAGATGCTTTTAAGTACTCTAATCTCTCTTTTCACAACGTTGTGTATGGGAAAAAAGCATCCTCAGGTCAAGAAAAGTGACGGAATTCTTATCGTAGCCTTTTCCGAGGCAACAATGCCATTCGGAGAACCAGCCAAAACCCAGGTTATTGTTGGATGCTTTGAACTTTGGCTGAACTAGCTAGAAAAGAGACCTTTAATTCGACTGTAAAAATATACCTGGTGCACTTGCCTTGGTCTTGTGGCTCTAGTCTGCTGCTTATAAAAGCTTACTGCACAATGGCTCGGTGTCCATGATAGGAATCGATAAATGATGCTGCAGGTTTGTCAGGAACGTTTTGATCTGTAAAGAGACTTATTTTTCATTTGTAACATGCTAGGAGCATCCCATGCTAAGAAGTCTTCATGGCTGTCATTGTGTCTTTATATATTGCCTAGCACCATGGGCCCCTGGATCTAGGGTAATATCCAGATTAAACAACAACAGTGATCTAGAAAGAGGAAAGCTGCCTGATAAATAGATCCCAGCTGGGGTACAGAAGGGAAGTTGGGGCATTCCACTTAGGATAGGCAAGGGGTTTAGAACAGGCTTTGAATGAAGCCCTTCTCTATACATCCCATCACGAGGAACAGGGTCAAAAAGTTCCAGGAAAATTTCCCAGGTACTAACCCTCTGGGTCATGTTGGGAAATTCTCTGATCTGTGTGAGAAAGCACATCAGTGTTTGTGCCCTTCACCAATATTCTGGCAAAAGTCTCAGTAGTGTCATGCAGGGAGATGGCGGATTGTCACAGCATTGCACCATTTTCACCTTGCCTTAAACTGCATGTCACTTCAGTGATCACTGGTTCACACGTTTTCTATGGTACCTTGACCAGCAGTTCCCGTTACCCACTGGCTAGCACACAATACTAGTCCTGCTAACCTAGAATTCCATTCTCAGGCACTCTGTGTTGGTCCCAAGGGTGAGATCAGTGTCCGATTGCCATTCAATTTTCCCTTTTCTACCCTGCCATGGAGCTAGTACTTTAGTGAAACTGAATGGGAGGCGGCTATGTCCCCTGAGACCTACCTTTAAGACCTCTTCTGTAGACAACCTATGATTCTTCTCTCTTAAATCCCTCAGCAAACAGCATGGAATGCCATTTTAACTTTTCCTCCATAATGCCCAGTGGGACTGGAGAGACCAAGTCTTTCTCCTGCAGAGACTCTAAGAAAGTAAATTCAGGAGAGTGCACCTGATTATATAATAAATATAATTCACAATTCTAATTAAAAAAGCATATGTTTATAGTGAGTATAATTATCTAATGGCATAAAGCTTTGTCTCAAAATGTTCTGCAGGGAGATGCATTCCTGCAATGATGGAATTGTTCTGATCTGCCTCCATTGTGAATTAGATTAATGCTAATGGGTTTGTTGTAGATGAAGGTGTAGTGAAATTATTGAATTATTTACATATGCCTTTATGTGCGCAAAGCCAAACCAACCAAACCAAGAAACGAAAACTCTACCAAAAAACCCCTCCACCGAGAGCTCCCAGCAGACTGGGGAAACTGAATATGGGGAGCAAAGAAAGGCCTGACAAAGAAAAGACCTAAAAAGGGGACACGGAGTGTCTGCTTTGGAGATTCACCAACTGGAGATTTTTTTTTCTTTTTTTTGTTGCCCGCTTTGCTACTTGCATCTCTAGGGTGCCACTGTAGTTCCTGAACGTATTAATGTCCCTGAAAAGAATAGTTCTGGGACTTACACAGACATCACTAGACAAAAGGATGAGCTGATTTTTGTCCTTCATAGAAAGGCCTGAAATGCAGCTCTAGCATGAACAGAGACATGGTCTGAAGAGTGTCTGTGGTGCCCCTGCACACGCTGGAGATTTGGGGCTGGGGAAATGCTGCTACCTGACTGGTGCAGGACAAGAGAGAAGGGCCTTTCGCAAGGGGTTGTTATTGAAACACGTGTTCCAAAAGCAGGAGGATCCGGCCGTGTGGACCTATGGCACAATGGACTGGGCAAAGCAGTGAGAACTTGAAGCCAGCAGGATGTCTCGGAATCCAACCCCCCTGCTGCTGGAAAGCCAGCACTATGTCCCTGGTCTTGTTAGCAGGGATGGGGACATCTGTTTCTATTGGTTAAAGATCTGAAGTGCTGATAACCGGGTCCAGCTTTATAGCTGCCCAAAGGTGATAGCAAAGGGTAGTCTGTCTCACCAGGCAGAGAAGATGGAATGGAAGATTTCATTTACCTTAAATAAGTGGGAGAAAGCAGGCTAGTCTAGGGCGAATTCACCATCCTCACCACTGTACAGCACAGGGCAGCAGATAACACCAAAATCCCACCTGAACCCTTAGGGCTAAGCGATGTCTAGACTTGCGGGGCCCTCTGCACAGCAAGAGACCAGGAGAGTAGACATTGCAGTGGGTACCCCACAGGTAAGAGCACTTACCTCTGCAGCGTTCCCAGGAATTTCCCCCTCCACGTTCAGCCATTAAAGGATTCAATTCAGTGAATTTTTGAGTCAACAGACTGTACTTCTGCTCAGCATGAGAGTAACCGATCTGCTTGCCAAGCTGCAGTGGAGATGACGATTATTCTGTTTAGCGAATGCCCAGGACGTGCTATACAGCTGCATGCTAACCGGCTTCCATGAACATGGTGCTGTGTGTGCAGACACGGGCGTGCACGTTCCCTGCCCACCCCCACTTGCTTCCTCCCACCCCGCAGTCCAGCGGGTCATGATGTAAATGACCTGAGTAAGCGGTGTTTGTAAAGTGCTGTGCGAGGGTAAAGGCTCTCTCTCTCTCTCACATGCACGGCTACTCTCTTCTAGGCCACCTGACAGACATTTCATGAACCTGTGAGAACAGGGAAAATTCTCAAGGGAAAACATGGCAAATATTTTGCTCAACTCCAGGGGTTTGTAATAGACACACTGATGCAGCCCTGGCTAAGGAAGTGTGTGCACCATTGCTCCAACAGAGGAGATGGCAAAGCCCCTCTCCTGCAGACCCTGTTTAATTCCCCTTTCTCCCACCACTCTTCATTGCAGAGATCTCTCTGCAGCTAAGGAGCCTGGGTGGGCTTGCCCTGGGCACCTATCCATACCCCTTCTAAGCTGCGACTTGTTCCTCTGCCTATGTGGAAACTGAATCTGGTTCCATGTGATAAAACCACAGGACAGGCTGGTCAGTCTGATTAGAGATTGTTACCTGACTCCTGGCAAAGATGAATGCAGAGTGTCTGCCTTCTCATTTACCATTTAACTTCTGTATGCTGGGAGAGCTGGTGCTAACCGGCGGGATTTCTACAGTTATTAACGCTTGCAATTATTGCCAATTAACGTGTTGGTCTATTCATTCCTTTAGCTGTTAATCAGTGGCCTGGAGTCCTTTCCTAATTAACCCTAGGTGTGTTGATGCTAATGAGGCCCAACATGAACGCTGCTCCTTTTGCTTATGCTGGAGTAGGAAACAAGAACGACGGGTTTGCAGTACAGGAGCAAGACTTGGGGAACTGAAATTACCAAGTTTTGGAGGCCAGATTTTTTCTAGTTAAAAATCACTGTCAACCTCATGGATTTCTTGAGCAACCCAATTGCATTTCCTTTGGCCTGTCCCTGCAAGGTTATTCTGATCATCAAGGAAACTAGCACGGGGATAACAGCATGGCTATTTGAGAAGGGTTGCCATTGTGTTTTTTAGGAAGATATAGGAAGGATCTCACTAATGCCAGTTAATTTTCATGCTTCTGGGTGCTGCAAAGTCTTCCATTGAAAATACTGAGTTCTTAAGTGCCGTGAGTCAGTGCCCTAGTAGTGACAGAAACATCTTTCCACATTGCTTTGTGTTGGATAATGACCACTAATGCTCCATGCACAGGCATGGATCACTCAGCCAAGGATTCCCAGCTTTAGAGTCATCCCTCTGTCACTCAGTCACTCTGCTAACTAATTGACACATCATTTTCCATTTTCCTGTGAAACCTAATCACACTGTGAGGCAAGAGGGAGAAAAAGATTCCACACATTTCTTAATTTAATTCTTGTAGGACTTTCTGCACCAGCTGTTCCAGGAAGCCAACTGGCTTTGGATGAACAAAAGCAGACTCTTAGATATCTTCCCAGTTGTATCAGCCCTAAACAAAGGAAAATCCTGATAGGGAAATCCCTTCCAGCCTCTAAATGCGAAGTGCTGTGTTTTCAACATGCACAGAAGATAAATAAAATAGCAACTTGTCTCAGTGACAATGGCACCAGCTGTTCCCAACAATTTAGCACTACAAGGGGAAGAGAAAATGAAACAGTGCTTTTGTCATTCACCTTGTTCTCAGCTGTGCTTGGATAAGGACTTGGCAGCTCTACAAATCCACGTGCACTTCAGCTCCCAAACAGTGTCAAAAGCAGAGAGAGATGTGTCGGCATACATGTTTGCATGCACATGTGTGCGGGCTTGAGGAGGAAATGGAATAAAATGGAAAATCATCTGTAAGGACTTGGCTTCATATCTGTTTCCAGACACGTCGAAGAGAGTTTGATGGACTCAGCTTAGTCCCTAACCACATGGACATCATGTTCCTTGTATATTTATTATAAAAGCTGTATAAAAACCTTTGTACATGCATATGACAATACAGAAAACAAGGTAATTTCATAATTTAAATATAATGAAATTGATCTTAAATGACCACTCAAGGGACTGCCAAAAACTGCTACTTGGGGATTCATTTTAAAAAAGCAGAACAAAACTGTACTCAGAATATTTGGGGATACTTTGATGTGGTCTCTTCTGGCAGGAAATTGCCTAATTCAGGTCTGTCTCTATGACAGGTCACATTGTATGTGGTATGAGCAACTGAAAGTTATTACATATTAATGTGAATGATATCTACTGACTATAGAATTACTTAGCGTGCATAGTGGCCATCACCTTTTCAGTGTCTTTCACCCTGATTTTTCACTGGTTTGCACTTCTTCCTGCAGTGATTTCAGTGTCCATGCGGTGGATCTTTCTCTATCCCACATTCATGGTGCGCCAGACAGTGGCTCTACAAATTTAGCTGCAGGCAAATCCCCTGCTGGTATGAATTGCCACATGTCAAATTCACAGTCTCAGTCAACCCAACGCTGCATTTTTCAGCCCATAAACTGTCTGCACATTTTTACCCAGCTCTGCTCCTGGGTCCATGATGTGCAGAACATTAAAACCGAAGAGACATGAAGTGCTCAGAGGCCAGGATCATGAGGCGGCATCTTCTAATTCTTTTGAGAATTGGTTTGCCCATTAATTGAGCTTCGTATGTTGAAATAAAATAAGGCAACCAAATCCAGACCCAACCCATCTACAAGCCGGGCAGCTGGTGAGTGTTACCGGAACAGCCTGCTTACTGATACCAGCAAGACGACAACGGACTGACATCGACCCAAAGACGAGCCATGACAATGGTGAAAGGGGTGAAAGAATAGAAGCTAAAACTCATCCATCAGCAGATGGCGGCACAATACCTGTTCTGAAGACTTATGTGATTCACAGGACCCTCTGCAGAAGGATGTATTTCACCCTGAAAGAGCAATATATATATTAGCCTGGCCAAACCATGACAGTGGGGAGCATGATAACCATCTAGATATTGACTCCCTTCAGCAAGTGAGCACTATTGCATTCCTGAAGGGTTAAAATAATTAATTTACTGGATTTATTTAAAAAGTAAAGTTTTTACCTTGTTTTCTTTTTGTTTCTTGTTTTGCTCTGTTTTCAATTGCTTTATCTTTTGGAGGTTTCTGTAAAAATTATAACTTTTAACTTTTAAAACAGAGAGAGAGAGAGAGAGAGAGAGAGAGAGAGAGAGAACTGACATGAGGAGAGGCGGGGGAAAAGGGAGGGCGAAGAGCAACCTAGGAAGGTAGGTTTCAGAGTAGCAGCCGTGTTAGTCTGTATTCACAAAAAGAACAGGAGGACTTGTGGCACCTTAGAGACCCACCAATTTATTTGAGCATAAGCTTTCGTGCCACAAGTCCTCCTTTTCTTCTAGGAAGGTAGGGAGACCTGAGCCAAGAGAGATTAACAGTATCAAGGTATTTGAAAGCACAGGCAGCAGCAGCGAGTTTAGCAAAGTGAGAAAGCATAGAAAGGAAAAAACTTAACTGGTAGTAAAAATATTTGAGGAAGAAGGTCATATTTTTAGATATGAGCATGGAGTGTGGTTCCGCGGGTCAAAGCAGTTGGGAACCTGCAGTTGAGAACCGTGCCCCTGGTTTTTATCCTGGCTTTGAGACGAGAGTGGGGGTAGTTACCTGCTCTTGTGAAACCTGAATTTGTTCCCCCAGTGTCTGTTGCTTTTGTGTGCATGCCAGACGGATGGCGGGAGTGCCCTTTTTTGCTGCAGTTAACTGTGTTTGGGCAACTCCATGTGTTAATGCATCAATTCTAGGTGTTAACCTGCTCAATTTTAGTTTTTGACTTTGAAATTCCTTTTTATTCACTCCCCTGCGATCGAGTCGCAGCTCCTGTCTCTAATGTGCTCCGTGAACTGTTCCATTTTTTCCTTCATTTGATTTACCAATTCAGTGAAAGTGTTGTGTGTTACTTTTTCCATCTGTGCACTTACTTGTCCCGTTCTGACAGGCACCAGTGTAGGTCCCGGTTTAGGTTTTACCAGAACCTGGCTTTTATCATCAGGAGGTGGCTGCACTGCAGTGGACCCCGTTTCATCTTTTAAATTTTACTAGGGCCACCTTTTGCCACTTCTGTCCCCATTCTGCAGGCACAGGGGAGCTACCTGAAGCTTGCTGTTTACCACCAATATTTATAACAGGGGACGGCACATGTATCTTTTGTAGGTTTCTTACAGCTGTTTCCAGTGGTTTATTCTGTTCCTGTGCTGGTTGTCTCTGGGCTGCTTGCCGCCCTGCGAGGGAGGTGGGAGCATTCCAGGGCTGTGTAGCTTCTTTTGATTCTTTTAACTCTTTCTTTGTTACTGTTACTTGCCCCGCCAATTTTGTGGCGGGCTGTTTTAACCATTTAACAGCCATGGCTATAGTTTGCAATATTTTACATTTTAAGGCTACAGTCTCTGCCCTAGCTTTACAAATAACATTACATGTTTCATCCCCATTATATTTTTTAAACTCTGTGGGGATTTGCAGGGAGGAGTTAAGGGGGTTTCCTAGCTCGTGGTTTTCTGTCATGTTAGATCGCGATTCCTACAGTGGACAGCTCCCTTACTCACCAGATCAGCGGTCGGGGTCACCAATGTCGTCAGATGCCACTGGTGTGGTGCTCTGCTTTATCCAATGTTGATAACAGTTGGCTGCGTGCGTGTGTTCCCTCAGTGTGCTGCCCCGGCTCTGCGCAGATAGTTGACACAGCAGACCCTGAGAGAACCCCCAATGACCACAGACTCTGTTAAGGTACGAAGGCACCCGGCCAGGTTTATTGTCAAACGAAGCACAGTAATAGTTCCCTGCAGACTCTACAGGGCATACTACGAATATGTGCCCCCTGACAATGGACCGGCTCAGTCAGTGCGGGGACTCTTCACTGCCCCCTAGGCCAGACAAAGACACTGCCCCAGGGATGCAACTTATACACAGGTACAAACACTGTATTTTCCACAGTATGCATCCGATGAAGTGAGCTGTAGCTCAGGAAAGTTTATGCTCAAATAAATTGGTTAGTCTCTAAGGTGCCACAAGTACTCCTTTTCTTTTTGCGAATACAGACTAACACGGCTGCTACTCTGAAACAGGTACAAACAAGTTACACATCACTCCTGACGTATTGAGGTACAACCCCTCTATGCAGTAAGGTGCTGCCTCTCACCTTGTACATGTTGGTTTGAACAAAACAACTCAATCCATCATACTACCCTTTTGCCCCTGCCTTTGGGATGGGTCAGCTTGTTCCTTGTTATGTGTGTGGAATGTGCAAGTATCAGAGCGTTCTGATATCTAGTGTCCAGGACCTTCTAGGTCTGTATCTTCTTGCAGCATCAGCCCTTTCCTTACCAGCTTCTGTGAGCAGGGCCTGCCTCTGGCTCACAGCTTAACTTTGCTTTATGTTAGCAAAGTCTTGACCGTTACTTTAGTTCAGGCCTTAGGCCTCATACCAGGCCTCTGATATAAGGGCTTATGTTTCAGGGCCTCATCTTATTACAACAGTCATCTTAAGAGCCGCACTTCCTATGTAATAAACTTTTACTGGTGCCTTTATATATCCTGTTGGTGCCTATTACTTTGTTTTCTCTACATTAGTGTTAATTAAACAATTAACTTCTTTTGAACTTAAACAAAAATGCAGTTCAATTAGACTCATGTTTAAAAGCAACATTTTACAGACGCCAACGAGCAGCATTTCTGAAAGGCAAGTTACCGTGGAAGTATAAGGCAGGGAACGGAGGGCTTGCTGCTCAACAGGGCTAGACAACAGGGCAAAGTTGTGCATATGAAATCGCTTCAATAGAAGCTGTGTTGGAACAGCATTAGCTGCTCACGAAGCATTAAGTGCTTTTCAGATCCCTGGATGGAAGGCACTATAAAAACGGCAAGGCATTGTTAAAATGACGAAGGCTTATTTATGATGAATCCTAGTAAGAATTGCATGGGTTTGGCTTTAGAGATTTAGGACCTGACCCAGCATCATCTCTGAATACATACTTAAGTGCTTGGCTGGAGCAGGGTCAGAGAACTCAGCACCTTATAGAATTGACCGCCCACATGGCACTAAAATGTTGGGTCATGTTGCTGTGCATCCCACTGTAGAAGCAACCGCATTTAATTCCAGCATACAATTAAACGGGGTGTGTGGGGAACTAGGGAGGGGTAGTACCCCTATTGGAGGAACACGTCCTGCTCCTTTGGGAGTAGTTAATCCGCTTTGGTTCCCCACCTTCCCCCAGCTCTCTCCCTGTCTGCATGTGACAGCAGCCACACCCTGGGAAACCGCTTCGATGAGCGGGCCAAACCAGGTGACTGTAGTCGATGGGTCTTTTGCCCTCGGCAAGATAGGGAAACGGCCTGTCTCTAGCATGAGAAGACGGTTCCAGCAGACTGGGCGGAGGAAATCAATTTGTGAGTCAACGACCATGAAGGCAGTTCAGCAATGTGCTGTGGCACGTGGCGAATGTGACAAGGCACGGAAGACGTCCTGGTCACCCACTGCGGCTAAGGAAGTCCCCAGCCGTAACGATTCCTCGTGCTGTTGGAATCTGGCTTCTACAGCCGAGAGAGTGGCATTGCCTCTGTGCAACGGCTTTCTCGCTCAAAAATTTCCCGCCCAGGTTCTCTCACAACTCTGAGAACTGCAATAATATCGGCATCATCATCAGCGTTGGGCTACCAATATATACTACAATGAAATGTGCATTGAGAAGCACCTCCAGTGGGCAAGGCTTTCTTTCAGTGATCAGTTTTAAGTATGCCAGTGGTTTCCAGGTGTTATCCAACCTTTCGCTGAGCTATCTCCATGAAGTAATTGGCATTTGCTGTTTCGTGGAGTGGTTACATAACACAGGTTTGTCAGTGTCTAGTTTGTACATGGTTAGTAAACTCTTTGTAAAGGGCTCTGGGATCCATCTAGATGAAATCAATCATTTATACTGCACTCATCATAATGGTATATGAGCGTCTACATTAACAAGCACTAAATAAATGTCAGGTCATTATCAGATCATTTTCAAATGCTTTTCATAAGCTGAGATGCTAGTTCAAAGCCTTTCGTTCGTGGCCTAAATAATCACTCTCCTCCTGTTTAAAAATCTGTGGAGTCTGAACAGTGGCATGGCCCTAACCCCAGGAAATGCCTCATCTATTCAAATGTGGAGATCCCTGCAGCACTTGATAAGGAAATGAATGAGTAGTATCTGCCATTAGCTTCCATGTACTTTGAGGTAATGGTTTGGAAGGAACAATTGAATTCTTTATTTTGTTCAGGCTTGTTAATGAAGTTGTCCCTGTTAAAGACACGAAAGTCATATCACTCTGTGCCTAACATGCAACTTATTATTCACTTTCCATTGCATTCACGTCAGGAGGAAAATTGGATTCTAGTAATGAAAGAATTAATTCACCCTGAAATCTCAGCTCACATCTCACAACTGAAATGTACTGGAGAAGGAAAGATTTGGAATTTTTTTCCAGGGCTTTAATAATTCTGCTGACCATTGTGCCTTTTATTAACACTCATCAAAATGTACAGAGACAGTACTTCCTTTGCTGTTAAAAAGCACTGGGAGTATCTTAAACTTCCTTCAACTCACCTAATAAATGCCCTGCTGGTATCTTCTGTACCCTCAATCCCAGGAGCCCAATTCATGGACCCTGTATTCCAGCACGTTAGCAGTTCAGACTTAATAAAATAGAATAGTATGTTTGGCTCGCCCTTGCCTCTAAAGAGGACTCATCTAATTTGACTTGTTTTGCTCCAAGATAGGTTTTGCTAATAGAAACGATAAACTGCAGCTTCCCCGCCCTCCTCGGTCACGTTGTTCTGGTTTTACTTCCGGCTGCCGAAAGTTTTGCAAACCACGTCCCGAGAAGCTCTGGTGTCAGGCTCAGCCCAGATAAAACGGGTGTTAGAGGAAATCACGGCCAGGAAGCCGCAGCACAACTTTCTGGAAGAGTCGGGAATCGCCAAGAACGGTTTTGCGGCCAGTTTGGGGAGTTTCGCCAGCAACCGTTCCCACTGATACCTCCGGCCTCTGACACACCATTGCACACCAGGGTCATGACTGCACACACTTCAGCCAGGACAAAGTAAATAAGATGTAGGTGGGAAATGAACTTCCAGTTGCAGAACTAAGGGCTTCTTTTTGTCACTCGTGCCTTCTCTGAGTGAGGTGTAACGTTCATATGCACGTAAAATTTGAGGTGTTTTGATTCAGAAAGTTTTCCTTTCCCAAGAAATATCACTCTGCTGGTCCTGCCTGGACTGGAATGGCAACAATAGGTTTTATCAATATTGCATTGGCTCATGAATTTCTGCCTGCTCCTGAGCAGTGTATAATGCCTTGGCAGTCATGGAAAAAAGGAAGAGGTTTAAAAATTCTGTTCACTGATGCATGGTAGAAAGGAGAACGGATGGTGGCATCATGCTGTAGAGATTTCAAACTCAGCCCAAGTTCAGTGGTGCCCTTAGGGATCTGAGAGTCTTTGACTGATGTCCATTTCATCGCTAATGTTGACTGCTGCCATTGGTAGATATTACAGCTCAGTCACTAGGATCAATTTTCCGGAAAAGTGAGCAATGGTCTTGTGTTTTGCATAGATTAAGTCACTGATAAAATGATTCCTGATTAGCTAGTAAAGTGTGCTGTATTCAAAAAGTTTTAAAAATATTAAGTCTTTCATTGATCTTCAAAACAGATTGACAGCAGCTGTGCAAGCTTCCTCTATTGGGCCCCGTTATAATTATTATTATTGTTCTGCTGGAAGGTATTACTGGCTGCCATCAAATGGAGCTACGATGTACAGACAATCACAGACGTAGTTAAAGCTGATGGGTGTGCTAATCAACTTCTATTTTGGCTAAGTGGAAGGAGCATTTAAATACCCATTTATGTAGTGATAACTGGAAATGATGGGAAGCCACCATCCAAGGCACTGGGCTTCATGGCAAGGCTGATCACAAGCTAAGCCATGTGGGTTGAAGGGTTTCCTGGGCACTATGGCAAATGCAGAGGTGAGGGGATTTATTGGTTGCTGCTGTGTTTGACAGAGGCAGAAAGACACCAGTAAGTGAGAGAAACAGTTGTGAGCATGGTCCTGAGAGGGACCAGAGAGACAGATCTCCTTGGGGCACAGGTCTCCTTGGAAAGATTGGCTTGGAAATTGTGACCTAGGAAATTGCCTCCTATTTGCTTCTACTGTGCTCAGGAACAGGACAGTATGTGCTTTCTCTGTAAATAAACAGGATTGCCCCACAAAAATACCTGAATATCATCAATTTCTCTCCCTAATGGAAACAACCTGGGAAGACCTCAAATACTGGCTAATGGCTCAGGCCAAAAGACAGGCAATATTATAGTAGGACCTACAGGCCCTAACCTAGATCAAGGCCCGTTGTGCTAGGTATCGTACATTCACACAGCAACGGACAGCCCATGCCCTGAAGTTTTTAAAGTCTAAATAGACAGAGGATGGGAAAATAGAAGGGCTATTATAATTGTTTTATAGGTAGGGAAATGAAGCCCAGAGAGATTAGATGATTTGCCCAAGATAACACAAGGGATTTTGCTACAGATCCAAGAACTAAAGCCAAATCTCCTGAGTCCCAGCCCAGCTCTTTAACGAAAGCATCCTTCCTCTTATGTCATCATCACTGACATGGAAGCTTCAGCCTCCAAATTGTGTGGCTCCCTGCTGTCACTACCTGACAAGACAGTCAGTGATGATGCTGTATTTTGTGATGTGGATAGTTACATGAGACATTGGACCAATATGTGAATCTCCAGAGATTCCAAGTTCATGTTGTGACATTACAGCCCATATTCTTCATGGAAATATTAGGATATGAATATGGCATAACTAAGATATGTTTTATGCAAGATTGGTCATGTGAGATATCATTGGAAAGATTACGATTTACTGTATGTGTTTATTCAATTTGTAGGCATGTATAATTTCTGTATCTGGAGTTATGAATATTAACTATGTAATAATTACAACTGTGTTTTCACCTGGGAAATGCCAACCAGACAGTAGGCAAAGAGCCTAGATGAGCCATTAAGGAGAACAATAGAACTTTGAAATTGCTAATCTCACTCCTTCCTGAGACATTTACTGCGTTGCTGCATTGACACAGCAGGGTCAGGTGACTGTGTCACCTGGTACTGGACATTGTCTTAACTTGCTACTTTTCCACTGTAGGGAGATAGGGATCAAACAAAGGATTCCTGCCTTAGGTAAATCCTTTTTAAAGCTTGGGAGGGTGTGACAAGAAGGTGTGAGTAACAGTAGGGAGTTAATATGGGGAAATTAGTTTTTGTAGTGACCCATCCACTCCCAGTCTGGACACCATCAAATTAGGCCTGAATAAAGACCGGGAATGGATGGGTCACTACAAAAACTAATTTCCCCCTGCTGATACTCACACCTTCTTGTCAACTGTTTGAAATGGGCCACCCTATTTACACTGGCCTCATTAGCACTACAAAAGTGATTTTTCCTCCCTTGGTATTCTACTGTTGAGAATAGCCCACTTCCACTTTAATTGAATTGTCTCTTAAGCACTGACCCCCCTACCTGGTAAGGCAACTCCCATCTTTTCATGTGCTGTGTATATATACCTGCCTACTGAGGTTTTTCCACTCCATGCATCTGATGAAGTGGGTTTTAGCCCATGAAAGTTTATGCCCAAATAAATTTGTTCATCTGTAAGGTGCCACGAGTACTCCTCATTATTTTGAAACCTGTTTCTTGACTGTATTAAACCTAGTTTGTGTGTTTGGTTTTATTTGCTCAGTAATCTGCTCTGTTCTGGTTGGTATCCCTTATAATTACTTCAAATTTACCTTTTGTAGTTAATAAACTTATTTCTTGTTTATTTCAGAACCCAGTTTGTGAAATTCATGGGGGGTGGGGGCGAGAGGAAGCTGTGCATGTCTCTCTCTACGTTGAGGGAGAGGGCAAATTTTTATGAGCTTGCGCTGTGCAGATCTTTCTATACAGCTCAAGGCAATATTATTTTGGGTTTATACCCCAAAGGAGGTGTGCACATGAGTGCTGGCCATTCGCCTAGCTAAGTCTTCCCACACAGAGCTGATTTCTGTTTGTGTCTGTAGCTGGGTGGTTCCCTACTTGTGTGTGTGCTAGACAAGGCCTGAGGGCCTGGCACAGCATAGACAGGGTGAGGAAGCCCAGGCTGGTGGAATGGGTGGGCTCAGTGAGACCCCAGAACATCAGGTGGCATCCCGGATGGGGGGATCCAACCCGTCACGCATGTTCTATTTGGATAAACAGGTGGAAGACAAGATGCTTCAATACACATTCTCCAGAACTCGAGGCTGCTACTGTCAGATGGGACTCTCAAGAGGACGAAGTATCCCGTGTGATTTCATATACATCCTGCTTATATAGAAACAGCCTTTTCCTTAGTATTTCAGGCTGGAACCCACAAGTGTGGAAGCAAAGCAAACAACTGAGGTAAAATGTTAACTGTATTTTCCAGAACTTTCATGGAGGCTCAAGTTCTGTTCTAAAAATGGGTAAAATTCATAGAGACTGAGTGAATTCCTAGTTTTTTCCCATCCTAGTTATTCTATTGTATTACTAGTCACTACTTGTGACCATCTCATTTCACACCAGCCATTGAACTGTTTTCTGATGGATCTAATGCTGACTTAATGACTTCTGTATATAGCAGG
This sequence comes from Natator depressus, assembly GCF_965152275.1. Lineage (NCBI taxonomy): Eukaryota > Metazoa > Chordata > Testudines > Cheloniidae > Natator > Natator depressus. The sequence goes on along the minus strand of NC_134251.1, from coordinate 21,318,946 downwards.
AGTCTGCAGCTTACTCGTATAAAACCCAAGTTTCAGATGACTAATGTGGGAACTGCAGCAGTGTACATTCTGTTCAAGATGGCCAGTGTTGAAATTCCTTCTTGCTGACAGGAAAGGGATGAGCATGATGCCCTATTATAAGAAAAAGTGTCACATTATTAGCTGGTATCCATGAATGCAGTGCATCTTAATAGAGCATCCTATATTTTTTCTTTAAATAAAGTAGGAGGATGTATAGTTAAGGTCACTGGATCAAACCCTGCCCTGGCTTAACTTTGGCACAGGTACATGGGGAGTAGGAGAAATTAGATTTGTCCCGTTGAGAGGAACAAGGCAAAACAAATCCAGGTTGCTAACCTATGTAGGTGTTATGATGGCAAGTATATGAGGCCAGCTAAGTCAAAGGTCTCATCATCATAATCCCCAGACTGCCTATAAAAGACAAGCCCAGCCATACTGGAGCAAGCTGGTAGGTTTATGCTTCACTTACTCAGTGCCAATAATCAGGGTTTTGTCTTTTGTGGGAAACTGGGCTACATTTGGTCTAGTTCATAAATGCTTGAAAATTGGTTAGCATTCCTCACTGCAAGCACCCAGCTCCAGTGCTGTGTTACAAGCAAAATGGGCCCTTGCCCTTTGATAGTTACATCCATTTGGAAACGACCCTGTGAATTAAATCAGAGTGTGTGAGCTAGATAATGCTTGGTTTTCAATGAGGCTGGCTAGATGGAGGGTTCCTCACAGAGCAAGAAGGTGAATGCCTCTTTTCCTTAGTGGGGGCTTTGCTAATGGGACGCTGTAGTGAGGCGGGACTCACTCCCAGGACAACCAGTGGGAGGCGCTGCGCCAATTAGCTCTCCAGCCTCCGGGGTGCCCTCTGCAGGCTGGTGTCTCGCCTATCACTGGCCTCCATGTCCCTCCTGGACCCCAGTACCCCTTTATCTTGGGTGCTGCCCTCTGCAGTACCCCCACAACTCTGGGTTTGGATCTGCTGCCTTTGCCTAACTCCTGGGCTGCAGCCTCTGCAACCCCAGTAGCTGGTTTGGCCTTTGACAAGGCCTGCAGCTTGGGGAGTTGCCAGGTGGGAGCTCCCCTGCTCCTCTCGCCTTTCCCCAGCCCTGCTTGGTTGCCTGCTCCACCAGCTCCCAGGCAGCTAGATCCTTCTCCCTCTGAAGCTAGAGGCAGAGTCCTGACCCAGCGCCTCCCTGAGCCCTTATAACAGGGCCAGGTGTGGCCTGACTAGGGCGTGGCCCAGCTGTGGCTGCTTCTCCCAATCAGCCTAGCCTTTGCTCACAGCCTCAGCCCTCCCCAAGGGCTGGCTTTACCCTTTCAGGGCCGGAGTGGGTACCACCCTGCTACAGACACGATGTACAGATGCTACTTCCCAGCCACTCACTCAGCCAAGCAACCATCTCCCCGCTCTGGAATCTGCACACTGAGTGCAGCAGGTGTGTAGAAGTCTGTAATAGATGATATGACAGATGAGTGATTATGACGGTGAACCAAACTGCTAATGGGTTGAAATTTTTTGAGACCTCTCCACATAGCATGCAAAGAACATATGCTCCGAAAAACTTTGCAAATGGCTTCTTTTTCCTGCTATTTTAGTGCTTTTTGACAACTCATCCTTTTACTCCATGTGGTTCTCCCAGTCTCTTAGCCTTGATATGGCCTGGGGGTTGTGAATTGCACACCCCAGAGTGACTCTTCAGTTATGCAAAAAGAAAAGGAGTACTTGTGGCACCTTAGAGACTAACTAGAGATGAAGTGAACTGTAGCTCACGAAAGCTCATGCTCAAATAAATTGGTTAGTTTCTAAGGTGCCACAAGTCCTCCTTTTCTTTTTGCGAATACAGACTAACACGGCTGCTACTCTGAAATCTCTTCAGTAGGCTAATTTTAAGGGGTCATGCTATAGGCTGGCAAATTGACTGGGGAGGAAATAAGAAACCCTTTAAATCTTTGACCAGTGCTCAATCCAACCTTTATTGGAAGGTAACAACATTTCCATTTTCATGCATCTTTGCCTTACTGGGGTGTGAGATCGAGCGTTTGTTTTGGGAGTATTTCCTATGGGATTTACAGCCCAAAGTTTGCAGATGGAAGAGGTTTGTATAAATCTGGATTAGCATAGACTGGTACATCACCGGGGACGGGAGGAAAAGAGCAACAGTGTCTTTCATTTACATTTCACTCGGCACACACATCATGAGTGTCAGCATGAGAACTGGACAAATATCTTTTAAAATTGGACTCGAGTGTGCAGTGCAAATATGCTGTGTCCATGGGAAGTATTGTCTGGGGTCAGACCTGCACAAAGGGAAGCTAGGATTAATATTCAGAGAAACACAGAAAATCATTTTGCCTCCATATAGTCATTGAATTCATTGGCTGCAGAATCTGAAGTTTATCAGTCTATTTATTTGCCCCTTATGATAAAGAGGATTCTGTCCTGATGTGAGTCATTGCTTTGCAATACACTGCACCAAATTTATCCCTCACGTAACTCTGCTGATGTCATCGCAATAGAAGGATTTCAGATGGGACTGCTGCCCTCAGTTAAAATATATGGTGTCGTGCATTGTCTGCGCCAGGAAGGGGAATGGGGAAGTGCCTCTGGAACACTGCTATAGTGACAGACCTGCTGGCTTTCTTCCCCCCCGTGGCTGTGTTCAGCCCAGCCACGCTGTTTGGTAGGAACAGAAGTGTTCTAATGAGGACGTGCACGCTCTGCCTCCGTGGTGAGCAGCCTTGTGTGTGCCAAACAGATTCTACATATTTTAGTAAAAATTTAAAATCACGTGTATTGATTTATATTTTAAGTTCATCTTGTTTCATCTGTCTTCAGAGACCTTGTTTCTATGTACAGTATTGTCTGTTTACACACGTGTGTAAACTAAAATGATGTAAACATGATGACAAAACGGTAATGAATAGGCCATTAGTATACTGTGTTGAAGCAGGCAGCAGGCCTTATGAACTTGGGCACCCCTACTCTATAACATCCTAAACATTTCACACAGTCAGAGAACCCCAAGCTAGGAGAAGTTTGATTCAATTGTATGAAAATAAGATTACCATGAAAAACAGGGCTTTAGAGAATTGTTAGCCCTTTAAATAATCAAGCCACCTAAGAGACAATAAGGGCTAACTTGCTACTCCTTATAACTCCCTGTCTCCCAAGGGACAGCTCATCCTTATTGCCTTGCCATCCCTTCTAACCCTATGATTCGATGCTCAGCAGTGCATGGGGCCAGGTTAAAGATCACGAATGATTCCAGAGCATGAGCCCTATGGTGACCATCAAATGCCAAACTCCTCCAGATCTCAGTAATGCTGAGGGAAGAGTGCTGGTTCTTTAACTCCCCTATACCCAGAGCCACGATACACCTCAGGGGCTTTTCAAGTTGGGAGCTTCTGAGCATGAGCAGGAAGGAGTGTGCTTGGCCCAGAGCTCCATGAAGAAGGTGCAACTTTGGGTCCCGAGGCAGTAATTATTGCATCTACCCGTGGAAAGTCCGAGACAACACTGTCACCAGCCCATCTGTGGGTGATTGCATTTGGCGATGTCATTCCTCGATGAAGAGTCTACCCAGAAAGAGTTCTGTCTTGTGTTCAGTGTGCCAGGCTCCCTGCTTGTTGCAGGTCATTCTGAGAAGAATGGGGGTTAATTGCTGTTAATTGGTAGCTATGAAGCCACGCTGCCACCATTACAGGAACCCCACTGATGTATAAAGATGATCAATGATGCAGTAGTTTGAGCCCCTCTGGGGCCTCTTAATTTTTTTAGGTGATGAAAAAGCCAGCTGGGGGGTTCTCAGGAGCTCTGAAAAATAAGGCCCTATGTACCTTAAGTTGGGCACCCAGAAACTGAGCCACTCAGAGGAAAGTGCTGATCTTGGTGGTTAAAGTGCTTGGCATGGTGATGGTCTTGTCAGTGTTTAGATAGCAAGGTGATTGGTGCCATAGAAACCACAGAGATATCGAGAAAAGCCAGGCTGCCCTATTTGGACGGTGAACTTGCAGCTCCAATTAAAACAGGCGGTTACCTACCTTTGCATGATTTAGAGTTTTAGCACAGGTTGAAGAGGAATGGAAGGTTTCACACGAACTCTCAAGAGGCAGTCGGCAGCGAACTGAAGAGCAGAGACTCGGCAGGAGAATTGCTGCAGGCAGAAGGGGAAGGGAAGGGATTAATGTATGTTTATCCACTCTCAAAGAAGAATGGTGGAAAAGAGATATTGACAGTGTTGGTAAAGTCCATGCTGTAGCTTCAGGAACTCATTAATAGGGTTTATTGTACATGATCTTGTGGCTTTAATGGGCATGTAATGTATGCTATCCACTGGGGAGATTTTCTTCCTGAATGATTTGCTGGACGCAGCATGCTGGACTGGTGTCCTAGACACTGAGCAGCAAAATTAGGAAGAGGGGCTGACTCGACTCAAGGATCCAAAAGCTCCAGTTCAGGCTGACATGTTGTTTGTTGATGGCTGTGTTCGGTCTCATCTGCGCCACCTTCACCTGTCCCTAGGTGTAAACCCAGGACATGCCCTTGAACTGCCTGATTATCGAAGCCAGCCAGCCAGGGTCTGTCTCCTTGCTCACATCGTCTCTGCTTGCCTAATGCCTGCTAGTGAAAGGTCTCTGAATATGGCACTTCACCCCCCACACCCCCGCTGCATATTGTAAGGCCCCGATCTCGCACGAGGTCAGGGTCTCATTCTGGAAGTGACATAAGGTGCTGGAATACTGAATGCTCTTAACACCCACATGAATAGTTGGCACCAGAAAATTGGGCAGCAGCTCCAGCCCAGGCGTTAGCCACTTTGCTTAAAGGAGCCGCTCCCCAGCCCGCTGAGGGAACTGATTAGCACTTCAGCAGGCCTATCATATTCCAGACAGTCCTGGCACAAGGTGCATATGCCATCCTGGCCAACACTAGGGACTCCAGAGAAAAACTCCATCCTCTACAGCTGGAATGATCTAGCTGGTGACTGTAACAGACTCACATCTGCTGTGGACTGGGCACAGACAGGGATGAGTAACGCAGTGAGCTGTGGGTTATAAATACACACAACTGGCAGCCAGCCGATCACCTGATGTTCAGGAGCAATACGTCCCCAAGCAGTGCCCACATTCCACACCCGGAGATTACAGGCTCTGCCTCCAACATGTCGGGCACTCACAGCTGCAGGTGAGTCATAACGTGGAAGTGTCGGCACCAGCATGAACCCCTTATGCATGAACCACGGGGGTCTTGCAACCCAACAGAACTGCCTCCAGTCAAGAGCTAGAAACCACTGCAACAGCTTAGCTGGAACGCCATCGTCGTCCTCATCTCTGTTGGGAGAGAACATAGTACAGGGCTGCTCTAGGTATCTGTATTTTAGCCACCCAGTGTGTGCCGGGGGGAAATAGGCAAAGTCACTTCCACCCTGATAGCTGAGGGTGGTGCTGTTGGATTACTCCATTAAATCACGACAAAATGTAATTACTCCCAGCAGAAAGGAAGAGAGAGCAGCAGGCAAGAGATTTCTCTCCCAGAGGAGGAGAATTTCATATAAAATTTAATACCTGTCAGAGCGGAGATATTGAGCCTCAGTCCTTGCTGCTGCTTTACTGATGTGCAGACCTCCTTACTGACAACTGGATGGGGGCCAAGGAAGAACAAGAATGTCGGCAGAGGAGCAGTGCTTGCTGGCAGCATTGAATTCAGCTGAGCTGGAATGCTTAACCTGCTCCAAGCAAATGCCTCCCCCATTTATCTTTTAGTCTCCTCCTAGTCTCGGATAATAATTCATTAGCAGTGGATGTGGGTGTCGGGTGGGGCTGCTCTGCAGTGCCTCCTTCAGGGCCACTTATGGTACTGCAGGTGCTCTCTACCTTAGTCTGCAAAGCTCAAGTGCCAAGTTGGGGCAGAGTAGCTTGTGCTGTAAGCTTGGTGTGAAAAATAGCAAATGTAGAATGCAGCTGTCTGTGCCTTTAAATAAAGAGGCAAAAAACCCCTTCAAATGCAAGAGCTTAGTTGCAAAGCCTTGGCCCGCAGCTGGGTTCTGCATTAGCCCTAAGGAGCGCCTCCTCTGTCCCAGTTTCACTCAGCTCTGCCCCTGAGCACAGGCAGGTAAGCCTTCTTCACTGGCCTGCTGCTTCTTCATTGGTCAGTATATCCTCCTGGGCCTTCTAGGCCCCTGAAGGACTGTCTTGGTGGTGGTCACCTGGATGGAGTGGATTTTCCTTGGGCAGGTGAGGGTCAGGGCACGGATGCCTCCAAGCTGGGGCCAGAAGGCTGGATGGATGTCCTCACAATGCGCCTCTCAAAAGGGTCAGGATAAACAATCCAAGATATGGCTGCTTCTCCAGGCCTCTGCTGTGTGGGGCAAAATACCATGAGGAGATTCTTGTCCATAGTGTTTGGGCTCTTTTTCATTTGTGTGTGTGTGTGTGTGTGTGTGTGTGTGTGTGTGTGTATCTCTGCTAAGGCCAGATGCAAAAGACTGGAGAAACATTTTTCAAAGTTGTCTGAACCCACAAAGCGATTTGTTTTGAGTGGTTTAATTTGACAGCCCTCCCAGTTGATGTTCTGGGTCTTAATGTTAGCCAGGGACCTGTAACTCTGCCTTAGCTGCACACGTACTGAATGATGAAAGGTCCTTTTGAAAATGCCCCTTAGTCTTCTGCTGCACTAGTCATTGAATGGTGAGCACCAAGCTGAAACCAGGCTGCTCTTTGGAGTCCCCTCATGAAAAGAAAGTGCTGGATGGTTTATATCACTGGAGCAGCTGCTCCCTCAGGATAATTCTTACAGGAGACAGAAGCGATTTGGTGTTAAGTATGCAGCTCTGCACGGTGCAGACAGCTGGGATTAGTATAATCGTTAGGCCTGGGACAACATCCCAGGTGAGCCAGTGGTGGGACCTCCCTTTTCAATCATCTCCATGGGCTTGCTCCCCCACTGCTGTAATGAGTGACACTCAAGAGGAGCAGGGATTCACGCTAGGTAGTGCTCAGAACTTTGAGATGCTTCGTCAGTCTTGTTTAGTCTGAAAATCTCACCAGATTTGGTTCTCTCGTGAGATTTCCAGCCACTGCTGGTTTATGATGAGTTGATAGGACAGCTTCTTATGGCTCTTCAGCATTTCTACACTGGGAGCAGTCTAAAACGTTAAGACAACAGGTTCAGGAACCCCATCTGTTCCTCATGCTAAGCAGAGCTGTAACCATGAGTCCACTGAGCCAACCCACACCTTCCCTTTTCACTGTATTAATTTTATTTTTCACCTCCATGTCCTCTGCACTGAAGTTGCTTTTTTGTCAATGGTAGTTTGCCCAAACAACAAATGATGACTAAAAGAGGAGGCTGGAATTAAAGAAGATTCTAGGAAAGCACCCCACTGAATGTGCTCGTGTGCTGGTCAGAGTCCCAGAGAGCTCCACAGGAAATGCTGCTCAGATTGCATTTATTTAAAGAACATTGCTGCTCCTGGATGAGAGTGTTTAACTCTCAGCTCCTTTACTGCACACCTTTACTGCACACTGGAAGATGAACCGTTTATCAGTTCGGATTTTGCTGGCTGCAAGAACTGTCTCTGTTGATTCAATTGGTTTCTGTTACTGGAATAGGTGCTGGGAGAAAATCTGGAGGATCACACTGGATTATTCATGCCTTGAAATGGGTGCTTCTTAGATCTTCCTCTCCCTGGTATATTTCCTACATGGGGAAGCTGCTCACACCCTAATTTATGGATTTGTAGCTGCTGAGATAAAGGGTTAATTCACACAGGTTTACTGATGCTGCCGGGACTGTTCCTGACATGTGCAGTGTTATTTTTGTTGTGATTCCTTAGCAAGGCTCCTATCCCTGCCTTTGTGAGGATCACAAGTGTGGATTAGAACATTACCGTGTGCAGCCTTTTTCCCCGACAGCATTTTTCATAACGAGATGGGCTGAAGTCAGAGTGGCTGAGTCTCATTTACACTAAGGCCTGACAGCTTAGAGAGGCCCTAAAGGAGGTAAAAATGTAATTTACACCCACGCTACATGCTAAATGCAATTTACATTGCCTGAGAAGTGCAAAGTGAAGTGTAATGAGACTCAATCCCCCAAAGGTCGGACCCCAACCCAAACTCTCCCCAATTTTAGGGTGTTCAGATGTTTATTTGCAGCCCATCTCTGCTCTGTGATGATAATAATGGAGTATTTTGGATACATTTCATATTCAGGACCTTGCGATAGTGGGTAAGAACAGTGTCCCCAGACAAGCAGAACATTCTCTCCATTGCTAATTCCCATCTCTGCCAGTGAATTATTGTGGGAAATTCGGCAAGTCACTTAACCTTTAGCATTGATCAACATTTTTCAAATTTCAGAATTTGGATGAACTGTTTAATTGAGATTTCAAATTTTGCCCAAAACAAAAAACCAAGAAAAAACAACAGGAAAAAGTTTGATTAAATTGCTGTGATTTCCACCCTTATTTTTAACAGGGACTAATGATAACATCAACAAAGATAAAGCTCATTGTTGCAGATGTTGGGTCTTTTGATCTATAGACAATGACAAGAATAGGAAGAAACCACACATATACAGCTGGGTCCCAAATAATTGTGTTTACTAACTGTACATAAAATATCAGGCCGAGCTTCTTCTACCCGCTGCTCTGATTGGGTTTTGGTGCCTCAGGGTGTGTCTATGTTGGAATAAAAGACTCACGACACAGCCACAGCTTGTGGGGCCACAAATTGCTGTGCAGACCCGTGGGCTCAGGCTGGAGCCTGGACTCTGGAGCCCTCCCCACTGGCAGAGTCCCAGTTTCCCAGCCCCACAGCCTGAATCCCATGAGCCTGAGTCAGCTGGCCCAGGCCAGCTGCGGTTATTCAACTGCTGTGTAGACGTCGCCTACTACCTTCCAAAACATAGGGCCCAGGGAGCACTGCTAGCTATTTAAAGCGATTCTCCCCTCTCCCGCTATCCGACAGCAGGAGGCAGAGCGCTCGCGGGGCCTGGTTCAAGGCTGTGGAACGAACTCCCACCAAATCTAAGAGCCACTTCAAACCTCCCCGTTTTTTGTTCCAAGTACACAGCACACTTTTTTTTTCTTGCACAGCAAACACCTAATTTTGCCCTTGGAAATAGAATGGCAAAGAATCACCCACGGCAAATGCCAGTCAGATTGGTTAATGCACTTCTGGAAGGGATTCAAGTACTGCGGTGAGCAGAGTGGCATAAGAACCCTCACTGAACAGAGCAGAACATGGTCAACAAATCCTCTGACTTGTGTCCTGCCGTTTCCTCCTACCCTTTGACTGTCAGTCTGTCTTTTATACCGTAAGGTCTTCAGAGCAGGGACTGTTCTTCCTTGTCGGAGTGAAGGCTTTAATTGTATTTTTCACCATGAGACATGGTTTCACAGCTGTTTGCCTGTAATTCTCTAATCACATTTGCCTTTAGAATTTTTAACACTCAAGCATTTTGTGACACAGTTTGTACGAAACACACCACATAAAGAAAGGTTTCAGAGTAGCAGCCGTGTTAGTCTATATCCGCAAAAAGAAAAGGAGGACTTGTGGCACCTTAGAGACTAACAAATTGGATCTGATGAAGTGAGCTGTAGCTCACGAAAGCTTATGCTCAAATAAATTGGTTAGTCTCTAAGGTGCCACAAGTCCTCCTGCTCTTTTCACATAAAGAAAGTTTATCGTTGCAGTCTTTCCTGTTGTTATAGGACTTAAAGAAAGCTAGTGCTAAATTACCCTGGACACATTAAATGCAATGAAAGGTGCTGAATGATAGGGTTGGGACACAAAGGCAAAGGTCTGTTGAGACATTTACTTCATTGGCACCCTAAGGAAATGCTGCTAATAGGACCTTATAAATGCTTCAAAAGATTCAGTGATTTAAAAAAAAAAAAAAAGGATATAGGCTTTTGTGGGATAGAAAATGACAGTATTGAATCCCCTTTTCTGCAACACAAACAATAAGCACGTTCGTGCTTTCATGCAGGAAAGCTGATCTCCAAACTGCACGGTTGGTGCTTTCATTGTGGTACCATATGTTGTGTTTGATTTGCTTTTATCTTTTCCCACTTGCTTTATTGGCTTCCTTTCATGATCTCTTGCAAACCAGTGACGGCGTTCCAATGAAAATGAAATATGTTATTTCAAGAGGGTAGTGATTGTAATCAAGCAGAAAGGAAACACATGGCAGAAAACAACTCTATTGTATGCTGGTACTTAATATTTGAAGAGGCTCCTTTTGCAAAGAAGAAATTCCATTTTATAATGAGGTTTTACTATTCTGTTTTCCACTGAGCTTCCGGTTTCACTAGCAAAGATGTCGTCTCACTTCCCAACGTATGCCTAATGTGAGAGTCTTACATGGGCAATATAATGCTAAACTCAGCCTGAAGAAGATCTGTACTCAAGGTTTGAAGAAGTTTCCCCCTGTTTTTAATTTCCTCATAATAACTCTGTAAGTCTTGGGTCCTTCAGAGGCCAGAAGCAAGAACACTGAAATACCATAAACCAAGCTGTGTCTGGGATAATCTGTCCTGACTGAAAGTTGGAAGAAGAGAAAATCTTGAAAGACAATACTGTTCTCTCCCCATTTCCAGACCAATTTTCCCATTCTAAGGGTAATAGATGGAAAGTATTTGAAATTTTACGAGCTTATCTAGCCAGAGCCCAATACATCTGAACTTCTGAATCGTTTGAACTAATCATTAGAGCAATTTCCCTCTGAGGGCCCATGTTGGAGTCTGAGCGCTTAGGAGGAAGTGGAAACTGTTTTGATATTATATAAATAAACCAAAAGCATCTCCAACCTCCAGAAGAGCCCAAGCATTACAGCATTCTCTCTCTCTCTCTCTCTCTCTCTCCTTTTCATTTATTCATTCTACATTCCTGAGGCATCTTCTGTGTCCTCACTCAGCCACACAACAATGGCCATGCAGTGACTCATCCAGTTATTCTGTGGAGTGTTGCATTGTGTGAAGTGATCTATGTGGGTTTCTCAGTTTTGGTTTTGTTTTTTTCTGTGCTGTGAGAACATGCTGCCCACACAATATTAAGAATAATCACTCTGTTGTGGCTAAAGTTAACTCGAACTATAATTAATTGAGTTATAGGGTTATTCATGACAAGGAGTGAGGGTGTAACCTTGAAATCATTCTGCTTCGGTTTCATAGAGGTATTTCTTTCTCTCTTCTAAATAAGGCTGTGCAATCCCATCTCTTAATATGGGGATGTTTAATATGCCATGATCGTGATCATCTTACATAAGCGTTGAAAGAGCATTTCCTTATCTGAGCAGGAAATTCTGTATCCTTTATGGAAACTAAGGAAATGCAACTTTTGAATGCAGTGCCGCGGAGCTTCGGAGCACAGAGAAATCGGGGAGAAACGAAAGAAGCTACGTGGAGCAATGCTAATAAATGCCCTGCAGGGAAGAGTTTAATCACGCTGGCCAGGAGGGGGTCTGTATGTGCGTGCGCTCCTTGCATTGCTGCGTCTGGTGCTTTTCCTCTTTTCTCTGGAAATGCAGAAAACTTCAGTTTTCAGGGGCTGTCATCCAGACACTTTTCATAAGAATTAAATGCACTTAAAAAGGTATTTTTAAATACTTAAAAAAATAACCACTTTAAAATGCCCCCACGCTCTCTTCTCAACCCTTACATTGCTTCAAGCCGAACACTCTTTAAATTACCCCGCCTAATAGAGGGAATGTTGTGTGGGGTATGAGGCTACTGTTAATTTTATGCTATTCAAACAGAGCACAACAAAAACAGAATTGTAATTTTAGCTTCCTACACAAAATGTGACAATTATCTCGGCTTCTAAAAATAATACTTTCCTTCTCTTTCTGGAACTGGAAAATTTCTGTGAGCAGCAGATTAACACTAACAGGAGAATAATCTCTAAGTGTTCATGTATGCTGACCCTGGTAAGCATGACAGGACCCCATCATGGTCTATGGAAGCTGCACACAGCTCTGGAGTAGTATACAGCACTAAGATTTCATCCTTTACTTCCTCTCTAAAGGGTGGGATGATCGTCAATAATTCAGCCCATGCACTGTATTTAACATGGGGCAGGATCCGGGCTGTACCAAAGACACCAATGATTAACATAAAGGCATATGACAAGCTTTACTTTTAGGATAAGGAGCCAATACAGGTGTAACGACCTCTTCTCAATGCAAAACATGGAAACAGCCAAGATGGCTAAAGGCATCTGGCTTCTTCTGTCAGTCTGGTGGTTAGAGGGAATCCTCTCAATTATCCACCTTCTCTTACTGGCTAACAACATCCAGCCCAGGGCTAGACTGGAGCTTTCTGGGTATGCACTTGGAGGTTGTTTTTGAATAGGGCCCATCAAGCAGCCAGGTGCAAGGACTCTTTTCTCATCACCGTCTGACCAGGTTGAGTAACTGCCCTTTGAGAATCGACATCCACGGGGATCTGGTCTGATTTTTTCCCTCAGAGGGAACTTGTGCCAGTTCTGCCCCAATGTCACTCAACTGACTTCTGCGCAGTTACTCCTGATTTATGCCAATGTGAGAGGTGAAACAGGACCTTGGTGTTGAGGTCATTCTGAGTCCAGGTGAGGAACCCACCATCTGCTACGCTGGGGCCCCAGGATGTTCCTGCTGACTATGCTGAGAATTACTAGCAACAAGGAAGGTTTGTGCTGCAGATCCTTGGCAAGTTAGAAAAGCTGGATGATTTTTGGTTAAGGGATGGGACTGGGACCCAGAACCACTGGGTTTTATTCCCAGCCCTGCCAGAAGCTCCATGTGTCACCTTAGACAGGTGGTTTAGTCTCCCTGCACCTCAGTTTCCTGCCTGTAAGAATGGGAAACATAACCCTTCCTTTCTCCAACTCTTGGTCTGTCTTGAGTATTTAGACTAATCTCTTTGGGGCAGGGACTGTCTCTTACCATGTGTCTGTACAAGCCCAGCACGATGGAGCCCCAATCTCAGCTACGAATAGTAATAATAGCTACTGGGTGAGCTGGATGGAGAGGGAATGCAAGAGCCTGTAAAATACAAACCTAGAAGAGAAGCTTGAAAGGATGAAAATTATCTAGTGTCTTCTTTGCCAGACAGGCTCACTGTGGGATGGGGAGGTGCCAGCTTTTAAAGAGGCTTCCTTTTCCACTTTCACGAGAACACCTGTCTTTATTTTCTAAGGAGAATTTTCCTATCCTCTCTGGTGCCACTTCTTAACTGATTCACAGTTTCCCCTAAGTATATCTTTGGCACTCAGATACAATGGTGATGGGGCTTGTGTGTACCTAGATAGATAGATGGATAGTATAAAGAACAGGAGTACTTGTTTGTAGCACCTTAGAGACTAACAAATGTATTTGAGCATAAGCTTTTGTGAGCTACAGCTCACTTCATCGGATGCATTCAGTGGAAAATACAGTGGGGAGATTTATACACAGAGAACATGAAACAATGGGTGTTACCATACACACTGTAAGGAGAGTGATCACTTAAGATGAGCTATTACCCCATAGCTCCCCCAGCAGGAGAAGGGGGGGGGAACCTTTTGTAGTATAGACTCATGCAATTTCTGCACCTTGGTTTAACAACTGTTGCATCAGCAAGATATTCACCTGGGCTCAGACCTTGCAATCTGATCTATGTGGTCGGAGCTTTATGCTTGTGCAGGGTCCTGTTGAAATCTACAACTCCACACAGGTACAAGGGGCTACCTGTGTGAATCCTATGGCAGGATCTGCTCCTGTTAGCATTTTGGAGGGAGTTACATACGTTTACATCAGTTTCTAGTCATCAGGTGGAAGCTACAAGAAGCAAGTAACTGCTGTAAAAATTAAGAGTAGTTTAGACTCATCTACCGGGATGACAGAGAAATCCATATGTCAATTGAAAGAGCTCTTCCCTGGGGGGGATTATACAGCTCTTTGATTAGGTTGTTCCTGCTGTACAGAGAAGTAACTGGGCAGAAAGAATTATTGGTGTTTGCATTACACAGACTCTGCTCTTTGGGCATTGGATATATGCTGTTCAAGGGCACTGTGCTGCAGTCCTCATCTGGAAATGGAAACTGGACGTTCATTTGGAAGTTAGGCTCACTGCTCTTCTACATTTTTATCTTTAGTATCTTTTCTAAGAGGCTACACTTAAAATTTAACTTTTTAATTAGAGATGGGAAAACAGACCAGAGGTACCATTTTCAGAAGTTCCGAAGCAGTTCAGGAACCTAAATCTCATTGACTTTTTAATAGGACTTAGAATTTTTTCAGATCTCAGAAAAAAAGCTTTACTTTTTGTCCTAGTGTCAAATTTTCAAAAGCATGTAAATGACTTAGGAGCCTGTCTTCCCCTCAAATCTACAGCTAGATTAGTCCCACTATATCTACAGAGCATCTGTATCGTGGAGAGCAGCCATCTGACTATCTATCTCTTCATGCAACTTTATACAGCTTAGAAACATCTTGAGACATCCTTTTAAATTAGACTTGATAAGCATGTAGGGTAAAACTGTTCCAAAACATTTCAGCAGATGCCCTTTGAAAACTGCTCTCTATATTTAGATGCAGTCTAGTGTACATCAGCTGCAATGTACTGTAATCTGAATGAACTATTTTCAAAATGTCCCGAGTCCCTGAAGCAGTTTCTGATCCTGAGATCCAGGACTATCTTTTGTTGTGAGATTTTGCCATTTGTTGCATAGATGAGATTCTTCAGCTGGCCAAGACTCATCCAGCATTTAGCTCCCTCACCTCCAAGTTCTCCGCTTCCACAGCCTGGCACATAAACTCTTTCGGTTTTGTCTCTTCAATAGTTCTAGCTTTAGAGAGTGCCTTCAGCTATTCAGACATCTAATCATTTTCTCTGACATTCCAACTCAGTACTTCGTTCGTTCATTGTTCATACAGGAGACTCATAAATGTGTTTTAAATGCTTTGTATACTGTGATATAAGGACTACATAATATTTTTATTACAAGTTATCAAGGCCTGGACATATTCTGTGGTTAAAAAGAGGAGCCTTGAAAATATTAGTGAAACTTTCTATCTGGAGACAATTCTGTTTCCATTTCATTTCTGTATTTCTCTCTTTTGTTTATTGCTAGGGACGTTTGCATGAAAAAGGGCCATTCAGGAAACAAAGATGCTGTTTTTATGCAAATATCCCGAACAATAGACAACAGAGAAGGAAAATACAGACTATATCTGCCGCATAGGCAGAAGTGACTCTAAATAGAATGTTTTTCAACAATTTTGCTATGTGGTGCTGGCACTATGATACGTTGTGTAGAATCTTGGGCTTTATCCTAGACAGCTCAAGCATTCGGAATCGGAGAAATCAAGAGCTGTCACTGCAACAGCCACTTCAAGGATCATACCTCCTTGTGAAAATTCAGCATTTAAAAACTACACTGGAATAATGGCCAGGAACTCTGCAAGACAGGTGAAAAGTTGTGTAACTTCTCCAACTCCTACTGCTACTCTGAGTCACACATGTTGTTCTAATCAGTAGCTCACACAGGGTTTTTAACACTCAAGAGTTTTTCAAACTGACCTTTTTATTGCTGTCTAGTGAGAGGAGACTCAGACTCAGGGAACTAGGGACATAGCCTGTATCGTTATTCCTACCAAGTCACTGACATGGGAGGGAGATATGCGGGCCTGATAAGCAGTGTTCCGAAGAACATGCTAGAGCTCAGCACTGTGGACCCTCTGACACAGTCATTGTTAATACTCTCCTTCATCCTGTTCACCAAGCCACCCTCCCCCCTTCATTTAAATCTCACACAGTGACTCACGGCAGCTGCATGATCTACAACTTAGAGACTCAGTTGGTTCATAACTTTATCTATGTTCCATTCTCCAACCCCCTCCCTGCATGCCTGTTTAGCCTCTCCCTGCACCCTGTTTGACTCACCCTCCCTTACGAGGGGGTACCTAAGTTTCAAAGCAGCAGTTCCTCGGGGCAGGGACTTGTCTAGCTATTTCCAGAGTGAAGCTCCCCAGTGTAGGTGCAAACTCTACAGCCTCCTCAGTCTCTCTCTAGACTAAAGATCTTCCTAGGGATCCCCGTTACTAATACTCCTCCTTCCAAGCTCATAGTCCTCATCACTGAGGCTTTCCCCTCCACAGGGAGAGATACACCTTGCAAGCCTCTCTCCCAGCCTTCTGCCTGAGCATTTTGGAGAACTGCCTCCCTCAGCAGCAAGCCACCACTAACCAAACTCAGGTTGCTCTTATATTCCCCAGCAGGGCCTTGTTTCTAGTCACATGCTCCCATCACATGACCCCTGGATTAATGCTCTCCACCTGCAGAGATGGGCAGAGCCTGGCACAGGAGCAGCTAAGCCCCAGCCCACCTGTGACAGCCTCTAACTCACTATTGGGTGAGGTGCTATTAATAATAGGTGATGGTAATTATCAAGCAAGGAAATAAGAATGTGAGCATGATCCCAGTCTACTCCTCTCTAGGTCCTGGGGAATAAAAATCACCTTTCTCAGCTCCTCCAATAGTTGTCACTATTTTTCTAGTGGGATTTTCACTCATTTTTAAAATCAGTTTTAAACAGAATAGATTCAGTTTTTGGTTGGCAAAAATAAAATAAAGCAACCCCCTGTATCAATTTAAAAACTAAATATAGTTGGTTTTCAGTTTTTCAGTGAACGAATAAGTGAAAATGTAAGGGGTGTCTCCCCTCCCCCTGACAAATGTCTTGTCTTGTAAAAAAAATAATATCAAACAATATTTAGTGGGAAACTTTTCTACCCACTCTATACCAAGGGTCCATTTCTACAGGAACCACCAACCACTGCAGGTAGGAGGAGTTGCTATGGGACAGTTTGTCTTTAGGCCTTATATAGTCAGGTTAATTAGGGCTCTGAAGGGGTTGTGTGATTAAAATTCTCTGAGCTTTCATGGAGATTTTGCCAGCACTTTGATGGGTAAAAGCTGTGAGCATGGATGGACCTTTTTGTCCCTTGACTTTCAGATAAAGCTCATGCTTTTGAGAATGTATTATCTTTCCTATTACCAGGATGAAATGGAGACTGCATAAGAAACCCCTAATTAAACAAAAGATCATCATAATATTTGTTGGGAGTTTGCCAGCTGTCTAATAAGACACTACCAAGTATCTTTATTAGTTCAAATGACTATTTGGACTCTGTGCCAAACTGAAAGATGAGACTTATTTAGTAATGGCAGGGTAACATTCGGCAAATGTTTTCCAATCTGTTAATGAAGTTTCTAACTTAGAATAGATTCCTAAGTGCACCTTCAGCAAACTGAAACAATAGTCATTATACTTAAGTCATAGCACCTCTGCTGCAGGAGAATTACCATATTTAAATAAATAAAAAAACCTAAGTGCCAAATTTGCATCAATGGGGGCCATATGCCCCAGCTCTCAAACAGAATTGGCTCTATAAGCTCATGTATCCAGCAGCTAAAGCTTAAGACTATCTCTTCAAAATATACATGCCAGAAATTAAAAATAAGGATGATCATTTGCCTAACCAGATGCTTACATACAGAAGTGGCCAACACATAACTGCTTAAACCATGTGCAAATGTGAGACTGCACTGACATTAATTTGGATTTACACTGCTGTGACAGAGAACATCATTTGGCTACACCTTTGGTCAAATCCATCTCCATCTTGCTAGTCAGTTTGGTGAAAAATCCTTTGAGAAGGGGAAATTTGATCACCCTCCCTGAGATTTGTAATGGGTGGGCGAATGGGGGATTACTGCAAAACTGACAAAACCCCCTCCTTACTGCCAAGCTGCTGCTTTCTTGGGTGTATTTTGCAGTCTTTGAAAAGGGCCCAGGCCAGGTGGAATCGATCCTTTCCCTGTTCGTTCTCCCTTTAAAATGCAACATGTGCTGGTTTCAATTTTCACACACAGCTGTCCACGTAGCACTGACATTACCTCAATATCTTGCTGAGAGCCTAAGGAGGCCGGCGAGGTTCCGTCACTCAGTTCAGCAGCTTGAACCATTCAGACAGTGCACTTTGCATTACAAGCTCTGCATTCAGTTAGGAGGTCAAAGGCCTTTAATCTATCTCCTGCTTTCAGATAGATTTATTTTCATTCCCTGTCATAAATATAAAGGGAAGGGTAAACACCTTTAAATCCCTCTAGGCCAGAGGAAAAACCCTTTCACCCGTAAAGGGTTAAGAAGCTAAGATAACCTCGCTGGCACCTGACCAAAATGACCAATGAGGAGACGAGATACTTTCAAAGCTGGGTGGGGGACAAAGGGTCCTCTCTGTCTGTGTGATGCTTTTGCCGGGACCAGAGCAGGAATGCAGGTCAGAACTCCTGTAAAGAGTTAGTAAGCAATCTAGTTAGATATGCGTTAGATTCTGTTTTGTTTAAGGTTTCAGAATAGCAGCCGTGTTTGTCTGTATTCGCAAAAAGAAAAGGAGTACTTGTGGCACCTTAGAGACTAATCAATTTATTTGAGCATAAGCTTTCGTGAGCTACAGCTCACTTCATCGGATGCATTCCAATGAAGTGAGCTGTAGCTCACGAAAGCTTATGCTCAAATAAATTGGTTCGTCTCTAAGGTGCCAGTAGTACTCCTTTTGTTTTGTTTAAATGGCTGATAAAATAAGCTGTGCTGAATGGAATGTATATTCCTGTTTTTGTGTCTTTTTGTAACTTAAGGTTTTGCCTAGAGGGATTCTCTATGTTTTGAATCTGATTACCCTGTAAGGTATTTATCATCCTGATTTTACAGAGGTTCTTTTACTTTTTCTTTAATTAAAATTCTTCTTTTAAGAACCTGATTGCTTTTTCATTGTTCTTAAGGTCCAAGGTTTGGGTCTGTGTTCACCTATGCAAATTGGTGAGGATTTTTATCAAGCCTTCCCCAGGAAAAGGGGTGTAGGGCTTGGGGGGATATTTTGGGGGGAAGACGTCTCCAAGTGGGCTCTTCCCGTTATTTTTGTTAGACGCTTGGTGGCGGCAGCATAAAGGTTCAAGGACAAAAGATAAAAGTTTGTACCTTGGGGAAGTTTTAACCTAAGCTGGTAAGAATAAGCTTAGGGGGTCTTTCATGCAGGTCCCCACATCTGTACCCTAGAGTTCAGAGTGGGGAAGGAACCTTGACATTCCCTCTCTGGACCTATAATGAATTTTTAACGCTTGCTCTCACAAGGTTATGTGGACTGTGAAAAACAGTGAGAAACTGAATAAATAAATAATTTATCAAAATAGTCCCTCATCTGTTGATTTCAGGGCTAGTCTCTGATGCAACCCCAACCTGATGACACAACACCCACAATGTGCCTGAGTGTGGGGAGAGGTTCATGTCACTTCACCAGACTCATTGTGGGATGCTGAGGCATGCCAGTAATACACTGTATAAAGATACATAGGTATAAATGTTAAATTGAACATCTCTTCTCCAAGTCATGTGCAGTTCCATAGTCCATGTCAGGTAAGGGATAGTCACACAACAAGGATGCTCCATATAATTTACAAATTGGGGTTGTAAGAATTTGGGATTTAAAAAAAAAAAAGGATCCAAATTCCCTCCTGTGTCTCTTTTACAAGCCTTCTGGCTCAGAGAATCCATATTGTCGCTCAGTAGGATGATCAGAGAAAGAGATGACCAGCATTCTCTCTCTGCTGTCATGGTCCTAAATGTCACATTTAATTTTAAACATTATCTTCACCTTTGCTAGGGAGGAAAGGCTGCTTTGCCACTGGATAAAAACAGCCGGGAAAATTATGGGAGGGCTTGACTTGGGAGGCCCATGCCTGAATTAAAATAAAAATCAAAATCTAAGGAGGTCAGATCACTGAATACTCCCCAGGTGTTTCCTAGCATCTGGATAATCCAAAATTCCTGAAGTTAATTAGTGGCCTAGGGCTAATCTAAAGACTACTGAAGTAACTGGAAAAACTCCCATTGGCTTCAAAGAGCTTTGGATCAAATCCTTAGGCCCAGAACCTCAAAGATATTTAGGTGTCTAATTTCCACTGACATTTATCCCAGTCTATAAATAATTCAGAATTTCTTTGGTTTGCCAGAATGCCAAATATCTTCCTTACTCTTCACCTAGTTGCCTCAGCAGCATATTCGATATGATTTTAGTGTAATGTGGATTGTAAGTGATAATAGTTTTTATCCAACAGTGTTTCTAAACGGAACAGTGCATGTTCCAAACCAAAGAGAGAATATTTCCCTGCTCTCAAGGATGTTTTGTGGTGACTAAGAGGCATTTGCAGAGCGGGAAGAAGTACAGTACAGCATCTCTTTGCATGCTCACATTTTCCCATTCTATAATAACTGCTTTTAAATTATCCATAAGTATATTTATTATTTCTAGAAAGAAAACCAGGTGGACCAATTTTTTAAAATTCATAAATAATTAGGGGAATTAATGACATGGAATGCTCTTTTATTAGGCATAATGTCTCCTTTGATTTATAAGTTTTACCTTTTGATTGCTTCCGAAGATGGTAATAAGAAAAAATAGTGTCCATCTTCAGAGAACATTTATTTCTCTTTATAAATTGTGAATAGGTTGCAGACCTAAAAGAAGCAGGAACTAAATCTAGCTCTCAATATATTATTGAAGTCAATTAGCTTTTACAGTGTCTAATTATGGGCTGAAGTGCCTGCACTCAGAACAATCAAGTAAACCCTGAAAGTAGCTTTTATCAGAGTATTTAAACTTAATTGGATGCTCCCTTTTCAAAATACCATTTCCCTGTAAAACAGGGTGTGTGTGACAACTGTCAATATGCCTACATTTTAAAAACAAGCCATTTTAAAGTGGAGATCCCAGGCCAATCCTATCCCATGTATCATTCTGGAGCCAATGCACAGTACCATTTGACATCAACAGGGCTACCATTCGGGGACCGTAGGTTCCCTGTGACAATGCAGACCACTGACCACTTAAAGGACTAGTTCCTCTAGCTGGAAGCAGTGGCAGCCTCATAAATCTCAACAGGCCAGTTAAGAGAAAGGGGATGTACAGCACACACTTCTGGGTCCTTGAAGCAATGTCCTCGCTCAGGAGGTAGCAGTTTCTCTTTGTGGGTTTTATCTCCTGTTTGCTCAATATCACCCCGTAGAAACGCAGTCTGATTCTGAGGCTAACAGTTGACCTCTTTCTCCTACATCTGCACTTGCTATCAAACCTGCTTAAACTGATCAAGAGCCTCCATCCCGTTGATGAAATGGGATTGAGCGTCGTGTTTCTAACCATTGCGGGTGAAATCCTGGCACCACTGAAGGCCATGGGAGTTTTGCCACAGACATCAGTGGGGCCAGGATTTCCCCCTAGATGTTGCCTGATTAATTTATTTTGCAGACTTTCTAACTCATTGGGCACCAAGCGCTTGGAAGTTCAGCTGAAACTCAAACATTGTTGGCTCTGCATTCTGACATCGGTGGCACTACTCCAGCTTTACAAGTGAGATCAGATCCAGGCCGAAGCGCATTGTGCCATTTCGATAATAAACACAGACATCAATTGCTTGTTTCTCAGCACAAACAACCTTCATAAACGACAGTGGAGCATTATGTCAAATCAATCCAATAAAATATCCAGACATTCGTCTGCTATGAAACACATGATCAATTAGAGCAGTTTATGTGGCAGAAAACTGGCACCTGGCTGGTTTCTCCAGATTGCTGGGCTTTGTTTAAAATCAGGCAAGCCCACAAAAGCGCAGGCTCTGGATTGGGTGGCAGCTCAAAGTTGAGAACACTTGGCCTGACTGCCATTTCTCCCCTTCCTAGTTTGCTTCTCTCTAATGCCATATTGTAACATAATCCTAGAAGAGCCCATGACTTGAGAGCCCATCTCTGGAGAGAGAAGGGTGGGGAAGGAATAGGCAGTTTCTATACCAGACTAACCTTTCCCTGCCTTTGGAGCTCCAGGTATGGCCTATGTAGGGTGCCTGGTTCTCAGCTGTCATTGCAACAGGACACAGATGACCTGATTTTAAAAGCTAATGAGCACTCACAATTCCTATTAACTTCAATGGGGAGCGGGGACGGCCAGTGCCTCTGAAAATTGGGCCACGAGTCCCTGAATCTGAGGTCACAAAAGTATCGCTTCACTCAGCTGACTTGAAGCAGACCTGATTCACATGAACTCAGCTTATTGTTCAAACTCTGCATTGTCTTTTGATTGCATTGCTATGCTCCCAGGGTTCCAGTCCCTGCACACCCCGCGAGGGTAAGCACTTCTCCTCAGAATAGCCCAAAAGTTAGGGCTCCTTCCTGCAATGTGGGAGACTCTGGTTCAAGTCCCTCTATGGTTTCTTGGTCTGGTTTTGACCACAAAATCCATCCTGGACCATCATGGAAACTGACACTTTCCAGTGAAAAGTTAAGGAGTACTTGTGGCACCTTAGAAGTTGTGGTTTTGTCCAACTGTGGCATCATGCCTGACACCTAGACTGTAAACTCCTCTGGAGTGGGGACTGTCTTCTTTGTTATTTGCCATCGTTTTGACCAGCAGCATGAGACCTCGGACTAGGATTAGAGTTCCCAGGTGCTGCTGAAATATAAATAATAAATAATAACAAATGCAGCTCAGTGAAGTTCCACAGCCCAGAGGCGGAAAGTAGATTACACTCCGTGATGCTGTGCGGGTGGAAGAAAGAGGAAAGCTAACTGGCCTCGCTAGGGAACTAAGCTGCTGCAGAGCCTGACTGCGCACAACTAATGCCAAGATCTAGTACTGGGCAGCAAGGGACTTGATGCCTAGGTTACAGAAAGACAGCTGTTGTGGAGTAACACCGTGGTGTTAACTTTTTATGAAAAATTTAATTACAATATGCCAAAGAAAGTGCGAGTGACTAGACAACATACAGGGAAAACTAAATAATGAATTTGCCCATTACAAACTGTAGAGCATCTGTATCCATCAGGTAGCAAAATTGCCTTGATTTAGCTTTAGTTTTTAAGTGAGTTTGTGTGACTAGGCTTTGCACTGGCCAGATACACCAGGGTGAATCCTACCCTCACTAAAAATCCTTGTGGACAAATAATCACGCAAAGGGTGTTCACAGAAGTGAAATAAAAAGGTCTGCAAATACCATCGCTGTACAGCAATGTTTTCATCTGAATGAATGTTCAGGACTATGGTACCGTTTTGCTCAAGCTCCGATCTCTAAATTCCAGCCTATGTTTATGCCTCCAGTATGACAGCTTGACAATTGTCAAAGTCACGAGCAACTAGCTGAATGAATAAATGTGGGCGAATTGGCAGTGAACATGGCTTTGATCTAGTTCTCCAAAGATTTACCGCGTGTGGTATTGTTCTTCCCTATGTTGTGATTTAACACGACTGCTTGCACCTTTCTTAATCTGTATGAACTGAATGAAATGAAAATCGGATTCTGCCCAAATAGTGACTTATGGAAGATGATACCATAGAGACTGAATTTGAAGGAACAGCTACATATATTATACCCACAAGCTCTCTCCTTTGCACACAGTTTGCATGCTTGGAAGTTTGGAATTTTGGGTGGCTGATTACCTTTACACACACATGCAGCCCTAATTTGTGGGCATTCATGAGGTGTATAGACAATACAACTTAGATGCTTAGAAACTGCACAGACTTTGCATGGGTCTCTATACAAAGTAAATGAACTGCTGAGTTTTTTTCAAAATTTTACTCACTGTTGCAATGTTCTCTCATCAAAACTGAGCACACAACTTTAGCTCTGCCTCCTTGTGCATGTGCAGTACTATACAGGTTTTAATTAAAAGTTTGCAATATTTTACAATAATTCTACAATTTTTGGTAAACATATGTAGCCTCTTGGAGTATTATAAAAATCAAATATTCAGGCAGTGTCTAGTTCCTTGTCTATTTTTACATATTTTTCTCTCTGGAAATAAACACAGTAGAAACCAGTCTGACCCCAGGTCAGATAGAAACCTTGGGAAAAAACAGAGAGGAAAATGTGTGCATCACATCAACCCGGAAAACCTGCTTGGCAGGGCAGATAGTACTATGAAGATGACTTTTTCACGTCTACACACCTTTTTGCCAGCCAGGGAAGCTGACAAGAGCCCTCCAGGCAAACCCCAAAATTCTGTTTCCCCAAAATGGAATTTTACTAGAGATCTCTTCCCATGAAAAAAATTCCATTTTTGACTTTTCATCCAAGTTTGGGAAGGGATTTACTTTTTCTTGACAGCTTGAGTAGATTCCATTGCAGGACATACATGTGTACACATGCATGGAACATACGTCTGTGAAGCAACTGTCTTCACATCTTGTGAGATGAGGGAGTAACAAGCATTTAGTTACTATAATGATGGCTGCTACAGAAAGGGCTAAGAAAGGTAGATAGTCAAGAAGTCAGTGGTGAGGCAACCCCACATATGGCAATCAGCTAGACACTGAGGAGGTGAGCGAGAACCAAGATAGCTGCAGATATTTACCGAGCCATCAGAGGGCTTTACAGGGCTGAACTCCGGGGCACTCAGTTTGTTATTCAGAAGAGAAGATGAACTCCTGTAATCAGAACGCTCGGCCTGGGAAGGGGATGGATGCATTTTGCCAATGTCCATGTGTCATCATTATGAGATTCCTCTGCTCACAGAGATTGTGCGGGAGAGGAGAGGTCCCCAGAACTGGGACACCTTGAGTGTAAGACAAACCATCTATCACAGTTGATAAAGATGAAAACAGCAGCAGCAATGGAAGGCAAAGCTCCCTGCCATGCTCCCAAGGTGAGCTGCAAGGGCAACTTGACAGTTTAGAAAGAGGAAGCAGAAGATAAGAGTGACTAGATTGTCGATGCGGAAGAATGCTTTCTGTTGTATTTAGTATTCATACGAATACAGTGATCTCCCAGCCAGGTCCCTGATCTTTCTCTTGTTTCTCGTTGGTATCCAAAGGGACATTCTTGCTGCTGTCTGCACTAGCATGAAATGATGGCACTACCTGCTTCATTTCCCGTCTCCCAATGCAGTCACTTGGCACTATCCAGAGGGTGGCAGCAAGGTAGCTGTGGTGTGTGGTGCTTGGGGGAATAAAGGTAGAAAATAGACCTGAGGACTTTCCTGTACCCTGTGATACTGCAGCCCACCCAGACCAGAAGCACAGGACTAGAAGCCAAGGGTTCATGGCATATGCTGTCCTGAGGATTACTCTCCTTTGCAGCCATCTAAGGTAGTGTAAATTTAACTCATTCTGCTTTCTCCATTCTTATCATGACCAATGCCATGGGCATGGACTCATGTTGCACGGTTCAGAGAGACATGAACAAAAACCCATTGGCATCAATGGAGAGACTTCCATTGGCTTTGAAGAGTCTTTAGATTAGCCCTCGGACTCATTCTAGATTTGGTTAGAAAAGCGAGATTTCAACATTCAATTGTTTCGCCTGCTCTTTAATGTTAAATTGGGGGATTTAGCCTTAATTGCCCTGCATGCTGCACAATGCCTGCCCAGGACTGCTGGAACAATGTGTACAGTGGGGAGGGGAGGTGGGGGCAGAGAGCCATTGAACCAAACTCTAAACCCTTTATATGATGGACCCACTTCAAGCCAGGGGGTGCGGTAGCACCCCCTAGTTCCAGCACCTAGGTTCCGGCCCTTTCGACACGCATTGGATCTAGAGTCCTTGGGGCCTGATTCTTCTCTAATGGAAGCCCCTTTCAAGTCCTCTGGCAGTGAAGACGGAACGTAAGGTCTCTTACGGCCGGATAAGCTGAAAAAGGACGGTAGTGTAAATGGGAATCTCCCTTATAAGGTACTAAGTGTGAAAGTGTGGAGAATAATGGTCAGGTCCACATTTTCTGGTTCCCAGGACTTAACTGGCTCATAATTAAGAATGTTACAGCAGAAGGCCTTAAGACAATCTTTTACCTTCTTGTTAAACCTGCTGTACAGCTCAGCTTGGATTTCTCCTAGCGCTCAAATGCGACTGTTTCTTGAACCATGAGTTCCTTGTCAAGTAATCAACACATGTACGTGCATAGGCGCACACAGAGTACATGCAGAGATGGTGAAATTGTGGATTTATCGGGATCCAATCTCTCCTGCAGGTGCTGGTCTCAGCTGGTGGTACCACCAAGAGCCCTGAAATGATTGGGCATTTGATAATGTATGTGATAAAATAAATAGGAGAAAACGGCTTTCTGAAAACTCAGTAAAACACCCAAATAAAGTTGACAGCACCCAGCTGCAGGGTCAGGAACACAGGACTGGGGTGAAGGACCATTTTTCTCCTCCAAAGGGGTTTTGGATAAATTGGGATCTGCATCCAAACTTCCTTTTGATTTGGTTACATCCAGGAGCTGGTTGCCTCTGAGCAACCAGGGCCCCGCGCTGTTGCAAACAGGATAATCGGGGGGAAATGCAATGCTGTGCGATGCAGTGTGGCCTTGTGGGTAGAGCACTAATCTATGACTTAGAATCATAGAATCATAGAATATCAGGGTTGGAAGGGACCTCAGGAGGTCATCTAGTCCAACCCCCTGCTCAAAGCAGGACCAATCCCCAATTAAATCATCCCAGCCAGGGCTTTGTCAAGCCTGACCTTAAAAACAGAAGACCTGGGTTCTGCTCCTTTAGAGGTTTTGACGGTCAGGCTTGACAAAGCCCTGCCTGAGATGATTTAGTTGGGGATTGGTCCTACTTTGAGCAGGGGGTGGGACTAGATGACCTCCTGAGGTCCCGCCCAACCCTGATATTCTATGATTCTGTCTTCAAATACCATGTCTGCAGAAGAGAGGGCTTGGGGGGATGCTGCCTTGCCCCAGGGCAGGTGTGTAGAGGCTGCTCAAGAGTGCTGGTGCACTGGGATGGATGCAGTATGGAGTGGCACATGCAGGAAGGGGGGGACTTGGGCAAAGCCGCCCCCACCCCCCCTGCTACACCTTGGACAGTGCCAGTGGAAGGACTGCAGGCTGAATTTTCTGAGGCATTAGGTCTTAGGCCTAACCCTTTGCACCTTCTCCCTGAGGCTTGAGCGTCTCCGCTCAGTGAAAGGTGTAGATTAGCACACTCCGTTGTTTCTCATGAGGTAGCAGTGGGTGTCTCAATAGGCTCTTTCCTGAACTCAGACCCCCTCGGCTCCCTGTGGGTTCTGCAGGAGCTTATGTACAGTGAGCAAAGGCCATTTCTGAGTCTTTTTAACAGGAGAGAGTAGCAGAAAAGCTGTCTTCTATCAAATGTCGTCTCTGGGGACAACCAACCATCTCCTCTGCTCTGCTCAGTGAGGGAAGTGTCTCTTAGTTGTCAAGTTCCCGGTGTTTAGTCACCATACAGGCTGCTTCTATAATGCTGGGAATGAAATTCCAGACCTTAGCTATGGGAATACCCTAGAGAATTCAACAGAGAATTCCATAGGATAGCTTAAAAACAAATATCGAATGGATCCCATTCACTATTCAATTCTATATGTTAGAGTAATTTATATGGAACACTGGTGGGTTTATCCCTGTTCAATTCTATAGGACTTTTACGTAAGGGTTATTTACATGGCAGTATACCGTTTAGACCTCCTGGCACATGCACTTATATGTTAAAGCTTCTTTCCTGAAGAATGAGACAAAACTAACGCCTGACCATTGTGTTAAAAGGAGGTACACACATAGCATTAGTGCACTGTCCTTTGGCTGTTGTCTTCTAATGGCCTCCAGGTTCCACACATGCTCAGTCCAAATTTAACATTGTAAAAAAGATGAGAAAATTATTCCCAACAAACAATAATGAATGAACAATGAATTTAGCCTCATTTCCTGCTTGCAGAGTATCTGTGAGCAGATTGACAAGCACTGAATCATTCCTGCAGCTAGTAGCTGCATGTGCAAATTTAAGCTTTGGTTGGGGCAACAACGTGTACACGCAATGTTGGCATTCACTTTCTGTGAACATTTTTATGTGTAAAGCTGATTGCTCAGATCTCATGGAAGGAAAACAGGCAGGCAGCGTGAAAATTAAAAGGGGATTCGTACCGAGTAACCTTTGCAAAAGTGGGACTCTGGCGCCTAGGTTACGTTTGGAAACAATACTCGTAAGATTAAAGTCAGTATGAATGGAAATACTTTTTTGAAGGATTCACCTAGCTCTGTGCTATGCAGCTGATGTTCAGCTGGACCTGCCTTAGGGGCCCTCTTTGGCATGGGCTTCCTAAGAGATTATCTCTGTTGGGCAGAAACGGGTACCTACAGTAGCTATTAAAGTCCAATGAGCAGAGATAAGTGAAACATCTGCCTCGCTTATAGCTATGTGTGTCAGGCTGCCAGCATGCCTCCCCCATGAAGCTTCCTGCTGATCCAGAAACCGCTCAAGCATATAATAAGCAGACTTCCAATGAGTTCAATCCTCCAGCTTTTGTTAATGTGCTTGCAAAATGTCTCTCTTCCTCCACCTTATGTGGTGTATTAATTTTTGGGTTTTGGTGTTGAGATAGTTGCTGGAGTGGCCACAAATTTCCTGCCCTCTCACTGTCCTATTTTAATGCTCCAGCGATTATGCAGGACTTTGGTAAGCAAGCAGGCTGCTAGATTGCTGACCCAGAGCTATCAGAAACACTGGGCCACTGTTTAAGTGGCATTCCCAGAGGAACTTATCATCCTTTCCTTTAGGCTTCATTCTGTAGAACTCAGTTAAGAAGCTGGGAAACTACACTTGCTTCTCTTCCCAGTGGGCAGCTTTTCCATTTGGCACAATGATTCTCTCATCACCCTCTGGTTTCAGAAGGCAGGTGGCTTCTTCTTAATGTTGTGCATCAACAGGAAACGATGTCACAAGAGCTCTGGGAATAGGGTGTTAATTACCTTATTCTACATCAGCTCAGAAAATCACTTTTACCAGTGTTTGCAGATAGGTAAAAGGGGACCATGATTGCATTGTCTGCGTCGAGGGCCATTGCTGTAGACTGGGCAGTATTCGGGCACCTGTAGTGGGGACCTGCATTGGAAGCCTCTTGTATGAGACAACAATGTGTCCTCACCCCTTCCTCCTTACATCTTCCTAGTTTTGTCTCCTTTCAGTCTGTGAAGAGGACAAAGGCATGCGTACATGGAGCCAGCTGAGGTCGAGTTTGTTGGAGGAATCTGTCTCTCTTTTTCTCTCCTTCCTGCACATCAAAGTCAAACATTTATTGTTCGAGGTCATTAAGTTGCAGATCCTTCAGCTGTCTAGTGAGGCTCAGGTGCTTTGCTTGGCTTATATCTTTGGACCAGCTGTAAACTTTCCCCTGAGCATTTTATTGCCAATTCACAGAGCCCCTCCCATACTTTCAACCAGTTCTGAACTGTAACTGATTTTGTATCTTTAATGTAAACCAGGGCTACTGTTGGGAATCTCTCAAGAATGACAGGTTTCGGAGTAGCAGCCATGTTAGTGGCATGTGGCACCTTAGAGACTAACAAATTTATTTGAGCATAAGCTTTCGTGAGCTTCCGTTGAAGTGAGCTGTAGCTCATGAAAGCTTATGCTCAAGTAAATTTGTTAGTCTCTAAGGTGCCACAAGTCCTCCTGTTCTTTTTCTCAAAAATGAGTTTCTCTGGTGCAGTCCCTGGGACACTCCCTGGTTCGGTCTGGGATGGAAATACAGGTCCCTACTGTAGCATTTCAGGGCTTACCAGAATGAGGAGTTGCAGAGTCATGAGACAATAAAAGACATTTAAAAATGGGAATGTAAAGGGCTATTTTCAAAGGTTAGCTTTTGGGTTTTGGTGGGTTGTCTGAAGCAGTTCCCCGAGCCCCAGTGAACATTCAGCTTAACTAGCCCCGCTGTTCTGCTCCTTGACTGTGAGCAGGTGCGATGATGTTTTGGTGAGCTAAGCTGTGTACCCTAGCGCACTTAAGTGCCAGCAGCAGACCCATCTCCTCTCAGCTCCACAGAGTGAGATTACACCTAGCAATGGGGGAAAGCTGAACAATTCACACACAAATGGTGATAGATCAGTGGGTGCTTCAATCCAGAGATGGAGCAAGCTGATGCCTCCTCTATTTTCCCTGAGCTCCATGGCTCATCGCTGACTCGGCAAGGTGATCTTCGCAAGCTGCACAGATAACATCTGAGGTCCCCCTTCTCCCACCCTTGGCCTTTGATTTATGTTTCTATCCATGAACTGACATCATTGTGTGTAAAGCTTGGCTACAGGGAGGTATAGGAGAAGTAACATGGTACATGGGGTGGAGCTTGTCTCTGAACTTAGAACAGGGTAGAAAATGCTAAGAACTCTGAAAAATCAGGCCCGAGGTATCTTAAATTGGACACCGACAATTTTGGCCTTAAGCTCTGTGCCTCAGTTCCCCATCTGTAAAATGGGGAGAATAGCCCCTCACCACAGGGCATTTTGTGAAGATAAATTCATTGATGTTTGTGAAGCACTTTGGTCCAAGGGCAGTGAGCACCAGAGAAAAGTCCACGAGGAAATTAATCAGTCTGAACTCTGTGGCATTTACTGCCCATTATCCCCAAACTCTGCACTAACGGAATGATGAGGATGAAAAGAAATACCCATCCCGTGAGCACCAGCCATCCTGCACACTGAATGAGGCAGGTGTCCTATGGGAAAAAATAGAACGGAATTAAAGACTATCATACGCACAAGGGGCAAACTGAGGTTGCACAGGCAGCCTTCCCACTGGCATTGCCTTACTTTTAAGTCCTTGGCTTTGCAACCTTAACTTTCTTTCTAACACAGGTTTTTTTTTAATATATAACTGCCTAAGATGATGATGGGAAGTTAATATGTGTTCTGTGACTGTGTGACTGGTGATGAATAGATGGGGAGGCTAGATTAATTGGTTCCACCTGGGAAATGATCTGAGTGAGAAGCGTATTGTTACCTGGACTGTGCATTTCTTAGGTGTGTGGGTTTGAGAGAGAGCAGTAAATCCTTTTGAATCCATTCTGAGGCAGGTTGTAACTAATTGGCAGCATTACTGATGTGGAAGGGTTATAATGGTTACAAGGCTAGATTACGAACTCTGTGGAACAGAGGGGAGAAAATTTGCACAATGTTGCTCTGTTCACTTTGATACACACACACACACACTGAGTTCCAATGAATTTTTTCCCCATCTTAGCTTTAATTAGGTTCTATAAAACATTTCCAGCTGAGAGTTCTGGTTCAGTAATGACTATATCTTTCAGGTTCAAAGAAACCTGCATCTCTCCTCTTAGTAATTTAACAGTACATTTCACACTTGAAGGGCTAAATGCCCTCCAGATTTTCCAATCCTTTCTAACATAACTGTAAGAGGTATTGTTTTTACTACTAGCAAAAGCAACCTTTTCCTTTGATCTCTTCACTGTAAATTTGGCTAACGGTTGGAATTATCCCCAGTGCTGAGCACTAGATGTGGAATCAAGTGATGAACATCCAGTCATTCTGTTCCCAAGTCAATCATTTGACATTTTTGAATGTGAAGCTCCCATGCCCATGGCCTGCCATCTCACCAGTGCATGGAGAAAGGTTTTCATTTTATACTCTTGTACCTGAAAAGCCCTTCCTTTTAACCACTGCTCAAAATTGTGTGATTCTCAGCTGTATCTAAACTTTGTCCTGTTGAGGACCACTTAGCTCTGTATTTGCTCTTGCAGTGCAATTGAGGAATCACATTTTCAGCAGTGGCTTCAGATTTTGTGGCTATGCAAATACACTGAGTTTGTAGAATTGCTTGCTCATCCCTTTGGCCTGTGCAAACATTTGCCTCTGAAAATTGGCTAGTTAGGTGCAAATGTGGCAGATGCACAATTTTGTGAGAGCAAAAACTTGCATGTCCTGCTTGGTGAGTGCAAAATAAATTTGGTTTAAGCCTTGCTTAAATTTCACCAAGAAATATCATGGGAAGGATGATGGTGTCTTCAGCACCTCCAAGATCAAGACGAGCAAGGAATGTCCAGGCTGCAAGGAATGAAGAAGTCTTATTCAAAGGTAACAATCTAGCACATTCCTATTTCTACTCCTGGCTCTTTCCCCCACCTGTTTAATGCTATTGGTAAAGTTCCCCTCTCATGACAGCTCCACAGTCCACATCTTGCTTATCACTGCTTTCCTCTAAGTGCACGAAGTAAGATTCAGCATGTCTCCAATATATTTTTCCTTGGCAAAGCCTCGCTTCCTGATCCATCATAATCAGGACTAAGAAAACACGAGCTGCAAAAAGAATAGACAGCTGCACGGTGAACGTTCGTTGATCTCCAAATGCAGCTGTAAGGTAGGAAAAGCTTCCATCAGCAGAGAGCTAATGAACTGGAGGGTTAGCGGGTGGGAGCTGAGGAGGTATAGTCCCAGGGAGAGGAAATTACCAAACCTTCTCTCCCCTTCTCTGTTTCTTTGCACATTTTCCACTAGAATTCCCCCAAAGTCTCTTTTTCTGATCTGTTTGCCCCGATGTCAGCATGGATTCACCAAGGGCAAGTCATGCATGACTAATCTAATTGCCTTCTATGATGAGATAACTGGCTCTGTGAATGAGGGGAAAGCGGTGGACGTGTTGTTCCTTGACTTTAGCAAAGCTTTTGACACGGTCTCCCACAGTATTCTTGCCAGTAAGTTAAAGAAGTATGGGCTGGATGAATGGACTATAAGGTGGATAGAAAGCTGGCTAGATCATCAGGCTCAAGGGGTAGTGATCAATGGCTCCATGTCTAGTTGGCAGCCGGCATCAAGTGGAGTGCCCCAAGGGTCGGTTCTCGGGCCAGTTTTGTTCAATATCTTCATAAATGATCTGGAGGATGGTGTGGATTGCACCCTCAGCAAGTTTGCAGATGACACTAAACTGGGAGGAGAGGTAGATACGCTGGAGGGTAGGGATAGGATACAGAGGGCCCTCGACAAATTAGAGGATTGGGCCAAAAGAAATCTGATGAGGTTCAACAAGGGCAAGTGCAGAGTCCTGCACTTAGGACGGAAGAATCCCATGCACCGCTACAGACTAGGGACCGAATGGCTCGGCAGCAGTTCTGCAGAAAAGGACCTAGGGGTTACAGTGGACGAGAAGCTGGATATGAGTCAACAGTGTGCCCTTGTTGCCAAGAAGGCCAATGGCATTTTGGGATGTATATGTAGGGGCATTGCCAGCAGATCGAGGGACGTGATCGTTCCTCTCTATTCGACACTGGTGAGGCCTCATCTGGAGTACTGTGTCCAGTTTTGGGCCCCACACTACAAGAAGAATGTGGAAAAACTGGAAAGAGTCCAGCAGAGGGCAACAAAAATGATTAGGGGATGGAACACATGACTTATGAGGAGCGGCTGAGGGAACTGGGATTGTTTAGTCTGCGGAAGAGAAGAATGAGGGGGGATTTGATAGCTGCTTTCAACTACCTGAAAGAGGGTTCCAAAGAGGATGGATCTAGACTGTTCTCAGTGGTAGCTGATGACAGAATAAGGAGTAATGGTCTCAAGTTGCAGTGGAGGAGGTTTAGGTTGGATAGTAGGAAAAACGTTTTCACTAGGAGGGTGGTGAAACACTGGAATGCGTTACCTAGGGAGGTGGTAGAATCTCCTTCCTTAGATATTTGTATGGTCAGGCTTGACAAAGGCCTGGCTGGGATGATTTAGTTGGGGATTGGTCCTGCTTTGAGCAGGGGGTTGGACTAGATGACCTCCTGAGGTCCCTTCCAACCCTGATATTCTATGATTCTATGATGTCTCTCCTGCCTCATCTCTAGAGCTGTAATTCTGGCATGAAGCAAACTTTGCTGCCATGTCCTGCCATTGTGCTTCACTTCTGATGTGGACAGACCCTGTCTAGGATTGAGGGCAGCGTGGGGCAGAGATTCAGTCCCCACGGCCCTTTCCACACCTGGCTTCTCTGCAGACTGACAGCATGGGGCTCTTTGGTGCTGGTGCTAAGAGCACACATGCTGCAGGGCTTTGAATGATCCAAGGCCGCCGGCCTTTGCCGACTGTGCCTTTACAGCAGCACCATAGGACTCCATCAATGGGGAAAACCCCTTTCAGGCAGTGAGCAGATGATCTTGCCGTATTTTCAGCTGGCTCCCTGCAGACTCATCTTGCAAGTAAATGGAGTGTGACAGAACACTTTGCAATCCGTAGAGCAAGATGGGAGAATGTTGTCTTCAGTGACCTGAATAACATGCTTTGGTACTCACTAACTACCCTCCCAGAGTGGGTCTGCGAGCCCATCTGAAACTGGCTTTTGAACTCTACATTGATTGCTGGCTTCAGACTTCGTTCAGCCGCTGGGGCTGCACTTGTGTTGCTTTGCAAAGCTGCCACAGACTCATTTTACTGTGGCTCTCACTGTGATGTCGAGGCTTTTTGGCACATTGATAAATGAGTTAAAAACAAAGCCACTTGCACCACAAGGCCCATAGTTGGATTTCACCGCTTTGCTTACTGGCCACGGGGGTTAAACTCTTCACTGGTGTAATTGGGCCCAGCTACATTGACATCTGTGGAGTTACATCCATTTGTATCAGCAGAGAATGTGTGTGTGGAAATGGAGGATTGGCAAAATCCAGGCACGTAATAATAACAATCCTGGTACAGGGCTGTTATACAGTGTCTTCCTTCCAAGGATCTCAAATCCCTTTACAAACGTCAGCAGTGAATAACATGCACTTGCCTGGCTGCCCTCAGCGCCTGCAATTACTGGAGTGGTGCTTTGGTGTTTAACAAGAGGAAATTATGATTTTATTAAAACAGTCTGCAACAACCTTTATACTTTGGCACTAACAACTCCTCCGTGTGTGTTTTCCAGTTAAACTGTGAAGTTCACAGCCAGGCATCATGCTAGCATTACTGTCCTGACAAATGCTAATATGTGGCTAGCGACGGTGCCCGTACACACCTCTGACCGTCCAAACGAACCAGCAAGGCCCCTGGGGGAATTCCTCCGCTGCAGGGCTGGCAGAGGGTCAGCATTCTGTCCAGGGCCAGAACAGGGGCATGCGAGGGATACGTCTGGGAGCGGGGAATTGAGAGTGGAAGTGGAGTCGGTGCAGCCAGAATGGGAAGTGCTCTGCTCGTGGTGGGTCGACAGCCCATAGGCAGCCATTCAAGGCTGCCAGAAATTAGGGCAATCCTCAGGGCACCTTTTCTTTACCCTGGGTCCTGCACTGGCCCTCAGAGGAGCCCAAGATTAGGGAGACGCAAAGATGCCAGGTAGCCATCTTTGCCCCCTCTCTTGGACTGCACTTTATGGGCTGTCCTGCGTCAGAAGTGCAGCACAGAATCTGGTCCATTGCTCTCAGTGAGAGTTCATCTGTGAGGGGACTTTATACAAACTATTTATGCACACGCCTATCTATCTATCTACTAATTTCTGCCATTCTAGTGTTACAGCGCTCTTTTACCCCAGTCCTTTAACCGTATTATAAGAGAGAAACAATCAATCATTCATGTTTTAGAATGCGGGCAGAGTGACCTGATGCATATATTTCACATGAAGTTTAACAACAAACAAGTCTGAAGATGGCTCTGTGTGTAGACTCAGTAAGAACGCTTATTTCTTCTCTTCATTCTCCTATTACAGAGGGGTAAAAGCCAGGAGTTTTGTAGGGCACTCTAAAGAAAAGCCAGCGAGGCTTGTTCTCTGCACTCTCATCTCTGGCACAGTCATTTACACCTCTGTAGAATGGGTGTAAAATGCTGACATTCTGATCTGGCAGGTGTTCACACCCCCTTTTCCCAGAGATACATGCACACGTTACTGGAGAATCTGACCCAATATCTTCATGGTATATTAGGTTACCATACCAATGCCTGATTCTCCTAATTTATATCAACTTTGCACCAGTGTAACTCCACTGACTTCACTGCAGGTCCTCCTGATTTACACCTGTGTGCGTGAGCCTCCCTTGTGTCTGTATTTAGAAGTAACAGTGCTTTGTGAAAGGGCTGGGTCATTGTCAGTGGAAGTGATCTGCTGGGACAGAGCTCCCTAATTTAGCAACAACATTAACGGTAAAAAAAAAAACAAAAAATCACCTTCTGCTTTATGAACTGGATTAAGTCATAATGTCATCTGATCTGTGATAATTCCCCAATAGCATTCCCCAGGGAAGAATATTCAGCTCCTATGACCATGAGTGCAAGGGAAGATTAAGAAATGCCAAAGTAACAAGTGTTTGGAAGCCTCTAGTCATTGTTCAGAAAAGATTATGTCAAACTTTAGATGCAGTTCTTGGGACGATTGACCTTTTAATTTGCTCAGTATTCTTGTTCCCACCCTAAGTGTTACCTGCAGCAACACAAACCATATTGCAAGTTTCCAAGCCAGAGGTGGGGATTAGCCTTTGCAGTGGAGTTTTAACAGCATCTTTCCTAATAAGGAAATAAAATTCATTTAAAAATGGTAGAAATGTACTCTGGAGATAAATTTGGCTTCATGGCAAAGCACTATTTGCTGGCAGTAATTATACATGAGCTTTAGGACACCCACATTATTCTTTAAGTGTTGGGCTACTATAGAGGTGGTCAGCATTATACTGAGTTCTAAGTCACAGCATTCATGAAGGGAGCAGATTAATGGGGAAATGGAATTAATTGTAACCTAATTCATTCCCCTTATACTGAGAGCTGCAGCTAATCCCTTTACAGGAAAAATAGTTTATTCTGAAAAGGATTGTGCCCTAGTGATTTGCAGACCCAAAAGAGTGTGAGGATGGAGTAGGTGTTTACTTGGGAAGGGCAACCCGCAAATGAATTGACGCTTCTCCAGACTACCTCTGAGCTCTTGGAATTGCAAAACTGGACAGGAAATCTTACAACAAGCATCTCTCTCCTGGTGTTTCAAGGCATCTGGTTCTGGTCCCAGGCGCAATCTGGAATGCAGAGGTATATGAAAATTGGGAAAAAAGAAAATGCCTCCATCAGCTATGCATGGATCTCCTCAGGATCAGTGTCCTCTATGGAGTGGGGACCAGATGGCCTGTGGGTCACAATGAATTACACATAGTTAATTCCTTCTCCCACACCCTGTACTTTTGGGATGAAAATTCAATCTGTTTTGTGTTTGTTTGAGGTTCAGAAGAAGTTTGGCTCCTTTTTGTCCATTTTGACTGGAGCATCTACATTTCAGGAGAAGGGTCAAGAAAGACTGTTCTCATGGCATTCCTGGATGGACTGGAAATAGGAAATCCTGCATAGCAATGAATGAAGAGAAGCCTCTTTTCCCCTAAGATTCCCACAGCAATTTAGCAGACTCAAGAAACTTGTTGGCTCTGGAGAAGTTTTCCATAAGCGCCAACCCTAAATGAAAATGGAAAGCCCATGCTATCGTTGTTCTGGTCCATTCTCTAGTTCCCAGTGGTTTGCTGCAGAGAAAATCCCTCTGTCCCTCCTTTTCTAGCAATTCAGGAGCTCCTCACAAATGAGCATTTGCTCTCACAGATGGGTTCTGACTGTATTGCAAGGTAAGTTCCCTGATCCCTGAGATGGGAGGGATCATGATTAGCTGCCAGTGGGCTATGCCCAAGCCTCTTTCATGTCTATCTGTTAAACAAGTGGAGATCAAAAGAGGCAGCAGGGGAGTGTGTGGACATGTGTTTGTGGATGGATTTGGTATTGAATTTTCAAACTCCGAAGAAGCTGTTCATTTTTAAGTGGGTGTCCTAGGGCTATAACATTACAAAATAGCAGCAAGAAGAAATGGGGATGAGAGAGGCTGGCACGGCAGGGAACGTGTTGAGGCAGCAGTGAGTCAGGGTCAGCACAGCTGGTGCCAGAGGAGGGCAAGTGGGGATTAGAAGGCTCCAAAAATCAAAGCTGAACCAACTCTCAAAACGAAGAAACCATCCCACTTCCGAGGGAAGCATCACAAAAGCGCTGGGAGAGTTAACTGTGTAGGGACAAAAGACTGAATGTTTCCAGCTCTGATTCATATGGAATTTTTTCTCTAAAAAGACTAACATTCTGGGTTGAAAATTCCTGTGGATCTGGATACACTCGACAACAAGTGAAAGCCTGCTGCCCTCCACAGTTACTGCACGAGGGACACCAGCAGCACACAGAGCTGGCTACGGACTATCCCTTCTGAACAAGCAGTGTTGGAATCGATGATTTGAGTTGGGCAGGCTGTCCCTGTGGTTTGAGTGGCACTCATTGCAAGAACAGCTGTAGATAAGAATCTGGGTCTCAGTTCCTTGTCTGTAAAATGGGGATAATAATCTTTCCTCTGTTTCTTCTGTATTTAGATTGGAAGACCTTTGGAGCATGGACTGTCTCTCACTCCATGTTTGTACAGCATCTGGCACAATGGGACCTCAGTTACAAATGGGGCCTCTAGGTCTAACTTTAATAAAATATCATCACCCCCCATCCTCATCATCATCATAGCAAATGCTGGAGGCAGAAGCTGCTTTTAAAACCTTTCTCCTAGCCATTCTGAGGAACACCCACTGATTGGGGAGAATTTTAGCTATTAAGGGAAAATGAAAATTAACCAGAGAAATAGAAACGTCTTTTAATGTTGCTGTGGGAAGGTTCAGTTAAAGATGTGGATTTTAAATTCTGCTTGACAGGTCCTGAGTAGGAAATCTGTTTGAAATTTTTCACTGGGAAAAAAAATGTTCTATGAAAATTTTCATTAACTTTTTTTTGTTTTTATCGAAAAAACTGTAAACACAAAACTAAAAAGTTTTCATTTTTTTACGAAAATCTATTTTTTCCACAAAAAGGTTCAGTTTTGTCAAAAAGCTATTTTCCATTGAAAAAATATTTTGATGGAAACTTTCCCACCAGCTCTACTCCTGAGTTTCGTGGCCATCATGACCATTTCCAGGCATGAATTCTCAGCCGATGGGCCAATTACCAAGAAAATTCTGCTCTCTGGACTCAGGGTGAGGCAGAGGGCTCCTTCATCCTGTGGGAACACAGCTGTGGTAGGAAGCCATGAACACACAGGACAAATCAGTCTCTCAGGTAACTTGGGCCAGTAATAAGGGGGGGGCTTTGAAGATGCTGACTAAAATCTAAAATATGACCCATTATTCATAAGAACATAAAAATGGCCATACTAGGTCAGACCAATGGGCCATCTAGCCCAGTAGCCTGCCTTCTGACAGTGGCCGGTGCCAGGTGCTCCAGAGGGAATGCACAGACCAGGGCAACTGAGTGATCCATCCCCTGTTGTCCAGCCCCAGCTTCTGGCAGTCAGAGGTTTAGGAACACCCAGAGCATGGGTGTCACAAGGAGCCTGTGGAGCATTGGTGTGATGGGGTCTCCCTGACCAGTGCTGCAGAGCAGGGGCCTGCTATGTTATTCCAACTGTATTGTTTTACGGTGCATGGTTTCAGGGCAGAGCCGCACCTAGAGGTCAAGAATACACGGCTAGCCATGGCTACACCCCCATCAGAAAGGGGCACGGTCTTCTTGCCAGCTGTAGATGGTAAAGGGGGTTTCTCATGGCTGTGGGTATTCAGGGCAGTCAGGAATCTAGGCTTTAAAATAACTGGAGTGAAAGTCCTGGTTTGTAGTGGGGGAAGGAGTTTGGAGGAAGTCATGAACACATGGGAAGAAAGAGAAGCTGTTCCTCTCTGCTGGCCCATAGGACCGGCTCACAAGTAGAAGTGCCATGTGGTATCTGAGAAGCTGAAATCATTGCCCCAGAATGAGCCCGCGCTGTGCCCTTTTCTCTCCTCATTATCATCTTTGTCAGAGGAATGAGAGTTTCCATCTCTTATAACGTTCTCTGGGAAGCAGCTGCAGACGAGGCCCTTCTGACCTTTTAGTTTTCTGTAATTTGATTGGCCAGCTAGCCAGCCCTGGTATCCCCCTTCGACAGCCTCATCAGTTATTGGAAGGTTAATTAATCCATTTTCCTGAGTGGGAAACCAAAATGGGAAACGAAGTAAAGCTAACCCTTCTCAGACACAGTGTGCTGAGTACAACCATTACAATTCTACTTGCATTGGCATGACAAAGAGAGATGTGCACAGCTGGTCAGGGTAAGGGTGTACTGAAAAGAGTGGAAAGAAGAAAGAATTGTATCCAAATAATAATGGAGCCTGTTCTCTCAGTGACCTTGCGAAGCACTCAGTAATACTCAAAGGAGTTACACTGGGCACACACAGAGGGATAGTTAAATACAACTTGTCCTGGCATCCTCACAAAAATTCCTGCACATTAAGTGATGGAAGTTGTATCTAGCTTGATGAAAAGAGTACAGTTCCCTACAAAATTAACACAGACCTTCTAATGTCCATGCAGAACAGCCAGGACATCA
The DNA here is from genome assembly GCF_965152275.1 of Natator depressus. Classification (NCBI taxonomy): domain Eukaryota; kingdom Metazoa; phylum Chordata; order Testudines; family Cheloniidae; genus Natator; species Natator depressus. Next base: position 21,278,781 of record NC_134251.1, on the reverse strand, counting down.
TTTTTAGAAGGGTTCAACACAAAGACCCCACAAGGGTCTTATAAACATTATAAACATCAGTTCACCTAAATGGGAGGAATTAAAACTGAGCTGGCCCCCCAGTATTTGAACCTGCAGTCCCAAGGACTCTGGGAAATGAAGAGCAGTTGATACCCAAGTTCATTTAAGTCAGAGGAGGTGGCTGATTATCTATCATTCCTGAAAGGATAAATTCAAGGAATAGATTGATTCAGTTCCTTCTTTATCCAATTATTTTCATCTTCTTTGCTGGAAACAGAGAAGAAAAAAAATATGGGAACTGTTTCTTTAAGGAGGTATAAAATATTCCTTGTTGGAGAAAGTCCCTTTTCGGTTATAAATTTTTATTTCTAATATGGCAAAGATCTTTCAGCATCTGAATTTGGAGGATTTTATTATTCCCCCCCCCCCGACCTCTGCATATCTTCCTGAAAATGTACTAGCAACTCGATAAAAATCTGTTTTAATGGGAACAATACCTGGAGGTATAACTACCCTAACTTAATGGATGCTTTTAAGATAAAGACTGTCAAATATCCGATTAAAAAACCTTTATACAACAAGAGCAACTATATTAAGTGTACTCAATCAAAACCAGACTGAAGGCTCTATAAATGAAACAATGGGTGTTAGGAAAGGTATTCTACCAGTTACCGAAAAGAAAGATGAGATTTGGTAAAAAGAACAAGAAAAACTCAGAACCAGACATTGTTGTGTTCCAAGAAACCGAAGATGGCTCATGGGTGAGAAGCATCTGTAGAGCATGGCCGCACCATCGGTTCAGAATAGGGTGATGGGTTCCATTCAGTTATTCTCCATGGCCTTTAAGAGCTAATGTGAAAAATCGCAATGCTGGCCACAGCACTGAAATCGGTAGGTTTGCTGTGCTGGGCAGTGACCGCCATGAACTTGGACTGAAGCCGAAAAACAAGCTGTGCCCAAGTCAGGGTGGGCATGAATCCAGAGATGTGGGGCTTTCGTGGTGCATCACAAAGTTTGGTCAAAGCTCTTTTGTTACCCACATGCCGCTGTAAGACTCTGCGGCCAATGCATTCTGTTGTGCTGGCTGGATGGGAAACCGCCTAGATCTTTCCTCAACCCTTTGCTCCGAGACAGGATCTTATGTGCTGCTCAAATGAGGCAAAAGCCAGCACGCCATGGATGGGCATAAGGAAACAACCATCCCTCTTCTTCTCACTGAGGACAGCCCCAGGGAAACAGCCAGCCCTCTCCTTTGTCTTACTCACCGGGGATGGGCTGCAGGAGTGTGACATGACTCAGCATGTGATGCAAATGTCCCTCAGCTGAGCTCACAGTGGCTGAGTTGGTGTGCGACTCAAGGGGCTTGTCCAGGCTGTGACTGAGGTGATGCTGATGTTGGGGTTACTGCTTGCATAAGTGAGAATGAGACAACTCCATGTGATGTGCCTCACTTGGTTACTGCAGCAGAATGCATCCACTGGAGGCTTCAGGTGTCTCATTACCTCCTTTGGCATCAGGTATTTGCACCTGGCAAGGGGTGAAATGTTTTATAGCCCCATATCCAGAGGATGCTTAGTATCGTTGACACTTCAGATGGAAAGATTTGAAGGCTTGCCTGGGAGCAAGACTCCCGTGATGCTTTGCAGTTCAATGAAGCTAACTTTAGAGAGTGGAATTTCCCCAAGTAGTAATCCTTAGCAGATTTTTAAAACTGCTAAGAAATTTCCTACAACTATGCACTAACAGTGAGATATGAAGTAAATTGCAATGGAACAGGGAACCTCAGCAGTAGCCTGAGATCAGGAAATACAAGAGGACCAGAACGACACACAATAAGGGTGACAAGGGCGTAATTGCTCCTAAATCACAGGGGAAGCAAGACCATCTACAGGCGGGATGCCGGCTGTAAGAGAATTACATGGAAGGCCTTCCACAGCTATTGCCATCTGTTTGCCTCTCCGTGTATGTGCTGTCTTTACTAACCCTTAATAACAAACCTCGGGTAAGTCATCTTTGATTGGATTTATTGATTATTAAACTAATCTGGACTGGAGAGAACATATACTCACAAAACATATACTCACAATTAATTGATAACCAATAACTGATAAATACAAATTTAATTGTTAATTGATTATGGACAAATATTGATTGTTAATTATTAACACTATATACAGGCAATATCGTCAAAGGGTTAAACCTGGCACAGTTTCATTTATAGCAGATGACTCAAGTTCACACAGTTCTCCCTGTCCCTTAGCTCTCTCTCGTTGATTGCTGTTTCTACCCCGATCTGACATGTAGCTGAACTAATCCACCCCTTCCTTGCATGCAGCATAGAATCCCACAGAAGATTGGAGTGATGATATTATAAACATGATACGGGTAATTAATCTGTCTTCTGCTTCAGTGCCCTGGCAAGGATTTAGGCCTACAATGGGCTGTGGTTTCTTTGCTTATGAAAACATACCAAAATGACTACTCTTATGTGCTAGGCTATCACAAGATAACACACAAAGCATCCTGTTTCTGTTGCATTCATTCATTCATTAATTCACTTGGCTCTAGTGCTGGTGGAAGCTCTGGGCTTGCAGAGCTGGAGGCTGGCGTCTGCTGTTAAGAGCAGAATGGCACAGTACCGGCAATTCAAAACCCCTCCCTCTGTCAGTGCAACTGAGACCTGACCAAAGGCATAAAGAGGAATTCATTTTCCATCAGTCCATAAGTCTGCCAGCAGTGTGACCAAATAAATAACAAGTATAAGAAGAAAGGAGCTAAGATTCAGAATACTTCTTTTACCCAGGCCACCAAACAGCCATGAGAGGGGAACTATTTTCAGTCTCTAGTTACTTAAAGCCACACTGAAACCAGTGAGCTGTATATCACATTACCAGTCTTTCGAGCCATCCATTAGGATTATCCCAGTGTTATTTGTTTGGGTTCAAGTAATAACATGGCTATTACCATACTCTACTAAATACCTGGAAATCCAGATAAAATACTAAACTGACTGGTTTGCCTGCAGCATGTGTGGGAGTAATAATTGCTCATTTCCTTCTGCCATTCGTCTTCCCCTCTTTGTCAATGTTGCAAATTCTCCTAGATAAAGTGAAAGTGGGGAGCTATTGTTAGCACAGAGGTAGATGAACAGACAGTAAATATGTGTCAAAATGTGCCATGCCAAATCTAGGTTATTTCCCTGCAACCATAATTTCTCATCCTTGGATTTAAAGTCACACACAGCTTCAAAGTATAAACTGTTCAAAGAATTTTTATGGTCTTTGATTTGATTCCGCAAATCCATCAGATTAAAGATTTGTACCTTTGTACCACACATAAGGGTTTGCATGCAAATAGAGTCCAGCAGACAACAGTCTTTCCATCCTTCTTACTCTTGCTTTGGCAGATTAAAGCCACCCCTCTGAACAGAAGGATCCATGCTCGTGACTCCAGGGGCTTCTACTTTCCCTTTGTTTTCAGCCCTTGAGAGCTGGCTGGCCTGCAGAAAATAGGTGATGGAACATTTTGTCCCTTCTCTCACTTAGCTGACGAAGTGGGAGAAAGCCTCCATCTCATTTCATCTAATCTAACCCAGGCCATCCGTGACATCTGAAACGTGCCCTGCCCCTCGTACCCTGGGAAAAAGGGGAGAGTGGCTTTCCAGCCTAGCCATCATCAAGTGCATCTCCTGCAAGGTCACCAAATGCCCTCTCTTTCAGCCTTCACTGCTGAGCACTGGGTAGCTCTTTTCAGTGCTACTTCTCTGTAGGAGTGAAAGCCTCAGCCATGCCCACCAGGGAATGATGAGAACGTGAACCAGCTATGCAGATAAAGGCTTAATTTTTGCCAGGCTGAAATTCTGGGAGACACATTTCCAGGGAAGGTGCACAGTATTGGGGAGGGAGTGTCTGGGATTAGGGCTCCAATATTCTAGCCTTCTCCCCCTGTTTCACAGTCTTATAGATGAAACCCACAGGGATCTGTAGACATGTCATGGGCGTCTATAGAAATTAGCCTAAAATCCTGTAGAGATGAATAGAGAATGGATAAAGAACACTTCTTTATTGTCTAACTGATTCCACAGGACTTCTCAGCACACTGCCTTTCAGGTGTCCCTGTCCTGGGTAATATGATCCTAACCCATGTGGCATTACGAGACAGAGCCTCCCCTCTTAAATCAGCACCTAGGACATGATACCCAGTGTACCTGTTTGGACAGACTATCCATTTCCTTGTGACAGGAAAAATCTGTAGAGGCTTGACCCTGCCCTGTTTCTTATAAAATATTCACTGCTAGAGGACCAGAGGTGCTGTCTTAATAAAAATGCCCAGCTGTGTAATGAAACTCATCCATCTAAACGGCTGCAGGTGGAAAATATTTCCCTCACGTGCCCCCTTTGAGAAAGCTGGGGCTGCAGAATGTTAATGAAGTGTGAGCGCAGAGGAGAGTCTAGAATGGAATAGCCTGAATCACGGAGAGAGAGCCCCATTGTGAGACAGCCACGGATTTGCTGAATAAGGGTGATCAACAAGGTTATTTTTACTCATCAGAAAAAAAATGAAAAATCCGTTACAATACCTCAAAACAACCTTCCCTTTTCTTTGCAGAGCTAGTCAAGGCTGAGCTTCTGCAGCTCATTTGGAATAAAACCTCTAAATATCTTACCAGAGCTCAGCTCTTCATAAACTGGAAAGAGGGAAATGCCAAGGGCTTCTTGAATAAGAACTAGTCCAACAGGTTTTGGTTGTCAGATAAGACAGTGTCTTGGTTACTGAACTAGCCTGTCCGCAGCAGAGATACAGGGACCCTATTCTTCATCCCGAAGGAAAAGCCATGGCAGTCTCCTGATTTTGGCTGTCAAGTGGTTAGATCCAAATTGCTTCTTATGCTTCCTTACCTAGGAACCTATGGGTGTTGCAATTTTCAACCCTTCCCCCGCAACTCAAGTTTATTGCTTGCAGCCCAAGATCTTCAAACCTGAAGTCAGGATCGAGTCCTGCTTGGAATCTGAACAAAAAAATAATCTCACTGTTTTGCAGTTAGCCTGATGGCGTTCTAGAGGCATTAGTGAATCTGTGAAAAACTGGCATGTGCTACTTTAATGTGTTATCCACTGAGGTGGACTAGCTCACTGGTTCCTTTATAACTTGCTTTACATGAGCATGGGTACAGGGATGACTGGATAATGTTAACATATTGCACCTTTGTAGAATTGAATTAAAGCGGTTAATTAGGGGTGACTGATCAGGCAAGGAATCTTTGTAACAATAAATGGAGTCTTAATCTGCTGGATGACCATTCTTTCAGTCCCAACATACTCCAGATCATATCTAGACATCTGCCCATGGTTGAGACTCAATATACCGTGGTTTCATTTTTAGTTTTATGTTACAGTGGTGTTGCATCATTTTGTATATTTTAAGCTGGGTATCTATGGGAGTGTGTAGGTGTAATGGTTTGTAATCATTTATTGCAAGAATGGTTGGAGAGATGGAAAGATTCTTGGGTTTGTTTCTATATCAGATTTTGGTATTTAATCATTTGATATTAGTACCTACCTTTCTTTTCAAATGGGATGTTAGCTCCCATCACGTCAGATACTTTTCTTTGGGGATTGAACAACTTGCAAATACAAACTCATTTTTACAAATAGTTATTCAGAGCTCTACAAAGAGAAGGTCACTATCATCTAAAACATCCCAAAGTACATTAAATAATGTGTATAAAATAGAGACATTAAATAGCGCACATACATTACTTGACACTTAGTGCATAAGAGATGCTTTGTGCAAATGCACCAATTAATTTATTGTACAGAAGTGGTAGCACAATTTGTGCACGTGAACATTAGGTGACGTGTTCACATGTTATTTCAAAATATCATTAAGCTTTTTAAATAAAATGAACCACAGGAACATATTCAATTAAATGCACCTTTGCAAATTTACGCGCATTCTTGAAGCAGCTCTTCACTGGATGGTGACAAAATATTTAATAATGAACAAAAAGAAGTAATTGTGCCTGGCAGTGGAGACTTGCAGAGGAAAGGCTGAATATTTATCATTCATGTCTTATTTTCCTCATCAAGGACTAGCCTGCCAGGAAGAAGGGCAGAGGAGATCCTGAAAGCTGGATTAATCCTATTGAACAATTTATATATCTGATGCCAAACACACATGTTTCTTTGAAATCTAAGAGAACATGCTGCAGGTCAAATGCAAAATGTAAGGTAGGTTCCAGCTTTGTCAGGGTGAAGAGCCTAGCACACAGTATACACAGGATTGAAATCTATTTTTCATGTGGCGTCAAAGGCCAATTTGGACAGATGTGTCAGGTAAATTTTCATTTCAGTTTATTCCCAGTGTTGCTACAAAAAAGGCGCCAGAGATCATGTAGACAAAAGGAGTCCATTTGTACTAGCAAACTAGACACATTTCTTTTCAATAAACTTCTCAATGGGGTGGTACCAGAATCTGCTGAACATGCCTTGGCTTGGCTAAAATGGACGTATAAACATATTTTACATATATATATAAACATATAGCAACATGTGTTAATATATACTGTAAAAAACATTCCAAAAGAAAGCACTCCACTGCATACACCTCTCTCCCTGGGGAGAGGAGGAGAGAACAAACTACATGTGACAGAGATGTAGTCTCATTGCTTAATGCACTAGTGGAAGATGCTCAGATACTATAGTGGTGAATATGGTATAAGAAATTATACAGAATAGAATATGCATTGTTGTTGCGTACGGCTTTGTAGAATATGATTAGTCCACCTTAAAAGTTACCTTAAATATCATGGCATGTTAGCAGTGATCTTAAATCTGTGGAATAATAACAAAGCTGGAGTTTGTTGCTGACCTGTCTCTGGTGTGTTCCTTTATTTATCAGAGCATCCAATGGGTCAATGAATTTAGCTGGCAGTATTTCAGAGCCGGAGGTTTTCAGTCTGATTCCACATGGCATTGTTAAATTCACGTTAAGAAAATAAAGGCATAGCTTGCTTTAAAATGTCTGCACTATGTCCAGAAGAGGTTTCTAAGAACGGCAATCAGAAAGCACAGTGAGTGGGTCACAGGAGCATTTGATAAGCTCTCCCTTGACTTAGATTCTCACTGCAGTGGGTGAGAGAGAAAGAGATGAAACATTCTGGTGGAAGGGAAAAAGGAACAATGACCAGAAGCAAAACTGAGTGGGCGTGCACACAGAAAAAAAATGGATGTCCTTCTCAAAGGTCTGCATCAAGCCCATAACTCCTGTTTGGGCTATAGCATAACCTATTGGGCGAGGGTATGACCTGTGGTATGCAGGTCAGATCAGAAGATCGAAATGATTCCTTCTGGCCTTAAAGTCTCTGACTTACAGAGACACACATGTAGTATTTTCTCATACACCATGGAATTGTGGTGAGTGGCCGCTTGCTTTTTTTCTGCAAAGTGGTGGGAATAGAGGAAGCCCAGCTACTAAAGTAGTTACGTGGCCCTGCAACAGGGGAATCTGAGCCCCTTACAATCTTTAACGTATTTATTTATCAGCATAACACTCTGTCAGGTAGGTTAGTGCGATGGTCTCCATTTTACAGCGGGAGAACTGAGGCACAGAGAGATTAAGGCTCTTTCTACACTTGGAGTGTCGGTAGGTTTGTACTCGGGGTGGCTAGCCCATGCTACAGCTCACCACTTCCTGTGCTCCCCCAGTTGTTCTTAGCACAAGTGTGAGAGTGTGTGTACATATGCTGGGAATCACACCCCTAGCTCCATCGGGTGCATATTCAGGACAGTTAACCTCTGCCACTCCAGCTACTCTGCTATTTTTAGTGCCTCCATGCCTGGACAGAATGCTCTCCCCATCCCAGATCACAAAGCCACCACACCCTTCTGCTAACAAAACCCGCACACCCCTGTCCTTTTGCAAGGCCCACACAAATGTGCCCACAGTGGGGTGCTGGTCCCTGACTGGGACTCCCGGGCACTGCCACAACACAGATGATAAATAATCATAATCATCATCAGTTACTACAGTAAGGATGAAGAAAAACCCAAAGTCACTGGATTTCCCAGGCCTCCTGTCTTCTGTGCATTTAATGCTTTAGAGCACGGGTCGGCAACCTTTCAGAAGTGGTGTGCCAATTCTTCATTTATTCACTTTAATTTAAGGTTTCGTGTGCCGGGAATACATTTTAACGTTTTTTAGAAGGTCTCTCGCTATAAGTCTCTATATTATATAACTAAACTATTGTCGTATGTGAACAAGATTTTCAAAAAGTTTAAGAAGCTTCATTTAAAATTAAATTAAAATGCTGATCTTACACTGCTGGCCCGCTCAGCCCGCTGCCGGCCTGGGGTTCGGTTCACGTAGGCTGGCAGCGGGCTGAGCGGGGCCTGCGGCCGGGACCCCAGCTGCCAAGGGGCCGGCAGCCAGAACCCCAGACCGGCAGTGGGCTGAGTGGGGCCGGCAGCTGGGACCCCAGACCGACTGTGGGCTGAGCGGCTCACCTCGCTGCCGCTCAGCCCGCTGCCGGTCTGGGGTTCCGTCCGCTGGCTCCTGCCAGCCAGGGTCCCGGCTGCCGGCCCCGCTCAGCCCGCTGCTGGTCTGGGGTCCCGGCCCTGTCCACATAGAGTAGGTACCTACCTTCTCCCTGGTTCTAGCCCATTCTCTTCCTCTCTCTGCACTGAGCTGAGGGTGGGAGTGTACTGAGCACAGGGCTGTGGGTGAAGGAGCAGGCTGTGGGTTGGGGTGCAGGGTCTGGCCAGGAGCTAGAATAAGGGAGGGGGCTCAGGGTTGGGGCAGGAGGTTTGGGTGTGGAGCGCTTACCTGGGCAGCTCCTATTTGGTGTGAGGGGTGCAGGTGGAAATGTGGGGTGTATGTGTGCAGGAGCTCCTGTTTGGTGCTCAGGGTGGGGGTGGGGATGTGGGGGTGCAAGAGTCAGGGCATGGGGTGTGGGGGGTTGGGTATGTGTGGGGGGTGCAGGGGGCTGGGGGGGCTGGGTATGTGTGGGGAGTGCCAGAGTCAGGGCTGGGGGGTGTGGGGGGTTCAGGGGTCAGGGCAGGGGGCTGGGGTCATGGGGGTGCTCCCAGCCCCCTGCCCTGAGCAGCTCACGGCAGGGGGCTGGAGGGGATATGCCCCGATTCCACCCCCTTCCCCAAGGTCCCCGGAGCAGCGAGCACGCTGCGGCTCCGCTTTTCCCTCTCCCTCTCCTTGGCAAGGGCCGTCAGCTGATGGGCGGCAGGGAGGGAGAGGAGGAGGGGGGGCAGGAACCCCGCACGCTGGGGGAAGAGGCGGGGGAGGGGGGAGCTCACCTGTCCTGCAAGGAGGGGGCGGGGGGCAGAGAAGAGCGGGCTGGGCTGGGCTGCGCCAGGCTGGGCAGGATTTTTAATGGCACGCTGCTGGCCCCGGCAGGCAGCAGCGTGACATTAAAACTCGGCTCGCGTGCCGTCTTTGGCCCGCGTGCCATAGGTTGCTGACCCCTGCCTTAAACTGTAGCTCTTTGGAGCCGTGACAGTGTTTATTTCACAGGGCACACAGTGCAAGCACCTTGTCTGCACAAACCATGTAAACAGACAGATAATAATAATACTAAGGGAACTATTATTATTAGGCCTGATGAAGGGGCCAAGAGTCTCCTGCTCGTCCTGGTGGGGATGAAGTGGCCAGATTCTCAGCTAGAGTCAATCTACATTGACTTCAATGGAACAACCCCGATTTACACAAGCTCAGAGGCGAAAGTAAGCCAGTACGGGATGTGGCTGCTGGTATGGGCCGGTACACAGCCGACATTAAAGCACGGTGGTGGCTGGGAGCCCCAGGGCTCCAGCAGTGATTTAAAGGCCAGGCAGTGCTGAAAGGCTGGCTGGGGGGATCTGGTTACAGCCCCGCCCCTTCTGGGGGCCCAGAGCTGCCCTCCCACCTTGCCCAGGACCCTGGCTGCCCTGCGTACTGGTAAGTCCTTTAAGTTACTTTCACCGCTGCACAAGCTGAGGTTATGGCCCAGTAATAGCATGTCCACAGGAGGTGAAAGTCGCCGGTATTTTCCAGAGCCTTTCCTCAAGAGGGAGCGCTTGGTTAGTGGGCCTGTCTAGAACCTGATGAAGCCAGATGGCTGAAACCACAAAATGCACTCAAAAGATTTTTTGCACTGCTTCCAGAAGGCACAGATTTCGTAAGCCTTGTTGATCTTTTTTAGAAAGTGCCAAGGAAAAGCCTTTTCCTTCATGAAGATTGCTCAGAATTTCTATCCCTCGCGTTATACCATGAGTAAGTACCAATTTCAAGGAGAGGAAGGATGGTTTTGTGGTTTGGCACCGGGAGTGGGCTTGCTTCTGGGCTCATTTCCCAGCTCTGCACCAGGCTCCTGCACGTCCTTGCACAAACTGCTTCATCTCTGTGCCTGTACAATGAGGATAATACTACTTCCTTTGTCTGCCTTTCTACTTTGTAAGCACTTCAATGCAGGGATTTTGCATCTCTTGCTATGTTCCTCTAGAGCACGAAGCATAATGGAATTCTGTCTTAGTTGGGGCTTGTAGGTACTTCTGGAATATAAATATTCCACAAGATCTCTGGAGTCCACAGTTGTTTTAAAGAGTTACACATGAGCACGAGGGCTGGGGGGAGAATGAGGAAAGTGATGGATTACTCAATCGGGACTGGAGAGTGGGGAAAGGCTATAAGATGTGGGCAGCATGGTTGATTTGTGGTGTCTTATGTTCTCTCTCCATTGGGTTGTATGATGAGGGGTGGTATCTGGCAGCTGGCCAACATTCATGCAGAGGATAATCGAGCTAATGGGCATGCTGCAAATCTTTGAAGAAAATGGAAGGCCAGTTGGTGGTTTATTTTGACTGGCTCTCACACAATCTCCTCTAGCCCTCTTTGTGAGAGCTGAGTCCCAGATACACTTCTTCGGCTTTCCAAATGCACAGAAAACACTCTCCAATTCACTGATGCCTAACTTAGAGAGAGAGATAAAGAGCTCAAGCCCATTTCAGGTTAACATCACCACTTGACATTTATATAGAACAATTATCTCTTCAATAGTGTTACTTCTAAAGTAAAGTCTCCCTACTAAACCAAAGCATAGCTGCCTTCCGCTGACACTGAGCAGTGAATGCATGGAACAAAGCGTCCGCACCCTACACTAGAACTCTGAGGCCATTCTGAGTAGTAGTTGCGATGGTCTTTTTTGGGACAGCCACAAAGGCCCAGTACTTATCAAAGGTACGGCAGAGCCAGAATCACAACTGATGTTACTGCTCTGGTTTAGTTCTGAACACTCAGAATGAAACGCAGCGTTTGCCTCTCTGATCTTGCTGCACTGAGCAAGCTAGAATTCATCCCACTGAAAAACAGTTTTTAAATATAAAAGTATAAGGTTAAGTATAAGCTACATGCAAACATATTAAGTGCCAGTTACTCATCTTGAATGAGTTATCAAAGAATTATTACTGATTGTATTGTGGTAGCAGCTAGGAGCACATTGTGCTAGATATCGTACAAACAAAGAACAGATCCTGCCCCAAAGAGGATAATAAATGAAGAATGACTCAGGGCAAAGGATATAAATTATATGAAAGTGTCTTAAATGATTAGCCTCCCTCCCCCTTCAAAAGCTCATATAGACTCCAGCTGGCACCCACTAAACAATTTGTTTCAGATCCTCAGATGGCATAAATCAGCATTGGCTTCAGTGGAGCTATGAGGACTTTATACCAGTGAGAATCTGGTCCTATGTCAGGCTGTAACATCCCCCATCTCCAAAGAGAGTTGTTGTAATATCATTTAAACAATCCCTGCACTTCCTGTAATGTATTTATGGGGAGATGGGGGGTGGTGGTCAGAAAACAAAAGGAAACAAGGCAGTGATGATGATGATGATGAGCGAGATGCACCTGAAAAAAAACCAAAGAGATAAAAAAGGCAGGCAGTCCATAAGTAAGAGCAGACAACCCCAAGGGGAATTTAAATCCATGAGTGAGACTTCAGCTGCAGGAACTTTAATTCCTTGAAAGAATTTTCTGAGGCCTCACCTGGGGAATGTAAGACTTCTCAAATGTCATCCCAAGCAGTGACAGAACATCAAGTCCAAGGTTTGCTGGTGAGATAGTACCTGTTAGAACTTTGTTGAAAAGGCTATGTGGATGAGAAGAAGAAGATAATGAACTAGTCCATATGAAAAAGTAGAAGCCCCCAAGAGAAAATAACCGTCTCTTTTCTAGCTCACTCTCCTTCTGCCCATTCAGAAAAAATTGTCTGGATTTCAGATTTCTTTTGCTGATTATTGATGAATGCTTCTTCCTTGGTCAGAATTTTGATGGGGATTAATATTTGATTTTCACTCTGCTTTCCTCGTTCTGTTTCTGATCTCTCTCCAGCATTCATTTTTTTAATAGAGGCTGTGAATTTGTCTTTTAATATTTATCTGGAAGATATTATTGCAGTGTGACCCACTTATTTGCTTTTGGAAAATATATTTGGCTGAAATTTGATGCATGAATGGGGTGGTTGATGCCTGGAGGTTTGGTTTGTTAAATGTCACATATATGTAACATTTAAAAATTTACATTAACAATTCAATTAAGTGAAAGATCCTGGACTGATAAACAGAGGGCTTCAGCCTCCAAGGCTATCTCTTGAACAGATACAGAATGGGAAACAGCAATACCAGCTTTCCTGAATGCCAAAATGCATCATCCCTTTCCTGAATGAATGATAGTTCATTATTACTATTTCTGGTTACATGACAGTAGCTTCTAGAGAGCCCATCTGAGATCAGGGCCCCATTGTGGTAGGTGTGGCACATAAATAGGGGAAGAAACAGTCCCTGCCCCAAAGAGTTCACAATCTAAATAGCCCAAACAGATCAAGGGTGGGAGGGGCCAGAGGAAATAAAACAGCCAAAGTTTCGGAAAGTGAGCAGAATGCCTTTATGCCCTCCCTCCACTCAGCACCAGGGATTGTCTTGTTGGTTTTTCCTTTCTTGTTCTAAAACTATGAGCACACATTTAATCTTCACTGTCATTGTTAGTTTCTTTACCCTGTCATTGCTGACTCAGGGAGAAGATATCCAGACTCACAATGGTTCATTTAATTTTCTTGTCAGTCTATTTTTTCTCCCTCAGTTATCTCCTCATTGCAGCAGGCCATTTATCTTTTCAAAACCCAGAGAGCATCGTCACTCCTTGTACTTAAGAGTCCCACTTACAAGACCAGCCTGGTGTGCTAATGGCTGAGGAGTGGAAATCCGAGTGTAGGCACTGGACTGCCAGACCAGAGACACAGGACATGTCATGGAGCAGCTTTAGTCTCTGGGGGACACCAGGCCTCCTCCATTGTCGAGGTTTATGCTGTCTGACATAGAAAGGTTTGTTCTGAGCTAGTTTACATCAGTAGGTAAAGACCAGCCTGCGGAGAGAGTGTTCTCACTCCACGTTGCAAGGATGCCCCCATGCCCAGGTCATCTTCAGGGATGGTACCCAGGATCTTGGGCTCTCAAAGCATAAACCTCTACTGCTTGAGACAGTCCCAGACTGATACATCTCTTTACATGATCCAGCCATGACAGACAGTTCTTCAGCTTGTACTGAGCTCAGGCAAATGAGTACTTTGACTTCAAGGAAATCAGTAGGATACGCTGATAAAAGCCACATACAGCTGCTCGGTGTCAGGACGAAATTGCTGCTAAGCTTACAGCACTTCCTCCGAGCAGTGCTTACAATATGGATTTTAATTTTCGAGACGGGGCAAACTCCTTGGAAGAAAAGTTGTTGTATAAGGCCCTTTTTTGTCTCCTTCTGCCTTGTGTTTGGGCTGCACAGTTTCAGGGAGAACATCTAAGATGAGATAAATACTTAGCGAGCAAAGCGTTCACAGTCAGTAAAATCACAGATTGTTCTTTACAATGACTTTTTAGGGCCTGGACTCCACAGAGAACAAACTCCCACTTTTTCCTCACAGAAGATGCATCTAAATATTTAATGAAATGCTAACTAAGCCTTAATTCTAGGGTTATTTATCGTTCTCTATAAGTATTTGGTGTATGTGCCACATGCAGAGCCTGGATATTAAATTATACAAGAGTGTGAAAGAGACATGGGTACATTTCTGGTGCAACTAAGGATGGCTCCAAACCACAGCCCTGGATCTGGACATCACCAGAATGGGGACAAAATTAAACCCCATATCTGCTCAGCCCCATTTTTATTTATCTTTTTATTTTTTAAACAAAAATAAGGGGGGAACAGAAAAAGAGTCAACAGAACAAAAAAAGTAAAGGCATGGGTGGGAAGGGAAAGGAAAGGGAGGATGGTGGGCAGGGAGGGGAAAGGAGAGTGATAGCTCAGTGTCCATTTGCTAAGAATTCATCCAAGGTGTTGAGAAAGTTACAGCAAATCTTTTCAAATGTGTCTGAGACCCTTCTTCAAATATTACCCACCCTGTGGGTACCAGATCAGCCCAGTTACAGTGCTAGGCTTCTGCACAGACAATCAGTGCTTCTGTCTAAACACTATGAGTTGTTTGCCCACAAGTCCAGGTCTAGGGAACCCCCAGCAGGCCAGGGGCCAAGTTAGGAAGAGGAACCCAGGCCTCCCAAGCTCCAGTCCAGTGCTCTATCCACTAGGTCATGCAGCGGTGTGTGTGTTTTTGTGTGCTGTACTGTATACGGTAGCATTTATACTTGTAAGGGGAGGTGCTTCCTTTTCAGCTCACAAATAAAGCCTAAAAATGGAATGGCTGTTATTGTTATTCAGCTGCAAAGTTACCACTACTGCAGCGTTATGAAAAAGCCGCCCCATGAGTAAGGCTGTCTGGCATACGTCCCTTCCCCTACCTCCCCCAACTCTGCCGGGCTTGCTTCTCTTTGTCTCCATGGCATTTCATATTCCCACATGTCTCTTCTTAGATGAGTCCAGAGCCAGAGTTGATTCTGATCCTTCCACTGCTGCTCGCTTGTTCTGAGAGCAGGTGCCAGTTGAACATTGCAGCAGAGACCTTTAAGGACTGATTTATTTATTTGGTGAATTCATTCCAGCACTATTTGTCTTCCCTTGTTCATTCTGGGATGCATTATTTAGTGCTGTACGAGCTGAGTTCGTGACAGTTTTCTCTCAGAAAAGTGAGTTTCATTCCCTGACAGCTCCAGCCAAATACTACTTGTCCTTCTTTATTGGATTTAAGTTTTATACTCTCCATACGCCGATCCTTCTTCCTGCACCATTGCTTGAGCTCAGCTCTCACTGAATATGCAGCTGGCTCAAGCACCTCTCATGCTTCAGAAGGGTGACTTGGTACTGGATAGAAAAGAGCTGGCTTGCCCAGTAATTCTTTGAAATTTCCATAAGCCCAGCCTATGAACATGCTGAAATGTTGGTTTAGCTCAAGGGTTTGCCTCAGATCCACTTGCTGCCATCCTTTCCCTTTCCTGGTGAGTGGTTTGCTCCAGTACTAATTAAAAGCATGTCATTTACCCTGGAAGAGGAGCTTTGGAAACATATAAACTCCTCAATAAACTGCAAGGAAAGGGAGCAAGAGGCCGAATGGGATTTGAGAGGCGTTGCTATATAATACCAAGAGATGCATATTTCTCCTTCCAGTAAAAATAATAAGCTAAGGGCCAAAATCTGCTGGTGTGAAATCCAGGGGGTTACCTCAGCAGAAGATTTGTCCTGTATCATCTTTGATTTCAGAGGATTCCAACATGCTTTAGAAAATTCCCATCCTTGTGGAGTCACGGAGAGTGTCGCCAATCAGATACCAAGCCCTCTCCAACCCATGGCAATGTTGCACCGAGACCGCAGGTACAGGCATTGCGGGGTCACTGCAGTGGGATGCTCAGACCACTTGACTCACTGTGCCTAGCTCCTTACCCAGCTCCCCCTGCCCTGTGCACTGCCGCCTGCTCGCCCTTGGGCCTGCAGCCCTCCCATTATTATATCTATTGTCATAGCGCCTAGGAGCCCCTGCCATTGGCCATTGTGCTCGGCACCACACAGACACAGAGCAAAAAGAGACTCCCTGCTCCAAAGAGCTGGCTATCTTTGTAGAAGAAAAGGCACAACAGGGGACTACAAGGAAACCGTATTGGCCAGCATGACAGGCAGTGGCCTCAGTACACCAGCAGCCTAATCTTTTGTCAAGCTTTTTGTAGGCATCATGCTAAAGGAGGGATTTAAGAAGGGATTTCAAGGTGGATAACGAGGTAGCTTTGTGGATGGGAGAAAGTATGAAGATGCTTATTTGAAAATTGAACAAGTAGGTGATGGGAGCTGGCATCATGGACTGATCAGAGGTGTGGGGCACATGTCAGACTGAATGATATGAGAGAGGATACTTATGGTGGAGGCAGGCCATGGAGGGCCTTGAGAGTGAAGAGAAGTCATTTATGTTTGACAATAGAGAAAGAAAAGCTGGCAGAGGGTTGCAAAGAGAGGGGCAATGTGGTGAAAACAATGGGCTAGGAAAAAGAGTTTTGTAGCAGCATTCCCAATGGTGATGAGTGGGGCAAGACTGCATTTGTCAAGGCCAGAGAGGATGTTTCAGTAATTGCAACACAAGATGACGAGAACCCGGGAGAGAGTTTTAGCTGTGTAGACGGGTAGGAACGGCCATACTTTAGAGATATTATGCAGAAAAAATCTGCATGACTTCAACATAGCCTGGCTGTGAGGACCTAGAAAGAGATGACACCCAAAAAGGACACCAGGTTATGGGCCTGAGTGACAGGAAGGATGGTGGGGTTGTCCACACTGATTGAGAAAGAAGGTAGCGGGGAAGACGTGGGGAGAGAAGGTAGAAAGGAAGAACTCTGTTTTAGCCATGTTGAGCTGGAGCTCAGAGCTACCCCCCCCCCACCTCCCAAAAAAGAGATATCAGAGAGTCAGGCTGAGATTTTTAGTTTTCTACACTTTGCAAGTCCCCACAGCTGGTCCAGTGACATCTGAGGATCTGACCCTCTGTTTATAAACTGTTCAGATACAATCTGTGATGAGGAGGGGTGGCTGCTTGTCACTAGGGACATTTCTCAAGGGAGATCTCCCCCCACGGCTCCTGCTGAGAAAATGCTGGTTTGTTAGCATAGGGCAGACCTGGAAAGCACAGGCAATGCAGGCTAGGTGGGTGACAGCTTTTCGTGTGAGGCATCATCCATTTATTTCTCTTGGTTTATCCACCTACTTTCCCATCTTTTTATACTGTGCCCATCAAGGTGATATATGAGCATTTCAGAAACATGTCAAAGGCCAGGGAATGCAGCTGCTTTGATTTACAGCAGCTTCAGATCTATTCTTAAATCTCTAGCATGTGACCAAACTATGACTACTTCCAACGTTGGGGTAGTCACACTCCTTCGTTACAGGGGCCTATTGTCAATAATTGATCATTATTACAGTTACTTTGGACAAGTGCTTATTTATGTCGCTCACAGCAAGCAAATCTCATACAAAAGTGCTTATTTTCCATAACTGCTGATAAGAACTTTTATAACATCGCTGCAGCAGTGTGCGTGGTGGCTCAATCTGGGTTTTATGGACTTTTCGTTTGTGGTTTGAAACGTCTTAACATTACTGGTGAATCGCCTTTCTCACATTTAAGACAAGGTCATTACAGAAACCCCAAGATGACAATGTCCTGTTGCTAAACTTCCTTTGCCGAAGAAAGACTATAGAATAAAATTGAACATAAAAGTGGTCCTCTCTCTTTATTACAGTGTTAGACTCCCCTTGGGATGGAGTCTAAAATTTATATCTCTTGCTGTGGGATAAACAATTTCTCAGATTATTTGCTATGAGAGAGCTCTCTCCAGATTGCATGTCTGGGCTTAAGGCAACTGCACAAAACTGGATTCCACACACATTTTTTCCTGAGTCTCCCCTTCTTGTTGTCAGAGTTACACACACACTCTTTAAGCCAGGCCCAAAGCCCAGTGAAGTCTTCTGAAAGTGTCCCATTGACTTTAACGGGCTGTGGGTCTTACTTTACAGACGCTGTCTAATACAGATGACTGCTTTCTGCTCTGTTATTCTCCTTACCTCTATTTATTTCCTATTTAGAAGAATGGGTATTTTCTGGATATCTAATTCTGCTGTCTGCTTTCAAATTTTATTGCCAAGTCACACCGGCATTTATGTTTCTAACTGTACAATAAATTCTCTTCTTTTTCATACATTGTGAGAAATGCTGGAAAACACAGGATCACTCTTTCTATTGAAATACACTCTTGCTCTGCAAACATCTATTTACCAGTTGCCTAGAACAGGCTGCGTGTGGGATTCCTCCGGATTTAACCTTGTCTGTTCTGTGCATCTCTGTCGACACTAGTGCTGGTGAAACCTCTGAATAATTGGACAGTCCGATCAGCTTGGTTTGCTAAACTCTGGATGCTCATCCAAACTATCTTGACCTCTGAATCAATGACATTTGACTGGAAATCTCATGAAAACAGGTATTCTTGAAAGATTTTCAGTGGTCAGAAATATTCCACTACTGCTTCTGGATGGCCCCAAGTGACTCAGATGTGGGTGAAAATGAAAGTAAGATTTTTTAAACCCACCTTAAATATTTGGTTCATGTTCAATTTGATATCTGGTCAATATTTATTTTATATAAACCAGAAACCCTCCTGGGAAAATTTAGATCCAGATCTGGATCCAAACAATATAGGCTTGGTTATCTTTAGAATAAACCATAATAGAGCAACAAGTATATTTTTTAAGATTCATACCAGAGCATGTTAGATCCCAAACAGAGCAGAGACTGTAAGTACAAACCACTATCTAGCATAATACCTTTGGACAGATAGAAAAGGAGGACTTGTGGCACCTTAGAGACTAACAAATTTATTAGAGCATAAGCTTTCGTGAGCTACAGCTCACTTCATCGGATGCATGCAGTGGAAAATACAGTGGGGAGATTTATATACACAGAGAACATGAAACAATGGGTGTTACCACGCACACTGTAACGAGAGTGATCAGTTAAGGTGAGCTATTACCAGCAGGAGAGTGGAGTGGAGGGGGGACACGGGTAGGGGGGGACCATTTGTAGTGATAATCAAGGTGGGCCATTTCCAGCAGTTGACAAGAATGTGTGAGGAACGGGGGGGGGGGGGAACGGAATAAACATGGGGAAATAGTTTTACTTTGTGTAATGACCCATCCACTCCCAGTCTCTATTCAAGCCTAAGTTAATTGTATCCAGTTTGCAAATTAATTCCAATTCAGCAGTCTCTCGTTGGAGTCTGTTTCTGAAGTTTTTTTGTTGAAGAATTGCCACTTTTAGGTCTGTAATCGAGTAACCAGAGAGATTGAAGTGTTCTCCGATTGGTTTTGGAATGTTATAATTCTTGACGTCTGATTTGCGTCCATTTATTCTTTTACGTAGAGACTGTCCAGTTTGGCCAATGTACATGGCAGAGGGGCATTGCTGGCACATGATGGCATATATCACATTGGTAGATGTGCAGGTGAACGAGCCTCTGATAGTGTGGCTGATGTTGTTAGGCCCTGTGATGGTGTCCCCTGAATAGATATGTGGACACAGTTGGCAACGGGCTTTGTTGCAAGGATAGGTTCCTGGGTTAGTGGTTCTGTTATGTGGTATGTAGTTGCTGGGGAGTATTTGCTTCAGGTTGGGGGGCTGTCTGTAAGCAAGGACTGGCCTGTCTCCCAAGATCTGTGAGAGGGATGGGTCGTCCTTCAGGATAGGTTGTAGATCCTTGATGATGCGTTGGAGAGGTTTTAGTTGGCGGCTGAAGGTGATGGCTAGTGGCGTTCTGTTATTTTCAGAACACTAACAGTTTGCTTTATTTACTAGTCACCTATCTAAATATGCATGCACTGACTGGGATTCCAGGATCCCTGTTATGTTTCATCTAGACAACTGACTCAAAGCATTTACCTGGTGCTCATAGCTAATAGGGGGAAAGTGACATCTCAAGGGATTCCTGTACCACTAATTAAAATTATTGCAAAAATTGGCAGCACTTCAAATGAAGCATAGTCTTTTACTGAGCTAAAGGAGATAGATGTCAGTTCACAGAAACAGATTTCCTCAAGGCTTTGGAATTCAGTATTTGGAATCTTTATTTTATGACGATTTGGATCCCTGACATACAGCAAGCGCTATCATAACCCCATAGAAACAGCTGCTCTACAGTGCAGGATGTATGTCTGAAACACCTCTGCTGCACTTCAGACAGCTCACTGCTGGTGTCTGGGGCTATAATGCCTGTCTCTTTGGCCGTGGAGAGTTTTCCTGGCACAGCACATCCTAACCTTAGGACCCACTTAATGAAAATTAAGTAATTGTATCTATAATAAATCTGAATTAATAACCCTTATTTGGGAAACTCAGCCTCATTAGCATCATCTCCACAGCAACCAAGTGTTGGAGGATCATGGCTGCAAATGGGAACAAAGAAATAGAGCAGGAACAATACTAGAAACAAAGATACCGTGCTAGACCCCCAGGGGCTGCATGTGGGTGCAGATCCTTCAACTTCCATGGCCCAGGAGCTCAAAGACATCTACAGCCATTTGCACCAGCGGAGGTATCCGCCCCTGGTGTAATTATGCAAATGTTCCTAAACACAATGATGTGCTGAACAAGGAAGAGGAGAGAAAATATGGAAAATACATTGTGAAATTGGTAAGCGTCTCCCAGCGGAAGTGAGGGCCGCTGTATTGCTGAAGTTATTTAACAAGAGAGTATACAAAGTACTAGAGAAAATAGTGTAGGGGCCAGTCTTGCATGTAACAGGGCTGGAAATGGAAGGGATTATTAAATTTAATAGGAATTATCTGAGCCAGCTCTGCAGAAACCATCAATGTGATGCTGACTAAACGAGCTGGTCCTAGTTCAGCTCCAGCTTTGGCGATTCTGTGGAACTAGCAGAAGAAGAATTGCTGCTAAATAGAATAGTGCTCAGCTTTTCCCCCATGAGAGGTCAGTGGCTATGTCCATAACTGGGATAATTTCTGAGTTACTTTCCTGCTGAAGTGATGCTTCAGGCCTGGATGATTATTTCCTGTTTGTAATGAAATGATCACTCCTGCTCCTCCACCATTTACCAGCTCATAAAGTTCCATTAGAAAGAGATGAGGACCCTAATTAATTAACTCTGGAAAAGAAGAATATTGACAAACAGTAAGGGACCATCAGCTGGGCTGCCAGGATTTTGTCCTCTCGGGATATGGTGATACAATCCCTGCACAGCTGTGAACACTTTAGTGTCTGGTTTGACCATTCATGGTACAGACAGGTGAGGGTTGGTCCAAATGAGCATCTAAAGATGAAAATGTAGAAATTAGAGAAGGAAACTACCTACTAGCTCATTTAATCCCTCCCATGTCTCTCCTGTCATTGCAGGATTCGTCCCTGCTCTATGAAATATATCTGTTCTCTAAGGCTTTGTCCAGCCTTATTTAAAGTGAGCCAGTGATGGGGATCACTTCCATTGATAGAGTCAAACAGACCTCACCACATCAGGAAATCCATCCTGATATTCAGCCTAAATATTTATGTGATCAGTTTCATGACATAACTTCTAATTGTACCCCTTACACTACCCTAAACAATTCTATACACCCCATGCTCTACTTTGAAGTTTATCTGACTTTACCCAAAGGTTTGCAACTTGGACATTTCTGGAGAACAGGGGCCCTATTCCTAGATTTCCACAGTTCCTGGTTTAGCCTGGGTTGGCTATGCCATGGCTGTAATAGACAACCTACCCTAAATTCTCAATTACTGAGGGACAATCGTCACTCATTGATATATTTGCTTTCCACAACTAACTTTCTGTATAACTTTTCATGAGTGATGTACCCAAATACTTGGATGTTAATGTCTAAACTGTATTCTTAAATTTATTCACCTGAATTTGGCTTATAGCTGATTATCCACAAATACGACGTTTGTTTTAAAAGTCATAAGATACGTATAGTGCATAATCTAGGCACTTTACCCACATGTACAGACACTCTTTTCTCAACCGATGTATTATATAATTTTTTAACATTAGCTTTAATAACATTTTAAAATATTTTCTCCTGTGATATTTTGGCCTGTTGGCTCCCGGTTGTGGCTGGACCCAGGAGGTGCAGAAGCAGTCACAAACATGGCAACAGCTAAACAAACTCACCAAAATGCTAAAAGGCCCAAATGTGAGTGCTGGGCAGAGCTTTGTGTGGGTTTCGGATTTAAACTTGCCCGGCTCACCCATGGCCACCCCACAGCAGGACAGGAGTGTGTGTGTGAGCACGCAGCGGGATGCCATCCCCTCTTCCTTTCTGTCACTAGGTGACCAAATGTCCTGATTTTACAGGGACAGTCCCGATATTCGGGGGATTGAGGCTCCTATTACCCCCCAACCCCGTCCCCATTTTTCACACTTGCTGTCTGCTCACCCTACTTGTCACTGCCTCCCTGCTTCTTTTTACCTGTTTCTAAAGGTGCATGTGTCTCTGCTCCACTTCCCCAGCTGCCAGCTCAAGCCTTCATTCTTTCTTCCTTCCTCCCAGTTCCATGGAGCGTTGACATGGCTTAGGCTGGTTGGTGTCTCACCTCCCCACCATCACACTGATTCCCCTGTCTGAGGCGCTGTTTCCCTTTGAAATCACAGCCATCAGCACCACAGCCCTTTCATCCTGTGCTGTTCTCTGAGCCTTCAGGGGGTAGTTACATTTTTCTTAAATCTAACAGTGTTTGTCCCAGCGGCTTTTCCCTCTCCCAACATCCCTGAACTGGTAAGCCTGTCTGATACACTCAGAGCAGCCCAGCGTCACTCGGGGAACCGCTGGCTTGCCTGGGTTTTAGGGAGGCGTTTTGTTTTAACCGTTGCAAAATGGTTACAGCTGACCCAGAAAAGCAGCCCGAGTGGCTTTGGGCCTGCGTCAAAGCACCGTGGGGCTTCCCGGGCCTGGCCTGCGGAGTGCAGGGGGACAGGGCAATGGCAGGGGGCCACAGAACTGCCTGGGTGCCCTGAGGGCAGCAGGCACATGCTGCTAAGAGTTGGTGCAGACAGCCTGCTTCCCCTGCGCATGGCTCCTGGAGGGTTTGCCCCACTGCCCCACGCCCAGTGTGGCACAGTCTGGCCTTTAGCAAGGATAGCGCAAAGGAGAGGAAGAGTTAGCGGGGATTCAGTAGTGACAGGGGGCAGGGAAAGCCCAAATTCAGCCTCCCCTGGCTCTGAGCATTCACTGTCACTGCAGTCTATTTCCATGATAAGAGGGAAGGCTGCTCCCTCGGCCTGACAGGTCTGCTCCTGGCACAGCCTAAGAAAAGCCAGTGAGCCGGAGCACCTGCGCTGGCTGTGTGATCTGTAAAAGGGACATTCTGAAGATTAGCCAGTCCTGTCAGCGTTGCTCAGAGGAGTCTCTGCAGCCCCTAGACTAGGCTCTGCAGCTGCTTCACAGCCTGAGAACTTACTGCACCAAAGAATGAAACATTCAATTTCTTTTTGAAAAAGAGTCCTTAAATCTTTGATCCACTGACAGCTCCTTCTGCTGAGTCCAGGTCGCTAGGCACGTCTCCACTTCAGTACAAACATCCCCCTAGGTGGCTGTTTTTTCTCTTTTCCATGTAGAAGGCTTCAGGGCTGGAGTGGCCTGTGCCAGCTGCCGTTCCTTGCCGGCTGAGTGCCGTGCAGGTGCTGCTGCGTGCTGAGCGCTTTGTATTTTTGCTTATCAGTTTAATGCCCGTAAGTTTTCACATTTCTTTCATCTGCTCGGTAAAAGGGAAGTCCTTTATTTGTGCAGCAAGTGACTTGCATACGCTGTGTGAGGTGGGAAATACAACGAGGCACCTAGTCTCTTGTGTTAAAGCCGGTTGCATTAAAAGTGTTATCTAATTTGTTCAAAGGACAAATCTGCTGGGAAAAGTATCGCGCTTTGGTAAGTTGGCCACATGCATGTTTCCATTTATTTGGTAGCCATTTGTTATTTCTCGCTGCCCATTTCATTCCCTTGCTGACGCACAGTTAGGAAAAGGAGGCAGCGGATAGGTTTGTTTTCCTCATCATTCTTTGGGATTTGGTCAGAGTTCTACAGGGCATCCAGGATCCTGCTTGTCCCCCTTCTCCTCCACCTCATGGCTGGAGTCTCCTCTCTCACCCCTGCAGCCAATATCCTTCAGCTCAGCTGGCCTGGCATTCAGAAACATTCTCTCTCCCAGGAAACCTGCCCCTTTGTTCCTCTTCCCTGAACATTTCAGCGCAATGGTTTTAAAGGGTGGTACCAACACCTTGTTCCTTTTTTGCCCTCCTGGGGTTTTCTATTACTTCTCTAGAGACCTAGGCCATGTGTACACAACAAAATTATATCGACCTAACTTACACCCGCGTACAGCCACCACCGTGGTTAAATCGCTTGTGTGTTGCACACTTGGCTCTTTGTGTCAGCAGTGCGTGTGTCCGTCCCCACCAGGAGCGTTTGCATCGATAGTATTGTCAGTGGGGGGGCACTGCGGGGTGCCTCCTGAAAGCCAGCAACAGTCGATGTGAGCAACACCGTGCCTACACTGACACCACACCAAACTAATTACATCGATTGTGACTGTATGCCACTCGGGGGGGGGGGGGGGTGTTACTACATCGGCCTAGAGAGGCACTTATGTCAGTGGGAATCAAATTTAAGTGAAGATACTTCCACAGCTAGGTTGACACAAGACAGCTGATGTCAGCCTAACCTGGTAGTGTAGTTCAGGCCCTAGAGAGAGAAGGTTTCATTCAGGCTGTGGCCTAGTTCTGCCAGGGCTCGGCCTAGTCTCTTCTTGTTGATAGTCTCTAATAACTGTCTCGTTCAAAGGTAGACACTCAGACATCACTCCCTATTTCCTTAGAGCAAGGGCTATTTCTGGAAAGAACTTCATTCCTTCAGACCAGGTAGGTAGCAATACAACAGTGAGTGGGTAAACTGAGTCACACATTTTCATAAAACTACAGAAAGCCCATGTTCTCTGCAAGTGTAAGTGGGACTCAAGTGATGCTTTGGCCTGTTGTGATGCTGGCCCCTGAGCAGGGTAAATCTTACCCGAGGTGAGTGATCAGGCACTGAAATGTGTTGGCATAAACCATCTGGTCTAGGCATTTCAAATCTCCTCATGGCTAATTCATATGCGGAAAAAGGGGCTAAACTGCTTAAGTAAAACTGTTTACTGTGCGTACTCACTGAGCTCCACTTGGTGCTTTTCCGTAGCAGATTTTTAAGCCTAATCGTATCAAATACTCTTCTGGCACCCATTTTATGAAACACATCACAACCCCTGCTGGTTTTAATGTATCTAATCTCCCGCTGATTATTCCTGGGGTTCCGGCCAAATAAGCACTTCGAATTAAAGCTTTCACTGCAGCGCAAAGTTGGGTTACCATGGAGATCAAAGTAGTATTTCTTTTTTCCTGTATTTTGTTTAAACCAGTTTAATAATTGCACTAATGAGACAGCACCATTTCTGTAGCTGCTGAGACTGGGAATGCTGAAGATGGTGGGAATCTCAGGACACTGTCACAGCGACCATTCCCATTAGGTTATTCTGGCAAAGAGCTCCGTTTTGGTAATGGCTGACGCTCGCCTTTGAGGAGGCTGGTTGTAACAAGGCAGAGGCGATCGCTCAGACTCAGCCTTGGTTACACCGTAGTGCTCTTCGACTAGCTTTCCCAAATAAAGCAGCCGCGGGAAGAGATTGGGCTCTGGTGGAGGGGACACGCATGTCTGGAAAGGAATTTTGCTGACATCAGAGAGGACTAGCACGACCCAAAATGGAGGCTGCAGATGGGTGCTTCGCTTTGATGAATGTACAGAACGCCCTCTCTGCATGTGAACACGTGAGTCTGCTAATAATGCACAGATTGCACAATGCCCCTGTTGAAATTTAGTACACAGGCAGGTTTTAGAATGTCATTGGAGACCAGAAAAATTGGCCATCAAACTCCTTGTACGAAATATGCATCTGATTCCATCACAGGTCACTTGCTCAAACAATTATTCAGATTGTAGGTCTACTCTGAAAGGCAACATGGAAATTCTGCGGCACCAGGCCCTAAGCATTAGTTAAGTCCTTTACCTGATGGGGGTGCACAGGGACTCATGCAGACCACCTGACCTGGGGTGAATTGCACATCACCCAGTGATCAGTCTCCCAGTGAAAACATTTCAGATCCTGAGTGGTGGTTTCACTAGAACCAGAACTCTAGGGAGAAGAGATGGGTTTGAACATTGGAGTTACAGTCAGATCCAGAGGAAGATTCTTACTTTCCTAAATTCGAAGGGGTTTATATCTGAGACTTGGATTTGGGCTCATCTCCAGTGATGAAGCAATTAAAGAACCAAACATCATGATTGATTTTTCTGGCGTTATGGTTTATATTCATTTTTTCCTCTTGTTGGGTAACAGGAATTCTGGTAGCACTGGACTTGCTGTCCTGCATCAGCATTTCATTATCCTTGAAAGCCATTTATTGTCTAGTGTCCTCTTCTGCCAGGGAATTTATCCCCAGATATTTCATCATTTTAAAGATCGTCTATTTCTAATGTGAGGAACGATGCCAGGAAGACAGAGCTAAGATGTAAGTTTTTAATCACTGGAGCAATTTTCCAAGGGTTGTGGTGGATTCTCCTTCACTGGTCATTTTTAAGTCGAGATTGGATGTTTTCCTAAAAGATCTGCTCTAGGAATTATTGTGGGAAAGTTCTCTGGACCCTCTACAGGAGGTCAGACTAGATGATCACAGTGGTTCCTTCTGGAATCTAGGCTCCTGGAGCGGTTTGCAGGTGCAGCAGCCCCAGCAAGCTCCCCCGCACACTGACCCTGTTCCATTAACAGAGGGTCCATCTAAAAGCAATTGGATGGACTCACCTGCATTAGGAAACTGCACTAAGTTCCCCCAACTCATTTTACTTAGGCAAGTGAAAACTTTATTGCCTAAAATACTCTTTCCTTCAATCTCTTGCGGAAACTCTTATTGCTAATCATGAGTATTTGGATTACAGGTATAATATCCAATGCAGGGCTAAAGAAATAAAGCACTAATTAAAATTCTGCTGAAGTGAGCAAATTGCTTTGAAATGAGAACATCAGGGAAGGAACTACGTGTAGATTCAAAACATTTCCCTGACCTCCTCTCCATGCCCAAGACACTAAACTTTTAAGTATTTCTTCTTTAGCGTGTCTTGAAATCCCATAAACCCCTTGACTCCTTGGTCTGAAATCTTGCAAATTGTTTTGAGAAGATTATATCATCTCGCTCTTTCTGCAATAAAGGCAGAGCCAGAGAGTAGCCTGTTAAGCCCAGACCAGGATCTACAATCAAGTGGACCAGGAGGTAGATGCAGCAATGGACTCCTGAGTTTATTTAGTGTGTTAGAGTGGACGCATAGGTGGGAAAAAAGTCTCAGAGCTCAGTCATGTGCCATGTGTCACCCAGCTTGACAGGGGCTGCTTTCATTTCTGGAGCTGGGCTTTTCAAAGGAGCCTCTGGCAAGGGGGCACCCAAATGCCATTGAAATGCAATGTGATTTGGGCACTTGATGTTTTCAGGCTAGTTTGACTAGTGACCCTGATGCAGCATGTTCATTCTGCATTAGCTGTTGCAATGGGAAACAGGCACTGAAAACACACATTACAGGCCATTTCCGTGAAAATGGGCTGCTCATTGGCTCCTTAACCGTTTACTCCCGGGGGGATTCTGCACCATTGCGCATGCGCAGAATTTATGTATCTGCAGAAAAATGACTCTCTGAAGGGGAAGCAAAGGGAAGCCACAAGAGCGGTCATATGACCCTCCCCAGCAGTATGTTTTGGATGTCCAGGGCAGCTGGCGGAGAGGTAAATCACTGTAGGGCAGGGGGCGGGACTGGGAAAGACCCGGCTGGCGGCTTCTACCCTGCGCTGCGCTCAGCTGCTAGTCTGGGCTGGGCTGGGCTGGGGAGGACGAGACTTCCTCTTCCCCTGCATGGCATCCAGGCCTCCATCCATGGCTCCTCAGCTGCAGGGGGAGGGATCACTGTACAGGGAGCTGCTCCCCCATCTGCCCAACGCCCGTGCATCCAAACCCCCTCATGCCCGGACCCTCCCACCGAGCCTTGCCACCCACACTCAGAACCCCCCTGCCGAGCCCCACTTCCCCTGCACCTGGACCACCCTGATGAGCCACCCGCACCTAGATCCCCACCCCACTGAGCCCCACTCCCCCAGCATCTGGACCCCCATACTGAGTCCCTCCGACCCAAACCCCCATGCTGAGTCCTAAGCATCTTCAACTCCCTGCAGAGTCCCATTACCGTTCCACCCAGAATCCCCCAACAAGGCCCTGTGCATCCAGATCCTCCCCGCACCTGGATCCCCCACTGAGCTGCCTGCACCCAGATTGCCCCACACAGAACCCTCCCAACCCACACCTGGATTCCCCCCACACTAAGCCCCTCCACACTTGGATCCTGCCTTGCTGAGTCTGCCCGCCCACACCTGGTGCACCTGGCATGGAGGGGCAGGGCCCTGAGGTGTTTTTGGGGCAGGCCCGGTCCTTGTGCTGTGTCAGGGTTGGGTGCAGCCTCACCACTGAGTCTGTGTCCTGGGGGGAGCTTCACAGTGATCTGGAGCCTCCACATTTATTTAACAAATAAAATTTGCAGAATTTTGCAGAATTTTAAAAAATGGTGCCAGAATTCTTATTTTTGGGGGGCAGAATTTTTAATTATTTGGCGCAGAATGCCCTCAGGAGTATTAACTTTACCAATATCTCTGAGTTCAGAGAGTGTGGTTTGAGCAGGTTAGTCTGGAAGGTAAATGTGAGGAGCACTCTTCACAAAGGGTCGGGCTAGTCACGTAGGGGAGGCAGTACTTTCTTGAAGGTTCTACAATGGATAGGGAGGGAGGGAAAGCACCCAGCACAGGCTAGGTAAGCAGGGTGAGTCTGAAAATTAGAGCTGCAGGGAGCAAATCAATGACATAAAGAGTAATTTGCCCTTGTACGGAGAAGCAGCTCAAGGCCTGTAGACTGCTAAAGCCCAGTTTGCAAACTCAGGGCTTCAGTGCTACTCCTGAAATGGGGCTGGCACTCTGCACGGGGTAAAAGTCAATCTGCTGGGCAGCCATATGCAGCAGGCTGCGAAAAACAGGGAACAACTGAGGGATGGTCTTTGCACTCCAAACCCTGCTCAGATCAAGTGGTAACTGTCCTGGGGAATGGAGGATGCGCCAGGATTCTGTTCTGTTTATTGACTTTGTCAAAAATCCCAAATCCCACTTTACATTGTGTTCAAATGTGTGTGTGTCCCTTACTTCTCCAGCGAAGCTGATTTCGACTGGTGATTAACAAGTGATCCACAAACACTTTCACTAGGGGAGTCTTTGATCAGACCTAAACTGCAGTCAGCAACAAGGCTGTCAATCTGGTGCTCACCCCAGCAATCATCCTCCCGCTCAACTCGCTGTGAATGAAGAAGAATTAAAACACCCTCAGTCAGCTCTTTGCTCTCGAGGGCATCGGCTCATAACATCTTTCACTAATCAGCAAGAGGCTGGGGCCATTTGCTTTCTTCGCCAAAGTGGAAGAACTTGGACAGATCATAGAATATCAGGGTGGGAAGGAACCTCAGGAGGTCACCTAGTCTAACCCCCTGCTCAAAGTAGGACCAATCCCCAATTTTTTTTGCCCCGGATCCCTAAATGCCCCCCTCAAGGACTGAACTCACAACCCTGGGTTTAGCAGGCCAGAGCTCAAACCACTGAGCTATCCCTCCCCCTAACATCACCATCATAGCAGTTGGGAAGGGAAGTGGCCTGAATGGCTGGGAAGTCTCAGGTGACCTCAGCATAGCAAGCAGAACAATATATACACCTAGGGGATGACTCCTCTCCCTGGGTCATCTTGTCACAGCTGTGGGATCAAGAGCACGCAGGCTGGCTCCCCCTCACCAGACATCATCTAGGAGGGCTCCGGGACTTGAGAACGTGCGCCCCCTTGGTCTAAAATAGCCTGAATGTGGTGGCCTACCAGCCATGCTGTTTGATAGGGTTTTTGGAGAGAGCAAAGGGTATGCTTCTCAGAGCGATGATGGGGGTTAGGGAGTTTATGTAGGTGTTGGGTTGGTTGAGTCCCTGCTGAAATGATAATTGTAATGCTGCCGAGATTTTAATTGTGTTGTGAATGGTGTTAGGGTGGCTAGAGTCTTGGCTAGGCATCTTCATAGTTATTTAAATAGAAATAAATAAAAATATAAATATCTGCAATATACACAAATTGTCAGATTAACCAGTAACACCAACCTCTGCCCAACATAGCTCAGCCAGCAGAAGGAGAACTCTCCTATGAAGATTCTGCCCTTGCTGGCTTTATAGGCGTGACATGGGTGAATGAGGCGAGCACGTATTGGTTCTTGGCACATTAGTGGACTTATATCTTCAGAATCATATTTGCAATATTGCCCAAATCCTGATTCAGTGGTTCTCATATGCAATTTCTAGCAATTCTTTCTTTGTAATGGCAGCCCAGGTACACTGGTGTGAATTGGTCTGATTGCTGTAGCAGTGAAGAAAAACATCTTGATTGGTGCAACATTTACAATGGTCTGTCCTGAAGATTTTCCTGAGAACTACCCAGGTTCCTGATGGCTGCACTCTTTGTATTTCTTTTACTTCCATTGTTATCTTTGTCTTTGCTGATGCCCAATTCTTTTTGCAGTCTGTCTGATAAATTCTCCAGACTGTTTAGACCCGTTTTAGCGGGGGGGGGGGGGGGGGAGGTGGGTGTGTGTGTGTGTGTGTGTGTGTGTGAGAGAGAGAGAGAGAGTTCATTACCCTTTTAATTATTTATGGTATTCTCAGAAATAAGAGCTAATCTCCATTTACTGTTCCAAAGATTAATTTCACTGAGAAGTTTTGTCCTGAGGTTGGAACTATCTCGAACCTTTCATTTAACATCAGACTTATTCACATGTAATAATTTTTTTAATCTTCATAATTTGAAAATAGGTTTGCTGAATGACTTTGAAGTGAATAAAGTGGTTTGGTCAGCGCTGTGTTTCTGGAGTGTCACACACATTGTCAGATTTTGACAGTGGAATTATCTCTGTGAATGTGTGTGTGGCTAAATTAGCAAATAGCTTTAAGATCTAAGAAATGATGGTTACTATAAGAACACAATAGTTATTAATGTACTAATTTACTTGGGAGCCAGACTTTATGTAATTACAGTTTAGGATCAAGATAAGGTTAATGCATTTACCTTCCTGGGGTATTTATAGAAATTTTAAATTGTTCTCCACCAAATTCTAATAAATAATTGTGGGTGTTCTGTAGCGACAGAGCAGTGGGATTGCTGGGCAGAATGTGACTCAATGGAAATAACAGGGGTTTGGAGAGAATTATTATTAATAATATTCATACGATGGTACTTCACAGACATAGTCCTTCTCCTGAAGTGCTTACAGTCCAAGGGCCTGACCCTGTAATCTTTTGGGACCTCTCATGTCAGGAAAGCTACCTGTGCCACTGGAATCAATGGACATTTTGCTATTGATTTCATTGGTGAGGCATCTGACCCACTAGGCCTGCTCACCTGAACACCTGCTCACTTGACATATGTGTCAGTGCTTGCTGCATCATCCCCTAAATCAAGACAGTGTACACATAATGTGGGAGGGGGGAAGCGAAATTGAAGATAAGACTTTTTTTTAGAGTGATTTGATCCCCTGCCAAATTCTTTGATTGCATCCTTCATTAAACACTTCCTGACTACATGGTGTTGAAAAGTCTTTACATCATATAACTTCTGAGCATTATTAACAGTAATAGGTCTGCAGTGATCTACAGTGTTATGAACATGAAGACTCATTTATGATTAACCAGAAGAGGTATAAAGTAATTCCTCAAGCATGAGACAGGTGGTGTTTTATTTCCCACCATTTTAATGGGTCCAGAATTGCAGGACTCTGTCTGTGGCCAAAAAATACTGAAAGATTCCACACTGTAGTTGGGGTCTGAGTGACTCTTTATTGAAAGAGTTATTATAGCTCTGTCGGTCTCAGGATATTAGAGGGTCAAGTAGGTTAGAAGTTGGTCCAATAAAAGATATTACCTCACTCACCTTGTCTCTTTAGTGAAAAACAGGATTAGTAAGGGACCACCAGGGAGCAGCAGAGAGAATCAAGAAAACTGTCAGTAAAATGAAAGAAGGATGCTTTCTGATCTGAGAAACCACTGTCCTGACAAATCCGATCAAGATCTGTGCCGGGCACTGATTCAGTTTGCAAGGCAAAAGAAGGTAGGATTGAAAAATAAATGTGATGTGATGTTTTGGGGTTGGCTTCTCAACTCCTCCAAGTAGCACAGGGAGCAGATATTACCCACTCACAATATCCTGAGCTAGCACTTTGTCCACTGAAAGTTTGCAGAAGTTCTCCGAGGGGCATTAAAAGGTTCAGCATTTTTTTTGTTAGCAAGCTCCTGAATCAGAAGCTAAGCCTGGTGCTGGGCCATTGTACTGTTCATTCCTTCAGTGCTTATGTAAGTGCTTTGCCCAATTTCTTGCCCAGGTCTTTAAAAGCTCGTTGTTTACATAAGTATCTCAAAGCACATTTCAATTAACTTTCAATATTAAATACATTTTAAAATCAGATCTCCAGAGAAAGAGATGGTTGGGGATTTGGCTCTCTAGAAACACCCTTGGGGAGGGAGTGCTGCTAAGTGCTTCCAAATCCCTGGGGCTGAGATTAAATGACAGCCCGAAGAAGGGGCTTTATTGTTGCTGTGAAAATTCTTCCCGTTTTATGTATCAATAAATTATTAAAGCAAATGACTTTGACGGCTGGAAACTGCCAGTTAGTGCAAGAATATTTCAGCTGTCACGTTAAAAGAAACACAGGAGGCATGGCTCCAGCACATTAAAGCGCTAATAGGAAGAAGTCATGGATTTGGATCAAACTCCTGTCCAAGGAGGAATGCTGGGGCTGAACTGCAAAGAACACTCACACCCTCCAATTCCAGCCATGCTTTTGGAGTCCCACTGTTCAGCCGTGGGGGTCAAATTTGACATCGCCCTGGTCACAGCAGAAAGTAGAGCGGGGCCAGGTTTTGCAGTTCCGCACCAGCTGGGTTTTGGTTTTGCAACCAGTAGTTCAGAGCTAAGCTCTTGGTGGGGGTGGGGAAATGGGTTTAGGTCTGGTCCATCTTTAGAAATAAAGGAATGGGGTGGGGTGGGGTGTGGTTGTGATAAATCCAGATGCCATTTGATTAGAAATCCCTGAGTTCGGAATAGGCCTATTCCTAGAGTGTCTAACGCCATGTTGATCTGTTTGAGGTGCCCAGATGGCTCACATTTCCATAGCGTCTGAGCACCTCACAGTACCCCTGTGACAAAGGGAGGTTCTACCCCATTTCACAAATGGGGAACTGATGCACTAAGTGATTGACCCAAGGTCAGTCTGTGGCAAAGCAGTGAATTGAATCTGGGCCTGCCAGCTCACAGGCTAGTGCCCTAACCACCATCCCAGCCTTCCTGTCCAGGAGGTGATGTCTTCTGCTCTTTGCACAATAAAAACAATGTGAAGAAACCACACAGGCACAACTGAATCCCACATAATTTCCACTGAATGCATCCGATGAAGTCAGTGGAAATTTTCTTTCTTTTCTTTTTCCACGTAACCATGTTTTCCATAACTGTTCACAAACACGCAAGGCCCAGCTGCTTACACACTGCCACTCTGTTTCAAGCAGTTTCTTAAACAGAACATGGTGAGCACCACTGGAAGGCTCACAAACTATTTAAAAAGAAAAGGAGTACTTGTGGCACCTTAGAGACTAACCAATTTATTTGAGCATGAGCTTTCGTGAGCTACAGCTCACTTCATCGGATGAAAGCTCATGCTGAAATAAATTGGTTAGTCTCTAAGGTGCCACAAGTACTCCTTTTCTTTTTGCGAATACAGACTAACACGGCTGTTACTCGGAAACTATTTAAAGGGATACCACCTGGTTCTTGTATATTACACAGAGGAAATAGTCTTCCAGTCGAGACCCTTACAGTGAAATCTCATGACTCTTAAATCTGAACATCTGACATTCTTTTGTTCTTAAGTTCTATAATGCATTTAGGACGAGGTTGTTTCAGTGTGGGCAAACTAAATGTCTCTTCACCTCGGGACCAAACAGCCACCAGGTGGTAACACTGCCTCCGCCAACTTCCAGCTCATGTTTGCTCCAATTCGTAATGCACTTAGGCACGAGTAGCTTTACGTAACTATATGCATGTGAGTAGGCTCCTGATGGCGATAGGAATAGGCTTAATGGTAAGCACCTGTTTAAGTACTTTGCTGGATCAGGGTGTCTGGGATTAGGGATCTAACAGCAAAATTCTCTAACAGAATTTAATCTCATCATCTAATAGATCAGGGGCTCTCAACCTCTTTCTTTCTGAGGCCCTCCCTGCAACATGCTATAAAAACTCCACGGCCCACCTGTGCGACAACAACTGGTTTTCTGCTTATGTAAGCCAGGGACGGCCTTAGGGGGTAGCAATCAGGGCAATTGCCGGGGGTCCCAAGCCACAGAGGGCCTGGCAAAGCTTAGTTGCTCAGGCTTCGGCATCAGCCCCAAGCGGCAGGGTGCGGGGCCCCGGGTTTCAGCCCCATACAGTGGGGCTTCATCTTTCTGACCTGGGCCCCAGCAAGTCTAGTGCCGGCCCTGCTTGGCAGACCCCCTGGAGCCAGCTCGCAGCCCCCCAGTGAGCCCCGGTTGAGGACCACTGTAATAGATGATGCTTTTTAAGCATCGTTTCACAGCATGTGGGATGCATCCCATGTCTAATCTCCACCCCTTCAAACAACAGCTTTACGCCAAACCAGCATGTGTGTTCAAAGTGTTTCTTGCACATGAAGAGGATTGTAAGAGGTAACCCTGTCTAATGCCAGAGGTTGCATCTCTGAAGCCTGAGCAGTCCAGTAAAACTTCAAACATGTCTAAAATACCAATTCACTGCAACATCAGCTCAGACTCAAAATATCAAAGGAGCCAGCCAGTCAAATTCTGGCAAAAGACGGTTTAATGGTAGAAATTAAGCTGGCATGTCTCAAGTGTTTGAAATCTTCAACATTCACATCTAATTTTCAATAAGTCTTGGGAAACTGGGGAAGTCCCAGAAGACTGAGCGAAAGCTAATGTAGTGCCGGTTTCTGAAAAGGGATGACCCGGA
The DNA here is from genome assembly GCF_965152275.1 of Natator depressus. NCBI lineage: Eukaryota > Metazoa > Chordata > Testudines > Cheloniidae > Natator > Natator depressus. The sequence goes on along the minus strand of NC_134251.1, from coordinate 21,243,596 downwards.
TAATTACCGACCCTGTCAGACTGACATTGAGCCCAGGCAAGATAATGGAGCAGCTGACATGAGACTCAATTAATAAAGAATTAAAGGGGGGTAAAGTAATTAATGCAAATCAACATGATTTTTATGGAAAATAGATCCCATCAAACTAACTTCATATCTTTTTTGATGAGACTACAAATTTGGTTGATAAAGGTAATAGTGTTGATACACTAAACTTAATAAAGCATAATTCTGTACAGTACAGTAATTCTGTAATGCGTCTTAGTACTCCATGACATTTTTATAAAAAAAACTAGAAGGATATAAAATTAACATGGCACACATTAAATGGATTAAAAACGGGCTAACTGATAGTTCTCAAAATGTGATAGTAAATGGGGAATATTCATCAAGCAGGTATGTTTATAACGGGGTCCTGCAGGAATTGGTTCTTGGTCCTATGCTATTTAATATTTTTATCAATGACCTGGAAGAAAATAAAAATCATCACTGATAAAGTTTGCAGATGGCACAAAAGTTGGGGAAGTGGTAAATAATGAAGGGGACAGGTCATTGTTTCAGAGAGATCTGGATCACTTGGTAACCTTTGACAAATTTGAAAATTTTCCACATTTTTTAAAAATGGAAAATTCTTTGAAACCAACCACTTCCCATGAAAAGTTGTAGTTTTCTGATGAAAGAACATAAGAACATAAGAACGGCCATACTGAGTCAGACCAAGGGTCCATCCAGCCCAGTATCCTGTCTTCTGACAGTGGCCAATGCCAGGTGCCCCAGAGGGAATGAACAGAACAGGGAATCATAGATTCATAGAATATCAGGGTTGGAAGGGACCCCAGGAGGTCATCTAGTCCAACCCCCTGTTCAAAGCAGGACCAATCCCCAATTAAATCATCCCAGCCAGGGCTTTGTCAAGCCTGACCTTAAAAACCTCTAAGGAAGGAGATTCTACCACCTCCCTAGGTAACGCATTCCAGTGTTTCACCACCCTCCTAGTGAAAAAGTTTTTCCTAATATCCAACCTAAACCTCCCCCACTGCAACTTGAGACCATTACTCCTTGTCCTGTCATCTTCTACCACTGAGAATAGTCTAGAACCATCCTCTTTGGAACCACCTCTCAGGTAGTTGAAAGCAGCTATCAAATCCCCCCTCACTCTTCTCTTCTGCAGACTAAACAATCCCAGTTCCCTCAGCCTCTCCTCATAAGTCATGTGTTCCAGACCCCTAATCATTTTTGTTGCCCTTCGCTGGACTCTCTCCAATTTATCCACATCCTTCTTGTAGTGTGGGGCCCAAAACTGGACACAGTACTCCAGATGAGGCCTCACCAATGTCGAATAGAGGGGAACGATCACGTCCCTCCATCTGCTCGCTATGCCCCTACTTATACATCCCAAAATGCCATTGGCCTTCTTGGCAACAAGGGCACACTGTTGACTCATATCCAGCTTCTCGTCCACTGTCACCCCTAGGTCCTTTTCTGCAGAACTGCTGCCGAGCCATTTGGTCCCTAGTCTGTAGCTGTGCATTGGATTCTTCCATCCTAAGTGCAGGACCCTGCACTTATCCTTATTGAACCTCATCAGGTTTCTTTTGGCCCAATCCTCCAATTTGTCTAGGTCCCTCTGTATCCTATCTCTGCCCTCCAACGTATCTACCACTCCTCCCAGTTTAGTATCATCCGCAAATTTGCTGAGAGTGCAATCCACACCATCCTCCAGATCATTTATGAAGATATTGAACAAAACCGGCCCCAGGACCGACCCCTGGGGCACTCCACTTGACACCGGCTGCCAACTAGACATGGAGCCATTGATCACTACCCGTTGAGCCTGACAATCTAGCCAACTTTCTACCCACCTTATAGTACATTCATCCAGCCCATACTTCTTTAACTTGCTGACAAGAATACTGTGGGAGACCGTGTCAAAAGCTTTGCTAAAGTCAAGAAACAATACATCCACTGCTTTCCCTTCATCCACAGAATCAGTAATCTCATCATAGAAGGCGATTAGATTAGTCAGGCATGACCTTCCCTTGGTGAATCCATGCTGACTGTTCCTGATCACTTTCCTCTCGTGTAAGTGCTTCAGGATTGATTCCTTGAGGACCTGCTCCATGATTTTTCCGGGGACTGAGGTGAGGCTGACTGGCCTGTAGTTCCCAGGATCCTCCTTCTTCCCTTTTTTAAAGATTGGCACTACATTAGCCTTTTTCCAGTCATCCGGGACTTCCCCCGTTCGCCACGCGTTTTCAAAGATAATGGCCAATGGCTCTGCAATCACATCCGCCAATTCCTTTAGCACTCTCGGATGCAACTCGTCCGGCCCCATGGACTTGTGCACGTCCAGCTTTTCTAAATAGTCCCTAACCACCTCTTTCTCCACAGAGGGCTGGCCATCTACTCCCCATGTTGCGATGCCCAGCGCAGCAGTCTGGGAGCTGTCCTTGTTAGTGAAGACAGAGGCAAAAAAAGCATTGAGCACATTAGCTTTTTCCACATCCTCTGTCACTAGGTTGCCTCCCTCATTCAGTAAGGGGCCCACACTTTCCTTGGCTTTCTTCTTGTTGCCAACATACCTGAAGAAACCCTTCTTGTTACTCTTGACATCTCTTGCTAGCTGCAGCTCCAGGTGCGATTTGGCCCTCCTGATTTCATTCCCACATGCCCGAGCAATATTTTTATACTCTTCCCTGGTCATATGTCCAACCTTCCACTTCTTGTGAGCTTCTTTTTTATGTTTAAGATCTGCTAGGATTTCACCATTAAGCCAAGCTGGTCGCCTGCCATATTTACTATTCTTTCGACTCATCGGGATGGTTTGTCCCTGTAACCTCAACAGGGATTCCTTGAAATACAGCCAGCTCTCCTGGACTCCTTTCCCCTTCATGTTAGTCCCCCAGGGGATCCTACCCGTCCGCTCCCTGAGGGAGTCGAAGTCTGCTTTCCTGAAGTCCAGGGTCCGTATCCTGCTGCTTACCTTTCTTCCCTGTGTCAGGATCACCAAGTGATCCTTCCCCTGTCGCCCATTCCCAGCTTCTGGCAAACAGAGGCTAGGGACACCGTCCCTGTCCCCAAAAAATATTGAGTCAAAAAGTTCCTGACCAGCTCTAGGTATTATGGTCCAGATATTTAGTATTACTCTGCTGCTGCATGGAGCACAATGGATAATGGACAACTGGCTATTCCACTATTAAAGCAAAAAGTGACATATGACAAAACTGTCAAGAAAGAACATGCCACTATATTCCTGTAGAAAAGACTTGCTTAATGAGAATTTGTTTTTAAAATGTGAATTTACGTTCCCTGGAGCTCAGTCCTGTTAGTCATGAATTTTTATGCTTTTTGCTGTTGGAGTCTAGTTGGGATGAAAATTTAATCCTCGGAATTTCATTTTCCCCAAGGCAATTGGTGTTCCACTTTAATTTTGGTGTTCTTGTTAATGATTAAATTGCCTCTGCACCAGACAGAATAGGCAGGAGAGTTTATTTCAGACTGGAGCTCAGTTGCATATTCGAGACTGTATCTATGTAAGAAGTTCCAAGGTAATCAGAATGTCAAATTTGCCATAAGACAGTAGGACAATGGGACACCTGTAGGCAGCAGAAAAAAATATATGCCATGTTCATTTGTTAGATTATTTAGTCATTTTTGGTTTTCTTTCATGAATTTTAAGTTTCGGATCCCTTTAACCATACAAAACTGCCACATCTCAGCAAATATTTGCATGATTATCTTCACTGAACTAAACTAAAGGCCTCATCCATACTGAAATGTAGAATCTTTTCCTTGTAGTATCTGTTTTTCCTGCTCCCTTTCTTATCTCAGTCCCTTCCTTCCTGTCACATGCTTTCCAGTACTCTGCCTAAGGCAGAATCCATATTGGTTGGCATGTAATCATTAATAGTCTGTTTTAATGTATTTGCAAGGGCCAGTCTGTCACTGTTCTGTTAGGTTAACGATACCAATTGCTCATGCCCTCTTTCCAGAGTGTTTCCTTGTCCTTGTAGAAATACAGTCATAAAGAAGGGGCCCTGTGCATGGAGAGCAGTTAAACTACTTCCTTTCCATGTGATGGCAGGATGGGTTTGCAAAGTGCAGAATCCTTTGGAAATCTCAGTTCAAGCTACTATGAGAATGAGCACCCTAGAAATGCCAGCACATAACAAGTAAATACAATCAGCCTTGCCGATAGCTGTCAGTTACTGTAAGCAAGATTTAACTGTCAGCATAAGCCACTAGAGAGAGAGAGAGAGACAGACTGGTCTGAGATAACGACAAAGTCAAAGAGCATTAATGAGAGATTCAGCCCTCAGTGAAGTTGGCTTGTTTTTTAATTTCCACCGTTTGAGTGAAAACAAGAAAATGAAACAAACAACGGTTCCCAAAGACTTCCCCTTTTCAGTGGCATGAGAAACATCATCAAGGTTTCTTTTTTCTTTTCTTTGTGTGCGTCTCCTAAGGACATTTCCCTTTCAGAACCTTTAAAAGATTCCTTCATCCCTAATCACACAGCATAAGGCATCCCACAAAACTGGCTTTATTAATGCCACGCTGAAAAATGTCAGCTATGTTTGTTAACCCACTCGAAGTATTAAACTCTGTTCACTGCATATTCAGCTTCAAAAATATTGTTTATTTGCAGGCCACTTACAGGCATTGAAGAGTGTCAACGAGCATCTTTCCTGCAGTGTTAAAAGAAGAAAAATGGCAAATCACAGAAGGTCAAAACTCCCCCACCCCACCAAAATGTGTCTTTTGGTTCTTCATTTAATTATTCAGCACACACATGCCAGAGAGTGAGAAGGACGAGAGCGCAGAAATTGAATACAGGTAACCTTTAATACCAACAGAAATGTTTAATAAGGTTACATTAGGCCTTAAGGACTCCTCGACAGGATGTTAGCTTGGCCTTTTAATAATTTACATTGAAATTGCTTTGTAAGTAATTGTCCGGAGTTCGACAGTTTACCCTGCAGTATACAAAAATCCCTAGCCCCATATTAATAGTGTGGGTGAGAAAAGGCAGAGTGTGAGCCTAAAATACCTGACAAGGAGAAATCCTTGTGAAATGAGCTTCAGTTTAGTATCTTCAAAATGACAAATAGATGCTACCACAGCAAACACAGATTTCTCTGCAGATGCCCCTGTGCCCAAGGTCTCGGAGCAGCTTGGCACTGGAGATGAGCCTACCACAAAACTTTGGACCTCAGCATGGATTTGGAGATTTGGATCTAGAATGTAAATGTTGCGGTTGGCCCCGCGAACCCCTGAAAAGGTGTGTGATGTGAAAAAGGATGTGAGCATGAAGTCAGGAACTGGGAAGAAAGCAGACAAAAAGGTGATTGCCACCTAGAGTACGACCCCAGTAGGGACTGTGGAGCTCAATAAATTGAACATCGCAAAATTACAGGAGGTCTGGTGCACAAGTAGCAATACGGGGCCATGTGCAGCTTTCTCCTTGACAGTCGAACCATGGCAAAGCAATTCCCAGCACACTGAAGGCATTGGAATGTGAGGGGATGTCAACTTGGTCTTTCCTGATGTTACTTTTATTATGTGATTTTTTTTTCCTTTTCAGAAAAATGTCTCATAGAATTGGTCATTCATAAGATTGGTGATTGTAAAACTGAGGTTCTACTGTGTTTCGATTAGAAAGGTAGAGCATTTATGTGTGATTTTTAAGCCTCCGTACAGCTTCTCCAACTGATGGGGGACTAGGACAGATACTCTGGCCCATGCTACACTGAACATATCACACTTAGACCTTGAGATGTGGTCTTCCAAAGTAATAAAATAAAGAGGAGGGAAGCTGATATTTTCCACACAAAAAATTCATCTAGTTGAAAACTCAAATTTTTTGGGTCAAAAATGGTTTCAATTGAATATTTTTATCCAGCTCTAGCTACAGTGTATAAATGAAAGGCATTATTTTTATCGTATTTATTTACCAATGAAAGCACTAGATGTGACTGTGAAATGGCATTTTTGAACTGCTTTGACAACCAGAGGAGAGGTACAATTTAAAGCAAAACAAAACAACCACCACCCCACTTTTGGTTTGGAGTATTTTTTGTTTAAAAAATCCCCATTCTAAACTCCTAAATTGTTAATTAAACTGCTTAGCCCTCCGTTTACTTTTGATTAATGGTAAAGGATACTTACTTGATACAGTTTGCAAAACAAAATGAGCATTAACTCAAATCCTTGGGGATCAGCTAGCTAGAATCCATTAGACAACTAGGCAGCATTATGATGCCATCAGAAATTTACACAGATTGATAGGGCAGAATCAATTTTGCTTCACAAACAGGGTGAGACTCCTTTGCTACTATAATTGTGCTACATTTTCAAGACATTCGTTGCTACTTCACCTCATCGTCTGTGGCATTAATGGCAATCCCAGCATTCACTAGCTGCCATGTTTTGTTATAGTCTGTTGAACATATCAAGGGTGGCAGTGACATTGGAATAGTGGGGGTACTGAAAGCAGTTTTTACTTATTACCTCATGCCCCCCCCATCTCTCTCCATGCCCCCACCACATTCCCAAGAGCTGGGGCTGGGAGCAGGGCTGTGTCTCCGGGAGGAGAGACTCGGACAGGGGTAAGGGGCCATGGCTGGGGCCACAGCTTGGGGCAGGCATGGGGATGTGGCTGGGGCCACAGCTGGGGTGTGGGCATGGGGCCAGGAGTGGAACCCTGGAAGCAGGGATGGCAGCCGGGACCCTGGGAGCAGAGCCCTGGCCCTGGGGCCCTGAAAGCGGAGCCCTAGGAGCGGGGCACGGGGCCGTCGGCCGGGGCCCTGCGTAAACCCCCCTGCACCCCTAGTTCCCGCGCCTATGAAGTGTGGTAAAGTGGTAATGCTTGTTCGGATTAAATGCTGCTGTTCCCAGGAACTGATGACAAAATGGTGTGTGTGTGTGTGTGTTTGTTTACAGCTACACTTTATTACAAGTGCTAAGCTAAAGCAAACATTGGACTCCTCTGAGGTCAATTCAAAAATATCTCAACCACAATGTGCAACTCAGTGTCTGGTACAGCATATTTAACAAAAGAAATCCCCACCTGGCCACGTGCGTATGGCAACAACACGGGTTGTTTCTTTCCTTTCTAAATGTATAAAGAAGTTAAATCACTGTATTGACTAGTAAATGACCTTTCTACCAGATAAAGGCCTTGCTCCCTCTTTAAAAACTATTAAAGAACTGCTCAACATTTTTCTTTAAGTGTGATTCTACTTTCTGCCATGTACATTGGCCAAACTGGACAGTCTCTATGTAAAAGAATAAATGGACACAAATCAGATGTCAAGAATTATAACATTCAAAAACCAGTTGGAGAACACTTCAATCTCTCTGGTCACTCGATTACAGACCTAAAAGTGGCAATTCTTCGACAAAAAAACTTCAAAAACAGACTCCAACGAGAGACTGCTGAATTGGAATTAATTTGCAAACTAGATACTATTAACTTAGGCTTGAATAAAGACTGGGAGTGGATGGGTCATTACACAAAGTAAAACTATTTCCCCATGTTTATTCCCCCCCACCCCCACCCCCCACTGTTCCTCAGACGTTCTTGTCAACTGCTGGAAATGGCCCACCTTGATTATCACTACAAATGGTCCCCCCCACACCCGTGTCCCCCCTCCACTCCACTCTCCTGCTGGTAATAGCTCACCTTAACTGATCACTCTCGTTACAGTGTGTATGGTAACACCCATTGTTTCATGTTCTCTGTGTAGATAAATCTCCCCACTGTATTTTCCACGGAATGCATCTGATGAAGTGAGCTGTAGCTCACAAAAGCTTATGCTCAAATAAATTTGTTAGTCTCTAAGGTGCCACAAGTCCTCCTTTTCTTTTTGCGGATACAGACTAACATGGCTGCTACTCTGGAACCTGTAAAAATGACCTATTCTTACTCAACAGATCTGCTTCTCATGTGTTCAATGGCAAAAATAACTCCTGCTAGCACTGCTGAGCCAACAGAGATATAGGAGAGCGATCTGGAGTCTATGCTGGGTCAAAATCCTCAGCAACACAGCTAAGTAATTTCCAATTCCAGAGCTAAATTATATTCCCAGTTAGCCCTGGCCATTGAAGATTTTGGCCTTGCAGAATCTGTGATACAGATGCATGAGCCGTTTGACAGCTAGATCCCAGAATGAGTTTGCAGGGCTGGCAAACTCAGCAGGATGGCTGATCATTTTTACTCATTATGGGTGAAATTCACATGTGTGCAGCCCTCACGCAGAGCTTAGGTAGTGCACAGGCTTTTGTGCCGACTCCCTGTGCACAGGTGAATTTCACCTAAACAGAGCAAGCCTGATATGGGATCATTGTAGAGACCAGCACTGAGCCCCACAATGCCACTTTCTAGAGAAGAACCATCACACTTTAAATTCTATTTGTATAGCACAATGTATAAATGAAGTGCCACTCTTCAAGTTCAGCAGGAAATGAAAGTACACATGAAATATAGTGATGTATGCAGTCCACCTACAAAACATAACTCTAGCAACCTGGCTGGAAAACACGGCAATCCTCTCCTTGGTGCTCATTTCTAAATCACAGTCACACATTTCATAACCTATAGCATTAGTTTCTGCTATTTAAAATTCTTCTCTTTTCCCTCCCCTAATAAAGTATGTAAAGTGGTAGCCACTTTTCCTGGAATACCTTCCTCTTGTTCCTCTGTCCATCTGTTGCTGGCTGTGATAGCATTCTTTTCTTTAGGTCAGTCTTTCAGCTGTAAAATTGTGGTCTGAAAAGATTTATACAGTGCCTCCAATAGATGGCAGGTCAGTGAGCCTGACATAAATAATAAAAATATTGCAATATTGTTTATCCAATGATCCAGAATGACTCACACTGAGAACCAACACAAGTATGATACATTTTCCCTTGGAGACGTTTAACCAGATAAATAAAAGCTTCAAAAACACAGTGGGACAAACTCTACTCTCACTTATCTCAGTGTAAATCCAGACTAACTCCACTGAAGTCATGGTTTTGCAGCGGCGAGCTGAGGCTGATGGTGTTTGAACAGGGCTGAGGCCATAACGTTTCTCTGTGACGGCCTGCTCTCCAAATTTTAAAAAGACGCTATTTAGGCAACCTGCTGAGCACAGAGCCGGCTCTCTGTCCTGGGCAGTACATTCAGAACAGTCAGTGACAATTAATTTTTGTCTAGATTTGTGCACGGAGTTTGTTGCCATAGAATTGAGAGGCTACTACCTCAGCAGTGACTGGCCCCGGGGGAGTTCTGAGATTATGCAGTTTCACTGCAAGCTCGCGCAGTTTAACAGGAGTGTCATTTTGCTAGTCTAGTGCTACCTCTGTCCAAACAACGTAGATGATTCCCCTCAGTCCTGTCCGGCAGACCCTCTGCTATCTCCTGCCAGAGAGGCCGCATGGCCCAGGGACTAAGCTACTAGCCTGGAAACCAAGAAACATGCATTCTGATGCCAGTGACCGGCTGTGTGAACTTGGGCATGCCTGTTTCCCTTGCTGTTGTTTGTCTGTCTATTTACATTATAATAAATACAGGACAGGGACCGTCTCTAACTATATGTGCATGTGGAAAGTTTAGCACAACGGGACCCTGATCTTAGATAGGTCACTGAGTACTGCTGTCCCGTATTGATATTCTGGTTGTGGATTCCCACCCAGCTCTGCAATTTTCTTCAGCCTTACACTGCAGCAGTCCCTGTGCTGAGCAGTGGCTGACCATTTACATTTCCAGCAGCATTGTGATGTGGACAGCATCCACGCAATGCTGGGCTGAGCATGTGCTAAACTCATTTGACTTGTGACACAGTCCAGAACTACAAAGCTAGCACGCTGAAGACCCACATCACCTTGCTCATCTCCACAGCGCTTACCGATTAAATGAACTAGGAATTGGTTTCAATAAACATATTTGAGTGCAGCTACCTTAAATGGAATTTAAAATGAAATCATAAATTGTCATTTAATTGAAGTTTAATTGGGGTCAATTCCAGTGATACTCCAGGTATTATTTGTTTAAAGAAAACTGGTTGAAATATCAATGCTCGCTTGAAAGTCTTCACCATTTACATAAAATCCCTCCCAAGGCTCTGCAGAATAGTTTACCAAGAGAGAAAACTTGTTAGGGCTAATAGATCAAACCAATATTTTTCCTTTGGGGTGTCATGGGGATGTTTTTTGTCCTAGGCCCTCTATTTCCCCGATGAGCTTTCCGAGTTCAAAATTTTGATTCTGTTAATTGAAATGAGTCATTTGATTAATTGTTGAGCTTCGTTTGCAATAAAAGTGTTCTGTAATATTGCACCCATGCCTGTGTAGTGCAGGAGCAAAGCGTGTCATGTTACTCCCCGCCAGTGGATGAACCTAAAGGGGAAAAAACCCTCGCTAACTCCTTTAACTCAATTAGGATTCAGAGCACCAAAGTACAAACTTCAGCTGTGTGCAATCCCCATTGATGACCCTACAACTCATTACAAAGTGGTGGCTCATACAGTGAATATAGTTAGAATTATTGCTAAAGAATCAACACTTGGCATTTTTGTAACTCCTTCCATCCTGAGAGACAGCAAAACCGCTGTACAGACGGTAGATCACGTCAGTCACAAATGACATGCGGCCAGCTCTGGACTGTATCACGGCTCTGGTTTAATAACACATGGTGAAGAGTATACAGCAGTTTAGGAAAAGAAATGTAGAAGAATTCTGTGTACAACTGAAACTTCAATGGGCAGAGGGTAATTACCTGATTTGCAATTTGACAGGAACAAAGCAGAAGCTTTTCCCTTCTTGATGATTTCAGTGAGGCACCAGGTGCTCTGAGGTGCTACCGAGAGAGCCGAGCTTGTACCATGACCCAGTCCAAGTGTCAGCACGTCTACCTGCACTGTCACTTCTGGTTTTAAAATAAACATCACATTTATAAAACTTACTATTACATGGTGCATGCAGCCTGCAGGCCAAAACAGCAGTTTGGAATGAAGATTTTCTTCAATGAAAATAGACAGCATTGTACATATTCCGTTTATTCCCCAAATGCTAACAGGACACATTCATTGGTCCTAGCCTCTGCAGAAGAACACATATGTAAAGTCTAGCAGATTTCCCCTACTACACAAGTGACATTACTTGCAATTCTCAGTTCTCACTTTGGGGAACTTTACTGTTTTGTTTGAGCTGCTTCTTGTTGATCTCAGGAAGAGAATAAAGAGCAAGGTCTTGCTTCTTGAGACTGCAGTCTGCACACAAGTAGTTATAACTGGCTGTTTGCAAACTCCTGACCAGCATGCATAGGCTGGGCACACAACCATTTATTAGTGGTAGGCAGAGGTGAGCTGGAGCCAGTTCGCACCGGTTCGCACGAACCGGTTGTTAAATTTTGAAGCCGGTTTAGAATCGGTTGTTAAAGGGGTGGGGAAGCTCAGGCGGGATGGACAGGTTGTGGCCCGTGGGACCGTCCTGTCCGTCCCACCTGAGCTCTTGGCTGGGGAGGCTCCCATGTGAATTTTTACTGACCCGGCGGCACTCCGAGCCTTCGGCGGCACTTCGGCGGTGGGTCCTTCACTCGCTCCGGGTCTTCGGCGGCATTTCGGCGGCAGGTCCTTTAGTGCCACCGAAGACCCAGGGCGAGTGAAGGAACCGGTTCTTGAGCTTCTGGCAGCTCATCACTGGTGGTAGGCCCATGAAGCTTTACATTCCTATTAGGTACAACAGGAAAACATGGAGGGGAATCGAAAAGCAACAAGAGTCAATTTTAAAACACTCGTTTGCAATCGTGTCTGGTCATTTCATCAGACTGTTTGGTTTTGCAGCCACATGCTTAGTTACATTTCCCAGTGTGTTGGCTCCCAGCAGATCTGAACCATTTTTTCCAATTAGGAATGTCAGTTATAGTTCATTACTCCATAAAGTAACTTGGCTATAATGTACTGTATGGTTTTGTATAATTAACTTCTTATACAATCTTCTTAGCAAAGACTTGACTATGCAAACAAAGATTAATCTCAGCTCGGAAATCTTTCTATTACGTTGGCACTAATGTCATTGGCAGGACCCAGGGTGAGAATCCCAGGCTGCCAGCACCATGTCTGTTTTGTGATCAATTTTCCTTCTGTGATGGGTGTTTGCTGACACTTCGCTGGCTGATGTGCCGTAGTCTCCTAGGGATCTCGATGAGCACAGTATAACGACTCTGGCAGAGCAGTCGCTTTGTTCCTGTAAACACAAATAAAACATCCAGTATGCCTCTGCACCAGCCCCGTTTTGAGGATTTAAACAGAGCCTAGGTTTTGTGTTGTCAGGAATGTAATCACACATGAAGGGACTAGAGCACTAGTACTCCAGACAGCACCCTCAGATTTATTTAAGGCACTAATATGCTTAATAAAGTAATAATACTACATTGCATTCATATAATGCCATCTACACAAGCGTCACAAATCGCTTTGCAGAGTGCCTCCTCAGAACCACAGGATTCTGGGCGCACACCACCCTGTCTGCTCTCTCCGCTGGCTCCCCACAGAATTTTGAATCGAGGTCAAGTTCTCAGTCCTTATGTTCAAAGTGCTCCTGGGCCTGGGCCCAGGATATCTAAAAGAGCTTAAAGCTTTGGGGTGAAGACCAAAGTTGACTTCTTTTTTCTTCCAGCACAATGGCATTCGCTACAATAGGGTAAAGCTTGTCTGTGTGGGAGAAAGAACTTCCCTGGGGGCTGGTCTGAGATTGTGGAATGAACTGCCCCAGGAACTAAGGGACCAGCCCAAACCTCTCCACCTTCCACCCAAGTGCAAGGCGGGTTTCTTGGCCCTTGACCTCTCTAATATAAACACAGAGCAGCATGTGTATATAAAAAAAGAAACCTGACAAGACACTCCACTGCATGCAGTTCTCCCCTTGGGGAGAGGATGAGAGGACAAACAGCATATGACAGAGCTGTAGTCACTTTGTTTAATGTAGTCACTGCTGGACGGTGCTCAGAGACTATGGAGATGAGTGTGGTACAAGAACCTAGACAGAGAAGAATAGAATTAATTTCACCTGACAATACTCCTGCAGTACAGTAGGTAGGCATTACTGTCCCTCTGTTACACACCAGGAAGCTGAAGCACAGACATGTGAAGAGTTGCCAAGGGTGACACAAAATTTGGGGTCCTGCTGCGTATAGAAAACAGGTCTCCTAACTCCTAGTGCCTTAGACACAAAGCCTCCCAATTCACTCAGTAATCAATGCAAGACGTAAGAAGAGGGAAAGCTGCCCTCCAGAATCTTTTACAGCAACACCGTTCATCTGTCTGATGTATGTTATAACACTGAGAACATTAAAAGAGAAATTAACTCTGTAGAAGATGCATCAGCTTGGTGACAGCAGAGGACAGCTCTGCTGCACAAGAACTGAAACCTATTACTGTACCAGGGGCTGAGCTTTGCATCCAAACCGTACAAAAATCTCCATTTGTCCTAGCTGTAGCATGAGCCTGAGAACAGAAGGTGGTGATGACCAAGGGCTTAATTATATGTAAACTAAACCCATTGTAATTCACAGTCAGTTATTGACTTCAGTTATGCAAATTATATATAACAAAAGTTATACTTTTCTTCCACAATAAGAGAGACCAGACACAGACCTGCACTGAAATGATTAAAGGCGTGACTGAAAACGGGGTTAGTTGTTTCAGTCCCAGGTTCTGTGAGGAGAAGCCTCGACATGAGTTGGGACCTGATTTGAGATTTTTTCAGTTGATTTAAAGCCAAAACTCAAAGCAAAGCTTTGCAGGGAGGCTTGCGCATGTATGTATGCGTGTGCCCATGGACTCGCTTGTCTTGAAACCACAGAATAAAACAAAAATCACAGCACAAAGGGCTGTGATATGCAATGCTGAGATCTATGCAATGCAAATTTCAATCCATCACCATGAGATTCAAATCTGCTAATTGTGATGATTATTTATTTGAAGCAGGAGCCTCTGAGATAGTATTTTTTCAGTCTCTCCTGGATTTTAAATATGAATCTGTGTTCTTCCTCAGATGCCTTTAGCCATTATAAATGCCATAACTGACATTGTGTGGAAGGTTATATAAATGTTCACAAACTGACTTTCCTTTCTAAAGAAGCAGCAGCAGCAGGGTACCTGGTTCTATAGAAGTGCTTTTTCATCCCCAACTGGAACCGCTGTTTTGATGTCCAAGCAAAGACCAGGAATCGTTTTCATTTTAAACAATACCTACAGCTTTCCAGGCCCATCTGCAGGTCCTGAACAGTGACAGCAAAAAAACAATCTGGCTGTTCGATTTGCTTTATTATAACTCTTCTGCCCCTTAAATTGCACCTTTTGGTGATGCTCTGGGTAAAGGTACAAAGAGAAGAGGATGAGACTCATTAACTCAAAGTTAATGGTCCCCTCCAGTATTAGCAGCTTCTGCTGCTCATCATGCCATTAGGAGTTGCCTGTTTTATCCTTGTCTTATAAACGTATAATGCTACTGGGACTCGATTCATTGTGCAGTAGTCAGTGCGCGCTATAAACAGGAAAGGTATGACATTAGTTAATTCTGTAATCCTTACCCCTCTGGAGTAGAATTTACACATGTGAGGCATTCCCTTCCATGGGAACAGAAAGTCTATGCATACATAAAAATGAATGTATGTTCACGCTTGCACACACATGCACACACACACTTATTTGTATTATGGTAACATCTAGAAACTGAAAGAATGGGTCCCATTGTGCTTGGTGCTATACAATACACAGCCCGAGAGTCCCTTCCTCGGAGAGCGTGCGATCTAAACAGACACGAGAGACAAAGCGTGGAAGGAAGGGTTGTACTAACCTTGAGGCCAATAGTTTAGGGGGATGTAGATGGAGGAAGACTCTCCCCTTCCTCTTTGCCCACTAAAAATCATGGCATCTCTGCACAAACTAGCAGAGAGAGTGAGAGTTTGGACCCTGCTGGAATCAGCGCACCTGTGGGTATCTGCCTATTTCCATGGGAACTGGCTCTATTCATTTCTCTTTGGATGCACTGGGTGAAATGGTCCAATTCTAAATATCAATTAAATTCCCCGACACCCTGAGGAATCATGCTGAAGTGAGACCCTCGTGGGAGCCCGTTCCAGGGGCAGGTATGCTGCTGCTCCCTCTTATAATTTTCTTTCCTTTTGGTGTGTATCACACTTCCTGGTGTCTGAGTCAGCTTGGGGCACATCTTACCAACTGGTTCCTCATTCATGTTCTGGTGTTCTCTGCTTTCTGTTCATACTGCAAGTAGCTATTCCCATGGGCTGAATGGTTCTCTGAAGAGTACCCTATATCTGTAAGAAACACCTTAATTGCTGATATCTATAAAAGTCTCATTTCTGTAATTTAAAACTGGATCTCAGCTGTTTCTGAGACACTAATTTCTTTTCAGCAAATAATTGTTCTATCGATATTAATCCTGTCTAAATCCAGATCTATCTTTATTGCCTTGACAGTCTAGGCTGGGATGCAGGCTATCAATCTGCTTAGGCTAGAAAGGGAAGATCCAAACTCAGGTATTTTCTTTCCCTCAAATATTTGAATCTAAACCATAAAAATATTTTAAATATTGAGTAAGCCAGGATAATTCAGGAGTCACTTCACTAAAGTCAATAGATATCCCTCAGCACAAACCAAGAGTGAGAGTAGAGAACCCCCAATTCCCACGGGGCACCACTGTGATGCTGGTTTTCATTGGCCTCCTGTCGGGCAGATACACAGCTCACAGGGCGTGTTCTATCAAATGGAGACCATCAAATGAGAATTGTACTGATCTTTGGGGTAGCACCTGGGGAAGTCAATATCGGTCCTGGGTGCTGAGTACCGGGCCCAGAATTCTCAGCGTGCACCTCATCGGCCAGTAAAATAGCCACCATCCGCGGAGTCTTGGCTCGGAGTCTGATTTTGATCCTTGGGCATGAAAGACACTGCCTTGTTTCTGAGAGATCATTTTTTGGTTATTGCAGAAGAATACTACAGACAACAAACAAGCAGCGAATAGCTACAGCAGGGAAAACAGCTCCTTTTGCCTTTCAGACCTCACCGCAATCAATGAAGATAAAGTAAAAGAAATGAAAACACTGTACAGGTAAATATAACGTGAACATGCCTGAGGTATTGTGGAGAATAGGAAATACTGGAGGGCTTGATCCCATATGTCTCCGGGTCAAATTCTCTGCTGGTGACACGAGTGGAGCTGCACCAATTTATACTGGCAGGGGATTTGCAATAGTTCTGTAAGTACTGAGTATATATTATAGTAAAGCAATTAGAGATGTGCCCAATCCAAACATTTCAGGACTTTAGGAGGGTCACATCTGGATCAGGACATACATTTTGCAGCTGGCTGTATTGATACTTGGAATGAGTTAAACCAACTCCCCACACATTTGGGCAGGAGTTTAGAAACTGGATCAGATTCTGAATTTTGCAGCTGGATGATGGTTTAAAGAGAGCCAACCAACCAACAAGGTACTAACCAAAGTGTGCAGTATTTAAAAGCATTCTGCACCCCCCCCCCATTTTGACTTGTTTCTCCATCTAGATGATTAGGAAAAAAGGGAGTACGTACAGAATGGGGCAGAACGATTTAAGTGAATCTTGTGAAAGCACATTCCTATGCTAAAGTGGGATTTAAAGAGGGCCTAAATTCTTATAGAGTATTTCCCAGGGCCCCCCATGACTCCACACCTCAGTTGCTGTAAAAGCTCCAGGGGGTTTGAAAATATTTACCGGAGCTCTGCTTCGGACAGCTGTGGCTGAATTTAAGCCTTGGATTTAAGTGAGGCGCACACCTTTTGCCGACCTTGTGTACGTGGCTGAATATCGCCCTAGGAGAGTCAATAATTCACTCTAATGTCTCAGGCCCACCAGTAAGCAAAGCGCAGAAATGATTATTAGGAATATATGACGAAGCATGCGCTAGGACTCAAAGAGTCCTCTCTCTTTCTCTGAATCCACTCACCATAAAATATGACAGAGATTTCTGACAGAGATTTCTCTTATTATAAAACTTTTCTTTTCCTCTTGAGCTAGCAAGTAATTAAAACAAAATGTGGATCCTTCCTTATTTTGATTTCATTCAACATTTTTTCTTTCCCTAAAATCTGAGAGCCGCTCCTTGGTTTGTAATGCTAATCCCTTTCCACTGGGAAACAACCAAATAGTCTCAGCTGTCACTCACTCACTCAGTACCCGGAGCTCTCAGCCATCTCTTCTCTGCTTTACCCCACTGGAGTGACAGGACTATCTATAATTCAAGGGCTGATAGGATGAATTGCATTTTTGAGAGCTGGCAGATATCCCATGTTAAGGGACATCCTTTCTCAGTATCTGTTGCTGGGTGAGATTTTTCTTCCACTTGCCCAGCTAATAAGATGGGTGACATGCTAAAAAGTTTGGACAATGGGTCTGCAGCAGTTGGCCTCTCCTGACAACAGTATAGATATTGCTCAGGCTCAGCAGGTACTGGTCTCTTCTTGTTATTCACTGACAGGAGATGATCAGGCTAGTGCTGCTGTTCTCTGCCTTCCTCGGTGCAGGTTGGTCAGGCAAAGCCTTAAAATTATCAGTGAATGATAGGGATTATTCTTCCTCTGATGGGATGAAACTGAACCAACACAGAAGGCTCACACAAGACTAGCCCCGCTCTTGTGTGGGGCATGGTGGTGAATAAGCGCTTTGTATGAGCTCTCTGTACGGGGCTGGATTTCAGTTGTGACGTAGAGATGTTTGAGACTTGAGTAATGGCTTTAATTCAGACATCCATGGACAGATGGCATGTTATGGGGGACAGCTCATCGAGCATTATAAAATGCAAGACACAGAAGAGTTGAACTGGAGTGGCAGGTCGGTTCATGGTTAGAAAGGGGACTGGGACTGCTGGATTCTAGGTCCAAGTCACCACTGACTTACTGTGGGACTGTGACCAAGTCACTTTAACCTTGCTGAGCCTCACACCAGCCTTTGGAAAAATGTGGGTAATAATAGAGGGTTGAGGGCAGGCGGAGTTAATTGATGCTTATAAAATGGTTTGAGATGCTCAGCTGAAAGGTGGTACAAAGCACCTTATTGGTCTTTTCAAATCATGTCTGCATTTTTCAGCCCATCAATGGGTGTTTTGCATAAAAGACTGCATTATGTATTGTTTTTCCTTGTTTAAATCATACAATAATCCAGGGGACACCAATTCAGCTCTAACAGAAGCAAGCATAGCTCTTCTGAAGTCAACAGAGTGCTGAATTTGTCCTGCGGCATTTAAACAGCAGCCAAAGAGATCTCAGAGAGCAGAGAAAAGTGCAGAGAAGAATAAATCTGAAAGGAAATAAGGAAGGTATGAGAAGACCTTTAAACATTTCCATTTCCTAGAATTTATGTCCTTCTGTTCAAACTGGCAATCATCTCGTAAGCAGCAGAAGTTGTTACAACATCTGCCTTGCCTTGTCTAACTGGTGCTTTTTACATGGTGATGCCCCAGCTTTGTGCTGTTTTACGAATCTCTTGAGAGTTTAACAAGCAGGTGGAAGGCGCCTGCGTCCGCTCACGCTTTGGCACACTGCACATGATGACCTGCTGTAGCAATGGCCCACCTTGATTATCACTACAAAAGGTTTTCCTACCCCTTCCTCCCCCCAGCTCTCCTGCTGGTAATAGCTCATCTTAAGTGATCACTCTCCTTACAGCGTGTATGATATAGCTCATTTGTCTCCTGGATGGATCACCCTGTGGAAAGCAGGTATTCTAGAAGCCACTCCTAGTCCTGGGTAGAAGGTTCTCATTGTGGCCAATGAGATCTTCCTTCTCCGTCCCGACCTTTGACAAGTTGTTGTTCTTTTCGCATTCTGGGATCCTAAAACCATTGCATTGCTTTCAGAGCTTGGCATTAGGTTAGCTGCAGGTTCCCTGCGTTTTGAGAATGGGGAACAGGGAACTGCTGTGTGGAACAGAAAAATAGTAATTTATAAGGTTCTGTTTATACTCAGCAAGGATAAATATAAGAAGTGGCTGGAATGAAAAATGGAAGCAATATTTAAGGACTGAAATGTTTTAATCTGGGGCTTGGCATCTGCAAGGTTGAGGATTTTCATGGTTACAAGTGATAGACTGAAGGCATCCCGTGAATGTTGGTTTTGGTCTGGTTTCCCCAGCATGGCCAGAGCTCTATGGCTATGAACCATCTCAAGCTGGGTGGTCCGTATGTTAGGGATATATGAGAAGTCCTTATAGCCCAAGTATTACAGACTTGGCTGAATGCTTCTTATTATCGTCAATGATTCTCCTCCTTTAACACTTGCTACTTTTTTTTAGTTAGCGTCTCTTTTTCTGGAAAACTGGCGGGTGGTACAACGATTTCTGCTCAGTTGTGGCCAGTTCCTTCCACGATTGACTGGGGAAAAAATCAGTTCTGTTTATATAAATGAATGCAGGGCTCAATTTTCGAATGTAGACATGTAAATTAGGAGATTCATGTCCGCCCCTGTGTGCTCAAGTCAGTATTTAGGCAGCTAAAGGGGCCATAAGGATGCTGAGGTGCAGGGCAGAGTCCTCAGCAGCAGAATCTATACCTAACCTATACATAAAATGGAGATAATAATGCTTCCTTCATCTTCCTTTTCCATTTCAACTGGAAGCTGTTTAGTGCAGGGACAGTCTTTTTCTATGTGTATGTACAGCACCCGGCACAATGTCACAGTCTCAGTTACAGTGTCTGCTTGCTACGGTGACATAGCCAAAAACCACCCCACCGGCATTGCAAAGAATTACGCCAAGCCTTACTCTTTTGTATTCACATAAACCACCAGCTCCCTGTTAGTCATTAGAGAGAGAACGGAGTCAAAGCTCAACTGCTGATATTACTGCAGCTGTCTTTGCTAGATTTGGTTTGGATAGAAGCCAAGACAAGGGCTGGACGTGTGCAAGGTGAAACAGATAAGGGGATTTCCCAACATTTCATCCATTCCTTACAATTGAAGATACAGGTGGGAGTTTTTGATACTAGAAAGGTTTCTCCCCCTCTCTCTTCGCCGCCAGTTTATTCCTACCGAGGGCAGATAACCTCCCGCAAGAATTTGCGGTTTTGAGACGTGAGGAAGGCACTCCCCCTGCAGTGCTGCCGCTCTCCCTCCCCGGCCCCAGTGATTCAACACAAGGATGCAGCTTCCAATGCCAGCCAGGCCTCTACAGAATCCCATGTGGTGGAGGCATCCAAAAAGGTGCACCTCAGCAGTGTATCTGCCACCTGCCTTTCCCTGGCCACCCCGAGGGGGCAGCTTCAGCCAGCTCCACACCCTCTGGCAGAGGAAGGATTCTGGGCAGTTTTATACCTGCTTAGAGGATGCTCTGCTGCAAGAGGTACAGAGCCCAGCCTCTGATGGGCATGGTGTGAACCCAGCCCACCCTGTTTGATATCTCATGGGATTGTGACACTGGGGTCTGGGCCTGTACCACTGCATTCCTTCACGCTGGACTCCATTAATCAGCCTAAGGTATCTAATAAGTTATTGGGCCCAGATGTTTTCCATTGTATGTTACAAATGTTAATTATCTTCTAATTACTTATTAGCAGGGGCTGGGCTGGCACAGATCATGGTTGAAATGCAGCCAAGTACGTTCAGCGCCTTGGATAGCAGTACACGAACTAACAGCTTCTATTGGCAGGGAGTTTATTGGAAATTCTTATTATTCCCCCATGCCTCCAAATATTTACCCAAGAATTATGTGTGGCATAAAATGCCTTCACTAGTGTAGCAACAATAGGTAATGCACGTAGATCCTCACTGAGCAGCACAGCTCATGAATAGCTTCATTTCAGGAATGTGACCTTTCACAGAAAGCAGAAGATTAGCACATAATGGCTGCAGGGATAATGAATAAGGGGACATTTTAAAATTAAAGCTCAGACATAGTAAAAAAAGTGGTGGTGAAATGGTATCATCTCACACTCTTTTTTTCTTCTGGTTTTTCTTTATGCCATACAATAGCTTCTTTCCCTAGCTATAACAGACAAGTCATTCTCCTTATAGTACAGATTCAATAGAACCATGGGAGAGGAAGCTGGAGTCATATTTATCTCCTGTCTCATCAACAAAATCATACATGAAGTCCCAGTTGCAGACTCTTTGTTGCTGGCTATGGTGAGAGTTGAAGGAACAGATAGTTGTTTGATTTTCAGATCTCTGATAGGGTACGCAGGGGTGGAAGCTACAAAAGGCACAATCTTGTGGCTTGCAAGCCAGTTTGCTGTGGACTTCTGGGGGTAAAGCAGAGGTCCAGAATTGGTCTGATCCAAGCTCGCCAAGGCCCAGGAGTCTTTCTGTTGACTTTGGATCAGCCCCCATGTCATTTTCAGAAAGGCACTTTCTGGACTGTACCCACACCGGTTTGTAGTAGTTGTTTCTTTCTTCAAGGACAGTTAGTTGTAACGCCTCTCCAGCACACACTGTCAGGCAGCCCTTACAAAGGAGCACGCTCAAAGAGGAATCTGTCATTTGAACAACTCCTCATTCTGACCAACAACGTTGTAGGGTTTCCTGGTGTTAGAGTGATTTTTTTGCCAGGACAGTCATTGTCCCCTTGACAAATGGTTTCAGGTTTCTTGCCTCAGCAACAAGGTCAGGGGAAAGCATGGCTTCCGGTGTATTCATCCTCTGCTATCAGGCTTACATGTCTCTTGTAAAATACCAGACAAGCTCAGTGGGTCTGGGCTGAAGGATGGGGTCTGGACAGTGAGTGAGGGAGTTGCATTCTTTTTTGAGAGGTCCAAGCACTAGACCTGGTGAAACATTTTTCCTGATGGTGCGGGTTAGTGGCTGTTGCTAGAATAGAGGCAGGAGTGCTGTACGGCCTGCAGAAGGACAATCTCTAGCCTAGAGTCACATTCGCACAGTTCTCACTCACTCATCAAGGCAAGACAAACCTGGAGGTTCCCATTGCTGACTCTTGGCATATGTGCGTACTGCCCGATACTGCAGCCAAGTCCAAATGCTGGGTTCCCGTCTCTGCTAATTGGTTACATTCACTCTGATTGACCAATCTGGCAGTCATAGCAACTGCTAGTTTATGGAGCCTTGCAAAAAGAAGGCATCCTTTTTGCCTGGTGAGTGATGGAGAGGGAGCTGCTCTCCCTCTTGAGAGGGGCAGCCCCTCTTATTTCTCATAATGATGCTTTCATAAGGCCGACTCAGTTTGGCTTCTCGCGGTGGCTGATAGATACTTTATTGGGGCATCTGTCATTATTTGCAAAGATTAAAAACAGATAACCTCAAATGTTATTAAAACTCAGGGGCTTAGAGTTTAAGCAGTTGGAGTCCAGTCTCTGTCTGGCAAATGGTAACATATTTCTTCTTGGCACTGAGATTTTATTGATTTCCATATAATACACAGGGCTTTGTGCATTTAATTCCATCAAGTGAAGAAGACGGATTGGCACATGGTCACCTTCAGGCTAGTGATACAGCGTGTTTTATCCAAATAAGCATCAGTCTGCGTCGTGCCTCGCCGAAGGATTCACTAAAAGTTCATGTTGTCAAACAACAGGCTATTGGACATGAGGTCCTCCTGAAAGCAATGCAGAGAAAAATATAAATATTTGTTTCAGGACGGCTATAATTTTCCCTGCTGTGGTTAGATATAAAAAGTGAAAGTCATCTTCGTTCTCATTTGCACTACATGATTAATGAGAGCACCCTTCAGGCAAGTGTGCACTGCAGATTCTCAGGCTGAATGGACTCTTCACAGAGAAGAAGTATGAACAGACAGTGCAGTCGACAGGCCAGACAATACAACGTATGCTAGGAGCTGGTGTAAAGGGAATGTTCTACAGTGACTGACAGCTGCCTCTTTAAGGGTTTCAGGAAGAGGAAATGATGTAACAGAGTCATTGTATGGTATTGTCATTGTACTCAGCTCAGGCAGCCCCTGCCCAAGATAGCATATAGTCTAAAGGCACAAACACAGGAAATAATGCAGGCCATACAGAGCGTACGTTAGTAATGATGCTTAGCACTGATTCTTCAAACCACTTTACAAACATCCTCACCCGGGAAGTCAGAAAGGAAATGTTGGCTGTCGTAATAGGCAGGACACACACACTCAGTAACTCTGACCACTGGGTAGAGGAATTCCGCAATCGTGAAGTCATCTGTCACCCCACAAGCACATGGAAAAGTTCTGGTTCAGATAATTCATGTACCTGTCTCTGTGAACTCCAAGTGTCCTGTTTCAGCGAAGAAGGAAATCCAAGCATTCAGAGAGTTTGACTGTATAAATTTCCTGCACCCCACACCTCCAAAACACACATCCACACATTTGAATAGTTCCTTTGCCAATCTGAGTGAAGGGGATGGCAACTTAAAAGGACATCTTTTGTGTGAAGCCCAGGAACTAATACTTTCTGTGCTAATGGGATATGCCATCCATTTCTTTGTAAAATGAATGAGGTTCTGCTAAAGAAGAAGAAGAGGAGAGCAGTTAAGTTGCATTTGTCATGATTGCTTGAACAGCTGACAGCTCATGGTGACATATTTATTCTAATATCTGCACAATTTAGTCTCATTTTACCAATCTAAATTATAGAACCCAGAACAGTCCAAAGCCTTTAATTTAATTATTGATGGTCTCACTGTCTCCCTTCCTTTGGGGTGCTGACCTCCCTAATGTTGCATGCAAATGACCACAATCTCCTATTTCCAATGTCCTCTTGGAACTGCGTTGGGGGTATCGACTCTGATCCTCTACTGTAACCAAATTAATTTCTCAGACACGCTCCTAGAGATACATATATGTTACATATAAGTCACTCATTCAAAATACATGATGCACCCTCAGCCTCCATCTCCCAGGTAACTGCATTCCATCAAGGCTGCATCTACTTTCTTTCTAAACTGTTGTCTTGCCTGAGCCTCCACTTTGGCTGTCCGTTCACTCTAACTGTGGACTGGAAGCCCTGCAGGGCAGGGACTTGCCTTATATCGTTTTGGCTGGAAAGCTCTGTGCTGACCCATGGTACTGTATACATATCGGCTATAGTGCAGGGCAGGAAGAGGAGCCAGCAAGCGGGGAAAAAGATTGCATGCCAGCAACTAATATAAAGAGTAGAAGAATAAAAGTGTTACCCGAGTGCTTCAGCAGTGACTTGTGGGTGTTTGTAGTAAATTAGTACCTAGCATGGAAAGGCCAAGACCGTAACCATGTTCAGAACCCCCACCAATGAAACAGGACATGGGTCCAAACTCTACCTGATTCTGGTTTTGCAGAAACAAAACCCACCCCGGTTTTTCTCACCTGCAGAAAAATGCCATCCACATCTTCCCTGAGTCCTGAGGCCAGCCACAAGTCTGCAAATCGCTGACATATGCCTGTGGATTTTCTAGAAAGCAGTGCATTCTGGGAAGTTATGGAACAGCTGTATCTTCAGTGTCTGCCAAGGTATTTAACCATAGTATCAATCAGATTCTGATCTTGCTAACTCTAGTGCAAAGCAAAAGTAATCCCATGAAGGGCAACAGAGTTCCAAACTCTGAACGCCCTGTGTGAGAGGAGAATCAGACCCGTATATCTCTAAGTAATCAGGTGAATATGACAGAGTACAGAATATCGTTTTGCTGATGTCCTGGGCACTGATTCGCATAACAATGGTGCACATCAATGACACGAAAATAAAGCATGTGCCTGATATTTGCAGGTTTGGGGCCACAAAAAATTTATATTCATGTTAACCTGCTATTTGCGATTGGTTTGGTTTGTGCTGATTTGCCTGGTAACTTTGCAAAGACCCTGTTTTCCATGAAATATTTTATTCTCCTCTCATGCAGAATGGCTGTTTTATCTCAATCTAAAGGATAAAAAAAAGTCAATGCAATCTATAAAAAGAAAAAGGAGTACTTGTGGCACCTTAGAGACTAACCAATTTATTTGAGCATGAGCTTTCGTGATCCGATGAAGTGAGCTGTAGCTCACGAAAGCTCATGCTCAAATAAATTGGTTAGTCTCTAAGGTGCCACAAGTACTCCTTTTCTTTTTGCGAATACAGACTAACACGGCTGTTACTCTGAAATGCAATCTATGTTATTTGATGTTCTAAATGTTTATAGCATAGCTTCTGTGTGCTCGTATTTTTTCTAGCTATAGATAACTTGTGGGCTTCAGTCTTTTGTAGTCCCCTTAATCTTCTAAAGTGCTACATAATTTAGATAGAAAGAGGTTTTGTACATTTCTCCTTTTAAAAAATTGCTTTTAAGTCTTGGCTTCAACTCAAGCAGCTGCTGAATCTTCTACGACAGTTGGAAGGTTTTCCAGCATTAAGAGATGCCAGTGGATATACATGAAAAGGTTTGGCAACCCAAGATATTCAGATTAAGAATATTATTTCTTCATCCCATGTTCTCATTCCCTCTGTTCCTTCAATAATTCCCTTTACTTTGAATGTTGTTCTGCTTATTTTGTGCTTTTGTTTGTATGAAAGTTTAGGAAATACAAACTGAGGCTTCCTTATAGAACCAAAAGCTAGAGGATATTCCCCTCTGATCTTTTCTAGCTCACTCCCAGAGACCTGTTAATTTGCCTCAGTACTGACCTGCAAGCATGTCCTTTGACTCTAGACCTGGGCCACACACTGCTCTGCCAACATATATCATTCTTGACTTGCAAGGCCTCCTGTCCTGCCAGCCCTGGACTTCTCCCAGGCTGACTACCAGTCCCTCCAAATTGTGAATGAAGCTCTGCCATGCACTCGACTGAGCCCTTATGAAGTTGTTTTCAGCTCTGACTTTTGCCATGCATGAAACCAGGAAGAATTCCAGAGAGGAAAATGGCATGTGTAAATCCACTTTTCTAGCAGTTTCCAGATTTCCTGCTTTCCCGAAGTACTGTGTGCAGTGAAGTAAAACTCAAAAATTCCACTAAATTCAGATTCTGCCCGGTGATTTCTTGCTCTATTTTCATTTCCTAGAAGCACAGAGTCAGAGGCTTGTCCTCCCCGGATCAATTAACTTCTTTGCCTGGACAGGGTGGTTAACAACGGTGGGGAGATTTGTGTTATCGCTTATGATCATTTAGGGGAAAAATAGGAATTCTGTTTGCTCAAAATCATTGCTGTTATGACTGTCTCAGTATTACCACCCCGTTTCAAATCGAAGATGCAAAAACTGTGCTTCTCGTGTGCTTAAATGAAATAAACTGCCCTGAAATAACATCACCTTGAGAACAATTAACTGTCCCCTCCACCCCCACAAACCCCATAACGAGGCCCAGCGAGGGATTATCTTCCTTTCAGTCTTGCATATCAAAATAAAAGAGGAAAGAAAGGGCTTAGGAAAAGTGTTCAGAGACTTAATTGGAGGGGGAGGGGGAGGGGGAAGCATTATTGCCTAGCTGCTGATTTTAATGTAGTATTGCACAGATGGGAGTAGAAGAATCAAGCTGCCATGAAACTTCATTTGAAGCTCACTGAACATTTTGCATATTAAAAAAAAATCCCGCTGGCAGCTAATCGAATAGTTGTTAAAAACAATATTCCTCTTTCCTGTGGTGTAGAATGTCATCCTCTTCCTTCCGCCCAGCCCTCTACAGTCTTCTCTCATTTTCTTACCCTCTGGAGGTGCTTGTTTTTTAATTGTTGTGATTAAATCTGTCATGTATTGTCTGTACAGTAGCAGTAAAACACAGCCTGTGTTCCCTTCTCCTAAGAGGGGCTGCGCCCGTCACTACAGCTCTGTAAAGGTAGCACAGCTTGGGCTGTGTACTTGGCAGGGAATCACCTGGGTTCAACGGTCCTTCCAGCAACCTCGCCTCCTGCTTTGCCTTCTTTGTCTGGATTCTTTTCTGCTCCTCCTTAGGAATGCAGGAGAAGAGTTTTCATTGACAGCCTCACTAATACTTTAACAATGCTGAAATTAAAAAGTCTTTGGGGGACAGGGTGGTTCATAGGGTTGCCAATGTGACATAGAGGCTTTCCTCTCTGCTTCCAATCTGCCTACCATCCTAATTGCCACCAGGTAGCTCTTTGGCCCCCCAGGCTGTCTCATCGAACAGGCGATAGTTCAAGTGGGGATGGAGACTGACCTACCACCTCACCCTCCTGGATGTTTCCCCGAAGCTGGGGTGGAGAGGCGCTTGCCCTGCTTATGCCTCTGGGCTCCCTGTCTTGAGCACAAACCAAAGGCTCCATTTTCCAGTATTGTCAGGCTGGCATGTGGGACACTTTGGGGGCTCAGCCAGAGCAGGAAGGGGTTCGGTCACCGCCTGCCCTATCGCTCCTGTGCTGTGCAGCTTTGGCTCAGAGCCCTGCCACCAGCAGCCTGCTTACCGCACAATGGCCTCCTGGCTTGTTACAGCCTGGATCTCCTCCAGCCCCCATCCTCTGCAGTGCTCAGCCCCACCCTGGAGCACTCACAGCACCTCAGCAAGTCCCCTGCTCCCCGAAAGAGACAGTCCACAGCACCAGCCCACTCACGCAGCTGAGGATTGGACCCTTCAGTCTGAAACACTGCGCTGAGCTGGTTGGTTATAAAACAAGATCAAGTTTATTACCAAAGAGCAGACGTTCCAGCGATACCAAGTAGCAGGAATTGAGGCAGAAGTGGTTACAGACAAACACAAGTAAAAATCCTCTGCTAAGACTAACACCTAACAACAGACCGGAGTCTTTTGTTCCAAGCAAGTTTTCTCACCTCAGTCTTTCTCCCAGCATGGCCAGTCAGTTCCTAGCCAGGATCCAACACAGAGCTCCGAGGGCTTGGTTTCCTTGTCTCTTCAGGTGAAGGACAACTAAAATGTCTCTTTGCCCCCTTATATTACCCAGAGTCGATTGTTTCAAGAGGCAGGATGAATTCCTGCTGTTCCTCCCTTCCTGTGTGGACTGCCCATCCCCCAGCTGATTTGTATGTAAATGAGCTTCCATTGTTTTGATTCCATAATGCTTAATTTACATTGGAGGCAGGTAGAAAGTAGCCTTCCCGCCTGGCTGGGAGAAAACCTGTTTCTCCTTTTGTTTGGTCACAGACTTTAAAGCATAATATCAGTGAGTATCCATAATTCCTCAGGTTTCAGAGTAGCAGCCATGTTAGTCTGTATCCGCAAAAAGAACAGGAGGACTTGTGGCACCTTAGAGACTAACACATTTATTTGAGCATAAGCTTTCGTGAGCTCACTTCATCGGATGCATTCAGTGGAAAAAAAAATGCATCCGATGAAGTGAGCTGTAGCTCACGAAAGCTTATGCTCAAATAAATGTGTTAGTCTCTAAGGTGCCACAAGTACTCCTTTTCTTTCTGCATAATTCCTCAGATAGTGTTAGTACAGACATTTCAC
Source organism: Natator depressus (assembly GCF_965152275.1). Classification (NCBI taxonomy): domain Eukaryota; kingdom Metazoa; phylum Chordata; order Testudines; family Cheloniidae; genus Natator; species Natator depressus. Next base: position 21,215,262 of record NC_134251.1, on the reverse strand, counting down.
AATGATAGTGAGCACCAGTGTTACTGGCTTTCATAAAAGACCTTACTCGATACACTTGTAGAGGACAATAATATTGTGTACAATTGATTCACCTGCTTATTCTTTGGGGTTCAGACCCCCTGGATTGTCATAGTGTACAGAGAACTCAGTTCATGCTGCTAATTTTGGAAATGAGATTTAAAAGCTCATTGACACCCGTGCAAGCTCATTGAATTTAGGAAGCTAAGCAGGGCGATGCCTCGTCAGTAATTAGACAGGAACCGTCTGAGAAGAATTTCTCTGCACTGTTAGCACAGGCTAGCTGCCCACAGAAGTACCCAGGATCCTGGGAGGGCTTGTATAGCTTAAAGGCCATTTGCTGTGGCTTCATTCTTCTTGGTATGCGAGCTGAGTAGATTAAACTAGGGCATGGATATGTCTCCATGTGCTGTAATCACACTCCCCAGCTGCAGGGGACACATGCCCTGGGAGTCCCAGCTGCCTTTATTTTATTTTTTTAAAGCAGGTTTCTAATGTTCACAGTTGCAGAGACAAGCTTGAAAACATGACCCAAGTGTAGCCTAAAGGCTCAGAAACCAAGAGACACAAAGAACCCCCCCTTTTTATTATTTAATCTCTCAAGCTTTTAAACTGGTCTCTAGTTTTGAGCACTTGGGCATGGCAACGCTGTGTTAACCCGGTGCTGTTTATCACTGCTTAGCGCACACTGAACACACTTTGTAAACTTCGCTTTCCGTTATACCACGATCACCATATCGATTTGCATTGGTGTCGCACAGCACAGAGGGTGGCCCCACTTTGTTTGTTGTTATGGCAAACGACAACTCTTTAACAGTGCACAGCAACATGAGGCAAAAGGTTTAGTTTAGGAAATCATGCATCTACAGCAAGCACGGAGAGGGGGAATTTTAAGCAGAATATAATTTCTGAAATAGGAATTTGCCTTTTTATAGCACAGGGTGAATGAGAGATGTTCAGGCCAAATGACCTCTAATGATCTCAAGTGCAGTGCTGCAAAATCTCACCATTTTATTGCAAGTTTCATGGTATTTCGTGCCTTTCTTAAAGCCTCAGCTCCTGGAGTCATGTTATTAATAACAATATTTCAGCTTTAATTAAAGAAAGTTCTAGCCCTCATAATTGAACAGAAAAAGTTTGAAACCATGAATCATACGACAGCAGAAAAAAATCCAACCGTTATTCTATTTTTGGCTTAAAAATCTAGAGACTTTTTTTTTTTAATCTCCTGTTTTTTTGTGGCCTGAGTCATGAATTTTGAAAGCGTAGGGTTGGCAATACTGCAGGTGGCTAGCACCTCAGATTTAATGTTTCATCCAAAAGATGTGCCCTTAGCACCATAACATCCCTTAGCACCATGCTGGGGCACTGCCTCTGGAGGACTGATGCCCAGAGAACCGCCAAACACACACTCCTCCTTTGCTTGAAGGTCTCCTCACACCCAAATCTTGCTTTCTGGAGCCATGCTGAGAAATTAGCAGTTCATACAAAGGCTGGTACATGACTGGTACCTGCGCTACATATCCCAAAAAGTGAGCGTGGAAAACTGAGAATCCTTCCCTTGAGTCTGCAGAATTGTCTTACTGGTTACTTACTTCAGATGCAAGGGAAAAAACCCCAAACTGAATGATGAGCTCCCATTTCTCTGCAATTCTGACCCCTAAATGTGCCAGTAAGAATTTATTTGCAAAATAAGCACCATCCAGGGAGCACAGCAGGCAGGTCTTTAAATTTACTATCCTTGTTTTTCCACAGGTTCCCCAAGAGTAACATTTGAAAGACTTAAATTATGGAAATGGCTTGTTTGGTGAAGTTACAGCCCTGAATGGAGACCATCTGCGATGTAGCACAGTTTCCGCCATCCAACAGATTGCTAAGCAGTCCATGGTGATAAATCATTTCCCATGCAGACTTGCTCTTATAATCATCGTCCAAATCCATTCCTGATGTTCAACGGAGTCATGGGAGCATGTCGACGAGGGCGGCGTGTGAGGCTGCTTGGGACAATCCTGCTCCACTGCTGACTCCTGGCTACTTCAGCTGAAACAGTACAGAAGTCTGGAAACAGAAGCGGAAGAGCATGCACCTGTATCCAGTGTCTTTAGCAACTTGTATAGTAATGCCGGGGTGAAAGAAATTCCACCATCTTTAGAATTTTCATGAAAAATTCTCTGGAGTGAACGTAGCAGGTTCCAAATCCCTTTGGGCAGAGTTTTCACCAGTAGAACTTGCTCTCCTAAACTTTAGGTACCAAAGATATTCCTCTCTATGTAGCCATCTTCTCACCTTCCCTTCCCTCTCCATTGCACAATATAATCCAAACTATTGCCCGTATAAGGCAATAAAATATCAGCGCAACAATCTGAAGAGTAGGGGTTAGTTTGTGTGTGAGACTATTCAAAGATGTTAAGAGCCAAATGTTTGCCTAGAAGATGAACTGAACACTAATTTTTAAAATATTGATTAGCTCGTTCCCCCCTCAGATTTCCATGTGCCGCTGCACTTCCCAAAGTGACCCAAGAGAAGGAGAAATACCGAAAGACAGGCTTTTCTTTTGGTATTCTACCTAGCTGTCAATAAGAAGAACTGGAAATCTTGTAAGAAATCCCACTGGAGTGAGATTTCCAGACTGGAGAGGATGGAATAATTTAGTAAATAACTTTTATAGAGGCTTCCAGGGTTAATCAAAATATTCCTCCCAATGGCAGGCGTCTGTTCTCTCACATGGGAGACCTGTACAGTCACTGTAGATGTGAATTAGTAGAGCTGGTTGGAAAATGGTTCTTTTCCCCCCTGGAAAACTGTTGTGAGAACAACTGAAAAACGTAAAAACATTTTTGTTGACATTTTCTGTGATTTTTTTAAAAAATATGTCCTTGAAGGAACAAACATTTTTGGTTGAAAACTGATGTTCCAGATTGTTTGTTTTTTAAAGAAAACATCAACAATTTTCAGGAAAAGTGGACAGTTTTTGCGAAAAAATTCATTTTGATGAAAACCCTGTTTTCATTGCAAACCAGGTCTGTCATTGACCGATATTCAGGTGATCCAGTTCAAATGAACACTAGGAGAGCTAAGATGGCTTCCTTCCCCCTTTCCAAATCAGAGCTCTTTATGTAAGATGGGGACAAGTTTGGTGTCTTAAAACATTTGGATGGAAACTGGAAGGGCCCTCACCCTGATGCTGCAGTGGCTGTACAGAGGTGCCCAGACCTTGGCAGTGGCTCTCTCAGTGGTGGAAGGGTTGGTCACATCTGCAGAAGCCGGCATTATTTGTAGTGGGACCTTTCCGGTCCTTGTTTCCTGAGATGCTGCAATGAAAAGGACACCTTTGAAAGTACCATTAGTGAAGTGCTGACTACACGTTGCACCTGGCTCGCTCATAAATCCACTCAAGCAAGGAGATTCAGAGTTACAGCTGAAACACTGTCCTTAATTGTGCCCAAGTGTTGCAGCAGTCTCCAGGGTCTGGGGTATCCATCTTGCATATTCTAGTAGTGGATGGATCCGTTGGCATTTCTTCTTTAACCATGTCATGCCTTCGGGAGGTAAAGTTCCTTTCTGGACATATTGCAGGTTTGGGTTGGTCAATACACACTACGGAGGTGCAGTTTGTCTCTCCCTGGCTCTCTAGGCATTTCTATTGCACATGCCACTGTGTTATATGAAGGCTTTATTGTATTAACTGGGTCCATATAATCTAACCAACATGCTGTTAGGGTCCTTCCCCAGATGGGAGAGGAGGATGGATGGTTACTTTAGTCTGGATACAGATTCCCAATTGCTGTTACGATACAAAAGCAAAAGAGCAATCAGAGGTGAAAGAAAACGAGCCAGACTCACTATGTACCCAGATTCTGGCTCTCTCTGTGTGAAGAGCACACAAGGGGACCCTTGTCCCTGCTTGCACATCTGCACAGTGAGCAGAAAAAATCCTGCTCTTTTCACATCTCGCTGGGGATAGAGGGGTGGGTGAGAGTTCCACCAGAAATGGCAGACCCCTCCAATCCCAAATGAGGTTGGGCTGGAGAGGGCAGAGTCCCTCGTGCATGGGAATCAGGAGCATGGGGCAATGCATGGTGCACCTATGTAAAGGCTTTAGCAATTGCCACTCGCGTGTGAGTGATGCCAGCAGCATTTAGCAGGTAGGACACCTGTGGGGATTGTGTAGGTGCAATGCCACCTATTATCTCTTCCAGCCTACAGTGGCTTTGAAAGACACAATGTGGGCCTGTCACTGAAGGTACGTCCACAGGGGGATCTGGCCCAGAGGTTTGTAGAAAAGGGAAGGTAATTGCCTCTGGCTTTATGAACAGAGAGAGCTGTTAACCCAACAGAAGCGGCAGGGAAATCCTGTCTTGCTGACAGACATCTGAGCAAAGAGGTGGAGGAGAACCTGGGTGTGCTGCTCTGTGGACAGTAAGGTGAGGGAAGTCTCAGGCTGCTTTTATCTCCTGCGCCCTGCTCCTGTCCAGATACGTGCATACACAGCTAGCCCTGTGAAAAACCCTCCTGGAAGACTTCCAAGTAGATTCATCAACTGGTAGTTTATCGCTTATGAAGTAATTACTGAATTTTGCAGTGTCACTTCAGCCAAGGGAATATAACTCTTGCCCCTGGAGTAAATCAGCTGCCCTTCAGCTAACTTTAATATTTATTTGCAGGAATTGGTGACAACTAATCTTCTCGGAAATACAAGTAAAGGCTCCTTCTTTTATCATGTAAAATCTGTAGCCTGATTTTTCACAGTGCAAAGAAGGCTTCAGCATTCACAGCAGCACTGAGTCACACCCAGTGGCAGAGGAACTGCGAAGAGCTGTGTGTAGCAGACAGTGACCAGTTTCCCCCACAGCTCCTTCCGAATGGCTTTTCACTGGGGTTAGGACCCAAGATGCAAAGGTTGGATTCAGATTATTATTATTACTGCAGTGCCTCACCATGGATCAGGACCCGCTCTGTGCTAGGTGCTGTACAAACACAGAACAAAAAGACAGTTCTCTGTCCCAGGGAGCTAGCCTTCCCCAAAGTGCACGGTGTTGGGCTATGGACATTTAGTTTGGGCTCATCCCAGTAGCTAATATCCTACCCTCTCCTTTCACTGGTAGTCCTGGATATGGACTTTTACAGGATTGGCTTCCCTCTCTTTGTAGGTCTGCATGTCAATCTTTACCTATTCCCCCTCTAACCATCCAGCAAAACCGTTCACATCCAGGCTGTATATTCAATGAGCTCAAAGTTCAGAGAATTCTCTTACATTAGAAAGTAGGGCTATATATTATCTTGGTATTTTTACTGATATGTTCTTCTTTTTCCTTTTATGCCCCAGAGAGGGTAAATATGCTATCTGTTGGCAGCTCAGGGCACATCACCATTTGAATAGTTTTAGAAGATATCATTCACATGTCTTTTGCTTTAAAATCCTGCCGATTTTAGGAGTGTTGTGTGAACAACTGTCCCTTCACAAAGGGGGTAATTAAAATAAAATATATTCAGTGGAAAGAACAGGCTTGATTCGAGGGCTGCTGTAAAATAGTGGTGAGATGAGGGTAAAGCCATTAAAATCTGATGGAAAATACTATGATAGCAAACTGCATTGTTTTGTTAGTCCCATTAGGGAGGGAGTTAGATTTTGAGTGCCAAACCAGAGCTCTGAACCTTCTAACAGGGATGCTCCTCCAGTGCCATACATAAGTGGCTGATTTGCAAAGCCAGGTCACCGAGTCATGCATTAGCACTCCTCTTTATTATTATTTTACAAAGAGAAATCAGGCCTGGGAAAAAATTTATACTCTGGCATTAAACAGTAATGATCTGGATTTCTGAAGCTAAGTAGCACAGAAATAAGTAAATCTGTATTGTAATGGCCCAGTGACAAGCTGCTTACGAATGCAGCCTCTGAGAAAGAAGAGCCTGACAAGAACAATAATCTGTCATTATGTCAGTCCTGGGAACCAATGTGTTTGCTCAAAAGGCAACACAACCATAAGACGCCGAAGCTGTACATTTCCCAAAAGATCGGAGAACTGTCCCGAGCTCCAGACCATGCTGTCAAACACCATAGAAAATAACAAATGTGTTTCTATTAACTTCCCAGTCAGTCATTCAAAATTGCCTTCAACCACGCTGCTGGAAGGGAGCTCAGGTGAAGGGATGACTAGTCTATGAAGCTATCGTTATTGCTAGTCAAACCCCTTAACGCTGTTTGAGGAGGCGGTAACTCACTTGCTAAGGTAGGTTGGTACCACAGTGATGGCTGCACTGCATTATTAGAGTTCGCTACCTGGCCTGATTCTGGGCAGAGGATATGAATCATTTATGTGCTGCCAGAGAAGCACACGACTTGATTAATCCTCTGCCATGCCACAAATATGTGCAAGACATGATTTCTGCAAAACCAGGACCTGCTTGGGCCCAAATACTCTGGGGCTATGTTAAATTCTTAATGTGGTCGTTAAAATGGCAGCGTATTTGCTCCTGCCTGCCCTGAAGGCAGGAGACGAACTGGGAATTTATTTTGGTGGCTTTTGCCGTGATGGATGGCACGAATGATACAATGGGAGAGGGTGATGTGGGGAAAATAGCGCATATGGTGAGCCATCGTAAACCCCAAACCTACCGCTTTGGGTTGAAGGAGGCGGAAGGTAGCATGTGGCCCCAAGAGCTGAATAATACCTGCCTATCACAGCCCTTTACTATCTCAATAAATGGCCTTTGCAGCTACAACCAGCTTTGTTTCAACCTTATGACTAAATGTCAGAATTTAAGACTCGGTGGGGAGATGCAGGGCTATTCCACAGACTTATCTTGGAAATCAGACCAGGGTTCTTTCTTTAACCCCAGTTCAGGGCTATTGAAGGGGAAGTGGCTTTCTGAAGGGGAGGCAGCTAGAAGGAGGGATAGGAAGCCTGGCTGGGATGGGTCCTTTTGTGTCTGTAAGCACAGCCCTGAATTTGGGACGGTGAGATTTCACTAAAAACTAAGGCAAACCGAGGAGAAGGCAAGTGCTTGTCTGTGGAAAAGTGTGTGTGTGTGTGTGTGTGTGTGTGGGGTGTCGGGGGGGGCAGGGATGGGGGAAGGGTGGAAATCATGCTTCGGCGTTGTTGTGTAGTGAACAATTCTACCTTAATTGTAGTTCAGTAGTGGCATCCACACGAGAGCGTCTCCTTGAGGCTGGATCCTTGTCGAACTCTTTTCTCGTCTTGGGAATCAAGCGTCCAGCGCTCCCCATAGGGAAGCATTGCTGTGGCATGTCTGCTAACTGCCTGACCTGGATTTTGAGAGTCTGGGCTATGCATGCCATGTGCCCAAGGACGGTTTGATAACAGCAATACAAAGAACCCACAAAACTGGCACCCTCCCCTGATATTTATCCTGTCTCCTTTTAGGATGTTTTACTCGTCGTGTTCTGAAGGCACGGAGGACAGGGGCGGGGAAGACACTGCTTTCTGCTCGGTGTCTCAGGGAAAAGTTGGAAATGTTTTTTTAAAAAAAATATGTCTATTGCCCTGTTACCATAGCAACTAGTTCCAGAACGATGAACCCAAAAGGACAAGCTTTCAAACAATCCCACAGATGAGGACTCTGCTTTTCAAACTCCAGTGTTTGTGGGTACGTTCGCCTATTTTAAACCATTTCAGGATTTGTACCAGGATTTCTGCGTTTTCCTGCTACTTCTGTGGCAAACCCCCCTCTTCCCACCCACACATATACTCCCTCCAAACAAACGAAAAATAAGCAGAGAGGGCAGAAAGCAAAATGTCACAGCAGGTTTGATCCCATCATGATGAAATTCTAATTGCATCACTTGAGAAGTGTTGGGTTTGCATATTTATGTCCCCTCATTTCCTCTTTGGGGGCTAATAAGCAATAATTAATTAATAAGATCTTCCTGTAGGTTCTGAAGAAGCTCTGCCTGAGTAATAGAAACATTTCCTTTCTCCCCAGAAAGAAAAAAAAAGGGTTTCTCTATTTAGAAGACCAAACAAAAACAGTTTCTACTAGAACCGGAGACAACTGTAGCCATGGGAGAAAGGACCAATGCAGGATTCCCACTTGCAGTATATTTTCTAGTGCTTTCTCCAGAACAGAAGAGCGATTGCCACATCTGCATTCAGATCTAAAATAAAGCTGGTCCCTGATAATGAGGGACAGTTGAGCGACCTCATGGAAAACTGACATCTCAACAAGAATGGATTTTAAAAACTAGCCCATGTGATCCAGATGTGATTTAGTCACATCTCCTCATAGGGGGAGAAGTGAATGGCATGTAGCTGGCTGTATGGTGTTCAGCTTTTCCCCAGCGCTCTGAGAACAGGTCCCCACAATGCTCAGTGCAGAAGCAATGTAATTAGGTGAGATGTGTGACTCCAGATCTGCAAGACTGCAGAACAGCCATGTGGGGAAATTCAATCTTACTCATTTGCATGGTGCAGAAAGTTGGCGGAATCAGAATTAAGTTATCAGAGCCTAGAGTGAATATCTTGTTGTCACAGGCAGCTTTATGCTGCAATGTGTGCCATGTAAAGTTACTTGGCAGTGCTCAGCACTGGCTGAGGATCAAAGAATTAAGATAGCTTTTATTCTCTAGCGTGGCTGCAATCCCATCGGTTTTACATGCACAAGAAAAGGTTATTGCTGTCGTCTACTTTTCCTGCCATGACATACAACTTTCATTTGTGTTAGTAAACACATTATTTACCTGGTATCTAGAGTGTGTGTGTGTGTGTGCGACACACACAGTTTGGGTCTCAGTCTCCTCTTACCTAGGTCAGTATGAATCAGGAATAGCTCCACCGGAGGCACTGGTGGGCGAGAAATTGGGCCCTTTGTATATTACACTTTCAGGGCTTGACTCTGCTAAAGTTAATCAGGATTAACTCCATTGATGTCAATGGGATTTTGCTGGCCTAAAACAGGCACCAGGTCAGAATCAGGGCCTGAGACTCTTCTAGGAATGTAACAAAGTGCCCATGACTGAGGTTACTGGAGAATAACTGTGGGGCTGATGCTCTGCACTTCTCAGAAGGCACAGGCCACCTTGGGACCTCCTGGATTGCAGACTGCTCTGGGGCACACGGTAGCATCAGCGTAAGCTAGAGCAGCCCTGGGGGCTGTTCTAATTTACAATAGCCTTATCCAGGATACCTGTAGGCTGCTTTTCAGCCCAGAACAGCCAAATGGCAGGGTAATCTGGCCATTACCTGTCACACTCCCAACATACCCTCTCCCATTCCCAGCCCACCGCAATGCTGGGGGCTCCAAGGGGAATGGAATAGGACTGCATAAACTGACCACACACCAGGTGATTTCCTCTGGGGATCACTGTGGCCACCAAGTGGCATAAAGCAGTTGCGTTGTGGGTCAGAATCTGGGAATCATGGTACAAAACTTTTATGAACAATTTCCAAACCATCTTGGAGTGTAGCATTGTGAGCCATGCCTGGTCCTGGGCCAAAAATATAAATGCAACAAGAACACAGTTTTACTATCCAGATCTTCAATAAGGGAGCAAATCCTACCAATGAAAGGTTGTAAGTTTAGCCATTTTAACAACAAAGCTGCCAAGCAATAAACCCCTGATCTGCCTTCTTAATTACATTTCTTTTAGAGTCACAACAGGTCGTTTTTGTGTAGGTCATTTATCAGCAATTGCTGTTACTGGCAATGTTGTTGGCATCTCTATTGAGTAGGAGATCATATCCAGGCTCACGCTGCAGCTATGATATGGTGTGGCTGTGTACAACAAGTGCCCATCAATTTAACACTCACCCTCTGCAACGTGCACCCCCGCAAACAGGCCCCTGAGAGGTTCGATTTGCCTTTTCCAGACCAGCTTGTAACATTTTAGTTTAGAGTCACTGACGGCCAGGTTTTATCACCTGGTGGTACCACAGTATCTAGGTTCCCCTTTTAGTTGCTAGATTGCTTTGGGAGTGAAAGCCTCTCTCTCTCTCTCCCTGTGGAGAGAATTAAAGGTTAATGTTTGGAAGGGAAGGAGCACAAACAGCCTTTGGAGCAGTATTGTTCCCCTGGCTGGGAGGCAGATTCAGAAATAGTGGCGTGATGTTAGTGAGAGCCATGGTGGTCTAGTGTCTAGGGCCACTGGAGTGGGAAATGTTGGTTCTGTTCCCTGCCTGCTCTGCTAGCCCCAACACCTGCCCTTCTGTGGGACCTTGTGGAAGTCATTCACCTCTGGGTGCCCCTTTCCTCTCCCACCCATTGCCTATTCGCATCGTAAGCTCTCTGAGGCAGGGACTGCCTCTTAATATTGACTGTCAAATGCCTGGCACAATGGCGCCCTGATCTCGAGGCCCTACCCTAAAATAAATGACACTTACTGCATTTGCTTCCTTCTGCCACAGCTGCTATTGATGCAGGTGACACCTGGAGATTAGCCCGGCCCACAAGAGCCTACTGGGGCTCGTTAGGCAACCTTTGCACCTGCTGCCTGGCCCTGACTGGTGCTGTGTGCGTGTGCGCAATGCTGCGGACCTCCAGGATCGGGTCCATTGCTTTATTTTTTTTCAATAAAAGTGGAAGCAAACTTTCTGGGTGCAATTCTGATCATCCGTACCCCAGTGTGTCTCAGGGATAATTACGCTGACAGCACGGGCGTTGCACCAGTGCAGAGCTAGCGTGACAGAGCCCAAGTCAGGCCCTTTGCCTCCTTTTTGGCGAGGCTTCATAGCTTTACTTTAGGTAGGATTATATTCCAAGAGCCTGACTGCTGCTGGCAGGCTGCCAAGTCTTCCTCCCTAATTTTGTGGCTGTTATATCAATTTGACTGCTTTCCACAGCTTAAAGAGAACCAAATAGCAGCTCCCCTGGCTGACGCACTAGCTGAATCTCATTATGCAGTGCTGTATGAATAGGTAGCAAATGGCTCAGGGGGTAGCATGCGAATTAGCTGACGTTAGAAATATTTAACCTAGGCAGACACAGAACTGACACTCCCGCAGTCGAAGGCAGGGAATGTTTCTCAGGGAGCTGACATCCGACTCCTTTCATTTGCATATAAATAAAAAAAAGAGCAAGAGTGAGAGAGAGAGAGCCCCAAAATTGTAGACTTCAGAAATAGCATCATGTGTCACCCAGGCATTAATGCTGGGTCTGATGTGCATGGATTTTTTCAAGTCTTTAACCTGCAAAACCACCTATCTAAGCTTACCTACCTTTTCTTGTCCCCTGGGCAAGCTTGTGCTGGAAACCTGTCCAGCTGCAAATGTGAATATCCTTATTGCCTGAGCTGTGGGGGGCTGGCAGACAAAAAAACAATCGGATATTAGAAATGCTCTTAAAGGATTGAGGCCAGGCCCTGGCGCTGGGAAATCCTGGCTTTGTTGAGAGTGGATATTTCTGACAGCACTTTATTGTGTGCTGCACCGATAAGAGGCCAGTGATGCCAGGGCTGGATTCAGGCAGCAGCCCAGGGCAGCAGGCAGCCTCTTGTTGAATAATACACTGAGGGGAGACTGACTAATGGAGAGGAAGGGAAAAGGTTCCCTGCCAGGGACCCACATGCTTCAGGTGGGATGCTCCTGACTGTTTCTGCTGTGGTGTCCAAATAGCTGCCCAACAGAAAGAAACAATAACACCATCAGAACAATTCTATTGTAGATACGTTCCCCAGCTACCCAACCTTGCCAAAATCCCAGCGGGCTCGGAGCTTTTCTTCTAATCATAGAATCGCTCCTGTCATGTTTACATACCACAGAAGTCTGACTGCAGGAGCAATTTCACTGGTGTTACACAGTGCAGAATCAGGCCCACCTTTGAAATACTGCAATTATTAAGCCCTTTCTCTGCCCTTTTACTTCAATCTACTCAAAATGCCACTGATCGTCTGATGCTCCTACTGAAATCAGTGGGTACCAGGGGTGCTCAGGGTTTCTGAAAATCAGGTCATTTGTTTAGGTGCCAACTCCTGGATTTTATGGTTGATAACTAACATCAGGCACCTAAGGGTGAAAATGTTGGTCTGTAACTTTAAACAAATATGTGGCTATTTTAAGCAGCACTGAAGATGGACTCGATTGTCTCAAAGCTTTGTTTCCCCTTTGCTCTGTCTGTCTGGAGTGTTCCAGATATGTTCCAATATGTCAAGAGCTGTAATTATGCATATTGCTGTCTGTGGCAAATAAAGATTAAGTTGTCAAAAAGATAAAGAGTCCTAGTGTAAGACTGCCGCCTGATGGTCAAAAGTCATGTAAGAATGAGAGCCCTCTCCCGTGTTGCAAATAGTGAGCCAATGCTACCCCTGCGTGAAATCAGAGAGCAATCGTGGCTGTTATTTATAGTCACTGAAGCCTTAACAGTGATTGTGTCTTTCCCTCCACCCCCCACCCTCCGGACAGCTCCAAGAAGGAAGAACACAAAGCGAGAGAGAGAACCAAATTCCACCTCTGCTCCTGAGCCACCCCCAGTGCAAGTGATGTGGCCCAGGGGGTTCCAAGGAGAACGTTTCCTGCCTGACCTCCAGTGGGGATGTATAAAAGCAGCGGCTATAGGCCGTCTCCGGAGCATGCATGACAATACTTTGCTCTTCCAGAGCACCTGCCATCGAGAGATCTCAAATTGCTGTACAAACATTAAACGAATGGTTAGTACTTGGTTAGCTCACTGCTAGCACCGAGCCATAATATGTCAGAGACGAGGGAAGCCTTCGCTGACTTTCTTTTAAGTCTCATTGATCTCAAGACTTATCTCTTAGGACTGGAAAGTGGCCAACATGCAGCCATTATTTTCCCAATGGCCTAAGGGGCGCACCGATAAATTACAGACGATTAGTTTAACTTGAATGGCAGGGAAACGTATTAGAGAGCAGCTTTGAGCAGGTGAGTGTAAAGAATCATGAGAAAGGCAAGAGAAAGACGTCTGTCTGAGGAAGACATTAATGAAAGGCACTGAAAATATCCAGTGACAACACAGAGCATCCAGAGCCCCCCGAGCCCCACTGGAGTAAGGGCAGTGCCACCACAGTGTTTGTTTGGGGGGCTGGAAGAAACCTGAATTTGAGAGGGAGGGCGGTGGGAATCCAGACAGAGAGCTCCAGGTTTGTAGGTGTCTGAGCATCAGTTGGGTCATTACCTTGAAGCAAACGGACAGAGACAGTCTAGTGGTGGTTGTAAGGGGAGGTGTCCCCATTAATCCAGCCCATCATATTATTAAAGGAACAGAGCTAGCGCCTGGCAGAGCTTAAAAATGGCCCAAGTTTTGGAAATGATCTGTGTTTCCCACCTATCTCTGTGCAGCCCTAATCTCTCTGATTATTAATCATCCCCACATCTTGCCCAACATACAGTGGTCAAATGGTTAGAAGGGGCAGCTAGCAGCCTATGCTTTGCCTCTGACACTGATGTGATTGTGACTTTGGTCAAATCAGCTCCCCTGTCTCTGTCTGCCTCCATTACCATATTTGTAAAACGACGATAATCCTTTCCCACCTCACAGCAAGGCTGCCAGACTTAAACAATTCTTGAACAGAATAATAATCATGATTATTATGATTTCTACTAGGGCTGTGCTTAGAGGCCCTAAGAGAGATCAGGGCCCCGTTGGGCCAGGTGCTGTATGTAAGCAGCTCCTCCCCGAGAAGCTTACAATCTAAATAGATAAGACAAAGGAATGAGAAAGAAAGCATTATTATCGCTGTTTTACAGGTGGGGACCTGAGGCCCAGACAGGTTACATGACTGGACCAAGGTCACAGAGGGAATCTGTGGCAGAGGAGGGAATTGAAGCCAGATTTTTCAAAGCACAATTTGAGACACAAGACCATATTTCCTCTCTAATAAATATTAATATTATTAGTAATACTTGGTACTTAACAGACATCAGATAGAATTTTTCAAAAGCATTTAAGGGACTTAGAGTTAGGCACTTAGGAACGTAAGTGTCATTGAAATTCAACTTGACTTAGGAGCCTAAATCCCTTTGGTGCTTTTGAAAATCTTACCCATGAACTAGTTCATCTGCACAACACCCAAACGTGGGAAGCTTAAGAATCCCCCAGGGAAGATGCCCTGAAAACACAAAGCATCATTGTTCAAATGACACCCCAGTCTAATGTGTGAGACATCGTAGTGTGTCTGGTGACAGAAGGCAACGAATGCTTTTAAGTGGATAAATCAAAGGGTTTTGCATCAGGTTTGGCAGGTAACAGCACAAGCACCAGGTGAACACGACTGCCTTTCTGCCAAGACTAAAGAGCAAGTGATATAATTAAGTGATACAGGATGTGATGCCTTTAAAACATTTTTATACAAGCATCCATTATTGAAATTGATCATAAAGTATTAAACTATTAAAGAACACAGGGAGCTGCCGCCATGGCAGGGCTCCAATACCCTTGCAGCATATCTGAATGCTTTCGTTACAGATATCCCTGTAAAGCGTGTGTACAAATGTGTTATCTCAGCAGTGGTTACAGCTTTACACCAAAATGCGTTGGTAAATTACAGCAGGGAACAGGATCCAGGAAATGGTGCATTTTGCTCTGTTTTCTTTGTCCTTGGAAGCGGTGCACAAAATTATCTGTTTTTAATAGATGCTCCAGAAGAGTTCACAATACACCTCTTTGTAGTTACGCTGTCATCCTCACATAGTAATGAGGGAATCGTCAGACTGGGTCAGAGCCGTGGCCCATTTAGACCAGCATCCTGTCTCTGACAGTGGCCTGCACCCGATGCCTCAGCGGAAGGTGTAAGAACCCCACACTAGGCAGACGTTAAATACAACAGAGATATTATGGAAGCTTTTGGGGTTGTAGGGGATGGAGCCCTTGGCGAGTGGATGAATCAGAGGGATAGGTGTGGGGTACAAAGATTTGCACCTACAATGTCAACATAACTTTGCTCAATAGTGACTGAAAACATGAAACCTTTCTCTGCCACATCCAGTAGGAAGTACTGGCCTTCACGGCCTATCCCTCCCCCCTCATCTTTCACAGAATATCAAGCCCTCAATGTGACCTGCATTCCACCAGCCATCCCCGCCCCTATTGCTCCTTTGTCAAATTTTCTAGCAAGCATCTTTGTGCTTTCTCTCATGCCGCCCCTTGTGCCTGGCAGGGACTCACTGCAAGGGCTGCAGAACCATGACATTGTTCTCCTTCAAGTCTATCCTTAGAGGCCATCTCTTCTGGGTTGCCTGCCAGACACTTGGCATTGATTGGGGAGCTGGTGTGCTGTGACTTGTTTTTAATATTAGCCACACTGGTCTCCCTTTTAGCCTTGTGCTTTGCCCTGTCTATTGGGTGCATTCGCCTACTGTCATTGGATAGCTGGGCTGTAGAGTCTCTGGGGCAAGGACTGTTTTCTGTGGGTTTGTGCACAATGCCTCTCCCAATGGAGGCCTGGGCTCTTTACACTACTGCCCTACAAGCCACTGCTATCTGATGGTTTTTTGAGGTTGGTGTGAAACAATCGGCAGCCTCAGCCAGTGCCTAGGGTGAAGTGTGCCCCTGTGCAACACTCCAGTACAAAACCATGCAACCGATTGGAGGGTGTAAGCAGGACAGAAGGAGGCACGTAACTCTTGTGTTGTCCCCTTTGTAGGGTGCAATTCACCCCCTATGACTGTCACACAACCCCTCCACCCTCATAGTCACAATGGGCCCCCCAGAGCAATGGATGCTTAAAAGGGCTGCTGAGGGCAAGCTGCCCCATCACTCCCAGGTGTGGCTCTTTCAAACCAGGGAAGAAGCAAACTGGGACTCCATCGTGGGCAGCTTGCAAAGCTGCTGCCTGTGAGCGACCTGTTCTGGGAGCAAGCACGACTCTCCAGTGCAGTCCCTTCCCGCCCGGAAACATGCATTAGAAGAGAAGAAAATATAAATAAATTGATTCCAGGGGAAAAAACAACAACCAGCCAACCCAAGGCTTTATTGTTACAAATGGGAGCCAGGGAGATTTGGTCTGGAACTGCCCTGCTCAGAGTGAAATGATATCTCTCTATCTGTCCCTCAGTGGCAGACTTGCATTCAGCTACGTCTCATCCTGAGCCAGCGCAGACCATCGCCTTTCAGCCTATTGCATCGATTTTTAGTCATGTGACAAAGCCAGGTTTGTGCTTATTGTTATAGAATGCACCCTGAGCTCCTAGTAATCCTGCACAGCACAATTACAGCTTCAGCCCAAGCAAGCCTTATATATCCAGCGTACTACTGACACTTAAAGGATTGTAAGGCACAGCTGCTCGTTTGCTCCAAGGATGAGACAGCCTGACAGAGGCTCCTGGGCTGTTTCTATCCCTGGAATCTCCTACTGTACATATTGAAACATACAGATGTTGCTCATCAATGCTTAGAAATTAAAATGGTTTTTATATGATAATGAACTATGTAATCTTGCAGTTTTTTTTCAAATAATAAAACAGCACAATAGGCAGCCCCCTTACCAGCCCCAAGAAATAAAATGTAAAACCATGCAATCTATTTTAAAAATGAAAAGAAAGAAGATTATAAGCAAGTTTACTGCTGATGAAAACCACTAGAGAAATCAGCTAGCCAAATGAAAAAACAAACCATAAAGCCATAAACATCAGAAGAATGAAAGACTCGATTTCTCCTAATAATTGTAGCTCTGGAAAAGCAAATAAATGCAGAAATCTGCCACTATTGCGCACATATCTATATATTGCTTTGAGATCCTAGGACCTCAAAGTCTTGTTCATGGTTTAAAAATAGAGCTAGTAAAAAAATGGATGAAACATTTCCTTATCAAAATTAGTTTCACTGACACCCAAACGTTTCTTGGAAATGTACCTGGCATTAGCTATTCTGGGGTGGTGCTCTCTCATGTTTTTTCACTAAAATTATGGAAAGGTCTTAGTTTCATTGAGTGTGGAACAAAACAGATTTTGAAACCTTACCATTAAAAAATTTCACCTTATTTCCAGTCAGAATTTGATTAGCTTCACCTTCCAGCCATTGGATCATGCTAGACCTTTCTCTGCTAGACTGAAGAACAAATGATCAAATATTTGTTAACCAGGTAGATAGTTATAGACTGCAATCAAGTCACCCATTAACTCTCTCTTTGTTAAGCTAAATCGATTGAGATCCTTGAGTCTACCACTATAAGGCAGGTTTTCTAATCATTTAGTCCTTCCTGTGGCTTTCCTCTGAACCCTCTTCAGTTTATCAACATCACTGTGGATGTTAGAACTGGACACAGTGTTCCAGCAACAGTCGCATCAATGCCAAATACAAAGGTAAAATAACTTCTGTATTTCTGCTAGAGATTCCCCTGTTTATGCATCCAAGGATTCCATTAGCCCTTTTGGTGAAGTGTCATACTAGGATCTCAAGTTCAGTTGATTATCTACCAGGACCCCTCAATCTTTTTCAGAGTCACTGCTTCCCAGGATAGAGTCCCCCATCCTGTAAGAATGTCCTGCATTCTCTGTTCCTAGATGTGCGCATTTACCTTTAGCCATGTTTTATGATGTCTTGCATCCAGCTCACCAAGCAATTCAGACCACTCTGTATCAGTGACTTCTCCTCTTCATTGTTTATCACTTCCCCAATTTTTGTTTCATCTGCAAACTTTATCAGTGATTATTTTATGTTTTCTTTCAGGTCATTGATACAAATGTTAAACAACAAAGAGCCAAGAACTGATCTATGCAGGACCCCACTAGAAACTATCCTGCTCAATGACGATTCCCCATTTACAGTTATGTTTTGAGATTTATCAGTTAGCCAGCTTTTAATCCATATAATGTGTGCCATGTTCATTTTATATCACTCTGATTTTTTTAATGTTCCCCCTGGGTGGCATGATGTGGAAGGTTGGGCATCAGGAATTAAACTGAAATCCACTCATTTTACATAAACCACCAAACCTCATCAGAGACTGTACTTTCCAGCGACAAGCCGGAAATGATCCCCCCATCTCCAGTGTAGACGTACCCTGAGAGGTGATAGGCCACATATGCTGTCCCAGGAAACACAAGGTTATCCCCCTTGCCACACAGTCACCCCCAAACTTCCAGGAACAAGAGCTGTGTTTATTTTATTTTATTTTATTTTCAAGCCCATTTTGCCTCTCCCAGTGGTTATCGCCATGTCATAAAATGCTGATCTTAATCCTTATTTAAAACCAATGTGTGTTTTATTTTAGAGTTTAATTTAATCATCTTCTTTTTAGGAGATTAGATAAGCCAGTGATTTAGCTCCCCTGGAGGGACCTCGAGAACGAGGGAGGACAGATCAGCCTCTTCTGCTGCAAAGTGGGTCTTAAACTAAAGCTTTGGTCCTGCAAGGGGCCGTGTATGGATGGACCCTGCACCTGCACGGGGCCCTGCTGGCTTTAAGGTGTGTCACCTGCACAGAGGCACTTGCAGGGTCAGAGCCTATGGGATTTTATCCCTCCAGCCTACCTTGGCTCACTGCCATCCCGAGACCAGCTTCCCCATAGTCTGTCTTGATAAATATCGTTCTCTCTCTCTGTGCTCCTTCAGTTCCGTTCTGGCCTCAGGATGCTGCACTGGGGCTCTGAGGGCACCCGCTGCATCTCTGAGATGTGTCCACAGACCACAAGGCAAGCAACTACACGTTCTGCACTCTCCAAGGTAGCATTTCTGTTTGATCTCACACTGGTCTTCTGCCTCCATAGTTAGGTCAGGCCAAACTAGTTCTTAGGTTTAAAAGAGACCAAGGTTTTTTACATTGTTAGTTTAACCTATTAATTAGCTTTGCTTAACATTAGGCTACTAATCTCTGATTGAGAAGCCTCCGGGCTGCTGGCTCACACGGAATCCAAACTCACCTGAGCTCACTTTGTCAGTGCCCCTCTCTCACTCCAGGGACTCAGTGAAAAAGGCAGAGCTTGTTACCCAAACAGGAAGCACAGCTCAATGACTTCAGTGAGCTGCTCCGGGATGGTCTGGCCCGAAGACTTCACCCCTCTCACCCACGGTGACACAGTGACTCCGGAATTCCCAGACTCCAAAGAGGCTGGTTGGCTGGTTGAGTTGTTTTCTTGGGGTCAACGATATTCATAGCTGAAGAGCTGAGGGTTATTCACTGCTTTTACAGCCCCAGCCTTTTGCCAGTAGCTTTCAAACAGATATTTAGCATGAGTTTTGTGTGGAGCCCAAAATTAAACTTCCCAAATTAGGTCCAAAAGGTTCAGATTAAAGAAAAATGATTTCCTGGTTGGGACTCTCATGCAGTCCCAACTCCACTGCGCTCCTCTCTATGAGCGCCTCTCAGTTTGTCCGGGACCTTTCTCTGGGCTCGTTTGACACAAATGTCAGTGTTTGTGGTTTAACAGATCTGTAAATTCCCATCAAACTCTCACGTCCTAATCCAGCGTTATAGATGGTCAAATGTGGATATATCTTCATCAATATTCCACAGAGAGACATCCTTCCTGAAGGTATTTTATTGCGCGTTATGTTTTCATACCAATGGCTACCAGCCATGCCACAAAACTTATACTGTCAGTTTATTGAATGCTCCAGTGAGAGTTTGATCCATGTGTAAAGGCTGGTGTTTGTTTTATTGTAGAGCTTCATTTAGACAAATGTTAATCAGCTTCGGAATTTAAACTGAGGCTAGTCCAGGGATGCAGCTTTCTGGAACCTTTTTCACTCAACATACAAAAAGGGTGACTGACCATGTGCGAACCTCTCTGCACCTGTGGAGTAGCTAAGAAACACCAGTATTTAAACTCATCAATTTAGTTCTAGGGTCCAGTCAAAAGTTTGCAATTCATGTGGCATTTTGGAAGTGGGTCCCAACCTGGGTGCCCAGCACTGAAAGCAGGACTGCCCCACTCACTTGCAATAGAGAGTGGAGGGCGAATGTGTCTACAAACGAGGTATCTCTTAAAAATATCTGTGAGTCCAACCTCAGTGCTCCTTGGATGACTGAAACCCTGGCCAGTGGCTAAAAGGCTAGAGCATTTGCCCTGACCAAGATTTTCAAGAACAGATGCATCAAGTTAGGTTCTTCCATTTATATCAAGGCATCTAAATACGAGGACTGATTTTCACAAGTACTCAGAACTCAGAAGCTTCCTCAGAAGCCAACAGGCGCTACTGGGTGCTCAGCATTTTGAAAAATCAGACTTCTTATTTAGATGCCTAAATATAAAGCTTAAGAACCTGACTTTAGGCTCCCATTTTTGAAAATATTGGCGAGTGAATCTGTGGGGGGAAAAATGTTCTTCAGAAAAGCTGTAAGCAGGCAAACTCTGCTCAGGGTGGGGATTCATCATCTCAAGTACACTTAGGGGAGAGGGATAGCTCAGTGGTTTGAGCATTGGCCTGCTAAACCCAGGGTTGTGAGTTCAATCCTTGAGGGGGCCATTTAGGGATCTGGGGCCAAAATTGGGGATTGGTCCTGCTTTGAGCAGGGGGTTGGACTAGATGACCTCCTGAGGTCCCTTCCAACCGTGAGATTCTATGAATGTCTGGGTTGCTTTTCTCACTAGTTTTTAACCCATCCCCACACTTTGAAGCTGGATCTCTGATTATAATAAAATATCAAATGGAGGTCTCAGACAGATTTTACAAACTGTCACTTTCAGATTCAGTGTTATAAGAGTTTATTAATATTATTTGTTGAAAAGGTTTTTTATTTTTACCTTGATTTTTCAAGTCTTATGTCCGATTACAGCAGAATGTCATGCAGCAGTATTAATTTAGTTAGCACGTCTCCTATCAGCTGGTTTTCAGACAGGCCCCGCCATGTTCAAGGCATCTTTAAAAACCTGTGGTATTTGTGGTTAAAAGAGTTAATTTTGAAAACAACTGCCGTAAACTCTGAAACCTCCAGTGAAGATCGGCAGACAGTTTTAGGTCGCTATTTGCCCAATTCAGTTAAACTGAATTTTACCAATTTCTCACCCCAATTTTTATTAGAATTGAGAGAATAGGGATTTGCTGTTCCCATAACATTGTTTTTCTTCGTGTCTAAATGAATCTCTTATTAGAAGGTGGAAAGTGGAGGGGTGGATTCTGGACTGCTTCCTATGTTTCATGCAACTTATTAATTACCATAGCTCTTGGGATGTTGAAGCTGATTTGTAAATAAACACTAGGTGAGTCTTGTAAAGCCCACGTTGGGTGGAAGCCTGGTCATCCTAAAAACTTCTCCAAGTCAGACAGCTGAGTTCACGAGAAAGGGAGCTCAGTTCATGCCTATGACAAAAGCAACGAAGCCTTTCCAAAGGCTACGCAGGGGTTCTCAAACTTCACTGCACTGCAACCCCCTTCTGACAACAAAAATGACATGATCCCAGGAGGGGGGACCGAAGCCTGAGCCTGCCAAAGACCCACTGCCCCAGGCAGGGGGGCCAAAGCCAAAACCTGAGCCTCGTCACCCAGGGCTGAAGCCCTTGGGCTCCGGCCCCAGGCAGTGGGACATGAGCTTTGGGCCGTGGGGCTTGGGCTTCGGCCCTGGGCCCCAGCAAATCTAACAACAGCCCTGGCGACCCCATAACAAGAGAGTCACGACCCACTTTGGGGTCCCAACCCACAGCCTGAGAACCGCTGGGCTACTGTATACTGAGACTCCTAAAACTTAAATGCCTGGCGCTCTGTTCATGCTGTTCTGCACACAAATCCCAGTGACATGATTAGAAAGGTTTGCTGCTGAATTCCCAGGGTTCACTAACCCTTTCCTGCTATGCATTCCCCCCTTTCTCCACATAAAAAAAGCATGAAAGAATCAAAACACATTTAATTGAAATCATTTCCAGTGCCTGCTGAGAAGTGTAGGGAACTTTGTCCTTGAACCCCACCTGGCCAGACAGATCAAACGTGGAACTGGACAGAATCTCAAGAGGGGCATCTGGCAGGAGTTTCCCCCTGCATGGCAGGGTAGTTTAGCCATTTTAAGTTTGGCTCTTTAAAAATCAATCAATCAGTCAATCAGCCTCTGGTAAAAAGGGGATTTTCAAACCATGCTGAGCTGCAGGACCAGACGTGGTCTGGTGACTCAATTCACCTCTTTGCAATGGTAGTTTCTCTTGAGCCATGGATGCACTGCAGTGGGTCTGATTACTAAACCCACAGCTGGAGATAATGTGGGCCAGCCAATCCAGACTGTCGAGAGAGAGAAAAGAGAGACAGGGACTATCTATCCTGTCCCTATTGAAGAGCATATTGCGTGAAGAAGAAAGAAGAACTGGCTCACATACTAACAGCACAATTAAGTTCTTTATGTCTTTGGTGAGCACCAGTATAAGCCCAGATGGAGAGAGAATCACCACTGTAGTCCAAAAAATAATAAAGTAATACAAAAGCCAGACATGTGCATTTACTAAAAAGCACAGTATAATGAAAGTGACATCAGCTCACACAATACTCTTTCGGATTCAGAATAGTTTGGGGATCATAATAGCTTTAGCTGAATTCCTGCTTGGCAGGTTGGCTGTTTTCATGCATATCTATTAGATGTCAACAGAACTGTTCTCTGAATGCTAAGATATCCTTCTCATTCTTCCGTCTGGGGCTGCACCATTTGTCTTAGGGCTGATTTTATTTTCTGGAGCCCTGCTGTAACTGCATAGTCATTCATTGTGACAGGGCTGGCATTGAGGAGATGGCTTTGAATCCAAAGTAACTTTCTAGGGAAACAATCATTATAGATGTGGTTCCTGGTGAAAGGAGTGTGACTCAACTGAAGCGGTGGCATTTGGAGCAAGGGAGGGGGAGGCGGGGAGGTTGGACCTTGGTACACCAAAAAGCCAGAGCACAGACCCAGTAAGTTCTGTCTCAGAAGAAAAAGGTTAAAAAGATGGAAGGATCCAACAAACTGACATACCCATATTGACTGGTTAGTGCTGGATGATCTCTCATGCTTTAAACGCCAGTCTGGTAAATTAAAAATGAGGGCGCACATGTGGGTCTATCCATTATTAATTGCCCACTTTTCAGATATGGAAATGTTTAGGAAGCAATTCCTTATGCCACTGAGACTTTAAATATTGATGCTGTAATGACAAAAACAACCCTAAAACAAATAGTCAGTGTCTTTTGGGCACAGATACAACATGTGTTTGGCCGGAACTGAGTATGAGAGGATGATCCAGCCCAAGGACAACAGATAGCTTCTAAATATTTCAGTCGCTCTCACACAGTGCTGTTTGCAGCTATGGACTGGTGGCACATTAGAAGTCTCCAGTTTCACAAGCAGGTGTTTATCAACAGGGAGTCAGTACTAGACATTTTGTTCAGAGACTTTAAAGATGTAGAACATGATATATGCCCTGATTCAGCAGAGCATTTAAGCATGAGAATAATTCTTTTGATGCTTAAAGTCAAACAAATGCTTAAGTTTAATTAACACCATTTAAAAATAATAATAAATGTCTATAGCGTAATGCCCCTGGGACACCTAAGAGAAACAGAACTCAGGCAAAACAGAACACTTACTTTGTTTACTATCGTTTTTCAATTGATCAAAAATGCATCTGTTGTGAGATTGTACAAGAAAGTCACTATTAATCCAACATCTCAGATAAAAATACCCCATGCCCCCGGCCTCCCTGCATTTTTAAACCAAAACCTGGGATGGATATATAAAAATGACCTGAATTCAACTTGGACTTTGTTTGATTTGAAAAAGGATGGTCTTGTGGTTAAGGTACTAGATGGGGACCCAGTTCCTGATACCTATGTGACCCTGGGCAAATCACTTCATCTCCCTGATCCTCTGGTCCCCATCTGTGAAATGGGATTAAAAAGCTTCCTTTCACCAGCCTTGTGCCTATGTGGTCTATTTAGATTGCAAATTCTCTGGGGCAGGGACTGTATCTAACCATGTGTGTGTGCAGCGCCCAGCATAGTAAGATCCTAATCTCAGTGGGGTGCTATAGTTAAACAGGTAATAAAGAATAACACCGATTCTGGAACTCACTTCCCTAATTATTATTAAAGACACTCCTCAAAGATAACTCTGTCCCTAGCTGAAAAATATCCAGGGACTCTCAGCCAGAGCATCCCAGATGGTTTCCATTGCCAGATCCATCACAAAGAGAGAGGCGGAAATCTCATGTGCACTGGACCCAAACCAAAAGGGCTTCTAAAGGACCAAACTGATGCCTTGGATTGCACCCAGCCAACGCAGTACACAGAACGCTGGGATAAAACACTGTATACTGCATGTGTGAGATACCAGACAGATGCCTACATACAGGAGGCAAATAGTCTCCCCAAACTGAATGATAGAAAATTCATTGTGGCTGGAAGGATGAGATGCCACCCATGTGTCTTGGCACAGGTCACGAGAGAGGTGCAGGACCTGCTCCATGGGGCAATGAGGGTTCCCAACTCTGCCAGGTTGAGACAGAGGGCAATACATTCCAGCTGATTTTAAATCAGACGTTCATGTTGAAATATGCTTCGTCCAATGCTCCTTTTTAAAGAAACCCATGGAGCAAAAGCGATGAGTGAAACCATCTCTCCAAATGCAGGAGCCCCTCTGAATCTATGAGAGTCAGGATCATTGCTTCCCTGACGTGTTTACACCTCCCACATCAGGGTCTGCACCAGGGAGACGGACTTCTGCATTTATGCCCCTAGTTGTTCTGGGGGAACCTCTTGGGTTGAAGTTCTTGGGAGAGCATTTCTGGGTCTTTGGTCCCAGGTAATCGCTTAGGCAAGTCATGATTTACAAAAAAGAAAAAAAATCTATTCTGCTCGGAGCAAAAGTCACACAGAGCTTTGAACCTTGACCTTGGGTGAGGTAAGAAACCAGGCACTTCAGAAACAGAGTTGACGTTCTTAAAGGGACAGGCGAATGCTGAGTTATGTCCTCATTACTATTTAACTGGCATTAAACTGCCCTTCTTTTAAAGAATGTAAAATGGCAAGTGAGCGATTAAAATTCTACACCTAGAGCTTATCCATAAGTTTAAACAGTTTTGCTCAAGTCTGAAGAGAACAACTTGATTGTAGCAATTGTTCCCAGTCAAAAGACCATTGACAAGGAACTCTGAGGTCCCCTCAGGGTTTCTCACTACGCAGGATAATAAGGCTCCAGGAGGTACTTGTAGTTGAATTATTAGGCGTTCCGGGAAAGTTTTGGCCAGCAGGAAGGGGAATACAAAGTGCAGCATACCAGCTGAACATGCCAGAACCTCTTCTTTGAGCCCAAGGTGCATTACCCAATGGACCATTATTATTATTATGGGCTACAGGGGATGGGGTGATGAGGGAAAAGGATGTTGAATAAGATAGTACAGAATACTTTTATTATGAAAGGAATACAGTGTAGCAACTTCTACAATTGATTCAGTGGGTAAGTACGACATTTTCACGCCATCCTACTAGCCAAAAGCATTAATATGGTCAACAGGCGCGAAATAGACACTACTGCGAGATGTGCTGATAAAGACTGGTTGAAACCTCACAGGAGGTTCCCTCCCTTTTGTGGGCCCAGTTTGTGCCAGAGCCCAGGCAAAAATATTTCCCCTAATTCTCAGAGATTCTTCTACCTATTGAGCCTGCTTCTGCCCTCACTTATCCCTGTGTAAATCAGAGTAAAGTCTCTCTTTAGCCAATGGGACTGTGCTAATTTGCACCTTACATTTGTACTGATCAAGGCTAAATACTTCTTGCCTTCCTCACACACATCTTCTTAGTCCTACACAGGTACAAGGCACTGCTGGAGGAGAGGGAAATTAATATTACAGAATATAGTCTGCAAATTTATGATACAACTACACAGACCTCAGGGGTTCCTCAAGGCAATTATACAGGTGAGTCATCATTGTCTCTGTTATTTTTAGAATGGGGTCATAAGTCATCTGCGCAAGGTTTAGAGAACCTCTCACTGTCCTCTTGTAAATATTTTTGTTGAAAAGCACCCTGAATGCTGCTTGCTTTATCACAGTGTATCACGCTTCATGTTCTTGATAAATACTGTATTGCATTTAAATAAGTAAATGTTATCTGGTGCTGGAATGCGTTGGATGGTACTTTAGTGTAATTATGGTAATAACAATAATCATGAAAAGCTCATTTGGCTTTAATATGTGTGTGTATATGCCTTTCCATATGAATCCACTCTGATTGAGAAGCGATTAATAAAACCCTACCATCATAATGTCCTGGAAATACTTATTACTGGGGACAGGTATTCTCCATATAGGCAGTGTGACTTCCAAAGAGTGAGAGGGAAGCTTGTATTTTCTTTCAGACACCATATTTCAGACACCATTCTTTCACACAGCAGGAAATGGAAGGTAGGCACTGAACCTGATGTAACCAAGTTACATCACTAACATCACATGGCATGCCTTGGGCATGCCTTATTGGATGCAGAGGAAAACTGGCTTACCCCTAGTGCAAACTATGGTACAGCTGATAACTTGGATGTTAGGCTAAAATACCACTTCCTTTATCACAGATAGCTTTGTCTTCTCAGCGTGTCATGTACATTTGCCTTTACAACTTCCTCAAGCACTTCATTAGAGAATTATTTTTTTAACAACTGAGTCTGGAAAGCAGGGACGTCAAAGTTGGGATTCTGTTTAGCTGTGTAATATTCATTTCATGCTCTACAAGCAGTTACCATATTTAAATTGCAAATATTAGTTATGCTGTCAGACTTCAATGGTGAATGTGACTTACTTATCCCAGCATGATGTGAGTTAAAATGAATAACTGGATTTCAGGCAGCCAAGTTATGTTTTATAAGAAATGGCGATTGTGTATATTAATAAAATTGCTCTCCATTGACTGTTTTTCATTTTAAGTGGTTTATCATGGAAACAATTTAAATTCCTTTATAGACAGAGACATAGGAGGTGCCGTTAACACTTTGTCTCACAAGGCAAACTTGAGAGGTACGTTGCTAATATGAGAGCACTGGAATAAGATCTCATCTTTGTAGATTGCTACAGGTCACAGCCACATTATAGACTCAGAACCACAGCATGTCTCTCTGTCGGTTCTGATCCAATAGGATTATGGTATTTGCAGATACGTCCCTCTCTATTCTCCAATTTGTCTCACAACCTACTGGCTCTATTTACAGCAACATTCAGAATTCCCTATCCCTGTTCCCAGACAAAGGCTTTGTTAGGGTTGAGAGTACGCATCAGCAACTCAAGGGTTAAACTCCAACCTTACATGAAAGTCATAGTTATCAAACACCAACAATTAGAAGCCCAGGAAATTCAGAGTAAAGGTTGAACTTAGTAGAGACATAAATGCACCGTTAGGGGACCAAATATCTCATCCTTAATGTGAGAGTTGGTTGGCAAAAGAGGGAAGCAATTTTTTCAAAAGCTTTGTGAATAGTTTTCCCTAATTTCTTTTTTCAAAAGTGAAAACTTATCAGATCTACTGAACTCTGCTCTTATAGCAATGCCCTGAGAGAGCTCCAAAAGACTCTGGGGGTGAGATCCTGGGCCTGCTGAATTCAGTGGGGATTTCAGCATTGGCTTAAGTGATGCCAGGATTTCTCCCTACATGCAGGTAGGGACACATGGCTGTATATGTGCACCCTGCTACCTACATCCCTTGTGAGAGGCTGTGACAAAGATGCTGCCACTGGCCCCCACATGCAGAAAATAGTGCTCATGGTGAAGATGCCTGGCCAACGGCCTCTCTTGTGCCAGGGGCTGAAGGTCCTAGCCGCACGTACCTCCTGCAGGACAGACATCTGAGTCTGAAAATTAGTTCTGGGCACTAGAGCTCGTCAAATCTTCAAAGAGACCTCATCCGAAGATTAGAACAGGGGTAGTGCTTGGTTTTGGTTTTGGTTTTGTTTCGAGATATGACGTGGTCGAAAGGCAGTGGAGGGATTTTCAAAAGACGACTAATGCCCATTTCCTTCTGGGCCCCTATTTTAAAAGAAATGGCCTGTTCAGATCACTTATTTGGACCAAACATTTCTGATGCCCACAGCCCACACCTACAGTGTTTGAGGGGATATTATCCTTTCCATGTGAGTGTGTGCGCACCCGCGTGAGAGTTCATGTCCCAAATTCCAGGGTCATAATGGAAAGCAAGCCTCACTCTTAACTTTGGAGAGGCTATTGCTTCTCCCTACTCTCAGGGCAATTACTCTTCCCAGCAATGCTGATTAAATTTTAATTGCAAAGTTATTTATTAATGTGTTAATCAATGTTATCACTACCATGTAATTACCATCCTGCAGATAGATTTTTCATGGAAATCCCATGGGTCTGGTTACACAAAGGGCTGTGTTATAGTCTTATTTTCATGTGGTTGCATTTAATTCACCTGAGCAGGTGCATGGAAGACACAGATATACCATTCTTTTACGGTTCATGCCAAAATTCATTTGCTGGTAAGAGGGCACAGTTGTGCTCTATTAAAACACAGTCTGTGACTTCTGAATTATTTATGGCTTGGAAGTAAAATGCTAGACAATACCTGATGGGGTTGGTGTGCCAGTCATATCCAGCTGCAAAGCCCAGCCTTGCTGACTGGGGATAAGATAGCACACTGCTCCTGCCACGGTGCACAGGGGGTCCTGCTAGGACAGCACACGTATCTGATTGCCTGGGTAATTTCACTTGTTCCCCATTCCTACAGGAAGTGCTCTTTGAAGAAAAAGGGGGAGGAGTTAAAAATAAATGTTCCACCAACAACTCAGGGTCACTCACTGGTTTGCAATTATTCAGTGATTTACGGGGAAGGAAAAGCTATTTCTATAGATGTCAGTACACTAGAGAGCAACTTCCTTTCTATTTGGATTAGTAAAGGCTTTTCCATTTGGCTTCCGTATTGTGCAGAAGACCGTGCAAGAGTACTCTCACCGCTTTCCCTTTCTCACTCACGAACTGGGCGGGGGGTGGAAGGGGGGGGGGAATAAAGGGAGAGAAGAGACTTTGAACAGACACTGTTTTCTGCTGCCCGCCTCTGTAACAGCAACCTTTTCCTCCTTCATCTGAGCATTCGCATTTCATTACCTTCTTCTTCCCCCCCGTTGGCCTTACTTAAAACATGCTGTAACAGCAATAAGAGTACCCAAAAGGACAGGGAAGTAATTGGAAACTTGCTTTAGCTTTCCATTAAGTCTCAGCACAAGGCACCTAGAAAGGGAAAGCATACTTCTGAATGTCCTAGAGGAACATTACTCATGTGCATTACTAGCTAAAGGTTAGACTTTTCTCTGTAAGAGATCCCACTAGGGATTTACCTGACGCAGAACAGAAATTAGTGCGTGTTAGCTCAGCCTAAGAAGAACATCACCTCAGAGAGATTACACGTGCTGGTTAGCACTACAGCGCTCTTGACATTTTTCCCAACGAAAAAAGGGCGTTTTTAAGCCACGGCCAAATGTATCCTGGACCCACAGAATAACAAAAACTCAACAGTCATTGGCACAGGCACCTGCTGCGCTCTAAAGCCAGGGAGAGCCCAGCTTTCGAAAGGTGGGTGAGACCTGAAATGGGGCCAGTTCCTGACAGGGAGGAAAAGAATTGTTCCCCTGAAGCAAGTTTATGGAAGGAGAATGTGACTCTTTTCAGGTGTGGGAGGTCCCTTGCTACCACCTGCCCTTAGCATGAGGAAACCTCGTCTGTGCCTGCCGTGGGTCAGCTCCCCACCTCCACCACGCATGGGCAGCACAGGCCATCTCCTCTAGGCCTCGCAGGCTCTGCTGTTTCTGAACAGCTTGGTGACTAGCATATCCCAGCCCTCAAGCCCTCTGAGCCTCTCCCTGGAGTGTCCAGCCCCTGCTCCACTAGATACTCACTGGGTTCACAGATCTGCTGCTCTGAAAGAAACAGGACAGCCCAGCTTCCCAGTTCCTCCTCAAAGCAGAGCCCCGCTTTACACACAACATGTAGAGATGCTCAAAGTAAAATGAAGTGCCAGTTTATTTGACAGAGCAGAGAGATCCAGTTAGTAGTAAGTAGAAGAATTGGAAATAAAAGGTTACATGTAAAATAAAATCATAGCATGCATTCTAGAGCCTAGACTTAATTTACTAGATCCTCTCATGTCTTGTATAGTATTGCTCACCCAAAATCCTCACAGTGCTCCACAGCCAGGCTGGCTGTGACCCTCCTGTCACGAGACAAGCACACTGTCAGTTTCCTCCTAGGAGAAAGATTCCATGTGTTTCATTGCCCCTAAGATATAACATAGTAATCATTGGTCTTTCATTCATAAACGGGACACCCCGTGCTGTTTATTTCATCATGTAAATTTCCTCTCTAGTAAATTTTGCAACCTTTCATTCTGCTCCTGGTTACATATACAAATAGGCCTATAGCATGAGGCATACAACACATGGTACAAACAGGGCCAGACAGGAAGATGGGGGTCTGTTACTTCCTGCCCGAAAGGCACATGTCTGAGGTACATCACTTTCTGGTGACCTGCCTTAACTGCCAGACCTTAAGAACATCATTTCCAGTATAGATATATAACTCCTTGAATTATTACCTGTACATATGATCCACAATGAGTATGGTGACCAATGGGCTGCTGGCTTTCAGTAGAGACCTCACATGCCACCCTTGGCGAACTACTATGCACATATCCAACCCAGGGGAATCCCTGTACAACCTTACTCATGTCTTGGACCCCCTGCCAGTTGGCACCATGGGGTGCGTGGGTCACGAGGAGGTAGTACAGCCCTGGGTTCTAGTCCCAGCTCTGTCACTGACCTACTATGTGATCTTGGGAAGGTCACTTCTCATCTCTGTTTCCTATCCCACCCATTATCTGTCTTCATTGAGACTGAGCTCTTTCTAATTGTACGTACAGCTCCTAGTACACTGGGACAGTGATCTCTGTTGGAGCCTCTAGATGCTACTGCAAAACAAATAAATAAAAATAATAATGGAAGACTTCCAAGAAATTAAAAAAAAAATCTCTTGTCTTTTTCATTCAATGATTATTCAGAGAGGTAGAAAAATCTGCACTTCACTTTATGTACCAGATATTTCATCCTGAGACACCTTGTTGTATATCATATCATGGGGATTTCCTTTGGGACCTCCCAATAGCTTGGGACATTTAGGACCAAGTTCAGACATGGCCTCTGGATAGCAGTGCTTTTGACTGTTTGTGCAAGATGAGTAGATGAAGGTGTATGTAGTTTCCTGAAGCACACAGGCATAAACACCCATTTGTGCACGTCTAATTTCGAATGGTGGCTTGAAAACTAAATCGTGAAAACTGAACTGGACAAAGCAAAAGAAAAAGCTGGGGACCATCAAATTTTAGCTTAGCTGAGTGACTAGGATCATAAGTATAAACCCCTATGCTAATATAATACTAAAGGAGCCAAGTCTGTATCCAGACGTTGTTCAATGGAATGTTAAAAGGTGACATGTCTCCATGAGCAGATTTTGTTGGTTTTACCAAAACACCACAAGAAGTAGACCTTCTAAGAACATTTCTATGTTTTTAATCCTGGCTGAAACGGTGACTTCGGAGTTCTGAAAAAAATGGGGAAAAAACCTCACACAGCAGAAAATTTAAGCCAGTGTTTTTGAATCTCAGTGAAGGTTTGCACTTTTAGTTCAAGTTTTTGGGGATTGGCTTGAGTTGGTGAATCAGTTTAAACTTACTAGAGTAAATTCATCCACCCCTAAAATAAAAAAAAAAAAATTCTAGCTTTTTTCCCCATTTCTTTCAGCTAACAGCATTTTTTAAAATCACAAAAATTAGTTAAAATATAACAGTTTAATCAGCTTCCCAATTGTGTTAAAGTTCAAATGGAACATTTTTCAGTCTCAAGTTTAGACTGCAATTTATACGTGCAGCCGAAAGGTTTTTAATTCACTCCACAGGAAACGATGAGCTCAGCTGATTAAATTTGAGCTGGTCATTTATTCAAAAATGTCAGCACTTCAAGTAGTTTCACCAAGTTTAGGGCCATGGAAGATGAAGTAGTGTTTTTCAGTATTTGTGGCTGTTTTGGTGAAGCACCATTCATCTTGGAAACGTGTTTAAAAGCAGTATCCTATTGAGAGCTTTCCTCAAAGGACAAGTTAACATGAGGGACAGCTCCAAAGTAGACCAGAAGGAGGAACTGTTCACTGTGGCTTCCGTCCAATGTCACTTGGGAAGTATGCGAGGGAATGAGATTCAGGGACTTTTGGAGATGAGTTGGGGGGGGGGGGGGCTTTCTCAGGACTGGGGGAGTTTTCCCATTACTGCGTGAACAATTGGGCAATTGGAAAGACCAATCCAAAGGGGGTTCAGGGCAAATCAAGGTTGACGAGAGCTGTGTGTGGACAGGATAGCCCTGCCTCTGAACATTTTGGAGGCACCAGAAGAAGTTTCTTTAAGTGACTATTTTAGTTCATTGCAGTGAAGTTCTGTTTAGCTTCCTACGTGACCTTTTCTGAGCCTCTATATTCCCATCAACCCTCTCTTCAGTTCAGAGTGAAACACAGGGAGAAGATTTGTGGGAGAGGAAGTCTCTTTAATCAAGCAGACAAGGACATAAGAAGAGCCAATGGCTGGCAGCAGAAGCTAGACAAATTCAGAGTCACAATAATTTATTTTTAAGCATTTTTTGGATTTTTATTGATTTAAATGTTCAGAGTTGTGGGAAATTAAGGGAGGGGAATCAGACAATTATTTAATGGCAGGAGACATTAAGATTCAAACATTTAAAGCTTTATAACCATTAAAACACACAAAATTGTCAAAAATACAAAGTAAGTACCCTTCAATCAAACCCTAATAAGTTCCCAAAGCAGCATTTTTCTTACTTTGCCTATCAGTAAATTCTGATAATTATCGATGGAAATATTTTTCCTTGGTGTGTGTGTGTGCTGAAATCGACATTTACTGACATTTACCAAAAAACCTCTAGTCCTTCTAAGCCTAGCAACAAGACACACAGTTTTAACAATGAGGGTAAGTCTGTCACTGGAAGGAGTTACCTAAAGATGTGGTGGATTCTCCATTACTTGGAGTCTTTCAATCAAGATTGAATGTCTTTCTAAATCATAGAATCATAGAATATCAGGGTTGGAAGGGACCTCAGAAAGTCATCTAGTCCAACCCCCTGCTCAAAGCAGGACCAATCCCCAAATTTTTGCCCCAATCCCTAAATGGCCCCCTCAAGGATTCTGATGCACTCTAGCTTGGCCAGACGTTGTGGGGGCTTGCAGCAGGACTGTGCGGGGCGGAGGTGGGGGAGGTGGGGTGGGGTGGTATGCCCAAGGAATCATTAGGAGCAATTCTCTGGCCTGGATTATGTAGCAGGTCAAACTGTATGGTCACTTCTGGCCTTAAAATCTAGGAACACTTGCCTGAGCACCATAGGTGCACTTTGGAGCAGTTGAATTAAATAGGCTTCCATGCCCGTAAAACCTCCAGGAGCAAACAGAGCAGAGGCCTGGGTGTGCCATGGAGGTAATACAGTTTAGCTGCTGGTGGGCCAAAATAATTTAAGATACAAAGTAATGGAGGCTCTACAATAAAAACTAAACTCAGCTGAAAACCCAGCCACCTCCTCCTGGCTTCTCCGGAGTACATGGATGATACTGGACATACAGTGAGATAGAGTGATTGCTTTTTCCATTTAACCTTGTACCTTTCAATTCCACACTGCTCTCCTGTCTTGTGTTTCCAAAGTCAGTGGGAAAGGTGGATCTTTGCTTTGTCTTTTGTTCATCTCTGTGTATTTCAGATAGTCCCTAAGCAAGTTTAGGGAGACTCGCCTAAACTGGTATAAACTGCCTTCTTCTTGGGAGAAATGTAAGTGTGGTGTCTTTGGATGGGGGAGATTTTAGAATGCACACTGGCATTATTGAACTAGTCTAATCCTTTCACAGCCAGAGTGTAGGAATCATTTTCCTGCATCTCCAACAAATTATCCTAATATGGCAAATACGCATGACCTACCAGCAGCACCTAGGACAAAATAACGCCAAGGAAAAGCCTACATGCTTGCATGTGTATTTTAATTCAAAAAAGCAAATCTGGAAAGGTAGATATAATAGTCAATTCCAGTAGTCTGATTTGAAATATTTAAATTAGGCTTGAGAAATTGTATTACATATTGGAAACCTTTGAGCTATTTGCTTCATTAATCTTGTTACAACAGCTACATTGAAAGCCTATTCAGACAAACAGTTGGAAATCTGCCGTGCATATCCTTCATTACTAAATGAGAAATGCACGCAAAATTCTCTTCCATTTTAAATTTTAGGAGAACTAATTTAGCTGGATACATAAAATAATAATGAATGAAGGCTTTATTCCGTAATAAATCTTCTCCCCAGGTTTTCTTTGACACCATCTCATCCAGGTAAGGATGGACAACTGTTTGCTAAAATAGGATAAATTAACAGCCATTACTACAAATGATTAATACAGAATTTTCCCAGTACATTGAGGGTGCTCGCACAAGCCCTATTTAGACACTTCCTCTGTGTGCACATGTGTCAATGCTTGAGGACTGAATGCACAAGTGATGTGTTCACAAAATCAACCCATGTATAAATCTGTCTGTCATCGACCTTGATTCAAAACTCTCAGTAAAACAGGTTTAAAATAAACAGGCCATTTTGAAGATCAGCCTTTGATCAGTACTTGTTGTTCTGTAAATGTAAACCTGTCTGCCTGAAATGTTCACTAATTAGTTACTGCAAACAGCCAGGAGGCCTACAGAGAGGAGAGAACTCTGTGATTAGGAGATTCTTCATATTATTTAATATCAGCCTGGACTTAATTTAAGGGTATCCCTGTCCCCTTCAGGGTTCTTAATAGAATTCATTTTAAATCATCTATTTTAAAATTCAAGGAAGCCTATCAACCTCTGTATTGCATGCATTTCCATCACGGACATCCTTGTCTAAATAGATAATGCTTACAGCGGTTCTCAAACTGTGGGCCGGGACCCCAAAGTGGGTAGCAATCCCATTTTAATGGGGTCACCAGAGTCAGCATTAGACTTGCTGGGGCCCAGGCTGAAGCCAAAGCCCGAGCCCCGCCGCTCAGGGCTGAAGCTGAAGCCTGAGGGCTTGAGCCCGGGGCGGTGGGTGGGGCTCAGGCTCCTGCCGCTCCTCTCCCCGCATTCATGTAGTAATTTTTGTTGTCAGAATGGGGTCGTGGTGCAATGAAGTTTGAGAACCGCTGCACTAAACTGTCCTTTCGAGCATATGGTGAGGGCCTACTCCAAGGACTATTCTTTCACAAGTAGACAGTGACCTTTCTTGTCCCCTTTGTTGATTTCTCTTTAAAAAGTAACAAATCTCTTCAGTAAATGTTTTCAGAGTTCCCCATGCCAGACAGCCTCCCTGTTCACACACTCTGCCTTGGCTCTGTTGTTTTCAAAAAAGATCTGCTCCCAAAGGGAAAATGCTCCTTCTTCTGACTGGAGCATTTCGCCATAGTTAGGGAAGCTGTTGATATGTGAGGCCTGAATTTACCATAGGCCATCTGGAGCCCATCCATCGACATGGCATACCTTCTAACACTGATTTATTCTCAACACTGGAATGATGTGGAGTTAACATGCAGGCAAAGATCCGTATGAGCTTGTGTGAGAATAAGACAAGGCTGTAGTCCTATTTCTCTGAAAGGTTCCTCCATTGCTTAGGACTTCTAACCAGAGCACAAATTATTTTTCACATTCATACATAATATATTGCACAAGAATGCTAGATGCTCCACACAGAACTCACTTTTCTGAAGATGAGCGGGTCACATCATTTGCAAATACATTAATCAAATTTGGTGAATTTCAGGAGCTTTTTGAATGAAACACTTTGCCCATTATTTCCCCAGCTCTGCTTTTAGTGGCTCTTTTCCCTATGTTAACATGCATTTGTTGGTTAAATGCATTACTTTGTCACAATTTTATTGCACAATAAAAATGAGTGTGCAGATGAAGAAATATTGTTTGGGGGAATATAAAGAAAAGGCCAAAACCCAGTAAAATGAAGATTCCAGGATTGTAAAGAACCACTCTTCCACCACCAACACCTCGGGGTCTGTACAAGAAGGGAGGAATAAATGTTTTTAATGACCCTTTACTTAAAAATAAATGAAAAAGCAGCTAAACTACTTTTAAAAGGTGCAAAACCTTTTATGTTCCTACCAATGCTTTACCAGCATATAACTGTCAAATGAATTTATAATAGAATTATATTGAACCTGCACTTTAGCAGCTTTCAGACTCAGTACATAAGTAACAATCACTTTAACTCAACAGGGTTACGGATTTTGTGGTTTTAAGACTTTGCGGTGTAATGGAAAAGGGGAACTTTTGCAGAGAACAAACAGTGGTACCCTCATCAAATGCAGATGCAAAGTCACATTGTCTGTATGTAAATAGATACAAGCACACCTGAAAGTCATTGTGTTTTCATTCTACTCTCTAATATTTTTATAGAGAAGCGCTTGGCTGACAAACATACAAACTCATGTCTCACAGTGGGCAGTCCCCATCCTGCCAGTGTATCTCAGCTGTGGCCCAAAGGCATCACTCCTGCTCCGGAGTGACTAGTTCATTGTCCACAGCCCAGTCACTCTCTCCTGAGACTGCCAACAAGAAGTATGTCCCAACTGTAATGATAATGTCTTGAGTCTTGGTAGACACCTCTCCATTAAGAAACTGGATCCAGACCACCAAGTGTTTCACAGAGGCCACCAAGCAGCCATCAGATGGCAAAGATTTTCCCTCATTACTACAGTCTGAGGCCATTTCAAGCAGCCTTGAGAACTGCAGCCCCCTGAAACATGTAGCCTTTCTGGTTTTGGAATGTTTATTGTTTTAGGGTAATCAGGGAATTCTGATCAAATAGACTCCAGCAGAGATTTTGAAAGAAGAATGAAAGTGAAAGATTTTGAACTACAGCTGTTCCTGTAATACGAATTGAAAAATTCAGTACGATATGGAGGTAGAACTCAGTGCAGAAGCCTGTACAGATGGGATATTGGCTTTATTGCAATTCAGCATGGAAAGGGTGCAAAATGATACCCAGAAAAGAACATTCTCTCTGAGTCCTTCCTGAACACAGGTAAGTTACATCTGATGGTCACAATGAACATGGAAAAACACAGTGTTTTCAATCTTGCATATACCAGTGACCAGACAGGGGTTCAGAAGAAACCCCTAGGTGTTCACCATTGTCCTGCAGAACTT
Source organism: Natator depressus (assembly GCF_965152275.1). Classification (NCBI taxonomy): domain Eukaryota; kingdom Metazoa; phylum Chordata; order Testudines; family Cheloniidae; genus Natator; species Natator depressus. Next base: position 21,178,188 of record NC_134251.1, on the reverse strand, counting down.
AGTTACATTTCTTTTGAAATAAGAGCAAACTGTGTAAATAGTGAGCTGAGAATCCAACACTCAAATCAAATCCATGAACCGAATGTCATTCTCAGCTTACTGAAAAATAAATAGGAACCGGACTTCCTGCAGGTTAGCACCTTGCATGATCAGTTATGTCTATGCACAATGTGTGTAAAATGTGGCCATTTTTATCTGGAAGTGTTTCATGTGCATGTGTTGAAGGTGCCAATAACTACAAGGCTCTGGAGAACTGAGCCGTATTTCTCAAGACGATTGGTGAACACAGTCTGCACAAATCAGAAGAGCTGTCTGGGCTGGGGTCATCCAGTGTAATTTAGTATGCACACCTGACAATCTGATTCCCACCTGCAAAATACTTTATTCAAGGATCAATATTGGTGGTAGTGTGACAATAGTACATAGCATGTGAAAATGTCCTACAATGGCTCCTTTCTGGGATGCTTTCTTTAGCATTGTGGAATTTGCTCCAGAGACCAATTTAGACAAACCTCACAGGAGGAGTACTAACCCTCTGCATAATCTAAACAGACGTGACAAGAGATGGCTCTTGAGACTTAAACTGCCAACCACAGCACAGCTATTATGACAAACTGGATTAGTACGAGTCCTAGTTTTAGAAATGGCAAAATGCTTTAAAAGAAACTGCATAATCCCCTGACCACTATCCCTCCCCCTCACTCTCCTTTGCCTGTAACAACACTTATGATCTGATTTAGAAGCTATTCCTGGACTATTTGTTGCTGAACCCTGGGATCACGTCCCTCTTTTGTTGTCAGCTGTGTTTATTCAGTTTGTATGATTGGACTCAGGGAATAAATTACATCTTTTCTCTCTCTTTTCTGTTGCATCATTTTTTAAAAAAAATACACCTTAGGCCAGTGGTCTCAACCAGGGATAAGTGTACCCCTGAGGTACACAGAGGTCTTCCAGGGGGTACCTCAATCCATCTAGATATTTGCCTAGTTTTACAACGGGCTACATAAAAAGCACTAGTGAAGTCAGTACAAACTAAAATTTCATACAATGACTTGTTTATACTGCTGTATATACTATACACTGAAATGTAAGTACAATTTTTATATTCTAATTGATTTATTTTATAATTATATTGTAAAAATAAGACAGTATGCAATTTTTCAGTAACAGTGTGCTATGGCACTTTTGTATTTTTATGTCTGATTAAGTGAGGTGAAACTTGGTGTATGCAAGACAAATCAGACTCCTGAAAGGGGTACAGTAGTCTGGAAAGGTTGAGAGCCACTGCCTTAGGCTGTCTATGAAATGCCATACATTTGCTCAGGGTAAAATATTTGGGGTTTGCAGTCAAAGGTATGCAGCTGAAGTTGCAGCTCTTCCAGACTAAGCAGTTAGTACCATTCACACAGCTGATGCACAGACTGGGCTATAAGGTGATGGGCAGTTTCTGGGGGAGGGTGAAAGATTATGCTAGTATCATTTTTGCAAATGCTTTTTGCAGCCAGTCCAGCTTTAAGTGGGTTGAAGACAAATTTACGATTTGGACAGGTCCCTGAGGTAAACCACTGGGACGTGACTCGTTCGAATGGCAGGGAAGGAGAGTATTTTAAAAGGTACTGGCAGGAGAATGCACCACAGACTTCAGATGGAAAAGGAGCCTACAGAACAAAGGAGAGCGGGGAAGCTGTTGGAACACATGCAGAAGCAAAGTATGGCGTATATTCATGAAGAGGTGAATGTTGTATAAGATCAGTGAAATATGAAGTATAAGTTACAGATGTATGCTCCTACAGTATCATCTCGTGTGTGCTTAGTTCTAGCATCAGAAGACTTTTTTTTTTTTTAAATACCACTGGTTCCTGGGTAACAGGGTGTGGGATCGATTAATGACAAAGATTAGCTTCTCAACATCCTCTTCTGGGTACCCTTAAGTATCTTTAACTATTAGTATGGTTATTTCAGTGCTTACAGTTCAGGCACTATCATGGTGTCAGACATTTACTGTAAACATGCTACATGTCAAACAGCCAAGTCTGAAAAGAACGTGGGCACATGGTATGTGGATACAGAGGAACAAAGGATTTGCTGATGTCAATTATGCATGTCAGGGTAGAGAGCCCAATTTTGGATAAGGGAGTTTTGGTTAAAAACAAATTGCTACCACATCTGTTTCTTCTCCAAAGGGAGGTTAATTATTAATGAAATATAGCACCATTGTTTCTTTAAGAGGAAAATGCATTGGCCAGTAGACTAGGAGCACAATTCTGCTCATTCTGGAAAAGGCACGGCTCCCACTTGAGACACTTGGAAGCCAAAATCAGAATTTGGGCCTAAATTTCCAGACCAGAGCTTGATCTGGTTCATCCATATTAACAAGTCCTCTGGGAGGCTGGGCTAGGTATGGGCTATGACAAGGGAAATCTGCAGATCTGCATGTGCTGCCAGCGTTTTCTCTTGCAGCTCAAATAATTGGATGACTAGTTCACATTTAGATTTAGCAAACCCCAAAATTAAGCTGCATGAATTGGGATCAGTGTTCAAGGGAAAAAATGATTCTACTCAGGCATATAGAGAAAACCCTTTCCCTATCCTGCTGATGGAGTTGAAGTGGTCTGCATGGTTTTAAATAACCCTCTGGAGATAGTCTGACTTTGGTAGGAGAACAATTGGTGTCACACACAACATCTGAGCCTTGATTCACATCTTATCTAAGCCAGAGCCCAGTGCACTGACATTTTACATCTCTCCAAATTACTGCTTTCTGCTGAGGCAGGAGTCTTTATTATTCATGGGGCATTTAGCATCAGCACAAAGTAGCATGTTGAACCAGAGAGTTCAAGAATAATTAAACAGGTATGATCTCCTAATATATCTAGCACATCAGCCAGAACATAACCATGGGGCTATCTGAGTGCAGTTACTGAAAGAATTAAAGCTGTTGCTGAGCAGAAAATATCTGCTGTTTTTCTGTACTGCTGCCCTTTTACTTGTCACTTCCTAAAATCCTTTGAGCTCTCCTGGAGTTTTTACACAGCTGACCACTCTTTTTAGTGCAGTGTTTGAGCAGGAGCTGGAAACTCTGTATTACTCCCCATGTTGGTTTCATGAGCTGTGTGCTTTACTGAGTGTTTCACTTATAGCCCACACATTATCCTACTGCGATTGTAGTCAGGGAGTCATGTCTCTTTGGGTGGTAAAACAGGACCATTACCTAACAATGCCCCACCTGGCTCCCACAAGTCACTTAGAGGAGGTGCTGTGCTGAGACAAAGATTAGGAGCATTTGAGAAAGTTGGGGATAAGTGAAGAAGCATCCCTGCTTCCTCTCCTTGAGGCAAAGTGTGAAACTGAAGAGTGACTTAGCCAGACCTACGTCAGTTCTACCCAGATTGTCAGGGGCACTTGTACAGTACGGTACAGAGGGTTCCTGAAATCTTCAGAAAAGACAGATACTGCTGCTCTCCAGTATTTTGGGAATGAGGTTCTATTGCCTTTTCTGAAGATACATCTTGATGGAACGGAGCAGGTGCTCTGGGAGACACATGGGCTGGGAATGAGGCCCTGCTGTGTTATGGGGCTCAATGTAACTCTAATTAACTGGAGTCACAGAGGCAATGATGCTAGCCCTAATACTTAAATGGGGTTCCCAACTAGCCAACCAACAAAGCAATTCATATACTGACTCCTGAGTGAGAGTTTAGCACGCTCAACTCAGTCAGCACCGGCGAGGATGGTAGAACACTTGGGAAAACTGCACAAAGTTAAGTCAGAACTGTTACAATGCTAACAATGGGTGGAGTTTTTGCCCCATGTTTCACGGTTTACCATTTTATGGTAAATTTGGGCTGGTAAGAGCAAACTAATATGAAGCAGATGGCTAATTCCATATATTTCTCTGTCCTTGAAAGCGAAGTTTACCTTAGTTAGATTACAATCAATTTAAAAATATGGACAGAAAAAACCATCTGATTTTAATTGTTATACAAATAATTCATGAGTCTCATTCTTCCAGCTTTACTCTCCCCACTAGACTTTTGCCTAGAATGTACCTAACATTTATTTTGGGCTATGCTTAATGACAGAGTCATTAAGACCCTCAAGTCATCAAAATCTGAGCCTCCTACAAGTAGTTGCTGATGAGGGATAAAAATGTGCGAAGCATAAGGGCTCACACAGTTTTTTGTATATAAATAAAAAAAACATGAAAAATCCCTTCCCTGCACAACTCTACCCAACTGAACACTATGTCAGGTAAGATGGGCTTTTATACCCTGCACCTGCTTTCTCATGATCCCTTATTCTTAAAGGGATTTCTTTCCTTTAAAGGGATCTATTCCAATTAAATATCCTCCAGATCCATGACCAGCCAGCAAGGGAAAATCCCACACATCTGAAGCTCGTCCTGACTCCTTCAACATATTCAATGGTTACATTGGGCAGCATAAGATGGCAGCCTCTCAAAGCTGCTCCCAGAAAGAACAAGGAAGGGGAGTAACTCTTGGGGATGTTTTAGCAATACCCCTTATCTCGAGACAAGTCCCCCCCCCTTTTCTTTTTTTTTGGATTCTTGCAGAAAGAGACTTAAGCTGCAACATCTGGAGCTGAACCTTTTCAAAGCCTGAGTGTATTAGGCTGATTTTCTAGTGTTTGCATGGAAATTACAGATAGTTGGGTTCCAAGAGGGATAGTTTGGCAGCCAATGTTTGACATGTAGGGGGTTGCATATTGACTCCTATATGACCTAAAATAGAAGGAACCCTTTTCATGTATTGCAGCATATCCCCGACCTGCCCAGCAGGATGACACGTTGCCTATATATAAGAAACACTTGTCCCTTCCAGATACGGCAAGCTGGCTGGGCCTCGTCTCTACGAAGCATGAACTTGATACAAACTTCGTCTCTCCTGTGGGCGAGGGGCAACATTCTGCCCTGTATGACTAAGGTGGCCTGTGTATTATGCTTTTTTGGGCTCCCACAACTGTTCCTGTGGAGCCCAGAAAGCTCTGCTTCTCTCTAGGGCTACTGAGAGAAGGGAGGAAGAGAAGCAGGATGTTTATTTACCAGCAGAAAGTTAAATACCAGGTGAGAAATGAGGCAAAGAGGCTAGCATCCCCGGAGCCCTTACCCTGCACCAAAAAGCACCAGGAAAGGAAACATCATTGTGCACTTTCTCTCTGTCCTTTGGCTTCTCTTTACCTCCCTCCTGCCCCCTTGCTATCATGCAGTGGTGGGGCTGGCTCTCCCCACTGTATTGTCAAGGTTTACTGAGCCCAGCACACTTGGGGGATTCACATGACACAAATTGCTCTGTAAAAGAAATCCACTATTGGCTGCTATTCTAGACACAGGCAATGACGTGATTATTGGGTTTTTCACCAGACTCCCACCTCTCTCTTGCACATTAATCATCTAACTTGCTCCAAACCTAATTTGAATATTGCAGGCCCCATAAAGCAGGCTAGATTACACTATCACTTTAAGTTTGCTGACATGGAAAGGCAGCCAACGCCAGGATTAATCAGCCACAGAGTTAGACTCTTTGCATTCAACGGCTGTCCTGAGCAACATTTGACAGCAAATATGCACTGGGTGTTATCCAGACAAAAGCCATTGCAGCTCCTGAGAGGGCTTTCCAAACTGCACTTAAGAATTTTTATGGGTTTGTGGTGACATTTCCATTTTATTTTACTAATTATTATTGAGGAGATGGAGAGGCAATTCCAGATGTATTAGCATTCCACAGTCTGGTGTAATCTATTTACAACTGTGAATCCTGAAAAACAAGGGGGGCATCCTGCAGTACCCCCGGCCCTCCCCGTCACATGCAGATTAACTCTTTCAGGGGAACATTAGCTTTGGGACCAGGGCCAAGCTGCTGGACTTACACCTTTTAATGGCCCCCAAAGGAGGCAATTATCCAAGTACAGGCAACCTTACCTCCATTGTGCCTTAGACCTGGTCTACACTAGGAACATATATCAGTCTAGCTACATCTCTCAGCGGGGTGAAAAATCCACCCCCCGAGAGACATAGCTAAGCCAACCTAAACCCTGGTGCAGACCAGCGCTAGGTCAATACAAGGGTTCTCTCGTAGACCTAGCTACCTCCTCTCAGGGCAGTATTACTGATGCCAACGGGAGACGCCCTCCCGTCAGTGTAGGTAGTGTCTACACTGCAGAGCTACAGCAGTGCAGCTGCATTCCTGCCATGTTTTAAATGTAGACAAGCCCTTAGACTCTGCCCCACTTGCTCCCACCTCCCTGTAAATGTTAACCTGCATCATCAGTTTTAGCCTTAATTCTCCTTACATAGGCAACACTCTTACTGACGTCAATGGGGGAGTGCTAGGAAGTACAGCCTTGACTGACTGCAGAGCGTTCATCGCTGCCTGGTGATGGGTCCCGGAGCTTGGGCTGTTTTGTCTCTTTGTGCTCCCGGAGGGGTGCAACTCCTTCACGGCTGGTTATTCAGCTCCTGCAGTCACACGTGTGATGGGGGTTTAGAGAGAGTTGGGAAGTGGATGCCAAGAGCTTGGAATCCCATCACAACAATACACCATTGTCCATTCAGCAATAAAGGCCAATGAGATGGGTTTTTCCAGTCAGCAACTATGCCCCAGCCCAACAAGGTCTCATCCTCAAGAACAGGCTGGGGAGGGCTCTGCTTCAGCCACTAAGGCCCAGATGGTAAAGGTATTTAGGCATTGCTCTGACCAGTGTCTCAAAACCTAAGATGGCTACGGCCTAGTTTACACTAGAAAATTAAGTCAGTTTAACTACGTCAGTCAGGGGTGTGAAAACTCCATTCCCCTGAGAGGCACATTCAAGCTGACCCGAGTCCCTGTGTAGGCAGGGTTAGGTTGACGGAAGAATTCATCCATCGACCAAGCTACTGCCTGTCGGGGCGGTGGGCTACCTACACCCACCGGAGAATCCCTTCCGCCAGCAGAGTTGGCGTCTACACTAAAGGGCTGCGGCAGCTCTGCTGCTCTCGTGTTTGAAGAGCAGACGAGCCCTCAGTCACATTTTCAAAGCTGACAGGTATTTAGGAGCCTGAGTCTCACTGAAAGCCCACGGGAGTTAGGCTCCTAAGTTGTTTTTGAAAACGAGACTTCGGCTTTTCAATGCTGAGAGGAGCAACGCCAAAGCAGCTTTAAAAATCTGGGCCGACGAGACTGAAACCCACAACTCTGTGACAGAATGATGGGAAGCGAAGGATGGTGGTGTGCCATAAATGTATGATGGATGCTAGCACTTAATCAGCCTAGAATACAAGCCAACTGCAAAATCCTATAGCTGGCCACAGAACAGATGACATTGCAAAGCACAACATAGAATATCAATCAGACCTGGCTGAAATTTTTCATTTGGATTTATTTTTAATGAAAAATGGCCTTTTCTAACAACTGTATTCCTCCTTCCCCCAATGCAAGTGGACATTTTGGTATTTTCAAATTTTGATGTCTCCTCCTCCCCCCACCCCCCTTTGTGGCTTTTTGCCACCAAATATAACAGAATGAATAGCTGCCGGGACTTTCATTTTTCTTTCTTTCTCCTCCTAATATTTCCTTTTGACACCCTGTAACTTTCATAAACTTCCTCAATTTTTGAAATGTCAGAAAGTAGAAGAAGGTGGGAGGGGGAGAGGGAGAAAGAAACATAAAAAACCAAACCCATGCTTCATTCATTCTTCAGAAATCAATAGAGGGCACAATGGGTGGGGGTGGGGGGTTAAGGAGGAAAACTAAAAACAAATGAAATATTAAAATTTAGAAATATAAAAGTTTTCAACTTTTTCAATTTCAAATTTTATGCTTTTGTAAAATTTTCAAACAAACAGTTTCTCAGACAATTTTATTCTAGAACAGAAATGTTTTTCCTTATTGAAAATATTTGTTTTATTTGACCAGCTCTAATATTGAAGCCATGGAGCAAGAAAGGGACATGTCACACCCAGGACTAAGGAAAGGCTTTTGGGAACCAACATTCTGATGTCGGACTAAACGCAGCCTAGTTCCTCAGCATCGCCTACATACAACCGTACAGTGAAAGTCACTTGTGTTTGAAAACTTTTTACAAGGGTGGGAAAGTATTATTATCCCATTCACGGTTAAGAACCCTAAGGCACCATGGGCTAGATTAGTGTATTTATGCAATTGACTTACTCCAATGATTAGTCTTGTGCTAGTAGCTGCTCACCATTGCAAATTAAGCGTTCACATTTTGGTCCAAAGTGTTTAAGAGACTCACCCAAGGTCACACAGTGAGTCAGTGACAGAATTGGGGCTAGATCCCAGGAGCCCTGCCTGCCAGTCCCCTACTTTAACCACTATGCTATACATTGTGGAGCTGGGTACAAGGAATTATAACACTACCCCATAGCGATACAGAAGGAAATGATTACGAAAGCAGTTCCCTGTTGTGCCAGTGTTGTCAGACAGTTTTCTTACCACAAATGGAAATTGAGTTAATATTATCAATAGCACATATCCTATAAATAGCACGATAGGCTACAGTGTGGTACTGGCTATGTTCTGTAAATCACATCCTAGTCTAACAGCCTCCTGACACCACTGACTCCCAATCAGGGCAGAATTTGGGCCTATATTGTGTTTCCTTACTCTTGTTAACACAGTGTGAAGGATGCTAATATTACCTACTTGCAACCTTATTCTTTTTTCTTAAATGGCTGGGAAGTAGCTGCCATGTCAGAGAAAGGGCTAATCATTTCAGTGGCTGTCCTTTTGCATAAGATCTTTTATTTGACCAATTTCTGTTGGTGAGAGAGACAACCTTTCGAGCCACAGATTTTCCAGTCTGGGAAATGTACTCAGAGTGTCATACACAGCTACATACAAGCTGGGACAGATTGTTTAGCATAAATAGTTAACACACATTTCAAGGGACATTCAAGGTAAAGGTTTCAGAGTAACAGCCGTGTTAGTCTGTATTCGTAAAAAGAAAAAAGAAAAGGAGTACTTGTGGCACCTTAGAGACTAACCAGTTTATTTGAGCATGAGCTTTCGTGAGCTACAGCTCACTTCATCGGATGCATCCGATGCATCCGATGAAGTGAGCTGTAGCTCACGAAAGCTCATGCTCAAATAAACTGGTTAGTCTCTAAGGTGCCACAAGTACTCCTTTTCTTTTTTCTTTTTATTCAAGGTAAAGTGGCCAGCTAACACCTCTGCAATCACACGAGGGGAAAGAAGGGGGGAAAAAGCAGTGGGCGAGGGGGTGGGAGGGGACAGTATTTAGTGGGTTATAGATTGTTGTAATAAGCCATAAAACCAGTGTCTCTATTCGGTCCGTGATTTTTAGTGTCTACCAAAGTTATGAATTTAGGCCTCCACTCTCGTCTTTTGAAGGAGCTGTGCAGGTTTCCTTTGAGGATGGGGATGGAGAGGTCAGTTACAGAATGACTGTTTTGTGAAAAGAGTTCAGCCATAGGTGATAGAAAAATGATAAAAGACAAAAACGCCCTGTGTCAGTTCATTCAAGATTGATTGTCTGGTTTCACCCACATAGTTACTGGACATTTAGTGGACTGGATGAGTTACACCACATGCTGAGACAGGCGTGTGTCAGACTCATGGGTTTTGAAAGGTGTATTGTGGGGGGTGTTGGTCACTGTAGCGGTGGAGATATAGCTACAGGTTTTGCATCTGTTATTCAGGAAGGGCATGGAGCTGGTTTGATTTGGTGTATCCTGGTCTGGGGGGAACTCTTTTCTGATGATAAGCTTGGAGAAGTCCGGGGGGTTGTTTGAAGGGCAGAAGAGACGGTTCATGAAAGATTTTTTTCAGGATGGGGTCCCCATCGAGTTTTGGTTGTAACTGTTTAATGATACCCTGTAAGGGTTCCAGTATGGGATGATTGGTAACGTCTATGGTTGTAAAAAGAAAAGGAGGACTTGTGGCACCTTAGAGACTAACAGATTTATTTGAGCATAAGCTTTCGTGAGCTACAGCTCACTTCATCTGATGCATTCAGTGGAAAACTTTTTGCAGATACAGACTAACACGGCTGCTACTCTGAAATCTATGGTTGTGCAGGCAGAGTGGGTTTTATTTCCATATTGAAGTAGGTTCTCTCGGGGCATTTGGGTGGCCCATTCCATGATGTGATCTACTTCTCTGGTGGAGTATCCTTGTTTGGTGAAGGTGGTTTTAAGTGTGTTAAGGCGTACATCCCAGACTTTCTCCAATTTTTTGATCCAAAAACAAGCATATGGGTGAAATGAGACAATCAGTACACTCTCTTGAATTAACTCACACAGAAAAAATTATAGAAGACAAAAACACCATATCTCCGGTGGGTAAACACTTTTCACAGAGTGATCATTTCTATATCTGACCTCTCAGCTCTCATCCTCAAAGGAACACCTTTGCACAACACCTTCTAAAGATGAGTCTGGGAGCTTAAATTCATAACTTTGCTAGACACTAAAAATCATGGACCAAATAGACACACTGGATTTATGGCTTATTACAACCATCTATAACCCACTAATTCCCCACTCCCCAGCTTTTCTTTCTCCCCCTCCCCCCAATACCCCCTCCTGGACTGGAGAGGTGTTAATGGGCCACTTTACCTTGAATGATCACTTGAAATATGTGTTAACTACTTATGCTAAACAATCTGAGTACCTTTCCCAGACCTGTTTCAGAGTAACAGCCGTGTTAGTCTACAGCTACTGCATCCGATGAAGTGAGCTGTAGCTCACGAAAGCTCATGCTCAAATAAATTGGTTAGTCTCTAAGGTGCCACAAGTCCTCCTTTTCTTTTTCCCAGACCTGAAGAAGAGCCTATGTAAGTTCAAAAGCATGTGTCTCTCACCAATAGAAGTTGGTTTAATAAAATACATTACCTCACCCACCTTCTCTCTCGAATATCTGGGATCACCATGGTGACAACAACACTGCAAACAACTTTTACATAAACACATTTAACATTGGCTAATACTATATAACACTTTCATATGATATTAGTGCTAACACAAATATACAATATTAGTCCAACAACATTAGTCATGGTTAATTCAACTACTCTTTCCAGATAACAGCCTGTTCATGTAGACAATATGCAGAGTACAATTAGGTGAAACTGATCAGCTACAATTGATCAGTTCAATCTTCACTTACCATTGAATGGCAGCACAGAAGAATAAAAGCAGCTGTATGTGTTGTGAGTATAATTTGGACAATCAGACTTTCTACAGGGAAACCAATTAACAGTTTCCAGTTAAAGGACCATTAACATTAGCTAATAGGGTGCTTTGTATTAATATGTACATTAGAATTACTCTTTTGAAAACAAAGTGATCTAATTTGAAAGTGTTCTATGAAAGGGTCAAAACCTGACAGGTACCAAGTATCTGCAGTTCCCGGTTACTTAGCAGGTGCTCGCTATGGTCCAGATTTTCCAAAGAGAGCTGAGCTCTTATAATAATAAATAAATAAATAATAATAATTAATTTCACCCAGCTTTTATATAGCACTTTTTGCTAGTAGAGCTGAAAATGCTTTATGCCTATGCACTTGGCAGGGTCAAATCCTGAGACACATGGCCAAGTTTCCCAAAGGGCTCAATAAGAGTTATTGGGAGCTGAGGCCTTTTGAAAATCTGGATACATGATTTAGGTGCAAACACACACAAGGTCAGTGTTCAGTGTGTGAGTAACCCCACTGAGTCATGTGCTCAGCACTAAGCACACATGTACATGTTTGTAGGGTCAGTCTAAACTTGTATTGGGCTGGAGAAAAGCTACTATTGTTCTACCAGGTTTATCAAAGGTTCGTTAAGATGCACAAACCTTCCTGGGCTAATCTGCATTCAAACCATGAGGAATACTTTGGGGAACTCAAGGCAAGTGGGACCACACCAGGGTTGGAAGAGTCTACTTAAGATAATGCAGGAAAAGTCTGTCAGCCATGAGTCACCTTGAAGATATAAATTAACTTCTCCTTGCCTTGATTTCCCAATAAAATAGCCACATTTATTGGCATCCACCTTACAGGTCTCTTTAGGAGCCTAATTCTGCAGAGTTTTAAAAATATTCCAAGATACTCAAGTGAATGATGCGATAAAGAAGCAAATAATTATTGCATCCAATGAAGTGAGCTGTAGCTCACGAAAGCTCATGCTCAAATAAATTGGTTAGTCGCTAAGGTGCCACAAGTACTCCTTTTCTTTTTGCGAATACAGACTAACACGGCTGTTACTCTGAAACCAATAATTATTATTACACTTTGCTCACAAAAAAAAGATTTCATTTGCTGTCTTCTATAGTTAACTATGAAATAGGCAGTTGGTGAAATCTAGGCTTCTCTATGGAGAAGACCTGCATTTATTTCAATACTTTTGAAAAGATACTAACGTCACAATCTAATACTTGATTCACATTCATTCATTCTCCATGCAACTCTTTTGTTTTGCTTTGTTTTAATGCATGGGCCCAGGCAGTCACGAGAGGTGTTAGGCACAGCCTCATACCGGGACTGTGGGTCTGTGCTGGGAGAATGTCATTAACATTCTCCAGAGAACAGATTTGGAGACCAGTGTTTCCCAGCTGCTTGTGGTGATATTTCCTGCCAGGAGACAAGTGCTATGGTTAGGGCCCTACCAAATTCACGGTCCATTTTGGTCAATTTTCACGGCCACAGGATTTAAAAAATTGTAAATATAATGATTTCAGCTATTTAAATCTGAAATGTCACAGTGTTGTGACTGTAGGGATTCTGACCCAAAAGAGAGCTGTGAGGGGGGGTCGCGAGGTTATTGTGGGGGGGTTGCAGTACGGCTACCCTTACTTCTGCGCTGCTGCTGGCAGGGCGCTGCCTTCAGAGCTGGGCGCCCGGCCACCAGCCACTGCTCTCCAGCCGGTTCTGAAGGCAGCGCAGAAGTAAGGGTGGCAATGCTATGACCCCCTCAAAATAACATTGTTCCCCCCCCGCAACTCTCTTTTGGGTCACGACCCCCAGTCTGAGAAACACTGGTCTCCCCTGTGGAATCTGCATAGTATAGGGTAAAACACAAAAAAGACCAGATTTCATGGAGGGAGACCAGATTTTATGTCTGTGATGCATTTTTCATGGTTGTGAATTTGGTAGGGCCCTAGCTATGCTCCATTCTGTCTGTCTTTCAGGTCACTATTTTTTCTTTTTCAGTATTTTCTTATGTTTGGAGAAATAACATAAGAACACAAAGGAGAAAAATCCTGGCTAATGAGTGGCTGAAAACAGTTGTGTGATATCTGTATATGGGCCAAATTCTGCTCCTGTGTAAATCCAGAATAACCTCACTGAAGCCAATGGAGTTACATGAAGCTTACAGCTGAATAAATGAGAGCAGAATTTAGCCATGAGATTCTATAGTTTCCTTCCTTACAGCCTGGAGGAATATCAACTGCTCCCATTGCACATGCAAATTATGTCTTCTAACTGGTTCCTGCTAAATTAAAAGGACAACCATTATTAATGTCAGATGGGCCAATTATACTGCATTTTCAGATAAGATCATTATGAATTGCAGCACTGAGTTGCTATCTTTGCCCTCGAAGGTGAATAATAGATGTTATGGATCTCCAAGTACATGTACCTTTTAGTTGTTAATTGCAAAGAGAGAACAGGTACATTTTTTGAATTCATGGCCGTAAGGGAGACATCTGCAGATATTTCAGATGAAAATACTGGGATTGTGTATAGCAATACAATACATATTGTGATTCAGGGACTTCTTTGTGCCCACTGACAGCGGGCACAGATGTGCATATGTGTTCCAGGGATCCCGTTGGTCTGGTATCTACAGATCAGGTTACCAAAGAATGTCATATAATGTCTCTTATGAAATCTTGTTTCACAGTGTCATCATGATCACTGTGAGATGTATGTACTGAAAATACGTGGGGGTTATGCATATATGTTGAAAAATATGTTCACTAGGGCTGTGAGTTAAGGCAGGTCACATAAAGGTGATCCACATACTCCTGCCAGACATTTATCACTCTCTGGCTGGTTATGTGCACATTGAGTATTGCAGAGTTCACAATGGACATCCATTTACAGTCGAGCTAAATGCTAATCAATAGCATTGTGGGGTTGAAGGAAAAACACAAAAACAGCAGCGGTTTCCAGCTAACAAGCAAAGCCCCTGAACTTTTGGGACTGTATCTAGGGTGCACAGGGACCACCAGTTATCCTTCACCTAGGAAGTAAACTGGAAGTAGGTTTGCTTCATGGCAAAGGGATCTCAGCCAGGCTGAAAAAAACTTTGGGTGAAACAAACTTTCTTTAGCCAGGAGGATAACTTGCTAGATAAGTTTAGACCCTAGCAAGCATGTTACGATTGTATTTTATATGTAATCATTTGTCTCCACCAATGCTACTTGCTTCTTCTCAAATCTTTGTTAAATAAACTTCTTCTTGCTTTTCACTATAAACACATCTAAGGGCTGTGTGTGAAGTGGAAGTGGCGTTACAAGGTGTAACGAGTAAGCTGGGGTATATTGTTCCTTGGGGAACAGCGAGTCTGGAAATTCTGTGAGTGTCCAGTGGAGCAGCGGCGGGACACAGAGGCTCAGGGGTTGTAGTGTGCATGTGGCTAACTTGTAAAGAGACAGAAAGGCTTGAGGGCAGTGCTTGTGTTACCAGTAGCCACTGGCATCATGGAGCTGACCCTGGGAAGACACGGATGATGCTCACTCACACCAAGGGCAAATGGCAGTGAGGTGCCTCCAAACCCGGGGAACTTCAGGGGAGTGTCACACATACTCTGACCATTTATTTTGGTGAGAAACAAGATGTATTCTTTCTTAAGGTAATTATTGAATTCAACTTTTCCTGGGCAACAACTGTCTCTCGGGCTAATAACTCCTAATATTCAGTTTAACAGAAGCCAGTGTCTCTTTGGTGGCTAAAAGCAGAGCTGTGCAAAATGCTCAGAATGAAATTAAAAACAATTACAGTTTAAGTGGTTTTGGATTCCATCACAAGATTAAAGTCTTTTCATAATAAATTCTAAAATACACTATAAATTTTTCTCTCACAATGCACCATTTCAATGAAGAAAACTTTTTGGTAAAAAAAAATTTTTTAGTGGGATTTATAGCGTAACTCGGCCCATTTCTGAGCAGTTGTGGCTTTGTAAAGAGGAACCATAGATATTAATGCTTTCGATATCAAAATCCTATTTCTTGAAATTGTGCATGAAAATTAAATTTCCTGGACGTGAAAACTCCAGGTATTATGACATTTCCATTAAAAAATAAATCACACTACTGTAGTATGCTTAGCCATACATAATATTTAACCATTGGAGCATCACCATTTTCTGCCGCAGCATTTATTCAATTGTAAAGACTGCAGCTCTAGATGAACTCATATCGTTTGCATCCTTTTGGGCATAAACATTCTCTCTTCTATCTTTTAGTTCTTAGGGTCTAAGTACATGCCCCCAAACAGTGTAGTTCATACAGTGCTTGAACCTGAATCATATTGACTTCAATAGGCGTTTTATAACTGACTCTACTGGGCACAGAATATCTACAGAATCATGGTGCCTGGAAGTCAGAAAAGATGTCAGGGATATACACTTTCATTCACTTCTGCTACCCTGTATAAATGAAACATCTCACCAGCTCTGAAAGAAGCAACCACCATAAAAATGATTGACGACAGGGCCTATTTATATATAAAGAGCAATGTATGTTTTATTCTCTCTCTGGAGGGTAATATTATTCCTGTTATTGTTTTAAATTGTCTTACCCTTGGTGGCTTTGGGGACAGAAAAAGAGTGTACTTTAAATTAAATGATAATTTGGAAACATTTATTCAGATACAGCCCCTACCATTAAAATTTACAATTAAAAATGTTATGACCCTCCTTTTATTAAACTTTAAATACTATCTCATCACCCCAGATGGCCAATAATGACAAAAATAATATCTAAAAGCTCCTAGCATATGTGAAATGCATTGGTGCTTCTTTATCTGGTCCCAGGCTGATCACACAGCTGTTACCACTCTTGGAACTCATTGATACTTTTCTTGGCAGTCTCCCCATGGTGATTTAACTCCCCTCTTCATCTTACATGAGGCATCTCCATGTCACATGCCCAACCTGGGACCTCAGTGACTTCTTATGCCATAGCAAAGAAGGGTCAGAGAACCATGACTGCCACCTGCCCAATCACCTCTGCTGCAGGTAAACTATATGCAGTCGGTGTCTGGTGAGAGTAATAAAATTATTTTAAAGAAATTCTGAAACCTTTATGTTTTTCTTTAAATGGAATTCTTGTTTTCTGGTCAGCCCTATTTAGGAGTCACTGCATCAATGCTTATGAAAAAAAAGCTAATTATAGGGATAATTCTTCTTTTGGTTATGTGTGCAAAACTTTCAGAGAAATCAAGAGGCACTGCATGTGTATAATCAGGAGTAGAATTTGGTCAGTGCTGTCCTACCAGGCCCTTAGCATTGGGCTCCTGGCTATATGATATTCCCCTTTGTGGAATCTGAAACCCTTTCAGGTCTCAGTTGCCACAGATGACACAGGTCCACCTCCTCTACTCATCAGCCTGGAGGAGATAATGGGATTTCAAATCTGTTCGTGATACCCCCAGCCTTGGGGCAGTGCAGTTCAGAAGCCCTTCTCTCCTCATGGAACCTGGCAGTTGACATCACGTGAACTGAATGCCCTGAGATTGAGGAGCTGGTGCAGCTGAGAAATGGAAAATAAACAAACAGTCAGACCACGACAGAAGTATTACCATCAACCCACCAGTCCAGACACAAGGCCTGGTCCATGCAGTGTATGTGTATTACAAGAAATCATCAGGAATCAGATAATGGAAACACTGTTACATTTAATCCATGACAATGAGACACTAACGTTTTATCCAATATGCCCCCTTTCTTCCATCTCTTTCTAATAAGTTTTCCTATCACCTGTTGGCTCAGTTTGGTTCCCATTCCCACACATTTAAGTAATGAGGGAATTAGTAACATGTAATGACCCTGGGTATCATTTTTCTAAAACATAAAAGAATAAATACAGCAAAACTGAACAAATGAGCCATAACTCTCGTAATAGAAAACTCTGCCTTCCTTCCCTTCATGGTCAATAAAACCCCCCCTCAGTCCTATAATCTTCACTCATTAATTTTGTATGGGCCTGAACCGTGGTGCTGCTGGTTTCCAAAGTGCTTTCTGCAAAATAATGAGTCCGTTTATTAGTACCAACGAGGCTGCAGAGGGAGAACAGTTGAGATAGTTTCTATAGTAACTCTCTTCTAAAACATTTGATACTCACCCTGGTAAATCTGTTCTCCTGCCTTAATTGCAAGGCTCAGCAGTGGGAACCCATGACTAAAGATGTGTTCTTAGGACTCTCCATGCTAATTTTGCCAGCATGTATTATGGCAACCATTTTAAACTGCCACCACAGAATTTTAAAGGTAGATGATTAACAAAAGTTCTGTTTCTTCTCTTATACTTTATTGCTGTTTGCAGTGCCCCACTAAGAAGCTTAAAAATAATATGTGTTTCCACACCAAGTTTATTCTTCATTTTTGATTATGTCCATTAGACCAGGTGGTTGCTGAAGCACCTAAACAAATTAAGACTGCTGCCCACTGGGCCACAGGGTATTAATACCCTGCTCCAATTCCAAAGCTGCTTGCCACGGCAATGCTGGACTTTGGAATTTTGAAACACAGTGGAATGCTGGGTGTGCTCATTTGCATACCACCACGGTGTTGCTCAAGGAACAGGTGTAATCCACTTTAGAAGCATCTGGCTCATGCTTGCAGTGCTGATATTCTGAGTTTCAAGCTCCATTGATAGGGAGGGTAGCAGAGGTCAGTGTATGCGTGTTCTACTCTTCGCTATATATGTTGGGGGAGCAGCAGATATCCTGATCTCCATGGCTTGCGCATTCTTGCTATGTATACTTGATATCTCCTGAGTTCGCAGCTGTTTCATGCCAGTGCTGGGATCTGAGCTTTGGGAATTAACTGAATCATCATTGATTCCCACCCAAAACAATAGAGAACAGAAAAAACAGGTTTTATCTATGCTCATGTTCAAATTTGGCTCCTCTCAAGCCTATGGCCAGGACATTCCATGTTCTCTTCACAAGAGGGAGAGGCCCAAAAATTGCAGAAGAGTCCCTTCAGTTGCAGAGCACAGGCACAGGAAAACAGCTTTTTCTTCTTAGATTATATACGTGCATCACAGCAGTTGTTTTTACCATCCTTGCGGTGCACGCATCTGAGGGGCAATGTGTTGCAGTGCAAGGAGTTTGCTGTATAATGCCATAATATTTACAATGCTTTTGCCCTATTTCTCACTTTTGAAGAAGATTCTCAAATGGTGTAAATTTGTGTTCTTAACATTCTCGGGAGGGTGATACAAGCATTCAGAAGGAGCAGAGAAACACAGACGTCTGACTTTGTAGTTTGGAGGACTGCCTTTCTCTTTTCAAAATCCCATTTGTGTTGAACTAACATCAAAAGGGACATTCTATGTCTGTTTTGTATTCTCTTTAGACATTGGGCCAAATTTAATAGAAGCTCCATTTGGATTCCATGCAAGGTTGCTCATACTCATTTAAAAAAATCAAAACATTTGGGGCTTATGCTGGTCTCTGCATAATAGCAGAATTTCAAAACGTAATTGAATTTGGCCCAGGCAGTTACTTCTACAAATAAAAGAAAACACAATTACTTATATTCACCAATCAGAGGTCGGGGGAACTAAAGACAAATTACATATATATATATTTTTATCAGTGCTCTAGAAATAAGCTGAATTCAGTTGGAAGACAATAAAAATCCCTTGACCTTTAGTCCACTTATATACTTAAACAAGCCAGACTTTTTAAGGTTCTGAAATGTTCTGTAATTCATTTCATTTCTAGTTTACAGATGCGTCTGCAGTCAGCCACACTTACCTATGCATATGTGTATACTGTGTGTGTGTATAAAATGCGACAGTATTCTAAAATAGTGATCCAGGACACTACAGTTTACCAACAGTGATATAACAACACTGGGGCTATTAGTGTTAGGTAGTTTTTTTTGTTTTGCCTGAAGTATTTAAATCAAGACTGGATGTCTTTCTAAAAGAGATGCTCTAGCTCAGGTAGAAGGTATGGGCTAGGGTGAGGTTTTTTGACACAGGTCAGAGTAAATTATCATAAGGGCCCTTCCTCCTCTTAAAATCTATGAATCTAATGGTGAGTTTGGCCCTGTGTATCACAAATAATATCTTTTATTCAATGGGAGGCTTGGAAATGGCCAATTAAATAAATTCTTCACATCACAAATGCCTCTCACTTTTTTTCCTAGTAAGAAGGACATGTTGCCTTCTGAAACCTTTCGGTTGCTGAACTTAGCCAAAAGGGACGAGTTTACCGTTTACAAAGAGGCAACCGTTTTCAGTTCTAGCTGCAGGTGGGGAAAAGGACAACAAATTGACTAGGACTTAAGTGGCACAAAAGGGGCCCAGAACTTTTCAATGATGGAATGTTGCTGCGAAGAAGCAGGGGAACTTTGACATCACAAGGGGATACCAAGATGATAATGCACTGGCACGTCAAAAGACCTTACCATCAATTTGGGTTCCGTTGTGTTTGTGAGTCTTGCTGAGCTTGCTGGATCAGTTCTTGCCTAGGTGCAATTTCACATGTGTTTGGGTTTTACCAAGATGGAGGAGTTATATCAAACTGAGTGTTTGATCTGATAGTGACTAACCCCGTAGCCCGAATAACGATCCTTTTCTTTTTCAAAACTATTTCACTGGTGAAAAGTGAAGCTTTATCAAGTGCACTAGCCTTTAGCATCTGAATGCAATTTCAAATCCCTCTTATGTCACAAATGAGACTATATTAGAGGTCTTCTTTATCTCTCTGAGTGCTCATCAAAATGGATTAGTGGGCAGAGTGCAGGTGCAGTGGGTTAAAGCTGCATTTCAAATTATCACATGGTGCTGCAGTTTAGCATAGGGCTGTCACTATCACATACGTGGTATGTGTCTCCTATTGGATATGAAGTGAACTGAATAGGGCATTGTATAGGATTAGTATTACACTGATCCTCTAGTCATTTCATTTCCTTCATAAGCTGCGAGCTGAGATAGCTCTATAAATCTGAAACTGGGTGAACAATCTTCCATGCATTGCAAGCAATATTTTATGAATTCTAAAACTTCACCGATTTGGGTTTGTTATTGTTAGTAAACAAAGTAACTTTCTGAATTTACATCGATCTTTCCTCCTTTCTGTTGCCTCGTCGTCGCATTTGAATTCGTTGTGACCTTTTCAGTCTTTCACAAATTCAAAGTTTACCAGTCAGTTATCCATCTGCCTCCTCACACGGCCAGATCCTCTCATTGGTTGTCACATTGAGGCCTCCTACCCCTGACATTCTGTTGTTGTTTCTTTCAGACTGGCTGATGCTCCTAGCATTGTTTCCAATGAAAATTCATCAGATAAGAGATTCTTGAGGCATTGTGATTCGAGAGGCAGAGATTTTGGTCTCCCACTGAAAATGCTTGCCACAAAATTGTGCAATTCCATAGAGCCCTGGCTATGGGAACAAAAGGCAAAATCTGAGTCCGGTGCATCCTGAAGGCAGCACATAGGAGACTGTTTCGAAGAACAAACATGAGAAGTGACTTCTCTGCCAATGCAATATTCAGGGTAGCTACCATTCACCCTGGCCCAATTCTCATCCGATTGAAGTCAATGGTGAAATTCTTATTGATTTCAATGGCACCACGTTTTAATACAGAATACCTCCAACATTACACGGTGCTTACTGTTTAAGAAAGGTGCCTGCCTCAGCGATGCATGGGGTTAGAGCTGACACTATCCTGGAAACCACTTATGCTCGACTGGCTCAGAGATAGTGCATAAGCTACTGGGGAACTACAGACTCAGGGTAGTACCAGTGGGAAATGGCTTGCATCACTTTGGTCTGACATATGTAAATGATAGTGACACACATGGTCACAATGCTGGACTGTACCATACCAGAGGAAACTAGGAGTTTATGCTGTCTCGTATCTCCCTTCCCGCCGTTCCACAGCTGACAAACAGTGCATCTATCCCTGGCCATGGGGCAAAACCTGCTTCTCCACAGGATGGTAGAACATACCATGCAACGGAAATGTTAATTTCTGGTTCAGTCCCTGTAGATTTCTATGAACATCAGTTCAAAAAGGATGTTAATAAACTGGGGGGAGTTCAGAGAAGGGCCATAAGAGTGATTAAAGGTTTAGAAAACAGGCCTTACAGTGACAGACTCAAGAAGCTCAACCTATTTAGGTTAACAAAGAGGAAGTTAAGGGGTGACTTGATTACAGTCTATGAGTATTTACATGGGGAACCAATATTGGATAATAGGCTTTCAGTCTAGCTGAGAAAGGTCTAACTTGATTAGGGTGATCATATTTCCCTATGCTTAATACGGGACACCTGGTAAAATTATTTGTATTCAAGTGAGTTCACCAGCAATCAATCAGAACTACGCAGTACAAATGTTCAAATTAACAGCAAGTTGATTCAGCCCCATTAAAAAGAAATACTGCAGAGTTGGATTCTTTTTATTTATCGTCAAGGGTTTAGGGTTCACACGGGGAGAGGTGACACACACACACTCCCGTACACTTCTCTCACATGCGTGAGACTGTCCGACCCTCCCCTCCCCTCCCAGCCTGGTGCTCTCCACCCTCCATGCCTGGCTGGACCCCTGGGACGGACTCACCTCTCCTGGTACCTGGTGCCGAGTCTTCCAGAGACAGCGCTTGTGTGTGTGTGTGTGTGTGGGGAGACATGCAGGGTCACATGCCTCCCCCACCCCCAATTTCTGCCAGAGTTCACACCAGAATGTGGCCAGCAGGAGCCTTTCGGCACTGTGCAGGAGGGAAGGGATGGGAGCTGCTTCCAGCCACAGGGAAGGCGGCGGGGAAGGGATGACCTGGCCAGTGTCTTTGCAGAGCTCATCTCATCTTCTCCCCCCACACTCCAGTGGCAGGACACAGCTTGTCCCTTCCTGCCTGCACACTGTCAAAAGGCAGCTAACTCCTCCAGGCTGTTGCTGGCCACCAACACAACCCAGCTGCCTCCTGTCCCCTGGCTACAGCGCGGGCAGGAAGGGGTTAAGCCCTAAGGATTCATTGTGCACCAGGGCCCAGGGAACCCTAAACAAGATGTCTGGTCACCCTAAACACGATCCAATGGCTGCACGCTGAAGTTAGGCAAAGATTGGATGTTTTTCTAAAAGATCTGCACTAGGAATTATTTTGGGAAGTTCTCTGGCCTGTGTTATACAGGAGGTCAGACTAGATGATCACAATGGTCCTTTCTGGCCTGGGAATTTATAGATCTGCAGTGTAGAGATGACTGCCTGGACCTGGCCATTATCTTTGAAAACTCATGGCTATTGGGGGAGGTCCCGGATGAATGAAAAAAGGCTAATGTAGTGCCCATCTTTAAAAAAGGGAAGGAGGAGGATCCTGGGAACTGCAGGCCAGTCAGCCTCACCTCAGTCCCTGGAAAAATCATGGAGCATGGAAAAATCAAGGAATCAATTCTGAAGCACTTAGAGGAGAAGAAAGTGATCAGGAACAGTCAGCATGGATTCACCGAGGGCAAGTCATGCCTGACTAATCTAATTGCCTTCTATGACGAGATAACTGGTTCTGTGGATGAGGGGAAAGCAGTGGACGTGTTGTTCCTTGACTTTAGCAAAGCTTTTGACACGGTCTCCCACAGTATTCTTGCCAGCAAGTTAAAGAAGTATGGGCTGGATGAATGGACTATAAGGTGGATAGAAAGCTGGCTATCAGGTTCATCGGGTAGTGATCAATGGCTCCATGTCTAGTTGGCAGCCGGTATCAAGTGGAGTGCCCCAAGGGTCGGTCCTGGGGCCGGTTTTGTTCAATATCTTCATTAATGATCTGGAGGATGGTGTGGATTGCACCCTCAGCAAGTTTGCAGACGACACTAAACTGGGAGGAGAGGTAGATACGCTGGAGGGTAGGGCTAGGATACAGAGGGACCTTGACAAATTAGAGGATTGGGCCAAAAGAAATCTGATGAGGTTCAACAAGGACAAGTGTAGAGTCCTGCACTTAGGATGGAAGAATCCTACGCACTGCTACACACTAGGGACCGAATGGCTAGGCAGCAGTTCTGCAGAAAAGGACCTAGGGGTTACAGTGGACGAGAAGCTGGATATAAGTCAGCAGTGTGCCCTTGTTGCCAAGAAGGCCAATGGCATTTTGGGATGTATAAGTAGGGGCATTGCCAGCAGATCGAGGGATGTGATCATTCCCCTCTATTCGACATTGGGGAGGCCTCACCTGGAGTACTGTGTCCAGTTTTGGGCCCCACACTACAAGAAGGATGTGGAAAAATTGGAAAACGTCCAGCATAGGGCAACAAAAATGATTAGGGGAGTGGAACTCATGACTTAGGAGGAGAGGCTGAGGGAACTGGGATTGTTTAGTCTGCAAAAGAAAAGAATGAGGGGGGATTTGATAGCTGCTTTCAACTACCTGAAAGGGGGTTCCAAAGAGGATGGCTCTAGACTGTTCTCAGTGGTAGCAGATGACAGAACGAGGAGTAATGGTCTCAAGTTGCAGTGGGGGAGGTTTAGATTGGATAGTAGGAAAAACTTTTTCACTAGGAGGGTGGTGAAGCACTGGAATGCATTACCTAGGGAGGTGGTGGAATCTTGTTCTTTTGAGGTTTTTAAGGTCAGGCTTGACAAAGCCCTGGCTGGGATGATTTAGTTGGGGATTGGTCCTGCTTTGAGCAGGGGGTTGGACTAGATGACCTCCTGAGGTCCCTTCCAACCCTGATAGTCTATGATTCTATGAAGAGAGAACATGAATATCTGGCCACCTTTTTTCAGAGCATTAACATAAAAGTATCACCTGTGTATTATAGGTAAGGAAATAAACACTTCCCAATGAAGCATCTACCTTGGAGAGTCACACTCAACAAAACTGTGCTGGACAGACTGGATGGTGAAGTCTTGTCCACACAGAACTATTACTGTAAAATGAAAAAAAACCCCACCAATATTAAATTGTCTTTTGACTGATTTTTATTCAATTGTTTGAGGTCAGCCTGAGAGATTTATTCTTCAGGAATGGAAAAGGTTAGTGCTACTTCTCAGAAGTCCTCCTGGATGGACTTGAAGCAGGAAATGAGCAAGACAGGTTTATGGGTAAATTAATAAGGTTTATAGCTTCAGCAGGAAGATTTAAAAATAAGAAGAGTTTCTGATGCATGGTCTTCCAGACAGGCAGATAATGAGAGGAACAGAGAAAAAGGATACTTTAAGAGGAGACAAATGCATACAGTTGGAGTTAGGGTTACAGCATTGTGGGAAACAGGTTTTAGTTAAGCCATCAACCAAGGGCCTTGAAAAGGACCTTTTCTCTAGCGGGGTCCCAATTTGCTTTACAGCCACTATATCAATGGAAATCGGCTCCTCTGTGATGGATTTCAGCAGCTGTACAGGGTGTGTTTGGGGTTTTTTTGGAGGAAGAGTGAGGAATAGATCAGCCAATACCATTTATGAACCCGAATGCTTTGTACTAATGCTAACCTGGTATTACTATGAACCGTATTCCCAGTATGCTAAACTTTACTGTCGAAATCTGTTGATCGTTAAACTGTTCCAGCCTTTGTTCTATGTATGTGGAGAATCTGTCAGAAGTAAGCAAGGCTGTTCTCTAGAGGTGGTAATGTATGAACCTCTCTGTTTGTACTGATCTATTTTTAACCAATAAACTGATTGAGCTGAGTTATCTGATGTCTTGTCAATTGATAATCAAACCCAAACCACTAATAAATAACTTCTCCATTCAAACCACGTTGGAGGAGAAAGTGTCGTCTTGGGCTTGAAGCACTGGAGATTAGGAGTTCAATTCCCAACTAGGCAGTAGGGTAAATCACTTAATAGCTCCGAATCTCATTCCCCATCTGTAAAATGGGGATACAAATGCCATCCTTCATCTGTCTTGGCTATTTAAATTGTCAGATCTTTGGGTCAACTGTCTCTTACTCTGTTGTTTGTACAGTGCCTGATCTTGGTTTGGCAGCTCTAGGTGCTCAGGTAAGTACAAACAATGACTTATTATGTTGGAATGGAGTCAGGGGACCAGTAAGGTTAGAACGAGGCAATTAGATTTTTCATGACCAGCACTGCTCAGGGCTGGGTTTTACATGTCATCGTGGCATGTAATGGCACAACACAGCTCAGCAACACAGCTCACCTATTATTATTTATTGTCATTGAAACAGAAAGCAGGACACAACCTACTGTATCAATTACACCGAATCATCACATTTTCTTGGAGGCCTCTCATCCCCAGACTGAACCCACCTGATCCTACTTAGTTTAAAACCCTGGAAAGAGATCTGGATCAATATTTCATTTTAGATCACCCGTGGAAAGTAAAGGGTGCCTCTCTCCTCCTTCTTCACCCCGGACTATAGATATGTAACTAAAGGATAAATGAAATTAAATCAAAAGGTAACTAAGCGAGATCTGAATTCTCTACATTAAGATTTCAAATATTTTTAAATAACTGGCAGATCACTGTGGTCATAATGAGATTTGAAAACAAATTGTGACTCTGACAATCTACTTTCACCATTATTGTATGTATTAAAAGTCCACGACACTACATCTTTCTCACAAATGTCAGAACCAAACAAGTGAAAGAATGAAACGCTTTTGCTAATTATAAGTAATTAAAGTCTAATTGGTAAATATAATTAATGGGGTTAGCATTCATCTTCAGAAGGGCCTTAGCATGCTTGCGTATCTGCAATCAGTTCCTGTCCACTGAGCTTCCCTGTCTAATTCAGGGCAAAATGTTAATTAGAATGTGAATTTGGATAGACTGTGACACTAAGAGCTGCAAGAGTGGAATGTTAGAAATGAGATTTACAAGGGAAGTCTCCTCTGAACCTCTGAGTTGAGCCAATGTCACCAGTAAGCGGAGAATTGAGGATTATTCTGGTCAATTATATTTTATTACCCATTGTCAAGGTTCCTCCCCCACTCTGAACTCTAGGGTACAGATGTGGGGACCTGCATGAAAAACCTCCTAAGCTTATCTTTACCAGCTTAGGTCAAAACTTCCCCAAGGTACAAAATATTCCACCCTTTTGTCCTTGGATTGGCCGCTACCACCACCAAACAAATACTGGTTACTGGGGAAGAGCTGTTTGGACACGTCTTTCCCCCCAAAATACTTCCCAAAACCTTGCACCCCACTTCCTGGACAAGGTTTGGTAAAAAGCCTCACCAATTTGCCTAGGTGACTACAGACCCAGACCCTTGGATCTTAAGAACAATGAACAATCCTCCCAACACTTGCACCCTCCCTTTCCTGGGAAATGTTGGATAAAAAGCCTCACCAATTTGCATAGGTGACCACAGACCCAAACCCCTGGATCTGAGAACAATGAAAAAGCATTCAGTTTTCTTACAAGAAGACTTTTAATAAAAATAGAAGTAATTAGAAATAAGAAATCCCCCCTGTAAAATCAGGATGGTAAATACCTTACAGGGTAATTAGATTCAAAACATAGAGAACCCCTCTAGGCAAAAACCTTAAGTTACAAAAAAGATACACAGACAGAAATAGTTATTCTATTCAGCACAATTCTTTTCTCAGCCATTTAAAGAAATCATAATCTAACACATACCTAGCTAGATTACTTACTAAAAGTTCTAAGGCTTCATTCCTGGTCTATCTCCGGCAAAGACAAAATGTAGACAGACACACAAACCCTTTGTTTCTCTCCCTCCTCCCAGCTTTTGAAAGTATCTTGTCTCCTCATTGGTCATTTTGGTCAGGTGCCAGCGAGGTTACCTTTAGCTTCTTAACCCTTTACAGGTGAGAGGAGATTTCCTCTGGCCAGGAGGGATTTTAAAGGGGTTTACCCTTCCCTTTCTATTTATGACACGCCCCCCAAATCTCAGCTAGGGTGAAACACTGGCTGGGATTTCTTCCTGGAGCTCTAGGAAAACAGAGTTAATAAGACACATGCATCTCTAAATATGCTACCAAGTACATAAAGACTAACAATATTTTCCACATCTCAAGGACGATTTTAACCAGTTGATTCTGGGAAACTTTCACGTGAGAGTGCATCAGCCACTTTGTTAGAAGCTCCTGAGATGTGTTGGATGTCGAAATCAAAATCTTGGAGAGCTAAACTCCACCGAAGAAGTTTTTTGTTAGTTTCTTTGACGGTGTGAAGCCACTTCAGTGCAGCATGGTCGGTTTGCAGGTGGAAACGCCGTCCCCAAACATATGGGCGTAGCTTTTCCAGAGCGTAGACAATGGCGTAACATTCTTTTTCAGTGATTGACCAGTTGCTTTCCCTCTCAGACAGTTTTTTGCTGAGAAACACTACAGGGTGGAATTCTTGATCAGGTCCTTTCTGCATTAAAACTGCTCCCACACCACGCTCGGACGCATCTGTGGTTACTAGGAACGGTTTGTCAAAGTCTGGGGCCCTTAGTACAGGGTCAGACATGAGTGTCGCTTTAAGCTTGTTAAAGGCCTTCTGACACTTTTCGGTCCACTGCACAGCATTTGGCTGTTTCTTTTTGGTTAGGTCTGTCAGTGGGGCGGCGATTTGGCTGTAGTGCGGTACAAATCGTCTGTAATAACCGGCCAAGCCTAAAAAGGATTGAACCTGTTTCTTTGACTTTGGGACAGGCCACTTTTGGATAGCATCCACTTTGGCCTGTAGGGGGCTGATAGTTCCTTGACCCACCTGGTGTCCAAGGTAAGTCACTTTGTTTAGGCCTATTTGACACTTCTTAGCCTTAACAGTTAGTCCTGCCTCCCTTATGCGCTCAAGGACTTTTTGTAGATGTTCCAGGTGGTCTGCCCAGGAATCCGAAAATATGGCCACATCATCAAGGTAGGCGACTGCATATTCTCCTAATCCCGCTAGGAGACCATCTACAAGTCTTTGGAAGGTGGCGGGTGCATTTCGCAGCCCGAAAGGGAGTACATTAAATTCATACAGCCCGAGATGTGTGGTGAAGGCTGACCTTTCCTTGGCAGATTCATCTAGCGGTACCTGCCAGTACCCCTTGGTTAAGTCCAAGGTAGAGATGAACTGGGCCCGTCCCAGTTTCTCTAATAGTTCATCTGTGCGTGGCATTGGATAGTTGTCTGGGCGAGTTACAGCATTTAGCTTACGGTAGTCCACGCAAAAACGTATTTCCCCATCTGGTTTGGGAACTAGAACCACTGGAGATGCCCATGCACTTTCAGAGGGGCGGATTACACCCATCTGTAACATATCCTGGATCTCCCGTTCTATAGCAGTTTTAGCTTGAGGAGACACTCGGTAAGGTTGGACTCTAATTGGGCGAGCATTACCTGTGTCAATGGAGTGGTATGCCCGTTCAGTCAGTCCTGGGGTGGCTGAGAACGTTGGCGCGTAGCTAGTGCACAGCTCCTGGATCTGCTGTCGCTGCATACGCCCAAGGGTCATGGAGAGGTTCACCTCTTCCACACCACCAGCACATTTCCCTTCGTAGTAGACACCTTCAGGCCACTCAGCGTCGTCTCCTCCCTGGGCTGTAAACTGACAAACCTTTAATTCTCTGGAATAAAAGGGCTTTAGAGAATTAATATGGTACACCTTAGGCTTTCGGTTGAAGGTGGGGAATGCTATGAGATAATTAACAGCTCCCAGGCGCTCCTGGACCGTGAATGGCCCTTCCCACGATGCTTCCATTTTATGGGCCTGGAGCGCCTTTAAGACCATGACCTGGTCCCCTACTTTGAAGGAACGCTCTCTGGCATGTTTATCATACCAGGCTTTTTGCTCTTTTTGAGCATCCTGTAAGTTTTCTTTAGCAAGGGCTAAAGAGGTTCGGAGGGTGTTTTGTAGGTTGGTTACAAAGTCCAGAAGGTTAGTTCCTGGAGAAGGTGTAAATCCCTCCCATTGCTGCTTCACCAACTGCAATGGCCCCTTAACCTCACGGCCATATACAAGTTCAAATGGGGAAAACCCTAAACTGGGGTGTGGTACAGCTCTGTAGGCAAAGAGCAACTGCTGCAACACTAGGTCCCAATCATTGGAGTGCTCATTTACGAATTTACGTATCATGGCCCCCAAAGTTCCATTAAACTTCTCCACCATGCCATTTGTTTGATGGTGGTAAGGAGTGGCAACCAAGTGATTTACCCCATGAGCTTCCCAAAGGTTTTTCATAGTTCCTGCCAGGAAATTAGTCCCTGCATCTGTGAGGATGTCGGAGGGCCAACCTACCCTGGCAAAAATGTCTGCTAGTGCCTGGCACACACTGTTAGCCCTGGTGTTGCTTAGAGCTACTGCTTCCGGCCATCGGGTGGCAAAATCCATGAAAGTCAGTATGTACCGCTTTCCTCTGGGTGTCTTTTTCGGAAAAGGACCCAGAATATCCACAGCTACTCGCTGAAATGGAACTTCAATGATGGGGAGTGGCTGGAGAGGGGCTTTGACCTGGTCTTGGGGCTTTCCCACTCTTTGGCACACCTCACAAGACTGGACATAGGTAGAAACATCCTTGCCCATTCCCTCCCAGTGGAATGACCCCCCCAAACGGTCTTTGGTCCGGTTCACCCCAGCATGACCACTAGGGTGGTCATGGGCTAAGCTCAAGAGCTTGGCCCGGTATTTAGTTGGAACTACCAACTGTCTCTGAGGATGCCAGTCTTCCTGGTGTCCACCAGAAAGAGTTTCCTTGTATAAAAGTCCTCTTTCTACAACAAACCTGGATCGATTAGAAGAGCTGAGAGGCGGTGGGTTGCTCCGTGCCGCCGTCCAAGCTCTCTGGAGGCTTTCATCTGCTTCCTGTTCGGTCTGGAACTGTTCCCTCGATGCTGGAGACATCAGTTCCTCATTGGATTGTGGACCTAGGCTTGGTCCCTCTGGAAGCGATATAGGGGATGGAGCTGTTTCTGTTGACTGTGAACCGCTCTCCGCTGGTGCACTATGTTGGGATTCAGGCTCCGGCTGAGCCTCTTGTGTCGGGTTATCGGCTGCTGCCAGTTCAGGTTCGGTGGGGCCCTCTGGTGTTGAGGTTGCAAGTACTGGATTCAGTGCTGACAATGGGTCTGGTGTTGGTTGTTCGGCTGGTTCCGGTTCTGGGACTGGTTCCATCTGGGTCTCTGGGACTGGATCCACTACTGCTGTTGCAGACATTGGCCTGGGGTCCGGGTCCATCACCTCTGACCGGGTCCTGATAGAAGTTTCCGGAACAGAGCTAGGCCTCACGGCTTGTTTAGCCTGGCTGCGGGTGACCGTTCCCACCCTCTTGGCCTGCTTCACATGATTGGCCAAGTCTTCCCCCAACAGCATGGGGATGGGATAATCATCATAGACTGCAAAAGTCCACATTCCTGACCAGCCCTTGTACTGGACAGGCAACTTGGCTGTAGGCAAATCGAAAGAGTTGGACTTGAAGGGTTGAATCGTCACTTGGATCTCTGGGTTGATTAACTTGGGGTCCACTAAGGAAGCATGGATAGCTGACACTTGTGCTCCGGTGTCCCTCCACGCGGTGACCTTCTTCCCGCCCACACTCACAGTTTCCCTCCGCTCCAAGGGTATCTGGGAGGTATCTGGGCCTGTGGACCTCTGGTGCGATTCCGGTGCAATGAACTGTAATCTGTTGGGGTTCTTGGGGCAGTTGGCCTTTACATGCCCCAGCTCGTTACATTTAAAACATCGTCCAGCTGACGGGTCACTGGGGCGAGGAGGGTTGCTGGAGAACGGGGTGGTGGGACGATAAGGGGTCTGGAGGGTTCTTTGGGAGGTAGGTGGGGCTTTGGGCGGCCCCCGGTAATAGGGTGTGGCCTGGGGTTGTCCCTTCTGGTCTCCGCTCCAACTGCGACCAGTTTTTTTCTTCTCTGCCACCTCCACCCATCTGGCTCCAATCTCTCCTGCCTCGATTACAGTTTTGGGCTTCCCATCTAGGATGTACCTTTCTATTTCTTCAGGAACACCCTCTAAGAATTGTTCCATTTGCATTAGGAAGGGCAAATTTACTGGAGATTCAACACTTGCTCCGGATATCCAGGCATCCCAATGTTTCACAATGTGGTAGGCATGTCGGGTAAATGACACGTCTGGTTTCCACCTTAGGGCTCTGAACCTCCGACGAGACTGCTCGGGTGTTATCCCCATTCTGACTCTCGCCTTGGATTTAAACAGTTCATACTTGTTCATGTGTTCTTTAGGCATTTCAGCTGCCACCTCAGCTAAGGGTCCACTGAGCTGCGGCCTCAGCTCTACCATGTATTGGTCAGTAGAGATGTTGTACCCAAGGCAGGCCCTTTCGAAGTTTTCTAAGAAGGCCTCAGTATCATCACCTGCCTTGTAGGTGGGGAACTTTCTGGGATGGGGAGTGGTACCTGGAGAAGGATTGCTAGGGTTTGTTGGTATATTCTGCTGAGCCTTTACCTTCTCCATCTCCAGTGCATGCTTCCTCTCTTTTTCCTTCTCCTCCTCCACATGCTTCCTCTCTTTTTCCTTCTCCTCCTCCACATGCTTCCTCTCTTTTTCCTTCTCCTCCTCCACATGCTTCCTTGCCTCCATTTCCCTCCTGTGGGCAGCCTCCTGTACCTCCTTTTCCAGCCGCATGAGTTCTATCTGTCTTTCATGTTCCTTTTGTTTTTCCTCAGCCTGAAATCTGGCTAATTCCATCTTTTGTTGTGCTGTGGATTCTGTCATCCTAACCTCTCTGTTTTTAACTAACTTTACACCCGAGGTTTAGAAATAAACAAACAAAACTTGGCTGTAAAATTTTGCTGTGCTGGAATAGAATACCTATTCTCTGATAGTGATTGTCAGCCTACAGAAAAAGACAATTCCTTTGTCTCTGCTCTGGGCCCAAATCAAAGCAAAAACTTCCAACTACTTTGAAACCTGTTTACCCAGCCCAAAGAAAAAACAAGTTTCCTTTTTAAACTTGTGCTCCTTGTAAAAAATCAAAATCCAAAAAAAAAAACCCTGCCACTTTTGTCTCCAGGCAAATGGGTAGAACACCCCTCCTTCTATTTACTTTTAGGGAAACAAAAAACTCTGGGTTGGAAGACTGTGAATTTCCCTGCAGGAGTTAAGTACCCTGCCTCCAGGCAAAGAAAACCTGCAATTCACAAAGATAATCCCCTTTTGTCTCTGCTTGGCCACAAAGCAGAGAAAAACAAGCTGCTTTCAGTTTCAGCTGCTTCTGGACTTCCTTTTTTTTTTAAATCTGTATTTCTAGTTCAAAAAAATCTCAACTGGATCTCAAAATGATTTCAGGTTAATCCCACCACTCTGCCACCATGTCAAGGTTCCTCCCCCACTCTGAACTCTAGGGTACAGATGTGGGGACCTGCATGAAAAACCTCCTAAGCTTATCTTTACCAGCTTAGGTCAAAACTTCCCCAAGGTACAAAATATTCCACCCTTTTGTCCTTGGATTGGCCGCTACCACCACCAAACAAATACTGGTTACTGGGGAAGAGCTGTTTGGACACGTCTTTCCCCCCAAAATACTTCCCAAAACCTTGCACCCCACTTCCTGGACAAGGTTTGGTAAAAAGCCTCACCAATTTGCCTAGGTGACTACAGACCCAGACCCTTGGATCTTAAGAACAATGAACAATCCTCCCAACACTTGCACCCTCCCTTTCCTGGGAAATGTTGGATAAAAAGCCTCACCAATTTGCATAGGTGACCACAGACCCAAACCCCTGGATCTGAGAACAATGAAAAAGCATTCAGTTTTCTTACAAGAAGACTTTTAATAAAAATAGAAGTAATTAGAAATAAGAAATCCCCCCTGTAAAATCAGGATGGTAAATACCTTACAGGGTAATTAGATTCAAAACATAGAGAACCCCTCTAGGCAAAAACCTTAAGTTACAAAAAAGATACACAGACAGAAATAGTTATTCTATTCAGCACAATTCTTTTCTCAGCCATTTAAAGAAATCATAATCTAACACATACCTAGCTAGATTACTTACTAAAAGTTCTAAGGCTTCATTCCTGGTCTATCTCCGGCAAAGACAAAATGTAGACAGACACACAAACCCTTTGTTTCTCTCCCTCCTCCCAGCTTTTGAAAGTATCTTGTCTCCTCATTGGTCATTTTGGTCAGGTGCCAGCGAGGTTACCTTTAGCTTCTTAACCCTTTACAGGTGAGAGGAGATTTCCTCTGGCCAGGAGGGATTTTAAAGGGGTTTACCCTTCCCTTTCTATTTATGACACCCATCATTATTTTTAATCATTTTATCAGGCATGTTCTTTTATTTACTTTGACTTTGCTCACTTTGTTGCTAAGACGCAAGAATGATTGGAATTTAATGTACCTTCTATAATTACATTTCTATTGGGTATTAACACCCTGGTGCCCTCCCAGCAACAATAGGGAACAATAATGTAATTATAGTAGATAATCTGCTAATATCATTCTGGTTTCCCAGTGGAGATGGCTCAGCTGTCCCCTGGAATAAAGGAAACCCCTTGATTGTCAGACCAGGGTGGAGGGATAGCTCAGTGGTTTGAGCATTGGCCTGCTAAACCCAGGCTTGTGAGTTCAATCCTTGAGGGGGCCATTTAGGGATCTGGGGAAAAATTGGGGATTAGTCCTGCTTTGAGCAGGGCGTTGGACTAGATGACCTCCTGATGGTCTCTTCCAACCCTGATATTCTATGAACAGTGTTGGCAGTTTCCTGAAGTTTAGAAGAAAAATGTATGGCTCAAGAGGGTGAGCCAGTGAGCCAGGCCAACAAACATCAGGTGGAGCATGACTATTGGCAGGGTACAGAAGTAAAATGGGAGGCCTATCACAGTCATTTCTGAATGGGGCTCACTAGCCCAAAGACATTCTCTGTCCTTTTGGGCCCACTCAAGTGCCACTCACAATCCAACAAAGTGCCCCTCTTATCTATGAGTCACTGAAATCTCTGATGGTGAGATTTGTCTCATTTATAGTCCAGGCATCCTTGGAGACTCTGAACTAAGGGATGGAGAGAACCACAGTTCTTTACGCCAATGACACTGCAGGTATGACGCCTGGTGGACATGAATGGTGGATGCCATGCTGATGAGCACAGTATAAAAACCTAGGTGGATAGACAGTGAGATAGAATCCATCTCTGCTGCAAACTTGGCTGACACAGATGGAGAAAAGGGAAAACTCTGAGCATGCATCCTAAAATCTGCTAGACACTATGTAACCCCATGCCACCTCCTTCTCAGACAAGCAATAGACTGCAGCTAAGAGCTTAGTAACCAGCTGCTGTTATAACTGGGACACTTCTTGCTGCTGTTCTCTCCCCGACTCCCATTTATATTCTTTTTAAGAAGCCAAAACCAAATATTGTACTGAGACGAGCTGGATCTTCTCCAGCTGTGATCAGTCGGAACCAGGCTGACTGTCTTTGCACTTTCAAACTCTCTTAGGAAATGGTATCTGAAGTATTTAGGTTACTCCCTGATGAAGCAGGAAATAAATAGTTCTGTTTTCTGTCCTGGTGCAAGCTAATTTTTATCTGTGTACTCCTCCATTCCCTTCCAGAAGCTGCTAGGGAGCAGGGAGGAATGTCTGTCTGCCTGGGGAGAAGATTGCTGAGTTCAGAATGGGGCAGGGATCCCAGAACAAGGGAAATGGCTAAAATTTTTAGGAGATGAAGTAGGCGACATTGAGGCCAGTTCTCATTTTACAAGGATCTCCATCCCTCCATCAGTGAAATGAAAGGAGACCACTGAGACAGGAGATCACAAGACAGAATACACTGCAGGAGATGTGAGAGCACAAACCACATAGAACGAGGAGTCAGGAACTAGTGGGACTCCTCTAACTCCTTTCTGTAGGAGAGTTCTCCTTTGCCAATTAGACTGTGTGGTCGGAAACCTTGTCACGGGAGCCCTGAACTTGCTAGGCTGAAATGTCTGCTAAAAATTCCCACTCTTTCACAGTCACATGTTCAAACAATTGTGGAAACTAAATTGAAAATATTTGCACTTCTTCATTCATCTAGTCAGGGAAAAGAAACTATGCCATGTGTCTTATCTGGCCAATAACAACTAAACTGCAGTGATTGAATTTCAGATATCAAATGCTCACAGTAAGTGGGTTTTGGATCAATCCATAGTCTTTAAAAAGAATTGTTTTTGTTTTTTTTTAAAAAACTGATTTAATTTATTTGCTGCTCAAATTTATTTAAGAAAATGAGGGATATTCTAGGAATAGAAAAAAGTGGCTACTTTATTGGCAAAATTATTCATTGACAATTATCTGCTTGGTTCTACAGGATAGCTGCAAAAACAGGACTTTCAGACGGAAACAGAAAATAAATCAATCCATACCAGTTCCTATTTTCACACAGGCACAGACAGAACAGCACCTTCTTACTTCTAATGCTCAGAACACTGGCTCGCTGGCTTGTCCAATCCTCCAGTGAAACTTTTATTAAAGTTGGCAACCCATCATGAGAAATAAAGATTTATTGTGGTGTCCTTTCTCTAGAGGGAGAGAGATTATTAGTGCTGAGAAAACAGGAACTTGGATCTTGGGTTTTTGTTTTTTTTAAATCCTTAAAGGATCCTACGGCCTCTGAGCGGCACTGATATCACAGGGAGCTGCCATCCCTCCAAAAAAGGATCAGTGCTACGATAATCAAACACCAACCTAGCCAATGGGGATGGAAGTCGTCTCTTAAGTGCCTCCCTCTGTCTGACCCAGGTGCGTCATTAACAGATTCTAGACAGGCCTGGGACTGACTTCCTCCTATCATTAGGACAGGGTGATCCATAGCAGGGACTCCGAAAGGCAGGGGGATTTTTACAGCGTTGCCAACTCTCGCGATTTTGTCATGAGTCTCATGACAGTTATTGTTTTCCGTAAAGCCCCAGCTCCTGGAGTCAAGAGAAACAAAAAGTAAGTCTGTAGCCTGCGTGGCTGTGGAGAAAGCTTCAAACCGTGACCCCAGTGCAGAAGGCAAATAAAAAGAACACACCCCATTTATTATTTTTATATAATCTCATGATTTTTGCATATTTGGTGTTAGTAACACTAAACCCCCAGCATGGTACATAAGACCATAGAATTCTCTTTTGCTTGGTCTCTCATGTGCCCAGAGCTCCCCATCTTCCCTACTTTTGGGAACCCCAAGCATCGCTGTCCCAGACAGTAAATCTGAGTAAATTCACCTTCATCTCAGTTCTGTTCATCATTCACAGCTGTTTGTTTAGCACCATAGTGCTTCTGACTCCTGTACCAAGCAATGCATCCCTATGCAGCTGC
Source organism: Natator depressus (assembly GCF_965152275.1). Classification (NCBI taxonomy): domain Eukaryota; kingdom Metazoa; phylum Chordata; order Testudines; family Cheloniidae; genus Natator; species Natator depressus. The sequence continues at coordinate 21,141,847 of NC_134251.1, read as the reverse complement.
CGCTGGGTGGTAAACCGTCATTCCTTTAGGGGGTACCGGAAGCAACAGTAGCAGAAGCAATAGGAATTTAGGGAGGCATCTGCTCTTCCTTAATGAGAGAACACAGAGGGCGCGGATTCACTGCTCAAGCTGCCAAAATCCCACCCTACCTCCTTCCAGCAGAGCTACATTTGGTTCATTACACTCAGGTCCTTCTGTGGTCACATAAGGAGGGAAAGGGGGCAAAGAGTTGATCTTAATTAATGAGGACATAAGCAGCTGGCACAAGTGAGACACAGAAACCCTTTGGCAAAGGGTCCCCTGTTCTTTGCAAGTAACTCACCTGAGACCTGAAAAACTCACTACACCAAACACATCTTACAAGATATTTATCCATAAAGGTATCTACAGAAAGTTCGTAATTTGTCAAGATTCATCACCGTGAGATTATTTGAGGAATAATGTATTTATATTAAAAGTATGCTTTATGGAGTTGGAGTAGAAATTAGTCATCCAGAGATCATGTGGCTCTGTAATGGCCCATTTGGACAAGGGGGAGTTGTCCTGCTCTGTTTGGCCAGTGATGCAATAACAGGCTCAATTTCTTAGTCCTGCACAATCCTATGACTTGCAATTGAAGTCAATTGCATCAGAGGCAACAACTAACAATCAAAACCACTTAATGGTAAAAAAGAAACTTTACAACTAGCCAAGGGTTTGCCTGTCCGTGAAAAGTCTGTTTTCAGTATAACACAGAGGAGGGAGCCGTTCTCTGTAACCATGCACTGAGGAAAGTCCCTTGAAGAGTGGGGTGCTATCGGAAACATTTGAATCCTGGTTCTTGAGAAACCAGCCAGCTCTGTAACAGAGTGAACTTCGAGGGGGGCAGAAAATCTACTTTATTAGACAGGAAAGGTAACTATTGATAAGTCTGGGAACAGGTTCACCCTTTATGATTTTGCTTTGTATTGTAACCATTTTGTTCCCACAACTCTCCCTTGTTTCTAGTTAAATCTTTATTCTTTCCTAAATAAACCTACTTTTGTTTTAACCCAGGTGCTCACAAGTGCTGTGCATTATACACGAGTGGTGGCTTCAGGTAAAATTGGTAAACTGGGGTGTGCTGCTCCTTTGGGTGCAGAGGACCTGGGATATGCGTGAGTGCCCAGTGCCAGCGGCTGGATATCACAGGAGTATCCCTTGTTAACCTGCAAGACAAAGTCAGGGCTGTTGTAGGCCAGAGAAGAGCACCTGAGTGGCTGCCAGTGTTAGGGAGCTGACCTCCGGTTACCACAAGAGAGACTCCCGCTTGCTGAGGCGAGGGGGTAACGAGGTGCCCCACGGCCCTGGGTGCCCTGAGAACCGGCACTGCTAGTAACAGTGCCCCACCAAAACTCCTGGCATCATGTTGTCACTCCCCTCCTCCTCGCCAGACGGTAGCAGACCCTCTCCTTGCCATCTAGGGGCGTGAAATAATTATGGTCACTGCAGCAACTCCTGCTACAGCAAAAACTAAATTAACGTCCCAATGAAACTTTATCTGCGGCTGCCAGCATTTGTATGTATCTGGTTTATGTCTTCTTATCGTGCCAGAATCCAATACGAATGGCACCTTTCACAGGGTCCCAGCTTTATGAAACGCCATAAATCAGGCAGCTACTACAGCAGCTCAGACTTGCACAGGAAAGGTTGAAGTTAATCAGATGGTTGGAGTCACGCACATGCCTCATCCCTATAAATCTCGGATCGGGTTCAAGGCCCCTTGCTGATGAGTTTTTCCACTTTGAAAAGCCTTTGGCCCATCTCACCTCTGCCTCCTCGCAAAAGCCCTCCCCTTCCCCCAGACCTCATTCCGATCTCGGGCTTCAGAAACAGTTAAGCCGTGGCTGAGCCGTGGTTTCCTTGCTGCCGAATCAGCACAGATTGCAGGGGGTCTGAGTACTGACTTGGGGATAGCGCATTCCACTGACTGGTCACCCCTTCCCCCCGGCATAGTTACCTGCAAAGGCATTACAGAGGAGATATCATTCTGGCTCTCCCCATATGACTAGTATTGCTGGAATTCAGTTGCCAGAACTGGCTGGGTGCAGGGGGCACAGTGAAGTTAAGGTGCAGTGATGCTGCTGGAAGCGAAAAGCAGTGGCTGAAAGCTTTAAGCAGCGGAAAGTTACCTGTGAGGGGCACAGTGGGCAGGAGGAGAAGAGCAACATTTGCTAAGAGCTGAGCTACTTTGCACTCATAGAAAGCACACCCATAGCAGCATCACCGGTTTGGAATCTAGAGCTCAGCCAAGGCAGGTTTTGTGTCTACTGCGGTGGGTCAGACTTTCAGAGGGCTTCCAAAAATGTGCCCACTGGGGCCAAAATTTTCCATAGTCACCACTGATTTGGGGTGTCCAACTAGAAACATCTAAGCCCTGATTTCTACAAGTGCTCAGCACCCAGAATATCAAGAGAAGTCAATGTGGGGAGGGGAAAGGAACGGATGGAGGCACTCGGCACCTCTGAAAATCAGGGTCTTGCACTTTGGGATGGACCCCCAGGAATTGAGGCACCCAAAGTGTGTAGCCACTTTGAAAAAAGTGTCTGCATGGCTGAAGGCACAGTAGTCTGCAGGAACAAAACCCTGGGCAATTCTGCATCCCCCAGGCCTGTTTGCCATAAATACAGGGGCTTCCCCCACCACAAATTTTTACACTGAATTTTTTGTGGCAGAAAAAGAAATCTGAGAATGTTGAAACAGATCGGTTCAATATTTTCAAAATGAAAATTTTTGTTCCGAAACATTTTTTGTTCAGAAATTTCCTTCCATTTTATGAAGAAACAGTTACAAGAAATTTACAATGTTCAAAATCAAAATGAAATGTTTTGCCTGGGTCAAACAAAATGTCAGGTTTGACCCGAAACATTTTTTTTTCACCTTTTCAATTTGTTGAAATTTGTTTTTAAATGTGTTCATTTTGACCCAGAATGAGTCCCTCCCCCCAAGTTTTCAGGATTGCCAGTGAACCAAAACAATCCCAGCTTTGCTCCCAGCACCCATGAATGAGAACACCCCAGTGTGAAATATTTCCTTAACTACGTTATAGCTAGGGAATGATTTATGGTTTACCTGAGTCACTCCAGGAGAAGATGCCGTGGTAGCATCCACCTTTTCTTTGAAAGCTTCCCATTGAGAAATGCTCTGTGCTTTCATGTGATTATCTCACAGAGCAGAGTCAAATCCCACAATAAAAATCTACAGGCAGAGTGATGTGCTAAACGACATCCCAACTACAACCCAACTAGGAAGTCTAGTGGAAACCATCTATTACTGTGACCATGACCCTTCATCACAGCTTTCTCTGTATTCCCATATTAATAAAGTAGCAGCTACACCGGGCCGAGTGCTGGACACGTTCCTGCTCTCCTACTTAGTTCTTAAAAGACATTTGTTTCCATAAAGGCCTCCCATTGAACGCTACTTTGCTCTTTCCCAGCCTTTGTAGGACAATAACAAATGTCTGGCATCCGTTAAGAAGAATTATGCATGTTCTAAACTGCCCATAATTCTTGGAATAGCAACAGGTTGCAGGGGATGTGCAATGAATAGAACATTTCAGAGACAGGGATGTTTGATTTTTTAAAACATTTTTTGCCCATTATTCAGTGAAAAATCCCTGATGACAGGACGGCAACTAATTGTAGAAAGTGTACAAACAGCGAGATCTACCTGTGGCAGCCTTCTTGGGATATACTGGGGAGAGCTGGGCAATATGGAAGGAATTATCTCTGCCAGGCACTGGAGCTGTCGGAGCAGAGTAAATTGCACATGGAAGTCAAGGAATACATCCCCCCACCTTTGAGTTGAAGCAACATTGTGGTGTGCATCCATCCACTTTCCCGATGTTGAAAAAGAAGACATAGCTCTGTCTAAAGTCAATTCAAAACGCCTTCCTGGCATGACCCCTTCTCCCAAAACTGCAGCTGAAGTGAAGATTGGCAAATGTTGGGGATGCTTTTTGCAAACCAGGTGTCGTTTTGTGAATGGTATGTGGAAAGATTGTTTCTCACAAATAAATGGTCCAGTTTTATCCTGTCTCTAGTTCAGACTTTCTGCTAAATATCTCTGGGCAGTGCTATGAGCCAGGACCTTTCAGAAGGGGACAAACATATCCCTCGTTGGAGATGAGGGATGGAAAATGTTTCCAGTTCCTGTAGCATCAGTCTTTCCAGGTATGGGCACCCAGAACACAGGCAACTAAGAATCCGGTCATAATTCTTTTTTACCAACAGCATCTCCTCAGGAGACTGGGGTCACTAGAGCTGGTCAAAAGCTTTTCACTGACATTTTTTTTTTATGACAAATGTTTTTCCAAATAATAAGAAGAGTTCCATATTGTTCTACCTTTTTCATTGGGCTTTTTTTTTTTATCTTTCTCCCCACCCTTTTTGCCTTTCCCTCACTCCTCATTTTCAGTGGGGGAAAATTCTAGGAACCCCACAAAAACAGAAAACTTTGTATTATTGGGGGGCGGGGAATCTTTTCTTTTGAAATACTTCACTGGGAAATATTTTGCCTGGCACAAAGATGTACTGTCTCTGGGAAGTGGCAGAATACTTGGAAGAATGGTTTTGCTGCCATAGAAGCTCTATTCCTACCAGAAACACAGCATCTTGGAGGTAGAGCCTTCAACTTTAGCCTCTCAGAAGAGAGGTCTCTGTATGCTGCAGTCTTCAAATATCTTAAGGTCAGTTGTAAAGATGAACGTGATCAACTGTTCTCCAAGTCCACTGAAGGTAGAACTAGAAACAATGGGCTTAATTGGCAGCAAGGGAGATTTACGTTAGATATTAGGAAAGACTTTCTAACTATCAGGGTCGTTAAACTCTGGAACAGGCTTGGATAGGAGATTGTGGAATTCTCATCACTGGAGGTTTTTAAGAGTAGGTGGGACAAAACTACCTGTCAGGGATGGTCTAGGTTTACTTGGTCCTGCCTCAGCACAGGGGGCTGGATTTGATGTCTTCTTCAGGTCTGTTCCAGCCCTACATGTCTATGATTCTATTCATGCTCACCTTACCTCTGCTTTCACTAATAACTGCCACCTCCATTCTTAACACTTATTTTTTTTCTATGATGATAAATTTTGGTCTTTCAAGAAAACGTATGGCTCTGTAGCCTACTGAGAGGGATGTTCCATGCATCACAGGAATGGCAGCATTTTGCATTATACATAATCAAGAACTGTTATGCTGATGATATACTGTACCACACCGACTCTAAGCACTGTCGCTCTCATGATCTATTTTAGCGTGGGAACAGACCTCAAATAATTCAGCATGAGTTAGTGCGGTACGTTTCCAGCATGGCAGAGCTAGGATGATGCAGAGAGTGAGCCCACACTTTATGGAATCTGAGCCGCTACAAGTATTCCAAGGGAAAAATTAAACATGACCCTCAGATTTTAAATCTCTACACAACGGCAGTGAAGGTCCTGTGGAAACTTCCAGAAAGAAAAGCTCTCTGAGGGATGTAGGGAGAATATCAGAGGCAGAGGACTGATTTGGATCTCACAAAGACAGCCTACCTTGTGAGGAAGAGTTACTGAACCTCACGCCGCTGAGTCTAGCTCAGCATGACTAGTCTGGTAGTTGAGGCTGCTGCTCAGAACACTGCCTAAGCCATTAGTACTGGTATGTTCCCTATTATTTTATGAGGTTCAAGGTTTTCAAGTGATGTTGAAATCACATTCAAGGACATGTTGGGACAGAAGCCATGTAGCCACCTGAAAATAAAGAATTAGGAGCTTGCAAGTCTCCGGAAACAAGCTCTAGGAAATGAAGTGGACCACACAGTTTCTCTGGGGTCAAGATGTACTTTGGTAATGTTGCCAGGAACAAGTCCTGGATGACATAGGGGAGGTGGAAGGGTGGCAATGAAGTCACTAGCATTGCTGCGTGGAATCATGATTGTCTGGCTTTTATTAAAGTTTAAGTCATGGAATTTAAGAGTGCAGCACTACCCATAAAAGCTGCTCTCGAATATTTTATTAACAAATGAGCTAATTAAAAAAAGTTTTGGTTCTGTATAATCTGCTTTGTATCTTTCAAAGGAAGGGAGAGAAGGTGTAGTGCTTACAGTAAGGGACTGGGAATCAGGACTCTTGGGTTCTATCCCTGGCCCTGTTACTGCAGACTCTCTGTGCCATCCTGGGCAAATCACTATGTCTTTCTATCTCCACTCATAAAATGAGATGTCTGGTTATACTCACAGCAAACCACCCTGGAGTCTCTTATTGATGAAAGTCATTTATTCACAATGAAAGTCATTTATTCACACTATTGATGAAAGCTGGCTGAAAGGATATGACTCTTCATTGACAATGTTCAGATCTTTGATCAGTTCTACTCTTAGCAGGGTCTTCTGTGTCCTACCTACAGTCACCAGCTTCCTCGCTGAGTGTCCCCTGCTCCCACTGGACTGCTAGGGTTGGGGTTTTCTGAAGCCTCTAAGCAACTCGGGAGCATGGCTTTTTCTGAAAATCCCACTCTGAATGCCTCCCCTTTCTTTCCTTTCCTTCCCCATTTCTCCCTTCCTCTCCCATCGTATGCACCTCTCCACTTTCGTCCTTCAGCCCTGCTCAAGTAAAACTCCCCCTGCTTCCCTGGGAATGTTACACCTTGAATCTCTGCAAAAGAAATAGGCCACAGCCATTGGTCTGTAGATTGCCCATTGTTATATCAATGTGTCTAGGGCCTGGGCTATACTAAAAAGCTAGGTTGATCCAACTATGTCAGTTAGGAATGTGAAAAATCCACCACCCCCGGAGCGACATAATTAAGCTGACCTAACCCCCGGTGTAGACAGCACTAGGTCAGTGGAAGAATTCTTCTGTCAACCTAGTTACCCCCTCTCAGGGAAGAGGAGTAGCTACGCTGATGGCAGAACCCCTCCTGTGGTCGTAGGTAGTGTCTACACTGAATCACTACGGTGGTGCAGCTGCAGTTATGCTACTGTAGCATTTCAAGTGTAGATGAGCCCTAAGCCCTGCATCCTGCAAACCCTTGCTTTTGTGAAGCGTCCTTGTTCATGGCAAGGGTCTCAAGAAGAAAAATGTTCTCAGGGCCAGGCCCTGCATTTGTGGTATGAAAGACTCTCTTTGCAAACCACTTCTGGGTTGTCACAGAGAATATATTCCTTCGTGATAGTGAAATATTATAAGCAATCCTTTTTGCAGAAACAATACTAATGTCTAAGAGATGCGGGGGCGAGGAAAACAAAATATGTAAGAAAAGGAAGTCGGATATTAAACTTGTTTGTTATTTATTTTTAGGGAGAAAAAGATAATCTGTGGCCTCAGAAAACAAGGAACTGTCGTATATTGTAAGCAAAGGGCTTTCAGCAAAAGCCCACTATTATTCATGTACATGTTTCCTAAGAGGAGGGAGTATTTGTAATGCATATTTCAACTTAGGCTAGAAAACTTCCATCATTATCATTCCAATTAAAATTGCTCTTTGAAGCAGTTTGTCTTCAGGCTCAGCCACATGAATCTTTGCTTTCATGAACATGTGAAAATTGAAAAATAAAGATGACCCTATTTTATCCAGTGCTGTTTTTCCTCTTTGAGCTGTGTGCGGTTTTTATTGCACAGCTCTTGTCAGTGAATGTTCGAAGTGTTCTCCTTGGAAATGGAACACAGGATGAAAGGTAAAGTCCTGACACAGATTAAAAACTAGCTAAGAGATGAGGAGCAATCTACCACAGAAATGGACCATTTCCAGAGTGCAAAACAGCTAATATCTGGGATGCAGGAAGGGTCAGCTGCATTTCATAGCAACTTGGAAGAGGGGTGAACAGTGAGTTCTCATGAAATAAGAACAGATCAAAACCTCCCTTCAAACAGAAGGTTTATAGATGCTCATTAGAGTAGGGAAAAGAAGCTATGAGTATCTACTTTTCACTCTTCTCCACGCTTCTTGGTTCTGGCCAGAATGGAAGCGGAAAATCCTGGAAATCTTTGAGTGAGCCTGTTCTTTCCAGTCTAGTTCTCCAGACCTAGCAGGATCTGGTTGTTTTGGTAAAAGATGTGACTTGGGTGACTATGCGGACCAAATGTCTAAACTCTCTGACTTCATCAGGGCTTTTGATAAATGTCACTTTCCACACGACCCTCTCACTTGGAGATTGCCAGAGACTGGCAGGCATGCTTGTTTCCAAATTCTCAAAAACAGCCACCGATTTTTAGTGGTTGCTTTGCGTCCCAGCTTGAGGCACCTACAGCAGGATACCCAGAAACTGAGATTCCCCAAAACCATGCTAATTTTTGCAAATTACAACTAGCTGTCCCTTTGTGGTAAGGAAGTAAAGTGTATCTGCCAGTCTTCTGCAGTACTGGGAACATATACTTCCAAGATGGATTCCTCATTCAATTAATGTGAATCAGGTCTCTAAGGCCCTTACAAATCTCAGCCCCGTCTTACAGCAGCAAATTGCATTATCATAACAGAATGAGTGGGGCTGTTTATATCCTCTAGGTGGGGAAGCTCTCGACATGTGCCGGATGGGTCTGAACCACAAACTTTGAATCTGGATCCAGATTGCAACTACTAGGAGTATGGTTCAGTTTAGTTTGTGACCAGTTCATTTAGGGCTGGGTCCCGCTTCCATTGCGGTCAATGGCACAGCTCCCATGGATTTCAGAGAGAACAGGATTAGGCCCTTATTCATGACACAGAAGGTAGCGGTTGATTTGCATCTAAGTGAATACATTGGGTAAGTATGTGTTCCTCTGAGCCCTTCAAAGAGATTGGAATAAAAATGCATTATTCAGTACGCATGCATTTGTAAGGGTTCTGGCATAAATATATATGTTAGGTGATGCAGGGAAACCATGGAAATCTGTTTTATTAAAATGGCACGTGACACTGCACGGGTGAGAGAAATCACATCTACTGCCATGAATAAAACAAACCTAACATCCTGCCTAAGCTACGATTCCTCATGCCGTGTCTGAACAAGCCCCAGAAGCCCGGCCCTACATCCACGGCTGCTGGCAGCATGCCGTGCTGCGAATAACCCACCTTTCCAGGCTCGATGGACAGCCTCAGGAGAACATGGCATAACGATTTTGCACCTAGAGAGTTCTGAGAGCAGGCATTCCCACTGGCTTGGAAGAGCTTTGATCATGCCATTCACTGTGAGTTTCCTCCTTGTCCATCCCTCTGATTTTACACCAAAACTAAAAAAACCCCAAACAAACTAAAAAGACCCCGAACGACTGTTTTCGCTTGCTAGTAACTGCAGAAAGCATCCAGGGTATAGCTAGCAAAGGTGATCATGAATCTGTCTCTAAGCCCTCTGAGAAACCCAGGAGCATGGCAACTGTAAGGCACAGCACTCCCCCTCTCCACTTATCGTGCAGGTGAGTCCCTTCACCTCCTCCAGTTTTACTCTCAGATGCTCAGACTACTCAGAATTTATTAAAAAGCAAAAATTTTGCATCTGTAAATTGTTATTTATGGACACCTTAACCTCCCGTAAACAGCCCAGAGAAAGAGCACAAGTTAATCAGCATGCTTTGTTCATGGGAGCAAATCTGATAGTAAACACGAGCAGGTAAGAAAAATCTCATTAGTCTAGGGTGACAGCTCAGACGGGATACGGTTCCAAGCACAATCACAAAGTACAATAGATAACAAGGAGCAAACTGCTGAAAATCAGCTGGCAGGAGACTCCTTGGCACCTATTAGATTTGTTAAGTCAGTTTTCCTGCCAACTGCCTCGAGACAATTTACATAATGCTGCACATGCTTAAAAAACCCAACATTCTGGCTTAAAGAACAACACTGTAAAAAGTTTGACGAGAACATTCTGCAGCAGCAGATGCAAAATGCTTCCACAAACCCGTGGAAGGAGGCAGTTTTACAACACCTCTCTGTCCTGTGGTGCAGTAACCGGGAGAAAACAGGAACTGCTTTAGGTTTTGAAGCTGGAGTGGCTGTTTAAGCTTCTAAAGGGAAGTTACCTGCCTGGTTTTTAATGTAGACTTGACAAACTCTGTAATTTCATAGGCCACCCTCCCAGTCCCAGGTGAAAAATGTAACCAGAATAGCGTGTTCTGCAATATAGAATACAGAGTACTGGCTATCGAATACAGTGTTTGTGTCTGACATGATCCAATCTAATTTTAGCTCGACTTTGCTCATGGGAGGGCAAGGACAAGGCTGATGCATCACTTATGGCCCACTTAAGCCTTCAGGACTGGAGGTGAACAGTCAGCTAGGCAGAGGTCAGTAGAGACAAAAGGAAAGGGACAGCCACGGTGAATGAGAATTCCTGTAACAGTTCAGAGAAACCTCTGCGGACTGTGTCTTGCTGTATTTGCCTAGCTCTGGCATTGATATAGGTTGTGGGGCAAAAAGTCCTGCTTACTATTTGTTTTTCAGTGTACGCCTAAGTGAAGTTAGAGGTAGCTGCCACTTTTGTTAGGGTGGCTTATGTTATTTCTGCATTGGATTTTGACTGAGTGGAGAAGGCCCAGGGAATTCACACATGAGCGAATATGGATAAATCTACTGGTATCGGGGTTAGGTTTGTTCAAAGACTTTGAGCTGGTGCAGAGCACAGGGGAGAAGGGTGGATTTACTTGATTTAACATTGATTTGTCTCTGCATAGATTCAATTACTGTGTTGTCTCCAAGGGACTGAGCTTAAAAAGGTGAAGGAGCTGGAGTTTCTCTTTAAATCATTGTTAGTCAAGAATGTATTAAGAATATGGGAATTAAAACAGTATGCAAGGGGGTTATAGAAAGTAACAAGAGGAAGCTGTGAAAGGGCCAAGAAATGATTGAAGTTTGTGCTTGGGAGATAGCTGATAATGGGGACATGCAGAGTGAATTGTTGAAATGAGTTTTGTGATAAGGTAAGGGTGCTGCAGCCTATAAAGGGTCAACAGGTCCCAGCTGGTCATATGGTGCTGGGGCAGAGAATAAAAGAAAGGGGAAGTGGGGTCCAGAAGGGAATGGATGTTTTTCTTTCCTCTTGGCTGACAAGGGGAAGCCTGTAGAGGTTATTGTCAATGATTTTCAGTTGGTTTGTTTTTGTTTTCTGACTGTTTTGTGGACAATGAAACAAGCCCTGAGAAAAGGACCTTAAAAAGACCAATGCGTGGAGTGCTCACTCCCTTCCCTGGATGGTGGAACTGCCCACAGTTCCCAGCTTGACCATTCAAAAGAGTTTCTGAACAGGAGGGTGATGAGTAGCTAGAGCTAATCTCAGAAAAGCAGGAGTAGAACTCACTCCACAGAGCTTCAAACATCCAGTTCTCCTGCGGCATTGCATAGAAGCAGCAGGGGCAGAGTAAAATAATGCAAATTTCGTTCATCCATCTTCTGGTTAAGCAAAGGTCAGTCATGTCCCATGACAACTACAAATACTGTACGTATCCAGAACATATGGATTCTTCTTCTTCTCCAATGTGCTATTCCTCATTTGGGAATAGAGCCCATTGTAGTGTTGCAGACTCTCATGATTCTATTGCAAATCTTGCAATATTTGGTGTTTTACTGAAAACCCCAGATCCTGAAGTCAAGTGAATATGTGAGAAGCTCAGCTTCCATTAATAAGAAGCGCGTTTCTAGTTCTTGTGGTTGTGGAGAAGAGCTTGCAAATGTTACCCAAGGATCAAAATCAAAAGGCAAATAAAAATAACCCCATTTAAAAAAAGACCCTCATTTTTAAGCCAATGTCATGATTCTGGGGGACTGACTCACTAGTTTTGAACATCTGAGGTTGGCAGTTGTGTATTGCACTAGACACTAGACAAACACAAAAGGCAGTCCTTGTCCCAAACAGCTTACAATCTAAATTGGGACAAGACACAGCAGACAGGTGTAGAACACCGCAAAGTGGCGGGAGGAGTCAACAACACAGTCTTGCATCCACTAGCTAAGGATCAGATGCTCAGCTAATGCAAATAGGTATTGCCTCACTGAAGTTAATGGAGGTATGCTGATTTACACCAGCTGAGGATCTGGCTTCCTCATGTGGTTTTTTAAAAGTGAACAAGAGACAGTGATGAGATGCCAACATTTCACCAGAAGTTTCAGACGGGCCGGGGTCTTTAGTCTGATGGGGATTAGAAGCCGCATGGCATAATTGGGTATGTCTGAGGTTACAGGGTGCGCATCTCTTCTTCCCACATTAGGGAATCTCTTATTTTTTGTCAGTAACTTATAACAGCAGAGACGCTCTCTGTTTCTCCCCACCCTCCTCCCTGGGAGGTTGGTATGGCCACCCACACCTGTCGCAAAGCCAGCAGTGGGTCCATGGAGGGTCTGCAGACTTCGAACAGTAAAATGGCATTCGTTCAATTCCATGCTGCACACGGCTGTTCCCAGGGTTCCGATCTCTAGGCAGGTGCCAGAACTGAACAATGACCTTTAACAGCAATATCCTGTCATGCAGCAAGCTCGGACTGTGTAATCGTCTGGACACGCAGCATGGCCGTCCTCACTATGGCAGTCCCCCTTGCAGGGGTTCCACGGGTCTTGAGGGCTTACTTAGCGCAGGCTGGACATATCAAACAAGAAGGCTGTGTGTGAGAAATGGTGAGATTTTAGAACGCACGGCGAGGCATTCTAGAATGGCAGGTATATTAAAGCCATTTATGATCACAGGTCTGACTTTCCAAAGTGCTGATCCCCTGCAGCAACCATCAACTGCAGCAGGAATTGTGGGCACTCAGTGCCCCTGAAAAGCTCTGACACTGGGCCTGACAATGCTGGACACCAAGAGAGTTGTTGCCACCTAGTTAGTAGGAAATAAGGTTTGAGGATGGAAAGAATCAACACATATGCCTACAGTGCAACAACGACCAGTAACAGGAAAGCTGCATAGCAAAAAGGATCAAACTCTGGGGATAAATCATTGTTGCCACACTTGTTTCCAATGAAAGCAACTTCTTGTGAAACACATTCTTCCTTGTATCTCATCCACATTTTCAAATCTATGCCCTTAAAGGAAGATGCCCTGCTGTTTGAATTAGTCTCTTCTCATTGTGGAATGCTAATACAAATATTTCAGCAATCAGTGAGACTAGAATCTCCCCAAAATAAAAACAGTTCTCACTAAAACTCTCCACTGGGCTTTCTCCGAGCCAGTGGTGCAGTAGTTCTGTTAAAATTCCTAGTGTGTGGGCTTGGAGTCAGTGGAACACAAACAAGGTGTATCCCTCATGCGGAGCGATAGCTCAGTGGTTTGAGCATTAGCCTGATAAACCCAGGGTTGTGAGTTCGATCCTTGAGGGGGCCACTTGGGATCTGTGGCAAAAACTGGGGATTGGCCCTGCTTTGAGCAGGGGGTTGGACTAGATGACCTCCTGAGGTCCCTTCCAACCCTGGTATTCTATGATTCTATAACTTTGGCCCCTTTCCAGGTATGGAAGCCAGAAGTTTGGATGGACATTTGAGAATTGTTGCACAAAGAAATCCATCCTGAACCACTTCAGCCAGCGCAAAGGCTGCGGCAAGACATTCGCTTGGCCATTAGGATGGTCAAAACCCCAACCCCGCGGAATGGAACATGTCAGTAAAAGGGACAGGTAAATTCCCCGAGCATCGGGGCAGCGATACAGGCTCACTGGGTAATCTATAGACCAAAAACCAATGCAGTCATCTCGAACGCGGAGCTGTTAAACCCAATGGCATGTGGATACCTCTGCTCCTAAATTCCTTCAGCAGGAAGAAAAAAAAATTCAGAGTCCAGGTCAGCCTTGTAACGTAATAACTGGAAAGTCATGCCTGTCTCTCCCACTCCAGGGACAAAGCACAGTGCATTACACCCACCAGGCACCAATGTGAATGACCTCCATAAGGTGCAAGGTACTGGAGAACCAAGGCCTTTCTATGAACATGAGCGCAAACAACATGCACCTTTGCTTGGCAAATCCGGAATGCATTGGAAAAGACATGATGGAGAAGTTATTTAGCACTTATATATAACATGTAGGACAAGCTATTGCTCACCAGTAATTTATGGATATACTGAGGGGAAAAAATGAACAAGACACCTGATAATTTATGCTTCTGTGGGCTCCCTTCTGTCCTCAGGGACATGAATACAACTAACTGCCATCCGTCCTTGATAATTGCTGCAATGTCATCTTTTTAATGAAAATTAAGTGCTTTGGTCGCACTAAATACAGGCTGTGTGGACACATTTAATTGCAGTACTGGGAGACAGTAACCTCATTTGGAAGGAAGTCCTTGGAAAATTCAGCGTGGACACTTCAGAAACAACAGGCACCATTAACTTTAAAGCACTAAAATGTTATTCTTTCATCCATGTTGGCCATTTCATTTCTCTCTTCTCATGTTCTCTTCTTTTTCTTTGATACAATTTAAAGTGACGTAATGTGTTCTAATTATAATCACATCTGCCTGCTCCTTCCGAGTTCCAGATGACATTTGCATTGCCTCTTGGGTAGGGGGAAGGGAGAAAGGCAATCAAGTTCATTGAGCAAAACTATTTTCCAAGCAGATAGCTTGAGCGGCTAGAACTCTCTGGGCCAGATCCTGAGCCTAAAACAAGGAGTTAGATGCCTAGCACTTAGCACTCAGCCCTCTGGGTCTAAAACGAGGCGCCTGAGGCCGTATTTATACGTCCAAGTAGCTGAGTATTCAAAGGTGCTGAGCTTCCACTGAGCTAGCTGGGAGCTGCTGCATGCTCCACATTTTTTATGAAAACAGCCACTTATCCAGGTGCTTAAATATGGACAGGAGAGTCCATATTTAAGGCAGTCACCTAACAAAATACTGGCCAGAGTGGCTCGATCCTCTAGTGATGCCTTGTAGCATGTGCTCAGATACCAAGGCGGTGGGCGACATAAGCATTCTGTTCATCCAGTGAAATCCACGCATGAGATAAAGTTATTTCTTATAAATAATTAGAACAGACAATGGCATCAAGTTGTCATGCAGGGGCCCCCACTGAAGGCCAACATTTGGTAATAGCTAGCCCACAGCCTGAGTATCTCAGACAGCACAGTGAGCCCCAATTTTAGAGAATAGCTGCTGGTTCCCTGGTGCTGCTGGGTGGGAACTGTTGGCACATGGTGGCTTTTTAAAGGCAGCCGCTGCATCAGAAATATTTTTGAAAAACTGGGAACAAGGTTCAGATTTTAAGAGTCAATCATGGTACTCTTCAATACATGGTATCACCTCGTGTGAACCTTTTAATCAAAGACTCTCCACATCCACCCAAAGGCAAAGCCCTCTCAAGGTGTGTCTACACTCGCAGGAAGAGATTTACCTAGCAGGCCCTCCACAATTACGAGGTTTGTTTTCTCCTAGATGGAGAAGCAGAACCCCCAAGCCAAGCATCCGGGGGAAGGAGCAGCATTAGCTCCAAGGAAAAATAAAAGGCGTATTTGCAAAGTCCTTTTCTTAATAAAGTCAATAGGCATTTTGCACACGACCGTCTCTTTGGGGGTGCATAAGCGCAATGCCGCTGGGCCGGGGTGTCCTTTCTTGCACATTTTACCAGTGAGACCTGATCGTGTGCTCTCCTCCAAGTAGGCTGGTGTGTGGAAACATGAGAGGTAAAGAACCAGCTGCCATTGCAGCGCTTTCCCCTCTGTGAGGTGACACAGGTGAGCTGAATGTTTTCAAGCCTCATCTGTAGAAGAGAGAATTTTTTCTTTCTGTTTTCCAGTGCTCCCTCCACAAGGACTAGTCACCCTGGGACTATACTGAAAAGCAATAAGAGCTTCCAGGCAGGAACCAGGGCAATTACACACAGGAGACTGCCCTGGTTTTGTGGAGTGTTTTGCTACTTACTCTTAGTTAGCAGCAATGCTCCACTTGAAAACAGAGGGGCAGATCTGCAGCTGGTGTAAATGAATATAGCACCCCTGACTTCAGTGGGTCTACACCAGCCCAGAGTGGGGAGGAGAGTGGAAACACTTACTGATGAGCTCGTTCACTGAGTTGGCCCCTTTCCCAATTCAGTCAGACTGCACCTCTGTCCGCTACTCAGAGCTCTGAAGGAGATCAGGTTTTGCTTCCCTAAATGTGAGGTGAGGAGTTTTCATTGGTGCAACGAGGGGAAGGTGTGTGTGTGAATAGTGTGCTGGTGTTCAGATGGAGTGCTCGCGCACCCATAGCCCTGAGCACCAGTCTGCTGTGTCCGGGCACATGGGGATGGAGTCCCGGGGAGAGAAGAAGTCAGAGATTTCGAATAAACAAACAATGGAGGGATCAGGTAGCCTGAGCAGAAATGAGACAGAAAGAATAAGAGCTTGATTGAATGCCAATGCCAATGCCAAAGCCAGCTCATTGGGAGTCTTTCCATTGAATGGAATAGGCATTGGGTTGGGTCTGTGGTACTACAGTGATTAACACCATAAAGAGATGGAATAGTAGGGCAAGTCTGAGATCGGTTTTATCAACACGTTCTGGTTTAGCATCTACATACTGTGGCATCACGGCTTTCTGCATGAATGAGTCAGGACTACATTGTCTTAGAATCCAGCCAGAGCCCTCGTACACAGTAGTGCCGGCATCCCCTAGAGAGATCCCCCAAAAGACACTTTCTCTCCCGGTGTTTGCCTGATTAGGGATTGACTCAAGCCTGAGCAAGAACAGCTGCATGGGGCCTCTTTACTAAATGATTTCTACTAATGTGTGACTCATCTCTTACTCACTAGCTTCTTCTCTAGCTCCCACGCTAAAGCAATGGCACATTTACACTTTAAAACTTCTCCTTCTCTTGTATCCTGACGTATTGCAACATGCTGCTCTGACCCTCAAGTTATACACTTCAGAAAGTGGCAATACCTCATCTCCAGATCTGAGGTTCAGATGAGAGAGTGCTAATTTAATTTCTAAGTATTGTTATTAATTGGATCCACATCTTTTTATTGTTACCAAGTCCATTAGACCCAGGTTTCTAATACACATCATTCAGTGGTCCCAGTTAAATACATAGTATAGCATAAAGCCTAAAGGCAGAAAAGCTAGACCCAGAAGACACCCAGGTGACAATTGCTCAGATTGCTTCCTTACTCTATGTGGTTCCAGTAATTTTGCAAACTCAAGTACAGTTCATAGCTGAGCTGATCTCCTTCTCTCTTAATCTAATCACTTCATAACATTCCCCAAGGCCCAGGGAGTACTTAATCTTTGCCCTTGGTGCTCTTTTTCCCTTAAATATGTTGCACTTCTCACATAAAATCTGACATTTCATTTCCTCAGTTCTGGAGTCAAGTGTAATGAATGCATCATAGAATCACAGGGTTTTATAGACAGAAAAGACATGTTTGATTATTGATTCCATAATCTTCCCCTGAATTGTCCCCACCGACTATTGCTGACTTCTCCATCTATGCTAAGTTTGAACAACTCCAGAGAAGGGTTATAAAAATCAACACGACGGAGAGGTAGGAAGTGTATGATTTGGACCCGGGATTTCATGTCTGGCTGCGGAAGCCACATCTTGATTTGGATGAGTTTGTTTTGCTTCTTTTCAGTGATCCCTTCCCTGCATTGGAACCTGTGAACGCCTTGGTGCACTGCGATAGTCTCGCACGCTTATGTTGGTTTGGATCCAAAGAACAGGAAGAAGACAAGGCTGATTGCCACAGCAGGTGTTCCCTGCCTCAGCAGAATGAGCGCGTATTCGGAATACAAAAGGACACCGAGGGATATTGTAAAGGACAAAAACTCTGCGAAGCATCTTCAGTGTATCTAGAGCAAAGTGTTCGACAATACACAGCTACATCAGGAAACCGCCATGCAGATATGGGCCACTGCTGGCAGAGAAGAGCAGGTCTGCACTAACCATCAGGTGGCTGGCGTCAGCAAAGTCTCTAAAGACTCCTCCACTGCTGAAGGATGCGTGAGGGGAAAGCGTCTCCTCTAGAAATGAGTGTACGTGGGACTGAAGAGGTGCTTGGTCTGCCCCCTGGCAGAGGGTGGTGTTTCCTCCATTCAGCACGGCGACCCGCTAAGGAGCAGGCATGTGCAGAGGGGTGCACATTGTTAATCTCTTGCTCCTCCATCAGCAATAATGGCACTGTCTTCTCTTGCTTCTCCTCCTACCGCTCAGAGGCCTTTCCAGAACCCACTTTGGACTAGTCAATAAGTAATCTGTCTATGCTCTGACTCACACACGTGAATAACAGAAGTTCTCTGAAGTGACACCTTCCATTTGGTCTTTTGGTGTTTCCCTGCTAGATTGTAAAACTCTCCAGGACACTGATTCACTGGCTTAGATTGGGAGCTCCTTGGGGCAGGGACTGTCTTTTTGTTCTGTGTTTATGTAGCACTTAGCACAAGGGGCTCCTGGGCCCATGGCTAGGGCTCCTCGGTGCTGTCACAATACCAAGATATAATAATGGGTGTGTTCTGTACAATGCCAAATGCACTGCTGATGCCTAACAAATAATGAATAATAAACAAACCATAATCATCCAAATCACAAATTGGAATGCCACAAAATATCAGCTAATGGACTGTGGAGGAAGGAAAAACATGCTGAAGAAGCTCGATAGCACAGGGGACAAGGAAAGACAAACGCATGCATGCACATATGTGTGGCCTTCATATCCATAGGGTAGGACAGGACAGACAGTCACTCTTAGTTGGATGAGCTGATCAAGGGATTCTTGATTCTCCTCCCCCCTTGTCTGCTGTCTCTAGTCAGCTCTGTGAAAGCTCTTCTAGGGCAGGCCACCACCTACCCAGTGTCTCTGATGAGCTCCATGTAGGAGAGCAGCCATTTCTCACAAAGCGATCGCTCTATATCTCACTTGTCAGTCCTCATCCTGAAAGGAAACCTGCACAACACCTTCAAACGACAAGCCTGGGAGTTTAGCTTCATAATTTGGCTGGACACTACAAATAATGCACTGAATAGAGCCACTGGATTTATGGCTTATTACAACAATCGTTAACCCACTAAACACTGCCAAGCTTTTTTCCCTCCCCTCTCCCATGACTGGAGGGGTGTTAATGGGCTACTTCACCTTGAATGGTTTGAAATGTATTAACTACTTATGCTAAACAATCTGTCCCACTTTGTATTTAGCTGTGACATTTCCCAGACCTGCAGAAGAGCTCTGTGTGAGCCCGAGAGCTCGTCTCTCTCTCACCAGTGGAAGCGGGTCCAATAAAAGATATTACCTCCCCCACCTTGTCTCTCTAATAGCCTGGGACCAACATGGCTACAACACCACTGCATGTGGGCATTTGGCAGCATGTTCCCTGTTATTTCCTTTACCTTTCCTCTCTGCAGCTTTGCACATTTATTGTGGGTTTACCAACTGCCTGCACCAGGGGAGCATATATTTGGCATTAGCTTGCTCTAATAGTTTTAGACAAATAACATGTATTGCCATTTTGATTGCCATCTAGTGGCAATCTTTCAGAGGTGCATTTTATCATTCACTACATTTTGCAAACTCAACACCATATAATAAGTCAGAGGGTGCGAATGTTTTGAGGTAATCAACATATTTCAATATCTGACACTCAATAAACATGACTAACGTAATCTTTTCCTCCGATCTCCATGTCAGTCTCCTTGATGGTCCAGGCTCCACAGTGCAGTGTTTTGGAATATAAATCAAAAGCAGCGTTTACCTCATAGTCTGTACAAATCAGTTAAACGTTTCTGAAGATAAGCTTGCTTCAGGCCACAGCTGTGTTCATTACAATTTCTTATTGTATTGACTGTTTTTATTTTACAAAACCCTGTCTACATTCCATGCCCAGTGCGTATTCTCTGAGCTCTGGGTTTGGTCCCACTGACATTTAAGACAGTGGTAAAATTCCCATAAACTCGAATGGGACTAAAACTGAGCTCACAGTGACCGTGAGTATTAGCAGCAGTAGAGGTATGGAGTTATTTTGTTTTCTGCCATATACGCATGCTCTCAGATACTTGGGTAATACTAGAGATTGGTCTGAGCTGCAAAGTTTGAATTTGGATCCTGGCTTTCCGCACGTGCAGTTCCCTCCCCATTCCAGAAAGCAACCCAAACAGCAGCACAGAACAATGGAGTCAGCTGCTGGGGCAACCCCCTTCCAACGGGCACGGGGCCGCAGGAAGAGCAGGAATGAATGAACAGGCTCAACGTGCCACCTTTCTTTGGGGTCTGAATCCCAGCTCCTTGCTTGGTTTTATTATAATCCCTGTTTATTTCCTTCTCCAGAGACAAATGTGGGTTCCGTTCTGCCAGGCCTGCATGGTTATTATGATTTTGTTAATTTTGATGAAATTTCAGATTTTGGAATGAAAGAGGGAAAATGTCTCCCCATTTAAAAAAAAAATCGCTGCAATAACCAATCCCTGTGAGTTATTTCACAGTGCACATTTGGTCATCCTCCGCATGAAGTAGTCCTTCCCTATTTCCTTCTCATTTCCTTACCTTCTGATCACTTGCTCAGGTTTTTAGCTCCTTCTTGGCAGGCAACACGTAATTATTATAATTAATAATTTATTAATAACACTTTTTCACATAGAATCATAGAATATCAGGGTTGGAAGGGACCTCAGGAGGTCATCTAGTCCAACCCCCTGCTCAAAGCAGGACCGATCCCCGACTAAATCATCCCAGCCAGGGCTTTGTCAAGCCTGACCTTAAAAACTTCTAGGGAAGGAGATTCCACCACCTCCCTAGGTAACGCATTCCAGTGTTTCACCACCCTCATAGTGAAAAAGTTTTTCCTACTATCCAACCTAAACCTCCCCCACTGCAACTTGAGACCATTACTCCTTGTTCTGTCATCTGCTACCACTGAGAACAGTCTAGAGCCATCCTCTTTGGAACCCCCTTTCAAGCAGTTGAAAGCAGCTATCAAATCCCCCCTCATTCTTCTCTTCTGAAGACTAAACATCCCCAGTTCCCTCAGCCTCTCCTCATAAATCATGTGTTCCAGTCCCCTAATCATTTTTGTTGCCCTTCGCTGGACTCGCTCCAATTTATCCACATCCTTCTTGTAGTGTGGGGCCCAAAACTGGACACAGTACTCCAGATGAGGCCTCACCAATGTCGAATAGAGGGGAACGATCACGTCCCTCGATCTGCTGGCAATGCCCCTACATATACATCCCAAAATGCCATTGGCCTTCTTGGCAACAAGGGCACACTGTTGACTCATATCCAGCTTCTCATCCACTGTCACCCCTAGGTCCTTTTCTGCAGAACTGCTGCCTAGCCATTCGGTCCCTAGTCTGTAGCGGTGCATTGGATTCTTCCGTCCTAAGTGCAGAACTCTGCACTTGTCCTTGTTGAACCTCATCAGATTTCTTTTGGCCCAATCCTCCAATCTGTCTAGGTCCCTCTGTATCCTATCCCTACCTGCCACTGTATCTACCACTCCTCCCAGTTTAGTGTCAGTTTAGTGTTTAGTGTCACATCTGAGGCACTCACTCCAAATCTCCAAGGGCTAACAGGACACATATACTGAGCTAAGGAGTGCATACACAAACCCACAGCCCAGGAGGGAAAGCCACAAATGTTGTCAGTAAAGATGTATGCACAAAATCATTCATTTTACCTCAGAGAGCTTTAATCCCCCATCAGCAGGAGAGCCCAGCCTCAGAGGCAGCCGTCACTCTGTAAAATATTCACCACAGCATCTTCAAATGAAAACGTAGACAAGTCTACCTTACATTACGTGGGCAATGAGAACAAAATGCATCAGTGTATATTGTAGGTGAAAATTATCCTGTGGAAAGTCAGCTTGCAGTCAAAATGGAGTTATCCATTATTTAGTGGGAAACTTTCCCATTAGTTAAAAAGATTTAGACATTACGTGAAAAAAAGAGAGAAGGATATTTTCATGCCCCAAATATTCTTTCTTCAATAAATGCAATATTATAAATAAAGCACCTCGTGCGATTCATACAGCAGACACACTACGTTGCCTTTTGGGAGATGGAGAGCTTCTTCAGAACGCCAGTATCTACTATTCCTTCTCTCCCCATCTACCAACCTGTCTCTGGGCATTCAGAGGAAATGTAGCTTTCTGAGTTGTTCAGGTTCCAGAGTAGCAGTCGTGTTAGTCTGTATTCGCAAAAAGAAAAGGAGGACTTGTGGCACCTCTTAGAGACTAACCAATTTATTTGAGAATAAGCTTTCGTGAGCTTCAGCTCACTTCATCGGATGCATTCAGTGGAAAAATTCCACTAAGGTGCCACAAGTCCTCCTTTTCTTTTTGAGTTGTTCAAAGCTCCCTTTAAATTATATTCATCTACCTAACAAGATGAGTTTGCCCTCAGGGTTTCACCAAGAGAATGGGATTGTTAATGTGCGCAGAGCCAGGCTGATAAAATTCACCAGGTCTCTGGATCCCCCTTAATTTTGAAGCCAGAGTCACATGGAAGAAAAGAAAAATCTATTTGAATATTTATTGTCATTTTACTGCTGCTAGAACATAGGAAACTTCCCATCAAAGCACAGGGTCAGTTCCCAGCCAGGCACACTGTCTCCTGATTTTTTATCACCTGGGACACTTGCATGAAAGTCTAGTACCTTTGCTGCTTAGGTCTCGCCCTGCTCCCCCAGCTCAGTGGCTACCTGCAGCTCCCATCGCATGCGGCGGCCAGCAGCCAGCTGCAGTGTTCAAAGGACTCTTCAGGTATGGAGCAGGAGGCAACAGACCCCTAATCAACACATATTTTATTCTCCTGCAATAGGACAAGAGGGAGAAAGAGAAATCCCACCTCTGGCGCCTGCTCTCTCCCCAGTGGGTGCACTTACTTTATTAGTTTTAATCCAAAAGAAACCTCTCAAACTGCTGGTGAAAGTTAACCTGATAACAACAATGCAGGAGCATAAATGACCAAAATGCTGCAGCTCTTTGAAGAGAATTTGAATTAGGCTTCTGATGGCCCGCCGTTTGCAATCTCTGTGAGATAAGGGGACAAGTAGGCAAAAAAACAAACCAAACAGATGAGAGCTTATTATTGCATTCAATTGCTGACGAGATACAGCAGCCCATGCAGGCCTGGTGTTTTTAATCCATTTGCAATAAACCTCAAAGTTGTAAATATTTTAGAAACGAACCATTTACACATGGCTGCTGCACGTGGCACTCACCAAGATGCATCTGATGAAGTGGGTTTTAGCCCATGAAAGCTTATGTTCAAATAAATGTGTAAGTCTCTAAGGTGCCACAAGTCCTCCTTTTCTTTTTAAAGAAAGGGAGGTCAGAGGGGGAAGTCAGGAAGAGGAGCAGGCAAATGCAGGGTGACTGGGCCAGGAGGTGTGGATGCTGGAGAAGGATCATGGCAGTGAGAAACAGAACTGTCCTCCCCAAATATATCATTAATTACTGGGTGCTAATTTGCGTTAGTTTGCTGGCTCAGTTTCTTCTGAGCAGACAGACTTGAGAACTGCAGAGACTTTCACACTGCAAGCCTGGGCTTACATATGGAAGAAGGAAAGTGTGTAGGATTATGCATTCTCCATACTCCAGCAGTTGGATGTCTCTCATTTGCACTCATAATTAGTTGGAGCTGCAATTAAAACTGCATGCACAAAGCTAGAGAAAGTTTTTAAAAACGTGACCCAGCATCCCATCTGCAGCCCTGTAACCTTGCTGCAATGGAGATGCCAGCTAATCCTAGCGCAGAAAGCAAAGCATGAAGAAGGATGTTTGTCTCCTGAGGCCTAGTGAGTGTGCAGACTCAAGCCAACGTTATTGGACCCAAGAGGAAGGAAGGAAGAAGAGCCAGCCAGCTCCAGAAAGATGTGCGCTGCGATACTGAAAGAAACAAAGTGAAGCAATTGAAGAGAGCCAAACTAGCAAAAGCAGTTCAGTCTCTTCAGGGAGAAGCCTCCCCAGCTGGTTCTGGAAACTCAACAGGAGACGTGTCATTGTGTCGCTCAGAACAGTCATGTTCCTCGTAAAAAACAGCACCTTCCTCTTCTAACCAGAGAAGATAAAGGGCTTGGATTCTGATCTTCCTTTCATCAGTTTTTCCCCAGTGTTACTGCGTTGGTTCCAAGCGGGCTAGTCCTGATTTACACCAGAGTCAGTCAGATCAGAGTCAAGCCCGAAGGCTGCTGCCTGGGCAAGGGCCTGCATTTCATCAAAGCAGCATCTCAGGAAACAGTGGGAATGAGGGCAATTTAACGGAGACCTGTACCCTTAAGGCTGAGCAGAGCAGCGGCACAGCTCATGTGGGTGAGAACAAAGCACTTCACACTGGGATTAAACTGTGGGAAAACTCTCTCTACATCGGAAAAGGAGCATTTCCAATTACCAAAGACATTCACGCGCCTCCTGCTGGGAGCGTCCACATTGCTGAGAGAAGCAACATCTTTTCTTACTCTGGGAGCGAGGGACAGATTCAGCAGAAGAGCCTGTCACCTAATCCCCCCTCCTGCTTTATTGCTGGGCTAGGTTTTAAAATTAAACTCGTTTAAATAGGTCAGTGGCGCTGCACGCAGCTTGTGGGAGCAGTCAAACTAGGAAGCAGCAAAGAACAGGCTGGCCCTGGGATGCCCTCACGCTTCCATGCAGGGGCTAGTGGACTTGGAGAGCACGCACCAGTCTATGCCACCATGGTCAGTATTAGCCGCCTAAAGAGGGTGGATGGAGGGAGATTCTCCGCCTCCTTTCTCCAAAGCATCCAGCAGTGAGTGGGGGGTACATGCTGCATTTGTTTCAGTGGTGGTGGTGTTTTGGCTGGAGCCCAGGGAGGGGCTAGGGCTGCGGCATGGCTCCGTGGCACAACCAGTCCGCAGTGTCCCAGTGCAGGGCTGCCTGCAGAATCCTGATAGTTTATACCCGTATTTTAGTACTATCTGGAATCTCTCGGTGTTTATAATGATCCTAAAATCACTTTTACTCCTACGTTTTCTTCTTCTTTGGAAACTGATCAAGCTGCTCAGATTTGATTCATGACAGTTGTGGATTGCTGCACCTTAGCTAAGGAGGAGACTGGAAACTATGGGAGAAGGAGGCTTTTAGGAATAAAACCAAAGAAAGCAAAGGGGTGGGTGAGCGAGGGGGGAAAGGCTGTACTTAATTGCGTCTTCTACCTAATTTGTAACTGAAAGCCAGGCCTGATTTGTGGCATGTTAGTGCAGATCATGGTCTGTTATATTAAACTGTGCCTCTGGGTACCTCATAATTTCCACAGGACTTTTGGAATTTCTACCATAAATAAGCAAAGTCTAAAAAGCTGTTAACATAAGTTCATATCTGGTATTCGCGTTCATATTTCAAATATGGCTGAATTCAGGCAGCTGGGCTTGGATCAAACTATAGCTGAATAGGTTCAGGCTATCTGCGTTCTCCCAAATGAATGCTGCACCCTCACTTTGTCTTCCATACCCTTCTACAAATCATAATAATGCAGGGCCTGACTCTGCTAGCCTCACTCAGATTGAGCATGGTCATTTACCCACCAAGCAATCCTGCTGATTTCAGGGGCAGTACAGTTGGAATGACGTACAGTAGTACTCCATGTGGGCTCAGAATTAATAATATTCATAATAAATCATCCATATTTCCTTACAGAATGAAGAGTCACCCGGAAGGTGAAGACCTCAGTGTACTTACAAGCTGTATGTACAGGAAGCATTTCATCCACCAAACCCCTTTTAAGTGGAAGTTTACAAACACAGAGCAGCATTACACAAGAGTTTGTGATGGGGCACATGGAGGAAGTATAGTGGGACTTACTAAGGCAGCGTGTAGTTACCCACACTCAAATTCAGCCAGGACACGGAGACTAACACGGCCAGTCACCAGCTGTTGAATGATGACATGCAATTAAAACTTCAGTTCTGTATCTCATCGAGACAGATCCCTGGCTGGTGGAAATTGGCACTGCTCCATCAATCTGGCCCATCGTCAGTACCCTCTTACCAATACCACGTCCTGTGTTGCATTTCTCCATGTACTGATTTGGCCCAGGTCTGCTTAGGTTATGCAACATGGCAAGGTCACAGCCCAGATTGGTCCAAACTGCTGCATAGATGATAGATAAGGGGATTTCTGAAGTGAAGCTGGGGAATGCAGCAGACATGCTTAGGTAGGACTATCTAATGTGGCTGGCTGGAATGTGTGTGTCAGAGCTCACAGAATGGGGGTAGCTCTAAAGTACCAGTTATGCTGCAAAGAGTGATTTATTTTATAAGATTAGCTGTTAAAAAAGAGAGGCAGAAGAATGAGGAGTGAAAACAAGAGCAATATTAAAAAATAAGCCCAGGTAATAAAGGTGAGGGAGGAAGCTGGGGCTGAAGCTATGGAAGCCCCAATGAGGAGTGAAATGTGGTTGGAACTAGGAGAGCCTAGCCCTTAAATGTCAAATATGAAATCAGCTTGACAGAGGGAGAATAGCTGGGTGAGCCATCCAAGCCTTCTCCCTGGAAACATGCCCAAGCTTCAGAGGCAGCTCTTTAATTGCGCAAGTAAGGCACCCATGATGTGCACCCACCCCTCCAAAATCAGTAATGTCCTGTACATGCCCAGGCTTGTATTCTGGAAGACTGCAAATCTCTTTGTTGTGAGGCTGACATCAAAGGAGATAAAAGATCCATGTTGTCTGTGGGTGTAATTATAGTGACCCAAATGGAGTTACACCAGGCCAGAAATAGGCAGGGTCCATTGTGGTGTGCTGGGCAGAAATGCAATGTTTTTTGTAATTAGAAATTGTTGTATAGACGATATCTGACACATGAATACAGCTCTAACAAGCACACATAAGAACTGCTTTCTCCACTGCTGCCATATGCATTACCAAAAATACATATCACCCTGGAAAGCAGCCCGATAAGCAATTGTTTATGAGAGAGTTCTATTTTGCACAGCATCCTACAGTAGAATTAGCACATATCAGTTGAAGCCAACAATATGAGAAATAGAAATCAGAAATGCAGCCAATGAAGTGGGAAATTAGAAAGACCCAGCCAATGCAAGTGCTTTCTAGATATAGCCATTGCTGCAAAATTATGTCACAAAATAACTCGTACTCTAAAAATAGTACCTAAAACCTTAGTGGAAGCACTGGACTTAGAAATATGGCAAATGACAAGGAATGAAATAGCAAGCAATATTTCATTTGTATTAATACAGCCAAAGCTCTTAAAGCAGTTTATGCATCCACGGATCTCATCAGCTCTTTTGGTTTCTAAACAGGGGAATAGGAGTTGAGAGGTTATTTTACCTCTGTATTTGGCGCTGGAATACTGTATCCAGTTCTTATAAATTGCACAGGGTTCAGAGAAGAGCCATGAGAATGATTAAAGGATTAGAAAACCTGCCTTACAGTGACAGACTCAAGAAGCTCAATCTACTCAGCTTAAAAGAAACCAAAGGGTTAAGGGGTGACTTGATTACGGTCTACAAGAACCTACACAGGGAACAAATATTTAAAAATGGGCTCTTCAATCTAGCAGAGAAAGGTCTAACATCATCCAATGGCTGGACATTGCAAATAGACAAATTCAGACTGGAAATAAGGTATAAATGTTTAACAGGGACAGTAATTAACCATTGGAACTGCTTACCTAGGGTCGCCATTCCCCCGGGGCAGTTCTATGGCCTACGTTATACAGAATGATCAAAATGCTCCCTTCTGGCCTTGGAATCTATGAACTTATGAAGCAATGACTGCGTGTCCCAACAGCCATGTGAAGGAGGGCAAGCAGTACTAGTGCTATGCTACACACGGAAAACGACTGTAAAAGAGCCGGGAAGAGAACTCTGGAAGGTGGACTTTAAGTCCCCTTTCTAGCCACCAGCCAAATCCCCCAGAGAGAACTGAATGATGCTGACACTTGTGGATTTACTTGGGGAAAATTAAACAAGACACAATGAAAACTGAAAAAGTTGAGTTATTATATTTCTTATGTTTGCTTCAATTTCCCTTCAGCCCCTACACTTCCGAGATCCACTGTTGGAAGATGCCCTGTCTTGGGGGGCAGAAATGCTGGACCTGACCCAGGCGTAGCTGTTAATAACAGGCTCTCTCACAAGAAAGCTCCAGTTCAGGAGTTTTCCCAACCCGTTTCCGGACACAAGAGACTCGGTATTTGTTCTGAATCACTAGCCCTTTTGTGAGTAACGTGTTGGAAGAAATTTCCCCGTTTTAATAATTGTTTCCTCCAAGCATCGCGTTTGCCTTTTTTCCCTGTTTAATTTCTTCTAGACTGGGATGAATGAGGGGAAATTCAGTCTGTGCAGAGTATCATGTGATGCATAGGCCAGATGCTAAGTCCTGACTAAGCAGATCTTCAAGCTACACATGTATATGCAGCCATGAGGCCATGCAGAAATGGGCATCTCCAGATGAGAGAAAGCAACTTTGCCTGGTCTTTTTTTTAATTTTATTTTATTCACTGATAATATGTCAAGGTGGTAATTTTTACACAAATTCATTTGTTTGCTTTGGGACTATTTTGGGGGCCTACTTTAAATTTAATTTGTTGAGATTTGACTCAATTAAAAGGTATTGACTGGGGGAGGAAGGGTTGAGAGGCTAAAATTGCAGCCATTTGTCAATAGCAGGCGGCTTGTAAAATCCTCATTGTTAATAAATCAAGTCAGCGCTGTTCAATATGTAGTTATTACAGTTAGGAAACAGAGACAAACTGTTTCCCCTCTGGCACCTGGTGACAGATTAATGCCATTAAAAGCTGCAAACACTCTTCGCAAAGAGCTATCCATGGGGGGCTGGAGAGAAAAGTGTAGGAATAGAGAATGAGAAATGGGTTTGTGTTTGCTGATATGCTGCCATGATCCTCTTGTCATCCTGATCCTACCCAGGGAGGCAGTATCACAGGGGTGAGGTGAGGGAGGAACTTCCAGGACAGAACTTCCCTACAGAAGTGTTTCAGAGTAACAGCCGTGTTAGTCTCTATTCGCAAAAAGAAAAGGAGTACTTGTGGCACCTTAGAGACTAACCAATTTATTTGAGCATGAGCTTTCTTGAGCTACAGCTCACTTCATCGGATGCATTCAGTGGAAAGTGTAGAAGATCTTTTTATACACACACAGCATGAAAAAATACCTCCCCCCACCCCACTCTCCTGCTGGTAATAGCTTATCTAAAGTGACCACTCTCCTTACAATGTGTATGATAATCAAGGTGGGCCATTTCCAGCACAAATCCAGGGTTTAACAAGAACGTCTGGGGGGGGTGGGGTAGGAAAAAACAAGGGGAAATAGGTTTCCTTGCATAATGACTTAGCCACTCCCAGTCTCTATTCAAGCCTAATTGTATCCAATTGTATCCAATTTGCAAATGAATTCCAATTCAACAGTTTCTCGCTGGAGTCTGGATTTGAAGTTTTTTTGTTGTAATATCGCAACTTTCATATCTGTAATCGCGTGACCAGAGAGATTGAAGTGTTCTCCGACTGGTTTATGAATGTTATAATTCTTGACATCTGATTTGTGTCCATTTATTCTTTTCCGTAGAGACTGTCCAGTTTGACCAATGTACATGGCAGAGGGGCATTGCTGGCACATGATGGCATATATCACATTGGTGGATGTGCAGGTGAACGAGCCTCTGATAGTGTGGCTGATGTTATTAGGCCCTGTGATGGTGTCCCCTGAATAGATATGTGGGCACAGGTTCCTGGGTTAGTGGTTCTGTTGTGTGGTATGTGGTTGCTGGTGAGTATTTGCTTCAGGTTGGGGGGCTGTCTGTAGGCAAGGACTGGCCTTTCTCCCAAGATTTGTGAGAGTGTTGGGTCATCCTTCAGGATAGGTTGTAGATCCTTAATAATGCGTTGGAGGGGTTTTAGTTGGGGGCTGAAGGTGACGGCTAGTGGCGTTCTGTTATTTTCTTTGTTGGGCCTGTCCTGTAGTAGGTGACTTCTGGGAACTCTTCTGGCTCTGTCAATCTGTTTCTTCACTTCCGCAGGTGGGTATTGTAGTTGTAAGAATGCTTGATAGAGATCTTGTAGGTGTTTGTCTCTGTCTGAGGGGTTGGAGCAAATGCGGTTGTATCGCAGAGCTTGGCTGTAGACGATGGATCGTGTGGTGTGGTCAGGGTGACGATCCATCACCTTCAGCCCCCAACTAAAATCCCTCCAACGCATTATTAAGGATCTACAACCTATCCTGAAGGATGACCCAACACTCTCACAAATCTTGGGAGACAGGCCAGTCCTTGCCTACAGACAGCCCCCCAACCTGAAGCAAATACTCACCAGCAACCACACACCACACAACAGAAACCACTAACCCAGGAACCTGTCCTTGCAACAAAGCCCGTTGCCAACTGTGTCCACATATCTATTCAGGGGACACCATCACAGGGCCTAATAACATCAGCCACACTATCAGAGGCTCGTTCACCTGGACATCCACCAATGTGATATATGCCATCATGTGCCAGCAATGCCCCTCTGCCATGTACATTGGCCAAACTGGACAGTCTCTACGTAAAAGAATAAATGGACACAAATCAGATGTCAAGAATTGTAACATTCAAAAACCAGTCGGAGAACACTTCAGTCTCTCTGGTCACGCGATTACAGACATGAAAGTTGCGATATTAGCATCCTTACCATGGGTCAAAGTCCCTGCTTGCACATTCCTCATTAATGTGACCAAAAACGTGTTGTAGAACTACTGTTCTGGACTTCTATCGCTTTGCAAGCAACGGTCTGGACAGAAGCAGTGTTCACAGCTGAGTGTAGGGCCTCTTAGTCTAGGTCTCCTAGAAATGATTCAAAACCCTGCTGGGAATGCCTGGTCTCCATGCTCTCAGGTTCATGGTGGTTGAATGCTACTTCAGCTATAGGCATGACTGTCATTTAGATTTAAATGCACTGTCCACAGGCAGCTAGTTTAACAGCTGCCGTGTCTAGAAAAATGACTTCGAAACACTTGTTAGCTGTTAGCAGAATGTTGAGACAACTAAAGAAAAAAAAAAAAGAACAATGAGAAAAGGACAGGAATGAATAGCCTTTACACCTGCGAATGCACTTTTGTCAATTCTTAACATATTTTCCTGCCTTAGCTCCCGGAATGTGTGTGTAAAAATGGCTCTTTCTAGGTGTCATGCAGTTGCTATTAAAAAATAAACAAGCTGACTTTTCTGCTGCCTACTGACATGTAATGGTTGATACATGTGTAAAAGTGCCACTTCGTGCTCTGATATGTGGTTACAGTAAATCAATCCTATTTTCCTACCTATAAACTGCAGCTTTCATTGCAAATATTCTGTTGGGGCTATTTGAGCATTTAAGGATTGTAGCAAGAGGATACCAGAAATCCGTTAGGCGCTGTTTGCAATGCATATGAATCTGGCTGGGATAGTTCTCCAGTACAGTTCCCCTGTTCGTTTATTCATCAGACTGTATTTGAAAGCCTAGTAAATGACATTACCAATTTTGCATTAAGCAGGGACAGTTAGGCTGCTCACTCCCCTTACAAGCCATACTACAATCGGAAGGTGAGAGCGTACAGCTTACAAGCCGATTGCTTTATTAGCACTTTGGAGAAAATGTCACAAACTCAATATTTTAATCTAAATAAAAAAAAACAGTGAAGGAAACTTTACAGTGGCAGAAATTAACAGGTCTGAAAAATAAATCTGCCTGCTGCCCGCTTGGGAGTTATGGGTGTGAGTGAAGGGACTTGCATGCTATCCTTCCTGCAGTCTTCAGGGCACACCAGAGCGAGGATGTGGGCCTGGCTATGGGACGCAGGGGGGCTTCTGTTGTTTGCTCATCAGTGAATTAAGTTCTGCTGCAGATGGAGAGCCCTGGAGACTGGAGTGCAGTTGGTACAGCTTGGGCAGTGGCAGGACAAAACTCCCATGCACGCCTTCACAGTTCCTTAACAAGAGCTTCTCCTAGAGGTATCCGCAGCCAGTTCAGTCTCCATAGCTCAATCACTCTTTAATCTCCTCTGAAACTACCCAGGGAGTGAGTCATCTATTGCTGCTTTTGATGTTTTGCTTAGTGACTGGATGCAGACATGTGCCCAGGCTGGCAACTGGGCTGAGATCACCACATCACTTCACATGGTCCGTCACAGAACCTCGGAGAGGAATGATTTGTAACCACTGCCAAACTGGGTTGGATTTAAACATGCGATGTTAAGGTGAAAGTCCCATAGCCCATCCCTAATCCCTGCTCTCATCAGTCTCTTATAATTTAAAAAACAAAATCTTCTATAATCCAAGATTTGGAGCCCCGAAGGTACAGAAATGTGTACAGAGCTCTCCTCAGACACGGTCATGGCTATAGCAGAAGCCAAAACACAGTGCTGAATCCTATGAAGCTCAATTATAACCACGCTGGTGAGGGGTCGTCATTACTATAGGAAAAGAGGACTTGCCAGAGTGGATGAGATCTGAGGTCATACAATCATAGAAGATCAGGGTTGGAAGAGACCTCAGGAGGTCATCTAGTCCCACCTCCTGCTCAAAGCAGGACCAACCCCCAACTAAATCATCCCAGCCAGGGCTTTGTCAAGCTGGGCCTTAAAAACTTCTAAGGATGGAGATTCCACCACCTCCCTAAGTAACCCATTCCAGTGCTTCACCATCCTCCTAGTGAAATAGTGTTTCCTAATATCCACCTAAACCACCCACCTAAACCTCCCACACTGCAACTTGAGACCATTGCTCCTTGTTCTGTCATCTGCCACCACTGAGAACAGCCGAGCTCCATCCTCTTTGAAACCCCCCTTTCAGGTAGTTGAAGGCTGCTATCAAATCCCCCCTCACTCTTCTCTTCTGCAGGCTAAATAACCCCAGTTCCCTCAGCCTCTCCTCATAAGTCATATGCCCCAGCCCCCTAATCATTTTCGTTGCCCTCCACCGGACTCTCTCCAATCTGTCCACATCTTTTCTGTAGTGGGAGGCCCAAAACTGGACGCAATACTCCAGATGTGGCCTCACCAGTGCCGAATAGAGGGGAATAATCACTTCCCTTGATCTGCTGTCAATGGTCCTACTAATGCAGCCCAATATGCCGTTAACCTTCTTGGCAACCAGGGCACATGCCTGTAGAAACCCTTCTTGTTACCCTTCACATCCCTTGCTAGCTGCAACTCCAGTTGTGCTTTGGCCTTCCTGATTACACCCCTGCACGCTCAAGCAATATTTTTATACTCCTCCCTAGTCATCTGTCCAAGTTTCCACTTCTTGTAAGCTTCCTTTTCGTGTTTAAGCTCACCAAAGATTTCTCTGTTAAGCCAAGCTGGTCACCTGCTATATTTGCTATTCTTTCTGCTCATCGGGATGGTTTGTTCCTGCGCCCTCAATAAGGCTTCTTTAAAATACAGCCAGCTCTCCTGGACTCCTTTCCCCCTCATATTAGCCTCCCAGGGGATCCTGCCCATCAGTTTCCTGAGGGAGTCAAAGTCTGCTTTTCTGAAGTCCAGGGTCCATATTCTACTGCTCTCCTTTCTTCCTTTTGTCAGGATCCTGAACTCGACCATCTCATGGTCATTGCTGCCCAGGTTGCCACCCACTTCTATTTCCCCTACTAATTCTTCCCTGTTTGTGAGCAGCAGGTCAAGAGGAGCACAGCCCCTAGTTGGTTCCTCCAGGACTTTCACCAAGAAGTTGTCCCCAACACTGTCCAAAAACTTCCTGAATTGTCTGCGCACTGCTGTATTGCTCTACCAGCAGATGTCAGGTCCATCTAACCTGGTATCCTATCTCAGACTGAGGTCAGCACCAGACACTTTAAAGGAAGGTATAAGAACTTTGCAGTAGCAGATGTGGGAACATGTACCCCCCTCCCTTAAGTCTCCTCCAGGTCCCAAATAGTTTTAGTTAGCTTTAACCCTGGTTACGAGATTTAATATCCTTTCCTAAATATTAATCATGATAAAACTGCACATTCTTCTTATTCATATAAATGTCCTATCCACATTTTCATTAAGTTCTTGCCCTCAACATCCTCCTTTGGTGGTGAGTTCCACAGTCCAACCATCTATTGTGTAAAAAAAAGCATTTGATAAGTTTTGAATTTGCCAACTTTTCATTTAATTGGATGTCCCCTTGTTCTCTAGCTGCAAAATAGGGAGAACAGAAGAACGTGATCTCCCATCTCTATACCATTCATTTTTTATATACTTTGATTACCCCCAGCCCACCCCTTATTCATCTTCTTTCTAAGATACCCGTCCCAATATTTTCAATCTGTCTTCTCATGAGATTTTCAGTTCATTCTTTGAACCCCTTGAATTCTGCCCAGTCAAGGGTCAGAGGGCATTAGCCATGTGGGCAAAGGTGTGTAACCATAATTATGGGTCAGATTCTCAGCTGGCATAAATCAATGTAGCACCATTGAAGTCAATGGAATTATGCCAATTTACACCAGCTGAGGATCTAGTCTTACATTTCTCAACCCTAGCAATAACACAGATGGTGTGATCCACAACTGATCGTAACAGAGTGCTTAGCCGTCTCATGTGAATCACCTGTCCCCATCCGCTCCCCAGCTGTGCAACAAACAGCTCCAAGGTCTCTTGCAACACCCCCAGTGCAGTTATCTGCTACATTGTGTGGGCTTCTGCGGTGCCCAAGGAAGGCTGTCTTTGTGTATTTTTTCTAAGCCTTTTGGAACAGTTTAGATGCAGCCAGGAAACCTTCACAGTTTGACTGGGTATTAAAATGATTTATTAAAAATAAAATAAAAGGGAAGGGGAAAAAAGAGAGATTTCATCTTCTTACAAAAGAGACATCTAAAGGAATCAGATGGGGAGTGATAAAAGAGCCCTGTGGAGAGTGCCAGGCAGACACGCAAAAGAGAAAAGTTTCCAAATTTGGGCTTTTAAATTTTTTTTTTATGTAGTTGATACAATCAGCAAGTTTAAAGCTTCCAAAGGGATACTATTTATATTTGAATGTCGAAAAGGATGCGGGGGTGGGGGTGGGGAGATGATCTGTGTGTGTACCCACTGAGTGTCTAACATCCAGCTTTCTTTTATAACATAATACTCGCTGAGAAAAAATGATGCAAGCAATCAAAGACCTAAATAAAATGATCTAAAAGTGACACCAGAGCCCAGCTCTGTTTACCACGCCACTGTGGAGAAGCCTCTAAAGCAGAAAAAACATCTGGTCCTCTTGAACCAGGTCTATCTTGCTCAGCAAGTGTTAGCTCTGCCTGGTTTTAGAAATGGAAATTTTAGCCTTACAGCGCGAAAGCTCT
The DNA here is from genome assembly GCF_965152275.1 of Natator depressus. Lineage (NCBI taxonomy): Eukaryota > Metazoa > Chordata > Testudines > Cheloniidae > Natator > Natator depressus. Next base: position 21,106,731 of record NC_134251.1, on the reverse strand, counting down.
GACGCTGGATGGTACCTTCTTATTTATGTTACCTTGTGATACACACTTATCCGCCCCCTCCTCCTCCCCACCGAGGCTATTGATACAGAAAGGTCTGCTCTGGAGTGACATTTCAGCTGATAGGCTTCAGGCTAAAGAAGCTGTGGGGTGCTTGTCTTTGTCTATTCATTATAATGACAGGGTTTGTTCTGCTGGAATCATTTCAGTTTGTTTATTTGGGGGCAGGGAGGGGATCTTTTTTACACTTTCTGTTAAACCCAGCTCCTGCTGTTATTCTATTCAAAACTGTAAGTCAAACAAAACTTTTAATTTTATGGTGAGCTTGTTAAAAGCTATGACAAAAAAGCAACACTGGTTCATGTTCAGCTTTTTACCAGTTCCATTTGTGTTGCAAAATTCCCATTTATCCTGGTTTGCGATTTTACTGCCTGTCCCCAGTGCAATCACAGCGTACGTCAATCAAGACCATCGGAACCAAATGACCTAGATTGAAAATAACCCAGTTCCAGCCAATTGTTATATTGCTTTTTTGTTAGCAACAGAAGAGTGTGGGGATGTGGCTACACTCAGCAGCGTCTCAGCTGTGGGGGAAGTGATCCCTGTGTATTGCTGGCACGTCGATTTGTGCTGGGGATGAAATACATCGCTGAAATGCAAGTTGTCTTTCCCCCCAGCTCTCCTGGGAGCTAGTGAGCCCCCAAGCAATGAGATGAGCTGGGGCCATAGATCCCTCTGCCCCCTTTCTGTACAAGGCTGTTCCCAACACATGTAACAGTTACAAAGTCCTGCATTTGCTTCATCACTCACTTGCCCGCAGCCAGAACAGATTCAGAGTGAAGGCAGAGGTTCACAAACAGGAAACAGGAGGTTCTATTTATTTTTTTTCCCTTTTAATTTATGCTCACAAAAAATACCAGCTATGCTCGTTTTTATACAGTGCATCACCTTTCTTTAGGGCCTGACCCAAAGCTCACTGCAGTCAGTGGGAGCCTGTCCATTAACTTCATCAGGCTGTGATCCGAGACTTTATCAACCTGCATAAAGAGAAGCTAACGGTGCTGAAACCAAGAATCTCAGCAAAGCAGGGAATTCAACTATCTCATAATAAAATACAAATCTAGCCAAATATTGTGACCTCTCCAAGGTGCTGAGAGCTAAGCTGCAGTTTGGAGCAAAGGCTCTAGGAGGATTGGCTCACACCCAGGATATTTCTGAAGAGCCTCCAGTAACTCCACTCCCATTAACTCATGTGGAAATAGGGTGAAAGTAGGTCAGTGCTCTAAGAGTTCAGACCCAGTGGCGGTGCCTGTGTGGGGCTCCCTGTTACATGGCCAGAGGCTGAAAACTGCCTGAAACGAAGACACCCTCCCCTAGAGGGTACAGGGGGATGTAGAATCATAGAATCATAGAATCTCAGGGTTGGAAGGGACCTCAGGAGGTCATCTAGTCCAACCCCCTGCTCAAAGCAGGACCAATCCCCAATTAAATCATCCCAGCCAGGGCTTTGTCAAGCCTGACCTTAAAAACTTCTAAGGAAGGAGATTCTACCACCTCCCTAGGTAACACATTCCAGTGTTTCACCACCCTCCTAGTGAAAAAGTTTTTCCTACTATTCAACCTAAACCTCCCCCACTGCAACTTGAGACCATTACTCCTCGTTCTGTCATCTGCTACCACTGAGAATAGTCTAGAGCCATCCTCTCTGGAACCACCTGTCAGGTAGTTGAAAGCAGCTATCAAATCCCCCCTCATTCTTCTCTTCTGCAGACTAAACAATCCCAGTTCCCTCAGCCTCTCCTCATAAGTCATATGTTCCAGACCCCTAATCATTTTTGTTGCCCTTTGCTGGACTCGCTCCAATTTATCCACATCCTTCTTGTAGTGTGGGGCCCAAAACTGGACACAGTACTCCAGATGAGGCCTCACCAATGTCGAATAGAGGGGAACGATCACGTCCCTCGATCTGCTGGCTATGCCTCTACTTATACATCCCAAAATGCCATTGGCCTTCTTGGCAACAAGGGCACACTGTTGACTCATATCCAGCTTCTCGTCCACTGTAACCCCTAGGTCCTTTTCCGCAGAACTGCTGCCGAGCCATTCGGTCCCTAGTCTGTAGCGGTGCATTGGATTCTTCCGTCCTAAGTGCAGGACCCTGCACTTATCCTGGTTGAACCTCATCAGATTTCTTTTGGCCCAATCCTCCAATTTTTCTAGGTCCCTCTGTATCCTATCCCTACCTGCCACCGTATCTACCACTCCTCCTAGTTTAGTATCATCCGCAAATTTGCTGAGAGTGCAATCCACACCATCCTCCAGATCATTTATGAAGATATTGAACAAAACCGGCCCCAGGACCAACCCTTGGGGCACTCCACTTGATACCGGCTGCCAACTAGACATGGAGCCATTGATCACTACCCGTTGAGCCCAACAATCTAGCCAGCTTTCTATCCACCTTATAGTACATTCATCCAGCCCATACTTCTTTAACTTGCTGACAAGAATACTGTGGGAGACCGTGTCAAAAGCTTTGCTAAAGTCAAGAAACAATACATCCACTGCTTTCCCGTCATCCACAGAACCAGTAATCTCATCATAGAAGGCGATTAGATTAGTCAGGCATGACCTTCCCTTGGTGAATCCATGCTGACTGTTCCTGATCACTTTCCTCTCGTGTAAGTGCTTCAGGATAGATTCCTTGAGGACCTGCTCCATGATTTTTCCGGGGACTGAGGTGAGGCTGACTGGCCTGTAGTTCCCAGGATCCTCCTGCTTCCCTTTTTTAAAGATGGGCACTACATTAGTCTTTTTCCAGTCATCCGGGACTTCCCCCGTTCGCCACGAGTTTTCAAAGATAATGGCCAATGGCTCTGCAATCACAGCCGCCAATTCCTTTAGCACTCTCGGATGCAACGCATCCGGTCCCATGGACTTGTGCACGTCCAGCTTTTCTAAATAGTCCCTAACCACCTCTTTCTCCACAGAGGGCTGGCCACCTACTCCCCATGCTGTGTTGCCCAGCGCAGCAGTCTGGGAGCTGACCTTGTTCGTGAAGACAGAGGCAAAGAAAGCATTGAGTACATTAGCTTTTTCCACATCCTCTGTCACTAGGTTGCCTCCCTCATTCAGTAAGGGGCCCACACTTTCCTTGGCTTTCTTCTTGTTGCCAGCATACCTGAAGAAACCCTTCTTGTTACTCTTAACATCTCTTGCTAGCTGCAGCTCCAGGTGTGAGGTAGGGTTGGAAACAGCCTGCCGAGGCGGGGTGGAGCACCCTCCAGATCCAGAGCTTTGGGAACGGGCATGAGAAGAATTCAGGGATCCTGGAGGACCTTCTATCCTGCAACTCTCCCCAGAATGCCTGTGTTAAATTTGACCCATAGCAACACTCTGAAAGATGGTGTTTTGTGTAGGCCCTACATAATCCTGTTAGTCAGGTCCTGGCCCACTACAGGTACAAAAGAATATGTTGTCCAAGCTATGAGTGGCATGTGGACAGCTAAGCTCTTTTTCCTAGAAACCCGGTGCTGGATTCTGACATGGGCTTGCTTAATAGATTGAAAATGTGCCTAATGTAAGCTTAATCAAAGTTGACCATAAACTGTACCATGATAATGGATACCCTGGCATTTTATTACTTGCTAACCTTCAATTTCACTTGGTGACCTTTCACTGTAAAATATTTCAGTTTAAATAAGGTATTTTTGCAAACATATTGCCCCGATTATTTTCCACAGCTCTGATTCTCCATGTGTGAAAGTCTCTGAAGTAAGTAGTAATTTGTTCCCTTTTCTGGTAATTGCAGTTTTAGAAATAGCTTCTTCAGATGTCTGTCACAAATTGGTGTCTTTCTTAGTAACTTTTTTTCCCCCTGCTAAAGGTTGCTGCCTGCATCTTATAAAAAAATCACAGTGGTAAAAACCCAGCAAATCACAGAGTTCAGGGAAAGAATCATTCCTAGAAAGGCAATGCTCTTCACTACAATAGGTGCTTGGGTGAGACGAGTTTCTCATGTCCTGAATTTGTAGAAGCTATTTGGAGCTCAAGTGTGATCATTTCCCCATGGACGGGAGCTCTGGAAGTTTCCCTGCATTCTTTACAGGAGTTTCCCTACTTTGTCAGTTCTTTTCAGCCTCAGTTTCCCAAGCCTCAACCTTGGCTTCGGCATTACAGGAATTCTCCTTACTTTCTCCTATTTCCTTTCTATTCCAGTCCCCTGCCTGAAACCCCCAGTACAGCACCGGGGAGTTCTCCCATATCAAATGCAGCTGGTGACTCAGCCCTCACACACTCTGGTCCTTTGATCAAACACGAGTTCAGTGCATTGTTGATGGAGTTGTAGCAGCTCCTTCTTAAGACTCTCCTGTGAGAGACATGGAGTCGGGAAGGCAGGCAGCTGTTAGGGACTGTGTTACAGGGTGGCTGGCTGGTGACCTGTGAAATATGGAGGTTCAATTGCCCAGAGAAGGTGCCATATTCTCAGGACCTATTCACAGCAGAGGGCAAAGTTCATATCATACCCAACTCAAAGGATTGCCTCTGCCTTCCCTGAGAAACATCCTCTGGTTTGTCAATACCAATGCATAGACTAGCTCCAGGCACATCTGTGCCAGCCCCTGGAAAGATGGTCAGCACAATTTGGCTCATAGTTTCTTGCTACAGACTGATGATGGTTTGGGTGGGGACGCTCTGGGTATTGGACATCTCTGTGCTTGCTGGCATTATTTTTACTTAGGGATGAGTTCCTCAGCATCCCCATCCCTTTTCCGCCCACTCCAAATATCCTGTGTAGCTTTGAGCCTTTAAGGTACTCAGTCAGTATTGTGATGGGAGCCATGCAGTACTGCGGTACTGTAGCTAGGTAGAGAGATTATAACCCAGATTGTTATGGGAGAAATCTCTATCCATAGATAGTTAAAATAAAGAGCACCATCTACTGTCACACAAGAATATGTAACACTGTTCATAAGCTAGCAGATTCATTGCTGCTGTGTTCTGCTAATGGCTACCAGAGTCCAGATATTACCGGAGTTCAGAATAGTTTTCCAGAGCTGCTTGGCTTCGCTGTCTGGAATTATGCCCTACCCCAAAGGACACTCCTTTGCAAAGGGGACTTGGTTTCTGTTTGCCTGGGACACAATGGAGCGAGTGAGAGAAAGAAGCCCCATGGGGTCAGAAGGCACTGCCACACCAAGCAATCCTTGGATTCACCTGCAGCCAACAAAAAAAAATAAAATAAAACCCGCAACAACTCTGTGTTCAGAGCAATTAGGGGATTTGTGAGCACAGATGTTAGACGCTTGGCTCATTTCTCACAGGCAAAGATCAAGGGAGGGCTGTGCTTAAGTCTCTGCTCCATGGGATGGTGTTCCACAGCACTTCATCTTTCTTTCTGCCCCCTTCTTCAATTTGGTTTTGAGGTAAAGGTTTCATTTAGCCAATGCATTAGTCACTGAGCGTTGACCTTTTATAGCTGGCTCTGAGAAATGTTTGGTGATTAATTTCAGCTCAAGGTTAAGCTCCAACATAAGCTGGAAAGCCAATGACTAATCTATTAGGCTCCCCAGTAACTTAATTTACATGTTTTTAACGATTACTTCCTACCTGGGCTCTCTGAAAACAAATTGGACTTGAATCGTTAAGTGCATTCAGAGGTGGACTCAAATTAATAAGTACCACTCATGCCTGCTTTTAACTGGAAAAGAAAATCAACTTTGGTTACTGAGGCCAGTGGAATGCCTCATTGCTATGCAAATACAACAGCCTCCTCTCCATTCACGGGATATTTGCTCTCAGTTAACAAGGCCTGGCTTTAAGAGCACAGCTCTGCTATACCTACTACCATTTAGGGATTAAAATCCCAGTTAAGGTCCTGATGCACTTCTCTAGATTGGCATTCCTTCCTCTATTGTAACAACCACCAACCAAGATTTCCTCCTCGCCCCCTTACCTGGGGCTGCGTCTCAGTAGTAATAGCTGTAGCTAAGTGATGTCAGGTAGAGAAGCAAAGCTATACAAGACGTCCCGAGTGGAAGTCTAATATTATATGGGACGTTAGAGCACCGAGTCACTGCACCGGGGGCACGTGTGATTTTGGCTCTCAGCTGATGGATAATGGTGGAAGTCAATACGAAAATCTGACATTCTTCTATTTCAAAGGCAAGATTCTTCGCTCTGTCTTGGTGGAGATGAAACTTATTTAGAGAAGAGGAATGGAGAATTCACCAGCTATGGCAGATGCCAGTCTCATGCCTAAGGCTCTGATACCATGGCAATGGGCACAGTATAAGAACCTGAATAGAAAAAGGACTTAAGCTTTCTTCCTTTGCTTTTCATATAAAGAACCCAAATGATTTAATGGGTGGTACAGTGTTGTACACTGAGCTTCATAGAGAACTTCTGCTTAAATTAAAGATGAAGAAGAACCCCCGACTTCAGATCTGGATTTCAGCTTGCACAAAGCCTGGCTTTGTTTCAGCCAAGGATTTTGGCTTAGAGAAAAGGCATAGTCATGGAATTTGGATCTGAATTTCCCTAAGGTTTTGGGATGTTCAGAACAGGGTTTTGGGTCAATACTTACAGCAAAGCCAGAATATAATGCAGGGACCTAAATGAAGCAAATTCAATAGAGCACACACCACCTGGGAGAAACAAGAGTTGCTGATGGAGAAAGAGAGCAAGACAAAGAAAGCATGGGGACAGCTGTGAGAGCACATAAATGTGAGCATGTGTGTGTGATTGTGAGCAGGAGTGACATCTTCTAGGCAATGTTACAGATGCTCTAACTGAATTGTATATCTGTGTAGAATCCAAGTAAGAATAGCTCTCCTGGATATTAACTGGGTCTTTCTGTAAAGTTTTATTCTGAGCCCAGTCAGAGAATCCCAACAATACTTTTTCCAGCCCGACCCAAAGATAAACCAGAAAATTGTCGTTTTTCTTTTTTTGGGAAAAGGGAAAATTTCAAACTGGTACCAGGCTGTGAAAATTCACAATTTTGCCTGGCTGGCTTTTTGTCCTGATTCAGGATGAGAACATTTCTGGAAACCCTTTGAGTTCAATTTTCTGGCTGGCCCTAGTGGTAATACACAAATCTTATTTGTGACTCAGAACTAGCCCAAGTCCACTCACCCTCTGCTCCTTGTTTGAACCAGTGCCTCCTTTGCACAGTCAGAGGGGCTCGGAGCATATTCCAATGGCATTTCTTGGCAATTCCTTAAATTCAATTGAGCAGAAATAGATTTATCTGAGTATCTTGGAAGAGCTGTGAATGATCACAAGTTACCGAGTGACACCCAGACAACAGCTAATTTATTAACAGTCCCATCACTCTGAATGGCTCTTAATAAAATTTGTTGGTGCATTTGCAAGCACATAATAAAAGAACAAATACATGTGACATTTCAAACAGAGTTAAAATTTCAGTTTCTATTATAGTGTTTCTCTGTGCGTCCATGGTGATTCCAGTGAATAGTACCAAAGGGGATGAGGGGACTGTGGGCTTAATATGAATGTCATGTCACACCTACATCTGCCGTCTGCAATTCCCTCCTTGGGAGCAAGCATTTTCTACACCGTTTCAGCGTTGTATGAGGATTATGCTGAACTCTGACACATGAAACAGAAAATGATGTGAGAGAAAATAAAAAGAAGGCACATTACAGAGCATCAAAACACTGGGAAGGGCCCTTCTGGAAGACGGGAAAGCCCATGGGAGTTCAGAGTGAGGCCTCAACTCTGTTGTTAATACAGCTTGTGAGGTTCAGAGTGGAGTTATTTACTGCACAGACTCCTGTACCCTGCCACAAGGGTGCAGTTTCAGCCTCATCTCTGAATTTCTCTCTCTCTGAATCCGCTGGGGGTTCCCCCGAAGATCCTCTCTGGGCACAGTCCCCCTGTTCCAAAACTGCCCCTGCGGCCATGCCAGAGGGGTTACTCGAGACCACCCAAGCACACAGCAAGCCTAAAAATCCGATTCAAGCCCTACAAATTCAGAGCAGATGTGTGTGTGCACAGATGTGGGGGTGAAGGTGTGTGAAGGTCAGTTAATACTACAGACATACTTTGACTTTTATATTGGGGGGGGCAGCTCCAGTCAGGCCAGTGGGGCAGGGGGAGGGGAAATTCCACGCCTGCCCAAGGCTTGCAATTTCGGGGGCGGGGGGGCAATGACCCCCTACTCCCCATACTACGCCTATGGTTAACACATGCAGTGTTATGTGCAAGTCATCATGCAGCATGAGCATGTTTGTGTTGTCTGCTGTATTGACAACGTGCCTGCCCTCCAATGGAAGCATCACAATGCACCAAACTCTGACAGGGGAGCCGGCTGCTCCTCTCCGTCCTGCTCCATAGACCCTTCCTTGCAGATGCAATGTTTTCTTTACACACACAACTTCTCATTAAGCAGTGCAGCAAACTGGCCAACGGCCCATTCTATTTCCTGGGATTTGGCCACATTGCCAGATGAATTTAATTAGCACATTTTAATCATTTATTCCTAAACTGATGAATATTTGCTGCTGAAATCCAAACACTCTCACACTCCATAAATTATTCCTATTCAGTTTCTCTGACAGACAGGTTCTGATATCAATCGCTTAATGAACAAATGACTCAAATGACTGATGATCAGCACAGTTAGCAGCCAGTGTCCTTGATGTTTAGGGCGCTGGGCTCAGTGCAGCATGAAGAAAGGATCCTAGGCTGGGGGAGGAGTCCTCCCATGAGTGCTAGCATCCACACCCCTCAGCCAGGGACACAGGGTCTGATGTCCAAGGCTGTGCATGCTATTGCTTTCTATTCAACATTTATAGCACAGTCTCTACACCGCCAGGGTCTGACTCTCCGCTCGCTTGCGCCAGGACAGTCCTGCTGGCTCCAGCCGAGCGAAGAGACAGAAGGAAAGGCCCACACGTGACGGATGCTAGTCACATCACTTAATGGACCCTGCCAGGCATTCAGACACCACCGAGATGGGTGTGGTGAAGACCATGAGAACAACAGAATTCTTGCCCTGGGAGCTCAATACAGCTTTTCTGATTCACCTCACCTCATTCCTGACCTGCACCCCCCATTTCTATGCCAGCTGTGGGCATCACTCAAGGAGACCTTGCCAGTTCCATGAACTTGTACGGTAGCTCTGTGATGTGCCAGACTGGAGCCACCATACTCATTTTCTTCTGTGACCAATGACCAGAGGTAAAGCCCCAGGTTCCAAGAGGAGAAAAGATTTCTGCCTTGTTGCAACATGTTACATTTACACTAAACCCCACTGGAGGATGCAGGTGATGCCCAACTCCTCTTATTCCCCTCCCTGCCAGAGAGAGGGCAAGTGTCAGGAAGGCGCCAGAGGGGGAGATGCTGACAAAGAGGGAGAGCACCCTATCATTTCTAAGGGGTTTGCATGGATGTGGAGGAGATTGGGGTGGGGAGGTAGGGGGCCACATAATTATCACAGTACATTCCAGTCTGAGCACTGCCATCCGTTTGGAATCACACCATCACACTGTCCTTCATTTGCTGCACTGCCCAATCCGAGTGAAGGCCGAGCGAAGGCCATTTCTCTCTGCTCTCAGCTCCTCCAGCGGGCTCCTCCTTGGCTGTCCCAGCTGCATCGTTTTTCTCAGGGAGCCTCAGAGTGGTAGTTGACCTCCGCTCACATTCGAAGTGATCTGGCAGGCTGAAGCACAGCACGGGGGACTCCAGGGTAGAGAGAAAGCCTTAACCCAGAGAATTCCCTTGCTTTACTAAATTTAAATCAGTGCTACCAGGCTAATCAGCCAGCTGATTCTGTGAAACTCCATCCTTTCACTGCTCAGAAAGCTCATATCATAAACACACCACAAGAAGTTCTAGAAGCAACAGACAGTATATTTCCCCTGGAGCATCTTCCTGTGCAGGATCATGGATCAGCTATTATGTATTGCTTACTACGCAAAGTCCCATTGCAATCCATTTTTGCAAGCATGCTGTTTGTGTCAGTGGTTCTCTGCAAGAAAATTCTGTATGTGACTTCAATGCAGGATCAAGCAAGAGGGGAGAATGGGCTGAGAGGGGAAAGAGGCATAAATAACAAGGGGGGGTCACATGCTTGGAAGTGATGGTGAAGCTGTTCTATGAAGAGACCTGCTCTGAACAGAATATGAGGGATGTAGCTAATTACCACAGATGTATGCTGGGGAAAAGAAAGTGCTTAGTGCACTGGGATGGGATTCTGGAGAACTGGGTTCAATTCTCAGCTCTGCCACAGACTCTATGTGTGACCTTGGGCAAGTCATTTAGGCTGAAATTTCCAAAGTTGACCAGGGCTGTAGCCACATGGCTTCCACGGAAACCACCTCATTGCTGGACTTCTCATCTGAATCTCCCTGCAGTTGTTTCCGCATCTGCAAAATCCCTACTTCACAAGGGTTTAGTGAGGCAAAAATCAATGGTGTCTCTGTGAAGTGCCCCAACACCACAATAATGGGTGAGGAAGGATGCGGGGGAGGAACCCTGGACAAGCCTAAAAATAAATCAGAAAATGAAATGCAACTTTCCGTTCTGTGGGGACAAGGGCAGGGACACAAAGCCAACGGAAACCCTGGGAAAGGCAGTCAGTGCAGGTTTGATTACATGTGAGCAGAACAGACACGATTCAAACACGGCAGCTGTGCAGCACGGCACTCAGCTGCTCCCCAGAGACAGTGTGCAAGTGTCTGACTCCACTGCTGGTGTCGCCAATGCAGGACTGGACAAGAGCAGGACCATGGAGCAGAAGGGAGAGGCAGCCGGTGATGTAGAAGGTTAGGTGAAGAGACGCAATCATCCAGAGTGTATTTCCAAGGCTGTTTGAGCTGGGAATTCACATGCAGATCTGATTACATTGGATGTGCTCTTACAGGAGAGGAGACTGGATTTCAGAAAGCAGAAACTCTGAAAGGGACTTATGGATAGTAGTGGAAACCAACAGAACACGAGCTCTCAGTACAACACAATGACTAAGAAGAGCTAACATGATCCTTAATTTAAATCAAAATTCTTTCATGTGTCCAGTCAAATCAAACAGTTGGCATTTCAGTGAGGTGAGTGAGTGACTGCTGACCTTGTGGAAGAAGCTAGTCCTTAGGGGTATTTGTCTGAATGAAGAGTAGGTGGGGGCATAGCACAATGGGACCCAGGGGTCCTTCTACAGTACTTGATTTAACTCTGCAGTGAAGTCAGAGCCTACACTGCTTTATCTACACGAGCTTTAGCTCCATTCAAGTGAGAGCAGCCACACTCTGACAACGCTGGAGATGCACAGCATGGTCGTGTTAGCAGCTGACAAGTTGTTCTAACTCCAGCTACCGCCTGCACCCCTGGACAGGCCAGACCCCTCACATTCAAAGCACCATCACACTCAAGTTAAGTGATTGTGTGTGTGGATGGGAGTTGAGTTATGGGCAACACAAGGTGTGATGCAAGTTAATTTTGCAGTAAGACAAGCACTCAGAGCCACACACTGCCTTCTTATACATGTGCACAGTTCTCCTGGAAGCAAGTCACAGTCATACAGAACTTAGTTTCATCAGGAGATATGAGAGTAAAGGCTAACAGCATTCAATTTCTGGCTGTACAAAAAGAAAAATGAATTCATCCAGCATTCTTTTTTTTTTTAGCAATTTCCTTTTGGTGCACTGGAAATTCATCCTTAAAATGTTTTCAGGTATCATTTAAATGACTCCCTATTGCTAAGGCTGTCTTGGTTTGATGTGTGGATCATATTCTTTCAGCAAGCTTGTTCCTTTAAGTGGAAATCTTGTAGGCAGCTTTTCCATACCTGGGCTTAATAATGTGTCTTTTCTTCCAATTTCAAAAGCTAGAGAAAGAAATCTGTAGAGTTCTAAATACACTTTACTTGCTTATTTATTTACTAGACTGCCTGGCTGAGCTATCAGATTGTGCTGGGGCCTGATAGAGGAAGACTTTGCTTATTTCCTTATTGCACAACTGTGACTGGGCTAATGCATGCTAAAAAGGAATGTGTGTGTGGGTAAATGGGCAAAGAAATGACTTCAAAAGCAGAACAAGCAAATGATATGGACAGTGTAACTGGTCCGAGATTCTCTTTTGCTGCCTGAATTCCTTACTTCGCTCAGAATATCATTATTTTACTTCGCAAACTGTGCCTGATCGGAAAGGAAGAGGATATTTGAGACTTCAGTTCTGATTTCATGCATCCCAAGTTTGCTGACAGAATTTTCTGCCAAATTAAAAGGAATATCTGTTGCTTATGGATCCTAAAGGCATCCCCGTCAAAAAAAGAACAGGATCTGCAAGTCATTGACCCATGCCAGGTTCTTCTTTCTCACATTCCCCAGGGGAAGGGAGAGCAGAAGGGTAGGTACCCACTGTTATCCATTGGCAAGTGCGAGTATAGAGCATTTCCCTGGTTGTTAAGGGAAAGGCAACTGCAGTGCCCGGTGTTAGCAAACACAGCAACTGGGTGATGGGATGACGAAACTCTACCAGTTTTCTCTGCAGCTGGAAGGGTGCATTACCTGCAGAAGATCTGCACAAGACCGTGAAGAATGGTGAAAATATGTGTGCACACATGCAGCGTTTGGCTGGATGTGCTTAACAGAACACATGCCTGAGCGCTCTGAGAAGGGCTGTGATAGTCAGGAGTGATGCCGGAAGGGATGGAGGAAATGTTTCCACTCTTAGCTCTCTACACATGACAAAATCTCAGGAAAACAAGCAATTAATTAGCGTCTGGTCCAAGGGCTGCTGAGTCCAGAGGGCTGACTCAGAGGAGTCCCCCACAATGCTGTGACATGAGCGAGTGTGTGTCAATAAACCTAGAATAAGATTCACACTGGGCCCCTCATGTGCCCAGGGCAATGCCCAGCTGGGTGACTAGTAAGCACAGAGCTGAGCTTCCCTCTGCTGCCAGTCACTCTCTCTTTCATCAGACCTTCCTCCTGCTTTAAGAGTTACCAGAGGGAGCCAATTCATGCTGTATTGTCCCTCTGTACAGCCACAGTCACACACAAAGCAATTGTTAGACTTGATACTTCCCTGCTTGAACAGTTGATTTTGCCTGACATCACATCAATAGACAGCCAGGCCCCCTGAAACCTTAGTCTTTTTGGGTACGGCATCACACCCCTGATGTTTGGGAATGGACAGACAGTCTCACTGTATTCGCTTTTTCTACCACAAAAAATCTTCTTCCTCCTTATCTGAACCCTGAGCCCGCCTGATCTGAACTTCAAGCTCAGTTCAGATTCTTCTCAGTTTGAAATAAATCCACCCAATTCAGTCCTAAACTTCTACCTCTGTGGTTGAAATGCCATTTCCTGTTCTGGTCCCCACCTGCATCTATGGCTGTCTCCTACCTTCCCCCTTTTTAAAATGCAGTCCCCTGCAGGCCTAGACTCCAGTAGGATGCTCACTGTGTTCACACTCTGGGACGTCCCTCTAATGTACACTGCAGAGTGTTCAGCATAAGGTTAGTGGGGGGAGGGAAGGGTGAAGTGGGGAGGGACCTCAAGAGATTCAGATGAGGGCACAACATTTTGGGTACTATTCCCCACAAAACCTGCACAATCTGTTGAAGCCTCCCTACCCCCATGAGCACTGCTGGTGTCCCAGGCCCATAATCAGTATACAGAAGGATGGTCTTGAGTTAAGGCAACAGCCTAGGACTCAGGAGATTGAGGTTCTGTTTCTGAGTCTGCCACAGACTCACTTCATACTTCTGGCTCCCAGTCTGTAAAATGGAGATAACACTCCTTTCTCCCGTCTTCTAGACTGTTTAGACCACAGGCTTTTTAGGGCATGGCTGTGCAGACGTAGAGCACCCTGCCCAACAGGGTTCCAAGTGCACTGGGGGCTCTGGGCCCTATCACAATTCAACTGCACTGGGGGCTCTGGGCCCTATCACAATCAAACGAATGGTAAGAGACAGCTTAACAACATAACCAGCGCTTTGGTCAGAAATCACAGCAAAGTCCTGTAAGGAAACTCCATCACCTGGGGATGGTATTTTAGAAGCATAACATGACACTAAGTGCACTTCTCTTAAAAGACCTTTATGCCTGTCTCTGTAACTAGACTAATGGTGCTGAAAACTGTAATGGAAAATGTACATCTCCTCAGAGTAATTAAAAACTTTGCAGCACCATTCCAGACAAGTTGGCTTTTGCCCATCACTGAAACTCTTTTTATTTGCAGAAAGTGGAGGAATTCAAAAGCAAAAACAGCTTTTGTTATAGTCATCCATTAATGGCAAGTGACATTTTTATTCACAAGATTTTTGGTTATTTTTGTGTCATTCAGATTAGTCTATAAATAACATCCTGTCAAGTTTAAAGGTGTTTAAGATCAGTACAATGGAAATAACTGAACTGCTTTCCGTCACCAGGCACACAAGGAAGGAGTTTGCTTCTCAGAGAGTAGGATCTGGTGATAAAGGAGGAAGTGTGGCTGGAATAAAAAGCACCCACTTAAGAGATAACATGAAAGCCCTTTTAACATAATTTAATGGCAAATGGCAAAATGAGGTTTTAGAAATGCAGTGCTGGTTCTATTTAAGGAGAGGATGAAAAATTGTATTGGATCAATCCACATGAGGATAAAAATAGTATCTGCTTGATATTTATTTCTCTCAAAAATCTGGCAGCGTTGCTGGAGATGTCTGAAGCTAAATTCATGCTTTCTACATCACATGCACACTGCTGTCCTCTTAACAGCGAGTGCTCATGACACTGAAGCCAGGAAACCCACTTAAGAAATCAGGAACTTAAACTGTGCTAGATTCAATTCCATTGTATTCTAATAATCAGCATGGACTGAAAACCAGCTCTTTCCCTAAACATTTCTGTCCTGTTTATCAGAGTAGAGGCAGTTGCTGCTTTCTTGTCGGTAAAGGAATACTATTAAACTCGCACAGTTCCCCCTTATAATGATGTACAGACCAGAGAAGTGCCTGGGTCTAAAAGTAGCCAAAGCCCTGCAGAACATCTGTAAACAGACGGCTATGTTCCATAAAAACATTGAATAAAAAGTTAAATAAGCTTCCTGGCCAGCCCCAGTAGGTGATGCAGTGAGCTCTAGTCATCCCTATCCATTATAGGGCATCAACATCTTAGAACAATGACAGCCCCAGAATGGCCAGCTGTTGGGAAAATACAAATGGGACTTGACAAGAGATGTTTGCTTGAAGGAAGCATACATTGACCCATACATTTTCAGAGTTGCATAGCACTACTCTAAAACTCCAACTAAAATGAGGGGTTGTACAAATTCAGCAAGTGTAGGGGTAAGTCAAAGTAATAAAGGTATCCTTCATTAAACCGTGGAAAAATCTGTGGGGGATTTATAAACATGTCTTATCATTTCTCTGCCTTTAGCCATTATATGCAATTGCAAACCACTGAATACAGCTTCTTAGGGAGTTAGAGATGTCAGTGACAGGTTGGGAAATTCATTTCTTCAGTAGCATTATGAGCACATGCCTCAGAACCCATTGTGTCTATATGGCTATTTATAAGGCCCTTATCAATGAAGTATCTTGGCACCTCCCACATATTTAAAAGCAGAAATGACAGTAACTGTCTCTGTCTTTTCCTTTGCAGGAAGAGAGGTGGCTCAGTTAATTTATAGGCTGCATGGGTCACATCTCTTGGGGAGTGAGATCCCATAGTAGGGATTCTTCTCTTACCAAAGCGCATTCTCTCTCTTGCACTCATCATGAGAGAGCTACCTGCCTATTGATTAGCATCCTGATTGCAGAGCATAAGGCCCTCTCTCAGGAAGCTTGGGCCAAATCCACGGAGGACTTGGAGTCTTCTCGGAGGATCCAGTGCACAGGTTGGAACACCAGGTTGATACGTTCATGATGACGTGTTACTCCACAGGTATGCTGCTGGATGTTGCACCAGCTGGAGCGTTTCAGGGTGTACAAAATACATAGCTGGGATTTTGCACCATCCAGGGCACCAGTTCCCAACTGACGCACAGTGCTGCTGAAATCACAACTCCCCACTGGGCAATTACTCCAGGTGATTCCTCCTCTTTTTTAACATTTAAATTAGGAAAGGAACAACCACCACAACAACAAGTAATGTATAGACTTCACACGTTAATCACCCTGAAATTGTGAATTTTACAGTTTGCCACCACTTACTAGCAGAGCAAAACAGCACACTGGTTATATTGGGGGATGACGTTTCATCAGATGTTTCCCCCCCGAAAAAAGAGTCCTTTTAATGAGACTCATAATGAAGACTCATTAGTAGGTATATATCTGAATTTTCAGATTTGTAAATGAGAAACAAAATTGCTTTGTATTGTGGTTTGAGTCGCATAAACAACAGAAGCTTTCATCTTCTAAGACTCTAAGACTTAACTTGCTGATAAAAACCAAAACCAGCCACCACCCAGCTGGGGCGTGACACAAATGCAAAACTGGTACAAGAAAAGTAACTTTGGTGACATTTATTGGAGCTCGTCCTCATTTACATCATTACCCTGACTGGGATTCCTAAGGGCTACTGCAATAGTAATTCTGCTGGAGGAAAACCAGAATTGTTTCTCTCACTTCTGGTAGAGTGGATGGATTCATACAGGTTTTGATGGCTAGAACCATGGTTTTTTTCATAAGCAAATCCTATATTGTAATCTCTTATGAAGTCTGTTGTCCTCTCCATACTAATGCACACAACTTAAGAAGAAAGCAAGCTCTTTCACAATAGGCAAAAGTGATCCCAAACTCACAAGGATCTACAACAGAATTGTAAGAGTTTTTCTGAAACATGTAGCACAACCCTTTCTCCACCTGCCTCAACCTACCGGGAAGGAAAGGGGCCCTAAATCACATTTTGGTGGCTGCTGGGCTCCTGGGACAATGCAGCTATGTACTGCCCCGTGTTCAGGGAAGATTGTAAGGTATGAATCTAGACCACAGAGATCCTCCAGCCATGGATCTTGGGGAAGCTGAAGGGACTGGTTCCTCTTTCCTTCTTTGTGCATGCATGCGTGCATTTTCTGTCACGTCTATTCAAAGTATTAGGTGTCAAATTATTGCAGATTGGTTGTTTACTTGGTTTTAAATGGAGAAAGAACGATATGAGCATCACTTAAATCACAAGTATGATATTTCAACATATTTGAATTTTTTAAATGTATTTTTGTTACATAGTTGAAAAGACTTAAAAATGGATGATAGAAGTGCAGAATAATGGCTTTAATTAAACTTCCTACCAAATATATATAGAATACTAATATGAAGTTTATTTTATATATATGAATAAATCAACAAATATCCAGAAGAAATGGAAATATGAGTTGCATCTTTTTCAGTGCTTGTCTAGGGGATTTAGGGGGGAAAAATGTGTTTTGGAACTCCTTAGTGGATTTTGTTTTATTTCTTTCAATCTACCTTCTGGGAGGACAGAAATAATCTTTCATTTTCTTTCCTATGTTCAACGTCCGAAAGCAATTAAATCCTGAAAGGAGGGTCTCTGTTTTCTGCGTGTTCCTACGTCATGTTATTTTCTCTGCTGATAGACAATGCAATCGTGGCTATGACGTTCCCTTTGGAAATGGAGGCTTCCTTAGCCCATTCATTTAATGGAGACTTAATGTTAATATAGACTTGCAATGCATAGTTGCAGTCGACTGTATGATTTAGGGTACAATTGATTTTACTCAGATAGAAGCTTTGCATGTAATGAAATATGGAGATGTTCTTGAAAATGGATTTGATACAGCTTGCAGCAGGATTATGGGCAAGGACATTTACCCTCTTTTTCACAGCTTTCAGTAACATGAAGAAAAGGGAAGAAAGGGGAAAAACCACACAACAGTTGGGCTAACAAGGGGAAGGGTACTAGAAAGTGCATGGCATATAATTTCACAGGCTGCAGCACCTTCGGGAAAGGGTAGTGACAGAAGATGTTACCTTGGAGCCAGTGTGGGGAGATGCTAAAGATGTTGACATTCGAAAAGTAGGTGGGTAATGCACTCTGCTGTCTGGACAAAAGAAAGTGTCTAAAACTAATCAGAAAGCCGTAGAGTTCAGGATAGATTAATTGGGTTTATGGCATTCCTCCCTTCCTCAGGCATACCCCAATGGGAAAACAGGGATAAGCACCTGGTTTGCCAGAAGCTGGATCACTTGATGGTTACCTGTCCTGTTCATTCCCTCTGGGGCACCTGGCATTGGTCACTGTCAGAAAACAGGATATTGGGCTAGATGGACCTTTGGCCTGACCCAGTCTGGCCATTCTTATAAAGAGCTGTGGAGTGTCCCATTCCACATATCTTTCCATCTAGCAGCCTGGCCTGCCCATCTCCCAGCACCGACTTCAGCTGCCTTTTAGTTAGAAGGAACTTGTGTAGAATGGTGTTCCAAGAACAATCCATCCTGATCAAATCCAGACCAAGACAGGGTGAGATGCGAAATTGCACTGATTCCAGGTGATGTTCTTTCACCAAAGTCCTGCAGACACAGCCTGTTTTTTCCACACTTAACATCCTGTTCATTGGGCCTCATCCTCCCTTGCATTCCACTTGACACAGATGAAAATTGAAGGTGCTCAGAACCCTTTCAGGAGAAACTCAATATCTTGAAATCACATCTACTTCCTACACACAACTCCATTAGGAAGGTGTGTTAAAAGGCAGAATTCCATCAGCAGTGAATAACCAAAATGCTCAACTATTACTCAGGATGTAAGCAGATGGCTTATTTTCTAACACAAAAGAACTTGAATCCCAGGAGCATTATTTCCTATTTCAGAGGCCCCTCAGCCACTGGACAGTTTTAGGTTTTCCTTTGGTTTTTAAACTTGATGCAATAGGAGAGCGTTGACAAAGGGAATGACATATCCCCTTCTCCTCCACATTGGAAATTCATTAACAGAATAGCTAAATTTCCCATTGCATTTAAATTACTTTTAAGAATATTAGGGCTTTAAATACAATGCCTCAAAGTTATCAGAATTACGTGAATAAATAAAGCTGGTTAATTTAAAGAAGAAACCCAGGAAATACATGCACATCCAGCAATTTCCTCCTCCTGGAAATGTCTGAGTGCTGGAATTTCACACAGAGTTGCTTCCCTCCTCTCCTTTCAAGTCCATGGCTTCCCCAGCGCAGAAACAGTCCCTGAATGTGGCTTGTTGGAGTAGGACTCTACAGAATTGTGGGAGTCATGCTAGGAGATTGGAGCTTTGGGGCCAGTTTGCTGGTCTGCTTTGGTTCTCCTATCCATCCTTGTGTCCCTCTCCTCACCCCATGTGCTAAAGCTCACCCTACAGCTAGGTTCATGGAACCTGGCTAGCAAGTGAAGAGCCAGCAGACCAGGTCCTGCAGTTCAGCTCAGTTAAGGAGCTTCTCCACACTCCTATAGATGCTTGTGATCATCAGACCCCAGGTTGTTCTGGTCTGTTCTCCTGTCCTGAACATCAGCTCCTACCTGTTGGGATAGCAGGTCTCCTACAGTCAGTACAGGAAAGATGATCCCTGTGGTTAGGGCACAAGTATGGGACTTATGAGATTTCTGCTCTGCCACAGAATCCTGTTGTGACCTCTGGTGAGTCACTGCATTCAGTTCCCTGTCTCTCTGATGGGGACAATCACCCTCCCCTTCGTGGGGGTAAATACATTCGAGATTGTCAAGTGCTCAGACAGTACAATAATGGGGAGTAATAGACAAACCATCCTAACCCAAGGGATCTCCCCAGGGCTTTGTGCGCTTTGCCTTAGCTTCTTTAACTCTTGCTATTGATGATTAACAGCATCAAGGGGGGAAAAGAAAGCAGTGGAGGTTTGCAGCAGGGCAGGCTTTCAGGAATAGCAATCAGTTTTTCTGTGCTGTGCCTTTCCCTGCTGTTGGCCTTTCTATGCATTATTCTTCTAACCAGTAATGGACCCCTGCTTGTGTGCTGAAAAGAGAGGCTACCATGATACAAAGCCAGACTGACAGAGAGCCTGCCACAGGCTAGCTAGAACAGAAAAGGGGTCCATATGGCTAGGGGCTGTTTAAATCCCTATGGTGCAGGCCTATCACTTCTACAAAGCAAGGAATCCCTCACTCCAAAAACAGAGGCCAAGTACTCCAACCCCCTTTCCCAGCAGAGATCCTTCCTCACTAGCTAGCCCTAACCCCTCCAGCACATCTCATTTATAGCCTGCTAGCTAGGGATTGATTAATTCCCCACACCTGCCCCTGCCTCACCCTGGGTCTCTGCACTCAGAGCAGGCAGCTGTGGGCCCCATCTGGTCAGAGGGAAAGGATTAACCCTTTTCCTGCCAGCCAATCTCTAAACACTATCACAGAACCGCAGCTGCTCCAGGGGAAGAGGAAGAGGAACTGACTGCAGGGACTCCTCAGATCTAGCATTATAGGTAACATGCTACAATCTGGATACCCCCTGTCCTCTATTGCTGCACAGGGATTTCTTTATGCTTCTCAACAGCAATTAATTTTCAGTCCTTTATTAATTTCTATTTACTTTTTATATGAAAAAATTATTATAGTCTAAAATATCAGTTTTGATTTCCAAATCCATCTGGCCCGCTTAATAAAAGCGCAAGGCACGCATCCTCCCCTGTGTTTGTACAGTGCCTAGTACAATGGATCCTTGGTCCTGAGGGTGACCAAACACATAGAAAGATAAACTGTAGCTCTTTAAGGCATGGACTCTGGCCCATTGATTTCGATAGGACTTAGGTGCCTAAATAACTTTGAGAATCGGGGCCTCTGTGTTTAAGACCAGATGCAGCACATGGGTGGAACAAACCAATGGTAGCAGTTGTTCAGTACAACCGATCATGCTGGGGCTGAGAGAGGGGAATGATTTCAGGATCTTCAGTGGTAAAAACATGAGCTTCTGTTATGTCAGCGAACTGGCTGAGGGCCAGATTTTACACAGCTTCTATAAGATGCCTTTGAAAACCGGCCTCTCGCAGTCCTATGCCTGGCAGCTGGAGAAGGCTCAGAGCTGCACAGACTGATGTGCACCATGTTAATTAAACTAGTGTTAGCCTCTGGGTGGACACTTATTTCATCTGAATAGTGGTTTATTTTGGTAAATTAAATCTCTTCCTAACCAATTTAATCCAAATCAAAATAAACCTGATTTAAAATGAAATAAGAGCATCCACATAGACTTTTGCACTAGTTTAACTAAACTGGCTTAAAACCATGCTTGGTACAAATCAAACTAGTGCAGCTGTGTGTGTAGACAAGCCCTCGTAAAACTTGTATGTGATCCAACCACCAGAGAACTACAAAGGGGCACCAATTGCCGAGTGTGGAGTACACACGGGGAGCAACCTCCCAGAAGCTTTACTGAAGAATTAACTCGGGTGATCAGCACCTGGGTGGAGCAGCCACACTGCAAAATTACACCTGACTTACTCTGTCCTCACTGGTGCTGCACTCACCTGTGTGCATCGCCAGGCCTGCTAGGCACAGCCCATGGTCTTTAGCACGGCTCCAACCTGAGCGCTGAGATTCTGTCCTGGTGAATTGTCAGAAGTTTATCGATACGGCCTCTTCGCCGTAGGACCCAGTGAATTCTGGGAGATCTTGTCTGCCCTTCTGGGCATAAAGGGGAAATTATGGGAGAGCACTGGTGTACTAGCAGCACTCCTGTGGCTTAGCCTGTGTCCTCACTGCAAAGTGGGTGGGTTACCAGCCCAAGTGTGAATCGCATTCAGGCTTTAGCCTATAGCCCAGAACAGGCAAGATGGGTGACCTGCAACACCCAAGTAAAAGCCCAAGTGAACTCTGCAGTGAAGACATCCCCTTTGTGTGAACGGAGCGGACTGCACACAATGCAATGCTGTCTTACGGCACTGAAGAAATAACACCAAGAGCGAACACATCAGGCAATTTTCACTTAAACTTGGTCAATCTCCACTCCAGGCAACAAGAGTCTAACAGGCAGAGATAGGCCCATATAAATAATATGCCGTAATGAATAGGGCCATGCAGGAAAAACAACGAGGGGATAGGTTCCTTATTTGTCACATATTCCTGGCTTAACACTTGCTAGGATTTAATTAATTGAGATTTTGATTTACCTTTGTGTAACCAATTTCCAAAGTCTCACTTTTCTCCCCATGTGCAGGAATATTTTCAAAATGGTTATAAAGACACCCATTTACAGTGACATATGCTGTGTATGTTCGCTTTGTGTATTCTAAGTGATGTCTGAGTTTGTATACTGAAGGTCCTTAAAAAGTGAAGTACAAGGCTACAATGGAATTCTGAACACTGCTGAGTGCTTTCAAGTAGATTACACACACTGGAGCAATAATTAATGTTTGTTTTATTATGTTCCGGGGAATGATTGTCCAACAAGATAATTCAAATAAAGTAGAACATGTTCAGGCTGAATATTGTTTAAATACAGATTTGTTGCAAAGTGCCCCACACAAAGGACTAATAATTAAGAGAAAACGAACAGCTCGGTGCATGCTTGCTGTTTATCAGCAACTCTATTTATTGAAATGATTGCTATTGCAGGCATAGTTACTAGGAATGGGGTGTGATGTGGGGAATTTTACCTTGTGTCCTGTTTTCTTACCCACTGGACACTAAGCACACACTTCACAATGTTCACTGGGGTTTGGGAACGTTTCCCATCCCAGTGTCAAATGAACCTGGGCTAGTTTTGAGGTTGCACATGGTAGTTCTGGGTGGGTTTGATGTGAAACTTGGATGTTTCAGGTGACTTTTTGGTTTTGAAACTTTTGGCTTTGATTGGCCCCTGAAGCTCAGTATCCAGCCCATGTGGAATGGAACCAAGAGGAAACGTTCTTATGAATCCCTGACACAGAAACTGCCACGTTTTCCCCAATGCCCACAATGGGTGACCCTCAGGAAAAAATATCTTCAAGTTCAGTTCAGGGAAGCAGTCAAGAGTTGAGCTGAATCATAAATGATCCAGCCTTCTGAGCTCTGGAGTCTGGATAGACTTCAGGCTTTTGCAGGGGTTTCCAGTAGGGGACTTCCTCAGTTTGTGCAGGATGAAAATGCCCAGGGACAGCCTATTACACAGAGCTGGATTCTCCTCTCACTTACACCACTCTTACACTGGCATCACCGCTGTGCTTCCCATGGAGCTACTCTTGATTTACACCTGGGTAAGTGAGAGCAGATTCAAACCCAGAGTGTTTCTGACTCTAGACCTTCCCGGGCCTCCTGAAAATACAGTGTTAGGAAGAAAGTGAACCAAGCTTTTTTAAACCTCAGGATATGTCCTGAATCAGGAACCTCAGAAGATTTCCCAGATCAGTTCTGTTCAGGGTCAATTCTTATCAGAACTGGATCACCTGACTCCAGAAACACCAGGTTTAAATCCGTGTGTGAGCTTCTAGCTACACTCAAGAGAAGTAGCCAAGCATAAGTGCAGTGTATTTTCCATTGATTAATTCTTTACTAATGTCTCATTAAATTATATACAGAAAAATTATTGTGTTTCATTATTTGGTAAATAAAGCTCAGCAGGGCACAAATGCTTAATATCCAATAGACTCAAACCCAGCCAAATTTATCTTGTAACATTGGTACTTGGCAAACTCCCTGTTCCTGCCTCCTTCCCAAACTTAATTTAACTGCCATCACACTGATGTTGGAAAGAAAAAGACAGTTTATTTGCAAATGGCTAAACTCTCATTAATCACTATCATTGGATCAGATCACCCTAGAGGCCAACTTCTCTTCCTGCCAAGGGGTGAGCTGCTCAAACCAACAAAAACATCCTCTTGTTCCAAAAGGCAGTGACCTTCTCATCCAACAGAGAGGACAAAGTGCTCCTGTTCAGGGGTGATACCTGTGCTAAGACCCTCCTTCTCTGAGTAAAACATCCTGTTGCTACAGAGCGGATACCAAACACCTCCCCTGGGATGGGAGAGAAGGACAGTGACTTTCTAGCTGAGTGTCTGGTTCTCCCTCTGAGGGCATGGTGCCAAACTTGTCTGGAAACATTTTCAGTGTTGGGAAATGTTCCATCAATGGGAAATCACAGGCTCCTGAGAGCTATGAAGCACCTGAAACGTGGTGCGTTTACATGGGGGAATTGTTTTGTTTTATGTTCTGTCCATGATGCTGAAAAGTGGCACCTGCCTTTTCATTTTAGCAAACGCTTCACTGTCATTTTCTCACCAGTGCAAAAAGCCATTTTTATTGGCAAATATAGGACCTGATATCATGTCCATCAAAGCCAATGCAAGGACTTCAGTGAGCTTTGGATTGGGCCCATAGTTCTGGTGAATTAGACTGACTGGTAGATAAAGGGCATAACATTTCTCAAAATCAGAGGTGACACACTTCAGTGGTGGGTGAAGAGGCCCTGCTGTGAGGGTTAGGCCCTGATTCAGAAGAAAGCATGCACTTAATTTGAAGATAATGGCTCTACTCATATGCTTAAAGTTAACTAGGCGCTTTAACGCTTTGCTGAAATGGGGCTTTAATGAGTTAATAGTTGTGGAGTGCTTGAATTCCAAGTTACTCAATAGTAATAATACTGCATAATATTATCTACTGTTGGTTATTACACCAAATCGTGACTAGTAGGCCCACTTACTTTTGATGAGCATGTATAGCAAACCAGACATGGATGCTGAGTGATGCAGCCTCAGTGGAGTACCTGAGGAGCTGACTCCCTCTAACCGCAGCCAGGGGTCTGCACCTTTATTCTGGAACAGCAACGAGTTTGCTGATTTTAACGTCCCCTAAAGAGAAAAAGATAAACCCTTCCTGAAGCAAGAGGTGCAGTCACACCCTCCTGCTCTCCATATAAGTCTTTGCTGTACGGGGACATTGGCAAACCGAGGTGCACGATATGTCCGTTAAGTGGCTAAGAGAGAATGGCTCTCCATCTGTTGAAATAAATTCCACCACATTTATTTTTCATGTAACCTTAAAGGGGTTTTCTGTATTACTATTAACATGTATTCTAACCATCAGGGTGCTCTAGGGGACAAGGGGACAGCCCTGTGTGCGCACACACACACACACGTATGCACAAACACACAGCCAACCTTCACAAGCAGATCCAACCACTCTGAAAGAGCCCTCAGCATTGGCCAGCGTCATATTCAGACTTCTGTCTCTGGCAACAGAAGGCACCTTCTCCAATACGTCCACCTTGCTTCAGGTGTTGACTGTGGCCACGAGGTGGAGCATGTGGGCAGACAATGTGCACTTGCACTGGTGGAGAGAGCAGAGCAGGCAAGGTGATGCGACCCCGACACCAGGGGCCTGTCGGGAAGACCAGAGCTCTGTTACAGACACAAGAGAGCAGCTAAATGGTTGTTTCTAGCCAACCTGCTGTCATTCACAGAGGTAGAAGGGGAGCAAGCATGTGTTAAAAGGAGCCAGGAGAGGCTTTGATTTGTTCTTAAACAACAGAAAGCCTCCAGGCTGTGCTTTGACAGAGTTCCAGAGCTCTCGCCACCTTTACCAGCCTGCGACCTGATAGAGCTGAGAAATAGGGATGGGAACAGAGCCTCCTCTAAACAGCCTAGAGAGCCCTGTGGCCATTTTCACGTCAGGCTCCATTCTCCAGCTGTACATGGATCAACACACCTTTTCTGAGAACAAAACACAAGGATGGGACTGAAAATTACCTACATTGAGTCCCTGGACTGGGACAGGGAATTTGCTTGGAGCTCCATCTCTAACACCGTCTAGGCCATGACCCTTTAACTCCCGAAGATTCATATGGTATGTTCCAGGTTAGAAGGAGCCTTTATACTTAGACTGCATATTACGGTGAAGAGCAAGCAAGGTATTAGATATGTCTATCTACACCCAAACCCTCCTGTCCCTGCATTTGCGGTGTCTCGTGTAGGGCAGAGAGAGTTGGAAAGAAAGCCCCACTGCAGTACCAGATACACTGTGTGAATCAAACATTTAAAAAGGGGTTCTGCTCTGTCTAGATGAAAATACTATGATTGCATCAAACCAGCACAGTTTCCTTGGAGGAAAATCCCAACTCTCTAATTGAGCAGAACTCCATGAAGAGTTCAGCAAAGCAGGTGATAAGAGAGAACCAGCAAATGTAATTTATTTGGATTTTCAAAAAGCCTTTGACAAAGTCCCTCACGTGAGGCTATTAAGCAAACTAATTAAAGGGTCAGAAACCCTCCTGTTCCAGGGCATAAGCCAATAACTAAGGCCTGGAGATGAGGAGGGAACATCCCTCACGTAGGTTATTCCAGAAGGGGATTCTAACACCTGACTCTGGAGCTGCCCACCACTGGAGGCAGCCTACTGCAGTAGACGGAGCGCTAGGCTGGCAGTTCCTGAGGCTTTGGTGCATGTGATCCCCTGCGAGAAAAGCCCTCTCCTCTGCTTACGGAGGTGCTGTTGCATGTGGTTGTTTATAGATTTACGCATATTGGAATGGCTGTTTCTGGCATGCTATTTACTTAACAATATAACAGAAATGGTGAGATAATTGTGCTGCAATGACATAACAGTTGGGGTCTGTGCAGTGAGTGGATAATAAAAATAATCCAACAACAGGGTTTATAGCTTCCGCTACTGGGAAGATTTATAGTCTTAATACTACATTATGTAACCCATAATTTACTGTTCAAAATGGCCTTCAAGTTTCACTCAAGGCTAAACAATAACTCATTTAATAATAATCAGAGAGGAGACTAGCTGCAATGCGAGGCCCAGGCCAGTGGAAGGAGCAGAGCTGGGCAGTCATTTCACCCGGCGCTCTCCATCCAGGGCTACCCTTCGCCATGGCAAAGGAAGGAAGGAGAGTAGGTGCAAGGCTTTAGCTTTTCACTTCAGCTGGGCTTGTCTCACTTTGTGTTACAAGTTCATAAAAGAGCTGCAGAGTGTGTGTATGTGTCCTTGAGCAGTGAGCACTGGAAATGAATTGCTCCCAGCTGGACTTGGGAGCTTAAATTATAATGAGCCAAGGGATGCTGTTTCAAGGTAAACCAATAACAGACACTTCATTTAACCACAGGCAATTTGTAAGGAGACCCCAGAGGTATCAAGAGAGGGTGCACAACTGTGTTCTCTCTTCTGCATCCAGTCCACCCTACACCGGTGCGCCGTTCAGCAGCTTCAGTCCCTCGGGCTTCCTGCACGTTCTAACTAACCATTTTCTCCTGGTTTCACACTCTAAGTGTTGGGTTTGAATCAGCCCCAAATCTCAGAGTGAGACTCACTTGAAATCACCATGCTTGGGGCTAAAGCAACGCAAAACAAATTAAACAAACTAGTGTGCCGTGGGGACACAACATTACTCGAGGCTTAAGTGGAAAGCAGACTGTGAAGAGTTACAAAGGGATCTCACAAAACTGGGTGACGGGGCAAGAAAATGGCAGATGAAATTCAGTGTTGATAAATGCAGAGTAATGCACATTGGAAAACATAATTCCAACTCTACAGTAAATAAATTAAACTAAATTATCTGCTGCCACTAAAGAGAGAGATCCTGGAGTCATTGTGGATAGTTCTCTGAAAACATCTACTCAATTTTCAGCGGCAGTCACAAAAGCAAACAGAATGTTAGGAACCATTAGGAAAGGGAGAGTTAATAGGAAAGAAAATATCAAAATGCCATTATATAAACCCATGGTATGTCCACAACTTGAATACTGTGTGCAGTTCTGGTCACCACATCTCAAACAAGATATATTAGAATTGGAAAAAGTACCGAGAAAGGCAACAAAAATGATGGAACAGCTTCAATATGAGGAGAGATTAAAAAGAGATTAAAAAGACTGGAACTATGGAGGATATGATAAAGGGCTATAAAATTCTGAATGGTGTGGAGAAATTGAATAGGTAAGTGTTATTTACTCCTTCATATAACACATAAATCTGGGGTCACCCAATAAAATTAACAGGCAGCAGGTTTAAAACAAACATAAGGAAGTACTTTGTCACACAGTGCATAGTCAATCTGTAGAACTATTTGCCAGGGAAAGTTGTGAGGGCCAAAAGTATAACTAGGTTAAAAAAAGAACTAGGTAAGTTCATGGAGAATAGGTCCATCAAGAGCTATTAGCCAAGGTGGTGAGGAATGCAACTCATGCTCTGGTGTCCCTAGCCTGTGACTGGCAGAAGCTGGGACTGGATGACCGGGGGTGGAGCACTCGATAAATCATCCTGCTCTGTTCATTCCCTCTGAAGCATCTGGCATTGGTCACTATCAGGTGACAGGACACTGGGCTAGATGGACTATTGGTCTGATCCAGTATGGCCGTTCTTATGTTATTACACTTAGGATGGGTGTAGCACTTCTGAACTAACTCTTGACAGAAACTTTTCAATACCCACTGACCTCTGCTGTCACTTCTGGGATTGAAAAGCAAGGCTGCTCACTTCTGGATGATACTGTCTGTCATACTAGGGCTTCTTAGTTGTTTTAAATGTATTCCCTCTGCTGTGGTCACTTCATGACAGCTAATCATACCTCCTCGGCAGCTGCATGCTGTCAGCTCATCAGGGCTTTCACAACAGATGCCTTTAATGCCATGGAGTTTAATCAAGATTCATATTATTTCAAGGCTTTTTTAAAAAGAGACAGTTGGTTATTATAATATCATCCCCTCCAACAACAGCGCAGCTAATTGTTTTTCTGAATCTGTGTTTCATTAGAAGATGGAGTTTAGCAATTGTGAAAGGGGGTGGGTTGACAACCCTGGGAGAGGAAGCCTCATTATCATGAGAACAAGCACAGCCTGGCCAGCAGCAGCTGGATTGCCCCTGCCAATACACCCTCACCCCGACCTGGAAGGAATGTGGCGAGGCCAGGGGAAGCCTGAGATGCTGTGATGATAGAGGCATCAAAAGCGGGAGGGCAAAAATATATAGCTAGCCTGATCCAAACACTTGCATTAACATTGGTCAGGAAAGGAAGGGTGGCTTAGTGGTTAAGATAGTAGGCGAGCACTCAGGATACCTGGGTTCAGTTCTTTGCTCTGCTACAGCCTTCCTGCGTGACCATGGGCAAATCATTCAATCTCCCGGTGCCCCAATTCCCCAGGTGTAGAACAGGAATAAAGCATTGTGATAATGGGAAGGTTCTGCCTGTACCACTTTTGAACGGTGGATGATTTTATGAAATGGCACGAAACTACCATATCATGGAAAGCCTACCTGTATATGGCTCCACCATGAGTTACTGGGGTTGTCATGTCTTTGCCAGGTCTGAGACAAGGGTGAGTGATCTGCAGACTGTTACAAGTAAAACACCTTGAGACAATGGATTTGCTCTGAGACAATGAATTTGTTGGGAGAAGACGCTTCCTCCTCTTGTCTGAAGTGCAGGGGGAGGGGGTTTGAGAGGAATGGAAAGTTACCAGGAGGAGAATAAAAGAAACAAGTGACCCTAGAAGGATTCTATAAAGGGATTCAGATGGGGGGAATTGGGGAGAGCCATTTTGTTCCAGATTGAGATGAGGGAGGCAGTTGCAGGGGCAGGGTAGGCAAGGAGGCGGAGGACCCTGCCTGCCTGCCTGCTGGAACACCAATGCTCCCCCAAGCATCCCACGTGAAGAGTGAGCTACTGAGGGACTTTGCCCAGTCTAGCATCTTGATGCTCTTGACTTAACAGATAAGGCCCAGGAGAGTACAGCTCATAAAGAACAACGAAACATCCTCAAAGCAATGTCTGTGTGTGCTGACTGCTTCCCAAATGCTGCGTACCCCTGAGAGTGCTCACCTGTCAAAGAGAAGCGTCACACCATGGGGGCAGAGTGCGGGGAGAGGGTGTTTTTAAGCACTGGGGAGTCTGAAGGGTCAGCGCTGCACCTACAGGGGCAGTCGGAGTAGGGTGCCCAATAGGAAGGCTCTGGCCTGAGCGTGCCTAAGGACCCTGAGACTGGAGCATTGGCTGGACTTGGGTTAGGCTTCAGGGGCTTGAAACACCCTGAGGATCCAGAGCACAGACATTTGGATTCCCCTCCTGGCAGCCTAGTGGGAGGCCAGTAAGACCACTCACTAGGATCAATGACATGCATTTCCCTGCCTGGCAGGGGTTTTGGGAGGGCAAATCCACTGCAGACAGTGTGGGACTCAGATACTATGGTGATGGGGCCATATAAGTACCGCAGACAGACACTCAATGACCTTCAAGCCCTCAGAGAAGAAGGTCAGGCTTCCTTTCAGTCTTGGAATCTCCGCGGAGATTCCCACCAAGACTTATATCGTGCTCATCGTTTTATGGAACATCAGCACCTTGGATGAAATCCATCCTATTCATAGCGCTAGCTCCAAGCCTACTGTCAGGGGTCACTTTAGATTATTGATACGGCATCAGATAACCCAGGCTCAACCTGCTTTACCAATTAAAGACCAAACAGCACAACACAGAAAAACCAATGCATTACCAACCAGCTTGGAAAACAGTATGTAGCATCAGCCTGTCTCAGGATGATGGACTCACTCTTGGTCACATTTATTGCGCCCTAGTTTACAACCAAAAGAAGGCCATGATATTACCTAAGATTTATGCATCAGTTCTTACCAGGTTCTTAACTTGTTTCCAGACATCAACACAAACATCCTACTCAGTGATACTTGTAATTACCACAATAAGGCAAGTTACAAACATTGGTCAATACATCTGTTTTTCAAGGCCCAATTTCTCATACCTCAGTACAATTCCCATGTCTTATGTGGTAAAACCACCAGCATTGTAGCTATTCAGCCAGTAATTCTCCACTTTGCCTTCGGCCTAGTCACAAAGCACTATGGGACTCTGGTTCAGTTTGGTTACCACTCTGCACACCTTATGTCCTCAATCCATGGTGCACATTCCTTGTGCAGGGGTGAAGTTTATCCCCACTGGACAGTCTTTGGGTCGAAATAACTTCTGGACACGGCAAACCCTGGGGCAGATTCAAATCGCTGACCTGGGGTGAAAGTATCACAGCTGGAGTCCCATGAGCCATTTCATCTCTTCTCCCCCCTTTTTTGTCTTTCTCACTCCATCCTACTTTTCGTCTTCTGTAATCTTTGAAATTTCCGGGAGTTCCTTTTTTATCTTGATGTAGCTTGATTTCTCCACTGTGATTTTTTATATTATTTATTATTAACATCTGTCAGGAACTGGGTGGGGATACTTAATGCTGCCTCCACACAGGGGCTAGATGATCTCTGGTAGTCTCTTCTGGCCCTACATTTCTATGAGTCTACAATCTTATTATTATCATTACTTTTAAATGAATTAGAAACTGCTGGAGCCATCTAGTCCCTCCTGTATACCCAATAATGCTATTTAATCCAGTCTCTGTTTATAGAAGTCTACACCTCTATTAGATATACTGCTAGATGTTGCATGCAGGTTCAACACATAATGGCAGAAGTAATTAATAAAAAACAAAGGTAAGAAATAAGCAACAAATCTGGAATTTAACACAGGGCTAATTTTGATTTAAAATTATGAACTCAACAATATCCCTACTAAATAGGTTTATAAGATTTTCACAAAAGCTGTCTAGACTGTCAAAACTTTCTACAAATGAACTGGTCTGATCAGAACACACGGGCCAATTTCACACCACTGTTCCTCCCTTGTCTTCAGTTGTGTTAACTCCTGAATTCCCTCAATGTCAGTGACATCAGATTCAGACCCTGCAGCTACAACAGAGCAATAAAGCAATGGCCATGTCTCCTGTAAACAGGAGGAATACATGATGGGGAGTTAATGTTTGCATTGTTCAAGTCACACATCAGGCCAAATTCTGCTATCACTTATATTCCCCGAGTTCCGGTGAAGTCAGGGGAGTTGCATACATACACTGCGGCTGAAAGCAGAAACTTTTGCATTGTGCAGGTTAATCTTTATGAGCTGGTGTCTCATGTCTTTGTTTGTTAATCATGAAAGGTAAGTGTAAAACTAAAATGAATTAAAGTAAATAACAGAGCCCGTCGAGAAATGTCACCAACTCCACCAGAACTTCAGGGAGCCTGTGACAGCTGTTCCCAAAGAACACTTGGAGAATAGGTCCTAATTTTATTGGTTGCACCTTGAAAGGCAGGTGACACGATGAAATGTGACTGTGTGTCAGTCACACTTTCTGTAACAGCTGAAGTATAATATCTTCTGAGATGAGCTACACTGCAGGACTTGCAATTACTCTAGTCCTTGTCATGTACATAGGGGAGGGGAAGTCACCTCTCCTTAGCGCTGAGATCTCTCAAAGTGCAGAGAGGAGGGACACTTTGTGGTGCTTTAGGAATATCTGTTAATATTAAATACAGAGGAGGAAGCAGTTTTGGTAACATCTATTAGCACTGGGACGTGTGCTAACAGCAGGGAGAAAAAGTTTTGATTACCAGCTAATTTCACACAGGCCCTGGAGAGAAATGTTTTCCAGTCACTACTGAGCCAGGTGATATTCA
Organism: Natator depressus; assembly: GCF_965152275.1. Classification (NCBI taxonomy): domain Eukaryota; kingdom Metazoa; phylum Chordata; order Testudines; family Cheloniidae; genus Natator; species Natator depressus. The sequence continues at coordinate 21,074,357 of NC_134251.1, read as the reverse complement.
AAGTGGCAACATACATGAGAAAGTCTCATTATCCCTTTACTGATATCCTCAGCCATCCAGTCTCCTGGCTGCTGCTTTTATTTTAACTTTTCTTCTCCTCTTGTTAGAATCAGCTGCTGAATATGGATGCGCAGGGGACAGGGCAGGGTATTGCTTACACTGTTTCCACTGTATCCATCATATAAAAAAAGATAGCATTGTGCCTTGTATTACTTCCACATTATGCTAATGCACATCTGTTGAATGTCTCCTTGCTATTCTGAATTCCAGCAGGCTCTTTGCAGTTAGTAGGAATCACTTCTCTTTTTTATTTATTTATTTACTAAGTGTTTAGTAAAATAGATCACTTAGATCATTTAGTTCCTGATTCTCTAAGGTTTGAAATGTTTCGCATAAGTGGACTCTCGTGTCCGTGGACTCCCTACAGACTTTGAGCAGAATGACCCCTCTAAAGAGGAACAGAGTGCTGAGCCAATCTGATTGGGAGAGAAGCACATTTCCTCTGAGTTCTACAGTGCAGATGGCCAGCTCAAGGCCTGTGTACCACTCAAAACCTGAAGGACTAAGTGGGACTTAAGTGGCACATACACCCTTCACTGGCCCTCTGCATGGGGCTGAATTTCACCCAGATGAAGAGGAGCTCAAAGGAGATGAGTTGCAAACCCGATTTACAGCAAGATCCAAGCCCCAAGACTTCCCCTGCTTTAGGAACCAAACAGTAGCTTGAAGAACGTCACACCACAGCAACCCCGGAAAGATGGCAGGAGAAATTAAGGGAAATCAGAAAAGAAATAATGAACTAGACCAGTTTATTCAAATCTGATCACTAAGGATATGTCTACACTGGAATAAAAGACCCACAGCATGGCTGCAGCTGGCCCAGGTCAGCTGACTTGGGCTCACGGGGCTCGGGCTGCAGGGCTAAAAATTGCTGTGTAGACATTCAGGCTTGGGCTGGAGCCCAGGATCTGGGACTCCCCCCGTCATGGGCTACTCATGCTAAACAGTCTGTTCCACCTTGCATGTGGCCGTGAAGCTGGGAGTTCCTTTCCCAGACCCGAAGAAGAGCTCTGTGTGGCTCAAAAGCCTGTCTCGTTCACCAACAGGAGCTGACCAATAAAAGATATTATCTCTCCTGGACAATGAAAGACAAGGTGCGGGAGGTAAACACATCCCCATGATAGCAGCGGTAGGGTATGGAATGGGAATGCACAGTTCGGATGAGAAACATGGAATATTATCAAGAGCATTAGTGCTGGAGTAAACCCTAGATGGCATCTGTGCAAAGATGTCTCTCTGAAATGTTCCAGCGGTGGGATGTGTAAATCCCGAGGCCAACGTTTCTGAATGGGAGATGACTTTCCAGGTGATAACAAAATAAGGTTAATAGGAAATCACTGTAGACCGATACTTTTCTTATAGTCAGTCTCAAATTTCTAATCACTGCTGTCTTCATAAGGGATTAAGTGTGTCTCCAGGTGAACAAGCTATTCCATCTCATATGCGAGCAAGAAAGAACTGTAATACCAAGCGTAATAGTCTTGTAAAGATTGTGTACGATCAAAGCTTTGCTTCATGGTATCTATAAAATTGTACGTATGCTGATTTCTAATGGGGCTTTGGGGGGAGGGATAGCTCAGTGGTTTGAGCATTGGCCTGCTAAACCCAGGGTTGTGAGTTCAATCCTTGAGGGGGCCATTTAGGGATCTGGGACAAAAATTGGGGATTGGCCCTGCTTTGAGCAGGGGGTTGGACTAGATGATCTCCTGATATTCCAACCCTGATATTCTATGATTCTATGATTCAGGAGAAGGAAAGCGATGGAAAACAAGCAAGAATCAAACAGAAAGTGGGTACGTTGGCAAGATATCCCCAGGTGACTAACGTGACGTGCCAATCACCCCGACCAACTGATGGCCTTGTGTTAAGTGCTAGGCTAGTTAAAGGCTCTCTACTGGCTTGAACAAGATCCACCAGCAAAGTGGCTACTGAAAGAAACAAACTGAAGAAAGAAATGAAGATATGAGCCTAAGCTCGTCTTTCTCAACCTTTTCAGGTCCTCCTTCCTGAGCGTTTATTTTGGGGGTTTAAGCAGTACTGAACTGATGCATAGTTCTTATGCTGGCCCTGAATCTCAGCCGGTCTGACCATTTCTAATCATTAGCACTGTTCTCATCTGCCTTCCAAGGCTGATCCATGTTTCTTAAGGTAGCTCAAAGCTGCCATTTAAATGGCTTATCTAATTCACAGATACATGTTCAATTTTCTTAATTCAAATGTTGCATTTGACTATGGCCAGTGTTTGATGGGACCATTCCAAAACGTAAAGAAGATTGAATGTCTAGACCCTCACAAACAAAAGCCTTCTAGTGATTCGGCATGTTGGCAATTCCTTCCCCTCCTTCCCCACTATAATTTTTTCCATGTACTCAGCCATGCAGGACAAAGTTGCTCCCTCCATTCCACTTAATCTGCTTTGTTCCTTGGATCTGTTAGGGACAATGGTGCATGGTGCCATGCCAGGGCTTAACATTTATAAGATCAGAGAACACCCTCATTCCTGAGTTATTCATCTTCACATTGTCTGGAATGGTTCATGACCGTGAGTGCCAACCTCAGTGCAGACTGTCCAAAACCAGGGCAGACACCCCAAACTGGCGGTATGTTCTATAATTAGATTTTACCAACCCAGAAACAAAAGAGAACTCCTGACGCACTACAACTGTCTTACCATGGAGTCACAGAGAAGCTCCTTGAGCACGCCACTCTATCTTGCCACCCCAGGCAAGCCGGACTTGGTGATAGTCGGTTGCCATACTCCACAGATCACAAAAGATTCTGGTTGCTTTCAGTCCCAAGAGACCAGTCACTTCCCCTGATCAATTTGTACCTCAGATCTCACACCAAAGACAATGCTTGAAGCCCATCCTAGAGTAAACTAACTAAGGATTTATTAACTAGGAAAAAAGAAATGAGAGCATTATTTACATGTTAAAGCAAGCAACATATATGCACCAATGAGTTACAGTCTGTGGTCCCAAAAGGTGACAGCCTTGTAGTCACTGTCCACACTGAATGTCTTTAGGGCTAACTCAGGTTGACCCTGTCCTATCTCCAGCCCTGTGAGAGTGCAAACAGCAGAGAGAAATAGAAAACTTTCTTGTGTTCCTATTTTATCCCCTTCTTCCAGCATTCAAGCTGATGGGATGATCTTTCTTGCACATAAGTACCTTCATGGGTGTGAGAGGGCCAGTAACACAGTCTTTGTATCATGATGTTCCACATGATGGTCCATTTCTTTTTGATAGGCTTTCTTGATGGGCAGTGGACCATTCCTCCAGCCTGAGTTCACAGGTTCAGAGCAGACATTTTTACAATCATAAAGCAAAACATAACACTTTATAGCATGGGAACAGACATTACAAGTGAGAATAAAGCATGCAGCAACTTACAAGCATTGCATAGAGCCTAAGCACTAAACACATGCTTATCTGTCTAATACTTATCTTGAACAATATTAACATACAGGTGAGCTGGTCTGGTTTCCAGCTATGAATTTGTCAGTGCTCAGCTGACACCTACAGCCAAGGTGAGAGCTGGTGCCTGGTCTGCCAGCATCAGATCCATTACTGCTTTGAATATTTCGTGCTGGAAACACTCGAGGTTTATATGGAACTAGTGAAACTTGAAACTTAGCTTCCCCATCTGCTTGTATGACAATCGGTGCTGATGCCCTTTGAAACTGGAAGATTCTGCAACAGGTGTCAGGTAGTTCTTTAATAGAACCTTCTAGTCACATAAATGGAACACTGGAAAATCGTGAGTTTGAGGATACCAGGCAGTTCTACGAAAGTGCCACTGTGGAGCTCCAGGTGCTGTAGACTCAGGCAGGGCTTTGGGATTTGTACTTTTAGAACCAGTAGCCCAGGTGAGGGGCAATAAAGACCATTAGTGATGAAAGGGGGAGGAGCTGAACTGGAGAGCAGCAGGGGGAGGAGCTCGTGGGTGAAATTGCCCCACAGTGCTGCCCTCTAGAGTGGTGATTGTTATGGCCTGATTGGTGGTGATGTTCTCTCTCACACTCAGTGTAGAGGAAACCATAATTCTATGGAGATTTGGAAGCCTCTTCAGCCAATCATCTTGCAGCTTTCATCCAAGCCTTCAATAGTCATTCTGTACAGTGACTCAAGACCGAGTTTGCGTATGTGTGTGTGTCGGGGAGGGGGAAGGGGACAGAATGTGAAGCTACCGGAATGATTCAAAATTAGCTAATATAGTCTCCATTAATTAAAACCAAGGGACAGATAATCCAAGTGATTAGGAAGGACTGATTTGAGGTGGCATTGTTCAACGGCAGTGAGTGACAGCTGGTGTACTGTGCCTCTGATGTAATGGGGCATTGCAGGGCAGCAGCAGTTCATTACAGCCAATATAAATGGAAAAAGGATTTGGACGCACAGGGGAGATGGATAAGCAATGACAGGGAATGAGGAAGCATGGCCTACTTTTGTCAGCTTGTGCAAAGCAGAACAATATCATTATCCCAGAGGGGAAAAAAAAACACTTTCACACAGGGCATGTTTCAGAGGGGTAGCCATGTTAGTCTGTATCAGCAAAAACAATGAGGAGTCCTTGTGGCACCTTAGAGACTAACACATTTATTTGGGCATAAGCTTTCGTGAGGTAAAACCCACTTCATCAGGTGCATGGAGTGGAAAATGAGAGAGGCAGAGAAACGTGGAGTGTTTGCATCTTGGAAGCATCTGGACGTTGGACATTAAACATGAGGCTTTCATGACAAAGTTGGAGTGACTGAGGTGTGCAGCCCCACAGTGATCTGAGTCTTCTCTATGAGTTTCCTCCCTATCTAGCCCCTGTGTAGGGAGGGGGCTTGGAGCACTTGATCCAAGTGAAGGGTAAAGGGAAATCCTTGCATTGCTTCCTACCACCTCCCCTCCACTGGAGTTCAGGGTGTCAGGGACAGATCCCGAGAGGAAACTGCATTCCCAGCCCCCATTGCTAGGATGGCTTAAGGGTCAGCAAGGCCAGCGAACAAAGTTTGCAAAGAGAGGGGTGTTGAGTCTTTTCCTCTTCGCACAACACATGCAACAGGAAGGGATCACACGGGCCCAGCAGGTCCAAGTAACTGCACTTACAAACTATACATGCAAGACCTAGCTGCATGCATACACCACGGCTCTGCTGGGGTTCTGCTGGCTTCTGGGACAGAGAAGACAGGGAGAGCCACTAAAGGGCTCACAAACTATTTAAAGGCATACTACCCAATTCTTTCTCCCTACCTATGTCCTGAGCCAAAGCTCATCCCAACCAATGGAAGTCTTTCTGTCGATTTCAGTGACTTACAGGCAACCTCAAACCTGAAAGAAGCAGGTGTTGTAGCAGCTCATTTTATAGTTTATCTCCGTTACCTTTTCAATCCCACAGCCAGGACCTACAGCTGGGAACAGCATGTTTTCCCCATGAGTATCTGAGCATTTCAGCAGCCTGCCCTCCGACTCCTAATTCATTACCGGGATTAGATATATAGTTGCCAGGTGCTATTTTTTATTGTCAGCAAGCCCTGTATTCATAACTTCTCCCGTATCTTACAGATTAGATCAGGTTATTCTTTCAAAGGGGAGACGGTTGGATGTGATTCTGCCGGTGCTGTATATGAAATCCCATCCTGTAGGCCACTCACAGGGAGAAAGTCTGCCTGCATAAGATATATTTTTCCCCTTGGGAAGCATTCCTCATTGCTTCCCTTGCGTCAAAATCAGTTTATCTTCCCCTCCTTTGTCCTGCTGCTGATGCACACAGGGCTCCATTTAGCAAATGTTTTCAGTGCGATAGTCACCTATTTTGGGACAGATGCTGTTTGCAGTGCGGTAATTTATAAGTGAGATCAGGACCTTTGCCTTGGGTGTCACCACTGAAATCTGCTTGATCACACACACTGAGAGGCAGCAAAGTTTGGAGGTTATGTCTTGTTAGTTCTCTTTGCTCTCCCTCAACCTTAAAGGGGTGGGGGGCAAATCCCTGTGATCCCACAAACCTGAATCCTGCCAGCTCATACTCTGCGATCCGCCTGTTGCCATAGGAAAGGCTATTATGTTACAAATTCAGCAATATGGCCAAAAAAATCCTGCTTTCCCAGCTGCACAGTGTGTCTCGGTCCTGATATTCTGTCATTACTGTGCATCCAATGAAGTGAGCTGTAGCTCACGAAAGCTCATGCTCAAATAAATTGGTTAGTCTCTAAGGTGCCACAAGTACTCCTTTTCTTTTTGTCATTACTATGTGGGCATCTCTCCCCCTGTCCACATCAACGGTAGAGCAGCACACACAAGGAGAGAAGAGCATCAGCCACACTCTGAAAAATGGCTTTGATAATGGAAAATTTCCCTGTAACCAAACTTAATGCTTCAGTGTGGGAGGAGAGGAACTTCATTCAGATACAGATCTCTCCCTGAGCGTTAGCATGCATGTAACAAACACTGAGGCTAGAAGCAAACTGAGCCAATTGGATCTGGGAAGTAGAGATAGACAATAAGTCTGGGACCCTCTGATGCTGTTTTTACAGTCTCCAAGTGGATCGTCACTCCAAGAGATATCCCATTTGAATGTTGGAGTTAATATGACTTACCCTTGCTCCAGCACAAAATGCTACCTCTAATCTTATTAGTTATTTTTAGCCTTAAGAAAGAAAAAAAGAGAAGAAAAAGCCTCTGTCTAATTAGATTGGTTATAGGCATTCAGGATCTTAGGCATATTATGATGGCTCCTTTATATGTCACTGATTAATTAATATTTATAGCTATCCTGAACACTTTGCTCTCCTGCGACAAGAGGACGTTCTGGGAAATGACACCTTACACAAAGGGAAAATGGTATGTATGTATTTTTCTTCACTCAGAGTGAAAAGCTGAGTTCTTCAGTTTCTGTTACAAAGGCCAAAATGTTCCAATTTGGGCTTAAAACCTGAGGACACTCGAATCAAGAGCTAGTCCCCTGGAGAACAGTCCCCTGTTTTTAGAGTTGGTCAACACGTGCCTCCATATGCAATGGAGAGCCTAACTTCAGGCATCCAAATCTGAAAATGTTGGCCTAGATAATGCTTTTGGTATGAGTGGAAGCTCTCATAATCCGGTACATTATAAATATGACAGTTCAATAAAACAATGAGAGGCACTGTAGAAACGCCTGTGAAATAAGAATACAAATAAATCCATGGAGAAGGTGGTGACTTACGCCACGTTAATTGTACAGCACAGTGGTGCTATGCAACATGGGTAAGGGTATCATAATAATTAGCACAATGTCACCTGAAAACTACAAAAGCACAAATGAAGGCCATATTCCCAATCCCACAAGAATAAAGAAGTGTTTTATGGTAATAGTCACAAACCTCTCATTGTGCAAAATGTTATTCAGTTCTTTGGAAGGTTATGGAAGATCACTGCAGTATTTTCATAAGGCTGAACAGCATCTGTTCATTGAGCTTGGACCCAGACTGAGCTGCTGACTGACTTTTTATTTATTTTTTTAAATCCCTGGTGACAGGTTCTGCTGAGTCTATTCTGTCCTTAGCACCCTTCCCACCTTTTCTCCCTATTACTTCCCTCCTCAAAGGCTTCCCACCATGCTCCACTGTCCTCCTAGCTAAGAAGGACTTGAAAGCATTCTTTGTGGGCCCCATCAGCTAGGGTCAGCTGAAGGGGCCCACTACAGAACAGGCTGTTCACCCCCTCCAGAGAGAACAGAATGTGCTGCCCCTACACGATTCTACCAGTCCAGTTACTAGTATTTGTCACTAAGTCTGCGGTGATGACAGTAGCTCCCAAGGGCTCCCATGAGGAGTCAGGGCCCGACTGGTATCAGACATGAATTTGGGCGGAGTGTCATGACTCTGAAAATCCCATGAACCTACGACTTTTAGATCGGTCTGTAAAGATGGTCCAGAAGAGAATATAGGAAGCAGCAACTCAGTATGACACTTTTCTCCCTTGCTAAGCTTCTGTAGAGCTGTGTCATGTGGCTGTTGCTAACCACGTTGGAGGGGAAGAATAATTCTTCTTCTCTTTCATAGGTAATTATTTTACTGACTAATTAACTGCAAGGTTTTGGAATAACTGACAACTGTATCTTCACAGGTGACAAGATTGTCATGGTTTCAAGAAAACCATGTTCACTTTTGATCACTATGTCACATGAAGCAGCGTGATGCAGTGTCATGGAATAGGCAGAGACAAAGCCTTTGCCGTCTGCAATTTAAAACTCAAAGTCAGGCCTATGCGGTCTGTGTCCACAGTGCAGTGTTCGGATGCTGCTGGTATTCTGCTCGTCTATATTAGTGAATGAAGTAGGATATATACAGCTGAGTTTACCCAGGGTTATTCTGAACAAAGATAGCAGCAGACTACAGTTATCTCCTAGTCTTAAACCAAACCCCTAGACTTGCTCCAACCCACTTCCCTCTGTTCTTCTCTTGAATCCATACAGGTTTCTTCCTGTATCATTCCCTGCCCCCGGCACTGTTAACTCATCCACTGTTGCAATGGGTATATAATGAGGGAATTAACATCTTTTATGTGACACACCGAATGCTTGACTCTCAAAGTGGATGTTGTAGCTGGGGTGAGACTGGACTTTTTGGAGTGTGATTCAGACAATTTTTGAAACTGGCCTTTGAAAGTAGCCCACCTGCCATAGCTGGCTTGAATGAAGACCTGCCCCCCACAGAGTGCATATGGAATTGTGCTGTATGATGGATCCAACAGCATCCAGTTATCTGTTACTTTTATAAAGCTTTCTTTTGCACTGAAGTCTCACCTGCCAACCATTTCATTGGTGCCTTGCCCTCCAGTGAGATTACAGTCTGAGCAGGTGATAATGGCAGCCTAATTCAGCTGCCACTGTTGACACCATTGACCTGCCTTCCTGCTGCTACTGAAATCCAGAAATCACTCTAATGATCCCTCTTCTGAGCTAAGCACTACTCAGAGCAGCATTGGCAGTCATGCTCCTAGCCCTTTGTCAGAAAAAAACACAGAACTAATTTTCTAGCCAGATGAAAGGCCCGGGGCTCAACAGGCATAATATGTGTGTGTGAAAACAGTCTGACCAAAGAATGTGCTCAGGATTTGACAGGAACTACTGCATATCCCTAATCACGCACACCGGCAGCAGGGGTGACAAACAGGTCGTTGTGGATAGAACTCGACGCCTGAATAAAAACAGTATAGCACTAGGAATATACAACTGACCACCTGACCGGGATGGTGATTGTGAAATGCTACAAAAACTTAGAAAGGCTACAAAAGCAGAAAGAGCAATAATAATGGATGCTTTCAACTATCCTCATATTGACAGGGTAAATGTCACCTCAGCGAATGATGCAGAGATAACATTTCTAGACACTGGGTCACCAGAGAGAGATATTTCAGAGCAGCAGCCATGTTAGTCTGTATCCGCAAAAAGAACAGGAGGACTTGTGGCACCTTAGAGACTAACCCATTTATTTGAGCATAAGCTTTCGTGAGCTACAGCTCACTTCGTCGGATGCATTCAGTGGAAAATACAGTGGGGAGATTTTATAGCACAGAGAACATGAAACAATGGGTGTTACCATACGCACCGTAACGAGAGTGATCAGGTAAAGTGAGCTAGAGACAGCATCAACCAAGTAGGAAGTGGTTTACTGGAATAACTCTCCTTTTTATCCCAGTTAGCATTAGCAGGCTGCAGTTGAGGATGTTCTTCACAGCCACAAGAGCATGTGTGGAGCACCTGGTGACACGCGAACATTGAAGGCCAAATTAAATTCTCTTTGGCGACAAACAATAGTGCCTGTGCAAATTGGACTTGCAAAAGGGAAGACTGCTGTATTAAACATTTGGCCCAACACGGTAGAAATGCAAGAGGTATGGTTTTGCCCTATTGTCTAAGGGCTATGAGGTCTGCAGATAGCTATTTCCTTTTGGGGGAGAATTTCCCCAATTTTCTCCATTAAAATAAATCCCTCTCTTACCTTTCAGATATGGCAAAATAAGCCTCTAGTGTTCTGTTGGGTTCTGTTGTGCCATTTGCTATGAGGTACTGTGTGCTGACAGAACCCGGGATAAACTGTGTACATGCCACATACTATAGCATGGGCTATTGCTCAGAGGTATGACCGTCTATCGGTTTAGATGCCTGCAACAGTATCATTTTAGGTAGCAGTCAGCCTGTCTAAACTGAAATCACTGGACTGTCACAGAACTGCAGCAAACAGGGGTGGAGATGTCCATACTGCACAGATGGATGGATGGATGCAGCAGATGATTGAAATAAGCAAATCAGATAAACTACGCTGAATTCTGAGCATTGCCCATCTCTCATTCTGGCAGTTTGCATGCTCTGGCAGCTTCCCTTATCTCAGTACATATGTTTCACAGCTGCAGACTGCATATATGGCAGCAGGCTTTCTGCAATAGACTGTTAATTTGTAGCTGATTTAATCAAACTCCGAAAGAATGGTTTGTTTGAAAGCAAAAATCACGAAATCCTCACTGGTGAGTCTGCATTTGTAAGTGAGTTTGCACACTGCTTCAGAAATTATGAATTTAAGATTTTTGTGCTGTGGAATTCTGGGCTGCAGGATGCCTTGCTTGCTGTATGTGCATAATCCCAGCAAAAACAATATCAGACCCTTGGTAATCTCATTCAGTGTTCTCCAGCAGAGAACAGGGAGTATATTAAGGAGAACATGGAGAGTATAATTAGACTGAGCCTTTATTTGACATACTGCCACATTAGTGTCACATATTCTGCTAGGGCAAAGTTCTTTATGACTGAGCATCAGGGATTGTGTTCCTGACACAGAAACTGTGTTCCTTAGAACTTAAAAAAAAATCCCCTTGGAGTTTAGTTTTGAATGGTGAGAGGAAGAACAAACTATGGCTCTGAAATTCTTACAACATTATAAAGCTAATGCAAATGATAATCTACCATTGCTCAGACTGATGCAACTGAAATACAGATTATTATTTGTAAAAGATGGAAAATGTATCATTGTTAAACACGATGCATGAACGTAGTGCTGATGAAAGTGTTGCACTCAGCCTGGAGTCTGAAGTCCTCTGGTTATTCACTGCACAGTCACAGTTCTGGCAGTGGGAGGGCACGACTCCACACTCTGCCCTGCCAGGATGCCACCCCCTCCCGGAGCTGAAAGGAACACCCTGAGGATGGTTGGAAAACTCCGTCTTGGTCCATTCTCTCCTTGACCTCTAGTAAGACTGCTATCAAGATTGGCAATTGCTACCACTTGCAAGAGTGCCTTCTGTGTTGTGGGCACCGAACCCTGGAAACTAGCATGAAGTCACCAAGCCCATTAGACCTAGTTTTACAAAGTGATGGCTGCTTGGTGGTCTGTCAGTCATTACTGAAACCAAATCTAGTCAAGCTGAAGACCTAGCGAAGTTTTGAATGTTTGTGTGTAGGGCTACTCTTCCCCTTTCTGTACCTGTTCTGTGGCTCTGCTGATAGGCTTTTCATCTCTAGAGCTGTCCATCAGGAACCTTTTGCTGACAAAAAGGAAAAGGGTAAAAATGCGAATATTCTTATTTTTTAACAAAATGTGGATCCCTGTACGCATGCAAAATATTTCAAAACGACCTATGAGCTGTTCTCAGTATATATGTGAAACAACCCCACTATAAAACACTGAAAAACTTGGTTACTATAAAGCAATTTTCTCCTACGCACTGGTTCAAGATTTAAATGGTAATTATCTTGCAAATTACTGTAACTGTCTTTCATAAATATGGCAATGTTTGAGATGTGACTAGCTGCCGTCTACAGGATAATGAGTTTAATAAAATGTATCTTCAGAGTATTGTGAAGAAGCAGAACATATTAGTTTTTAAGGTGACAATACTGTAATTTCTGCATGATATAGCTCATTCTCCCTACAACTATCTCTTAAGAATGTACTAATCATTTTTTTTCCTATTAGGAAATTTCCCTGTAGATAATTTAGAAATTGCTTTTTCATGTGTGTAATAATTGTTTTCTCCTACAAGTTTTAGACAGGGATTTTAAAGGCACCTAATGGAGTTAAACACCCATGATCCTTTGAAGGTCAATGGGAAATCCCTTAGAGTTCCTGTAAAATTCCCAGACTTTGTTTTCCAACTGAAATGCAGTTGTATGCTGTGCCTTCTCAACAGTAGAACTATTAGGCGTCAGGATACCACAGCGATGAGTGTGATTGATATAAATGCAGCTCGATAAAAACAGTATCCAAAAATATTCCAATAGAAAGACCATACGGAAATATTTCTTCCTCCGTAGGAATCATTGAGTCCAGTATCAGGACGCTGTGATCCAGGAGGTCAGACTAGATGATCGTAGTGGTCCTGTCTGGCCTTAAAATCCATAAGGCTTTTTTTCCCTTTTAAAATTAGTAATGATTAGGGAACCTCAAACAAGTTGCAGGTGTTTTGGTTTGGTTCCCTACACAACAAACCTTATTACCCTACCTTGTGCATGAGCTACAATAATTCATGAGAGGGTTTTGTTGCAACATATTTACTTGCAATATCTAGCATCTCTTCTGCAGGCATACACCAACCAACACATTCACAATGCAGGTTTGCTACTGTAGACTCCAGCACTGGGATGCTACAGGGCAGTTGGCCCTTCTATGCATCAGCAATCTGACTCACCTTGCATGTGACTTTAGAACACAAAGTAATTGGGAAACAATATCAAGCATATATGTAAACCCTATGAATTTCAGATAAAATGGAACCTGGAACACACTGATCCCTGATTTTGGTTTTGCCAAAACTCAAACCAAAACCACAACCCAAGTCTGTCTCATATATTATGTTTATGTATATTGTTTGTATATTTATCTGTCTGTATATAGATAGACAGACCAATGTATATAATACACACATATACGCACATCTATAAAACGTATTATATGCACACACACTACACATACACATCTAAAGCTATATCAAGAGCTAGATAGGTATCAATACTGTCTCTCTCATCCATTATTCAGATTGTGTTCCTAGAATTATTACCACAAACCATTTAGCTTCCTACTACTTGACGGCTCATTATGATTTTTGCAGTTTCATGACAATTGATGGGTATAATTACTCCAGTTTAGTATTTCAATATGCAGCATCGTGTCTGTGCAGGGTGCTAGAATAAAATGCATCCTATAAGTAAAGAAATGTTAATGCATACCAATAGGTTTTGGTAGAGTGACCACAAGTAGCTTTAAAAGAGGCAGCCTAATGGAATGCAGACTCATATCTCTAGTTAAGCACTTACTGCAAAATATCTTCAAATGCTGCCCTTTGAGTATTACTGTAAAAGTGATGGTCGTAAAGAGACTATCCAATGGCAGTCTCTTTACAGTGTATCACGCTCCTTCCGTAAATAATGTGGGAAAGTGAAACTTGTCTGCTGTTCAGTTTAGACAGTAAACTCTTTGGGGCAGGGTCTGTCTCTTGTATGTTTACACAGCACTCAACGCAACTGAGCCCTCATCTGGTCCTGTCTCTGGGTGTTGCTAGTGTAATACAAATAAATACATAAACAATAATAACAAATACGATAGTTTGTGTAATATGGGGGACTGGCCCTTTAAGGCTACATCAAGGACGACAAAGCAATCAGCCACTGAGGGGGAGGAAGTGGTCTTGGGGAGGCAGTATGTGCTTAGACTGCTACTTCTATTCAAGGCCAAATTTAAGGCTGGAGTCCCTACGTGCAGAGTGGGCAGGGGCATGGAATTCTGGGAATTGTAGTCTTGAGACTATTGGACCATTCTGGTAAGACATGCTGGGAACAGGGCTGGGTATTTAAGTAGCTTCCTTCCTCACGTGGGAGATTTGGTGGGATCCAGATAAGTGAAGAGGTCTCAACGGGAAGGGACATACCCAGATCTACAGAGGGCCTTGAACAGACCTTGTGGAAGAGGGGCTGTCGTGACAGCCTTCTGGGGAATCTTCTGTGCTAACAAACATTCATTTGTGTTGAGGACTCTGTTGTCTGCAAGAATTCTATGGTGATAGCTCTTAATTTGGCTTCTAGACCCCCCCCGCCCCGCCCCAGAAAACCTGATGGGGAGAAAGCAACTCTAAAGAGGAGAGTTCTTTAAAATGTGTTTTTACCAAGATTCACTAGGGTCACAGACTCTCTCTGGAAAAGAGAACCCTTTATTTACTGGATTTTGCTGCATGCCTTCTAATGGAAAAGAAGGAACACATTATATGCTAAGAGACTGAGGAATAAGACCTTGGAGCTGGGAATGTTTTGGCTGGTTATCTGAAAGGACTTCCCCGCAATGACTTCTGGCCTGCTACAGTGTGTTCTCTCTACTTTGAGAGGAATCGGACAAGCAATTTCAACCTAGAACAATTCACTCAAGCTCAGGTTTTGGGACATGAGTTATGTTTGTTCCTGAACCTGGGGGTTGAGGCAGGGGGAGGGGAATAACAGAGGGACAGACTGAGTCTCTGTGAAAACGGAGGGAGTAATGTGTGACTGCCTGCAATTCCTTCTGGACAGTGGCGTGGCAGCTGGCATTTCAGACAGCCCTGTTATGGGGAGGACAGAGAACTGTGGTAAATGCAGTCTGGGGTGGGTGGTGAAGTCATCAAAGCCAATGGCTTCAGTAAAGCTTTCCTTTCACTTGGGCAGAGCTTCTAGATACTGCCTACTAGGAAGGTCAACTTGACACCCAGAGAGGAGACTTTAAAGCTTTGGTTATTTCAGACATGACCTTTTTTTTTTTTGCAGAGAGCGGTGAGAAAACAGCGTGGCTTTCCTCTCCCAGCGTGGAATCCCCTCTCTCTCCCGGGTAGCCATACCTGCACGAGCTCTGAGGAGTTAGCGTGCTAAAGCGTAGCTGCTGCAGTGCATGTGGCAGCAGGGGCTTGCCACGCCGAATATGAACCTTGGGTTTCAGAAGGGAACCTGCTCAGGCACGTAGCCCCTCCCAGCACTCGCACGGCCCCAGCTACGCTGGTTTTTTTAGCATGCTGGTTCTACCGGCTCATGCATGGTACATCTTCCTGAGCTGGGAATTACAGCTCCAGCTCCGCTGTCAATCTACTCTCAGCAATAAACAACCAACCTCATGTTGAAATTCAAGGAAGTAGGTATTGATAGTAGTTACAGAAAGGGAAAAGGCAGCCAGGTGGACTATTGGAATGGCTGTAGGGAAAAAAACAGATAATAAAAATGAAAGACCATACCTTCCTCTTCTATCACACAAAGAATTGCAGTGTGTCTCAACAGACACCTGGGGGGGTATCTGGCTTCATGTGAAAGATACTCCACGTTCCTTATACTTGCGATTCTTACAGAACAAGATATTAAATAGGTACTACTGGATTCCACAACATTTGTTTAAGGCTAGATTGGCAACCAACCTTTCACACATCCTTTATACCTGTCAAAAATGCATGTGTTCTGGAACACTATATTCAGTGCTCTCTCAAAAACTTAATGACAGGTTTCAGAGTAGCAGCTGTGTTACTCTGTATCCGCAAAAAGAAAAGGAGGACTTGTGGCACCTTAGCGACTAACAAATTTATTTGAGCATAAGCTTTCGTGAGCTACAGCATCCGATGAAGTGAGCTGTAGCCCATGAAGGCTTATGCCCAAATAAATTTGTTAGTCTCTAAGGTGCCACAAGTCCTCCTTTTCTTTTTTCAAAAACTTAAGTGTTACTATCATTCCTGCTCGAAACTTGTGTATTTTAGAGGTGCTGAAGGAGTTGGTATGACAAGTTAACATTAAGAAATGGATTGTAGTAACTATTTTAGTGGCCAAAAGAGTTAGTCTCAGAAAAAGAAAATCTGCAATTCCTCCCTCAAACACAGACTGGCTTAGTGAGATATCTGCTCCTGCATTAATGGGGAAAATAACTGTGCCCAATAGAAACACTGGGAAAACTATGAAGAAGACTGGTCACACATGAAACAATTGCATACTTTTGAAGTTTGGTATGTATTAGTCCCAGACACTCATCGCTTATATTCTCATTTATTTATCTGTTTAGTCACTTTCATAATTGACCTCTACGGGTTCAGGTTTTTTGTTTGTTTATTTTTGTTTTGTTTCACTCCTGGTTTTGCAAATAACAAATGCTGAATTTTGTTATTTATATGCTATTTCCATCTTGTGCATGTATTATATCTGTTTTGTTTCATTATGTGTCTATATTTTACATAAACTAATAAAAATAAAGTTAAAAGAAAAAGGATTGCACTGGAATCTCAGATCAGCAAAGCCCAGCTATGCAGAAATATGCCAAAACTGTCAGACACAATACCTACTGGTCCCTACACAGAGTGGAAAATGACTGTTCTTGGCAACTGACCAGATCTCCTAATGTTCAGAAAGCTCTGGGGACAACAGAGTCAGGATTGAGGGCTTGCAACAGAGACAGTCTCCGGGCAACCTAATGAGTGCAGATGGCCTGCAGTAGGCTGCCTGACTAGCTACACTGCCTGATTGATGGGAAGAGTCAGCAGACAAATGCGTACGTCTGGTGGCTGCTCAAAGCCTTTGCCCACGGCTGTGACAGCTCCTGCTTCACACCCAGCCTTGCCTCACTCCAGGTAACCTGGTTCTGACCTCCCTGAGTTCTGATGCCAGTTCTGACCCTTGGCTCTGGCATTTGGCCTCTGACTCTGGTTCTCACCCTGAGCTCCTATTCTTGGCTACCGACTCCTGCGCTATCCACTGGGCCTGACTCCTGCTCTAACCACTAGACACAGCCACCCACATCCTGGTCTGTGACAGCTAGGTCCTTAAAGCAAATGTAGAAGCCACTGAATGGATGGAAGCCCCGTTGCATGAGCCACTTCACAGTGAGCAGATTACTGGATGATTCACTTTGGGGAATATCCCGGCATTGCTCATGGGAGGGCTGAGGAGGGGACATCATAGGTCTGTTCTAGTCTGATTTCTATATTGCTTTTGCGCAGGCCTCTCAAGCTCTGAATCTACCATGAGAACTATTCATCGCTCACAAGCAAGTAGGCAGAGCTGTATGGCAGAGTATGTGATGTCATAACAAGGCTTTATCAAAGATGCTGCCATCGCCAATGGGGATTGAGCAATAGTGAGAAAATTCAGGCAGTTGGCAGGACCAAAGATACTTTTTCATTATCAGCCATTCTGCAATGGCAGCAGTTTTGTCTAAAAAGGAAACAGAGTCCCCCAGCCCATGTCTCCATAAGGCAGGAGGAGAGAGGCTTCCAGCTGAGAGATGAGTTTAGCAAAGTTCCTACTGATCAGTGACCAAAAGCTGAAAGATTCCAGATCTCCCCCTATTACTGCTCCCAAGAGCCAGCCAGCCCTTTGTATCAATTCCATTTTAAAACAAAAATCCTCTTTGGATATCGTTCTCCTGTCCGCTCCTGGGATCTGACATTCCTCTTCATTGGCTCTCTGGCACGTTGGCTTCTGTTTTCCATAGTGACTGATTTTTGTACTGGATGGAAAATAACACCCTGCTACATTTCTTCCTGTGTATTTTGTCTTCTTCCATACTGAACCTCCCCATCTGCTACCTGGGGGTTACAGAAGCAGCTCCAATCTTTCCTGAAATCTCTTTCTCTGAATTTGTCTTTGTGCAGCAGAAGGGAGCCATTAAATGCTCAAACAACGATCCGTGGCAGTGTCAGTTTGTTCTGGTAACTGTGTGACACTGTGTCCCAAGAGGATTTCTGATTAGAGGCAATAAAGTCTGGAAAACATGAGCTCTTCCTGTGTCACAGCTTTGTCTTCCTATACAAACATAAAGGCTGGTGTCTCAACCAGCTGTGTATCTTGAAGACTCTGTGAGCGACACTGGGGTAGGGGCAAAGGGCTGTTTATTGCTTCTACTTTTCTAATCACTTAGCTCGGCTGTGACTTGGAGATGGCAGCTGATTGTTCACCATGTGACACTTAAAAAGCAACAAGAAATCAGAGTCTGCTAAGAGCAGGGTCATAATAAGTAAGTAACATGGGCATTAGACAAGAACAGGAAGGAGCCAGTGACTCAGTTCATGTAGCAAAGACACCAGCTAGCAGCAGTGTGGAGAAGGAGACAGGAGAATATCAGATTTGCAGGATGGGAAAGGAGCCTCACTCACCCTCCTGGCAAACTTCCTAGCTGCAGACAATACTCCTGAATCACATAAGCATGATGACACACATTGGGTGTAAGAGAGAGTGGAGAGTCAGGCCCGGAGTCGCCAACCTCAGAAGTTCAAAAATCAAGATTTAGAACTCCCCCAAAATAATGGTTTGATGAAGATGCAGCACCAAAGCCTTAAAATAATCCTCGTGTAATAATACATTATTACACTTTGAGGGGGGTTCAGGCAAATATTTGACAGCCTGTGGGACAAACTATGCTCTAGTCACAGAGGGGATGGGATGACCAAGTGGGGCGGCTAGTTTGCTGTCTCAGGGGACTGGGAACAAGCTGTGGAAAACTTCCCCTCTTGCCTGTGTGACAGGATGTCATTCTTCCTCCAGTGCTGCCAGTCCAGCCCCCTTTTCCACCACTAAATTCACCCAGAAACTTCCTTTGAACAAATTCAGGTTGTA
Source organism: Natator depressus (assembly GCF_965152275.1). NCBI lineage: Eukaryota > Metazoa > Chordata > Testudines > Cheloniidae > Natator > Natator depressus. The sequence goes on along the minus strand of NC_134251.1, from coordinate 21,055,736 downwards.
ACCCTCCAGTCTTTAAAACAGTGTGATGAAGGCCATTGGTAGGCAGGTTCATTCTCCAAACATGCAAACAATGGCCTCATTATCTTAGCAAGGCCGAAGTAGATCTTGCCTGGTGGTATCTGGAAGACAGGCAATTACAAGAGACAATCCTATTCCTTTCCAAATTGGCTGTTTAACAAGGGTTTTTGATCTTCTGTGGCACTTTGACTTCCCATTCCTTGAGGCCATCGCTTACCTCTCATACCTGAACAGCGAGAGAAGGTAGAGTACACTCACTTGACCGGCGTCAGAATTAGGTTGCTCAGCAAGAGCATCTGAGCGAAGCACAAGGCTAAAGGGTGGGAAATGGAGCAAAACAAAACATGTCACAATTGACAGAGCACTATGGAGCTGGTGATATCATTACCGCCTGCACAAAATTACTAGAGCTCTGGAAAAAAGACAAAGCCACGTTTTATTATTTTATCTGATACAGTGCAACCTAGAGGGGAGGAGACCTGGCCAAAAAAAATTTGTCCAACATGTTTTTTATTTATTTGACAACATTCGAAGAGCTAGTTCAATGACGCGAAAAATGAACTGTTGGATGTTGTGAGCAATGAAAAATGCCAAAAATGATGGGGAAAGAAAACAAAGTATCTAATTTTTTTTGCATCAACCATCAAATAAATTATTCATGGGTTTTTTACATGATTTAACCAGTTGTAAAGGACAAGGTGGTTCAGTGATGAATTAATACACCAAACAGAGGGTGTGTGTGTGAGTGTGTGTGTAAGCATAATGCACATGGATAATAGTCCCCAGGAGCTCAGAAGATATAGAGCAAAATTGTGACTCCTAAGGCAAATATCAGCATTTTGGTTGTGTGTGAAAGAGACTGCTATAGATATTAATATAAATCATGTCCTATGTGTATAAAAGTCACAAAGACATCAGCTTAGCAATATCCTGATGTACACTAAATAAATAATAGTAATTTGTGCATAGTGACGCCTACTGGTGATAAGATTCAGTGTCCAAGATGCAGGTGCAGGTTCTACAGCTAAGATAAATGACAAGCATATAAAATGTGTGTTTTTGTGTTATTGTTCTCTGCTGAGTGCAACTGATTGGTGTGTAAGTATTTGAGAGACAAGAAGGGTGGGGTATATTTTACTGGACCCAGCTTTGTTGGTGAAAGAGACTGTCTTTTGAGCTACACAGAGCTCTTCCTCAGGTCTGGGAAAGGTATACAGTGTTCAAGTATTTGTAAGTTTGCAACCACCTTGCCCTCTAAAGGTTGGAGGCCAGGAAAGTATTTAAGCTTTAATATCACTGACAATTAATGTAGCAGAAGGTTGTGCTTTCTGTTCCCCAGCCAGCATGTGTGCATTTAGCGGGTGATTGTGGGGGTGTCTGGGCACAGATCATTACGAGTTGTTAGAAGGTAACATGGGCCCAGCAGGAACTTCAACAGGCACCTAAAGAAAATAATCAGCACTAGAAACTGGTACTGAAGAGTAAGGAGGAAGGAATGAAGGCAAGCTTCACAGGAGATTGATGTTAACCAGAGAATTTACCTCCTTAACAGAGCAGTGGGAGGTAGAATGCATGATTCTTGATTACTCCTTCTGTATTCCCTACCTCAAAACTCACTGGGAATAAACCCAGAACAGTAACAGAAAACTCATCACAGCGGCAACACCCTCAGAGTGGCAGAAGTGGCATGGGAGAGACTGGCCTAGGAGTCAGCAAAGCCAAGGACAGCACAGCCGAGTTTCTCTGAGAGTAGCGTAGATAGGAGTAGGCAGGAGCATCACAGCTCAGCCAGCCTCCAGAAGCAGTGAACCTCCATGCACAAGTGTGGGTATGGGTGTGCACGCAGACATGTGTATCCAGCACCGAATGCAGAGCATTTGTCTCATAAATACCGAGGTCACTGTTAATTTGAAAACAATTGTTTTAGCTTTAGCTAGGAGTAAAACTTGTAACTAATAATATATTCATAAGAAAAAAAAGTTTGTTAATAAAGAGTTGAGGTTGAAAGCATGTTCCAAGAGACTACAGGGAACAAACACTCAATGTCAATGTAACATTTTAATTACGAAAATTCTACTCCTTTTAAAAGACACACAAGTTAGAAAGCATGTAAATGCACAATTAAGGGATCAGGGCAGTTCTCCAGTGTGGATAGTCTTTCATCAGTTACACTTGCCCTATCCCAGTTTCGTCACTCACCCAGCTTTAATGTGGTCACCCAACATTTGCAAAAATGGGAGAAACGATCAAAATGCCAAATTACAAAGAGACTATGGGAAATGGTCCTTTGAACTGGAGATGAGGTTTCAGAATGCCCTAGTAACTTGGTGGCTTGATCTTTGAAAATAATTCTTATTCTGCCAATTGTTCGCAAAGTGCAAATATTTCCAAATTGTGCTGTCACTGAAATCCCAATGGTTTAGATCACATGGTATTGTTTCTGCTCCCTGATTGGATGATTTATGGAACTAGCAAACTCAGTGCAAATTATGAATTGAAAATTTTACTATATATATATATATATATGGATATATGGTGAATTTTTCTTTTGAAGATATTTTAGCTTAAATTTTCCCTTTCAGAAGTATTTGTGATGGTTAAATTTGAGCACTCAAACATTGGTGGAAAACAAACACAAACAAAAACCCATGGTCGAATTGAAATTTGCTTTAAAATGAATATTTGCAAATAATGTTTTCCACTCATTCTATTACCAGCAGCATATTAAAGAAATATAATTTATCTTGGGGCTGAACCAATCAATCTGATGGCTCCACTCACAGGAGAAAAGGGTACGGGGCAGAACAATAGTGAAAGGAGCCAGCAGTGGAAGAAGTGTCACAAAGACATCACGGGAAATGAACAATCACAGCAAAACTGGCAGGAGAGCAGCAGCGATTTCACGCTTTAGAAATACTGTGAAAAATAGCACAAAAAACATTACCTGCTGAGCCACACAAACTGGTCCCGAAAGCAAACAAATGCCATCCAGCACAGCAGTATGGAAGGGAAGGTGAAATAAGGTGAGCGTCAGCTGCTAAAGATTTTCGTGCTCATTTCTGGTGGGGCTGGACTTCTTTCACTGAGCCCAGGCCTACTGGAGGTATGTGATGAAGTGGGAATTTTTCTGTAATAGTTTATGACACCTATGTGTGTCTCAGTTTCCCTCTGTACTTGGTATTGCTACCCAGTGTAAGAAAAGGGTTAAGTCTGCTCTTGGAGCAGCGCAGGCCACGAGGTGTGCATGTCGCTTTGCTGTCTGGGCCGCCATGAACAGCGCTGTTAAGGAACTGGCCCATATCAATGCAGACAATGGGAAGCCCCAGAGACCAGAACATTCTCACCTAGCAAACAATGGCCCAGAGAAAGGAGGTTTCCTGCACCTGTCAGCATGGAAGCTGAGCAGAGACCCCCAGCTCAAGAACAAAAGACTGAGACATGACAGGTAGGGGATAGACAGTTGGCTTCTGGAAGATGCTGGCTGCTCTCACCTGAAACTGACTCAGGAGTCAGAGCGAGACAGAGGTGGAATCCACAGCAGCTTGGCGGGTAGTTTGCACTGGCTTAGACCAGAACGGACTATGCTTTAACCTTTATTTCTTTGTGCTAACCTAAGACTTCCAATGCTCTGTTTCAGTTGCCCAATAAACCCTACTCTGTTTAGAACACGCTGCCTGGTGTCACTGTAGACACTTGCCGGCGTGCCTTGGTCCCTGAAGAGTAGACGAGTATCTAACCAGGAGTCTATCCCAGTGGGACTCACGGAGCAGGAGGGCTGGAGCTCAGAGGCTCAGTCTACCAGGTGGTGAGGCTGCATGACCTACCCTGCAGGAAGAGTGAGATCCCTGCGGACCTGGCACACTAAAGGGGTTCCTGAACGAGACTGTTTAAAAGCTGGGGAGGGGGGTCGCACAGATGCTGTGGATCCATGACAGGGCGCAAAATGGATGTGCCCCAGTTTGCAAGGTACGCTGCCAATATGCAGACCGGTCCTAGGGACAGGCGTGTGCTGAACCAAGGGGATTGGGATCCGGATTTTGAGCCCTCCCAGTCTCTGATGTTCAGAGTTGGGTTTTGGTTCATCCCATTGTGATGGGTTTAAACTGCATTTGTGATATATTTGAATGTCTATATTAAAATGGTAACGAATGGTTTAGAGAAGGTAGATTGAGAGGTTCTGCTCTCCCTGTCTCATAACGTGAGGACCAGGGGACACTCAGTGACATTATGGCAGCAAATTCAAAACTGATCCTCGGAAATGCTTTTTCACCCAACGTATAATTACGCTGTGGAAGTCACTGCCATGTGATGTAGCTGAGGCCAAGAATTCAAAGAGGGCCTGGATGTTTATACAGATAACAAGAATATCCAGAGTTAGAATGATTAATGCTAACGATAGAGTTTCAAAATGTTCTGCTTTGGGGCTACAGCCAATCTCTCACAATCAGGATCAGAAGGAGACCTTCCTGGAGACGGATTATCTCACATATGCTACTGCAGGGTTTCTTGCATCTTCTTCTGATCATCTGGTGCTGGCTACTGTCAGAGACAGGAGAGGGGATTAGATGGATCAGCGGTCCAATCCAGTCTGGAAACGAAGGATTCAGGGGAGGGGGCTGAATGATAATGGCAGAACACAGCCTTTCCATCCCTAGTAACTGCTCAGCAGGAGCTTCCTGCAGACACGGAGCAGTCTTTACATACAGACTGTATCACTCATGCAGCTGAACCTCCGCTCCAGCTATGATCCTTTTGTCATGAAGTGGCTGCTGACCAGGAAACACAATATCACAACTGCCATCCCTGATCTGAGATAGATCCCCTTGGAAATACACTCCGGCCTCCATGGATTGCTTTCAAATGGCTTTGGAGCCACAGCTCCAAAGTCTGGTTGGAGTGAGGGCCTCTGCTCCAATCCACCCGCACGTCTTGGGCACGCAGATTAAAAAAGGACATGCGCTGTGCTATAGTGCTTTGCAAGGTAGCGGGAGCTGCTGTTCCAGTTTAGTGCTATCAGTAGCCTCCTTGGCCTTGCTGCAGGGCAGGGGAAGCCAACAAACCTGTTACAAAGCCATGCTCATGTCTGGCCTCGGGGCTTGAATTCGCAGGGTCTGACATATCCTGTTATTAGCAGTGCCTCTTCTAACTTGTCAAGCTAATGTTTAATACCCAAGGCCAACATTACCAGGAGTGCCCTCTGGTTCTGGGTGCCCAGGTGAGAAACACCGTGGGCTGTCAAGTTGGGCACTCAAAGTCAGGTATCCAACACGAGGGCTTCCTTCTGCAAAAGGTGGCTGAGCTACTTTTGCCTTATTATCCATACAATAAAGTTACACGCTCTCTGTTTATTAAGCCTGTGTAAATTTCCCATAGAGAACAAAAATCCACATTTGCCCCCAAACTGTTAAGGTAGCCTTTGCTCCAGAAACAGCTGTTTGTCCAGAGGTTAGAAGTCCCAGATTTCCTTGCTAGCTTCTCTTTACTCCTCTGGCCTTAGCTTCTGCCTGTTCCCCTGTTTCCCACCCCACAGTGAAAAATCTTTCATGGGATCGTATTTTCAGAAACAAATGAAAGACTAATTGAATGGTGGATGTCTGTTTGCATCTCCTCATACTTTAATATAAGTTTTGATACGAGAGCAGGAATGAGTAGTGGCAGTTTTACAGTGAAATACACTTTAAATAATGTCGGAACTCAGAAGAGCCATTTTACTGGGTAATTGAAATACAGAATATTGCACCTATAATTCCTAACTGTGTGTTTTTGTGAATGGCTTTAAGCGGATAATCACTTCCTTTTCAAGGGAAAGTGCATGCTGGGTCAGGTTTGATATATTGTAAATCAGCATGTTGGAGGGAACAGCACCTTGTTTTAACTTAGCTTGCTGTTGCCAAATTGAAATTGAGGTGTTATTCTACGGCGTGAAGCCTCAGATGTGGCTCTTCTGGGGATAAAATATTCTCTTTGTCATTCGACCTTTGACATTCAAGGCAGTGTCAAGCACAGGCTGGTTATGCAACAGTGCTGAGCTGGAAATTGAAAGACAAGGTTGAATGGAATTACTTTCCTTCTCTTTTGAATATGCAGTTGGCAGCTAGCTAACATTGGCTCCATTGATATTGCCCATATTAAAAGCATCCTCCTAAGGCACATGGAGTTGGTTCAGGCACCTGCCATGAGACGCTGACTTTCAGTCTATGCACATTTCCAGTATGGCCTCATTTGTGTCTGATTTGAAAATAAATTTGAATTATTCTGGGCTGCTTTGTTTCTTCCTTCTCAGCACATCTTCTCTTTGCATTGGCAAAAACTCTTTTTCATGCCAGCGTTGATACTAGTGAATGAGGAAAAACTCTTTAATCAATTAAAAAGCCTTTTGAACTTCATTCTTTCATATTTTGCATATATTGGATGTAGTTTTTACTGCATCTAATGGACTGAACTGTAGACCTTTTGAAGCACAGATTTGATTGTGCTTCATTTCCAGAAAAGGGTGATGGGGATAAAAGTGAAGTTACTGAGAGTGGATGTCTGGAAGAAGTGACAGTTTGTAAAAATAATATGGTGCTTTACATTTCTATGGGATCTCAAAGCAATTGACAAAGTTGTGTCAATCTTCTCCCATTTGAGAGATGCAGAAATTATAGGAATAGAGAGGTTAAGTGATGTGCCCACATTCACACAGGAAGTCTGTAGCAGAGTCAGGTATAACATTTACCTCTACATGGGAGATTTGTGAGTCTCAGTAAAGCTATGTTTATGCCATGCTTTCAGCTGAGAGGCATGCAAGCAGGGCCAAGAACAATGACAGTGGGTCTGATTCTGCTACCATTGGGCTAGATTCTGCTGCTCTTACTGATGTCGAATGTTCCCTGACTCAGGACCTTATTCTGCAAGAAGTCCTGTTGATTTCCATGGGGCTACTTGCTGAGTAAGGTGCTACTCATTGCAGGTAAAAATGGTGGAATCTGGCCCAGTATTATTGTCTCTGAAGACAGCAGGTTGAATGGAGAAGACGTCTGAATGCGAAAGCTGGAGTCACATCTTCTTCACAGGTTTCAGAGTAGCAGCCATGTTAGTCTGTATCCGCAAAAAGAACAGGAGGACTTGTGGCACCTTAGAGACTAACAAATTTATTTGAGCATAAGCTTTCGTGAGCTACAGCTCACTTCATTGGATGCATGCAGTGGAAAATAGAGTAGGGGGATTTTATATACACAGAGAACATGAAACAATGGGTGTTACCATACACAATGTAAGGAGAGTGATCAGGTAAGGTGAGATATAACCAGCAGGAGAGGGGAAAAAAAAACCTTTTGTAGTGTTAATCAAGGTGGGCCATTTCCAGCAGTTGACAAGAACCTGTGAAGAACAGTAGGGGGGAAAATAAACATGGGGAAATAGTTTTACTTTGTGTAATGACACATCCACTCCCAGTCTTTATTCAAGCCTAAGTTAATGGTGTCCAGTTTGCAAATTAATTCCCATTCAGCAGTCTCTCGTTGGAGTCTGTTTTTCAAGTTTTTTTGTTGTAATATTGTGACTTTTAGGTCTGTAATCAAGTGACCAGAGAGATTGAAGTGTTCTCCGACTGGTTTTTGAATGTTACAATTCTTGAGGTCTGATTTGTGTCCATTTATTCTTTTACGTAAATACTGTCCGGTTTGGCCAATGTACATGGCAGAGGGGCATTGCTGACACATGATGGCATATATCACATTGGTAGACGTGCAGGCGAACAACCCTCTGATAGAGTGGCTGATGTGATTAGGCCCTATGATGGTGTCCCATAGGGGATACCATCATAGGGCCTAATCACATCAGCCAATTTTCATTCCTCATTTCATCTGTCTGCTGTTTTCTTAATTGTGGCAGACTCATTCCTTGCTACTCTTTCCTCAATTACAGTGTTAAAGTTCTCTGCAACTCCTTTGCTTAATGGATGTGTGACGTTGCACTCTATATGATTTTATAAAAAATATGCTAATGAGTGTGAATATAATGTAACTGGAATATGCTTCATGCAAAAGGTCTCTTGTAAGGTATCATTACAAAGCTTATAATCTACTGAGTGTGGTCGACCTATTTGCATAAATGTATCACTCTTGTATCTGAAACTAGAAATATGAAATATAACTCTGAGGTCCTATTGTAGATATGCAAAGTGTGGGCCATTAATGGTGGTTTGGAATCTTAATGGCTCCCATTAACCAGGACAATTATCTGTAGACGGCTCTGTTTTACTTGTAAGTCTTCCTGTATACCTGTGGGCTGGCAAGTGGGTAATGAAGTTTTACAATGACATGTGATCATGTCACCTGAACTGGAATCCGTCTTTAACCTGGTGCTTTTCCATTGAGAAGGAGGGGTGGGAACCCAGAGGGACAAAGGATCCCACCTTATGCAAAAGATATGTAAGTGGGTGGAACAGAACAAAGGGGGCAGCCATCATGAGCAATCCTCTAGCTACCACCTGAGCTGGAACAGAGGCTGTAAGAGGGGAAAGGATTGTGCCCAGACCAGGAAGGCATCCAGGCTGTGAAAGAAACTTATTGAAACATCTCTGAGGGTGAGATTTTATCTGTATTCAGTTTTATTATTGTACTAGGCTTAGACTTGCGTGTTTTATTTTATTTTGCTTGGTAATTCACTTTGTTCTGTCTGTCACTACCTGGAACCATTTAAATCCTACTTTCTGTATTTAATAAAATCACTTTTTACTTATTAATTAACCCAGAGTATATATTAATACCTGGTGGGGCAAACAGGTGTGCATAGCTCTCTATCAGTGTTATAGAGGGCAAACAATTTATGAGTTTACCCTGTATAACATTTATACAGGGTAAACCAGATTTATTTGGGGTTTGGATCCCATTGGAAGTTGGGGATCTGAGTGTTAAAGACAGGAACACTTCCTAAGTTCTTTCAGTTAAGCCTGCAGCTTTGGGGTATGTGATTCAGACCCTAGGTCTACGTTGGAGCAGACTGGCGTGACTGGCTGAACAAGATGGGGTGCTGGAGTCCCAAGCTGGCAGGGAAAGCAGGGGCAGAAGTAATCTTGGCACATCAGTTGGCAGTTCCCAAGCGGGTTTCTGTGATTCAACCCATCACAGGATGAACAGATAGGATTTATCAGGCTTAAGAATTTAGTATCATTTCACCCAGTGTATGGCAGTTTCAGGGGCACATTCATTTTAAGACCAGAAGGAATTATTATGATCATCTAGCCTGACCTCCTGTGTAGCACAGGCCAGAGAATCTCAGCCCAGAATTCCCACATTGAGTCTAATAACTTGTGGCTGAACTAATTTTCTCTATTATTGTTCTGCTCTGGCTTTTCCTTCAAAGCACTGAAATCAACAAAAGAGAAATACCAAACATTAAACCTGCTCCTTTTCCTCTAACCCATCAAAAGTAGTTCTCATACCAGAAGATCTTTACAAGTGGCCATAAAGCCACTTTTTTGATTGAGTACACACATTCTGGTTGGGGATTGTGCACATGCATCTGTAATTAATGAGGACACTTTAATAATCAGAATCTGCACAATAGATGGGTTTTTTTCCTGGCTATCTCAGTAGTTTTGTCATGGTTCCATTGTCTAAGGTCCACCATCTGCAATCCTTTCTTTTTATTTTCTGGGCACTGACCATCACTTTAGTTTTACAAAGTTTTCTGCAGAACAGCCTCTAAAGAAACTGGGTTTGGATGTTCGTAACTAGTAATTATTATTATAATGATACACATCTATTCTGGAATACGTAATAGTGGAGTTGTTTGGCAGCTCATTCTTTCAGAATGAAAGATTGCCCCCATGGACTACCTCTTCACCTAATTTCCCAATCCTTCAACACGTGATGCTCAAAATGTTTCACTCTGTGTCCACCAGGAGAGGCTCAGTGAACTACGGTTGGGGAATGAAAAAGTTAACAGGCAAAACTGATGTTTGCAGTGGATAAGAACATACGACGGCCATACTGGGTCAGACCAATGGTCCATCTAGCCCAGTATCCTGTCTTCCAACACTGGCCAATGCCATATGCTTCAGAGGGAATGAACAGAACAGGCAATCATCAAGTGATCCATCCCTTGTTGTCTACTCCCAGCTTCTGGCAAACAGAGGCTAGGGACACTCAGAGCATGGTTTTGCATCCCTGGCCATCCTGCTAATAGCCATTGATGGACCTATGAAGAGAAAACAGTGATATAGGCATAATGCTTAACCACAAGCAGATGACTCTTTGTTTATCAGGTTGGTTACTTTGTGGAGAACAGTGGAGATGAAAATACCAGAATAATTTCAGTCGGTATCCTGAATATTTGGGGGAATATATTCTCTATTTTAAACTTTTGAAATAATGTTTCTGCAAATTTGCAGGAGCTATTTTCGTCACAAGAGCAGGAAATGAGAAGAGCTGTAAACAGATTTTATAAGAGGTGAAGCAAAGCCAACAATCCAAGGACATTCTTGTAAACTTCAAAAGGTGAGATACAGTTACCTTCTTTCTTTTCTCTCCTCCCCTGCCTGGTCCTCCATATGACACTTGACTGAAAACAGTTAAGTATCTCCACGGGATACAGAAGTTGAATGCTGCACAGTGGATTCTTTTTAGTAAAGGTCAGCCTAGATTTTTCTCTTCCAGATTTGGGTTATAAACTTTCAAATAAATGTATATCCATCATTTTTCACCTCTAAGGAGGTGACTCATAAAGCTCTCATCTTGGCTAGTCCAATTGTTTATATTGACCAGTAACAGACTCAACGGTCCAAAGGAACATCATTGTAGAGTTTGTTGTATAGTTATTAAGCGGGCAGCAAGCAGCTAACTTATTTCACAGACTCATGGAATTGTTAGAGCTTGAAAAAAAGTCAGAATACATCATCCAGCACTCCACCTGCTTGTTTGAGCATGAGTCTGACCATTGCAGATCATCCCCACTAGGTTCACGTGAAGCCAAGACTTAGAGATTCCAAGAGAATTTGGTGGTGAACCTCATTCCTCTTTCTTTTGGGGTTTTGAGAGGAAATGTCCTGACTCCTTTCCCTTGTGGTAAAGCCAGATGAATCTTTATAGCCTAAATATTCTCTGTACCGCTTAATCTCTTTGCCCTGCATCAGCTCTGGGTGTATTACTGTGGCAGTATATTTATTATTAATTATTATTATTATTGAAATAGGACATAGAGGCCCAATCATGGATCAATGGCCCATTCCACCAGACATTTTTCATAAACATAACAAAAATGATGGCCCTTTCCCCGAAGAGCATACAATCTAACAGGAGATGACAAGTGAGGACAGACAGACAGAGAGACAGGGAAGCACAAGGTCACAATCAGACAGTACTGGTCTGCACGATAGGCAATGATCACAGCACACCAGCCACCTAACCATTGTGCAGACATCACAGCAAGGAAAGGTTTTAAGGAGGAATTTGGAGGCGCACAATGAGGTGCCTTGCAGATATCCGAGGGGCAGGGCTGCTCCCCTGGGTAAAGGTGACACAGAATAAAGTGTGAAAGTTCTTGTTTGAAACCAGGGTTTTCCCAGGCAACATGAACTTGGTTTACTCAATCCGTTCAGTCAGTTTGTAATGTTTGCCCTCCAAGTCTCCAGCACCTGCACTGACAGTGTGTTTGTTCTGTACAGGCCCCTGTGGCATTGTTCCATTTCCTGTCCTGGATGCTCTTATTTCCTCTCAGCTCCAGTACTAATGTAGGAGGCTGTTTTACCACTGGCCAGTTTTTAGTCTCCACTTAGACACTTACTAGGGCTCAGTGTGCAAAGAGTTGTCTCTTTTCTGCTTGTGTTGATTTTTGTATTTCAGCTATGCCTTCTGGTTTTGTCCCTAGAATTTCCAGAAGGCCACCTCATAGTCAAAGGACCTTTCCAGCCCATTTGAAACAAGGAATTGCTGGAAGTCTCCCAAGTGTTCTTCGGAGATTCTTACGCCACAGAAATTTGAAAAAATGAAAGCAACTACTGGATGCTTATCTGAACCAACCCAGACCATTTGAAGTTCCCCTGGCATGAGCTGGAAGTAGCCTGGAAATATAAGAAAGCAATATCCCTCAAACTATATATATATATGTTTTGATCCCTTTAGCATCCTTTTCTGTCAAGCTTCTCACGCTTCTTTATTTCCATGCTAGTTAATTTCAACCAATTTGCAAAGGCTGCTGTATAGTTCTAAGAATACTGTTGCTATTAACTTTGCCTGGATTTGTTCCTTTCCAATTGTGCTTTGGCTTCACACGTTGTGATTTGCCACGATTTACTCCCACACTTAGGGGGTGAGTTTGTACAGTCCACAGGCAGTCTGACATGCCTGCACAGATCCCAAAGCGACATGTGGGTGGATTTGAACAGCCATCGCCCCTGGTAAATATTTTTTTGCATTGTGCAATACCTTTAAGTCTTCAACTCAACACACAGGAATTAAAAACAAAAAGGTGAAGATCCACAAGGCCTGTCTTAATTTACCTTTACCAGGCTGGTTAATATTGTTCCTACAGACTTTGCATTGACAATGGCTTTGGTGTTTCACAGCCAAATGCACATGAGAATTGGAATGCAAAACAAAAATTGGAAAGGGAATGAATATGTTTCCCTCACAAATAAGTTGGTACTTATTGGATGGGACTTTTAAAAGCTCTCAGCATTGGCCTAACTGCTCCTGTTGAAATCAACGGTAAGTCTCCTGTTATTGACTTCAGTGGAGACTTAGGCCAATACAGACAGCTTGAGAATTCTGCTGCTAGAACATCAGTATTGGTGTTGGAAAATTCCAAAGATTGTCTGTCTCTCCCAAGCAGGGCCGGCTCTAGGGTTTTTGCTGCCCCGAGCTCTGAGAGCGCAACTGCCCAAGCAAAAAAAAAAAAAAAAAAGGGGGGGGTGGCCAGAATGCCACCCCTGGAATTGCGTCCCAACCACCTGCTTGCTTTGCTGGTGCCTAGAGCCGGTCCTGCTCACAACCTTCTCTAGGTTTCTCACCCCATTCTAGCCACAAGGATGAACTTCCCCACCTTGCAAAACCTGGGATAGCAATTGAATAGAAATGCCAATCTTCATTAAACACAGCCATAGAGTTCAGACTCAAAGCAATCCATATCAGACTACCACCTGCTAACCCAGACCATTGTGTTAAGAAGTGACAGAACTTTCCTTATCCTTTGTTCTAAGCATATTGCAATGATTGTTCCTGTTCTTGTGCTACATTGTATGACTGTAGGTCAGCAGGAGCTGCATTTCAAGTCATTGTCTTTTTTCTTTTTCTTTTTAAGTACTACATAGCATCTTTCATTGACTGCAGTCGGGAACATGCGCAGCGTCAGATTTTTAATGTCAGTGATTGAATTATTTAGGGGCTAGCAGTGACATGGCATGATGAAATAGGCTTTCTTCCTATTTTTAGGTTTCCATCTACAGTTCTGGAAATTACAGCCATTAAAATGTTCTCTTAGTAATGATATATAAAGGAAAAAATCCTGATCAGGCTTTACACAGCACACAGAACATGAAGGATATCATTAATTTTACTGATAAAGTCTAAAATTACAAGGCTATTAAAATTATATTTCAAGTTTTTTAAAAAAAGAAAAGCATTCTAAATTTTTGCTAATGAGTGAAAAATATTTAAATCATATGAAACTGACTAAAATTTCACATCATATTGTCCTCAGATAAGGATTATTCTGACTGCACTTTGTTTCCTTACCCTGACAATCATCCTCGTCACTGATTTGTTATTACAAACATTCCAGCAGTCCAAGCCCCAGAATGCTGTTTGCAGTGAATATGCTGCAGTCGTTTGAAGTGGGCCCCTGCAAGATGCAGAATATCTCTAACTTCCATGGATTTAAGAAAAACAGGACACAACTGAGGGGTTCTGCTTCTGATTTGGGAAAAGCTTCTGATAACCTTTGAAGTCACCTTAGATTTTTAACACTAATTTTAATTAGATAAAGTGTTACTCACCTTTCACATCTTTTGGAACGTGCTATTTGCCAAAGCTCTGCAAAGGACAAGATCCTCACCCATGAAGTTCAAAAACTTGTACCTGCCACCAACAGAAGTTGGTCCAATAAAAGATATCACCCTGCCTACCTTATCTCTCTCATATCGTGGGACCAACATGGCTACAACGCTGCATACAATGTTGTATATAGAGGCATAGAACATCTGTTCTTGCAGGGGGTGTCCCTGGCTTGAAGGGCAAATACCTCTGGATAACACTTAGCAATATTAACTGGGGCAGTATTAACTCAAACTCTATAAATCCAGCACAGTCATAACATCTGCATAAAAAGGGTGGGATTAGCTGTCCACCTTGTTTTGTCAAGAAGAGTATAATTGTAAGCTGCTTGTTTGTAGGCCTTTTGTCATGAACTAGAGGAACCTCAGTCTCTCTCTCTAGTAGCCATGAAGTTGACAGTGGAAAGCTAAGAAGCTCAACTCGTTTGCCTCTCACCTCCTGAGTGTTAAAGACTTGTTAGAGTCCACCTCCTTTCTACTGGATTTGCAGCATTATTGAAACTAGTTAATGGAGGCCCAGCATGCCTGGCTCATTGTCTGAAATCAGTGCTGCTTACCAGGAGAAGTGGCTTTCCCAGAAGCATAGCCATTTCCTAAAATAGCTCTTTGTACTCAACTGGCAGGGACTTCAGAAGCTGTTATAAAGATCTGCAGCTCTGGGGGGAGAAAAGGCCTTTTTGTGAAAATACCAGTGTTTCTAAAAAGTGTCACTGTTTCCACTATGAGACATGGTCAGCCTGCTGACATGGCATCTGTGCAGTGTTACTCTTCGAGTTTACGTTCTCACACTACAACCTCTCTGGGGTTAGAGAAGCTGCTGGTCCAATGAACAGTGCTTAGGTTTTGGGGTCCAACAGAGCCCTTTGTGCTGTGCTTATTGTTGGCATCCTTTCATCTACGAGAGACGGTGGGAATTGTAGCCTCTGGTGTAAATGGTTTGCAATGTCTCCTGTGACTGAACAGTCCAATCCGAGATTTGCATGATCTTTGGCAGTTATTTCATTTGAAAATGAATGACCTATTTGAAAACTGATTGAAAACAGGCTAATGCTGGAACGGCCCTGGTATCTGTTTGCCATTTTGGCCACAAAATACTCTTAAGAGATACAATAAAAAGTCTTTTCTTACTCATTTTCAAATGAAAGGAAAATTACGTGGCTGCGGCATGAGCAGAGTGGAAAATGACGGAACAGGCAACAGAAACGAAGAAACGCACCGAGAAGAGTTATACAATAGACAATTTTCAGAGTAACAGCCGTGTTAGTCTGTATTCGCAAAAAGAAAAGGAGGACTTGTGGCACCTTAGAGACTAACCAATTTATTTGAGCATGAGCTTTTGTGAGCTACAGCTCACTTTTTATTTGAGCATGAGCTTTCGTGAGCTACAGCTCACTTCATCCGATGAAGTGAGCTGTAGCTCACGAAAGCTCATGCTCAAATAAATTGGTTAGTTTCTAAGGTGCCACAAGTCCTCCTTTTCTTTTTACAATAGACAATGGAGAAATTTATATATTGTCACATTTTTGAGTCATGTAGAACTTATCCAGAGTCTGGCAATAACCGATCAGCTTCTATTAGCTTACACAGAAAATGTATTTCCGTTCATTTCCCCAAAACATGGAACACCCCCCACTAACTCCACACTGAGTAGCACAGGTTTAAGTGGCAGCCGATTTTGGCTAGGTATCTTCCATTTATAATGGAGATTTAAAAAAAATTATCATCTTAATAACTGGCTACAGTATCTATTAGAACTCCATCAACCCACACATTGTGAGTTATGCTCTGGAACATCTAACACTCTCAGTGACAGGGAAATCAATGCTAGATGTTCCTGCTGATGGTGCAAATGACCAAAAGTGAGACAGGGATAAGTTCACTTCACTTTCCTTGAGTGGTATCCTTGAAGAACCTGTAGCTTCTTAATCAAGTAATATATTCTCTACAGATGGGATAAAAGGTATCTGGGAAAAGAAAGGAACATTAAATGGAAATCTCTCTCTAAGGAAAAGTCCTATTAACTGAATCTCCTAGTTCTTTGGTTTGATGGCTGCTTTCCCAAAACTCAATTAAATGTTTCAAAGCAGAATATCTAAAATAAATAGGTTGACTTCTAACAGCCTATACAGATTTAACAATAGTTTTTCAGGTGCATGATATTAGAGATGTCATAATAATTGGTGCAGGAACTTTTCAAATTCATTAGAAAATTCCATCAAAACATCTGCTCCATTAAGTGTCTTTGGGGTTGGTGTATGCAAGTGCCATAAAGAAGAGGAGGGGGGTGGATATCAGAAGCATACATGGAATGTGAATAAACTGCTTCTCTCCACAAGGGCATTGGCTGCTGGAATGGAGGACAATGCTGTCCAGTTTCCAAACTGATTGTGAGTTCAACACAAAATGCAGGAACAACGTTGTAATACGTCCCTTTTTCTTTCTTTTGAAAACATTTCAGGTCTGAATATGATCCTTGGGACAGTGAGATGCTGCAGTGCATGCTGGTGCCGTGCAAACCTTTCTAGTGGACCTACAACATCTGCTGCTTTAGCCTTGCGGAAAGACCTTTTCTCCTGTGCAGATTTGCCATTTCTGCATAACCATGCAGTGCTTTCGTTGATGCATTCACTAAGGAGAGCTTAGAGTAGCTATAGGCTGGGCTCCTGATTAGCCTCTAGTGGCTCAAAGTTAGGCAACAAAGTTCAAAAGAATGCAATGGAGGGAAGCCTGTTATTTAAATATTTGCTCTGAGTGTATTTACACACAAGTCTTATGTCTGTGCAGCTGCCTTCCTTGTTTCACCACCTGCAATCTGAACTAGAGCAGCTTAAAATTTTTCTGTCAAAACTTGTTTTTGAAGGGTTTCGACGCACTCCATTTTTAAAGAAAAGTATCTGTTTTCATTGGAAAATTTTGATTATTTTGTCAAAACATTGAATGCCCCAAATGGAAATATTTCAATCCTAAAATGCTTCTGCAGTGCCTCATGGAAATTGTAGTTTGACTGCCTCATGCTCTCATTCTACCTTTAACACTGAGCTCTCCAGCCAGATTTCGTCTCTCAGGAGGCACCACAGCCATGCCAGAGGGGAGACACTGATGCATCATGAGAGACGTATCCAAGAAAGGAGCCTGCTCTATAAAGGAGAATATGAGCACGAGGCACGTAGGCACCATGGCGGCACTTCAGTTTTGAGCTGATCCATTTTGAATTTACATTTTTGGCTGAAAGCTCAGTTTTTCCACAGAAATAAACCCATTTTCTGATCAGCTCTAGTCCTAACACACGTGTTTGTTTTCAAGCCTTTATTTTGCTTAGTTCATCCCTTGAAGTGTGGCATATTCAGGAATGGCAGAAAAATATGGTGACCCCACTTCTCCCCACTCCAGGTACTGGACCAGACCTAGGTGCCAACCTGCGTGCAGCTCCTGCCCAAGGCTGCCATCATGGCTAGAGCATCCAGCTCCCAGGCTCGTGGCGGGTGTGGAACAGATTCTGCTGATGGATTTTGTACTTGAACTGTCTCCTCTCATGCAAAGTGGTGAGGAGAATCCATTAACCTGCAGTAATTAAAGAAACACTCATTTTTTCTCTGTGTGATTAAAGTATCAACAGTTTCTAAAATTGGATGCCCTGCTTTGCCACCTGTGACTTTGATGATTGTAACCTTAATGAAGGGCGGGTAGCCAACAGCTGGATAAAGCTCATATCACCAGCTGGGGACACAGAAGTCAGCTGTATCTCCGTATATATGTGTTTTAACTACACCCGTCAGTTTATCTTACCTATTCAACAGGTAAAGAACGGCCAAAGTCTTGAGAGTCTCTGTCCCCGAAGGCTCTCCGTTTAATCAGCTTTATCAGCTGTAAGTATGAGATGCACTGCACCTAACAGAGCAGACTCACCAATGCCTTTTTGATTAATAAGAAAGGCAATTAAGATAGACAGTTTTCTTTGACCAGGGTAATAGAGTCAGCCATTTCACTTCACTAAGCACATGGCTTTTATGATGTCCCTGTGCAGCGTTGAATAAAACAGCGGAGTGGCGGAAGATGTAGAACATGATCTGTGGAAGAATATATTACGTAAATGGAGCCTTGTTGTTATTTAAAAAGAGAGTGCTTGAACACTTTGGAAGATAAGATGGTCCCCAACGCTAACTATTAAAGTGCTTGACTTGCAGCTGACAAAACAACCCAGTTCAATATTGAACAGTAATTATACTGTGTATGGTGCCAGTCCAAGAAAGCACTTAAGTATGTGCATACGTTTAAGCATATGAGTAATTCCAACGAAGTCAAAAGCAATACTCACATTCTAAATGCTAAGCAAGTGCTTGCTTGGATAAAGACCTATGTCAGATTCATTTCTGGAAAACTCCAAGAGTTCTCACACCCTGATGCATGGAGTCCATTTCAACTGTTAGTTCCACTGCTAAAGATCAGAACTCTGTCCCTCTTTCTCCTTTATTTTATGACACTATTTTGAGCAGGATCCAGTATAATACTCTGCCAATATGAGATGCAGCAGAGACCGATTCATGGCTGAGTACAGAAGGACAGTACAGCACAAGACAGTAAGTAACAGGAATTAGTTGGGTAACGTTTTCAGACAACATTTCTCATTTGCTTTTCAGATTTCAGCGTGTATTCATCATTTCATGCCCCAGAGGCGCTAGGTGCTTTGCAGACAAGGCAAATAGACAAAGTGTAAAATTGTCAAAAGCATCAAAATGACTTAGGAGCGTAAGTTCCATTTTCATGAAAGGTACTTAACAGATTAGGTCCCTTTGACTTTCAGTGACACTGGACACCAAAGTCACATATTTTGCAAAGGGGACTTTGGTTTCCAAGTCACTTAGACCGTTTGACAATTGTACTCAGGGTCCCGCCTCCCAAAAGCATACAGATTCTCTGCTACATACAGCAGAGAAGAAGGGTCATCAGAGCACTGGTTCCAATTCCTGGATTGTCTGTCCAGCTCCAGTTAGAGTAGCCAAACCAGCTCCCTGTCCCTTTCTGCTGCTGTTTTTTTGCTCTTCCCCACCCTCAACATGCCCCCTGCACCAGGAAGGGCTGTCTGTACAAAGAGGATGGTGTAGGCACCAGCTCCGCTGACTTTATGCCTACTGGGGATTCCTGCAAGCTATAGGAAATTCCCACTTAGGGGGATGCAGCTGGTGTGAGGCGTGCAAAGGCAACGGCACAGGGCAGAAAATCTGTTCCAGTTTGTGTAGATTATTGCACAATTGGCATTTTTGTTCTTCACATTGATCTTTCCATCATGAGGATCTCTCTGAGTCTTTCTGGGGCTTCTCAGTGTTTCCTGGGATATGTTTCTGTTTCTTTTTTCTATGTCTTTTGTAACTTCACTATATACATTTTGCAGATCATGACAATGTAGCTGGGCTTTAGTGCACACTGCTGACTCAAACAGCCCCACTGAGTATTGTTTTTATTTTCACAGCCATTGGCATAGAAGATGCAACTTGGCTTATATTCACTTTGTCTTCTGAGCTGCTATTGTTTTATTAACTGATTACATTTTTATATATAAAATCATATATATAATGAAAAATATCATATATATAATGATCTATATATAATGAAAAGATCATATATATAATGAAAAATAGTATATTTTTCATTTTTCATCCATCTTAGGCGATATCCCCATAATATGAGTTCACTCATTGTCTGTGATCTGCTAATCTAAGACAAATGTAGCTTGAATAACTCAATATTTTAAAGAAGACAATTTTACACCATTTATATTGTGCCTGGATCAATCACAGAAATACATAGGACAAGAGTAGGTGCTACATACGGTAAAGGTAAAACTCAGATTAATAGAAGTAACATTGATACAATAACTAGACCTTTAACCCTTTGAATGCTAAAAACATACAAGGCCAAAATTCCAAAGGACCACTGAGGGAGGTCATGAAATCCACGCCACTGGAGGTTTTTTAAGAACAGGTTGGGCATCCCTGCCAGGGATGGTCTACATTTACTTGGTCCTGCCTCAGCAGAAGGGGTTGGACTTGATGACTTCTTGAGGTCCCTTCCAGCCCTGCATTTCTATGATTCTATGAACTGCGCATGGAAAATGGGCACTAATGTGTATTGTACAAACAGGCATGTGGTTTTGGCACATAAGTGAGTGTGCATGGAAATAATACAGCTAGTTAGGAGGGTCCCTTTAAACATTTGACCCAGAGGGTTGCTTCTGGAGTTCATCAGGCATAACTCCACTGAAGTAACTGAGTTGCACTAGAATAAAACCAGTGTACATGAGAGAAAAGGCAGGCCCAAGAGTATTACATAATACACAGTAGACCCCCACACCCTCACCGACGCTCCTGTGGTGCTTGTTCAGGTTAGGGTTCTTCAGGGTTAATGTGCTTTTTAAAAAGCACTTTGCTTGCTGGGAAACTGAAGTTCTCCACTGCAGTGAAAGGCATTAATGCTGTGTCCAGACGTGAGAGATGATTAGAACAGGATGTGCTGCTTGGCAGAACTGAAACCTGCAGTGAGAATGAGACTAAGCATCTGTCAGGCAGAGCAGAATCAACCCAGTGGAAGTAACCATTTCACTCCATTAACTGGCCTGGCTCTCGTCGGTAATGCACATTAACACTGCACGCTAACAGGAAGGTGTGACCACACTGGATCACATTGGTTTCGCGGGTGATGCGCTCTCCGAACATTAACAGTCAGTGTTTTGATCTGACATTTGTTACTAGGCTGCTGTACAGCAATCGTGGCAAGTGAGCAGTAGGCCCAATCATGTCTGCAGCCGCTCATCAGACTCCATACTAACTCATGCCACCACCGTCCTTCCCAGCCGGGGAGTTTATAACCCGCTGGCTGAGATACCAGCTAATGTAGCTTCAGATAATCTGCCCACAGCTGCCAAGGACCCTATCAGCAAATCGCCCAGGTCCCTGTGCTCTGTGTGCCAGGGCATGGATAGTGACCCATATCCCAAGAAAGCAATGACATATGGGGAAGGGCTCGTGGGGTGGATTGAGACAGCACCATGACCACTGCCTCTTAAAGGGAAACTCACAGTCTTCCTCATGACAAGACATAATCCAAGATGTGGATTATGGTCACCGCAATTCATTCTGTGGGTAATGCTACAATTGTGATTGTGATGTCTGCAGACAGGTGCCAGCTCGTTCCGGGGTCCCCAGGAACACTGACAGATATATAGCTGGAACCAGTCTGGCTCACCGGTGTGGTAGTTTTGTCGAAGTAGGGATCGCTAAGACTGTGTTTAGTGTTTAGACTTTACTGAGTGCTTGCAAGTTGCTGGGGGCATGCATTAATCTCATTTATAAGAGCCATAACCCATGATGTAATGTAATATTTGAGCATTTGCATTGGAAGCCTCTGTAACTGTAAATCACCAGACAGGAGAGAGACATGAGCTAGTGTGAAATGCTGTCTCCAGCAGAAAGTGTTATGTCCTGCCCGAGTGCCATCGATGCCAGGCAGACTAGAGCAGCACATTAAAGAGGACAAAAGACTTAATTGTTTACGTCCCCTCTCCCCCATGAAGATGAGCCTTGCAAGTGAATTCCTCCCATCAGCTGAGTTAGCAGCTCAGAGCAGAAGGGGGGGAGGGAATAAAAACCCCTAGAAGCAAAAAATCAAGAAGCAACTGTATCTTTATGCTGCTTGGGCTCTGGGGGGCAAGGATTACAAGGCATAAGCAAAAGCTCCTTAGCGCTTAGCCTGGGTTAGCCCTAAGGACATACAGAGCTTACTTATTAGAGAAGCTTCTATTTCGTTTTGAAACTTAAGTTTGTGCATATGTATGTTTCCTGCTTTAACATTTTAAATAACTCTCTTAATTCCTTTTCCTATATAATAAATCTTTAGACAGTTTATTATTCGATTGGCTACAAGCGTTGTCTTTGGTGTAAGATCTAAAGTGCAGTTGCCCTGGGGTATGGGACTGACCCTTCGAGGCTAGCAGTAACCCTAACCTGAATATTGCTGTGATCCGTGGTGTAAGGGGCCATCTCTCACAAAGGTAAGCCCACCTGGGTGGCAAGCCAGACTGGAGTACCCAAGGGGCTCTCTGTGACTCCATGGTTAGGCTGTTGCAGTTCCTAGGCATTAGAGTAACACAAATAATCAACAACAACCCCACCCCCCATCATTTGCATGTGAAATCAAGGGGATGGCAAGAGAAATCAAAATGTGTCTGGGGAGTTTACATGTGAGCGTTGGTTTCTGAAATCTATAGAACTCACAGCCAATCTGGGGTTCATACACTGCCCTGAGGTTGGTACTTATGCTCTTGAAACACTGCAGGGTAGCTTGGCAGTGACTAACAGCAAAGGGCTGGGCTGGCCTGTACAGCACGGCCTGCGTTGCAGTCAGGACAGGACGAACGCTGGGGGGACGCACAATGTTCACATTCAGCACCAAAATGCCGAAGGGCGGGGGCAGTTGGGAGATTGTCAGAATGCTGCAGGAGAGAGAGGAAAGACTGGGAAAATTATAGTAAATGGGAAAACACAGGAACATTGTGCAGTGGTAGACCTGGTCAAAACATTCCACAATTCTGAAACACCAGCACTGAGGGATCTATCCTCCATGAACTTCTCTAATTCTTTTTTGAGCCTACCTGTAATTTTGGCCTTCACAACATCCACCAATGAGTTCCACAGGTGGACTGTGTGTTGGGTGAAGAAGTACTTCCTTGTGTTTGTTTCAAACCTACTGTGTATTAATTTCATTGGGTGGCGCCTAGTTCTTGTATTATGTGAAGGGGTAAATACGCTTCCTTATTCACGTTCTCCACTCCAGTCATGATTTTATAGACCTCCCTCATATCCTCCCGAAGTCATCTCTTTTCTAAATCGAACAGTCCCAATCTTTTAAATCTCTCCTCATGTGGAAGCTGTTCCATTCCCCTCATCATTTTTGTTGCCCTTCTCTGCACCCTTTCCAATTCTAATACTCTGTATATCTTTTTTGAGAGGGGCAACCAGCGCTGCACACGGTATTCAATGTGTGGGCGTACCATGGATTTATATGGTGGCATTATAATATTTTCTGTCTTATTATCTCTCCCTTTGCTAATAGTTCCTAACAATCTGTTCGCCTTTTTGACTACCACTGCTCATTGAGCAGATGTTTACAGAGGACTATTCACAACGGCTCCAAATTCTCTTTCTTGAGTGGTAACAGCTAATTTAGACTCCATCATTTTGTATGAAGAGTTGGGATTATGTTTTCCAATGTAGTTTACTTTGCATTTATCATCTTTGAATTTCATCTCCCATTTTCTTGCCCAGTCACCCAGTTTTGTGATCTCCCTTTGTAACTCCGCGCAGTCAGCTTTCGACTTAACTGTCTTGTCTCCATGCATCTGAAGAAGTGGGTTTTTTTACCCACGACAGCTTATGCCCAAATAAATCTGTTAGTCTTTAAGGTGCCACCGGATTCCTTGTTGTTTTTGTGGATACAGCCTAACACGGCTACCTCCTGATACTTAACTATCTTGAGTAATTTTGTGTCATCTGCAAACTTTGCCACCTGACTGTTTACCCCTTTTTAAATTCATTTTGGTTTTAGGTGGGTTTTTGTTGTTGTTGTTGTTTTTTTTGGTGGGTTTTTTTGTTTTTGTTTTTTACTTTTCAGCTCCTCACATTCTGTATTTAATGTCTTAACCTTAATTACCTGTGATCCAGACTTTCAGATCTGTGTCTTTCAGATTATGCTAATAGCCTAGTAAGAAATAATCATTTCCATACAACTTTCCAGGCAGCTTTGTGACAGTGAAACACCCATAGTTTAATATGTATCAGAATGAAACATAGAGCTCCTGTCTGCTTAAATCCTCGGGATGAGGTTTGTTTTGCCTGTAAAATGTTTGCCCGCCTCTATCTGGCAATACAACTCCCTTCTCCTTTATCTGCCCAGCCTGTGTATTAATGTGGCTGCAAGGAGGTGGGTTTTGAAATAAAAGCACGAGTGTGAGTCACACCATGGTCTCAATAGCATATGCTGGTGACATGGAAGGTGAAGTATGGTATACTTTCTGTAGCCATTTCGAAAGAGAAGGATCTCGGTGACAGAAATAAAGCTGTTATATACTCATTGCTTTGTTGTGGTGAAGCTGGAGCTGCCCATGGATTCAGCTTCACATTCTCGTGCATGGTGTTCACGAAGCATGTGCAGCTCCAGGATATCCAGTTGTTCCTGGTCTCCTGTTTGAAGAAGAGACATACCTGCAAATGCCTGCTCACTAGTTGTTGTTTTATCCTTTCTGGGTCTATCTGATATAAAGAAAGGGAAAACAAATGTCTTGGCTAAAGAACAACCAGCATCACAGAGAGCTGCACAGTGAAGCACTGCAGGGACCAACAGGAAGAAATAAAAGGGACAGGATCCAGTATGCATGTGGATTTTCTGTAGAAATTATTCAGCAGAGAATAGCCTATAGAAATAATTCCTCCAGTTTTTGTTCTGAAAGTGCCTTTGCTCACAGGTATAACTGTCCCAATCCCCTTTTGGGTGATTAGCCAAACAAGCTAGAACCTCAGGCATCTGGAGGTCCCCCATCACTCGCAGTGTTTTCAAACAGGCAAGCATGCATGAGTTTGATTGAGCAGATCACTCTGACTGCATTATTATTAGTTTGCAACTGTGCACACACTTTTCTTTTAAATTAATTACATATTTATGTTGCTAGTATATGAAGAGCTACAAGGACTGAGCAGGTCTGTTAGTTACTTACAACCCAAGTTAAAGAAAGTCTTAACTTTGAAAAGTACTGCCAGAAAGATGACTATCCCTACTAGATACCTAGTGTTCTGTGACAGGTTTCAGAGTAACAGCCGTGTTAGTCTGTATTCGCAAAAAGAACAGGAGTACTTGTGGCACCTTAGAGACTAACCAATTTATTTGAGCATAAGCTTTCGTGAGCTACAGCTCACTTCATCGGATGCATTCAGATTCTCTTTGACTCTGCAAGAACTGAATGCATCCGATGAAGTGAGCTGTAGCTCACGAAAGCTTATGCTCAAATAAATTTGTTAGTCTCTAAGGTGCCACAAGTCCTCCTTTTCTTTTTGCTTCTTATTACATTACTCAAGTGAGGTGTCAAAATGTAAAAGTTACTTAACAGTTATTCTAGCAGTCCTCTTATCTTGTTGCCCGGAGGCTGCAAGGCTTTACAGATTATAATTTTGGAATTTATGTTTTTTGCAAGGACTCTTAGTTGAACTTTATGGTGGAAAGTCTAAGATATTTCTTCAGCTGCTAGGCTTTTAATAGTTTATAAGTGTGTCTGCCCAGACCAGGTATCAGTCTGTTCAAGTCTGATGCCAGGGACAAAGTGAGGTGGCTGGGGATGTTGAATGAAAATCTCCTCTTACATTTTATTGTTACTATTTATATTGTGATAGCACCTAGGAGCCCCAACCACAGACCAAGATCCTATGATACTAGGCACTGTACAAACACAGGAAAAAACATGGTTCCTGCCCCAAAGATCTTGATTCAATTCTTCTCTCACAGGCTGGTCTCAGGTGCTAGGCACATGGCTTCCTGCTCTTTGACTCTGCAAGAACTGGTGGACACTTTCAGATGTCCTAAATAGCCCTTTTAAGGTGGGTTTGGCTTTTTCTGATCTATGGATAATTCTGCCTTTCACCACAGTACTGACTGGTCATTGCTCAGCTTCTGCTCAACAAGGTCTGGAGGGACTTTTAACTCCCAGCTTAGATTTTACACCTCAAAAAGGAAGATACATTCTGCCTAGCCCTGTTGCTGTACTTGCACTTATTACTGGCAACCTGACATACTCTCTCACATTCTGTTTTCTATCTGTTTCTCTCTCTGTGTGTGTCTCCTGTTCCTAGGACACTCTTCTTGTCTCTTTCCAAAAGCCTCCTGCCCTCTCATTTCCAAACTAGCTCTTTTCTCCTTTCCACTTTCCACAAAATATTCTGTTATTCAGAACTGATAAGGGTTTAGAACAAGCCCCATGAGGTTTTTGTGGAAAAAGTGCAAATTGCCTTGTTTGATGTAAGAACATTCCCCTCAGAACATGCCTTATTTTTTTGCAGGACAAGCTCATCTTCCTTGTCTTGTAGAAACAGGTTCAAACTAAACTCAGGGTCAAACCAATTTCAGCTAGTGCAGCTAATTCATTTCCCAGACTTAACACTTTGTCGTCAGTTTTAACCATACGTGCCTGCCTACAAACTGGCCAAATTGATCTGGGTGGGTATTTCCCAAACCACAACTGACTTTGATCTGCAGTTGAGTTTTTAACTTAAATGTCTTTCTTTACTACCTTTCCTTCTTGCTTTCTATCCATTCACACAGCCTCATCTGTATTATCTACAAGCCTTCTCTGCTATGTGGTCACCATCTGGAATAGCCTTTATTTTACACTCAAACTCACTGATTCTCCAGCTCTTTTCAAATCTCATAGGGAAGCCAGTATTTTCTCTCCTACCTACACTCCTTCATTTCTCTGCCCTGTGATATTTGGCCTTAATCTGATCCTTTTGATTTATCAACCATACAATCTCTTTACACCACTGCTTTTTGCAGTTTATACCACTTACTGTCTATCTGGCCATTTTTTAATTCTATGAAGCACTAGGTTATAGTGCTTGAATGAAAGATGCCATAAATTGATACTGTCTTATATTAGGTTAGATGCAACTTCTTTTGGGAGCAAATTCTGAAGTGTGTAGGGTGGGAAAGAGGAGGATTTGCAGACTCATAAACTGTAAGGCTAAAATGGACAATATTATGATCACGCAGTCTTACTTCCTGTATAACACAGGCCAGAGAATTGCACCCTGTAATTTCTGGACCAAGCCCATGTGTTGTGGGTGAGCTAGGGCACGTTTTTTAGAAAGCCATTGAATCTTGATTTAAAGACTTATAAGTGATGAAGAATCCACCACATCCACTGGTAAATTGTTCCAATGTTTCTCAGCGTATTAGATAGACAGATCAGAGCATGTAGCTGATGACAAGAATAGTATTTAAAATCAAAACAACCACACCTCAAATTGTCAGCTTCAAGGAAAAACAGAAGGCTAAAGTTTGGGATGAATGTCCTGTGATCTGAATGCCATGTGTTACTGGGATAGAAACGTCTAAAAGTAAACTTCATTTGGGACCAGTTCTTCATTCTGATACATGCTATAAACGTACTAGCATCTTAAACTGCCAGGTAGGCAGGAAACCCAGTGATCCTCAAACATGGCAGATTCACGGTGGCAATCTACTTTGAGAGTCATCATACAGAAAATAACTTGTTCTAAAAGCCTCAGAGTAAATTTGCATCATGAATTTCCCTGACCAAAACAATAAACCCATCACCACAGAAGAAACAAATTCTGAAAATCTGTATAATTTAGGAATTACCTTTCGTGAGATAATGATCTCATAATGCAACTTGCAGATTCACTCCTGAAAGCTTCTCAACTCTAGTATAAAATTGCTCGTTGAATGTGTCCTAATTTCTTGGCAAGGGCTCAGACGTACATCATGGGATAACATTTGAGAAACTTCTCATGCTGGAAATTTGGTGAAAGCAGATATTAAGTCCAAAGATACAGAAGAGGGTTTTTCATTGAGGTTTTCAGCATCTGTGTTGAGCAAATTCTGCTAGAGCTGACGTTGAAAATGAGGTTAACTCCAACAAGAACTTGTCATCCAGAATACAGTGTTCCAGCATTTTTTGTCTATAAAGAATTGACTATATTTTTGAATTCTGAACAAATGACAATAAGAAATAAGGGCTTGTCTATACTATGAGCTCCACAGAACTGTCGCTAGGCACCATAGTTTAGGTGCTTCCTACAGCAACAGAAGGGATTTTCCATCACTGGAGGTAATCCACCGTCCAGAGCAGCAATAGTCAAAGGAGGAATGCTTCCATTGACCTAGCCACCTCTACACCACGGCTTCGGTTGGCAGAGCTATGGCACCCAGCGGCATGGATTTTTCTCACCCCAGTGACGTAGGTATGTTGATCTCAATTTTAAGTGTAGTCCAGGTCTAAATTGCAGTAAATTTCCTGTAGTGTGAAGAAAAGTGAAATAATTGTATGGAATTTGTCACTAGAATTCTGGTTGAGCAACAAGCTCCTATGTTCTCAATTTTCTGCTCGGTTAGGGTAGTAAGCGGGAACGAAAGGTCAAAATATCATTTAAATTGTTATCTTATTTCATACTTGTACTGCATCTTGTGACATGCTAGACACAGAACAGATTCTTAGGCATAGTCTCTGCCCCAGAGAGCTTACAGTGCAAATAGCTAAAACAAATAGTGAAGGTGAAAACAGAAAAGAAAGGGAATGAGATGTATTGGGTTGGAAAGAATTATACAAATAAGCCGTATCTAGCTCTCTAGGTACTTGTATGGCTGCCATCAGTGTAGTATCTGAGCATTGTGATTCATTTAATTCAGGAACTATTTCTTTGTGAAAAAGGATCTCTCTCTCTCTCTCTCTCTCTCTCTTTCCCTCCCCCACCCCCAAGTTTACTTTCTTGTCAGCATCACTGCAGTAGAGAGAATTTGGGAAGGAGGTGAGAGTGGTGGCCTGACCAATTGCTTTTTGGAATATGGTCCAGGATATGGGACATGGAGAGAAGAATTCTCCCGGGTGAGACATGTCACCTCGGTCCTGTTGTTCAGAGGCTCGGGCAATACCTCAGGCCAATAAACATTCTTTCTTTCTTTCTTAAATAATAAATTGCTTTTTAATATAAAGGTATCATGCTAAGGAGACATTCCAGCTACATGCTCCCAGGTGAGTGGGGATGTTTTTCTAAAAGCTATGCTCTAGCTCAAGCAGAAGTTGTGGGCTTGATGGAGGAATCCCTGGATGAAACTCTGGCCTATGCTATGTAGGAGGTCAGACTAGATATAATAACAGGCCCTTCTGGACTTCAAATCCATGAGATCTATGACTCTGTGGGATTGCCCTGTTCAGTAGTGTGCTCAGAGCTGAGAAACAGGCCGAATCCAACACAGGGGACACCAGATGCCATACCACGAACAAACTCCAGGCAGGCCTAGTTGAGCCTGAGTTGACTTTTCACAACTGCTGCAGCTGAGCTGATATTGAAACACACTGAAAGCCCCCTAGCCCCCTTCTCTGTGATTGCGGAAGTCTCTCTGGCTATGAAACTGGTGGTGGTGCCTCAGGGGCAGGAAAAGGCTCAGGTATGACAATACTGCAGGCCAGGTAAGCCAGCCCCCTTGAGACTGGTGGGCCAGTACTGGGGTAGGAGCCACTGAGGAAAGATGCATCCGATGAAGTGAGCTGTAGCTCACGAAAGCTCATGCTCAAATAAATTGGTTAGTCTCTAAGGTGCCACAAGTACTCCTTTTCTTTTTGAGGAAAGATGGTTGCTCCACTGACTCTCTCCTGTGCGAGGACAGATAAGGCCCTGCAGATGCTACTCCGGTCTATGGAGGCTCCCTAGTCCTTTGAAGAAAGATCACTCCCTTCCTCACAGAACAGATGTACAGGCCACCTGGCCTGATCTGGCTGTTTAGACAGCATGCTGGGCTCTGCATTTGGCCCTAAATCTGTTCCATGGTACCTGTCTCATGCTATTTATAAGTGAGGCCATTCACTAGCATACAACTCTGTCCATGTGCCCTTGAGTGAGAATTTCTTGTAGGAGGTGATGTGGAAATCACTCCATATTTAAAAGTAAAAGACAATGGCAGCTTCCTGGTCTAGAAGAGGCATGTTTTCCCTTCCCGTCACCTGGAGTCTTTTGTAGATTTGAAGAGGCTGAAAAGAGAATTTCACAAATGAAGAGTTGTGTCTGCAAATCTGTGCCTAAGTAGCGTGTCCCATACGTCAGCAGGCTAAACCTCAACTACAAACCCCCACATTTTATTATTTATGGTGACAGTTAAGAGAGAATAATTTATGAATGTGCCTCGTTTGAGGCCTCCAGAGGGGCAAGCATACGTGCGTGACAAACACAACTGTGTGGTTTCCAGTAAAACAACTGCACAGCGGTACTAAACACCCTGAGAGCTATCAGCCAGCAGTGCACGCTGGCATTCAGCATCTGAAATCCTCCCTTGACCTCGGAGAGCACTTTGCAGTCACAGCGTCGCCATTAGACCCCACCCTCTCATGATTACAGCCGTGCCTTCCCTACACACACACCCTGTACACTTTGTTCTTATATGTGGCGTCGCAAGCACGTTAGCAAGCCACGTCCACTTCACTCCCGCCCAGTCTCCACCGTTCCAGTCGGACAGCTCCTGAGCACTCACTCGCACACAGCTCAATGTCCAGTAACGCTCGTGACTAGGGAACCTCTAACGGTTCTGACGGGTTTGGCTCAAACGGCACAGCTGCGTATGATTGTCCTCCTGGAGAGACGTGACCTCATGACTGGGAATGATGCTGGCAAGAGGCCTCTTCTATATGCTGAACAACATGCAGAATGGGAACTATCCTTGAAGGGTGCCACAATTACCTGTTACCACTGATTAACACCTCTCTTGCAGATGAGCCAGAGACACTAGCATCCATCAGAGTCCACGGGAGCTGGATTAGGTTCCTCCTTGCCAAAGAAACAACCTATGCTCAAACAGTGTCACCAGTTCCATGAGTTTGCTGCAACTCTCATGATATTCTGTGTTTTTATTGAAGACCTCAGCTCCTGGACAGAGATTTTTGTGAAAACCTCAGGGTTTGTTTTTTTTAAAAAGTATGTTTCTAGCCCTCATGGTTACACAAAAAAACCCTACAGAGATGAACCACAAATACCCATCAAGTTCAGGAAACAGAAGACAAATAAAAATAACCCAATCTTTATTATTTTTTAAAATCTCACAATATGTAGGCCTGACTTGTGTTTTTTTTTACTGTTTGAGGTTGGCAATACTGCGTCAATCATACTAAAGTGTACTGAAGCATCTACTGCTTTGGCTTCCCTGATGTCCAGATGATGCTTTCTCCCCAGTCTATCCACAACACAGCTGCTAAAATGATTGCTCTCTTCTTCAGATTCCTCAGCGGGCTCCCCTTTGCCCAATATATCAACTCCTTGCCCTCACTTGCAGGATTTATGCTGTACGTGTTCTATGGCCAGAGAAAAGATCTGAAGGAATAAGTCTTTCAATCCAGCACCTTTCACCATTGCTAAATTCAATTTAGCAAGGAAGCCCTCACATCAGTAAAAGTCACGGCACAATACTTTAAAAACTTGGTTTTCAAGTTTTTACCTTGTACTTAACTTATACAATGATTTCCTAAGAAATGTGCTAGCTCAACAGTAAATGCCATTTGATCCTTATAATCAAAAATCAGAATGGCTCTTGGGCAAATGCACATAATGAGGGGGTGTTTATTTAAGCTTTCAAAATTGCAAAAAGCATGGGAGGAGTGGAGTGAGTCTTATCTCAACACGGGAGAGTAAACAGGGCGCTCAGGAGGAGGTTTTGTGTAATATACAGTGCTTTAAATAGGAACCTTTGTTGAGTGTCGTAATAAATAGAGCTTGAGATAGAGTTGGATGGGGTCAGGTTTCCCATATTTAAAAACCCACAGATCTATTTCTGGATCCCAAATCTATTTTGATGTATTGCAATAGACTTTTCACACCTATTTGACCAGACTGACTGTGAATGGGGAAGGCAGAATGAAGTGTGTGATTGAAGAGTTTAGTCCAGATTCAGTTCAGCCCTGTGGGCTGGGGGCCAGTTTAGTCCACAAAATCCATAAATTTGGACTGATCTTCCCAAAATATTTTCATTTCATCAGATCAGATTTATATAGCAATTCTAGAACTAGAATAATGGAAAGAAATGATTCATGAATATTTAATTATTTATAAATAATGAAATTTGTATATATTCACAAATATTAGTTCTGCCCTGTAAACTAAATACATGCGGCAATTTAAAAAAATGAAATGCATTGATTACATTAATGAACAAATTTTATACATAAATTCTCTGCTTAGGATAGAAAATAGAGGAACAAGTGGTGTTTTCTGTATGAAATACAGAAAAGTAAATGTACACTCGGACAGGGCTGTTTTTCAAACAACTAAATTCCATTTACTCGCCTGCCTTATTGAGCATAATTGCTGTTACTCCAAAGCTTTTCTGCTAGACGGGGCGTCCAATAGTTTGAACCAGCGACTGTGAGTCAGGTCTCCAGGGTTCTCTTCCCAGTTCAGCCGCTGCCTCACTGTATAATTGTGAGTAAATCACTGCCCTACTCTGCCTCAGTTTCCCCATTTGTAAAATGGGGATAATAATTTCTAACTCGTAGAGAAATTACCAGGCTTTGTCTGGAATGTTTGACAGCTGCTTTGACATCTTAGGATGAAAATGCTATTCATGTGCAAAGTGCTATTATTTGGCAGAAAGTAAAGGGAACAAACAAATTATCTTTTTTTTGAAGTGTATACAGTTCTACTTTGCTTAAAGCAAACAAACCAATTAAAAAGAAGGTTCAGAATGATGGCACAAAGCTGGAGAATGTTCCAAGTATCTGCCAAGATAATTACTCTTCCCTTGCCATAGCTCCAATTCTCTTAAAAAATAGGAAGCAGCAAAAAGGGGTTTTTTGAGAGTATGGAAATTGATTCAGCTAAAGCCTATTAAAAAGGGATGAGTTGTGTCATGTAGCTCCTGTAAAATTGCCCAGTATCCTAAGTTCTGTATTGAAATTGTGTTCAGAAAATATTTTTCTTATGTTGTTTTCAGTCTCCCTTCCACCCCAGGCAGGGATGGAGAATAAGTTAATGACATTGTTCCAGAGCATGAATGTTTCCCAGTCAATTAAGGCCTAGCTGTTCCTGCAAACTATCTATGCAAGAAGTTCTGTTGGCCTCACTGGCCTACTCCAGCAAGGACTTCTTGCGAGAATACGGGTGTAAAGGAGCAGACAGTTCAGGCTTAGGGGTTAGACTAGAGGTCACGTTCTAACCCTGTGATTCTATGATTCTCCATTACTGTGTCTCCTGTGGTCATTCACCCCCATACACGCTGGATGTAAAATGCTACCTTTGTGAGTTTTGCATGGGTGTAAATGATACCTGGGAGCCAGTGTGAGTGACAGATGCTGCTCTCCTGGAGCAAATGGACTTGCAAGCAACTACCCTTGTGCAACAGCAAAGTCTGAACCCCTGACCAACAGAGCTGAAAGCACGATCCTCTGTTGATTGAATCCCAGAGGTGGCAGCTCCAGCTGATTCATTAACCTTTTTTGTGGACAGCCACTACAGGGGGACAAAGACGCACAATAGCCTGTTTGTGGGTTACATGTAAAACACAGTCTCTAGGCCCTCCCCATGTACATGTCTCACATATATCCTGACAGCCTCCAGTTTGCTTGCATTCACTGCTTTCCTCATGCCCACCTCCATCGGGCTTTCTCTATGATGGCATTACAACTACAGACAACACGTTCTGGTTTATGACAAGACCCTACTGGCCTTTGTGGCATCCTCCCCTGAGGGCAAGGACAGGGGGAGGAGGGCTTGAATTTGGAGCTGAGAACATTGTGGTAGTAGTCCACAAGTAAGAGGAGTCCAAGAAGAGGAAACTGAGGCAGCGTAGCGGTGTGTGGCGTTAACCTTCACTCAGTGCCCTCCCATGACGTGACCTTGTCGGAGTACAGACAGGAGAACCTCACAGGGCCTGAGACCATTTTTATTTTGCCCAAACCAAACTTCCCATATAAAATAAAAATAAAAATCAGACCCAGCTCCCAGCAAGCTGCAGGAACCTGCATCACTGCTTACGCTGGCCTGGCCTGAGGTAGCAGATCTCACTCCTCTGCCTCATACACAGCTACATTTTAATATTAACTGCAGAATGTCCGTCACTTCGTTGCAGCAGCTTCTTCTTTGGATAGCGGACACTGGGCTTACAGCTCTCTGAGAACACAGAGCATTTCCCTGTCATCATTCAGTGTCCTGTTTTGCTGCAACCACTGTTTATCCAGCAGTAATAAGAGACAGCAGTGACTCCTCTACATACAGAATAATCTGTAAATAGACAGCATTGCTTTATCTTTACAGGGACACACAGAAAAAAATGAAGGTTCAAGTGATTGGAATATAAAAGATGGAACAAACCATCCGGGCTCATTTTTTCCAATAGTCTTAAATAAACACAATCTAATGACTTCTAAGGATACATGAATCTGCATGTCAAGCTCCTCTCAGACAGGTACACTGGGCCAAAGTCAGCGCAGGAATCTAATATGGTCAGAAAGCTCTTCAGCCCAATGGATACTGACTTGTGAAATTCCCATGCTAACGATCTAGAATTTTTAACTGAAGTTAATCAAAAATATCTATTTTTCTTCCTGCCTTCCTAGCTGAGTCAATAAATTCTTAACAGAGTCAATAATTGGTTGATGAACAACCATTTGAAATATAAATATTCCTGAAATGCAGCCTTTTCAATTTCCCAAACTGAAAGGCTCCTGGCCTGATAGTAGAAAACTGACACAAGAGTTATTTCAGGGATATATTCCCTAATTTTGTATGATGTTAAGAAAATGTCCCGATTTGCTGACATTGAATAAAAATAGAGCCCTGTTCAGAATTTTTGTGACTGCCGCCAGTAAATATATTTCCACATTATGGGTGTAAAAAACAAATTCCATCTAAATACGCTTAGCTGCCAAAATAAAATCAAAACAAATGAAGTAAAGTATTTTCAGCATTGTATTAACAACTGAACTGACCTGTGGGAGGAAGGATGGTCCGAATGGGATGAAATGATAAAAAACGTAGTGATAGAATTCTCACCCTAGCCATATTTATGCCGACAGCAACTCCTGATGACTTACACTGGCTCTGCCCTGCTGGATCCCCTTCCCTGTTGTATTTTGTTTAGACATCAATCTTCAGATAAAGCAATAGAAACACTCATCATATAGACTTCTTTGGTGAATACCTATCTATGGGAATATCACATCATGCTTTCTACTTTCTGGTAGAGAGGCAGTTGCTGTCACACAGCAGGATGGTGGAATGTGTATTGCCATATACCAACCCCTATGAACCTAATGGTGGCCCGTTTTAAGACTCCTTGTCCACAAGCGGCCTAATTTAAACCCACAGAAGCCAATGGGAATCTTTATACTGATGCCAATGCACTTTGAATCAGGTGCCAGTGAAAGAAAGAGAGGCATGAATTAGAGATAGAAAGAGAGAGGATGTGAGGGGAAGTGCTATAGAACAAATATTCATGCCTTTTAGTTTGCAAGTGTCTAATATTATACCCACACAGTAATCCCAACTGTGCAATCTCAGGTATTTGTCGCTGTCTTGGGCCATTGCTTTATTAATAAACAGTAAATAAAGCAGCAAGTTTTCCAATTTTGAAGGATTATCTTGATTTTTTAAAAATAACTGCTTAAACAGGGTATTAAATTGCCTCTTTAATCCATCTGAATTTGGGTGATAAAGTGCATAATCCTTTGTATTTAAATAATTTGGTGCTTCAGTTGTGAATTTAGAATTTATTGCCCTGGCTAGACTGGATCTTGCCAATTAACTTCCTCTTGAAAAAACAGTTCTGCTGTGTGCCCAGTGTTCCTGATGGGAACATGCTACTTGTCTCTGGATTCCTGCTGCAATGGGTGACGGGAACTGTATCAGAACCTCAGGTAGCAGCATATTTCACCTGCATTCTGGGATCTACATGGATTGGCTAAAAAGTTTCTAGGTAGAATTTACATTTCATAAAACAGCCGCAGTTTAATGAGAGTAACTTTTTTACTTACAGGGGAAACGTCAACTTTTCTCTTCCTTTCCCCAGCTGAGTCCAAAAGGAACTGCAAACCCTCCCACGCTCTCAAATGCAAGTTACGCAACTCATCGGACTGATCAAAACCAGGGATTGTCTCTTTGGGCCCACTGGGCCACGTTTCAGCCCCAGTTATGCACACACAGCTCCCTTTGACCTCAGAATTTGGTACTTTGACTTCTTTTCACTCCAAGTCAGGCTAAAGCCAGTTAAACAAAGGCATGCGCTGTTCTATTGAGATAGATTTTTATCAAATCTCTATTGCTCTTTATTTGTAGATAATGTTCAGATAAATTTGTATCTTAAATCCAGCACAAGAGATAAATCTTAATATTCTGAAATTAACTACTTGATTGGATAGCAACCCCTTTGTCTTCCCAAAAATCTCTTCTGAGAACAAAAGCATATTAGGCATGCTGCCTTAGAAACACTACACATTAACACATTGTATTCATACTGGTGTTGCTGGCAAACAAGACAGCATCTGTCAGATATTAGATGGGGAATCTAGGTTTAAAGGGACATTGTCAGCTCACATTTTTGCAACCCAAACATTTAAGCACAGAGCTAGTGCAGGGAAACCTGCAAGTGAAATTGATGACAAACAGACCAGTCAGCTTCTCTCTGGGGGACAGTCAGTTTTCATTGCTCCAGCTAAGGAAGATGCAAAAAGGGAACGAGAAGCAGTACCAGTGACAAGCAAATTAGAATTTTAAAACTCTTTCACTTTGAGGGTGATTTGTCACATAGGTAGAAAGTTTAAACGACATCGTCTGAGGCCTTATTCACTGCTCTGATTTTAGGTGCATTGGTGTAACTCCAGTGCGGGGGTAAAACTGGAGTAATGCAGTAGTGAGTTAGGGCCATGAGTGTTTTCATTGTCTGATGATGACTAAACCAGGTCAGTTAAATTAGAAATTGCCTTGCTCTCAATGGCTTTGTACATCCCTCAAGAGAAACAAAATGGAACCTTTTCTGTCGCTTCAGAAACATTCACTCCAGGGCACAGGGCTTAATTTGTAATGAAAAAGGTGCCAGGGTGCAAACAATTTTTTTACTTTCATAACTGATGCAGCAAGCCCAGCGGTGCCAGGGCTCTGAACTGCCAGGTCTAGAAGTGCAGGGGCTCTGAACTGCCAGGCCCAGAGGTGCCAGGGCCCAGAGGTGCCGGGGCTCAGTCCTGGCAAGCCCTGGCATAAATTAAGGACTGCCAGGGAAGAAGCCCCACATGCTATGCATCTCTTCTCCACACATGTAGTGCCAGGGCCCAGTAACCAAGTCCTGCTCCCTTCAGCTCTGGGCCTTCCTTTCAGGGGCCAGTGCCGGACACAGTGACTCGAGTTGTGGAAAGAGTTCATGACTATTGTTAGCAAGCTGGGCGTTGCCCATAGGCTGTGCCCCAGAAAGGCTCTCTCATCGCTCATGCAAAGCCTGAGCATGTGGGCTCTGTTCGTGAGACCACTGCAGAGCAGGGAATATGGAGCCATTCAGGCATGGAAGAGCTTCACCTATCTACAGGTTGTAGGGTGACTGATCTGCATGTAATAGTACAGCCCTCCAGTGCAACCCTCCTGTGGCCAATAGATCCATGTACCTCATTAAAGCACTGGCCATGCCTCCCCTTTTCCCACTCCCCTCACCACACCCCATGCTTGGCTGCAGGGAAAATGGGGATTATGAGCTTCCCTCCATGGCCTACCAATAGCCTTGACTTTCTGCTTCATTTGCAACCCTCCACAATGAGGGTACTCCTCTTCCCATGGATTTATTAGCTCAGCAGAGCCAAGACACATGACTGGCCCCGCTTCTGTGTCACTAAGAAAACTCACCGGATGCGCAGGCCTGGAAAGCAGGTTTTGTGTTTTGTACTCATGACCCATGTTCTGCTGTAAATCCACAACAGGCACAGGCTTGGCTCTGCCCTAGAGGGTACCACTGTAAATGGCCTGGCTTCCAAGCCAATTGCTCTTCCCCATGAGGGCTGACTCCCTCCTGGTTTTGAGCGCTGTCCCTCATCTCTCTGTGACAGGCAGGGGAGCCGGAACAATGCGTGTAGTGGGGGAGCTGAGAGCCATTGAACCAAACTGCAAACCCTGTATGTGATGGAACCACTTCAAGCCGGGGGTGGCGGCAGCATCCCTAGTTCCAGCACCTATGGTGAGAGGAGGCTCATTTGCTGGCAGGATCATCTCTGGAAAATGTGAGCTGTTTCCTTAAGGTATCACAAAGCAAAAAGACAATAATGAAAAGCGACCAGCCAAGAAATGAGACCGGGCTCTGGCAGCCAAGCTTCGGAGGACTCAGACACAATCGTGCCAGCTGGGTGCCTCTATAATGAGGCAGAAATGTAGGAAATAAGCCATGGAATCATGTAAACAAATGTACTCTCTCTCTTTCTCTGAGTAGCACTGCTTGACTAGGACTTGACGGGACTGGGGGGCTGGGCCAGAGAGGGCATGCTAAGAAACCGGCTGCTACCTACACAAGAGGGCAAAGTCAGGAGGGCACTGTGCCTGTCAAAGTTAACAGGTGCCTGATAATGCAGAATTAAAAATAAAATGTTCCTTTTATGAATGGGACAAGATGTTTCGTTCCTGGCATTAGCAGCATGGCTGACCCCAAGAATTAAAATCAAGAGTAATGCCCCCCAAAATCAGAAGATTTTTAAAAAGTAATAATTATGGGTTCTTTGTATTTGCCTTCTGGTTTTTTGAGCTTTTGGGTTGCATTCGGGTCACTTTTTCAAGCATTTCTCTGCAACCAGGAAGGCTAGAAATAAATGAAAGCTGAAGTTTTATTTATTAATGAAAGCCGAGATTTTCACCTAATCAGACTTCCAGGAACTGGGGCTTTAAGAAATACTCTAAATATCACAAAAGGTGGCCACACTACTTTACTATCAAGCCAAGTCAGTGTCGTTTAAGATTGCAGATGGGCCTATATGTCAGAATTTGAATCCAGGTTTCAAACACCCCAAAGCATTGAGGGATTTGCACTGGAGCTTTTTCCAGCCTAGAGCAGAGACACAGACCAGCTGTTAAATTTTTATCACTATCTGTGTTAGGAGGACTCTAATCTACCAGTAGCATTCATGGGGGTTTGGATCTTTATCCCATCTTGATTTCTGTTTGCATTGCTCTGTTGTCTGTTATTAGTTTGCAGTGTGTTTTTAATTAATAGTGCCCATGCCATTTGTATGTTGTGTACATTGTTATGAAGGGTGTCTTTTTATTTATTTTTGCAGGCTGGGAAATGCCCATTTTTGCAACACAAACAAGGGGGAAAAATAAATCATACCCCCAAAAAGGAGACGTTTGAGAGCTTTGTGAATTCTAACACTGAATTAAATGGGACTCTTTAAAATGAGACCTCCCAAATTTGATTTAAGAAGTGAGCCTGATCAGATCTGCAAGGTTGCCGGGGTTTACAAATGTTCTTTCCTAGGGCAGGTCCCTACAGGAGGAGAGTCCAAAAGCTGGAATTCCGGACACTGAGGCATATTGGTTCCTGTGACCAAAACTGAACAAATCTAATGTCCATTTTTTAGTATTTCTGCCATTTCCATCCTTTCTTTGCTATTGAACTATTCATCTATAACATTTGTAGGCCTATTAAGAGGGAAATACAATTTCATAGCTACAGATAAGAGATTAGACAGATCAATTTCATTCTGTGAAACGAACTGAGAAAAAAACAATTTCCAAATTACAATGTAGCAGACTTTTGGTCTGATAGTTTATTGAATTGGGGGTCTTCCCACAAACGTATTTAATACCTTTCTGGAGCGAGAAAGCAAAAAGTATATCTCCTAAATCTGTTTAGCATTGGTAATGGTCAGGGAGCATTTCTCCAAAGATCTAAGAAACCTGTTTAAAGCCTCTGCTAATGACATGTGCATAAACAAGAAGGGTTTGTTTCTGCTGGAGGAGTGAAAATGTCCACGCTATAGGAATTATACAAGACTTTGGAGGTGCTTTAGCTATAGGCCTGATCCTAAGCCCACTGAAGTCATTATTAATTATTATTATTTGTACAGTGGCAACACTTTGGAGTCCCAGTCCTGAACCCCATTGTGCTAGGTGCTGCAGAAACACAGAATACAGTCCCTCCCCAAACAGCTGGCAACCTAGGCCAGTTTCTATTCACTTCATTGGCATTTGCAGCAGGCTTTAAGTCCTCTGGTTAATGGAGAAGATTGATGCTTTTCCCATCTGACCCAGAGTCCCTGGGCCAGTCCCATGTCCGTAAGAGAAAAAGAAACACTAATCTATATGGGATGAAGAAGAAATCTCTGTGGGTGTTATAGTGTCGTCACTCCACATTGGTAGATCCTGCGGGAGGTGTTTTCTTTATCTCCCATAAGACAATAATGAGAAATGAGGGCAAGCCCTTCAGAGGAAATAAAATAAACCTAAATAAGTGAAGACGTGATCCACATCCTCTAGATGTCAATGGGAGTTTATTGGCATTCGCTGTATTGAGGGAAGAAACAGGTTCTCGCCGTTGAGTTTATTATAAGTGACATGAAAGATATAGTGAGTTCAGATGTAAGAAGTACTGACTATAGGCCAAGATTTTTAAAATGACTAGTGATTTTAGGTGCCTCAATGCCTGGGGTGCATAGCTTAAAACACCTTAAATACGTTGCAGGAGTTGTCTGTAGAAGAGAGGTCTCTGCTTATATATATAATGATTAGTTAGTTAGTGGATAAGGAGACAGTAGGTAGTGCTCAGGAATATGGTGCATTCTTTCCGGGGTTTGTGAACCCCGTGACCGTTGCCACACACTGCAAGCGATGTTTGCACTGAAGCTGGGTGTGAGCCTCCCAGCCTGGGAGACAGACTCGTGCTAGCAGGGCTAAAGCTGGTGCAGAAAAAATAGCAGGGTGAATGTTGTGGCTTGGACAGCATTGTGGGCTCTCGGGTTCTCCTGACCCCTGGGATCTGGGCTCAGGTAAATAGCCTGAGTCTCTACCCTAGCTGCCATGTCCACACTGTTATTTTTAGCATGCTAACTGGAGCCAAGCTAGCGTGAGTCTGTCTACCCAGACTGGGAGGCATGGTCCAGGCTGCAGTGTAGACATTCTCCCAGAGGCTTCCTCTGTGCTGCTCTTTACATGGAGCTATTAACAAAAGGGCCTGATTGCAGAAAGTCCTGAGCACCCACTCATTGAAAACCAAGCCCCTTCAAAGTGTCTAAACCTGGACATGCAAAAATGGATGCACCCCAAATGACTAGTTACTTGTGAAAATCGTGGCATGTGATCTCTTATCATTAGCACCTACAATTACCCGAGTCTGGGATCAGGGAGCTCAGAGGAGACAGGCAACTGTGATCAGCCAATTGCAAACCCAGGAGTGTCAGAAGAGAGATAGTTGTGAATTACTTCCTCTTCCTAACCAGGGAGTGAGAGGCTCCCTTCTGACTCCCATCCAGTCTTGCCGCATGGCAGCTTTAAAACCCTCCAGCAGCGTGTGCTTCTTTTTCCCCCGCTGATATACCACATGCACCATTCCAGCAGAAACTGGTCTCATTTTCAGTGATCCCCTTTGAGCAAAGCACCGCTCTGATTTGTCAGATCATTAGAATCCTGAATAAACTATTTCTTCCCTGATCCTCACCAGCACATCTGATTTCTCCTATTTGAATCAGAATCCTGGATAATTAAAATCCTCGAGACAGTACATTGTCTTCAGGAAATGGCTTTTATGTGGCTGGTATTAGAGTGTATTTCTGAGGATGCTGGTTCCTGACTGAAAACCTTTCTCACCCCTCTTTAACAGTCTAGTACTGCAGGACAGTTCTATAATTGCTCGGGCCAAGTTTTCAAAGTTTCTTTCTCAGTCACTTACTTGTGACCCTTTATCTTGTAACAAAACTCCATAAGTCACCCTTCTGTACCAGCGTGGCCACTAGACCAGGGACAGAACAGCCCGCACTTCCTGTTTTTTGTTTTGTTTTGTTTTTACTCCACGGTGCTCCCTGTCATTGCTCCATTGACGGTTGATTTGAAAAATCCTGTCATCCCATTTAATGGGGCTGGTACGGACTGTGAGGGTAAGGTGCCAATTAAAGGAACTTTCTATCATGCGGTACAGTGCTGGGGGGTTGTCGGCTAAAGGGAATGTTACTGTACATGTGACACATCACATTAGGTTTTCAAAAGAGATCCTGTCAAGATATTTTGACCCGGAGATTATATTCAAACTCTTAAATTGAAGGACAGAGGAAATTCTATAAAATCTCTCTGGCTCCCTCAGAAATAAAAATACTGCTTTACACATGTACACAGATGGAGACACATTTTGTTATTATTCCTGTACCAGCGTGGCACAGAGCTATATAATAGTAATTACTATTAATAATATAAACTGTGTTTATATTACACCTTTCGTCCAGAAGAACTCCCGAGCATTTGGCTGCAGGTTTAAAACAAACAAAGGAAGTGTTTTTTCACACAACACACAGTCTGTGGAACTCCTTGCCAGAGGATGTTGTGAAGGTCAAGACTAGAACAGGATTAAAAAAAGAACTAGATAAGTTCATGGAGGATAGATCCATCAGT
Source organism: Natator depressus (assembly GCF_965152275.1). NCBI lineage: Eukaryota > Metazoa > Chordata > Testudines > Cheloniidae > Natator > Natator depressus. The sequence goes on along the minus strand of NC_134251.1, from coordinate 21,013,310 downwards.
GGCTATTAGCCAGGATGGGCAGGGATGGTGTCCCTAGCCTCTGTTTGCCAGAAGCTGGGAATGGGTGACTTGACTGGATGGATCGCTTGATGATTCCCTGTTCTGTTCATTCCCTCTGGGGCACCTGGCATGGGCCACTGTCGGTAGACAGGAGACTGGGCTAGGTGGACCTTTGGTCTGACCCAGTATGGCCCTTCTTATGTTCTGATGATCTTATGATGGGCCAAATTCTGCTGTCAGTTACCGTGGGGTAAACACGTTGGGCACTTCAACAGTGCTATGATGATTTACACCAGCTGAGCATCTAGCCCATGCAGGGGTCAGGAAGGGATTCCTCCCCCCATAATGGATTGTGGGAGGGGTCTTTTGGTCTCCTTCTCCCGAAGCACCAGGGATGGCCCCAGCAGGAGATGGGGCACTGGTGAGAGGCACTAAGCATTCTCTCTCCTGGGTGCTGGTCTGGCTCAGGGTCTAACTGATCACTGTATGTGGAGTTGGGAAGGAATTTCCCCCCAGGTCAGGCTGACAGTGACCTTGGGGGGAGGTTCATCTTCCTCTGCAGCATGGGGTGCAGGTCACTTGCCGGGATGATCTGGGTGTATCTCATTTAACCAATTCCCTGCCACTGTGGGGGCTTTGGACCTTTGTGCACTGCAGTCCCTCCTAGTCTGTGCCTCTGGCACGGGTTAGTCGAGTCTCCTGGGGGCTGTAACACTTTGGTTGTTGGGGGGGCAGTGTGCAGGTGCTGGGCACATCACACCCCACTGGGGGAACACATCAGCTCTTTCATAACTCACAATAACATTATTCAATTGTTAAGGATGGGAAGAAGAATACTGCATCCAACTAAGAACCAGGAGAAGCACTTTCCCCTTCCCCGCCCCCTGCAAACTGGAGTTTGACCAAGATACCAGCACTTACATTCCTAGGGTGAAATCCTGTCTCCACTGACATAAAGGGAGCTTTGATTTAAATGGGACCAGGATTTCACACCTACTCTTAACTGTACTGTCATGGGAATTGAAACGATTGCAAATGACCAGGGTCTTGGTTTTCCCATTATTTCTCCCCTAAATGCTGCACAGCATCTTCTGCCCCGTAGGCTGGCGTGTGGGTGCCTCCCCATGAACCACCAGCACCACATTCCTTGGCGGTCTCCCAACCAGTTATTGTCTGGGTGCAAGCCTGCTTAGCCTAGGACGGCTGACAGGAGCACAGCAGCGGGCGGTGTGGCTGAGGATCACATGAACCTTGACCATCACTCAGGCTGCACTCCATCTCCAAGAGACTAGACACACTGAGCCATCCAGGGGGCACAGCATGCTTGGTGATCAGCTGTTACAAAGCTGCTCTTTGTGGATGATACGCAGCAGAAACACTAAGGGATGAAACTTTCAATAATCACAGGCACAGTTAGAGAAACGGATAACTGCTGGGCTCAGGGGTCTGTGAGCTTCACAACGGAACCTGCTACTGCCTAGAATGATGGGAAAGCAATAGAGGGAAATCCTCAAGAGGGGCTTTGACCAGATAATGGAGCAGTGCCTTCTGCAGAGAGTGAAACTTGCATCTTCTCCTGGAGGTCTATGCTCCTTCGTTTCTTCCCCCTTCTGCTGTTTTAAATGTATTATAAAATCCCCTGCATTAGTGATCACCTCTTATTATTATTTTTGCAATGATATTATTTTCTGTCAAGCGGAAGACACTGTATAGAATCAAGTTTATCCTCATCTCACCTAGCACTGATTATCCAAGTGCTTGTCCTCACCAGCTTAACTCTTTCAGCCTATCCACAGTGGGTGAAATTACAACGTGTCATCCCTCAAAATGGGATTTCAGTGATGCATAGGCCCTCTCTGCCCAATGGATTCTGTTTCCTCCATGTCCCACACATGCTATACATCAGATTTCTTTTGGCCCAATCCTCCAATTTGTCTAGGTCACTGTGGACCCTATCCCTACCCTCCAGCATATCTACCTCCCCCGCCCAGCTTAGTATCATCCGCAAGCTTGCTGAGGGTGCTATCCATCCCATCATCCAGATCATTAATGAAGATGTTGAACAAAACCTGTCCCAGGACCGACCCTTGGGGCACTCTGCTTGATACCGGCTGCCAACTAGACATCGAGCCATTGATCACTAACCGTTAAGCCTGACGATCTAGCCAGCTTTCTATCTACCTTATAGTCCATTCATCCAATCCATACTTTTTTAACTTGCTGGCAAGAATACTGTGGGAGACCGTATCAAAAGCTTTTCTAAAGTGTAAGTATATCACATCCATCACTTTCTCCATATCCACAGAGCCAGTTATCTCATCATAGAAGGCAATCAGGTTTGTCAGGCATGACTTGCCCTTGGTGAATCCATGTTGCCTGTTCCTGATCACCTTTCTCTCCTCCAAGTGCTTCAAAATGGATTCCTTGAGGATCTGCTCCATGATTTTTCCAGAGTCTGTAGTTTCCCAGATGCTCCTTCTTCCCTTTTAAAGATGGGCACTATATTTGTCTTTTTCCAATCGTCCGGGACCTCCCCCGATCACCACGAATTTTCAAAGATCATGGCTAATCGCTCTGCAAGCACATCAGCCAAGTCCCTCAGCACCCTCAGATGCATTAGATGGACTTGTGCATGTCCAGATTTTCTAAATAGTCCTTAACCTGTTCTTTCGCCATTGAGGGCTGCTCACCTCCTCCCCATCCTGTGCTGACCCAGTCTGGGAGCTGACCATGTCTGTGAAGACTGAGGCAAAAAAAGCATTGAGTACTTCAGCTTTTTCCACATCATCTGTCACTCGGTTGCCTCCCCCATTCAGTAAATGTCCCAGTCTTTTCTTGACCTTCTTCTTGTTGCCAACATACCTGAAGAAACCCTTCTTGTTACTCTTCACATCCCTTGCTAGCTGCAACTCCAGGTGTGCTTTGGCCTTCCTGATTACACCCCTGCACGCTCAAGCAATATTTTTATACTCCTCCCTAGTCATCTGTCCAAGTTTCCACTTCTTGTAAGCTTCCTTTTTGTGTTTAAGCTCACCAAAGATTTCTCCATTAAGCCAAGCTGGACACCTGCTATATTTGCTATTCTTTCCGCACATCGGGATGGTTTGTTCCTGCACCCTCAATAAGGCTTCTTTAAAATACAGCCAGCTCTCCTGGACTCCTTTCCCCCTCATATTAGCCTCCCAGGGGGTCCTGCTCATCAGTTCCCTGAGGGAGTCAAAGTCTGCTTTTCTGAAGTCTAGGGTCTGTAGTCTGCTGCTCTCCTTTCTTCCTTTTGTCAGGATCCTGAACTCAACCATCTCATGGTCACTGCCGTCCAGGCTGCCACCCACTTCTCTGCCCCGACCAATTCTTCCCTGTTTGTGAGCAGCAGGTCAAAAGGAGCATGTTGGTTCCTCCAGCACTTGCACCAGGAAGTTGTCCCCAACACTTTCCAAAAACTTCCTGGATTGTCTGTGCACCGTTGTACTGCTTTCCCAGCAGATGTCAGGGTGATTGAAGTCCCCCATGAGAACCAGGGCCTGTGATCTGAAAACATCTGTTAATTGTCCAAAGAAAGCCTCATCTACCTCATCCTCCTGGTCTGGTAGTCTATAGCAGATGCCCACTACGACATCACCCTTGTTGCTTTCGCCTCTAAAGGTAACCCAAAGGCTCTCAACAGGCTTTTCTCCAGTTTCGGAGCTCTGAGCAATCATACTGCTCTTAAATACAGTGCAACTCCTCCACCTTTTCTCCCCCGCCCTTCCTTCCTGAACAGTTTATACCCACCCATGATATTGCTCCAGTCATGTGAGTTACCCCACCAAGTCTCTGTTGTTCCAATCACATCATAGTTCCTTGACTGTGCCAGACTTCCAATTCTTCCTGCTTGTTTCCCAGGCTTCTTGCGTTCATGTACAGGCACCTAGAATAACTGTCCAATTACCCTACTTTCTCAGTATGAATCAGGAGGCCTCCCCTGTTGCATGCTCCTCCTTGTGTTTCCTCCCAGTATCCCACTTCCCCACTTACCTCAGGGCTTAGGTCTCCATCCCCCGGCGAACCTAGTTTAAAGCCCTCCTCACTGGGTTAGCAAACCTGCCTGCAAAGATGAGCGTGGACACAGCAACACTGTCCACAGGAACCAATACAAACCTAACAAATGAATCCTTGTGTCTAATGGCAAACTGCTTCAGATCTTGAACCAATCTAGCAATCCTGGGTTAAGATGACACCTCCTCCAGGGGGAGGTAGAACATCCCATATCTCCCTACTGTGAAGTTTTTTGCACCTTCCCCTGAAGCATGCTGAAGAGAGGATACTGCACTAAATGGACCTCAAGCCTATCCAGTCTGGTAAGTCCTATGTTCCTAACTGTGCCACATAAGAAGAAAAACCGCTCCGATCTGGCACTTGCTCAATGCAAACAGTATGCATTTGAAGTTGGAAAAATAACTAGGCAGGAGAACAAGCAAAACCCATAAAAATTCTCTGACTACCCAAGACACAAATACCTTGTAGGGGTTTTAGGATGATGGCAACATACATCTTTTTATTCCCAAGTCAACAAAACAAAATAGAACTACACATCAGTGAAAATTTAGAACCAGCCAAAAAATAACACAGAAACAATGAAACAGACCAGGAACTAGCCTTCAAACTCAGCTAGTACAGACATGACAGGAGACCTTGACAAAGTGCAAGAAATTACTCTCCAAAACAAGACACTTTAGAAACAACAAAATATTCTAAGAGTGAAACAATTCCCCAAGCCAACTCATTCATTCCACATGTTGAATCATCGTCATAATAATGTAGTGCTTTGCACGCTGACACAGCCTTTCACCAGGGGATCTCGAAGCACATTAGTATGCTGCACAGCGCCTTGATGAGAAAGGTCAGGATTGTTACAGACAGATGAGAAACTGAGGAAGAAAAAGTTTAAACTCCACTAAAGCCAATGGAAAGACACTCATTGACTTTGATGTGAGCTGAGTCAGGCCACAAGGAAGATGTTGTGTGGCCTTATGCAAATCAGTGGCAGATCTGGAAAACCCCCCCAGAAGAACTGACTCTCAGCTCCTTTACTCTAACTCGCAAACAGCTCTGCCTCTATGTACTAAGTTCAATGTGGTGATGCTTCACTTGCATACTGCATAAAACATATTAGACACTCCTTACATGTTAAGTGCTGACAGCTGGCTGTGAGGAATAGTTAGAAGGTAAAGAGCACACACATCAGTTACTTCTGTACTCTGAACCAGAGCAGTGATGATATGATATTGGTAACGTACCCTACATTCTATGAAGAGCTCATGAATGTTTAAAAAGCACTCAGATGGCATTTGGGCCCCTTGATACATTTGCTATGTAAATAGTCATTCGTTTCCTGGGAACTGAAAGCTGGCTGCAAGTTTGTCTGTGGAATTTAGGGTCACTTTAATAGTGAAATCATACACTAAAATTGCCTTCTGGGAATCGTGAGGGAATGCCATCTGAATTAGTTAGCCTAAGTTACCACCTGTGACAGGCTCCTCTCTGGCTGTAAAGAACTGGGGGGAAAAATAAAAAGAGCCCTTCATGGAAGTTCTGCTGAACCTGAAGAAGAAAAATGATTTTCTGGGGAATCTGTCTCATTTCTTTTGCCACTTTGAAAAACTGGCTCTTTTTTACATAGAAAGTTTGTCCGTAAGTTTTATTATTTATGTCACCATATTGCCAATCCAAACTATTCAAAAATCATGAGTCAGACTCCAAAAAACATTTTACACCCACCCACACCTACACCCACACCACCTTTGGGGTGTTCTCGGTTGTGAGCTTTAGAGGTCACCGAAGTTTCTCTCTTCGGTTGTGAGGACCAGAAATTTATTTTCTTGAAATGAAAGCTGAACTGTTCACGTTTTCGCATAACTCCAGGATCTGGGACTTCAAGAAAAAGACCATATGTTGTGAGACTTGCAATAAAATCATGAAAAAGTTGGCAGCAGTAAGTCAGGTGCCTGTAAAAAGGACCCGTTCAGCCATCATGCCCCTGGGCCCCTAGCGTACAGGGCCCTGAACAGGGACTCAGGAGACCTGGGCCAAAATGTTCAAAACTAGGAGAATGATTTTAGGCTCCTAAATCCATAGTTTGATGCCTAGAGAGTGGCAGGTGGTGCGATTCTCCAAAGTACCTAAGTAACTTAGGGGCACAATTCCTGTTGGTAGGATGGGACTTGTGATCCTACGTCACCTTATGTGCTTTTGCAAGTCTCACCATTAGGCTCCTGCTCTGGAAACGTCAGCCCTGGGCCCTGTTCTCCATTGACCTGCAGTGCAGCCTGAGGTAGCTTTCTTCACCTTTCCAGCCCACTATTGCCCCTTCTACTTTGCCTAATCTCGTCTCAGTTGTCAGCGCTTTGGAGTGAGGGCAGCCATACTGTAAGTACGTATATACAGCACCCAGCACAGCCAGGCTTTGATGTCGTGGGGGCATTCTAAGCGCTACTGTGACACAAATAATAAATAAATAACCAGATGTCTGACCTCAGGGAGCCACTGCATTAATATTAATTCAATCCAGCTCCTCCACCAGATTAAATGTAACCAACAAAACCCACCCAGGAAGCATCCTACTGCAGAGCACAGAGGCTCTGACATCTGAAGCACTCACCCACCACAAAGGCATTACCATGGTCTTGTCAGTTGTTACTCTGGTAAGCAAGAAGGAGCTACGGTGGCTGCTCCGGGTGGTCAGGACTCTACCTGGCAGTGAGCATTTGCAGGATGGGCCCCTACGGTACGTCTACTCACAACCCCTGCCCCAGAGGAAGCACGTGTCAGAGGCGGGTCAGCTGACTCGAGAACGTGGGGCTTGCGCAATGGGGCTGAAAATAGCAGTGGTGATATTCAGGCTCGAGCTGGAGCCAGGGCTCTGAGACCCTCTGCCCTCGTTGGATCTCAGAGCCCGGGCTCCAGCCTGAGCTTGAACGTGCTATTTTTGGCCCTGCAGCATGAGCCCCAGGAGCCCAAGTCAGTTGACCCAGGCTCCACGACTTGCTGCTGCAAGCCGGGCCCAGATTTTTCAATGTCGTTAGGTATGATGGCAGTCAGTGTCACCACCTAACAGATAGAGGAACCTAAGTCTCATTTCGAAAAGGGATTTATGCAGTTGGGGGTCTAAACCCTGACGGCGGTTGGAATCTCTCTGCATCCTTTGAAAGTCAGCACTGTTGAACATTTGTCTGCTTACCGGTTATATACCTGTCATGTCCCATGCATATTGATGGTGCTGTATAATTATACCTAATTAACACTTTCTTGTTGTTAGAGCAGTCTGCTTGCCCTCCTTTCTCTGTTAGCTCCCAACATGTCCTCTCTCCAACCCTAGTTCTTTAGATTAATGTTGATAATTATTTCCAGTATCACAATGTTTTGTTTCCCCCTGGTCTCACTGCTCATCTCACATTCCCTGGCTTCCTACTCCTGCAGCCAGGCCTCATGACAGCTCCTGGTTTAACTATGTCTCTTAAAATACTCTCTACCCACGTGCTCAAGGGAAAAAACAAACCATTGCCTGTAGCACATTCCTCACAAGAATCCTCTCTCTCCTACACACATGCGTGGGAGCCTTCGTTATTTCTAGAGGGTTAGTATATTGGTATCAACAAATACGATATTCGTGTTGGCAACAAGGGTCAACCTCAGAGAGACAGGCTCAGTGAGGAGGCTGGGTGTGTACAGAACAGCCTGCACTGAGCAAATACGTTAAAAAAAGTTAATGACCTGAGAGGAGAGCTAGACTTTGTGGAAAATTTGATAGCTTAGAAATAAGATGAAGTGAATGGAAATCATCCTGTTTGTTGACAATAGACCGGCTGTGAGAAGTTCTCTGGAGACTCAAATCATAGCCGATAACGGACCAGCTCCTCTCACTTTGCTGGGCAAAGCAGCACAGACCTCGAAATGTTTCTTCACCCTTCTGCCTCCAGAATGAACAATGCAATCCTGGGGTTAATGGAGCCTGGCAGAATTGTTAGCCCCAGGCTTCCTGAGCAGCCATTGTCTGGGACACAACAAAATGAGCTAACTGAAAACGGGGGCTCTTGCAATGGTCTGTGGTTGCATGCAGAAAGGCCCCGGGTATGCTGTCACAACTGCCATACTCCAGGGGCCTGGTTACAGAGGGGCAATAGAGTCACCCCTTACAGGCAATGAAAGGGCCTCGTGGGACTTCACAGTGACACCTGTGGCTGCTCTAGACTTGGCAGCGATATGTTCAGAGGAGAGCCCTTTTCCAGCCCACCTGAGCTGAGGGAAGATTGTGGTCCTGATTTATTCAGAAGTCGGGGGACTGCTAGGGCCCATTCTTGGCTCTCCAACTGACTCCATGCTTTATGATCCTGAGCAAGCACCTCAGTTTCTCTGGCTGGGTTTCTTTGTGTATAAACAGGACTATTATAACCCTGGCCTCACTCACTGGGGTGCTGGGAGGGTTTACTTCAATCACATTTATTTTCTATAACACCTTTTATCTGCGGGTTTCAGAGCACTTTATAGACGATAATTAATATAAAAAAGCCAGGGATGGGAGACACATACTGACAAGAGAAAAGGCACCCAGTGGCAGGAGATAATGTCACTACTGTAGGAAATATAGATGTGTCTGTCTCGTCCAGGAGGGAGTAGCCTAAAAATCAAAAGAAAAGAGAGATAATAAAGAAAAGAAATAGAAACAGAAAGGAAACAGACAGGCAAAGTGAAGAGAAATACAAAAAGTGGAGAGTACAATAGAAACAACAGTATAAACATGATCAGTCAGTATCCAGAGAATGCCTGTGCAGCTAAAATGCAGAGAAAAGTAAATTACCTTTGACATTCCTCAAACCATTATCCTCTAGTGCAATATTTCCTGTATCTATACTATTTATAGAGAGGGTTTTTTTACCCCTTAACAACATCCTTCCCATTCTCCCACTTGCAGGGCTGATGCTGACATTTTTGTGAGAACTATTTTTCTTCTACTGTTCATTGGTTTTGGTTTGTATTACTACCATTTTTCACACTGCTTTCTTGTTTTTCTTCTTCTCTATTTTTTTGTAAGGAAGTTGTGTTCAACTGCACAATTTGGAAAGTACAAAAGAGGTAGAGAAACATTAAAGGAAGATTTAATCTAATTGAAAGTCAAAGGGATTTAGGTTTCTTAGTGCCTACATCACTTTTGAAAATAGGGCTGGCTCCAAAGTCACTTAGACGATTTTACCCAAGGTCATATAATAAGTAAATACCAGAACCAGGAACAGAACTCAGAAGTCCTAGTGTCCAGTCTTCTGCTCCAACCATTACACCCCACTGTACATGGAGCTGATGCCTGGAACTTGGCAGTTGTTTATGCAAATAAGTAAATAAATAAATACATAAAATGTTTCCCCATCACAAAAACCCTATGTAGCAAAAGTTTTTGTAAAGCATAAATCAGCAGTTTTGCATCATGCTAAGCTAAGCTAAGAAAAAACAATTTTGTAAGAATAAGATTAAAAAAATGCTTTTATAACACTTTTAAAGTTTTTGCTTTGCCTTGTCTTTTGCTGCAGTACTCAAGCTTGATTGCCTTTACTGAAACAGCACACAAAGACAAAGGAAGATATTTCCATACGATATCTAGTTTTTCTAGAAACCGGAGCTTGCAGCTGATGACTTGAGCAGTTTTAAGAGCAATTCTTCTAACAAAACTATTTATAGATTAACAGTTTATCACTTACAACATTCCCTTTTTTATACATGACAGTTACTGATATTCCCTTTTGTTTGATACACGCTGCAAATTTCCAAGCCCATATTGAAATATCCAGACTTTCCATACTCATGGGGTTAGTGCATTTTGTGATTAAAAAAACGTGCTTCAATTCAGGGATCGGCAACCTTTCAGAAGTCGTGTGCCAAGTCTTCATTTATTCAGTCTAATTTAAGGTTTTGCGTGCCAGTAATACATTTTAACATTTTTAGAAGGTTTCTCTCTATAAGTCTATAATATATAACTAAACTATTGTTGTATGTAAAGTAAATAAATGTTTAAGAAGCTTCATTTAAAATTAAATTAAAATGCAGATCTTATCAGTTTAGTTTTCAGAGTAGCAGCCGTGTTAGTCTGTATCCGCAAAAAGAAAAGGAGTACTTGTGGCACCTTAGAGACTAACCAATTTATTTGAGCATAAGCTTTCGTGAGCTACAGCTCACTTCAAGCTTATGCTCAAATAAATTTGTTAGTCTCTAAGGTGCCACAAGTACTCCTTTTCTTTTATCAGTTTAGTATGATCCTTGCCCTTGCTTTTCCTTGCTGAGTTTTCCAATGTCTGGCACATATTTGAATACTTTAAGCTGCACACAGGCTTCTGAGTGATCAGTTGTTAACCGGCTCCAAGAAGGACACAGGACAGATTTCATGTGTGAAAATACCTGTTCACATAGGTATGTGGATCCAAATGCTGAAAGCATTGCAAACGCAATTTTCTTCAAACAGTTAAATTTCACTGGCAGAGACGTCCAGCAGGTCAGAACAGAGGCCCCATGATCTCTCTTGGTAGCTTCAAGTGCACTCCGCAGATCTCCAAACTTTAATGCCCACATTTCTGAGCTTTCTAACTGAATGAGCTGCATTTCGAAATCTTCAACACCCATCCACTGAAATACAGACAAATCCAAGTCGCTTTCATTGAACTTTTCAGGTTTAATTAGAAAAGAAAGCACTGGGCCAAATCGCTGGAAATCTTGAAATCTGTCAGAAAATTCTGATTCCAGTTCTTGCATGTACATTCTAATCTCAACGTCCAGCGCAGTGCGCTGTTCCACGTGGCGTGAGAGTGATGTCAGCAGCAAATCAGGACTTAAAAATATCCCAGTACAGTGGCGCTGGAACAATTTTTAAGGTGGGAGTGCTGAGCTGCGCCTCCTCTTGCCCCTGTTTGCACCCCTCACTGCCCCAGGCTGGGGCCAGTGGGCCACAGCTGGGGGTGGCTCAGAGCCCCGGGCCAGTGGCCGGGCCCCCAGGCCTGCAGCGCAGCCCCCGGGACTGGTCGCTGGGACCTGGGGCCGGCAGCGGGCTGAGTGGAGTCGGTGGCTGGGACCCCAGGCCAGCAGCAGAGGCCCTGGGACCGGTGGCCAGGACCTGGGCACTGTGACTGCCACTGAAAATCAGCTGAGGTGCCGCCTTTGGCACGCATGCCATAGATTGCCTACCGCTGCTTTAATTAAACAGGCTATTACATTAAGCAACTAATTTTCCCATTCTTACTGCTATCAGTAAAGGTCAAATCTCTTAATGTCCTCACTGTGCATTATTACTACAAATGATCCTTAAAGCTTGCCAGGGCTTTGTTTCACTCAGTAATACGCCTTTACTTAGCAATAGGCGCTTTGGGCTAACGGCCAACACTCAGTTACTTTCCGATAGGAGCCAGACATCTACAGCTAATTGTCAGGACAGGTAACCTGCCAGAACAGAATGACTATTCTCAGCACCAGTGTGAATGAATGCTAACCCCAACTGGGTCAATAAGATGATCTTAACCTAACAGCAGTGTAAAAGGAGAAAACAGATTATTTAGTCTAAAATTATTATTCCTAATGAATTAATATAATTATGTTACCAGTCTCAACTTGACAAGCTGAGAAATCTAAAAGTATAAAAGAGGCAATTGACTGTATGTTAATTAGTCCTACTTTATCTCAGGAATACGTTATCTCTGATTGTCCTAGCAAACTCGACTCTGGTACTTGGTCAGTGGAGAAACACCACGCAGGAAAGGTGGCGAGCGTGAGTTTCAATTAGCAAAGCATAAGCACATGATGTTAGGCAGAGAAGAAGGTGGCTTGGTTGAGCGCACCTTCTCCGTTATTATTCTTGTGTTTCTGTAGTGCAGCGAGCCTGTTCCTGAGATCAGGGCCCTGTTGTGCTCAGCAAAATCCACTCCCCTGAAGAGTTTACCATTTCAATTTAGCTCCTAAATAGTCAAGACAAAGTGTGAGACAAAGGGCTTCGATAGGTCAGGTCATTACATCTGCCTTTCTTTGGTTCCTGACAATCTAGCCAAGTGCCTAATCCCAAACTCATGAAATCAGCTGAAAACCTACCATTGATTTTAGGAGGTTTTGAAGCAAAGTCTGTGCCAACGATTCATCTTTTTCATTTATTTCTTTTCCTTTGTGGGGAGGGGAGGAAGAGACTGCTGGGAAGCAGGGACGTAAAGTCACTTCAGTGAAAGCTAGGCACTGGGGTAAGGGAGCAACCAAGAGAGCTGAATTATCAGAGGAGGATGAGGAGGAGTATTTTGGAACATTTAAAAATAATCCCAACGATATCAACAAAACCCACAAGAAACACGTGTGTCATCACCCAGGGTCCACACTGCTTGTGCATTGTAGCACTTTGGAGGAGGTGTCCTGCTTTCTTCTGTGTTTGGAAAGCATCCAGCACATCTTGGGCAAGCACATGACCACGCAGTGCAGAGCAAACTGCACAATAATGCAGGGCTGGTGGGGGACTGTTGTTTGCTGAGGATACAGGAGCAAACCCCGTGCTCTTATGAAGATGACCCCATGGGAACTAGAATGTCCATATGGAGAGCAGAGAATGTGTGGCCAGTTTTTCAAACTTGAGAGCCTTATGTTAGGCACCTAAATGATTGGTCTGATTTTCAGGGGTGTTGAGTAACTGCAGCTCCTATTGAAGTCAATGCTAATAAGCCTGGACATGTGGCCACTTCTGATCCGGTGGCTCTATATGGATCGAAGAACCTTCATATAGGGACCCAAGCTGACAAGTGTTGTCATCAGTTTTTTAAAGAGTTAATCCACAGCAAATTACCTGGGATTCACTTCCTAGGCAGTGCAGCAAAATTAGTGTATTCTGATGGGTTTTGGAGCTGTGATTCTAAGGATTGCAAGTACCCCAAGCCACATGGGCAGCTAAACCAGGCACAATATCAGACTAGTTGTTAAAAAGCCAAGTGAGAGCTTTTCCGTGGACACCTTTAAATATACAGCCCAGACTCTTTAGGAATGCCTTCCTGCAATGCAGGGGAAATGCCACTGATTTACACTGACATCCTGTAAAAGGATACCTCCTTTCTGCAGTAATTTAAAGTGGCTAGGGCTGTAATCCAGCATCCTTAATGAATGTGTAACAGGACCATCACTGAGTTATATTTCCAGCGTGTAACATTACTGAACAGAGAGCAGTATTGCATTCAAAGGTCCCCTCATCTGAATGCAGACACAACTAGACCAGACTGGTAACAGATCATTAAGCATGAGTTCCTAAGGCTAACTCTAGGATATCAAACACATTGATTTCATTGCGCTGGGCTCAGGTTAGTGCCCTTGTATAATAAACTAAGCAAAATAATTTAAATGAAGCTGCAATCCAGATTTTCTAGGCCAGCAAATAAGAACAGGCAATGACTGATCTAGATGACAAAACTGTAATTGAAAATTTTAGTTGCGGTAGAATGCAAATAAGACTAAAAGAGGGACAATATTTCCTGGATAGGGAAGATATTGCTATGTGACCTAACAGCTCCAACCAGGTTCTGTGAGTTGATCATTTGTAGCTCGAGGCTGCGGAGTGGTCATTTATCAGGTGCTCAGGAGTTGAGGATGGGGTTCCCATAGCTCCCATTGGCTGGGAACGGTGAACTGCGGCCACTGGGAGCTGCGGGTGGCCATGCCTACGGACGGTCAATGTAAACAAACTGTCTTGCGGCCCGCCAGTGGATTACCCTGATGGGCTGCGTGCAGCCCACTGATCTATCCCCATACAATCTGTCTATCTATCTATGACAAGACTGGTCTGTTTATCTTGAATGAAAACAAGCTGTAAATTATTAGCATACATAGGAGCTGAGCAGATACATTCTATCCCAAAATGCCATACACTGGCTCAGGCCAGCCACCAGGCAGAGAGGTGAGCTCTAGGGTTCCCCTGCACATTAAGGGACTGCCTACAGTGACATACCAGGGTATAACACAGACTAATGAGTAGCTGTGTCACCCTGGCCTGAAACTTTGGGTGCTTTACCATGCCTCGCTGAAGTCACTCCCACCTGGGCCACTCACAACCAGCCTTTCACCATGGAATCCGCACCCTGAGTGTGCGTAACTGCAGCCTGCCAGCCACACTTGGATTACACTCTGGCTCTCTCCAGCCTCATTTATATTGCAGGGTGACCCCAATGCACCCCCAGCCTTAGACTTTCCCTCAGAAATGTATATCATGTACTGCCCCTCAGTTGCCTAGATAATACAAATATTTTTAAATCCATTGTTCCTTTAAGGGAATAATATGCCATTTTATTATCTCAAATAGTTATTCAGACACTTTAGTTTAAACACACTGGATTAGATAAAACAGTAAAACTACAAGAGAGAGATTTGAAGTGAGAACAAGTAATGAGGCATAAAAGTCAGAAATGGTTACAAGAAAAATCAAGATAAAATGCTCACCAATGCGTAACTTAACAAACTGTATCAGATTCAAACAAAGTTTCTTACCACATGCTTGTCACCGACCAATCTCTGAAGGTCAGGACCCCTCCCCCAGAGTCCAACAAATGCTTCCTTTGTCTCTTCAGGTGCAGTGGATGCAATGGGTGGGGAGAGAAAGAAGGGGGCCTTGGGGTGTTTGTCCCTCCTTTTTACAGTTGCAGTCCCCCTTTTGAAACCCATTTCCAGCTGGGCACTAGGAGACAAAGAGTCCATGTAGACGGATGTTCCCTGCTGGCTTTTCTCACCTGTTTGAGCTTTCTTTGTTTCCCCTCCCTGCTTGATGACTCTGTTTACTGCTTAAATGCAAATTAAGCAGAGCACACATTGCTCTGTTTAGGACAGACCTGTTTGCCAGCTTCTGTCTGGGCAGGGCTGTGGGGTTTGGGACATGTTTTAATAACACCATACAAGGAAATCTTATAACTTCACATACAATGTTGCCACACAAATTTTATCAGGACAATGCTGAACAGCAGATTATGAGTTTTCAAATGGTACCTTACAAGTCATACTCTGTACAAAGATTATTACAGTCGTGTGTAGGATATGAATACCGGAGTATATTCTGTCACACTAATGCACTTGCCTGTATTCACGAGAACACACACATCATATTCTTTTTAGTTATAGCAGCAATGTTGTAAATGCCAGGGTTCAATCTGGTCATGAAAGAGGACATTTATGGCTCTAGAAAGATGGGCCATTGAAATAAAATAGTGGATCACTGCCCTTTTCCATAACTCAGAGGGCATTTCTCCACCCACACCAGAGAAGAGGCTGTTGGGTCTATTCTGGGGGTTTTATCCCCACCATGAGTTTCTGCTTTGTTGTTCCACTCAGGATCCCATTCTCCTTCTCTCTTCGTAGTTGTTTCAATCTTGTTTCCTCTAGAGCTTCTCCCTTGTTTCTTTGAAAATGAAAGGCCATGGCAGGGTATACAAAACAACAAACGGTGTTGAGAAGGCCACTGGGGTGCTGCAATATAACCTTCTCCTTAATACAAAAACGTGGAGTTAGTCCGTGAAACTGAAAGGCAGCACATTTGAAACTGATGAAAGGAACTGCTTTTTCACTTGATGCATATTTATCCAGTGGAACTCCTGGCCAGAAGTCACCAATGTGGCCAAGAGCATAGCAGGATTGAAAAAGAAAAGGATAAGACATTCATATGGAGAGAATGAGAACATCTACAATCATATTCAATTACTCTTTTTTTAAAGGAAATTATATAAATCCTCTTGGTTGAGGACACAAATCAACCTCCAGCTGAGGAGATTGGAAAGAAACTTTCTCCTTGGGCAAATTGACCCATAATCGTCTACCCTGAATTTGGATACTATCAGAGTCCGGATCCTGGACTAGATGGGCTTTGGATCTGATCCAGTTTGGCTGTTCTTATATTGTTCATCCTTTTATATTGTTCCTCAGGATTCCTTTTTGCTCATGTTCATCTTCCCCTAAGATTTAAAATCTTGATGCTCTTTTTCCAGAGCCTTTCCTAATGAATGAATGAACTGGATTGGACAAATAAGAACCAACTCCAAAATCCAGAGCTTTTTGAAGGTTAACTTTCAAGTATCTTTGCATTTTCTAGGTTAGCGAAGGACCAGAAAGCATGATGGACAATGAAATACAACATGGAGGATTCTTCACTCAACCTTTTTGACTCAGCTGAAACCAAAAATTTCTGGAAATCTTGCACAAAATCTTAACCTCATGAGAATTCTAGCTTGATTTATTGACAGCACAGAATCATAAGATTCAGATGGAACAGTTAGTAGTTTATGGCTCACCCACCACTGTTTGAAAGGTAGTTCTGATTCCTACATGTACTTGGTTATTTTAAACTTACAAAGCTAAAGTCCTGTCATTAAACATTTAAATAATAAATAATTAAGCCAAATACATTTGTGCTGGGATGTCATCTGTCCCCACGATATTCTATTATTCATCCTGGGAAGAGGATCAGAAGAATTGGATGCCAAGCTGGGGAAGCTGTCCTTCCAAAACTAGCATCTGGTGCATAGTAAAAAAAGAAAAGAGTTTCTTTTCAAATTATTGACCCTACTGTAGTAAAAATCTTCACATTTAATATGCATGGTCTGTTCCACTAACGCCACTCTAATAAATTGGTGGAACATCATGCATAGCTAAATCATTAGGGGTGGACTAAACACCAGGGGCCAGTTATAAATGCAAAACAATAACACTGAACTAGGCACATAAAATATAAACCAATTTCCTCAACTATGCTAATAGATTTCAAACAGGGAATCTGATCATGGATAAGCACCAAATATCTTAGAAATTAAATTTCAGATGGGGCCCTGCTTAGATCCATAATGGAAGGTCAATGTGTAATAAATGTTTCAATGGACTTGATCAAGGGGCCAAAGCCTTTATTAGTTGTTACACTAAATATGTGCCATTGAACACCAGACTTTTTGAACTCTCATTTAATGTGTATTGTAGTTTGGTGCTTCACATAATTACACTATGCTCCACATCATTTTTGTTTTTAATTTCAGGTGGGGAAACATTGGAAACTAGTTAATTAATTCCTTTTAACCCCCTTGTACCATACACTGCAGGTGCTTTGCCATGCTTCCTCTCTGTCCAAGTTGCTCAATGATCAACAGTCCTTTTGGAACTGAACAATCAAAGCACTCTTCTGGAAGTGCCAAAGCAGTGACCAGCACATAGCCCACTCCCAGGGGCTTTCCCCCAGAAAGGGAGGATCATGCATTCAGTTTTATACCCAGTCTAGACTCATGCACAATTCTCATCTTAATGCCTATATAAGGACAGAGTGAAAACTTGGTAAGAACCTCAGGATTGGACCCAGCAATAATACAATGAAATCTATAGTCAATGATGAGTGCTCTGGAAGAGCAAGTGGTTGGGGAGCGTAAAATATTCCATGGGAAGTCTTTGTATAGATAACAATACAGGACAAGAAGGTAGTGAGATTTGACTCACCTATATATAGCACTCACACTCAGTGGAAGACTAGGAGGTCAGGTGAAAGAGAGAGATTCCGCCCCCCCCCCCACTTCATTCTTTATCACTGCCTCATGCAGAAGATAAGAGAAAAAAGGAAAATCTAGGCAATGACCTTGCTTTTTTGTTGTTTAAAAATTCAACTGTGTTATCCCACCCCCCAAATCAATTGACTTTATTTGCTTAATTCATAGCCAGTAAATATTCTCAGACGTGCATTGTTTTTGATAGGATTCTCAGCAGACTGTAGGAGATCTAAGTGCAATAATAAAAGCCAACAGGGGAAAAGGAGGTCAAGCCAAGAATTATTATTTTCTTCAAATGAGAAAAGCATTCAAACATTTTTGCACGTGTTCCGCTTTCCAGTTCATCTGTGGAAAGCAGGTGCCAGTGCTGCTTGCTTTTTTAGACGGTTCATTCCAAGTTTCTGGATTCCCAGACTCCCGTGAAACAGATGGACCATCTCATCATTAAATTGTGGAGAATGCTGATTGTTAGAAATTTTTCTAGGCTCATGATATCTCTTTGCCTCTCTGAAAAATAAACACTGGGTATCTTTCTAAGACGTGTGCTCCGTTCAGCCACAAGTTTCTTGGACTCAGTAGCAGGGGAGAATAATTATTCCACCACAGCAATCCCTGGATGAAAGTGTCTGGTTTGCGTCACGCAGGTCAGGTTAGGTGATCATAACGGTCCTTTCTGGGCATAAAATCTGTGGACCAATACATTGCTCAATAGGTTGGCTTTAGCTGTATCAGTAATGTCAGTCATAAGATCTAACATTTCAAACCTTGATGGATACAGTTCGGCTCTTATTCTATCTCTAGGCACCTGACTAAAAGTCTCCTGATTTTCAGAAGTGCTGAGAACACACAGCTGCACCTGGGGTTATGGGAGTTACGGTGCTCAGCAGCTTTGAACATCAGGACACTTTTAGTTAGGTGCCTGACTGTAGGCATCTGTATTTGAACATGCTGACTTGATACGCCTCTGGGGGCATATACTGATACAGATAAACCCAAGCTGTTGACCACGGCACTGCCAAATCACCACCTTAATATACGCCTGGTATAAAACAAATTTCCCATTTCAAGCCTGATCAGGTTCCTGTGGGATCAGAACTCACTTCTCAAACCAGAGTTCATGAGCTCACTCTGACTTCTGCACCCATCACTTCTTAGCCAGCAAGTGACTGAACAACAGGGGCAATTGCTGCAAACATGGCATTAATTGTGCATTTAAGGACTAGTCAGCTCCACTTCTCATTTCAGAGGCCCATAGGTTGCCGAACAGAGGCTATTGGGAGAATCAGAAACAGTTCAGAGAGACACTTTGAAAATTAAAAAGCCACTGATCTAATTATTCACAATTACTATTATCTAAGTTCTCTATTTCCCTAGAGTTTTACTGCCCTGTTTTCTGCTTAGTTAAATGTACATTGTTTTTTATTCCATGTCTTTGCCTTTCTTTCCCTGCAGCAAAGCTTATGCGAGGTATGTATTGCTTGCCAACGTGCAAGTGTGCAACCATCAATTCCTACCCAGTGTGAAATCTACAAGATATCAAATGAGGAAAATGGCATTGAGCAAGGTGGAAGAATTCATTACAGCAATGATCTAACAACTCAGTGTCTACACTGAGAACTGTGTCCCTCTGCTCCACTCTTGCATCAAACAATAAATGCACTTTTGTTTGTTCTTGATCACCCTCTGAACTATTGCCCATCCATAGCCTTGCTTCACTTTCTGATTTCATCTGTACTCCTGTATCCCACTGATATAACGGAGATCAGAGTCTATCTCATTTTCTGTATCTCAGTGTCATCCGGATCAGTTCCGTTTTATTAACACCATGAATAACATTATACCCATTATATCCAGCATCCCGAAACACATTATTTATAATACTCAGGGGCATCCAACAGCCATTGCTAAGTGATGGAGACTATACCAGTATTTGAAGGGGAGGGACTGGTACATTTATAACTAAGAGTAAAGCAGTGGAATCAGTAACTGGAAAAATTAGGCTGACTTCTAAGAAATTATTTTTCACAGTAAGATCTATCAGGCTGCAGGACAGTAGGCCAAAGAAACTGGTGGAAATCCCATTGCTTGGGTCTTTTAAACTAGCCTGGACAAAACAACAATAAGGAATGATCATTGGAGCAACAAAAGCATTGGCACAGGGAGCAATGGGTGATTTAGTAGGTCTTTTCCACCCCTATCTTCTAGGATACCATTAATTTACTGGCAAATATGTTCAGTCTGAGGCTTAAGGACAACAGCTACGCAAAGAGACAGAGATTCATCGATTCCAAAGCCAGAAGGGAAGACTGTGATCATCCAGTGTGACCTCCTCTACAACACAGGGCACAGAATTTCCCCTAAAGAATACCCTATCAGATCTCTTAGACATACATCCAATCATGATTTAAAAATTGTCAGTGATGCAGAATCCACCATGACCCTTGCTCATTTTTTTCAGTGGTTCATTATGCATACTGTTGAAAATTTACACTTTATTTCCAGTCTCCGTTTGTCTAGCTTCAACTTCCAGCCATTGGATCATCTTGTACCTTCCTCTGCTAGACCAAAGAACTCTTTACTAAATATTTGTTTCCCATATAGGTACCTATAGACTGTAATCAGCTCACCCATTAACCTGCTTTTTGTGAAGGTAAATAGATAGAGCTCCTTGAGTCTATCACTGCAAGGCAGGTTTTCCAACCACTTAATCACTTTGACAGGTCTGCTCTGAAGCCTCTCCAATTTTTAAACATCCTTAGAATCATAGAATATCAGGGTTGGAAGGGACCTCAGGAGGTCATTTAGTCCAACCCCCTGCTCAAAGCAGGGCCGATCCCCAATTAAATCATCCCAGCCAGGGCTTTGTCAAGCCTGACCTTAAAAACTTCTAAGGAAGGAGATTCCACCACCTCCCTAGGTAATACATTCCAGTGTTTCACCACCCTCCTAGTGAAAAAGTTTTTCCTAATATCCAACCTAAATCTCCCCCACTGCAACTTGAGACCATTACTCCTTGTTCTGTCATCAGCTACCACTGAGAACAGTCTAGAGCCATCCTCTTTGGAACCCCCTTTCAGGTAGTTGAAAGCAGCTATCAAATCCCCCCTCATTCTTTTCTTCCGTAGACTAAACATCCCCAGTTCCCTCAGCCTCTCCTCATAACTCATGTGTTCCAGTCCCCTAATCATTTTTGTTGCCCTCCGCTGGACTCTTTCCAATTTTTCCACATCCTTCTTGTAGTGTGGGGCCCAAAACTGGACACAGTACTCCAGATGAGGCCTCACCAGTGTTGAATAGAGGGGAACGATCACGTCCCTCGATCTGCTGGCAATGCCTCTACTTATACATCCCAAAATGCCATTGGCCTTCTTGGCAACAAGAGCACACTGTTGGCTCATATCCACCTTCTTGAACTGTGGACATCAGAACTGGACACTGCACTCCAGCAGTAGCCACATCAATCCCAAATACAGAGGTAAAATAACCTACTGGAGCCTCCCCTGCTTATTCATTCAAGGATCAAATTAGCCTGTTTGGCCCCAGTGTCGCACCGGGAGCTCATGTTCAGCTGATTATCTGCCATGACCCCCAAATCTTTTTTCAGAGTCGCTGCTTCCCAGGAGAGAGTCCCCGATCCTGTAAGCATGGCCTGCATTCTTTATTCCCAGATGCATACATTTATATTCAGCCATATTATAACACATATTGTTTTCTTGCACCCCGTTTACTACTACAATACCCACCTGCGGAAGTGAAGAAACAGATTGATAGAGCCAGAAGAGTTCCCAGAAGTCACCTACTACAGGACAGGCCTAACAAAGAAAATAACAGAACGCCACTAGCCGTCACCTTCAGCCCCCAACTAAAACCCCTCCAACGCATTATTAGGGATCTACAACCTATCCTGAAGGATGACCCAACACTCTCACAGATCTTGGGAGACAGGCCAATCCTTGCCTACAGACAGCCCCCCAACCTGAAGCAAATACTCACCAGCAACCACATACCACACAACAGAACCACTAACCCAGGAACCTGTCCTTGCAACAAAGCCCGTTGCCAACTGTGTCCACATATCTATTCAGGGGACACCATTATAGGGCCTAATAACATCAGCCACACTATCAGAGGCTCGTTCACCTGCACATCCACCAATGTGATATATGCCATCATATGCCAGCAATGCCCCTCTGCCATGTACATTGGTCAAACTGGACAGTCTCTGCATAAAAGAATAAATGGACACAAATCAGATGTCAAGAATTATAACATTCATAAACCAGTTGGAGAACACTTCAATCTCTCTGGTCACGCGATTACAGACATGAAAGTTGCGATATTGCAACAAAAAAACTTCAAATCCAGACTCCAGCGAGAGACTGTTGAATTGGAATTCATTTGCAAATTGGATACAATTAACTGAGGCTTGAATAGAGACTGGGAGTGGCTAAGTCATTATGCAAGGTAACCTATTTCCCCTTGTTTTTTCCTACCCCCCCCCCCCCAGACGTTCTTGTTAAACCCTGGATTTGTGCTGGAAATGGCCCACCTTGATTATCATACACATCGTAAGGAGAGTGGTCACTTTAGATAAGCTATTACCAGCAGGAGAGTGGGTTTGTGTGTGTGTGTGTGTGGTGGGGGGGGGGGGGGAGAAAACCTGGATTTGTGCTGGAAATGGCCCAACTTGATTATCATACACATTGTAAGGAGAGTGATCACTTTAGATAAGCTATTACCAGCGGGAGAGTGGGGTGGGAGGAGGTATTTTTTCATGCTTTGTGTGTATAAAAAGATCTTCTACACTTTCCACAGTATGCATCTGATGAAGTGAGCTGTAGCTCACGAAAGCTTATGCTCAAATAAATTGCTTAGTCTCTAAGGTGCCACAAGTCCTCCTTTTCTTTAAGCGATCTAGTTTGCTCTATCTCAGTGACCTGTCCTCTTCATTATTTACCACTCCCCCAAATTCTGGGTCATCTGCAAACTTTATCAGTAATAATTTTATGTTTTCTTCTCGGTCATATATAAAAATGCTAAATAGCATAGGTCCAGGAACAGGTACCTGTAGGACCACACTAGAAACACATTTGATGATGATTCCCCATTTGCAATTACATTTTGAGACCTATCAGTGAGCCAACATTTAACCCGTTAGTTTTTAGTTCTGTGATCAGTTCCTCTTTATCTGTCAAGACAAGGTCTTATAAAGAATTCCCCTATGTTAGTTACAACACTTTGTGAGTTAGAAAATTGTCATCGATAATATTTAGAAATTCCAAGGAAAATTTAGTACCGGCAGCATGGGACTTCCCATACATGACACTCAGATTGAAGCGACCACGTTGCTTTTTTCCCTGCACTTGGTAGATAGGTGTGTAAAAAGCCAGACGTTCTGTTCCCTAGTGTGATTTGGTGGGCTGTAGCAGACACCAACTAACACTCCATCTTGTGTTTTAGCTGTTAGGACATTGATCCATAACCATTCAAGAGCATTTTCTTCCATGTTATCCATGTCTTAGAAGCAGGTAATTCCATTTCTGACATAGTGTGCTATTATTCTCCCTTTCCTTTTACCCACTCCATCCTAAATAGGTTGAAACCATTGATTTTAACCTTCCGATTGTGGGAATCAACAGCAATACCAACTAGATCGAATTTATGTTCATAAATGAATGATTCCAATTTAGCTTGTTTGTTACCTAGGCTCCTAGCATTAGTGTGGAGGCAATTAAAGGATTTAATCTCTTCTTGTCTTTTGGTCCTTTGATTAATTTTGTTCTTAGCATCTTGACTCTGTGCTGAGTGCTCATATCTTACCTCTTTTTACCCTCCCCTTTTGTTATTAGTGTAATACCCTCCTGACAGAGTATTGTGTAAGCTGTTGTAATAGGCATTCAATTTGCTTAAAAACTATTATATTTTTCAAGTCCAGAGTTGAATGCACTTTGTATTCACCCATGTTTTTCTCACTGTTTGCTAGATTTGTTATTGTCTTATTAAAATGATTCCTCTCTAAGGCTGCAGAATATTGAAGACCTTAGACTAGAGGGTTTGTTATTCTAAATCAGAGAGCCCCCTACAAGCAGGCTTAAGAGCCTAGTTAATTATATTTTCTGGGCTATTAGGTAACTGTTAACAGTGGAGTGGTCTCTTCTGTTGTTCTTTGCATTTGTTATAATCCCTTTTTTATTTTAATCCAGAAAGCCCAATACTCATGCAAAGACTCCAGCTAAACCTCTATGCCAATTATAAACATTAGAGAGCTATTTAATAAGGTATTTATTAATGAAATGTGCCATCTGTGAAATGAAGTGTATTTATTCTGTAGCAATGGCTTGGAACTGTTACGTCCCACATATGGTGTACCATATGTGTCAGGCATTAGTAGAGGGTCAGCGGACACCAGTGGGGCCCAATTTCTGGGATTATAGTAACGGCAGGGAATTTCAAATAATCTTATTTTTCTGAACATTTTGGTTAAGAGCAGAGCAGAATGTTAACAGATTGCAACCATGTCTCATCTAGTCCTAGGTCATTCTGAAGAGGAGTTTCACAGCAATGAGTCACTTTTTCTTACACTTTTGTGAATCTCAGCTCTATGTACCTAAAACAGGATAGCAAAGGCATCTAGAAAATCTCAGAAACCCAGATCCTCAACAGGAAAAGGAATCTTAAACTGGCAAACTGCATAATAACCAAGAAAGCTTGTTACTTCCAGTGACAGCACATTTACATGGAGGACAATTCATATAATGCAAAAAGAAAAGGAGGACTTGTGTATCTCTAATGACAAATGCCATAAGCAATAGCCTAGCAGAATTTCAGTTTCTGAGCACAAAGGTCTCACTATCTTTGCTTCCTGCTAGGGTCTGACAAAGCATTGAAAGTGAAAGTTCCTATCTGATTTGCAAACAAGCCTCAGCCTTTTGTGTTAATTTGTTTCATGCACCACAGGGTTATGTGGCACCATTCCAGAGACAGAAATGGTTGCTTATCTAAATCCCTGAAGATGACTGGGACAGCGAATGTTTGGGATAGATGAGGCTGAGATATAAATCTTATATTGTGAAAACAAACGACAACATCTTAATCTCCTTTTAAAAAAAGGAGGACTTGTGGCACCTTAGAGACTAACAAATTTATTTGAGCATAAGCTTTTGTGAGCTACAGCTCACTTCATCGGATGCATTCAGTGGTGCCACAAGTACTCCTTTTCTTTTTGCGAATACGGACTAACACGGCTGCTACTCTGAAACCTGTCATTAATCTCCTTTGAGATTTGTAATCAGTATCTCCTATCATGTGTGATCATCTTATCCCAGCTAGTCCTATTATCAACCTTCACCAGACAGGGACTCCTGCCTTTACCATCTCCTCACCAGCATGTCTGCAATTATGCCGGTGACTTGGAATTAGATGTCCTGCTCATGCTAGCAACGGCTAACTTACCTTTCTAAATTCTAAATTAGCCCAAACCGAAACCTGGATTTCAGCTGCGGAGCTGAATCTAATTTTCACCGGCCTAATTCTTCACTGCCTTGCAGCATGTCTTTTTGGCAGAGGGTAGGATATGCAGACAGAGTAGATAACCGCTGGATGAGGTTATTGACATGGTGTCAATAAAGCACAGAGTGAGGGTTAAAACAGATAACTAACTGGGTTGTTGAGATGGGAACATCTCTGGACAGTACCTCTGTGTCAGCACCACATGAGAATGGAATCTGAAATAGCTCAGAAAAATGCGGCTGGTGGGCGAGATCACCATTTAGAATAATGATAATAATTATTAATAATAAATAATAAATAATAATAATAATAAATGATGACACTTTGCTCTTCCATAGCAATATTTGTCCAAAGATCGTTGAATGCAGATTTTGGGTAACTATTATCAACTCCAGTTTATAGAGAAACGGAGGCTTGGAGATATTGAAGTGATTTGTCCAAGGTCATACATAAAGCCAGTGGCAGAGCTGAGAATAGAACTCAGGTCTCATGACTTCCAGCCACTGGCTCTATCCACTAGGTAATAGTTCTTTCTTTTTATTGATTTGCAGCCAAATTTCTAGACATACTTTTCACTCCAGATGCTGCATTGCAGTTCTGTGTTTGGATGGGTGGTGCATAGTAGTTTTATGTAATGAATGTTGTTTGCTACTAAATTAAATAAAACAGGATTGATTTCCAAACTGTCCAGCTTTCTGTATGGGAAGAATGAAACCTAATAAAACATCGATGAAGGTTTTCAGTACCCACCTGTTCCATTTAATTTTGCTATATGAGGTTTCCTGATTTACTCACATTTTTATACCCATTTCATTGCTCTCTTGGCTCCATTTCCTTCAGCTTACAATAACCTGGCAGTCCAAAAGATTGAACAAATTGATGATTCTGGTATTAATAAATAAATAAATAAAAGTTGGGCTAAAGTAATATAATTTGCATGAGTAAATTACACATTTCCTGGCATGTTTAATTATAAATTCTTTATTCTTTTGTTTTTTATGAATCATTCATGCTTTTTTATCAACTTGAAAGGCATCAATGTCAATGTAAACATTAGGACTTTTATTTTTTATTAAAATGCACTGATGCAAAAGCAAATATATATTTAATTTCATCTACTTTGATTTGTGCTGGATGCATGTTAATTAGGCAACATTAATTTAGAACTATTTGGTTATATTTACAGAAGCAGCTATAATTAGAGACATGCCTAGATTTGAGATGAGAGGAAGCTGAATTCTAAACTGTTTGAGTGCAGTAGTTTACTGGTATGTTGGCTGTCTGAACGTTTGGAATGTTGTGCACTGTCATGCCAGGCTGTCCCCATTTTTGGAAACAATGCTGCTGGGATTGATATCAGGACATATTGGCTGATCCTGTGACAATGCTAATGGAAGCACTAACCTTACAGAGGTGGCAATCTCGTTGGATCTAGGTATATCCACAGATAAGTTGGATACCTGCAGCTACTCACAGGAAGGTCAACGAACCAACTTTTTACGAGTGTGACAGGGTTGGGCCAGATGGCTATAGGAGAGTAATAGAAGGCAGATACATTAGCCCCAGGCTAAGTAGGTCCCTTTTCCCTGGGTAAGGTAACAGGGAAGGTTCCAGAACAATCAGGAACCTTCTGGAGACAATTAAGACAGGCTGATTAGAACACCTGCAGCCAATCAAGAAGCTGCTAGAATCAATTAAGGCAGGCTAATCAGGGCACCTGGGTTTTAAAAAGGAGCTCACTTCAGTTTGTGGTGTGCGTGTGAGGAGCTGGGAGCAAGAGGCACTAGGAGCTGAGAGTGAGAACGCGGACTGTTGGAGGACTGAGGAGTAGAAGCATGATCAGACACCAGGAGGAAGGTCCTATGGTGAGGATAAAGAAGGTGTTGGGAGGAGGCCATGGGGAAGTAGCCCAAGGAGTTGTAGCTGTCGCACAGCTGTTCCAGGAGGCACTCTAGACAGTTGCATTCCACAGGGCCCTGGGCTGGAACCCGGAGTAGAGGGTGGGCCCGGGTTCCCCCCAAATCCTCCCAACTCCTGGTCAGACACAGGAGGAGTTGACCTGGACTGTGAATTCAGAAAAACAGCCAAGCTGAGGGCTGCCGTGAAGGTCCAAGGCGAGCAAATCTGCCAATAAGCGCAAGACCCACCAAGGTAGAGCAGGAACTTTGTCACACTAGTCAAGGGCCAAATGACAGTTATACCCTCTTGAACCACTCTAAACAATTTGTCTCCCTCCCTGGTATCTGCAGCTTTAAGTTCTATTAGAAATAGATGACAAAGAGCAATGGTATGAAAATAAAACAAGAAAAATTGCTAGTTAGGTAGTTTATTAGACGGTAGAATGATGCTCTAAAAGACACAGCAGAGGACCACTGCTTGAGATGTTTTATCAAATCTAGTTTTACAGCACGAGTTAATATAATGTAGGTGACAACTTTGCACTGACCCTGAGGGAATGAAGTAGATATGACCTAATAAAGATGAAAAAGACTTAACACCCATGATTCTGAAGTTGCTAATTAGCTAATCCATTAGAATGCAGCTTCTTTCTTCCTAATGTCCAGAAACTGGAGGGCTTGTTAATGTTATTTTCAAACAACTTTGCTGACTGTGTAACGGTGACAAACATTACCCCTTGATGGGAGCTTTGCACACCAACAAAAAGAGAAACCTGCAGATGCTAATTACATTTTACTGGAGCTGCCTGCTTCTCTGTGACTATAGACCATGCAAGATTCAAATGACAAAGTGGTATCTTCAATAAATTCTTAATAAGATATCTATTTTCTCCCCTACGTATCATACTGCCCTTTTATGGTTCCATGGTTCCACCCAACTACTTTTCCAAAGAGAATGGCAATGTCCTCCTGTCCTGTCCTCTCTTCTTTATAGCAAGAGGAAGATAAGTTCTTGCCTGTTATTAATCAGGAAGATGCAGAGATTCTGAAGTGTGTTAAGTGGTTAAGTGTTACACTCACGGCCCTGATAGAGCATCTTGGAGTCTTAGTTTGAGGATA
The DNA here is from genome assembly GCF_965152275.1 of Natator depressus. Taxonomy (NCBI): domain Eukaryota; kingdom Metazoa; phylum Chordata; order Testudines; family Cheloniidae; genus Natator; species Natator depressus. Next base: position 20,985,253 of record NC_134251.1, on the reverse strand, counting down.
GCTCTCCTGAGGACAAGCCCACAGCAAACAGAATGGTCCACTGCATCCATGCTCCATTGAGGAACAGGAAACATGTGAACATCTAGTGAGAGGGTCTGTCTCTCTGATGCACTAATTATCTTGTTTTATTTTGCCAGATGCTGTCTTGCGGCACAGAGACCTGTTTACACCCCTCATGCTCAATCAATCATTTATTCATACAGTTTGAAGATTATTGCTTCTCATATGCTACCTCCAATCCAACTTGTCATGGGAAAACTCCAGGGAGAAATTCGCACAGATGTATTAAAGCTATCTAACACTTTCTCCATGGCAACTGGGACTGGTGCAAATCCCATAAGCCCCGGCTGGTAGGCAGAACTAGAACTCCTACTGAAATCTTCCAAGCATCAAGATAACAGCATAGAGGGAAAACATCTTCATTAACTGCAAGATGCCTCCCAACCATAATATATAATAATGTTTGATTAATACTCCACAATCCATCATTGATGAAACACATTTCTATGTCAGCCACTTCTCAGAAACTCAGATTCTCCCTATTTTTCTTTTTAGTTCATACATTTCACAAATTTATAACAAATTCCAACAAATGTAAGTAACAAACAAGTACACAGAAAATATACAATTACAGCTCTTGGCTACAGTGCATAACTAATTTACCCCAAACAGACTGAGTAAAAATAAATCACTTATAATTACATTCTTAATAATGTGTTTCCTATTTGGAGCAGAGGTTCTCAACCTATTTACCATGGTGGGCCGCACTGCAGCTCTCTATGTGTTATGTGGATGCAGCCCACATAATATATATACTAGCTATACGGCCCTGAGGATATCACGTGGGCCACAGCTGTGTGCTGATTGGGCGGCAAGCAGCCCATGGGCTGCAGGTTGAGAACCACTGATTTAGAGCATAGCATCATCCAAAATATTCTAGGGACCTTCTAACCACAGAGAAAGATACAGGTGAATATAAATGGAGAAGGGTTGTATGTACAATACTTAAAAATCATACTAAAGAATGTAGCAATATAAAGTGGAAGATTTTTTTTTAAAGGACCATGACACACATGCTATATACAGGAAATGCTCCGTGATATAATGGAACATCCCTTATTTCTTTATCTTTGTTTAATCCCTCTGTTTGTATAGGGTCTGAGATTCCTACTCATCATTGTGATACGTGAGATTTTTTTTTTTGAGCAGCAGCCTTCTCGTCATTAATGAATGAACAACCCTCAGAACGTTAGAGTTATTCCTGTTCAATCACGACTAATTCCATCCATCCCAAAGAAATGGATCATCCAGTTTGTCCACACTATTGTGGCAACAAAATCTCTCCTTTTTTTCTCTCTCTAGAGTACAGTTTGCAATTTTACTGACTGAGAGAGATTAAAGCGGCTCCCCCAGCACGGTGGCACATGTCTGTTTCATTATTTGTTTGGTTAGCTTTCAGTTTAGCTGGCCAGTGCAATGCTGCTGTTTGAGGTCACCTAATTAAAGGCCTTGCACAGTAATAAAAAGCATGCACCGGCACAAAGTCTATAGTCTTTTCTCCAGAAAAGTGGCTTTTATTGAAACAGTGGCTCTGTCAGGTGGGATGTGGAGGAAACTCCCTCTACCCCCGCCCCCAAACAAAGGATTATGATTGCAGGTGGAGAAGCAGCAGCCCCGAGCTGGTGAACTCTTCAAAACAAAGATTCTTTTCTTGGGTAAACATTGCTTAGCAATTTAAAAAGGGGGAAGAACTATAGACACATACTGATGCAGAAGCAGAATGGTCTTTATTCCCAGATTTGATCAGGAAAGACTCTTGAACTGCTGCCCCGCTGGCTGGAAGTTCTCTGTATGGCACCCCCAGCTTTGGAATTCACGCCACACTTGGTCCAAAATAGTCCAAACCTGATGACCATCTGGGCATGCTGCAAAGATCACATTTCTTTTCCAAGCATTTGAACGTAGAGGAGAATTGCAAGGGTGAGGAATAGATGGAACAGAAGAGTGTTACTTTTGCCCAGTAATGTTGTGGCTGATGTGGGTATTTTTAAGTAATGTCAAGGACACCTGGGGTATATGGATAAGTGCTCTTGTGTGTGAGAGAGAGGGAGAGAATGTGAGTGAGCGAGACAGAGAGATCGAATGAAAAAAATGTCTACATTGCAGCTTACGGACAACCCTGAGTCAAGGGCAGGTTGCAGCTAGGCTACCCCAAGGTTGAGTTGGAGATGCAGAGCCAAGGTTACGTCCAGTCCCCACTCCTACATGTCGACACCCTGCTCATGTGCACTGCTGGGGATTGGCAGCCCTGTGAAGGCCACCTCCCCGCCCGACCCCACACCCCGAGCATTGACCCATTGGACTCAACAGCCCTGCTCTTTGTTCCCCTGGGGGGTGGAGGGGACACAGCGTAAAGGACACTTTCACCCTAAATAAACAGAGAATGTTTCCCCAAGTTCTCCAGGCTTGGGGGCATGAAGCACTACACACAGTTCTGTGCTAGTTAGTCAGTTGTTAGCAGTGAACTTTCCAGCCTTTCCCTTTCCCTAACTGTCCCAGCACACAGCTGGGTTTAGTTGTTGTTTCCTTTCCATTGTACAAGAGAACCTTTTACTAAGAGAATGGTGTTTTATTTGAAACACTGGTGTTAATCTTTACTCTGACTCAATCCAGCACAGAAACTGCAAGGCAGCCAAACCCTTTGATGTCTGCCATGTCCAATCCACTATTAATCACTGTAAATCTGGTATAATCTCTACAAACATTTTGTTCACTACAAATATATTGGTGCCAACTTTCTCTAATAAATCTTGTGTCAGGACAGCTATTGTCTCTTCTCTTCATGCAGCATCTCCCAACAGAAAGGTTTAAACAATATCTGAGCAATAATAGCATCTACTTGCTGCAGTCTCTCTTGTTTTAGAAAAGAATACAATATGTAGCAGATTTATAGCCTACAGAAAGGTTCACATTTGTGGAATGTTTTCTTCCAATGTATATTTGTTTCTAATAACCCCGAGAAGTGTTAAGTGTCTCCATTTGCATCCCTAACATTGTGCCAAAGACAAAAGCAAGAGCAATAACTTTCTTCCTTGCCAGACTCTGATGGTAAATTGTAACAGTTCTGTAGAACTGGGACACTGTGTTTAAAAAGCTGGTATCATTTCACTGCAGACCAGAGCGTCTTGGAGCTGATTAGAAAGAGCTGCCAAGGCCCCACGGGGAGAGAGTGAGGGATTGTACACAATTGCAGCAAAGAAAAAATACTCTTTAAGGAGCAAGGACCTTGTCAGGCCAGTACCTGGCAGAATCAATAAAGCTGGTGTGTTCCACTCTGCTATGTTTGTGAGCTAGACCTTGAGAATGAAGATACGCTTTTATTAAACCTTCCCGTGCAACAAACTTTCCTTGACTAACCCAGACTGGAGGCAAATCACACCCAAGAATGGAAGTGTTGGCCACAAGGTGCTTGTAAGAGAAATCTAGCGTGTAACTGAAACTTGGTTAAAAAATAGAAATAAAAACAAATGGCCTAGTAGGAAGGCGGGGGTTCAAATAAGCAGGGCACATGGCACATCTAGCAGTGTGGAGCTCACCAGCTCCACTCTTCTCTCTCTTCCTTGAACCCTGCCGGGGAGGATAAATTCGTCCAGAGCAGACGCTCTGTCCCCAGGCTTTTTTCTGCCCCCAGACATAAGCAAGACACACTCAGGATGTGCCTCATTTCACAGAGCCTACAGCCCTGGAACCACAAAAGGCCCCCGGTATCACAGACAACAGTAACTTTATTCAGTTGAGTCTGAAACCTTTTTGCCATGGAAGCACAGTTGACTTTAATGGTCGCTGATGGATGGAACTCAGGACAGAATTAACTCCATGTGATTAGTAAATCAGTGCTAAACAGAAACAAACAATATGTACAATGACAACAACGAAGCAAATGTAGGGACAAGGAAATTGCAGATCCTGAATACACTGAGTTTTTTCTAAATGAAAACAGGGGTTTGTAATCTTGAGCTAACACCATGCTGGCTAATACTCTGAGTTGTATATAAAAGTGACTGCGATCTAAACAGCTAATAATTTATAGCAATGAATATCAAAAAACTTCATACTTATTGTAAAACACCTGGATACGTTGTGGCATAAAGCAATGCTCTCAGAGGCAGCGGGCATCTCAAGGGAATCTGGACGGTCTGGGACTTGCCAGCAGTTCTGATTATTCATCAATGTGTGAATCTCTCCTGCACAAGGTTACAACTTTTGTTTGCAGCTTTGAATGTGTAAAAATCTCTCACTGCAGGCCAGCACTGGCAGCTGTTTTTCCACACGCACAAACACTAGCTCCTGAGAATTCTGGGGAATGTGATTGCCAGAGAAGCCGACAAAAGAACCCACAAGGATCATACAAGATGCTCAAAAGGGATTTTTAAAAAAATCTGTTTCAATAATTAGCTCCCTATTGCCCGTCTTGGTCTGGTATAACCCACTGGTGATTCCACTGGAGCGTCAGAGAACTCAGGATAAGGGCGATTTTGAAAATGTTGCCCCAGTCTCCTAGCGACCTTGCTTAGGGAATGAAAAGGAAACAAAGTGCTGACAGAGCAGAAAGAAAAAACCGAGCAGGAGGTCTGAGTGCCGCTAAGCAGGGAAGGAGTCACAACGACAGAGACCTGTCCTAGGCCCACAGTAGAACAAACTGCTCCTGCTTTTTAGTTGCTGTGGAGAGGTTCTGGGACTCTTCCTTTCTCTGATGCCCAGTTCTGCTGTCCTCCGCCTCCCTGCTCTGCTATAAATGCATGGCACCCTGACCTGGTGGCAATTCCAGTCTGACTGCTGCAGATCTATAGTGACCTCTTGAATGGTTGCCAAAGGAAAGCAAGCTCTGTGAAGAGAAAAGGCTGACAGGTTACTCTGAAGGATGTAGATTTGATCCTGTACAATGAAGACAAATGAGGACGGTGCAGCTCTGCTAGACTGCTAATTTAGGCAGCACCGTCCCTCAATTTGGAAGCAAGGAATGGCTGTTCTAAACCCAGCTAAGGCTACGTCTGTTAGCTGCTCAGTGATCTCACCCAAGGTGCTTCATGGATCCCAGGACAATCATTCCACACCCTGTTTCATTACTTGTAAAAATAGTCTCTCTCTCGGCCATTCAGGGATTGATCCATTCAGCAGCCAGCGGAAGATGCAGCTCCATTGTAAACAGCCCCCAGCTGACCATTTTTAATAGGAAGATTTAGGAAATAAGATAATCCCCAAGATAAACTGGGCTAACACTGATTCCATATGATGGGTCGGGGGTCAGAATCTGACCCCTTCTGCTCTTCCTCTTGTGGTATCTTTGGAATCCGGTTGAAATTCTGGGGGAGAGGGTTAAAGTTTTCTCTTCACATTTTAAAAACACTATTTCTCTGCCCTTTACTTTCCCTCCCACTCTTCATCCTCCCTCCCAAGCCAGCCAGATACTCCTCTTTTCCTCCCCTCCTCATCCTTCCATTCTCTTGATCCATCTTTTGTATCATTCCTTTGCGACACTAGTATTGTGTGTCAGTTGTATTCCTGCAGTACCAAGGGGATTGAGTGGGGGCCTCATTTTGCTGAGGGCTATACACACAGTTAATAAAAAGACAGTCCCTGCTCCAAAGACCTTACGGTCTAAATATAGATGAGAGAGAACAAGGGGATGCAGACAGACAGAGGAAGCACAAAGGAACAGTGAGACAGCTGTGGTCAGTGTCATGAGCAGGGTCAGAATATGCCAGTTCTTACTGCAACCAACAGGTCTTCCTCATGTGCATAGAGGGGTGGGGGTTGAGCCCTGCATGCCTTCTTCTGGCCTCCCTCAGCTCTCTGCAAATCTTGCAAGCGTTGGGGCTTCCCAGGGAAAGCCCAAGTTGGGGAGAATTTGGGGACAAGAAGAAGCTGTTTCACCTGAGACTGTCAGATACAACTTGTGACTTCTTCAGACCTGAAGAAGAGCTCTGTGTGGCTCGAAAGCTTGCCTCTTCCACCAATGGATGTTGGTCCAATGAAAGATATTACGTCTCCCACCTTGTCTCTCTAATATCCTGGGACCAACACGGCTACAACACCACTGCAAACAGACCCAACTTGTGGCATGCACCGCCTTTCTTAGTTTAGCATGAAAATTGGGGAACAGAAGGAATAATTAAGAGAGCTGTTGCGGTGAGGATTACTCTGGCTAACCAGCAGCTAGGCTGTCATCTGGGGCATCAGATGGTGTGACACGAGCAGCTGCTCTGCTGGCTGGCTATTCTGTTTACAAACACGCAAAGATGCATCCTCTATGCAGGAGGTGTTTATTGTTGCCATCCGAAAAAGGAAGCTGCAGGCTGTGTGTTTACTTGATACATAAACAAATGAAAGCAAGAGCCAAAAGTTGTTAGAGAGAAAACAAGTTGTGGTTTGGACTAACAAAGGAGTCTGGGCTGCCAAAACAATTTACCATGGGAGTAAACTCCCAGATACCCCCCATTAAGACTGAGAGGTATAAAAACAATTCAACACAATACAATTAAAACAAACTAAGGTTCGAAGGATTCCGTTTTCACTAGATATCTTTATTCAGGGCTCACAGCCTGGAGGGAACTGCAACATGCCCACGAAAAAAAATCTCTACTCTCCACATGGGAAGCAATTATTCTGTCTGAAAGGTTGGGGTTGTCTTTTAATCTGATGTTGGGTTCCTTTCTTCATGCACTGCTGGCAATGAAATTAGAATTTGAAAGCAAGCAAGCAGCGGTTTTGGCCTGATCCCTGTAACCTCAAGGATGGTTTAGGTTAAAAAATATGCAGAAATTGGGCCTAAGTGAGGAGCATGGGAAATTGTTGTTTGAGAAAATTAGAGATCAGTTGGAGAGAGTTAGAAGAGAAACCTGAAGTTAGTGAGGACACAAGCCAAGGTTATGTTGTGGTTCTAACTGCATTGAGGAAGGTTTTAATGAGTGTTTTTGAGAATTGTGAATGTTTTATTAAAATGCTATCTATGTTGATAATATGGGAAGGACATTGGTACAGATGTTAATTTAAATAATCTGCAGTGTCAGAGCCAATAAAGAGGTGGTGGAAATATAATTATGGTAAAGGACTTTTTAATGTTAATTAGTATTATAATGAATTATAAACAGAGTAGCCTTGCTAAATGGCAAGAGAACTCCAGCTAACATCAGAAGGGTACTGTTGGGCTCCAGGATTATAAGACTGTCTACTTCCCTCTGTTGACCTGAATATAAGTAATATTGTGTAAAGTGGTAAATACATGCCTGCTTGCTAACTAATTATTTTCCTTTTAAATAAAGTCTTGTTTTATCATTTAAAGGGTTGCCTCGTGGTCCTCTACTAAATAATTTTTCCATAATCGACCTAGAGGCTCAAACCTGAAAACTATGTTGGGTTTTATTACACCCATATCTTTAACAACTAAATGGGAACATTTCAACATAAATGTTACGAAAGATACATCTCTACCTTGGAATAACGGAGTCCAGCTTTGTTTAATGGCCAGTAGCCACAGTAGTTATTGCAAGAGAGTAAATGTCAAGGCTTCTTAATTACATTGGGTACCATATTCAAAACTGCTTAAGTGACTTAGTAGCCTAAGTGCCATTTTCAAAAGGGACTTAGGCCCTGATTTTTAAAGGCATTGCTGTTCTCGGTGTTGCAATGCTTAACACTTTGAGCAATCTAAATCTCGTTTTCAAAATGGATTCTGAAGTGACTAAATCCCTTTTGCAGATGAGATGCAGACTGCTATATCTGTTAGGTGGTGTGACACTGAGCGCAGCAATGTCTAAATACTTCTTAAAATCTGGGTGTGGGCCATTTAAGTGCCTAAATCCCACTTGTTTTCATAAGACTTAAGTGCTTTTATTAGAGCCCCAGCTCCAGGAGTTATGTTGTCTCATGAGGATCCTGGGGAGGATCCTGTAAGTTTCTAGCCCTCCTGGTTGTAGAGAGAAGCTTGAAATTGTGACCCAGGTGTGTCCTGAATGTTGAAAACAGAACACACTATTTTTTAAAATTTTTAAAAAATCATGATTTTTTCATTCTTGGGGTTGGCAATATTGGTCGGCATTTCTATACATTAACTTCCATTGCTGGTCTCTCCCTTTGGCCTGGCTGAAGATGGTTCACTTCCGGCTTCGGGTTTCAGCAGCTGCTTCTACCTTTGTTGCTGCTTTGTGGAGGTTGGTAACTTGGCAGAAGTGAAGTGTCCTTCCGGGCAGCGAGCTTGCTTCGACACAGTCGGCAGGAGGCACGCAGCTCCCAGGCTTGCAAGGAGCCGCAAATAACATTGCACCTTTTCTTCTGCAGCTCAGCAAGAGGCAAGGCAAAGCTATATGGTGGCAGAGAGACCTGCCTGTTCACCCCAGATTTACATGGGCTCTGGGAAGCAATTCTAACCACCCTCTCTGAAGGTCAGAACAAGTTTTAGCTATACTAGATGGCTCAGTGGAAAGGAATAAATACTTTGCCAGTAAGTTCTCCGGCATTCCAACACCTCCTTTCAGCAGCCATAAAACAGTACAGGCAGCCAGTGGTGCTCAGCCCTTAGGAACAGGGGCCCTCTCTTAGACTTGTGCTCAATAACTGTAACACAGACACATCCCTCCAGAGGTCCATTATAATGAGAGGGAGATAGCTTAGCACAGTGCGGCTGACAGGGCTCTCAGAGAGCTTGACAAATTATCCAAAGGAGGTCGACAGGTAGGCTAATGTCCTAGGAAGAATTTCTATTTCTTGGGCTTACCAGGGCTGGGGAAGACAGGCGGCCCATAAAACTGGCTTGATTTGAATGTAGGAAAAAAGAAACGCTCTGACAGTTCAAGAGCTAAAAACCTGGCTACACGGCCAGCTAAAGCGCTCTCCATCAAGGGCTACACAGGAACTCAAAGATTTTTGAATTAGGAGGGAAAAGAGAGCGAGCAAGCATGCAAGCCAGAGCGAGCCCCTGAATCTTGCCATGAGAATGCCCAGGAGAAGATTTCAAGGCAATTGCAGAGAAGTAGGAAACTGATAATGTGGACAAATGAGAGGAAAATGCCTTTGGCCAGGATTTTCCAGGACCTTTTAAATATCTCCTGCTGCTTAACCTGCAGTGCTCTGTACCTGCAACTAATCTCTGGGGACAGAGGAGCTGGGGGTAGCTATGACTGGACAGTCCAAAGGTTCTGCCCAAGGAAATGAATGCGGGACACAGGCTGCCTTGCAGTTTTTATGCACAAAGTATTGAGTTAAAATTTAACAAACCTGGGGCTTTTCTGAATTGGGAGTAGGTGAAGGAAATAGCCCACAAATAGGTCTTGCAGGAGTGTGGCTAACTTTTCCACTCAGGGGACGATTCAAGGCTAAGCACAGTGGGAAAATGAACAGACACAGCCTTCCTCTTGTCTGTCTGCTCCCCTTTATATCCCATCTCAGGGGCCCAGCGCACACTTGCCATCTACCAGCCTCCAAGATGTCCCTGCACAACCGTGGCCTTTTGTGTTTAGCTTGTTCCCTTATTTCTGTGCCCTTCCTAATTCTCTTACTCTTAACATTACAATTCCACATCTTTTCTAATTCAACCTACCTTTTCTAATCTGATTGCTCGCAGACCCTGACTTTTACATATGTCCCAAACTGCACAGGGATATACTGCTTTGACTACATTTTCCAGAGAGCTTTCCTTGCTAACTTTTCGATTAAATATACAAATCAAATATACACCCTATTTCTGCCTTTGTGCTACTTACTGGGGTCAAATACATCTCCCTAGTCTGCTGAACATCTTAAAAAAGGAATCCCCACCTCAATTTATTCCTTTCTATGCTATGCTAAACTTTTTTGGCCCAAATTTGTAGAAGTTCATGTGCAAAGTGGTTGAGGTACTTGTGCATGTGTCCAGAAAGCACGAACTCTCTCTACAGCGTGGGAGTTGTCTGAACACATCTATGTGTCTGCAGTCCTGACTGGTGCTCCTGAACCAGACATTGTGCTTGTGCAAATGGAGCATGCTCAGAAAGAAGTGAGCATTTATGTGAGAGCATTTTTGGAAACGTGGCGGGCCTCTCCCTCCATCATCTCACTACTTCACCTTCTTTTGTGGCTTTCTATGCTATGCAGATATGGCTGTCTCTATTTCTACAGTTACTTTCCCTCATTTATCGTCCCTTCGTTTCCTTTCTTTCCTTTTTTGTGACTCTGGTGTTGTTGTCCCTCACTTATCTCTGTATATATTTCTCTTTTGTCTGTCCCTCTGGCTCTCACCTTTCCTTCTCCTCCCAGCTCCTGAATGACCTCTGCCACCTCATGCTGACATTTATTTGACCTAGCAGACAGTTGTTAGGAAGGACAAATCTTCCATTCGTACACTGGAGGATTTGGTTCCCGGTTCTGCGAACAGCATCTTAGAAAAAAATGCTCAACTAGGCAACTCTGCATGGCAGGCACAGTAGGCAGCAGGGTCTGTCACTGAGCAGATGCGTTTGTTTTCTCCAAAGAAGTGGGATAGCAGGAGAAAGACAGGGGAATATAAATTCAAGGAATCAGCAAAGCTGATTTCTAGTGTAAATAACCCACAACTTAGACAGATTTGATCATGTCTGTATCCACCATTCTATAAGGAGGGCACTGCATTTTTTGTGCGAGTTGCTTGTCTTGAACATTTTTGAGGATTCATTCCCCTCCCCCTTCTGTGAAAGATAAATAATTTAATTTGTATTATCTCAACGATACTGAAAAACCAGCCACAAAAAGGCACAGAGAACTCAAGTCAGAGCCGTTTATTTCAGTACATTTTGACACAGCTGCTGTAGTGACTGAGAGTCAGAGAACCAACAATACAATTTCCAGCTGAGCGACACGTTAAGATGTTGGGCATAAATTACTCTGAAATGCCACCCGGATAATGAAGCTTCATCTCTGAAGATTTATCTTTCTTTTCTTTATACTGCAAACTTTCTAATCCAGGAATGGGATGCAGCAGCTATCATGACACAACCTTTATGTTATGAAAAATGCGTGCTTGAAATTTATTGGTGATGTCAGTCGCATCCTAAGGACTCTATATTTACAGAGCGTCCTACTCAAGCTTTCAGCTTAGTGAAAATATGATCTTCCAAGACAAAGACCGGGAAGCCAAGAGCACTATCACATACTTTATCTGTACTCACAGAGTTCTTTGTAGGGCGGGTTGTGGAGGAGATTTTACACTGTATTTTGCTACCTGTTGCATTTATTTCTCTCTTTGGGATCCTTGGATGTGCAAAGTGTTTGTTGCCACTAGCAGCAGTCGAACTGGTTAGAACAATTTCATCAGAACATTTTTGATTAATAATGTGAAACTTTTAAAATTAGCAATGTTCAAGAAAAGTGCTTCTTGCTTTTCAGTCAGCTCCGCTTCGTAGCTGGAATTTCACAGCGTGGGTTCTGTCACTGTAGTATGGGAAATGGAGGCCCCCAAAATGTTCTTCAGAGCCCAATAGGAGACCTAGCTTTGATTTCCTTTGGGTTGACATCGCTGTGAGCAGTGGCCCACTGAGTTACTCGGAGCAGCCTTTCCTGATCTGCTGTATTTGATTTTTGCTCCCATAACGGCTGCTGATTGTCATACCGTGGAGAAGGCATGCTCAGGAGGCAGCACGGGCCATCGCTCCAGAGTGACCCACTGCAACTGACTTACATGAGCTGCCACTGGCTAGAGATTTCCCTACCTCGAGGGATAGTGGGGGTGACATGTCCCTGGGGGCACAGGACAAGATGCACACTCCTGTTCAGAATCACAAACTGGAGGTCGAAAATTTAGGAATGAGGAAAAGCCATTTTGAAGCAACATCTCTGTGTTAGTTGCCCTAAGGAGGTCAGGCAGCAGGTGCCCCTCCATTAGACCTATGCCGAACTTGTTACACCCTGAACCTCAGCTCACGTCTAGGGTTGGGCCATAAATGGGGTCCCCATCCTGAGAGAAGTTTTGACATTTTGAAAAAAAAATTCCTGTCCCAAATCAGGAGGAAAAAAATCAAAATCCCAGCAATTTTTGCAAACCAAACAGGTCGAATAAATAAATAAATAAATAAATTCAGTTTGGGTCATTGAAATGTTTTGTTTTCATTCTTGCTTTAAAAAAAGAGCCCACGCTTTTCTAAGTATAAATTGTACAAACATTTCAAACCAGCCATTTTGACTAAAAAAAAACCCCCCAAAATTTCTGGCTCAACAATGTCAAAACTCTTTCTCATCCCCCAAAGAGTCAGGTGTATCACCAACAGTTTCAGTTTTGATGTATCTACGTTTTTCAGAAACTCTCCCCCCGCCATTTTATCAAAGAATTCCTGCCCAGCAGCTCTCCTCAGATGTACTGAAAGCTCCCAGGGTTCCTGAGCTGTCTGATCAACCCTCGTTTCTGAGTTTACAGCCAGTTCCCTCCATCCTTCTTTGCTTTCATTCAAAACTCCATCACCTCTGTTTGTTTGGGCAGGGGAGGTGGAATCTTTTCAAATCCAAAACTCAAAGTGACATTCATGCAGCAGCAAAGGATGCAACCTGAAACTGAACTCATTTCTTCCAGCCTGAGTGCTCAGCCCATTATCCCAGGCACCCTCAGCCCAGAACACAGCTCCCGTTCATTTCCGTGAGAGATCTGCCTGTGTAAACGCTGAAAGTGGACCTCAGGATTTGACCTTAAAAGCAGTTGGTGCTCCTCTGCTGATCTTGGTCAGACTGTGTTGGATTGTTTTTAGACTCAGTTTGATGCTTTATTCCCCGAAGAACTGAAGGCTGATCCGACTCAGATTTTCAGGTGCAGGGATTCTATCTACAGACATGAATTCTGCATCACGGCCCTATTCAGGCTAAAACGCCCATCTATTGACCCTGCTGAAGAGCAATCATATTCACAATTTGAGAACTATTTGGACATGCCATTTCTAATGAAGAGTGGTAGTAATTTCAATTCTTCTAAAGAGACATCCAAGGCATTTTCAATTTTTTTTTCAACAGCTGTGGCAGAGTTTGAATTAACTGTCTGCTGAGAGATCAGAGCTAACAGCTTTACAAAAAAAAATATGCTCTTCAGTTTTCATACATCTTTTATGCTGATAATTTTTCTGGTTGGATTTAATGATTTCTATATATTGTCCTGCAGTGAGATTTCCTCTCACAGTATGTTGTAAGCAATGATTTGCGTAAACACAGTAAGAAAGGACTTTTCCACTATCGTGTATTAAAAGTTTACATGCAGTTTTTTAAATCTACAGCTGTAGGACCAAATCCTCAACTTATGAACATCATTGACTTCAGTAGAGCTATGCTAATTTACACCAGCTGGGGATCTGGCCCATGGTCTCTTGCCCTTTTGGTATTGCAAACAGTTGATGAGTTTTCCTCCTTATTATTCTTAATTGTCTATATTTAAAGGTGAACAGCACGCATTTTAAAATATGATAGCATGGAAAAGCAGTGCAGTGAATAATGAGCTGGGAACAAAGGATCCAGAGCTCTCATCCAGGTTCTGCGGGCTTTGGACAAGTTGTTTACCTCTGTGTTTCCTGCCCATTAAAATGTATAATAAACGACAAGCTGCCTCATAGCAATGCTGCAAAGATTAGTATTCTTTCTCACAGGGATGAGTAGAGTAGTTGTATTACTCATACCCTTAAATCCGTTGTGACCAACTGGGTCACCTGTCTCTGGTATGCAATGGAAGTGTTGACCTCCAGTGAAGGATCTACCTTTTCAAAAGAACAACAAACAAACTTCTCTTTTATTGTTTGCAGCAAGACTTTGTACTGCATATTTTTGGGGGGAAATGACTTTTCCTTTGGACTTGTGGTTCAGTAAAATATGGACTGTTCTTTTAATGGAAAAGCTTTCACACCAAATACGTACACAAGAGAAGTGCCAAAAAGTGGATAAGTATTTAGAAATTTGGTCATGTTTTTTAGCATACTCAGTGGAGGTGGACTCCATGGCCAGCAAGACAGAATCTTTAGCCAGGTTCTTCGAATACTAACCTGACCCTAAGTACTCAGGAATGTACCGTGTAGTATGTTAACGTTTTATTGTAACTTTCCTAATAAAGAGGAAAAAAAGATTCTGAGCCTGATTTTCCCGGGCACAGGGACCAATTGTGTTAATCTCAATGGAATAAATAGCCCCAGAGAGTTAAAGGTGTCAGCACTGTACAACTGTACAACACTAAACAGTTAAATATGGTTCAGGGTTTTGAGTATGGAGACCAGGCTGCTTAGCCCAATGGCAACAATCACCACAGAGAAACCTTTTAAACCTTTTATCAAAGTAAAGAAAGGAAAAGCAATTAAAGCAATTGAAATGTAAAGTATTAAGTAAGGCTTTTCATTTTAACAGACTTCCTCTTTCCCTTTATAGGCACCTCCCGTATGACAATCTTTTAGATAGTATTACAGGTGATATTAACTGTCCTTCTTGGGAAAAGAAAAGAAGTTAGTTCTGAGGGACTAGAGGTCTTGTTGTTGCTGCTGTTCCTGTGTAAGTCCAATCCTGTTTCCTTATAAAGCAAGACAAACACACACCAAAGAGGGGAGAGAGGACTAGCAAAGATAGAAAATGCAGCGTCTGCTTCTGGTGCTGATTCTAACTTGTAACCTCGCTGCTGGAGAAACTCAAGCTGAGCACATGGTCTGATCAGCCACTCTGAGACCTCCCAAACTTGTACCAGCCTTGGGTTGTTCAGGGCTCTGCTTTTAGCTGCTTCTCTGGCCTTAGACTCACAGCAGTGCTGCAAAATACAAATCTTGGTTGGCAAAGCCAGACTCTTATTAAACAAAAGGCAAAGAGAGAGATAAGAAAGAGAAGAAATAAGGTGGGAAATGAGCAGGATACATGAGGGAGTGGGTGACAGCAGGAACCTGAGTCTCACATACCAGGTGGAGGTGGCGAGGTCATCTGGTCCCATCTCTCTGGCCCGGTGCAGTCAGAACATCACTCAGAACCATGAGGGTGTCAGGGTGGATGCTGGGATCCCAGGAGATGAT
This sequence comes from Natator depressus, assembly GCF_965152275.1. NCBI lineage: Eukaryota > Metazoa > Chordata > Testudines > Cheloniidae > Natator > Natator depressus. The sequence continues at coordinate 20,970,236 of NC_134251.1, read as the reverse complement.
AGTGAGGGCCAGCCATGAGGGTGAAGCTTGCATCTTCCTTCACCCATCTCCCCATCTGCACCATTTTGATAGCCTCTGAGGTCTCTTTTTAAAGATCTCAAAAGGAGGTGATGGGCAAAATAGCTCAGCCCCTCATTATTTTGTCCACCAACTAGGCCTAATTTACAAACACATGTTTTAGTCCATTAATTTGTGATTCCAGTCTCCTCTTGTTTACCAGTCAACATCTGACCACACTCCTTGATATCCTGATATCAGGAGACCTTCTTGTTTGAACCAATTCACTCTTTCTGTCTTCAATCTTTGCTGACTTGTATAAGCCATTTTATGTAACAGGCTGATAGACTTTTGTCACCTTGGATACCTTAGACTACTGGTCTCTTCACGACAGCATTCGCTGAGTCCACTGATTTCAGATGGAGTTGTGGGCACTCAGCACTTCTGAAAATTAGCCTGAAAAAATTCATCGGGCTGTTTGGTTTGATCTCATTTGCTAATTTACTTTCATAACACATCCATTCTCCCTGTTTATTAGTCCATAAATTACAGGCTGTTGGCCCAGCCATAAACACATCATAGTGCTGTTGGTGGGAAAGATTTCATTCCTCTTGATGGACCACAAACACACTGGGAATGCTGAGTACTCTACATTTTCCTGAAGAGGGATACAAAACCAAATGTATGTCTCCACATGTTTAATTGAAATGTTGAACATAAAAACGTAAAAATGGCATATTGGGCCAGACCAATGGTCCATCTAGCCTAATATCCCATCTTCTGACAGTGGCTGGTGCCAGATGCTTCAGAAGGAATAAACAGAACAGGGCAATTAGCAAGTGATCCATCCCCTGTCATCCAGTCCCAGCTTTTGGCAATTAGAGGCTTAGGGACACCCAGAGGGTGGGGTTGCATCCCTGACCATCTTGTAGTCAGCTTTGTACTTAACTATCTTGAGTAATTTTGTATCATCTGCAAACTTTGCCACCACACTGTTTACCCCCTTTTCCAAATAATTTATGAATATTTTGAACAACATTGGTCCCAGTGCAGATCATATAGGGACCTCGTCATTTGCTTCTCTCCACTGTGAAAACTAACCATTTATTCCTATCCTTTGTTCCCTATCTTGTAACTACTTACTGAGCCATGAGAGCTTACTTTGCTTAACAGTCTTGGGTGAGGAACCTTGTCAAAGGCTTTCTGAAAGTCCGAGTACACTATATACACTGGATTACCCTTGTCCACATTTTCGATGAGTCCCTCAAAGAATTCTAATAGATTGATGAGGCATGATTTCCCTTTACAAAAGCTGTGTAGTCTCTTCCCCACCATATTGTGTTCATCTATGTGTCTGATAATTCTGGTTTTTATTATATTTCAATCAATGTGTCTGGTACTGAAGTTAGGCTGACCAGCTTGTAATTGCCAGGATTGCCTCTGGATCCTTTTTTAAAAATTGACATTAGCCTCCAATCATCAGTTACAGGGGCTGATTTAAGTGACAGGTTACATACCACAGTTAGTAGTTCTGCAATTTCATAGTTGAGTCCCTTCAGAACTCTTGGGTGAATACCTGGTGCCTTTTTACTGTTTAATGTATCAGTTTGTTCCAAAACCTTGTCTACTGACACCTCAATCTGGGACAGTTCCTCAGATTTGTCATCTAAAAAGAATGGCTCATGTGTGGGAATCTCCCTCATATCCTCTGCAGTTGTAACTGAACAACATTGAAGAGTTTCCATATGAACACGTTTCCTAATGTCTAAACTGAAGGTGACTAACAAACCCCCAAAGAAAGCAACCTTCTTATCTGAGCTATAAGGTTAGGACTGGGGAAAATATCCAGGGGTAGAAACCCCAAATGACAGGTACTGATGAAAACCAGTCCAAATAGTATGAGCACATTTGAGCAGATGTCGGTTTGCAACATGATGCCATGCTGAAGTGCAACACAAAAGCACCACAATTTTAAGATGAAGGTCTAAATTATTATCCATTATAGTAGTGCCAAGAGGCCACTGTCAAAGAGTAGGGATGCCATTGTGCGAGGCTCTGCACAAACAGGTAGAAGAGAGACAGTGCCTCCCAGATGAGCCTTGCTCTCTGGGACCCCAGGACCTGTACCAAGTTCCCTTGCTTTGCCAGGACCTAAGAATCTGAGCATCGCTATTGTGTCTTCCTCACTGACCAATGCTCAAAGCTGTGCTGATCGGCACCACTTTCTAAGGGGGAGAATGGTGGCGGTAGGTGGTAAACATGAGAGGAAAGGAGCAATCTTATACATTTCACCACCCTCTCCATCCCCCTCCACCCCCCAAGTCTCTACTTTCCATATATACTTGTTAGAATAAGATATTCAGGCCTGCCTGTAAAGGCCTATACTCTAAGAATTTAGATGTATTCTTATCACTTAGCTAGTTTTAGAGGTATAAAAGAAAGACTCAAAATCACTGTCTGCCGGTGTAAGGGCCTTCTCTTACTGTGACAGTCTGAGGCCCTGTGCTTAGGCTAAGATCTTTGGCGAAGCAGCAGAGGCAGCCATGAGCTGGGAAGCGAACGGTCACATCCTCACATTCCAACCTAGTCACATTGAAATAAGGTGCTATTGGGCTGTTAGGAATACAATCCTGTCCTGATAATGCCTATCGCCTCCAGAGAAAGGGAAGTGCCTAGAAGATGTAAAAGAAAACTTAGTTTGATAGCAGCCTGTCTGGCAAGAACTCACTTATCAATAGCTGGGATGTGAAATCCTCATTTCTGTGTTTGTTCTATCACTGTAGTTCCCATTTCCCTATTGTTTGTCTGCATAATCTGTCTGGTTCTTTGATTGTTTCTGTCTGTTGTATAATTAATTTTGCTGGGTGTAAACTAATTAAGGTGGTGGGATATAATTGGTTAAATAATCATGTTACAATATGTTAGGATTGGTTAGTTAAATTTCAGTAAAATGATTGGTTAAGGTATAGCTAAGCAGAACTGAAGTTTTACTATATAGTCTGCAGTCAATCAGGAAGTGTGTGTGGGGGGGGGAAATGGGAACAGGGAATGCGGGTGGGGAAATTGGAGTCATGTTTGGCTAAGGGCAGGAATGGGAACAGGACCACAGGTAAGGCTCTGTGGTGTCAGAGCTGGGAAGGGGGACACTAAGGAAGGAAACTGGAATCATGCTTGCTGGAAGTTCACCCCAATAAACATCGAATTGTTTGCACCTTTGGACTTCGGGTATTGTTGCTCTCTGTTCATGCGAGAAGGACCAGGGAAGTAAGTGGGTGAAGGAATAAGCCCCCTAACAATTCTTATTAGTCTACGATAGAAAGACCAATACAACTGGGCTTCTCTCTACAGTCAAACCGGCAGAGAATATTGGCCGATTTTTGTTATGTTTAAAACACTTTCAATCATGTTTTCAGAAACAGGCATCTAGATTATATCCGCAACATTTGTGCACCCCTCTCTTTGCACTTGCCGGTGGGGTAATGACACTCACAGAGGGTTACTTCAGGACACAGTAAGGTGATTTGTGCATTTTAGGGATGAGGTTGAATCCAAAAAGGAAAGGCTGGGTGACACCAGAGATTGAAAACCTATCAAGAAGAAAAAAGGAAGCATATTAAGAACATCTGAAAACTGAAGATTGCCCAGAGGAGGAAAAAATAGAGAAAGCTCAACAAGGAACTAGAAAGAATGGTCAAAAAGGCTAAGAAAGACTGGCTTGAGAGTGAAGGCAAAGAGCTTGAAAAAAACCTTCAAAAGGGTACTGCAACAGGGCTTTTTCAGAAAGTTAGATTACTATCAAAGAAGGTAACACCTTCTAACAAGTCAATTATGTGATGCTCAAAGGAACCATATAGTAAATAAAGATTAAGAGCTCAAGAGATGGAAAAAATATTTTCATCAGCTATTAAACGGGAACAGTCTGACTGACTCAGCTGTCCTTGAAGCCATCAACTGTGAAGGAAACAAAGAAGAAGGAGAAGAATGCATATTGGAAGCAGAAATTGAAGCCACAATCACCACCCACCTGGTCCAAATGGCATACTGCCTAAAATGTTAAAACGCAGTGGAAGAGGCACAGTTATGCTCCTTTGCAAACTATTTAACCTAATTTGGATGAAGGGTGAAGTCTCTGAAGATTGGCAACATCCAATCATTTTACCACTCTTTAACATTACAATAACTGCAGAAGAATCAGTCTTATTAGCATTCTTAGCAAGGTGTTCTGTAGAGTGATTCTCAACTGAATGAGAAGAACTACTGAGGAAATCCTTTCTGAGTCACAAACTGGCTTTAGGCCTGCACATTCCACTGTAGATCAGATATTTGCTTTTCATCACATCTTGGAGAGACACAGAGAGTTCAAAGAACCCCTGTTTTCCACATTTGTTGACTTAAATAAAACATTTGTCTCTGCTAACAGAGAATGCCTGTGAAAAGGACTCAAGTGGTATGGTTTTAGCAGCAAGCTCGTTCAAATACTGCAGAGTCTGTATAGCACAGCATGCCATGCAGTAAGAATCAACAGTGCACTGTCAGAGTGGTTTGAAATGAAAACTGGAGTTAAAGAGGGATCCATACTCGGTTTAGTATTTTTGCTCTACACTTAGAAAACATGTTGTCCAGCTCCCTTAGTAATATTGATGGAGGCTGTAGGATATCAGGGCAAATCATCAATCACCTAGCCTTTGTAGATGATATCATAATGATCATGCCTACAGAATAATATAACCAAGGAGCAGCAACTAACCTGTAGACAATAGCCCAGAGAATGAGGATTAAAAATGAATGAACAAAAGATCAAACTAATGGTAACATCAAAAAATGGGCTAAACTGGTAATTAACGGTGTAGATGTCAAGCAAGTAAACAGCTTCTGTTTCTTGGGCTCCACCATGACATATGACAACCAATGTGAAGATACCATCAACAAGAGAAAGCTACTTCCAGCAGAACCTTCACACGCTTGAGTAAAAACATTTACAACCTTAAATCAGCATCAATGACAGTTAAAACCAAAGGATATATAACGCTTACTGTACCCACTCTACTTTCTGGTCATCAAACTTGGGTACTGACAAAGTGTCTAGAGCAAAAGCTGCAAATCTTTGGAAACAAGTGCCTGCACCATCTCGTAGGTATGACAAGGCTAGATAGACTTGGCATCCATAGAAGACTGAAAAGTGCAATGTCTGATTACAATCATCAAAAGGTACCAATAACAATTGTTTGGCCATGTTGCTAGAATGACCTCATACTGAGTGACTGAAATAGCTCTTTGTGGAAGAGTTCATGGTGAGGCCATGGATGTCAAAGGAGCCAGTGGTATGACAGGGTGTATAAAACCCTCCAGGCACCCTCACAACAGGTTCAGATGGCAACTCAAAACAGACTTGGATGGAATATGCTCATAGCCTTGGTTTTACTTACCTAGGTGTTGGAAGATGAGGAGGAGGAGGAGGAGAAGGAAGAAGAGGAAGAGGAAGAGAAGGACCATGACATTAAACTGCCCACATTTGATAGTGTAGCCTTGTTTGTGCACTGCCTTATTGCAAATTCCAGAGGCCAAAATGGAGCTTGGCAAAGAGGCTTATCTGTTATATCAGAACCATAGGAGAAAAAGACCTGCATTTAATAAAACCAGTGCTATGGCTGACTGTGATATCTCCATCTGGCTCTGTAATGACATATCACACTTCCATCTGAGCAAGTCTCCAACAGTGCCTCATGGAGTCTAACTATA